>NC_138342.1:186007074-187420096 GCF_046562875.1 Panthera onca
GAAAAGGGAGATGACCCAAATAGATAAAATCATGAATGAAAATGGAATGATTACAACCAATCCCTCAGAGATACAATTATCAGGGAATACTATGAAAAATTATATGCCAACAAATTGGACAACCTGGAAGAAATGGACAAGTTCCTAAACACCCACACTCTTCCAAAACTCAATCAGGTGGAAATAGAAAGCTTGAACAGACCCATAACCAGCGAAGAAATTGAATCGGTTATCAAAAATCTCCCAACAAATAAGAGTCCAGGACCAGGTGGCTTCCCAGGGGAGTTCTACCAGACGTTTAAAGCAGAGATAATACCTATCCTTCTCAAGCTATTCCAAGAAATAGAAAGGGAAGGAAAACTTCCAGACTCATTCTATGAAGCCAGTATTACTTTGATTCCTAAACCAGACAGAGACCCAGGAAAAAAAGAGAACTACAGGCCAATATCCCTGATGAATATGGATGCAAAAATTCTCAATAAGATACTAGCAAATCGAATTCAACAGCATATAAAAAGAATTATTCACCATGATCAAGTGGGATTCATTCCTGGGATGCAGGGCTGGTTCAACATTCGCAAATCGATCAACGTGATACATCACATTAACAAAAAAAAGAGAAGAACCATATGATCCTGTCAATCGATGCAGAAAAGGCCTTTGACAAAATCCAGCACCCTTTCTTAATAAAAACCCTTGAGAAAGGGATAGAAGGAACATACTTAAAGATCATAAAAGCCATTTATGAAAAGCCCACAGCTAACATCATCCTCAACGGGGAAAAACTGAGAGCTTTTTCCCTGAGATCAGGAACACGACAGGGATGCCCACTCTCACCGCTGTTTAACATAGTGCTGGAAGTTCTAGCATCAGCAATCAGACAACAAAAGGAAATCAAAGGCATCAAAATAGGCAAAGATGAAGTCAAGCTTTCGCTTTTTGCAGATGACATGATATTATACATGGAAAATCCGATAGACTCCACCAAAAGTCTGCTAGAACTGATACATGAATTCAGCAAAGTTGCAGGATACAAAATCAATGTACAGAAATCAGTTGCATTCTTATACACTAACAATGAAGCAACAGAAAGACAAATAAAGAAACTGATCCCATTCACAATTGCACCAAGAAGCATAAAATACCTAGGAATAAATCTAACCAAAGATGTAAAAGATCTGTATGCTGAAAACTATAGAAAGCTTATGAAGGTAATTGAAGAAGATATAAAGAAATGGAAAGACATTCCCTGCTCATGGATTGGAAGAATAAATATCGTCAAAATGTCAATACTACCCAAAGCTATCTACACATTCAATGCAGTCCCAATCAAAATTGCACCAGCATTCTTCTCGAAACTAGAACAAGCAATCCTAAAATTCATATGGAACCACAAAAGGCCCCGAATAGCCAAAGTAATTTTGAAGAAGAAGACCAAAGCAGGAGGCATCACAATCCCAGACTTTAGCCTCTACTACAAAGCTGTCATCATCAAGACAGTATGGTATTGGCATAAAAACAGACACATAGACCAATGGAATAGATTAGAAACCCCAGAAATAGACCCACAAACGTATGGCCAATTCATCTTTGACAAAGCAGAAAAGAACATCCAATGGAAAAAAGACAGTCTCTTTAACAAATGGTGCTGGGAGAACTGGACAACAACATGCAGAAGGTTGAAACTAGACCACTTTCTCACACCATTCACAAAAATAAACTCAAAATGGATAAAGGACCTGAATGTGAGACAGGAAACCATCAAAACCTTAGAGGAGAAAGCAGGAAAAGACCTCTCTGACCTCAGCCGTAGCAATCTCTTACTCGACACATCCCCAAAGGCAAGGGAATTAAAAGCAAAAGTGAATTACTGGGACCTTATGAAGATAAAAAGCTTCTGCACAGCGAAGGAAACAACCAACAAAACTAAAAGGCAACCAACGGAATGGGAAAAGATATTTGCAAATGACATATTGGACAAAGGGCTAGTATCCAAAATCTATAAAGAGCTCACCAAACTCCACACCCGAAAAACAAATAACCCAGTGAAGAAATGGGCAGAAAACATGAATAGACACTTCTCTAAAGAAGACATCCGGATGGCCAACAGGCACATGAAAAGATGTTCAACGTCGCTCCTTATCAGGGAAATACAAATCAAAACCACACTCAGATATCACCTCACGCCAGTCAGAGTGGCCAAAATGAACAAATCAGGAGACTATAGATGCTGGAGAGGATGTGGAGAAACGGGAACCCTCTTGCACTGTTGGTGGGAATGCAAACTGGTGCAGCCGCTCTGGAAAGCAGTGTGGAGGTTCCTCAGAAAATTAAAAATAGACCTACCCTATGACCCAGCAATAGCACTGCTAGGAATTTATCCAAGGGATACAGGAGTACTGATGCATAGGGGCACTTGTACCCCAATGTTTATAGCAGCACTCTCAACAACAGCCAAATTATGGAAAGAGCCTAAATGTCCATCAACTGATGAATGGATAAAGAAATTGTGGTTTATATACACAATGGAATACTACGTGGCAATGAGAAAAAATGAAATATGGCCTTTTGTAGCAACGTGGATGGAACTGGAGAGTGTGATGCTAAGTGAAATAAGCCATACAGAGAAAGACAGATACCATATGGTTTCACTCTTATGTGGATCCTGAGAAACGTAACAGAAACCCATGGGGGAGGGGAAGGAAAAAAAAAAAAAAAAGAGGTTACAGTGGGAGAGAGCCAAAGCATAAAAGACTGTTAAAAACTGAGAACAAACTGAGGGTTGATGGGGGGTGGGAGGGAGGGCAATTTGACAGTAAAACCAATTTGACAGTAAATTTCATATATTAAAAAAAAAAAAAACTGAGAACAAACTGAAGGTTGATGGGGGGTGGGAGGGAGGGTAGGGTGGGTGATGGGTACTGAGGAGGGCACCTTTTGGGATGAGCACTGGGTGTTGTATGGAAACCAATTTAACAGTAAATTTCATATATTTTAAATAAATAAATAAATAAATAAACTTAAAAAAAAAAAAAAAGAAAGAAACAGGGTAAGTGGTGTCCTCAGAAGCCTTAGGTATTAAAGGATGAAGAAGGAGAGATATTATTTTGACCCAATAAAATTTATAACATTATTCAAATAAAAATAGTCTCCTAAAATCATACTCAATTCTGGATTAAATACATTTTAAAACTTGCAATGTAAAATAGATTTTTTAAAAATATGTATTTAATATAAATTGACATCCCAATCACCTAATGAATTTGAGTGTTGCAAATACTTAAGTAGCTTGGTAAAGAATATTTGCTTAGAAAGTAATTAAGGAAATCAGTTTTTTAATGAAAGCAATTAACATATTCAAAGTGCTTCCATTTAATGTAATTGCTTAATATTAATGTGCAGCATAGATGGTTCAGCTAAATTAGTTTTAATTTGGTATAGAGCATCAAAGCTTTTCAGTGAGATTAGATTTTACCAAATAACCTGTATTTCCAGACACATAAAATGTTTAAGATAGTGATTGGTGAAACATTTCAATATAACTGAAAATTATATAAGATCCCCTCATTGTCCTTTTAGTCAAAGCTAAACTTTTAAGTCATTAAGATGTAAGTCTGCCCAAATTTTAGCAATACAGAACTCACTACAGAATCACTTTGAGATGTCAACTAGTGATGCTCCTGCTTTTCCATAGATTCAAAACTGCTTTTGACAGTTTTTGTCCAAGCAGAAGAACTTCCTGCTGCCCATTCCTGTGTAGGAAGAGGGAGGGGTTTCTACCAAGAGAAATGTGAGTTTTCAGTTTTCTTTACAAGTCTTTTTATTTGCAGACTACATGGCAGTCATCTAGAGATCATGAGTCTTCTTTCAAAGAAAAATACTTCCCTTCAAGGGGAGACTGTACATTAACTTTCATGCCATAGAAAGCACACTGGAGAGAGAGAGCCTAAAAAGGTCAGGCTAAGGCAGAGATTTTCAGTCTGTGCCACGCAGCATGCTCTACGTGTTCCGCTATGTTCCCATATAGGATTCTCTTACAATACTCGTCACTCCCCACTTGGTGAGATGAGCACTGCGCGTTATATGTAAGTGATGAATCACTAAATTCTATTCCTGAAATCATTATTACATTATATGTTAACTAACGGATTTAAATTAAAAAAAAAAAAATACTTGTCACTCCTTACATTGAAGTGATTTGCATATTTGCAAATTGTTGAACTTTTCCTAGAATAAAATACTCATTAAAAGTGCAGGATTTGGAGCCAGACAATGATGTTCATATACTAGGCCTGCTACTTGCTAGTTCAAAAATCTGTATAAGTTAACATTTCTGTTCCTTTGCTTCTTCACCGAAAAATGGTTAATAACGGTATCTACCTCATATAGTTGTTGTGAGGATTAAAAAATTAATACAAGCAAGGTTAATACCTAGCATGTAATGAACAGTTAGTAAATTATTAGTATTATTACTAAATTGTAAGCTCCATAAGTACAGAATTATTTATAACTGTATTGTTTACCCTGTTTAATTCACTGTCTTGTACCAAATAAATTACCTCCCCCTTCCTGCTATACTTAAATCTAATTCATACTTCAATCTCAGAAAGGCCCATCCTGATCCAATAGGCATTAGAAACCTCATTGTATATTGGGGTGACTGGGCGGCTCAGGTGGTTAAGCATCTGACTTCAGCCCAGGTCATGATCTCACAGTTAGTGGGTTCGAGCTCCGCGTTGGGCTCTTTCTTGACAGCTCAGAGTCTGGAGCCTGCTTCAGATTCTGTGTCTCCCTCTCTTTCTGCCCCTCCCCTGCTTGTGCTCTGTTTCTCTCTCTCTCAAAATGAACAATAAACAAAAAAAAAAAAAGAAGAAGAAGAAACCTCACTGTGTATGATCCAAAAGCATGTGAATGCTTTCTGCTCTTTTTTAAATTTTATTATTAACATATAATTAACACACAAGGATATATTAGTTTCAAGTGTACATACAATGATTCGACAATTTTATACGTTACGCAACACTCACCACGGTAAGTACAGTCACCATCAATGTTATAACAATATTATTGACTATACTCCCTATGTGGTACTTTTTGTCTTATTTATTTTATAATTTAAAGTTTGAATGCTTATCACTCTTTACTGAACTACTTCATTTTTTTTTTTTTTTTTTGTCGTATCTGCTACTGAATAAGCATCAGGAGGACATGGCCTGTATCTATTGACTCAATGCTGTGTCATTAACATATAGATCAGTGTCCAATTGTGAAGGGTATTCAATGAACATTTGATTGAATTAATTGCAATAATGGTTCAACAGAGCTGACCTACCTAGATGTCTAGATGCTAGTTGCTCACACTGATAGTAAAATAAAAACAAAAACAAAACCTGACGTTAGCAGAATGAATTAAGAGTCAAGCAGTGGATATTTTCATATTTGCACACTTTGCAGTATATTCTACTAACAGAAAAATTAGTCACTTTCATGTCACTAAATAACCATGTCATTTGTATTAAACAGGAATGTGTATAAACAAAAGCAGGTATCGCTATGAAACAAAAACTCTAATCTCCATTGATTTTGTCTTTAGGTCTCTTCTTCAAGTCTTAAAAAAGGCTTTCACTTTTTCTCTCACCCTGATTACACTTAAAACGTGACAATCAATCTTGCTCTGTGCTCTATCCTGTACCTGAAGCAGAAAAAACTGCTCTTTGAAATCAGCCATCCTTTGAGATTACCCCTCAACAATACTGCTCTTGCCTTGGGAATGGCCTTCAGAATCCTTATTCCTTTGTTAGTGCTAATTCCCTGTATGATGTGGTTTTTCTTCACACTAGCTAGGACTGTGGTCTGGGCATCTCAGCATTTGGAAATTAAAATTGTGTCCATAGCAGATTTTTTTTCCCTCAACACCTTTCTATACAGTGGAAATACTTGTCCCTTTGAAAATTAGTATATAACCTTATAAAGGCTCAAAGTCAACACCAAAGTGCTAGTTGCATAGATATTTCTCTAAGGAAATTGATAAAGTGATATTTTGATAAGCTAAAAGATGCAAATAAAAGATTATGTTAATCACTTTAAAATTACAGAGTACTACAAATTCTAATTAATGCTATAATAATTTGAAATATGTAATATACACCAGAATGTTATTATATTTTTGTAAACACCAATGCATTATATAGATAAAATCACAATCTAATGAGGATCTCTCAATAGCTATAAATTGTGGCATCTGTTTATATTACATTGCTACTGATTTTTCCAGTTGTGCCTTCTTGCCATTTAGCATAAAGAAATGTATTGTTATGCATTCTCCATTATTGATAGCTCTTCACATATGTGGTTTCTATTCATCATTTCCTTTATTTTGTTCAGATCTATTTTTTAAAGAAATTATGTATGTATATATGTATATATGCACATATTTTTGTGATTTAGTAACATCTCTGAGAAATTTCTGTCTGAACAATGAAATCCAAAGTCATAGGACTATCTAAAATAATTGTAGCATAGAGCTAAAGTCAGTCTTTTTGAATAATCCACTCAGATTTTGAGATGGCTAGAATATCTCAGATACTATAATATACTGTTTTTATAAAGGAAGCAATTTCTGCCACCATGTTTCTGCTGTTCTTTCTGTCCTTCCATACATACAACCCATGGATTCACAGATCCAATATTTTCTGCCCATAGAAATAATTTATTTTCAATTTGGTCTTTCACTGGACCACTTTTGGCAACAGATGATATAACTGCTGGTTAAAGAACACCACGGGTTCACCTGCTCCCTTCCTATTTTGGGAGTCTCTATGGTTATCATAACTGATAACTCTCTGACTCTGACCTCTCAAGGGTAAGCTGTCAAGTAGGGGGCTGCTTTTTAAAGACCAACCTGGAAGTGCTGGTGCTCCTCTATTGTATTCCAGCTTCTCTGCCTAAGGCTGGGATGGCAGGTCAGGCTGGAATGGACCTCCTCTGCCTAGCAGTTTAGCTTTAAGCAGAGGGAAAATGAAATAAGAGTCCTCATTTGGCCAAAGCCAGGTTCTCAAATGCAGCCTTAATCAGAAAGCTTCCCGAAGGGTCTACTGAGTATTTGTTCAGCACGAAATAATTTGGTACTTGGTATCTCATTGAGTATTACTCTTTGCATGTACAACTCTCTCCTTTACAGGAAACCCCATAGGAAAAGAAAAATAAGTGGCAGGATTCAGAGATACAACTCTTGCCAATCTATGCTCTAAAAGGAAAATTAGGGTGCACATTAGGAACTACTGTATTCAGTGAGATTCCTTCAGACATAATGGACATCAGTCTTATAATAATTCCATATTCTACATCTGTAAGTCTGCAACTTAGTCCAAACTGGCTCAGAAACTGAGGATCTATGAATATCCCAGTTATAGGTTAGTGCCCCACAGCCAAAATGAGCTGAATTATAATAATATTTAATTATTTCTTCTGTTAAAAATTCTTTTATGAAATTCTTAAAATATATCCATGAGGTAATAATTATTATTACTTCCATTTTCAATCCCCTAAAAACAAGCTCAAGGAAATCAAACTGATAAAATGCAAATTCGAAATTGATGTCCCTGACTACTACCCAATTTTGCCTCTTAATCAGATAGTCCCTTATCAGATATAACACTTACTTTACTTACAGTATTGATACATGGAATTCTAACAAGATATGTATTCATCTGTCTCCTGCCTTCCCAGAAAATAAAGGAACCTACCAATCATGTTTATTTCAAAGCAAGTGACTATCATAGACCATTTGTTTAGAATAGATTCTATGAAAGACAGGGGTGACAGAGCATGTGAAAACCGAGATTCCTTGGAAGTACATACAGGATTGCCTAAAGCAGAACCAGTTCCCTAAAACACACACTAAATACTTCACAAATCTGGCTTATGCAAATGTTACCAATAGAGACTTATCTATAAATAAGAGTCATATCACTTTAATTCCTTTCAGAGAAAATAGAATCAAGCACCTGAACCAATAGCAGGAAAAGAATAAAATTATTTGACTCCAGACACCAATGAGTGCTGAACTGAAAAAAAAATGGTCCAATTTTGGTCCTCACCATTTTGGTCCATAGCCTTTCCATCTTATTTGAGTCCTTTCTTTCTCTATGTCCTCTGTGCTACTGGTATCCTCAGAGTTCCTTCTTACCGTCTCTACTTCCTTCTCCCACTGCATATACCCTACCACATCTCATCAGTATTCAAGTAAACTCAAGTTGACAGAGATCTTTTCCATTTTCCTTCTGACCACTCTGTTAAACATTTCCTTAAGTTACTTTCTCCTTTCTGGTATAGACAAAGGAAGAAAAGGAAGGATGTAACACAGCATTCTATTACTGACAAGAAAACAGAAAAGTGAGAACACTGATCCCTGCGTATCCAGTGGTATATTCTCCTCTTACTCCACTTGTAAGAAGGATGCGTCGGCAACCCTGAGATGCTGCCTCTACTAAAATAGCAGAGTCTTTGATTCCTCACCTTGTTTATTGGCAAAAGCTATCTGAAGGACTTCTTAACATAATTAGAATGTCAGCTATCTTTACGTAGGGAAACTTCTTCAAGAACCTAAGATTGCATCCATGGAACATAGTAAATGTCTTCTTTAGAATTATAATGTATTTAATTGGAACACTTAATAATTGAAACACTAGAAAACTCATAAACATCCTCTTTATTTATAACATTCCTTTTTTGGTCTACCTTCACAGTACCTAAGTCAATCCAGTTTTCACAATGAGTACTCAATAAATATCATATTTGAGGGTCTTTTTTATTTCTGTTGAATGAGCAAAATATTGAGTAAGGCCAATTCAAAAAGGATACATGCTTCACTGACAAAAAAGCAAAGACATTCTCTGCGAATCTCTCTCATAGAGTATTCAGGCAATAATTTTTATTAAAAAAGTATCACCAACAATCATCTAGCAATCAGTGATATAGAAAATATCTAAGTTATCACCAGCATCTTACCCTTCCTTTGCTTTAATACACTTAAACACGTGTGAATAAATACCTACATGAAAAGCAAAGCTAAAATAATCCTTCATAATTTATTCTGTGTCTGAAGGCAAGAAGGAAAAACATCATAACTTTAGAGTTCAGAGAGATCTCTTTGATGTTAACCTTAAAAATGTCTACAATAATGGATGGAATTTAAATAGTACATCACTTTCAAAACATTTTAATTTACTTTTTACCTTTTTCTATTCTCACGACTATCCACTTTGTGAAACGGAACAAGAATTATTAATTCTATCTCACAACTAAAAAAACTAACGCTCAGACAGGTTGAGAGATGTGCGTTAAGTCCACCTTTCTTACAGGCAGCGAGTTAAGATTCATCAGAGATTTCTATACTTCTGATCCTGTGATCTTTCTACTTTAAAAAAAGGATGATGCTTGCCATAAATCTTTATCAAGGCTGGACTGAATATTATGAATTAATAATGTTTATATTCCGCTCATTTTTACTCTTTATGTATAAGCCGTTTCTCATTCTCAGACTCTACCTACCTCCTAAAATTCTGTCCTTATGTTTGCTGGCCCTGGCTGGGTAGGTTCTGAATTACAAGGCAGTTCCTATGCTTTCTACCCTGTGCCCCAGAATTTATCTTAATCCTTCCCCCACTTCCCTCTGTGATGTTCTGACAGAATTAGTGTTGGCACCAATTCTTGTGCCTCAGACACAGTAGGCACACTTAGGTATGGGTTGAATGGACTTGGATTCTCACTGCCTTGTGTCATACTGCTCCCTCATAAGGAAATTTTGAAAACACATATAAACTGGTTTGATTATGGCTTCCTATAATGTTGCTCTTCTTTCCCCCAACTTTCTAACACAACTAACCAAGGAAGGGCATTTTCAACAATGATGGCCCATGCTGACAGTAGTGCTCACCACAATGACATCAGAGACCCCAAGTCAAGTATGAAGTTTGAAAACATTTCCCCCCCAAATGGATATTTCTCCAAAGACATAGAATATCCCCACCTCTTTAGACTCACTGGTTACCCATCATGATTGCATTTCAGCAGTATTTAATGCCTTCATCCAAAGGGGACTACAGGCAGAATTGATAGGCTAATTGCAGAGGATAGTTCTGTAAAGATGGATTAATAGGTATAACCACTTTAATGCCACCACTTCCAGATTTCTGACAACAGCACCACCAGACCAGGTTTGTTCTGGGAGGTTTCAAATAATGTGGAAATATGCACATACTAAAAAAGGACTGCTGAATGAAGCCAGGATGAGAGGATAAAGAGAAGGGGGAGAAAAGGAAATCACCCTTTACTGAGCACTTCCTCTGTCAGGCAGTTTATATACATTAATTCTCATAAAGTCCTAGAAATCACTACCAGTCTCCTTATTATGTTGGTAAGATAACTAAACTTAGATATTTCCCCCAGCTCATTAAACAGTGTATTTCTGCGTACACTTTAACAGGCTTGTTAAATAGGTGCACTGTGTGTACCTTGTGATGGTGGTCAGACTCGAATCCCAAGTCCCTTGTCCTTCTGCCATAGCCTCCTGAATACATAAATGGTGTTATGTTGCTATGTATACTATTAGGAAATAGGTGCCAAACAGTGTGGGACTCTTGCAGCCTTGTATACAAGGCCATTGCTACTATTTTATAAGAAAGTATATTTGTTCTTCAATATTTAATCCACGAAGCTGAGATGAAAGATAAAAATACATCAAATATTACACACTGGGATCTAGTCAGATTCCAGCCTACAGCACACATTTGAATGGAAGTGAAAGGAACCCAAAAAACTAGAGTAATTCTCTAAAACTTAAAAGAATTTTTGGATTAAAAAGGACTATATGCGGATTAGCTTCATGAATTTCTAATCCAACAACTGAGCAGCTAGTCCAACGCCCTTGTTTTCTAGACTCAGAAACTGAGGATCTGAGAAGTGAAATAATTTGCCTTAATATTCAGTTGTTATCTGCCACACACATCTGTTTTTCAAAGCAGACTTCCTGAGGATATCAAGGTGCCCTTCCATAATTGTGGGACCACCTCTGCAAGCTATCATTATGAAGATTAATTATTTGTTTAACACTGATGGATCTGGCACTGTACCAGGCATAAAGAATATGTGCTTAGGGCTCAAGAGACACACAACCTAAATCAGAAAGACAAATAGATGTCTTAAGAGCTCAAAGGGTGATTAGAACCTTGAAGTGTAAGTCACCATGTTCACATTTATTAAAAAAAAAAAAAAGTCCTTCTCCCCTTTCATTGCCTTAACAGCTCATAAATAGCAGTGAGACGGGTAGGACGACAATAAGAGCATTTGTGAAACTGCATGCAATTGCTTGAGAATATTATTCATTTTAGTGAGTTTATTACTGGACAGCTGTTTACAAATTTAGGAGCAGATTGGTCCATGGATGAATGAATTTTGGTTGGAGAAACAGGAACATGAGGAGCTTGTGAGGTCCTTGCTGATAATATTCATACTAACCAATGTTCCATAATATCCCACAGGGAGCAGTTGGATTTTTCCACATCAGTCGATTAGCGGTAAATATTGTCAGAATTATCATGACAATGTAAAGGATATAAAACCTATCTTTAGGGACACCAAAAGCTCAGGAGTTCATATGACGCCAGAAGAAAAAAAAAAAAAAGTTTTCAGACTTTAGTGTTGAAATGCAGGTTTAAAAATCCTTTAAACTACTGTTTGCTTGTCATAACCAGGTTATATTCATGTGGCCTATAGTAATGTCAAAACAAGGTCTCAGAAGAACCATTTTTTAAAAAATGTTATAAGCATAGATTTGTAATCATTAGAACTGATTTCAATTCCTAGCTCCACCTCTTATATATATGACTTGGGCAAGCGACTTAAACTTGATGAGACTCAATGTCTCATTATAGGAAATAGGAATGATAATACCAATATCTTAGAGTTATTTTTAGGCTAAAAAGAAATGCCAGCATAATGCTTAGCACAACATAGGTACTCAATAAATAGTAATACAGTTTATTATGTTTCTCACTTATGAGCCTTCATGAGTTTAGGAGTGCTCCCCTCATAGAGACTTAAAGATGTGGTTCTTTGTCATGTGCCACAAAGAAAAGAGTGCCTGCTTTGAAACCAAATAAACATAAACCCAAACAATGTATTAAATTTTCAAAAGGTTTAAATTCACTGAACCTCAGCTTTCTCATTGGAAAAAAAATGGAATAATGAAACATAACTCAGAAAGCAGTTGTAAAAAATAATATATATATATATATATATATATATATATATATATATATATATATTACATGTGAGTAAAGGACCTAGAACATTATACTTATTTAAAAAAATGTTACTTACACATACATTACTTAATAGACCACATTTTACTGTAACTACTTGTCTATTACATCTATGCTACTGTAAATATTTAAGGAAATCTGCTGTTTTTTCATCTCCAAAGTCCCAGTGCCTGAGTAGTAATTGGTTATTAATTTTACAGAGTGAATAAATGTATATTTCACTTATTACTCAAAAGTGACCACTAGAAGAGCTTTTAATATTATAATAAAATTTGACGGACTATAGGATGTTTGCATTTTAGTTCATAAGACGACAGCCCTTACTTAAAAGAATTTCTTCAATGAAAGAAAAGAAAGAACAGTAACTGGAAAAAATAAATATATCCAGACCCCTGACTGGTCATCAGTTCATCTAATCATTAATTCAAACATGCTGCATGCAAGACATTGTGTAAGACCTTAGAGATAGAATAATAAGACAGGTTTTGCCCACATGGAGTTCCAGAACAGTGGAGAACATAGATACTAGTCAAACAACTGTCAGAATAAATGTAAAATTACTACTGTGATAATTGCTATGAACAATGAGATTAGAATGCCATGGAAGCATACGTAGAAAAATTATCAAATGGGACTTTTTTTCCTTTTGCCTCCAAGTTTCACCAAGGTCCTCTCAGTTGATAACTACATGGATGATGAGTGATTACATCTTCAAAGAAGGAACAGGTAGCCCAAAAGTCTCTATCGATCTTAATCATCTACCTCTAGGCCACATAAGAGAGGGCTAGAAAATAAAACTAAAGGAAGACGCATTTAAAGAGAGAATTCCTTGAATGGAATTCACAGGAGTAAAAGCACTATGGTATTTTTCCATCACCATTCCTGCTCCCCACAAATTCAAGTAAAATACCTGTCCCCATGGTGACTGGGGTTACCTGCACTAGGAGACATGAATGTCACTCCAGGCATTGGTGTTAAGCTATGAAAAGTCATGGGCACTCTTCATACGCTTACAAGAAGACAGCACTAGCGAGCTTCACTGGCATCCTTGAGAGTCTCAGGGCTTCTTTGAAGCTGTAACTAGTGACTGAGTCTTGACAGTAAAACACTGAATGTGGGAGAATAGAGAAGAAGCAAGCTGGACTGCCAGCAACAGAGTTCTTGTCAATGGAGTGGACACTGTGTAGCTAAGTTTGCTTCACCCTGGAGCATCTCTGAGATGGTTGATTTTAAGTGTCAACCTGACTGGATCACAGGATGCCCAGATATTGGGCTAAACATTACTTCATTATTTCATTATTTCTGTGAGGGAGTTCCTTGATGAGATTAGCATTTAAATCAGTAGACTGAGTAAAACAGATGGGTGGGCATCATCCAGTCTGTGCAAGCCTGCATAGAAAGAAAAGGCAGAGCAAGTGAGGTTTTCTCTCTCCATGCCTGACTGCTGAGCTGCAACGCTGGTCCTCTCTGAACCTCAGACTGGGAATTTTATTAGCAACTACTCTGGTTCCCAAGCCTTCAGGGTCAGATTGAACTACACCATGGCTTTCCTAGTCTTCAGCTTGCAGATGGCATTTCATAAGATTTAGTCAGCCTCTATAATCATGTGAGCCAATTCCTTATAAAAAATCTCAGTCTTCCTCATTAAATAGATACAGCTATATAGATACACAGAGATATGAATGTGGATACATCGATACAGATTCTGTTGGTCTGTTTGTCTAGAGCACTCTGACTGATTCAATCCCACCTTCAGGGATGGGCTTTAGGGCAGGAGTTGAGAGGAATTATCAAATGATTATATAGAAAGAAAACGGAATCCAGTGAGGTCAATAACTTAACATCTTTTCCCTCAGCAGTTACTCCTCCTTTCCGGTGCCCAATATTGTTTGGTTCAGTTTTGTTTCTTAGAGAAGAGAGCTAATTATTTGAGATAAAATACACATTAAATATAGATCTCTTTGTAAGATAAAGTAGTTGGAGAAAAAGCTAGACATGGGGCCACAGAGGAAAATGATTCATTAGTGATTTCCACCCACAGCAGGATGAAAACAGGGTACAGAGTTGAAAAGAGAAAATGGGTAAGTGGAAACGAGGAGGTCAATTCTAAATGAATGTTTTATCGATAAAGAAAATTATCCCAATTGTCCAAACGATTTCTCAAAAAAAAAGTCAAACATTGATTCATGATACTCAGTGAAAATACTCTTGGTCTCATTAGTTTGGAAATTGATTTTTTAAAAAACTTGCTTTTTTAAATTTAATTTACAAAGTACATGATCATACATTATCTAATCCACTCTTAAAATAAATATGGAGTGACCAGGTAGAGCCCATTGGAAACTCTCACTTGCCCAAAATAAAAGGGAGCATCAGGGAGTGAGGGTAGTAAGAATTCATCTCTAAAGCAAAGAATTTCTCGGGATTGCTCTCTCCACTGATGACCTTGAAGTTCTCCAAAAAAGAACACCTTTGAAAAGGCTGAGTTCTATTCTTGGCAGTTCCGCTTGTAAGAATTCCCTAAGATCACGGTCCTCTTCTGGCACAAGAAACGGCTCTCCGACAGTGGTATTGCTAGTCATCCTGATTTCTGAGTGGCCTGTTTAATATCTACAGAAGTTCCTTCCAATTCGCTGCCTTGGGTGATTTCCCAAGATATGGTGTATAAATAGTGTTAGTTTCTTGTACCAATTTATTTATTGATTAGCTCTCCCACAGGTGAGGAAATGGGAAACCATTATAGGCATATATAAAATCTGACAACTAGCCTACTTGGACAGAATTTTGCACAGCAATCTGCTTCACTGCTCACACCTGCATAGCTGTGTCATACATTTAAGAAATCTAAATCATTTCCACCACAGGCACATCATAGCACAGTGTTCAACTTCAAGCTCCTTTATCAGGAAAGCTAATTACATTCTCTTATTAAGTTCACACACTGTATTTCTACACTGAATCTTTAATATATGAGTATCATTTTCTTTCCTCCCTCTATTTTCTGCATGGGTTGTGGCCTGGAGATATATTCTTAGTTCTGTCCTTCTCTTTCTCCCTACAACATGCTTTCTCTCCTATTCACCAATCTGTTCTCACAAGCTTAGCCATCAGCAGTAACTCCTCCTTCCCTGGGTCCACTCTATCCCTAGAAGCTTCCTCTTTAATCACTTTCCCCGTGTCCTTGGGCAGCTCTGTGGAGTCCTTAAACTTTTACACTGCACGTTTTTTATTCCCACCTAGAAGGAAAGTTGAAAGCAAAGAGTGACATGTGATTAATCACATGCAAATTCATGCATGTCTTTTCTTTTCCCCAAAGCATCCTTTTATGGAGCGATCACAGATTTTTAAATTGAAGGCATGATAGCAACTTAAGTGTCATTGTTACATTATCTCAAAAAAAAAAATGTATTGATTAAGCACAGGCTATGTATGCTCAATATGGTAATGAGGACACAGATTAAAGCAAGCAAGAAATAAAAATTATGCACAAGGAACTTTATTGTATGAGTTGCAGATAAACTATCACAAGAAGTATCATATAAATAGCATAGGATAAACCTCAGGAGAGGTCTAAAAGAGGTCTATGGAGTATTGAGGAAAGCATACTGACATAAAGTGGATCAAGGTATTCTTTAGAAAAAGGATGTATTTGAGATTGATGAAATGATTAGTAAAGGAGACAGAGATACTGAGAGGTTGGGGAAGTCACTCCAGAGAGAAATTAGGAGCAAAGACACATGCAGATACACAGAGTTACTGGGGAAGAGCCAATAACCAATTTTGGATAAATATTAAAATAATTGAGTGTAGAGAGTATGATGGGGTCACTTACGTCAAGCAGTGACATAAAGATTCAGGACGGCAGCCAAGGGCGATGAGCTGAGAAACAGACACTGCTAAAATCAGAACACGCTGACAGTACCAAGAACTGCTAATTAACAAGGCCAAGAGAACGTGGAAGAACCAAGAACTGTTAATCACTAGAACCAGAAGAGGCCTGAAATGGCTAACGACTGATTAAACTCCTTCAAGAAGGCAGGATTTCTGCAGCAAACTCTCTGATTTTCCAGATGCCGACTCTTCCACATCTGACCACGTACGAAAGGCAACTGCCACTGAACGCCCTGCGGGGCTGACCACGGAACATAATCAGCAGTTAAGTGCTGACAGCTGATGCAGACAAGACGGAGTCCTCATTTCAGCTGTGTGCTCACCGACTGATTTTCCCTTTGGTTTGTTCACTTCTTACACTTGTACTTTATTATGTGGCTTTGTATTGTATGTCTTGTGTATGCGTAGGAAGCCAAGTGAAAGGAGTTCGGAATCCCAAGCCTGTTACAATTGTGTGAACCCTGCTTTATGAGTGAATAAGCTAACATCGTGGAAAGACACAAAGTGTGTAGTGCCTTTATAGCACGCTCGTGACGTGGAGCAAAGCATACAGCAAAAATGGTCACTGGAACTGTGTCATGGAGACCCAAGTGTGCACGAACAAGGGTTTCATAAAATTGACAGATGGTGATAACCAATGAAGGTGCTAGAAAAGCGGCATGATCGAAATGTATCAATCACCCCATTAATATGAACACGGTAGCCCCCGTTTTTCTATCCAGGATACTTTCCCCGGCCCCCACTGGATGCCTGAAACCCCAGATAGCACCGAGCCCTCTATATATTCTTTTTTTCCCTATACATACACCCCTATGATAAAGTTTAATTTATAAATGAGGCACAGGAAGAGATTAACAATAGATAACGATAAAATAGAATTACAACAATATACACATAAAAGTTTTATGAATGTGGCTTCTCTCGCTCAACATATCTTATTATACCGTACTCACCTTCTCATATTAACGGGCCACGGTAAAATGCTTTCATGAAGAGATGACGCAGTAAATGACGCAAGCGATGCAATGCGCAGCGTCTGGCTACTGTGGACGTCATGACGCTGCGTCAGGAGGAGGAGCCTCGGCTTCAGAGCAGGCTTGGCGGCGTCAGGAGGGGGAGCCTCGGCGTGAGACCCCGGCTTGGCGGCTGGAGGTTAAAAGCAAAGAAAGCTGAACCACAAACGAGGGGACTACCCTACCCCTAAGAAAAAATAATCATTACGGTAAAAAGGTTTTACCAACGTTCCAGTAAAATAGGTTTGTTGTTGGGAAGCATAACGTTACAGTTAACAACCCAAAGTCCTTCCTGACAGGATATGTGCATTACTAATTTATAATGATTATAGTGTGGGAATATTGACTTAACATCGCAAACTCCCTGAACATAATGTGAATGTTTTACGATTCCGAGAGAATTTCAGATACTTGCAGGTTTTCTGAGTCACTATTGGCAGTAGCGGTTCTTTACAAGTTAACCAGGGCAGTTTCATGGAGTAGTTTAGAAAAAATACCTATGGCAATCATTTTCTTTTTTCTTTTTAAAATTTTTTTAAATGTTTATTTTTGAGATAGAGCGCTGGCAGGGGAGGGGCAGAGAGAGAGAGAGCGAGGGAGACACACAATCCGAAGCAGGCTCCAGGCTTTGACCTGTCAGCACAAAGCCCCACTCGGGGCTGCAACTCATGAACTCCGAGATCATGACCTGAGCTGAAGTCTGACACTTAAACCCAATGAGCTACCCTGGAGCCCCAATCATTTTCTTTTTTGTAAGTATTAGCCAACAACTGCAGCAGGATCAAAATTATAGATACAATTCAGTTATGCAGACATAAAATTTTAATTTTCCCATAATTCAACTCAATTTAGGCTGGTTCCGCATAGCTTAGCTTCTCCTAACGTGCAAAAGACCTGAATCGTGTTACTTCAAGGTAACACAATCATTTCTGGTTAAAAATTTAGACTCTTTGGGTAAACATTTAAACAAACTTAGTATTTTAGTTTCTCATGATTAAAAATTTAAACTTTGTATCTGGACCGTTTCCCACTTTTAAAGACACCTCCCTTTTTCTCTTAGAATTTGTCCAAGAGCCAAAGGATTATAAGAGATCATGCATGTTGGGGACGAAGATACTGACCTTGAGTAATTGCTGCCACCCCAGCCCAACCACAAGATGTCTAAACTCAGTTGTTTTTGAGTTTTCCTTCTTTAACACTATTGCCTCTGCTGCTAATGTCTTGGGACATCGCTTCTCTTGGCACATGAACTATACTATGATGCTCCTGGGACCTTCATCACAACTATCCCAAAAGGCAGCACCTCCTGGCATGAATACTGCTTCTTAATTTTCAAAAATTTTCTGAGGATCTGCAGAATATCTCTGTGCCCCCCCTGGAGACAAAGGAGTATTGGGAGGCTTTCTCTTCTCTGCCTAAAAACACCATGCAGGCGTTCCTGATCGCTGCAGCTGCTCATGTTGGTGCTGGGTCCTCTGTAAGGTAGGAGACTCAGAGCACACACCTTTGCTGTTATTGTCATAGATTCCATGGTTTCCTCTTCCCTGCACCAGGCAAGGGAGCAAAAGTGCCCTGGCAACCTCTGTAGTCCAGATCCATATCCACTAAATTCTTTCCTCTCCCATCCCAGAAAAACTTGTTATTTTCTTTGTTTTGTCCTGGAACTCTGTCCTTACATCATACCCTGTATCCTTCCATAGTCTCTGACATATACCAAGAGCTTGATATTCTTAGACTTCCTAAATGTGGCTCTTGATATTTAAAAGGAAACATGGTAAATGGGTGATGGGTATTAAGGAGGGCACTCGTGATGAGCACTGGGTGTTGTATCGAAGTGATAATTCACTAAATTCTACATCTGCAACTAATATTACACTGTATGTTAGCTAACTGAAATTTAAATAAAAGCTCGGGAAAAATGAAAGGAAACTTAGGATTTAGAAAACTCCATTTTCTCTCAAGTGCTTGGCTCTTGGAATTGAAAGCCTAGTTTTCAAGACTAATGTTTCATATCTGTTCCCTTTTAAAGTTTATTTTGAAAGTCAAAGCTGAGTTACGGTGTATGTGTTATTGATGTTTATTTCCCCAAGGAAAGCATATACAGAAAACTGTTGACATTGTTTGACCAATAAGCTTAAGGATAAGGGTAAAGTTACAAAAAATTATACAGCTTACTAGCAAATTATTATCATACCTATATATAGATACCATGACCCATATATGGGTATATTAGCATGCTCAGCCTGCCACAACAAAATACCACAGACTGAGTGGCTTAAACAACAAAAATTTATGTTCTTATAATTCTGGAAGCTAGAAGTCCAAGATCAAGGTGCCATCAGGGTTCCTCTGATAAGGCTTCTCTCTCTGGCTTGTAGAAGGCCACTGTCTGGTTATGTTCTCACGTAGCCTTTTCTTTGTGCATACACAGAGAGATAGAGGGAGCCCTCTGGTGTCTCTTCCTTATCCTTGTTTCCTCAATTAATCTTAATTATTTCCTTAGTCTCCCTATCTTCAAATACAGTCACATTGAGGGTTAGAACTTCAATATATGCATTTTGGAAGGGACATATAATTCAATCCATACAGTGAGTAATAAATTACTTAAATTAATTGTTCCCAAATAATTTGTGATGAATCAATCATTCTTATCTTTCTTCTAAAGAGGAAAACTTCTAACCCAGTGCAGTGATTTAAGGATACCTGGAGGTGTCCCTAGCATACTTTTTAAAAATGGCTTAGCAGGTTCCTCCCATTCAAGGACTCGAAGTCATTAGGGAAAGAAGCAGGAGAGGAGATTAAAGGAGAAGCAAGTAATTTGGCTCATCTTCTCTCTGAGTCCTAGCATGAATGGAGAAAGAAGTTACTTCTGAATGAATGAATAGTAATGCAAGTGACAGTGATAGTGTAAAAGTTAGATTCAAGGCTAAACTATTTTAATAATCAAGGGGTAAGAAATGATAATTATGTGACACGATAAGAGGTGTTAACACTACCATGACAATCATATTGCAGTAATGTAAGTGTATCGGTTCAACATGTTGCAACCTTAAACTTACACAATGTTAAATGTCAAATATATTTCAATTCACAAAGTAAATACAACATATGGATTAAAAAAAGTAACCAAGAGGCCTCAAAATAGAATGACTTTTAAAAATTTTTATTTTTTTTTCCCCAAAAGTGTCTACTCATAATTTAACATACTGCAGCCCATGGGCCAAATCTGGCCCACTTCCTGTTTCTGCATGACCTGCAAGTAAAAAATGATTTTTATATTTTTAAAGTGTTGAAAAAAAATCAAAAGAGTAATATTTGTGACACGTGAAAATTATATGAAATTCAAATTGTGGTGTTCACACAAATAAAGTTCCGTTGGAACACAGCCACCCTCAGGCATTGATGTATTATCTATGGCAGGGCTGAGTAGTTGTGACAGAGACTGAATGGACCCATGAAGCCTGAAGTGTTTACTTTGTAACCCTTAATGGGAACCATTTAATGATCTTTGGTGTAACCAGTTCAGGCTAGTAAAGCAGCCATACACCCTGAATCCTCCAGGGACCCTGCTCAGAGGAGCATCACCAAGGTCAATACAGGGGCAAACCTTGCTCTGGGCTTGTCCAGCTGGCAAGGAGTGTGAATGTGGTGCACACTCCTTCACACTTATTCACACTTATTCATTACTGTGAATTTTGCTGATTGGCCTCTCCAAACTGCAGGAGACAGAGATGAAGGTAGTCAATAGCCGGCAAGCCATGTGCTCTGTCGAAACTCTATTTCTAATGGAAAATAAAACCAAACCTCAGCTCTTTATATTGACTCTCTAGTGCATCTTTATTCTCAGTTCTGACCCTGACCTTCTACCTCCATACAATGAATTTTTATTCTCACAAAGGATGGAATAAAAAGAGACATATAATTTAAAATACAAAAATGTGATTTAGTTGTTTATTTCTAAACATTATGGTGTCTCTAAAGTACTCTTATGAGGTAAACTGAGAAAAATAATCTTATAATTTGCATTCAGAGCCTTAAGAAGCTAGTTCTAAAAATGACATTTTCTTTGTTTTGATACTATTAACTGATACTTCAAGGATTTTCATCAATCCAGAACTTTCTTCCCTCCGACAATTGCTTCCATGCAACTCTTCAATATGTGTTCACTCTATAGAAAGACACCCGAAGATTATTAAAGTAAAACTATTTTAATGAGTTTATGCTTCCATAGGATTATGTAGGATAAGAACTGAGTTCATTGTCTTATTCCACCTCCAAGTCTGGCTTTAGGTGATACTGGACTGGAAATACTAATAATCTTATTTTTTCTTGATAATTCTCATTAGTTATGCTTTAGTCCAACATGTGTTTAATTTGATTTAATGAAGACACTAAATAGAATGTACATCAGAGAGTTGCACTCCCTTGTTACTGATCCATACAAAACCAAAATAAATGAGAGCACATCTACCATTAAAATAAGCGCTATAGCTATAAGTCAAGGTTAAATTATTACTAATTTATATTTTATATTTCCTAGATTTGCATAGAAAAAGATTAATCATCTTCCTGTAGGGGTAGGAAACATTTCCCTTCTTCCCTTCTAGGTTCTTTGCCTGGGCTAATAACTGACAAAAGATAGATTAACAGGAGAAAAGGAGTTTAATTTCGCACATGTGGGTGCCCCATAAAAAAATATAACACTCAAAGATGTGACCAAAGCAGTCAGCTTTTACATCTTTTGAATAAAGAAACAATAAATTTGTAAAGAATTGACAAGACAAAGCAATTTGGGCTTTGAGGCAGTAAATTAGTGAAGAAGTAACAAGATTTGTTTACACAGGCTTCTCCACCTTAAATTCCCTGTCTTTGGTGATAAGAATGCCTCTACCTCTGGTACAGGGAGGGTACCTTTCACATTGGAGATTTATTTCCTGCTTTCAGGGCTCTGAAGGAGGGCCACAATGTCCTTGTACCTACTGTGTCTCGAGTAACTAACTCAGAATAATCAGTAAGCCAAAGGCATATTTTCGGGGAGCATTTTCTGCTGGCTTCCATTGTTCTACATAAGTATTAGCTTTCGCTACTTTATGATTCTTGCTTCTGTCGTAAGAATCTGGGATTCATATCCTTCAGTGTATAAAGCTGAGCATCCACGTGGGTTTTTTTACAGCAACTAAGGAATGATATCCAGTAACTCTCTTGCAGTGGAAAAAGCAACT
Source organism: Panthera onca (assembly GCF_046562875.1). NCBI lineage: Eukaryota > Metazoa > Chordata > Mammalia > Carnivora > Felidae > Panthera > Panthera onca. The sequence continues at coordinate 186,029,524 of NC_138342.1, forward strand.
ATATTGTTAATTATTTTAAATGCAGTACTCCAAAATATGCTTCTCCATGATCAAAATTATCTGAAACAACAAAACTTGGAAAACAAAAATAACAGAACTGTTAAATGTTAACACAAGGGGTGTTTTAGAGATTATCTACTCTGAGATTTGGCAAAGTGCAGCTTGCAGGTGAAATCCAGCCTTGACCATTTGTTTACAGATTGTCTGTGGCTGCTTTTTCAGTAACAACAGAGTTGAGTAGTAGCAATGAAGACGAAGACCGTATGATCTGTAAAGCTGAAAATACTTACTACCTGGACGTTTGCAGGCAATGTTTGCCAACCAGTAATCGGGTCCAGCTCCTCTCATTGTGTGGCTACTGAGGTCAGGCGAGGTTAAGAGTACAAAAAAGGCAGCAGATCCCACATCTCTTGTCTCACAGGCATGAGCCTCAAAAGATGAAAGATTAAGGTGAAACTCCTTTCCTATTAATTCAATAACAATCTAAATTCTTGTCTTCTCAGACCAATTACTCTCTGCCCCTGAAAATGTATGCCTTGCACTTTTATGATTATGCCACTGTTCATACCTTCCATCTATTTAGAATGTCATTTCTCCCTTCCTTTCTGTCTGGAAAACTCCTACTTATTCTGTAAGGCCCAATTAAATGTCATATCATCTCACTAGCTTCCCTTGATCTCCCTAAGCAGAAATAGGGGCTGTCATTTATATTCTTACAGCGATTTATGTGTGCCATTTAAAAACTATAATATGTCAAATTGACACACTCAAGGAAGAGTGAGTAATGCCACAGAACTGTGCACCTATAAATGGTTAAGATGGAAAGTTTTATGTCATGTATATTTTACCACTATAACAAAAAGGGGGGAAAAAAAGAAAGAGTGAGCCTTGCTCAGGTACCATTCTGGGATTCTGGTACGCACGTTGTGGGACCCAGCATTAGTAGTAAATATCATTAGTGTCTACCTTGTTCAAGATTTTTTTTTCTGTAGCCTGAATGCCAAATGCTGAGTATATTCTTCCATATATAAATACATATGTATATGTGTATATATACACATATATGTGTATATGTGTATATATACATATATAGAGAGAGAATGTAAAATTATTCTGTTCTAGCATTAACCACCATCCACTCTTTAGCAAGAATAAGCTACTTAAGATATCTATTTGTGAAAGCTCACTCTCAATCTTTACCTTCCATCCATCCATGTTATCACTGATCTTTATTTGCATCCTATGCTAGACGGATCCCCTCTCTAAAGAATATATGTTGAGGTAGGAATGACTGGCTTCCTAGTTGAAGGATTATACAACAGTCATAGACTCCTCATTCTCTCTCTCAGAAGCTGGCAGTTCACATTTAGAAGAAAGAGGTGACTGTTTTAATTATAAGGTAAACCGTCCTGGTTATTTCTGTCCTCCTTGGTAGTGGTACAAGTTTGAACAAGTACAAAAGTATAATTCTTCTGCATTTCTGTAAATGCCTCCTGCTGACCCAGAACGAATATTTGTTTGCCCAACTATCATACAAAAAAATCTTATCACTGAGAATTCTGAACTCTGTTATTTCCTGTGTTTTCCTTCAATATTATCTCCTGGTAGAATTAATGGACAAAAAGAAAGAAAATAGAAGGTGCTTCTATGAGAATTCCTTGGTAAGCAGTTTCATGCCTACCTTCAAAAGAGTTATTTATATACACATGATAGTGGTTGTCTGTTTAAGGATCTGCCTGCTTCTGCACCTTTAAAGTGTATGTCTGCTGATACTAAGATTTACTCACCTTTAAATCCTCACACGTAACATGGGGCCAGACACATAATAGTTGAACATTGAAAATCTAACTATATAAAGGATAAAAGAAGTCAACTGCTTTAGAAATTGGTCTTACCTAAGAACATTTGCAGATTAAATCCCAGGCATCTGATCAACTGGACAATTTTCCAAATTATGTATTTAGGGAACATAAATAAAAAGCATCAAAAGATGAATTGAAGTAGACTAACAGACTTGTGAAACAAATACTCCCTGTCAGTAGTGATCAAAGAAATGCAAATGAACTGTTTCTTTTAATGTGAATACTGCTCCTGGTTTAAGGTAGTATATTTTTTCTTTTTAATTTTCTTTTTTTTTTAATTTACATCCAAAGTAGCATATAGTGCAACAATGATTTCAGGAGTAGATTCCTTAATGCCCCTTACCTATTTAGCCCATCCCTCCCCACACCCCTTCCAGTAACCCTCTGTTTGTTCTCCATATTTATGAGTCTCTTATGTTTTGTCCCCCTCCCTGTTTTTATATTATTTTTGTTTCCCTTCCCTTATGTTCATCTGTTTTGTGTCTTAAAGTCCTCATATGAGTGAAGTCATATGATTTTTGTCTTTCTCTGACTGACTAATTTCACTTAGCATAATACCCTCCAGTTCCATCCACATAGTTGTAAATGGCAAAATTTCATTCTTTTTGATCACCAAGTAATACTCCATTGTGTATATATGCCACATCTTCTTTATCCATTCATCCATCCATGGACATTTGGGCTCTTTCCATACTTTGGCTATTGTCAATAGTGCTGCTATAAACATGGGGGTGCATGTGTCCCTTTGAAACAGCACACCTGTATCCCGTGGCTAAATGCCTAGTAGTGCAATTGCTAGGTCATAGGGTAGTTCTATTTTTAGTTTTTTGAGGAAACTCCATACTGTTTTCCAGAGTGCCTGAACCAGGTTGCATTCCCAAAGGTAGTATATTTTAATGTATATCTATTTACTATAAACTAGTCAAACTTAAAAAAAAAATAATTTGACTAAATCTATCAAAAACCCTCAATCCAGTGATGTCATCTCTGAAAAATCTATTCTAAAGAAATAACGTATAAAAAACTTCATGGATGGGGTGCCTGGGAGGCTCAGTCAGTTGGGCGGCCAACTCTTGAGTTCAGTTCAGGTCATGATTTCTCAGCCTCATGCTGACAGCACAGAGACTGGGATTCTCTCTCTCCCTCTCTCTCTCTCCCTCTCTCTCTCTCCCTCTCTCTCTCTCACTCTCTCTCTCTCACTCTCTCTCTTTCTACCCCTCTGCACTCATGCTCTCAAAATAGATAAATTTTTAAAAAAATAACTTCTTGCACAAGGCATTCAGCTTGGTGTTATTTATAATAGAAAATCTTGGGAGCCCGTTAAATATGAAAATTGCCCCAATGGTTAAATAAACTATGGTATATTTATTCAATAATAGTGTTTAAAACAAGTGTTTAAAATAAGTGTTTAAAATAAGTTGGAATCAGGATTAAATATGTGGTGGAGTAAAAAAAAAAATCAACCATCATAGTGATCACAAATATGTAACATAAAAAACAAGACATACAGAGCAGAAAGAACAAAAGAATGAAAACAAAGACAGATAACACTGAAATAAATGTGACAAAAACAATGAGTGGCTTTCTTTGGATTATTTAAATATTCTGTTTTTCTTTCCTTCTTTATTTGTTTCTAAATTTGTTCTAATCATCTTCCATAACATATTTATTGATAAAAAAAATATTTTTTTAATGTTTATTTATTTTTGAGAGAGAGACAGAGCATGAGCAGGGAAGGAGCAGAGAGAGAGAGATACAGAACTCCAAGCAGGCTTCAGACTCGGTGCTGTCAGCACAGAGCCCAACGTGGGGCTCGAACCCACAAACGGTGAGATCATGACCTGAGCCGAAGTCAGATGTTGCCACCCAGGCGCCCCAAGGGAGAAGCATAATTTAAAAAAATACTTTCAAGGGGTAGTTGGAAGGCTCAATCAGTTAAGCGTCCAACTCTTGATTTTGGCTCAGGTTGTAAACTGACGGTTCCTGAGTTCAGGCCCCACATACAGCTCCATGGCGTGAGCACTGAGCCTGCTTGGGATTCTCTCTTTCTCTTCCCCTCTCCTTCTGCTCCTCCCCGCTCACATTCTCTCCCTCTCTTTGTCTCTCACTCTCAAAATAAACTTTTAAAAAATAGTTTTAAAGTATTATCAAATACTCTAACTACTGTAGTGTGTGAGTGGTTAAGGAGGTTAGATATTTAGCTACTTAATACTTCATTCAAGATCAATTACTCTAATACCTGGAGGAAGGCTAAAACATTTTATGGCTGTTTCTTTAGTTTGCCAAGTTTGCTCTTTAAATTCAGTTTGCTGTTATTGCCATGTACTAATTATGCCAACTTGGGAATGTTGTATATGTTATAGCATTTCTGAGTGTCCGTTTCCTCATGTGTAAAATGGCATTAATGCTACTACTAACAATAATAATGACTCCACAAAGATTTTGTGGGGTTTTAGAGGAGATAACAAAGATAATACTGAGAACTGGTACTTAAAAATGTTAGTTCTTTTCTTCCCACATGAATCTCTCTCTGATATCTGATAGCACAAACTGCCATCACATTCCACAGTTGAGCTGCCTACCATATAGCCACTTGGTTAAAATTGGGAAAACCACCAACCAGCATTGCATGAGACAGTAAATTGCATTTGCTTGAAGCTGAGGTAACAAGCATCAGTTAGAATAAGACAAGAAATTTTTTTTTATCTAATCTTATGGAAATTATATGCTCTTAGGAAAAGCTTTAAATAGCCTTTGGAATGAAACACACCATTTCTAATAGGATCCAAATACTATTAAATGTGTTAGACTGTTTCAAGAATAATGGTGCAAGTACATTTTGGAAAAAAATATGAGTCTTGTTAATATGCTAATTTCACAGGCATATTTCTACTTGACAACTGTGGGTATTATTTTAATTAGAGTCATACTTACATTCTAATATAAGAATTACTACTAAAAGCAGTTTTAATTTCCATCAAGAATAATTTATTGTATTCTTTTCACTTTGTTCTTGAATCCACACCCGTTGTAAATTATCTTGTCTCTGTTAATTAGTAGCCTAAAGCAGTCTTCTTGTTTTCTACTCTTCTCTGCTATCTATATCAATTATCTTTATTTCTTTTTCAGTTTTCCCTTCATTTAAAGCTTGATGTGATAAAACTTCAGAATAAAACAATAATAAAGAATTTTGCTGTTTTTTAAATAAAAATCTATTCAGTATTATTTCTGTTTATTTCCAAATAGTGGGGAAGGTATACACCTTAGTGAGACACCATGGAAAAAATAAGTGATAAACATACTTAAATCATCAGTTTGATCTAGTTGGAAATGTTTGTTTTATTTAACCACATGGGCCTTCAGAATAATCAAGAAATTAGTCTAAATTGTTTTGTATTTTACCGTCTCCTCTGAGTAATGCCAGTTCAGGCCAGTTATGTCACAGATGTGAAGTAACTCTTTTGGAAAAAAAAATATTCCCTTTATTAAACCATTAGAGAACCGTCATAATAATATGTGCCAACTATAAATATACAGCGTGGCATACACAAACCTGAGTTTTTATTGTAAACTAATGATTGAATGGCTAAAGTTAAATGTCTTATGCACATTGTTTCTTGTTCTATTTTCTGTAAACACATAATATTTAGTTAATTTAATCTTTAAATTTGTTTCTGATATTGGTGACTCTTCAATAACTCAGAGCAACATTCAATGACAAAATATCTAACACATGTCTTGGAAACAACATACATCGATAGTGGGCCGATTTTCCAGTGGAAAAGACAGTCTCGTAACATAAATAGATCTGAGTATTATTTTGTATATCAAGTATGTCAATTTTGCTAAAAAATCTGCATTCAGATATATCATGTAGGAGGAAAATTTAGCTGAAATTTTAAGAGAGATGGACATTTTGCAATGCTGTTGTGTGAACTAAATCCATAAAATAGAAATATTTAATGTCTCTTTATAATGGGAATTTAAAATTTAACAGTATTCCCCCGTATAAGACATTTCATTTAATCACCTAACAGCTGTAGGCTGTGTTGGAGTTTTGTCTCCTTCTTTATTTCTAACTAAACTGACTGAAATATCTTCTTGTATTTTTTATAGAAGTATTTACTTAGCACACAATAATATTTTATAGCAACCAATTCCTCTTGCAACATTTAGGTGATTTTCTCTAATTTAATCACCTTCTATAGAATGCAGACATGTTCAGACGTGTAGATTAACTGTGAACAGAATGTACGTTTTTGCCATACGTAGAAAATCAATGTCATACATTTGCTTGACAGGCAGTTAAATTTCTCTCAATATTAGTCTTTATTAATATGGGACTGTAAATCTTTCTTTCTTACACATATTTCTCTTTCTAATATCATAATATAATGACTGTTCATATCCTTAGCTTCCCAGAAACTTTTTAAAAAACATTGTGGTTTTGGAGACACTTGGCTGACTCAGGTAGTAGAGCATCTGACTCTCGGATCTTGGGATTGTGAGTTTGAGCCCCGCATTGGGTGTAAAGATTGCCTAAAAATAAAATCTTAAGAAAATAAATAAAATAAAACACTGGAGGTTTTAGTTGTTGGGAATTTTTATCCCTTTAAGTACCTAATTAAAGCTATGAAATTTTTTCCCCCAGGGAAAATAACATTCCCCCTCTCTCTGTCTCTCAATCTCTCTCTCTCTCTCTCTTTCTCTCTCTGTCTCTCTCTCTGTCTCTCTCTCTGTCTCTCTCTCTCTCTCTCTCTCACACGCACACACATACACACACACACACACACACTTTCCCTGCCTATTCAGGAGGTTTATAAATCTCTTGAAGTTCATTGGTAGATCCCTTAAGCAGAAGAACTCAACAAAATTTCCTGAGGAACTTTTAAAAAATCTCTTCCTTAAATACCGCTCAATGATTCTGATTCCTGGTCTTTGGTTACATGTCTCTGCTCTTTGAACTTCCAAAAGATCTAACTATTGGCCTGGATATTTTCTGACTACCTCAAGATGTCCTTCTATCCCCGGATAATGTACCTTTGTCCCTCCCGCCCTTCATCTGTTCAACCAAATTCTGAACTACACTTTTTCTAATACTCTTCCTCTAACCCTGATCCTGGATTTCAGTTCATCCCTGAAGCTTTTCTATAACAAGCTTGTTTCTGCTTTCTAGGAATCATTGATCCAGAATTCTTGATGAATTGGAATCAATGCCCCAACATGGTAACTTTTTCTTGTAAACCAATATATGCAGAGGTTCCCATTATACAAATATCTTACATCTTAGTTGAAAGCAAAGATAAAGCTAAATAAATTTTTAGGAAATATACTCATTTATGTGGTTAAAATATAATTGAATTCGCAATTCATGTAAATGGAAGTTAGACAGCAATTCATAATAGAAATCTACATATACTCTCCAAATAATTTGAGGCAATTATCTCCCTATTGCCATGTTTCTTTTTAGAGAATTCCATACCAGAAATGAGTCTGCTTTATGTGTCATTTTCTTCTATTTTTCCTATCTGATCATTTGACACACTTTAATGACTAAATGAACAAAAAGTAGGCATCAAGGAAAATGGGAGGAAGAAAATTGAAAAGCTGTGATCACCTGCAATGGGAAAATATTTTCTAATAGAGTTCACAATGGAGAATTGTGTGCAATAAAAAGCTCATTTATGTGAAATACTTAAATTATACTGTTCTTTTTTGGGCAATCTTTTAACTTTGTGTTAACCATAATTTTATTAGTAAAAGATATTTCTTATGGTCCTTATTGCTGAAGTGCTATCTATGATGCAAAGAACCTACAAAACCTGAGACAGGCAATGGAGGGCTCTGCCTTGGATCATCATTTGGCCAATAGGAGTCACCAAGTCATGTGGCGACATGGCCCCAACAAAACCATCATGGAATTTGTAGATTGTTTCTACTTGTTAATAAGTCCCTGGTTAGAATTGATTATGACAGCATTTCTTTCTCTTTAGCATTAAAGTAGAATCCTCAAACGAACGCCAAATGAGAAGTCCATTTTGTAATTTCTCGTTAATTAGAAATTATTATGAAGAGAAGTTGGTATGTTTAAGCTGTTGAGACATAAATCTAGCAAAATGGCTGGGCTGTAAACATTTTAGATAAAGTGATTTTTTTGCTCAATTTTATGATCAATTAAGAAAGGAATTCATACTGACATTTGAATGTTTATTAATTTTTAATAAAACTTAATTAGTCCGAATTGGATTGGCATCAGCACTCATGACTTTTCAAAGGCCTAAAGAGAAGGAGTTTCCAATTGCAAAACCTGTGAGCTAGTATATGTTTGTGTGCACATGCACACTGCCTAGCTCATCATGGTCACCAAATATTAAACATTGTTATTAATGATAAAGACAGAAAACAGTAGCAGGTTAGTGATATTTTCAGCCATTACCAAGTTAGAAGGTAATGAAATTCTAGTCAGAGACAGAAGAAAAATTCAAAAGGAATTGAAGAGTTTATAATTGAGAGGAGATAACTAAATGGGTTTCCATGGAAAATCAGAAGCTCAAGCTTCTGGGAGCATAAGGAGGGAGAGGATGTAATCATCAGAAACCTAACTATGCAGTGGCTGAAGAAATGTGAAAAACAGTATGGTCAAATGCAAACTGAGGATTATAACAGACACCAACTGTATAGCAGGTTACAATTGATTTGGCAAGTAAAAAGAGCCAAAGCTGACTGAAGCAAAATATCAAGAGATGTATTTCAACCCCAAATAAAGAAGTCAAGTCTTGGGAAGGGACTTCTTTAACTTAGAATTAGAAAGGTTTTCACAGATTGAGAAATGGAAACTGGAAGTCTGAGAGCTAAATGATTAATTTCCATTAAAATCATAAATGAAATTGATCAATTAAGTGCCAATAATCTGGGAGACTCCAATCTATTTCTTTTTAAATATCAAGGTCTATTGATGCTATTTGTCAAATACTGCCCACATCTAGTCTTCTTTAACCATTATGTCACCACACTACTCCAAACCACCATCATTTCTCACATGGACAGATCAGGACCTCTAAATGGCATTTCCTCATCCGCTTCTGCCTGCCTTTGATTTGTTCCCCACATGTTCACGACAGAGGGGTCTTTTGCAATGCAAACTGGCACAACCAGAGCCTGCTGCTGTCCAGACTGCATTGCCTTTGTGTGAACTTTTAAAGGACACTCTTCACAACACAATTTACTTCCATCTGTCAAAAAAATTGTCCTAAACTACTTGAGAACAAAACATTTCATCACCATCTACCAGTAAATCACCATAACCAATACATAAATGTAGTGTCCCTGTGTGAATAGAGCTCACTTAAATGCAGTGCCTTCGTTCACTGCACCACATGCTCAGTCACATGTACAATGTGCAGCAGCCCTGTGTATCACACCCATCACGAAAACTTTCAATGGCTTCCATTTTTTTCTAGGCTAAAGGATTGAAAGCCTAACGTGTCTAGAAAGCTCTAGATCTCCATGCTATTTTGTCTGCCTGAGATACTTTTTTCCAACCCTACCCCATATCCTCTTTGCTTTGCTATGTCCCTCTCAGCCTTCATTTTCTCAGGGTGAGTTCCCTTCCTTCCGGAAAGCCTGTCTCTGAGACAGTGAGAGCCATCTGGGTCATCTTGTCCCTAGAGCATCCCAGTCTCTTATCCAGTGCCTCACTTGGTAGAATGAAGGCTCAAGAGAGCAGACCCCATGTCAGGCCTGTTCAGTGCCTCACAATTATTGACTCAGTGGTAAGAATATAGTAGATGTTTAATATGTATCAGACATGTAAATGAGAGTTGAGTTTAAAAAAAGTGCTACATAATAAATTAGCATGTATTAAATTATGAATGCTAATGCCTTAATTTAAATAAAAGTTATTAAAATATCTAAAATGTAATAAAAAATTTTAAGATAATAAAAATTAGAAGAAGAAATAATATGAAATTAACATTTGGTAAATGAGAGTTGAACTATAGGGTACGATTCTGTGTCTTGTTCCTGACTGTGAATTCCAAATTTATTACCTTCCTTAAATTGAGTTCTGTATCATAAAATAGAAAATTTCTTCCTCACTTCTACATGTAAATTTACATGCTTCAAAATTAAATTGCTCAATTTTATTTCTTTTTTTAAATCAAATGTTATTTGTTAAAAAATCTTGCTAGTGTTATAAATAAAATATTACCTGTGGGAAATTTTAAAGAAGTACAAATTAACAGGGTTGTACAGTCACTACTAGGAGCATTTTGTGTGTTTTTTCTCCTGTAAAGATTGCAAATAACCATATAATCAGATACATGTGTCCATTTTAGACTCAGAGATCAATAAATAGGTCAATAGGCTCTTTTGGCCTACATAAATTAGTATAGCATTTTAAGAAAAGTAGCTTAAAAATACATATGATTTCTTCTCCTTGCAACTTTAAAAAATACACAGTAAACAATGCATAAATAAAATAGACAATTGCTTGCATGTTATACTGGGAACCAAAGAATAACCAGAAAGCCCTCACCTTGTGGCCTAAATAGGAAAGTCCTTTTTAAATTTTTCATGGTGGAAAAACATAAAATCATGTTGTTTGATTGGGAGAGGTTAGAAGCATAACTCTGGAGCTCCAGAGAGTTTAGCCAGACCCACAGCTTTGCTTATCAAATGCACAGGAGAAGGTATCTAAAAAGAGGAGAGAATAATGGGTATAAGGTCCCCTTCAATTTTACCCAAAGTTGGCTTTGCTTTCATTCCTTCAGTCAAATGAAGTATTGGAGCAAATTTGGTATATTTGGAAGAGGTTTTGTTTCTAGTCTTTCCTAAGCTCTTCTTCAGAGATGAAGACCATTGACAAGATTATTCTTTGCAAAGCAACAAATCAAAGTATCTCTAGCGCCTAACTCATTTTTCCTAAACAAAACAAAACAAAACAAAAACAATTATAACTAGGTGTACAGCATTAACTCTACAGGTACTTCTGTCTGAAACATTGACTACTGAAGAGATTAGGAGACACACGAATATTGTACTAGATCAAAAGCCTCCTTGGCATCTACACCTTTGGACCAATAATGGGTTATCTGGCTTTATCCTGGCGAGGCAAGGCCATCATCTACTTTGTAGCTTACCAAAAATGTGGCTCTCTTCATAGGTTCAACTGTAGAGTTGACTCTTCTTTGCTCAAAGGTATTTGAGTGACTGTCCCCAACTTTTATTTCTAGTCAACTTGTAGGATGACATAGGGCAGTCACGTTTTCAAGTGCTTTTGTAAGGACCTTGGCTTTCTGTCCCCTTGCCTGAGAGCACTCTCCTCCATAATAATTACTTAGTCCCCTTTAATAGGCTTAGCTTCACCGAGGCCTCCAGGACAATCTTCTCCGTAGTAGCAGAGAAATTAAAACAGTTCAGTGACACAGTTTAGGAAAGATTTATTGAGTTCCTCCAACAGACACAATAATTTAATCTCATGACAAAACTCTATACCCAATGGAATCTAGTTTATTTCCTTAACTGACCCTCTGCTATGAACCGAAGTTTATATCCTCCCAAATGCATTTGTTGAAGGCCTTAACACCAATATGATGGTATTAGGAGGTGGGGACTTTGTGACATGCTTAGGTCATGAGAGTGAAGAGTGGGATTACTGGCTTTATAAAAGCAGCCTGAGAAAGTATTCTTGCCCCCATCTGCCTTGAGAGATTATAGCAAAAAATATGGAAGTTCTTCTAAAAAGTGGGCTCTCACCAGACCCCTGGCACCATGATGTTGAACTTCCCATCCTCCAAAACTGTGAGAAATAAATGATTATTGTTTAAGCCATCCATCCTGGTGGTTTTGTTCAGCCCAAATGGTTTAAGATACTCCCCTATTTACATTAACTAGGCCCTCATATAAGTCTCTATTTGTATAACATAGATACCTATAACCTCTGGGGTACAAATTCTTAATAGTCTATGTCTAGCTTTGTTTCCATCCCAGAGATTAAAGACCTGATTTTCAATCCCTGAACTCAAAATGAAGTGGCTCAGTAGGTAGGGAAAATGTAGATCAAAGTGATATAGATCATAGAGTAGAAACTTAGAAGGTGAATAAGTTCTGGGGATCTGACCTACAACATTGTGATTATAGTTAACAATACTGTATACCTGGAAGTTGCTAAGAGAATAGATCTTAAGTGTTCCTATCACCAAAAAGAAATGATAAGTAAGTGGTGTGATGGAAATGTTAGCTAACACTACAGTGGTAATCATATGGAAACATGTAAGTGTATTAAGTCAACACATTGTATACTTTAAACTTATACAATGTTATGTATTATATCTCAATTAAAAACAGAAATCCTACACGTGGGTGCCCACACACACACACACACACACACACACACACACACGCACACATACACACAACAAGTGTCTTTACTGAGATCAGATCCCTTGCCATTCACCCAATTGCTTGGATTCCCATCTGCTGCCAGTCTATCACCTCTCTTTGTTCATCGTTATTTCCATATAGGACCTCCCAACCTAGATCCCCTACCAAGATTTACCACTTACAGGTTACCAGTGTAGCTTCTGGATTCTATACTCCATCTGGCAGGAAACGTCGTTACCAGCTAAGCCTGGGCATATCTAGATACCAGGTCTCAGCCCCTCCCAATATGAGCTATTCTACAACCATCAAATCCTGTGTGCTTCCATATGGAAAAGGCTTCTGCTCTGGATTCAAATCATAGCTTTGGCTTCCTGATTGGTGTCACTCCTTTTATATGCCTTTTTCATCTCTCTCATCCCCTCTCAACTGGCCCCCATAAATCTTCTTGTTCTTTTTTCACACAAGTTACCAATGCATTCTATCTACTGGACATTCTGTCTGCTGTATGAAGTGCCTCAAGTGCATTTTGTCACTTAATTCTCATGGTGTAGTTGTCATTTTTATTCAACTTTTGAAGAAATAATGAAGTAAGTTTACAATATTTAATGATTTCCCTAAAAATAAGGTGATGAACTGGGACTCAAAACCACGTGTCTGACACTAGCACCCACATTTTTAATTAGTAGAATAAAATGCTTCTCTAGCTCACAAGTTGAGTTCCAACCCTCTTTGGAAAGATGCCCTCCTTGCCAAAGGGATCCAGATTGAAGTCTAGCCAGAAAAGCTGAGTCTTGGAGGTATAGCGGGTTAGACACTTAATCAACTAAATCAAAAGAGAAACACACCTGGAAGAAACAGGCAAATTGGAAGGTCAGCTACACAATCAGTCACACCTAGCCAGTTGCCCAAGGAGCAAATGTGTGGCAGGTCTTAAAAGTATAAGAGTCCAAAAGACAGCAATATCTCATTTTAAATACACTCAGTATATGATCCAAAGATGTAGTGGTCTGTTGTACTTCTTGCACTTGGGAGAGGAAGAAAGGAGGGCAGACAGGGTTTATAGATGTGCAATAAAAGCCAGGGAGCCCCAGGGAAGTCAAGACCTACAGGTGTCATTTAATCACAATTAACAAAAGGGCAGGTGCGTTAAGAAACTTTTCCAAATTCCTCTTCTATCTGCAACAGATGGCTCCTCATCTCTTCTTAAATACTTCCATCAGAGAGAAATTCAGTACCCATTTGGAACAGAGAAGTGTATTAGAATATTCTTTAAGTGCAGCTATAACTTTCATCAGTTAGCATTACTTGTTTCTTCTAGAACACGTTTTATTGGTGATTTTCATTTTTCTTCTAATGCAGGCTCTATTTGCTTTAAAATGTCTTAGTAATCTTATCAGTCTCTCAGCTTTTTTTAACTTGTGGTTAATCGAATCCCTCAGATCCTTTCCAGACGCATTCTTGCCATTTAATCATAAATTATATTTTTCTGAAAGTAATGTTTAACTTAAATACATAACTTTGATTATCCCTGTTATTATGGTAACTTTTTCTTTCTTGGATGTACTCAGCATATCTGTGTGTGATGATTGCTTTTATGGATTCAGTTGTGTTCCCCCCAAATTCATACACTGAAGTCCTAGAACTCTGTACCTTAGAATGTGAGCTTATTTGAGAATAGGATCATTGTGGATATAATTAGGTTAAAATGAGATCAACTAGAATAGAATGGGCCCCTAATATGACTTGTGTGCTCAACAAGGGGAAATGTAGGCACAAATAGCACAGAGAGAAAAGAACACGTGAATATTAAGGCAAAGGTTGGAGTGATGGTTCTACAAATCAAAGAATGCCAAAATGTCCAGCAAAACACCAAAGGCTAGGGGAGGGGCATATGACAGATTCTTCCTCACAGTCGTCAGGAAAAACCAGTCCTGCCAACAAGCTGGTCTCCAGAACTGTGAGACAATGCATCTCTGTTGCTTCAGTCACTCATTTGTTACGTCAGCCTTAGCAAACTGATATAATTGCTTTGACTTTTGAATCTATCATGTAATCTGAAACATTTCATAGGATTTCCAGTCATAATTTATCCTAGACATAAGTTAAAAACATAAAACTAAGCTACTTAAAGCTCCATTTTAAATGTTTACTATCTGGGCATTTTCAGAATGCTCTGCACGACTCCATCATTAGCCCACTTATCCTTTACTGTTGTGATGTTAACATTTTAGTAATATTTTAGAGATCAAGGGATTAAAAAGTAACTGGTAAGCCATGCTCTTGGGGAAAGTTTTCAGCTTGGGCTTTCAGGATTCCAAGAGTTGTAAGATTTGATTTCATTTTTGTGTGTGCATTCAAAAAGCTGAGGTGCATAGACATGCACCCATGTTAAGCATGCACAAGCTAATTCAAAATATCAAGTATCTTCCTTGGGCTAAATTTCTACTACCTTTATGCTTGTAAAAATATAAACACTTTTTGGGAGTTTAAAAATTTCCAGGCATGACACTTAAAAAAGTGCACGCATTATCCCATTTAAACCTTAGGAATATATCCCAGGAGGTGATAGTGCTATTTATTCCCTTTTAGAGATGAATTCACAAAGGATTAGACAAGTGAATGAAGTATCTTGTGCAAGGTTGCATAGCTAGAAGTAATAGAATAAGATTTCAAATCTCAGTCTAACTACAGTGTGCGGTGTGTATGTGCAAGCTATTAACTACGTATGTGCTTCCACAAACTGAGAAAGAAAGGCCCATTGTTTCAGCCTCTTAATAGTCACACATTTAATAAACCTTCATTTTTTCCTTTACAAAATGAAAATTGTTTTCTTACCTTCAAAGATCATTCCATGAATTAAACAAAATAATATGAAATTAAGCATACAGTGCATGGTAATTAGAAAACTATCATTTTTGTTACTTAGTAAATGTAGTTGATTCAGTAGACAAAATATTTTTTTAATGTTTATTTTTTTTTTTTTTGAAAAAGAAAGAAAGAGAGACAGACAGAGGATGAGCCGCGGAGGCGCAGAGGGAGAGGGAGAGGGAGACATAGAATCCAAAGCAGGCTCCAGGCTCTGAGCTCTGAGCTCCTAGCAAGCTGTTAGCACAGAGCTTGATGCGGGGCTCAAACTCACAAACCGTGCGATAATGACCTGAGCTGAAGTCGGACGCCTGACTGAGCCACCCAGGCACCCCAACAAAATCTTTTATAATGTCAGAAAAATAGTAAAATGGATGAAAAATTTTGTGAAATGAAAAATGTTCCTGTATGTAATCTAGAAGAAGTAATAATTTAGCTTCCCAGCCTTACTTCCTTACTTGTTATATTTTGACAAATGTATATTTTATTGGGAAAAAAAGTATGATACAATACGTGTGTACACACACACACGTATATGTACATAAATGTGGATGTATATGTGCTTGTATATATTTTCCTTTGAATATTAAATTTTGAAACAGAAATGCATCATACTGTATGTATACATATGTATAAGTATGTATATAAATACGCACACACATATGTATGTGTGTATATATATATATATACACACACACATATATATAAATATATATATAATTTTAGGAAAGGTCCTTGAAATTGGTGTATGAAAAGGACTCCCAATAAGACAGTTCATGATAAAACATGTTTATATATATATTTTTTTTAACGTTTATTTTTGAGACAGAGAGAGACAGAGCATGAACGGGGGAGGTCAGAGAGAGAGGGAGACACAGAATCTGAAACAGGCTCCAGGCTCCAAGCTGTCAGCACAGAGCCCGACGCGGGGCTCGAACTCTCGGACCGCAAGATCATGACCTGAGCCGAAGTCGGATGCCCAACTGACTGAGCCACCCAGGCGCCCCTAAAACATGTTTATAAAAGGTGAAGATGGTACAACAAAAAGAACCTGAGAAGACATAGGTTGGCACCGGGTATAGTTGGAGAAGAACTATTATGAGGAACCATGTCCTCTTCATGCATTGATCCTTTACCATAAAAGACCCTACAAGCACCAAGTTTTAGACAGTTCAAAATTCCTTGCCAAGGTCTACTTACATTTTCTTAAACTAGCAACTCTGTCAAATTGATATTTTAGAAATAGATATAATTTTGTATTTAGAAATGGATATCATTAGAAATGGATATAATTTAGTTTGTATGACAAACTAAAATAGCCAGGTATATATTTTAATCTTTACAGCCTTTGCCACCGTCCAGGTCTTGTCATAAACTCGGCCTCGTTCAGTTGTTCCAAGAATCAAAGTGATCAAACTAACCATGTTGTGGTCTAGATACTGGGAATGGTTTAGAAAGAATTTTTTATGACAAAGTTATGGATTTATTAATAATTAGCTTGGGGGGCGCCTGGGTGGCTCAGTCGGTTGTGCTTCCGACTTCAGCTCAGGTCATGATCTCACGATCCGTGAGTTCGAGCCCCGCGTCGGGCTCTGGGCTGATGGCTCAGAGCCTGGAGCCTGCTTCCGATACTGTGTCTCCCTCTCTCTCTGCCCCTCCCCCGTTCATTCTCTGTCTCTGTCTCAAAAATAAATAAATGTTAAAAAAAAAATTTTTTTTTTAATTAAAAAAAAAATTTTTTTTTAATTAAAAAAAAAAAATTAACTTGGAAATAAGTAACCTGGCAGAAGTTGACAACTTTTATGACAATTTGTTTTCTCTTCTACATCCTGACTCTTCCTTCAACCTAATAACTTCTACACAAAAAATACACTTCTCTAATTTTTTACTTCATTGTTTACAAAAAAACAATACTTAAGAAAGCTATCTTTTTTTTTTTTATGTATTTTTAGAACTTTTTAGCACCATGTTCCTTGTAAAAGGAAGAACAGTTGAAATTATTGTTTGGGGAGTGTCTTGGGTAGTTCTTCCCCCCTCTCCTTCCGGGCCCCCCACTGAGTAAGAATAGAAGGAGCAAAGCTGTGGGGCATGCTAAAATTTAAAGAACAAATTCAAAGAATGAACCTATTTTCTCCAGGTTAGTGTTCTCAATAATTGCACTTAGCAGAGGCTGGAGTAGCCTAATTGCACTTTCATTTTTGCCCATGTAATTACCTTAACTGAACTCAAATCTGGTATGTTTATAGTCCCAGCATCATCATTAAGCTAAAAATTGAACATTCTATCTTATCCTGAAAATTTCCAATTAAGCCCATTTGGAGCTTTCCACTGAATGCCAGCACTAATTCCTTTCTGTAAAAGATCAAGGGTGCCAGGATGTGACACCAGAGAGAGGCCAATAGTCAGCTCATTAACAAGATTGATGAACTATACTAGTAGTCCTTACTGATGTGAACATCTCAAATTGGACTCCAGTCACATCCTGTGAGATGGTATGGGAGATCTGGGAGGTCATCTCTCATTAAAAACAAGTTTATGTGGATAGTTCAAAATTGAATGAACTTACGAACTGAACTTTGAAATGATACCAAATCCTAAGAAATAGACAGATGTAGTTAAATGCTACTTGTTGAAATAGTTCATCTACTGATATAAACAACGCTGCTGAAGTTCTCCTGACCTCTTTGGTTTCACCTCAGTGGGAAACGCAGTATGAAAGCTGATTGCTTTCACTTTCCGCCTACCTCTCTCTTTATCACTAAGATACGATTCTGTTGTCTGTAAAGCTGGAGTTAAATATGGAACATACATCAGTCTACCTGCTAATTTTTTCATCAGTAATGCAATAAGCACAAATTAGTAGGTCCTGTATTTTTATGTTCTTTGATGAATTTAGAATATGGGCCTTTTAAATAAATACACTGGCCAGCAGTGTTGTGGGTATTTAAATATGGTTATTCAAAAGAGCTACGTAGATAAGAAAGCAAAATATTGTAAAAGTGTATTGTTGGAGCCACAGAGTTGTCACGGAAGGAATCTCATTATCAGCCCTGCACTGCCGGCTGGCCACTCCCTCCTTGACTCATCACACGTGAGGGACTTGTCCAAAACTGAACACTCATCAGGAAGCACCACATTGAATAAGCTCAATAAGACAGGTGAACTCTAATGAATTATGAGGGTTAAGTAGGATGAAAATTTATCTACTTTTAGCTACTTGAACACTGATGTCCACTCTCTGGGTTCTCAATATACTATGGAAAAGGAATTAATTTTTGAAGTCTTTATTACTCAACATGGGCCGCAAGTAAATTAAGGAAGATAATCTTGAGAGATATTCATTATCATGGTGAAATTTGAAAATAAAAAAATCTTTTTTTTGTTAATATTTATTTTTGAGAGAGAGAGAAACAGAGTGTGAGTAGGGGAGGGGCAGAGAGAGAGAGGCAGACACAGAATCTGAAACAGGCTCCAGGCTCTGAGCTGTCAACACAGACCCCAACACGGGGCTTGAACTTGGGAATGGCAAGATCATGACCCAGGCTTAAGTTGGACGCTTAACCGACTGAGCCACCCAGCCACCCCTATTAAAAAAAAAAAATTCTTATGACACAGCTGAGGATATAATTCTGCCAGAAACTCTATGCCTACACTGGACAGAAATGAATTAATCCTTCCTAAATCTGTGCTTTAATTTTTCCTTTTCCGCATAGACAGTGTCTCTTTGATTACAACTTTTTTCCTCTTCTTAAGAACGTTTACAATGAACTTGATGTAGTCACAACATATTTTTGTAACTTTCGTCATATTTTCAAGAGACACTTCCATAGAAAACTGAATTAGGATTAGGTATTTCCTATTAGTTAATGATGTACAGATCTCTTAAAATAAGTCACACTTCAGATCCCATCCATATCATACCTTTCTGTTTTAACTTGACTTATGGAGACATCTTAACTCATTTCTATGTAATGACTAGAAGAAGCATTATACACTGAATTCTTCCAGGGCATAGAGGGGAAAGGGATGCATAATCTTCCCCTTCCCTCTAATCAATGGCATAATTACCTGTCTTAAACGTTGTTAAAGGTAGAGAGCAGTGTGCAGAACAAGGTTAGCCACAATGCTAATGAAGAAGGTAAGGGTGAGAAATGCATTACTCTTAAAGAAAACATTCCTTATTCTGAAAATAAAGAAGGAGAAAAGATTCTGTTAGAGAGTATTACGCTAAGTGAAATAAGTTAGAAAAAGACAAATACCACATGATTTCACTCACTATATGGAATTTAAGAAACAAAAATGAACACGGGCAGGGAAGAAAGAGAGACAAACCAAACAACAGACTCTTAGAGAACAAACTGATGGTCACTGGAGGGGAGTTGGATGGGGGGTGGGGATGGGTGAAAAAGGTGATGGGGATTAAGGAGGACACTTGTGATGAGTACTGGGCGTTGTATGGAAGTGATGAATCACTAAATTCTACACCTGAAATTAATATTAAACTGTATGTTAACTAACTGGAATTTAAATAAAAACTTGGGGAAAAAAAGAAATGAAGATATGCACATAATGCTATTCACTAATGAGTTGGGTTTTTGTTTTGATAGTTGAAATTAAAAGCTTCCCCAGGTAAACTTCAAAGTAGGATTTAAGAAGATGATGGAGTACTCCAATTATTTCTCTGGCTTTATTTTCTACCATTCTTATCCATCTGCCTTTCACTCTGCCACATGAAAACACTCACCATTACATAATTTTGTTCATGGAATACAGCCTATCACATGTTAAGGCACAAAGGGTTTTATGTTTGTGTTTTTATTTAATTTTTATAATATCAAACCTGGTCTTAACTCCCCTTTTATATTACTGGCTAGTTTGTATGATGTTAGTCAAGTTATTACAATTCTCTGAGTCTTATTTTCCGGTGTATTTATAAAACTAAATTAAATAATACCTCACTTGGGGCACCTGGGTGTCTCAGTTGGTTAAGTGTCCAACTTTTACTTTCGACTCAGGTCATGATCTCACAGTTCATGAGTTCTATCCTCATGTCTTGTTCTGCGCTGACAGCACGGAGCCTGATTGGGATTCTCTCTCTCCCTCTCTCTCTGGCCCTTCCCTGCTCACCCTCGCATGCTCTCTCTCTCCCTCTCTCAAAATAAATAAACTTAAAAAATACCTTATTTGATGTAACAGAACAGAAATTCCACATGTAGCTACTTAGAACATTCTGAAAAATAAATTTTAAAAAATGAAAAAGAGGAATCATTATAAACATCTACACAGAAAAATTAGGATATGGATTTTACCCATACTCCAAAATCCCATTTCCAGTGGCTTTGGCTCATCTTCTCTACCCTATGGGGACTGGATGTGGGCAGATAATAATAGAACAAAGGAGGAGAGCTCTTCTGCCATTATTACAGGGTTTTACTTAGAAGGAAAGAACATTTCAGGTTCCTGATATCCCTATCAATACAAATAAATCCAAACATAAATTAAACCCACACCTTTCTGACATCACAGATGTTAAAATTTGATTCTATTGATAAAGCACTCGACTACTAGCGTATTATTAAAAAATTATTCTAATAACAATACATATTTTGTTAGATATTTGTGACATTACAGTACCTATAAAAACACATCTACCCAGCAATAAGATGGACCTAAGCTTGAATCCTTATTAAATTTCTGTTAGCTAGATGCCTTGGATAAGTTACATAGCCATTTTTAAATCTCAATCTCTTCATCTATAAAAATTGGATAAATGATGCCTAATCTATCTGAAAATGTTGCTCTGAGCATTTAATGAGGTAATCACATAAAGAGCTCCACACAGTGGTTGTTTCATGTTCCGTGTAAATTATGAGTGATTATTCTAGCTGTTTACTCCAGGATGGTCATTATCATTATCACTGTTTTGTCACCCCGTGCCTTCACTTGTTCCTTCTTCCTCTAACCCCAGTGCCTAGCATAATTCTTGATACTAAAGTGAGACTCAGAACATTTCTGATGGAAGAATAAATGAATAAAGATACTAGTGAACTAATGGCAATAAGATTGAATGGGTTCTTGGGAGAGCTGAGTAGCCCTTAAGCCAATTCTCATAAAGTATGGGTAGGCACAATTTTTTCTGTAAAAAGCCAGAGTAAATATTTTAAGTTTTGTGAGCCATAAGGTCTCTTACAAGTATTCAACTCTGCCATTGTAGCATGAAAGCCACCATCAACCATGCATAAGCAAACAAGCATGGCTGTGTTCCAATAAAACATTATTTATGGAACTGAAACTTGAATTTCATATAGCTGGCCTGTGTCATAAAATGTATTCTTTTGCAACTTTTGTTCAACCATTTAAAAGTGCAAAAATTAGTGTCAGCCCACAGACCACAGAAAAATAGGCAGTGGGCTGGATTCGACCTGTGCCCATGATTTGTCGGCCTTTGAGCTGAAAAAAAAAAAAAACAAAAAAAAACACATGTAATCAAAACTAGAGGGAAGTTATGGCTTTTTAGTCAATGTCCATTAGGCCTTTTTATAAGGAAAGGGAAAGGGTGTCTTTGGAACTCCTGCATTTCCTTGAAAATATGAGACCCTCTCTAGGGAAGATGTTGCACATGAACTTAGATAATTTTTGTAAAATTCCTCAGTTTTTTCCTTAAGTCAGCAATGTCTAGAAATAAGTTGAGTTTTAACCTCACCTCTGTCAGCTATGTAGCCTTGGGAAAGCCATCCAAAAGCTTCATTTCATCATGTGGAAAATGAGCATAATTCCTATTCTTCAGGGTTGCTGTTATTAGTGTCTATATACTGCCCTGCCATCTGATAGGTACTCAATACATTTTAGAAACAAATACACTTTGATATTTAGTGTTTGAAAGCTATTATTTCTTGAGCAAGTTCCATTTTCTCCATCTACTTCCAAGCTATGTTGGAATTTTACTTCTCAAACAGTGTCCTTGTAGCCACAGGTGGGATTGTCTATTAAGATGGTCATACTTTTCTTGTTCTTAGTGCTAGAATAGGAAACTGAAAAGAATGAAAAGATAAATCTTGACTCAACAGCACAGTCTTTCCATGCAAACCAAGTACAATCAAATTTGTGGGTTATAATGTCTAAAATATAAATGGGAAGAGTGGAAATTTCATTTGCTTTGTGCCATGCCATACTTTCAGCCCCAAGACACTATCTTCCACAAAACAGGCTGGAAAGCTATTGGCTCAATGAGTGGAGGGCCTCAGCCAGGGATTGCAAATTCCATACAAACTCAAGATACCTTTTGTTTAACTTGCACAGTGATTCTGAAGTAATAATAATTAACGGAAAACAAAACAAAAACATGAGACATGTATTTTTCTTCCACGCCAAAAAAAAAAAAATTGAGGTATCTGTAACCAATTAGAACCTGAAATTTCATATGACAATATGATGTGAAGCTAAGTTTGACTGTTTTTGTTGGCAGGTTCATGCTTAACTATGGGACTGCAGTAAAAAAAAATATATCAAACTTGGAGGGAGGGGCACTAGAGGAAGATTCTCTGCTTATAAAGCAGAAAAGAGGGGTGCCCAGGTGGCTCAGTCAGTTGAGCATCTGACTCTTGATTTCAGCTCAGGTCATGATCTCACAGTTCATGAGATGGAGATCCAAGTCAGGCTCTGCACTGACAGCACTGAGCCTGCTTGGGATTCTCTGTCTCCTGCGCTGTCTGCCCCACCCCTCACAGGTGTGCACTCTCTCTCTCTCTCAAAATAAATATTTAAAATAAATAAATAGGGGCGCCTGGGTGGCTCAGTTGGTTAAGCGGCCGACTTCAGCTCAGGTCATGATCTCGAGGTCCGTGAGTTCGAGCCCTGCGTCGGGCTCTGTGCTGACAGCTCAGAGCCTGGAGCCTGTTTCAGATTCTGTGTCTCCTTCTCTCTGACCCTCCCCCGTTCATGCTCTGTCTCTCTCTGTCTCAAAAATAAACAAACGTTAAAAAAATAATAAATAAAATAAATAAATAATAAATAAGCAAACAAAATAAAAAATGGGTATCTATTTTTTTAAAAAGCAGAAATGGAGTGGCCCAATTAAAAGAGGAGGAGAATAAGAGGTCAAATTGCAGTTCTTCTGTGTTGAGCCCTGTGCTTCATGCCCATGCAGCATTATGGAAGGTGGCGGGATCTCAGAAAGGGGAGACATACGCATGCCAGAAAACCTGGAACCAGTCCCAGAGTGCTCAGGCTCAATGGAAGCCACTGAGTGACTGAGTGATGGAGTTGAGGTCCCTGAGAAGTTTGTAACTCACTTACAAGTGCCTGACAGGGACTTGAGTACTATTTTAGTAAAAGTAATGCTAGTTACTCTAACAAATTCCAGTATGTATGCGTGTACGTGTGTGTGTGTATTCTCTATACTCAAATGTATTTCCTGTATACCCAAACACCAATGGTTGTTTGTTTCTCATTCACATCAAGTCCAAATAACTGTTTGTGATTAAGGAGATGGCTCTCCTTCAGGCTTCCAGGTTCCCTTCTTCTTGGCCTCTATCATCTTCTACCCTGCCTTCTATATTCATGTGAAGCAAGTGGATGGGAAAGAATATGCAGAGTTATGTATGAGAAGGTTTTTAGGTTCAGTTCCCCCGTGGCCAGACCTAGAGATGAAGATTTGCATGTATGTGATTTTTTTTTAACAAGTGATCCCAGTAACACCTGTCTGGGAAGTAAGTAGGTCAGGGAGAAATTGAACTGCAATTAGTTGCCAAGACAACTCACCTCATGCCACAGAGAGATCAGGAGCTAGAATGGTCCATCTGAGAAATTCCAAACTGGACCTCTGCTTTCAGCCAAAATGGAGTAATAGGGACTAAATTTACTTTTGCTCCTTAAATAAGTAGACAATCAGTAAAAATAAATGAAACAACACTTTAAAGGCATTGGACAACAGCCGTATTTTCAGTCCTAGCAATTTGAGACTTGGTCAATAGCATAAAACAGCAATGCTTTAATTTCAAAGGAGCTGAGAAATGACATCCAGAAAACATATGACCAAGAAAAAATGAAATGAATTTGATAAATAGCTAGCTAGACTCTCCTAGAGGAACCAATTTTAACTGCTCTACTACATAGCAGGATAGGGAGAAGAGCACAGCACATTATGAAACATGGGCACCACTTCCAATCTAATCTAAGAATAGGGGTTCCTACTGCTGAGTTTTGAGTTGCTCACATTACAGTGATGAAACTCCTCCTCTGTCTTACCAGATCTTCAAGAAAAGCTTATAGTCGAATATAAAGAAAGACCTTTTTTGGTGGTTGTTACTGTTTTTCTTTTTTCTTTGTTTCATTTTGTTGTGTTTTTGGTGGAAACCCAAGGTTAGGAGTGAGTTCAAAATTTGCACAAATGATCAAATGAAAATAAAAGAATGGCAGCAAAGAATCTAACAGAGGCAAGAATTAGGATTCAGAAATTAATTATAATACCTCCTACACACATACACACACCCTTGCATAAACACACACATACTCATATCCACAAA
This sequence comes from Panthera onca, assembly GCF_046562875.1. Taxonomy (NCBI): domain Eukaryota; kingdom Metazoa; phylum Chordata; class Mammalia; order Carnivora; family Felidae; genus Panthera; species Panthera onca. Next base: position 186,054,158 of record NC_138342.1, read on the forward strand.
TTCACAGAATTATTGGAGAGAAAATTGAGCTTTCCATAAGATATGAAATGGAGTTTTAAATTCATCTTCTCTAGGGGAGTCTGGGTGGCTCAGTTGGTTAAGCATCCAACTTCAGCTCAGGTCACCATCTCATGGTTTATGGGTTCAAACCCCCAGCCTGGAGCCTGCTTCAGATTCTGTGTCTCCCTCTACTATCTCTGCCCCTCCCCCGCTCATGCGCGCGCGCTCTCTCTCTCAAAAATGAATAAACATTAAGAGCAATTTAAATTCACCTTCTCTATATCTTGATGGTGAAGAGGGACTCTGAGAGACATGTAGCTCACAACTCTTGTTTCATAAGCTTATAATACACATATACAGAGATAAACTAGGTTTTCCTTTCCCTTTTCTGAATGTCCTTTGCCATGGCTCTGACGATTTGAACCTGGAGAATGAAGTGATCCTTAAACAAAAGAACTATTGGCAATATACTATTCTCCTAGAACTCTTAAGGTAATGAGTGTAATTTTAATTATGTGACATCTTTCTAGTTCCCATTAACTGACTGCCATCTAATGCTACAATTGCAGCAGTCAATCCCAGGCTCTTCTAGCACTTGAAATCCAGCCAATAGCAGCCTGTGTTATCGTCTTCTGGAAGACCGACAAAGGGGGTTAATTGTATCATATGTGTCAACACACCGATCCTTAGGGGACCAAGTGCCATTTTGACTGACAGTCAAGCAGTCACCATTTGAGGATGCTATGGTCCCAATGTGTAGAGATCCACCAGTAGCAGAGGACCCTGCACTACAGAAGCCGGGTGCCCACCCAGAAAGCCTATGCAGTAGGGATTGAAGAGGGACTACTTAGGGCAGAACCCACAGTCTCCCAGGAAGTGCCTTGTCCACATGATGATCTTTGTCCCAGTGCTTCATTCTTTTGATTAACTATAAACCACCTTGTATTAAACTATGAAAATTATCTTTCAGCAAAAGGTAATGTTGACAGTTGTGTTTGCTCTCAGCAAACTCGTAAAATGGGAACATCAACCCACAAGATCTGAAGACAAAGAACTTGTCTTGGATCAAGTTTTAAGCATCGGTTCTACTCTCTTCACAGAAAGGCACAAGGTAGTAGAGGAGGACCAGTGGAAAGATTTCTTTCTAAACTTCCAAAAAGATCCAGTAGCCTGCTTGACGAACCTGGGAAAGTGTTACAGTAAAATGTTCATGTGTTCGTCCCCACCTAATTTCCTCGCTTCTTCCTCTCCAATGCCTCCTGGCTGGACTCTCTGAGACAGTCCAGTCACAGACTCACATCTATGCTTCTTAAGTAAAGCCTGAAAGAGATGGACAGTACTGACGGCAGTAGCTCACATTTATCGACTCATTTTGTGGCTCAGGCTTTGTTCTAAGTGCTTCCTGGGTATTTACTGATTCAAGAACAACCCTGTGAGAAAACTGAGGCCCAGAGATGTTAAGTACGGCGAACAAGGTTTGGCATGTCACACAGCTGGAAAACCATCCCAAGCAATTTGGGACCAGAGCCATCATTCTTTTTAAATATACTGTATCTAAGGGTTTTTTTCTCCTACTTTGAATTAAACCATTCTTCCAGACCAAGGATCTAGTGCCCCTGACATCACTGCACAGTGCCTGGTGCCATGTCATTTACAGTTACTGCTAATCTTGTCTTTGCCTTCTCTCCTCTCTTCAAGGCTATGACTCTGTAGCTCTCAATCCCAGCACTCCTTCCCCTAAACATGAACTGCATTTATAACACTTGACAGGATGCTCTGTATGGCCACTGCACTTTACAACCTCAGGAGCACTAGTTACATAAACTATAATGTGAATGATATCCCCGAGGCTGTCCAACATGGCAGCCCTGGGGTGAGGCTTATCTTGCAAGACGCTTTCTTAGTCAAGTTTGGGTTCCATGCTTACTGATGTAGTCTTCCATCCACTCCACCTTAAGGACTGAAATTGGGTTCTTCAAATGTTGGTCTGTTATTTTGGACCTTCACATTCTCCTGGTTCTTATCATACCATTTCCATAGAAGTGTGTTTTGCTTCCCTGTGGTTGGTCAAAGCTTCTTGTTAGTAGTGGTTCTTAGGAAGAAATGATCATGAACTCACATCCCTGACTAGCTCCCTATCCCCACCACAACACTGGTTCTCTAAGAATCTGTGCCCAAAGGACATCACCAGGCAAAAGAACACTTGTCATTACTAGTTCGTTTTTCTGTCCTAATTTTTTATGTAGCTGCTTATGTACAAGTTGGAATGAATGACCTAGAAACCCTAAACATCTCATTTACTGTATTTGGTGTTTCTAAGCTACAGTCCATCTTTTCTTTCCCCTCTTCCCTCCCATACCCCTTTTGGTCTTTCAAAGATTGGGATGTGAAAGGTACATCTTACTGCACCCATTGTATAAAATAAAAGAGAACCCCCAAAAGGAAAACATATATTATAAGCATAATTATATTTAAATGTTTATATATATGATTACTATATTAGAAATAGTTTATTGTAGAATATTTGATTAGTACAAAAACACTAAAAATATGTTAATCACATAGTGATAGCAATCTCAGTTGCTAGATGATAAATTATTCCTCTAATTATTCTATAATTCTATATTTGTTTTTACATCTGTATCATACTTGTGTGGGTACTTCCACTTGTAAAAGTTTTTAAGCAGGGGCACCTGGGTGGCTCAGTCAGTTAAGCATCCAACTTCGGTTCAGGTCATGATCTTGCAATTTGTGAGTTGGAGCCCAACACCAGGCCCTGTGCTGACAGCTCTGAGCCTGGATGCTGCTTCAGATTCTGTGTTTCCCTCTCTCTCTGCCCCTCCTCCCCTTGCACTCTGTCTTTCTCTCTCTCAAAAATAAATAAACATTTAAAATTTTTTAAAAAAGGTTTTAAAGCAAAATAGGAACCTGATTATAGCTGTGTCCCAACCCCCTCCCCCCCCGCCCCACCACCGCCGAAAGCAGTATTTGACAGTTGCATAAAAACTTGAGTCAAAAGAGGAGAATCTGGAGTCTGAAAAAAACCCCAAATGAGAAAGAACACAGGCATGAACTAATATTAATGCAGTAAAAATGCAAAGAAGGTGACAGATGAGAGGATTTCTCTTAGCATTTCTCTAAGTCAGTCTCTCTCTCTCTCCCCCAGAGTCCTGAAGGAAATCAGAAGGCAGCTGCCCCCAGATGAGTTATGGTTTCAAATGTGACCACCTCTTTTTTTTTTTTTTGAAATTTGGGAACTGTCTTAAACACACCGTCATTTATTTGCCTACAGTTTTGCCATTCCACTTCTAATTCTAGTAGCCAGGAAAAATGTTAAGGTAGGAAAGAGAATGGAATTTATGGTGTGCACATTTTAAGACTTTCATGGCTGCCATCTTATATTATCACCACATTTAATTTGTGTGAATTAGAGAGTTGTGTACTCCCTGACTTAGGCTTGCCTATCATGTTCCATTGGTGTGACATATATATATATTCTTTGTTGCTTGCCACAAATTAAATACCCAGCATTCTAATCCACTCTCAAATGTGCATCCAATCTCATTTCTAGATCAGGGGTCCAGAAACATGACTCCTCTTGGGAGACAAAAACAAGCAATACTCGTGGTAGGAAACTACTAAATGCTTGATGAAAGAATGTGTTGGAGCAGGTATCATCATAACTGAACCCTAGCATTAATTTTTAAATGGTGCGCTTGAAACAAAGAACCCATTGATACAAAACAGGATAAATGTTCAAACTGTGTTTCATTAAGGTAATTCAATAGTTTTATTTGAAGTGTGGTGTAAAAGTCCTCAGAGTAGAATTTTTTTATAAGTAATCAGATGATTATTTAGCATTCCTTGGTGCTTCCTGGGCACCATGGGGGTTAGACCATCGATTCATCTCTGTAATTACCATTGTCTTCTTTAAATTGATTTACCCATGTAACTAAGTCAAGTGGATTGGTCCCTGGGCAAGTAACGCATTCCCCTGTTAGGCCACTGTCTTCTGATGTAGACTGGCACGGAAATACCTGTTCGCTATAGACTTTCCTGGAAGATGAGCCCTGAGAAAATTGTGCAATCATTGAACTAAATCTGGGGAGAAGGAAAAAATAGAAAATTGCCAGAACATGTGTCTGCTCCTTCTTTTGGAAAATGAAGGAGAAAAAAACTCCCAACAGACCAATCAACAAATTTCCGACCTTATTTAGAGCTGGGTATTTTCAGCAGCTCTCTTATACAGCACAGCATGGGCTCCAGCCATTGTTTTTCCTGGCTACAGAAGTAAATGGCTTTTTATAGGAATTAATTGCATCATTCTAAAACAACTATGTGTCTGAGTTCATTTAAAGCTATATATAAATACAAGGGTGGATTTTTAGAGTTTCATCATAGGAAACAGTAGCCTAATATGGAAACGGTTGTATTTGGCAAAGTCAGAAGAGTGAAGTCAAAATTACTGTGAAGAACACAGAAATAAAGTTGTCCTCTTTATCTCAACCCCTAGGGACTTTTTCACTCTCTTTTGTACTTTAAGACCTTGGTCCAGAAAAAAGAAAAACACTAGCACATGTCTGATTAAACTAATATTTATATTTCCCCACACAATTTGATAGTTGAGTTCATGAAAAATTTCCACAAGATGGTGTTTTTAAAAAACTTTTTACATTAAAAAAGAAAAATATATATTTTTGAAATATATTTAAATTTACTAAGTGCTTATTTACAAAGTGTTAGCATAAATACTGGGACTTTTGGAGAGGGTTATGCGAATATATAAAGATTACATAGGCATTGATCTTGTGCTTGGAGGTGCAGAAAATCTACCTTGAAGAACAAGGAGCTGAGTCGACACACATTACGGAAAGACCAAACACATCTTGGGGGGAGGACTGTTTGGTGCATGCAGTCTCAGGTTTCCAAGTGGAAATGTCCTGTTTGGGGAAGGAGAAGCCACTTAAACGCTCTGTTACCTTGTCATTCTATCCTAGAAGTATGGCAAACGTAGCTTGCCCTCTAGATCAACCTGGGAACAGGTAAGCTGACAAGAAAAAAATGGAATGTTTATTAGATTTTTGTGGTTTTTGTCTAATTTTCATTTTTGTTTTATTGTACTAAGAACACCGACCATGAGATCCACCCCCTTAACATATTTTTCAGTGTGCAAAGCAGTATTTTTATCTAAATATCACAACGTAGCAAATCTCTAGAGCTTGTTCATCTCGATATAACTGAATAGTAACTCCACATTTGCCCCTCCCCCTGGCCTCTAGCAACCACCGTTCTGCTTTCTGCTTTTATCAGTCTGGCTCTTGTAGATAGTCCACGTAAATGGAATCATGTGGTACTTGTCCTGTGTAACTGGCTTGTTTCACTTAGCATAATGTCCTCAAGATTCGTACATGTTATCTAATATTGCATAATTCTTGTTCTTTTCTTTTAAGGCTGAATAATATTCCATGTGTATAACAGATTTTCTTATTCTGTTTATCTGTCAATGGACAGTTAGGTTGTTTCCATATTTGGGCTGTTGTGAATAGTGTTGCAATGAACAAGGAAGCACTAATATCTCTTTGAGATCCTGTTTTTAATCCTTTTGTATAAATACCCAGAAGTGGAATTACTGGATCACATGGTTTTTATATTTTTAATATTTTGTCATTTATTGTAGCTTTGTAATATTTTGAAATCAGGAAGTATGATGCCTCCAGCTTTGTTTTTTCTTTGTTTGGTCTCTTTGGAATTTTTTGTGATTCTGTATGAATTTTAGAATTCTTTTCTGTCTTTCTGTAAAGTATCTTCATAGAGATTGCATTGAACCTACATATCACTTTGGGTAGTATGGACATTTTAATGATAATAAATCTTCTAATCCATGAACATGCAATGTTTTTCCATTTGGTTGTGTCTTCTTTAATTTTCTTCAATAATGTTTTATAGTTTTCAGTGTATGCATTTTTCATCTCTTCAGCCAAGTTTATTCCTAAATATTCTATTATTTTTCAGGCTACTGTTAATGGGATTGTTTTCCTAATTTTCTTTCCAGATAGTTTGTTGTTAGTACTTAGAAACACAACTGATTTTGGGGGCGCCTGGGTGGCTCAGTCGGTTGAGCATCCGACTTCAGCTCAGGTCGCGATCTCGCGGTCCGTGAGTTCGAGCCCCGCGTCGGGCTCTGGGCTGATGGCTCAGAGCCTGGAGCCTACTTCTGATTCTGTGTCTCCCTCTCTCTCTGCGCCTCCCCCGTTCATGCTCTGTCTCTCTCTGTCTCAAAAATAAATAAATGTTAAAAAAAAAGAAATTAAAAAAAAAGAAAATTATAAAAAAAAAAAAGAAAAAGAAACACAACTGATTTTGTATGTTGATTTGTATCCTGCTACTTTGCTAAATTCAATTATTAATTATAACAGGGCTTTTTTGTTTTTGTTTCTATAGCACCTTTAGAGTTTTATTTACATGTATATATACATATATACATGTCATCTGCAAACAGTGGTAATTTTGCTTCTTTCTTTATAAACTGGAGAGCTTTTTTTTCTTTTCTTGCCTAATTTCTCTGACTAGGTCTTTCAGTACCATGTCAGATAGAAGTGGTGAGAGTAAGCATCCTTGTTTTGTTCCTGATTTTAGAGGGAAAGCTTTCAATATGGTGTTAGATGTGGCTTTTCATGTAAGTTGGGTTCATTCCCCTCTATTCCTAGTTTATTGAGTATTTTAACATGAAAAGGTGTTGGATTTTATCAAATGCTTTTTCTGCATCTATTAAGATAATCATGTGATTTTTATCCTTCATTCTGTTAATGTGATATACCATGCTAATTGATTTTCATATGTTAAACATTAAACTATCCTTGCATCCCAGGGATAAATTCCACTTGCTCATGGTGTGTGATCCTTTTAACATGCTGTTAAATTTTGTTTGCTAGTATTTTGTTGAGGATTTTGTATCTATATTCATTAGAGATATTGGCCTGCAGTTTTCTTTTATTGTGGTGTCTTTTTTTCATTTAAACTTCAGTTACTTAAAATACAGTGCAATATTGGTTTCAGGAGTAGAATTCAGTGATTCATCACTTACATACAACACCCAGTGATATATGTGTACTTACTCCTTAATACCCATCCTCCATCTAACCCATCTCCCACACACCTCTTTCAATCAACCCTCAATTTGTTGTAATTAAGATCATTAAGATCTCTTGTGGTTTGTTTCTCTCTCTTCTCTTTTCCCCCTCCCTCTCATATGTTCATCTGTTATGTTTCTTAAATTCCACATAGGAATCAAATCATATATTCGTCTTTCTCTGATTGACTTATTTCACTTAGCATACTACATTCTAGCTCCACACATGTCGTTGCAAATGGCAAGATTTCATTCTTTTTGATGGCTGAGTAATATTCCATTATATCCATTATGTGTGTGTGTGTGTGTGTATATATATATATATATATATATATATATATATATATATATATACACACCATATCTTCTTTATCCATTAGTCAGTCAATGGATACTTGGGCTCTATCCATAGTTTATTATTTATAATTCTGCTATAAATATTGGGGTGCATGTACCCCTTCAAATCTGTATTTTGTCTTCTTTGGGGAAATACCTAATAGTGCAATTGCTGGGTTGTAGGGTAGCTCTATTTTTAGTTTCTTGAGGAACCTCCATACTGTTCTCTAGAGTGCCTGCACCAGTTCGCATTCCCACTAATAGTACAAAAAGATTCCTCTTTCTCCACATCCTCATCAATACCTGTTGTTTCATGCGTTGTTAATTTCAGCTATTCTGACAGATGTGAGGTAGTATCTCATTGTGGTTTTCATTTGTATTTCCTTGATGATGAGTGATGTTGAGCATCTTTTCATGTGTCTGTTAGTCATCTGGATGTCTTCTTTGGAGAAGTTTCTATTCATGCCTTCTGCCCATTTGTTAACTGGTTTATTTGTTTATTGGCTGTTGAGTATGCTAAGGTCTTTAGATTTTTGATACTAACGCTTTATCTGATATGTCATTTGAAAACATCTCCCATTCCATTGGTTGCCTTTTAGCTTTGTTGATTGTTTCCTTTACTGTGCAAAAGCTTTTTATCTTGATGAGGTACCAATAGTTCATTTTTGCTTTTATTTCCCTTACTTTGGGGATGTGTCAAGTAAGAAATTGCTGCGGCTGAGGTCAGAGAGGTTTTCTCCTGCTTTCTCCTCTAGGGTTTTGATGGTTTCCTGTCTCACATTCAGGTCCTTTATCCATTTTGAGTTTGTTTTTGTGTATGGTGTAAGAAAGTGGTCCAGGTTTGGGGCACCTGGGTGGCTCAGTCAGTTAAGTGTCCAACTTCGGCTCAGGTCATGATTTCGCGGTTTGTGGGTTTGAGCCCCACGTTGGGCTCTGTGCTTACAGCTCAGAGCCTGGAGCCTGCTTAGGATTCTGTGTCTCCTTCTCTCTGCCCTTCCACTGCTCATGCTTTCTCTCTCTCTCTCTCTCTCTCTCTCTCTCTCTCTCTCAAAAATAAACCCTAAAAAATTTTTTTAAATGGTCCAGGTTCATTCGTCTGCATGTGACCATCCAGTTTTCCCAACAACATTTGCTGAAGAGCCTGTCGTTTTTCCACTAGATATTCATTCTTGCTTTGTTGAAAATCAGCTGACCGTATAGTGTGGACCATTTCTGTGTTTCCTATCCTGTTTCGTTGATCTGTGTGTCTGTGTTTGTGCCAGCACCATACTGTCCTAATAACTACAGCTTTGTCATATAGCTTAAAATCTGGAATCATGATGCCTCCAGTTTTGTTTTTCTTTTTGAGGATTGCTTTGACTATTTGGGGTCATTTGTGGTTCCATACAAATTTTAGGATTGTTTGTTTTAGCTCTGTGAAAAATGCTGGTGGTATTTTGACAGGATTTCATTAACTATGTAGATTGCTTTGGGTAATAAGGACATTTTATCAATGTGTGTTCTTCCCACCCATGAGCATAGAATACTTTTCCATTTCTTTGTGTCCTCTTCAATTTCTTCCATAAGTGTTCTATAGTTTTCAAAGTATAGATCTTTTACCTCTTTTGTTAGGTTTATTCCTGGGTATCTTCTCCCACTCCCCCAGATTTCTTGTTTTTTGTTGCAATTACTAGTGGGATAGATTCCTTGATTTCTTTTTTGCTGCCTTGTTATTGGTGTACAGAAATGCAACCTATTTTTGCATGTTACTTTTATATCCTATGACTTTGCTGAGTTAATATATTAGTTCTAGCAATTTTTTGATGGAGTCTTTCAGGTTTTCTACATAGAGTATCTTATCATCTGCAAATAGTGAAAGTTTGACTCCTTCCTTGCCGATTTGGATGCCTTTTATTTCTTTTTGTTGTCTGATTGCTGAGGCTAAGACTTCTAGTATTTTATATTAAACAGTAATGGTGAGAGTGGACATCATTGTCTTTTTTCTGGCCATAGAGAAATGCTTTCAGTTTTTCCCCATCCAGGATGATATTAGCTGTGGGTCTTTTGTAAATGGACTTCATGATCCTGAGGTATGTTCCACCAATCCCTACTTTGTTGAGGGTTTTTATCAAGAATGGATGGTGTCTTTTGTCAAATGCTTTTTCTGCTTCTATTTACAGTATCATATGATTCTTATCCTTTCTTTTATTAATGTGGTGTATCATATTGAGTGATTTGTGAATATTGAACCAGCCCTGCAGCCCAGGAAAAAATCCCACTTGATCATGGTGAATAATTCTTTTAATGTACTATTGAATTTGCTTTGCTAATTATCTTGTTGAGAATTTTTGCATCCATGTTCATTAGGATATTGGCCTGTGATTCCCCTTTTTAGTGGGATCTTTGTCTGGTTTTGGAATCAAGGTAATGCTGACCTCATAGAATGAGTTTAGAAGTTTTCCTTCCATTTCTATTTTTTGGAACAGTTTGAGAAGAATAAGTATTAACTCTTCTTTAAATGTCTAGTAGAATTCCCTGGGGAAGCCATCTGGCCCAGGACTCTGGTTTGTTGGGAGATTTTTGATTACAGATTCAGTTTCTTTGCTGGTTATGGGTCTATGTAAATTTTCTATTTCTTCCTGTTTCAGTTTGTGTAGTTTGTGAATTTCTAGGAATTTATCCATTCCTTGAGATTGCCTAGTTTGTTGGCATATAATTTTTTATGTGTATTCTCTTCTAATTGTTTGTATTTCTGTGGTATTAGTTGTGATCTTTCCTCACTCATTTATGATTTTATCTATTTGGGTGTTTTCTCTTATTTTTAGTAAGTCTGGTTAGGGGTTTATCAATTTTGTTAATTCTTTCAAAGAAACACCTCTTAGTTTCATTGATCTGTTCTACTTTTTTTGTTTGTTTGTTTGTTTCTATATAATTTATTTCTGCTTTAATCTTTATTATTTTCCTTTTTCTCCTGGCTCTGGGCTTTATTTAGTGTTCCTTTCTTGTGATGTCTTACTCTAACTTTGGTATCAAGGTAAAGCTGGCCTCATAACATGACTTTGGAAGTGTTCTCTTTAGTTTTTTGGAAGAGTTTGAGAATTATCATTAATTCTTTGAATGTTTGATCACAATCAAGAGTGAAAATATCTGCTCATGGGCTTTTCTTTGTTGGGAGGGTTTTTTTTAATTACTAATTCAATTTCCTACCAATTATGGATCTATTCACATTTCCTATTTCTTTATGGTTGAGATGATTCTATGTTTCTTAGAATTTATCTATTTCTTCTAGGTTACCCAAATTATGGGCTATATTTGGTCAGGGTAGCCTTTTGTGATCTCTTTTATTTCTGTAGCATCAGTTGTAATGTCTCCTTTTTTATTTCTGAGTTTATTTATTTGAGTCTTCTTTTTTTGTTGTTGTTATAGGTCTAGCTAATACTTTGTCAATGTTTTTATATTTTCCAAAAACCAACTTTTAGTTTTGCTGATGTTTTCTATTTTTTCTGTGTTCTATTTTGTGCTTTGATCTTTATTATTTTTTTCCTCCTACTATCTTTATACTGAGTTTATTCTTATTTTCTACCATTCTTTGAGTATAAAGTTAGACTGTTTATTTGACATCTTTTTTTTTTCTTTTTTAAATATAATAAGCATTCATAGCTATAAATTTTTCTTAGTACTGCTTTTGTTGTACCCTGTTAAGTTTTGGTGCATTATTTTTTTTTTGTCTTTGTTTGTTTCAAGATAATTTCTAGGGGTACCTAGGTGGCCCTAGTTAAGAGTCCAACTTTGGCTCAGGACATGATCTCATGGTTGATGAGTTCGAGCCCCACATTGGGGTCTCTGCTGTCAGCACAGAGCCTGCTTCAGATATTCTGCCTCCCTCTCTCTGCCCTCTCTCTGCATGTACTTTCTCTCTCAAAAATAAACAATTTTTTAAAAAGATAATTTCTAATTTCCCTTTTGATTTCTTCTTTGACTCATTCATTGCTCAAGTATGTTGCTTATATTTTCACACATTTGTAAATATTCAAGTTTTCCTTCTGCTAATGATTTCTAGTTTTATTTCAATGTGATCAGAAAAGACATCTGGGGGACACTTGGGTGCCTCAGTCTGCTAAGCATCCAACTCTTGATTCTGCTCAGGTCATGATCTCATGGTTCATGATCTTGAGGCCCCCATTGGGCTCCACACTGACAGTGCAGAGCCTGCTTAGGATTCTCTCTCTCCCTCTCTCTCTACCCCTCCCCTTGCTCTCTCTCTATGTCTCTCAAAATAAATAAATAAACATTAAAAAAAAGACAGGGTTGCCTGGGTGGCTCAGTTGGTTAAGTGTTTGACTTCAGCTCAGGTCATGATCTCACAGCTCATGAGTTCAAGCCCCATCCTGTCAGGCTCTGTGCAGACGGCTCAGAGCCTGGAGCCTGCTTTGGATTCTGTGTCTCCCTCTCTCTCTGATCCTCCCCCATTCTCTCTCTCTCTCTCTCTCTCTCCCAAAAAAAAAAAAAAAAAAACATTAAAAATTATTTTTAAAGACACTTGGTATAATTTCAATCTCCTAGAATTTGCTAAGTTTTGCTTATAACTTAACATGTGATCTATCCTGGAAAATGTTCCATGTGCACTTGAGAAGAATATATATTCTATTCCTGTTGGGTGGGATGTTCTGTTAGGTGCATTTGGCCTAAGGGGGCCAATTTAAATCTTATTTTAGCATAATGGAAAGTATCTACATCAATTTTGTTCCAGTCTCACCTTCTTAAATCATTCTATTTAACCCAGAAACCTGTTCTCCCACACCTTCTCCAGCACTCCAGATGCCTCACTGATCTGTTTTTTATTGTCAACAGTAGCATCAGTAGTGTAAGTTACCTGTATCTTATTATACCATCTGTTTATTCATTGTGAATATTCTTATTGCCTATTTTCCTCTTTTAGAATATATGCTAAGTAAAGGCAAAGATTTTTGGCAGTGTTATGCACTGGTAAATAGTTCTTGTGATAAGATAGATTCCCATTAAATTGTGTAGAATAAAAGAATAAGCAAAAAGCATTAATATTGCTAACCACTATTTATTTATTGATTAGGTTAAATGAATCTAATGTTAAAATCAGAACTTGAATCCCGGCTCGGGGGGCACCTGGGTGGTTAGTCAGTTAAGCACTCAACTTCGGCTCAGGACATGATCTCACAGTTCACGAGTTCCAGCCCCGCCTCAGGCTCACAGCCTGGAGCCTGCTTCAGATTCTGTGTCTCCCTCTCTCTATTCCCCTCCACCACTCATGCTCAGTCTCTCTCTCAAAAATAAAAACATTTTTTTTAAAAATTAAAAAAAGAATAACTTGAATCCCAGCTGGGATTCCCAACCTGGCTAAGTTATTTAAATGTTCTGCACCTCAGTTTTTCTCATCTGTAGAAAAATCATAGAATCTGACTCATTTGGTCATAAAAAATAAGTGAAATAATCACATAAAACAATCTACTGCAGTATCAAAGAATAGTAATTGTTGTTGTTAGAAGATAAATGTGATATGCTGAAGTTAAACTAAATCCACCTCATTTAACAACATAAGTAGCAAAATGTGTACTTTTCTTACCATTTCCAATAAATGGAAAAGTAATTGGCACTATTCAAGTCCATCCAAATGTCAGAAACTTACCCCAGCCTAGAGAATTTTTTTGATTTGATGGTGCTATTTCCAGCTAAGGACCAATGGACACAAGTAGGGGAAGTGCCTGGAAAGCATGAAGCCAAGTTTAAAACTGGAGAAGAGGAATACTACCAGAAAGAGTTTACTTGGATAATGCATCAGCTTGAACAAGATTGTTAATGGATTTGCATACATACCTTTAAATGGTACAATGATATTTATTTTTTATTAGACTGTTTTTAGAGCAGTTTTAGAGTTACAGCAAAATTGACAGGAAGGTACAGACATTTTCAATATACAGCCATCTTGCACATCCACACAGAACCCCCACAATCAAGATACTGAGCCAGAGTGGTACTTTTGTTACAACAGATACACCTACCTTGAGACATCATTATCACCAAAACCCACATCTTGGCTTTGTACATGTCAATGCTTTTCAGAAATTATATGACTTAGGATATGCTACCAAAACTAAAAAAATTTCCTCCCTGCATTTTTTCAGTTGCAGTATAATTAACAAAGTGTGATATTAGTTTGAGGTATAAATATAATGATTCAACAGTTCTACACATTGCTCATTGCTAATCAAGATAAGTGCTAATCAAGATCCCTTATCTATTTCAAAGCTCCTCCCACTCACCTCCCCCCTGGCAACCATCAGTTTTTCTCTGTATTTAAAAGTCTATGTTTTGGAGATTTTTTTTTTGTCTCTCTGTTTATTTGTTTTGCTTCTAAAGTTCCACATGTAAGAGAAATCATGTGGTATTCGTCTTTCTCTGACTGACTTGTTTCATTTAGAATTATACCCTCTAGGTCCATCCATGTTATTACAAATGGCAAGATCTCATTCTTATTTATGAGATTTATGAGTAAAATTCCATTGAATGTATATATATACTACTTCTTTGTTATTCATTCAACTATAGAGGGACACTTGGGTTGCTTCCATATCTTGACTATTGTAAATAATGCTGCAATAAACATGGAAGTGCATATATCTTTTCAAATTGAAGTTTTCCTTTTCTTTGGGAAAATACCCAATAATGGATCATATGGTAATTCTATTTTTTTTATTTAAATCCAAGTTAGTTAGCATATAGTATAATAATGATTTCAGGAGTAGAATTTAGTGATATCTCACTTACATACACCACCTAGTGCTCATCCCAAGTGCCCTCCCTAATGCCCATCACCTATTTAGCCCATTCCCCCACCCAACATCCTTCCAGCAACCCTCAGTTTGTTCTCTATATTTAAGAGTTGGTTTGCCTCCCTCTCCGTTTTTATCTTATTTTGCTCCCCCTCCCCTATGTTCATCTGTTTTGTTTCTTAAATTCCACATATGAGTGAAATCATATATTTGTCTTACTCTGACTGACTAATTTCACTTAGCATAAGACACTGTAGTTCCATACATTTTGTTGCAGATCGCAATATTTCATTCTTTTTGACTGCTTAGTAATATTCCTGAGTGTGTGTGTGTGTGTGTGTGTGTGTGTGTGTGTGTGTGTGTATCACATCTTCCTTATCCATTTGTCAGTTGATGGACATTTGGGCTTTTCCCATAAATTGGCTATTGTTGATAGTGATGCCGTAAAAATTAGGGTACACTTTTGATTCAGCATTTTTATATCCTTTGATAAATACCTACTAGTGCAATTGCTCAGTCATAGGGTAGTTCTATTTTTAACTTTTTGAGTAACCTCCATACTGTTTTCCAGAGTGGCTGCACCAGTTTGTATTGCCATCAGCAGTGCAAAAGTGTTCCCCTTTCTCTGCATCCTCGCCAACATTTCTTTTTTCCTGAGTTGTTCATTTTAGCCATTCTGACAGATATGATGTGGTATCTCATTGTGGTTTTGATTTGTATTTCCCTGATTATGAGTGATATTGAGCATCTTTTCATGTGTCTATTAGTCATCGGGATGTCTTCTTTGGAGTGTCTATTCATGTATTTTGCCCATTTCTATTTTTAATATTTTGAGGAATCTCCATACTGTTTTTCCATAATGGCTGCACCAGTTGCATTCCCACCAACAGTGCATAAGGGTTTCTTCTTTTCCACATCCTCACCAACACTTGTTATTTCTTGTGTTTATGACCTTGACCCTTCTGACAGATATAAGGTGATATCTCATTGTAGTTTTGATTTGCATTTCTGTAATTATTAGTGATGTTGAACATCTTTGCATGTGTCTTTTGGCCATCTGTATGTCTCCTTTGGGAAAAAAATGTGTATTCAGGTTCTCTGCCCATTTTTTAACCAGATTATGTGGTTTTGCTTTTTGTTTGTTTGGTGTTGAGTTGTATAAGTACTTAATATATTTTGGACATTAACCTCTTATCAGATATATCATTTGCAAATATCTTCTTCCATTAAGTAAATTGGCTCCTTGTTTTATTGTTATATTCCTTTACTCTGCAAAAGCTTTTCATTTTGATGTAGTTTTAAATAGTTTAATTTTGTTTCCCTTTCCTCAGCAGACATCTAGAAAAAAATGTTTCTACAGTGTATGTCAAATAAATGACCACTTATGTTTTCTTTTTATGGTTTCAGGCCTCACATTTAGATTGATAATCCATTTTGAGTTTGCTTTTGTGTATGGTGTAAGAAAATGCACTTCATTCTTTTGCTTATAGCTGTCAAGCTTTCCCAGCACCATTTGTTGAAGAAGATGTCTTTTCCCATTATATATTCTTGTCTCCTTTGTTGTAGATTAATTGACCCTGTAAATGTGGGTTTGTTTCTGGGCTGTCTAATCTGTTCCATTGATGTGTGTATCTATTTTTGTGCCAGTTCCACATTGTTTTTGTTCATACATGTTTGGATTGTGATACCTCCAGCTATGTTTGGGTTGGGTATTTGGGGTCTTTTGGTATTGCTTTGGTTATTTGGGGTCTTTTGTGGTTCCATACAAATTTTAGTATTCTTTGTTTTAGTCCTGTGAAGAATTTTTTTGGCATTTTGATAGGGATTGCATTAAATCTGTAGATTGCTT
Source organism: Panthera onca (assembly GCF_046562875.1). Taxonomy (NCBI): domain Eukaryota; kingdom Metazoa; phylum Chordata; class Mammalia; order Carnivora; family Felidae; genus Panthera; species Panthera onca. The sequence goes on from NC_138342.1 coordinate 186,070,257, forward strand.
TGGGTAATATGGACATTTTAACAATGTTGGTTCTTCCAATCCATGAGCATGGAATATCTTTTCAATTGTTTATATCATTTTCAGTTTCTTTTCTCAATGTTTTAAAATTTCAGAGTACAGGTCTTTCACTTTTTTGGTTAAGTTTATTTTTAGGTATTTTATTCTTTCTGGTGCAATTGTAAATGGGACTGTTTTCTTAATTTTCTGCTACTTCATTATAAGTGTAGAGAAATGCAATATACTTCTGTATATTAATTCTTATCCTTCAACTTTACTTAATTCATTTATCAGTTGCAGTAGTTTTCTGGTGCAGTCTTTTGGGTTTTCTATATACAGTATCATGTCATCTACAAATAGTGAAAGTGCTACTTCTTCTTTACCAATTTGGATGTCTTTCATATATTTTTTGTCTGATTCCTGTGGCTGGGACTTACAATACTGTGTTGAATAAAAATGATGGAGTGGACATCCTTGTCTTATTCCTGATCTTAGAGGAAAAGCTCTCAGTTCTTTTTACCATTGAGTATGGTGTTAGCTGTGGATTTTCATATATGGTCTTTATTATGTTGAAGTATGTTTCCTCTAAACCCTTGTTGAGAGGTTTTATCATGAATGGCTGTTGTACTTTGTCAAATGGTTTTTGTTTGGTTTTGTTTTTTGTTTTTCTGTATCTACTGCGATGATCATATGTTTTTCATCCTTTCTCTTGTCACCACTAAACCAGACTCATGGGAAACTTAGAGGGAATTCTTCAAGTGGAAAGGAAACGTTATTATCAGGAGTGAAAAATCTATAGAAGGAAGAAAATTCACAGGTAAATGCAAAGAATAATAAAAGTAGTATATTAATCACTTAAAAAACCAGTTTGGAGGTTAAATCACAAAAGCAGTAAAATTAATTTTATCTATAAAAATAAGTCAAGGGGTTCATAAAATAAAAGGATGTAACATATGACACCATATACATAAAATGTGGGAGGGAGGTAAAAATTTTTGCTTTTATATTGGATTCAAACTTAAGTGACCATCTACTTAATATAGACTGCTATAAAAATAAGATGTTACATATGAAACTAATGGTTACCACAAATCAAAAACCTATAAGAGATGAAAAGAAAGGAATCCAAGCATAACATAAATGAAAACCATCATTACAAGTGAAGTGAGGAAGAGAAGAAAGATAGCAAAGAACTACAAAAACAACCAAAAAATAAGTAACAAAATGGTAGCAAGTACACACCTATCATTAACTACTTTATATGTAAATGGACAAAATGCTCCAACCAAATGGTATAGACTCACTGAATGAATAGAAAGCAAGACCAATTTATATTCTGCCTATAGGAGACTCACTTTACACCTAAAGATACATGCAGATTGAAAGTGAAGGGATGGAAAAACATTTACCATGCAAATAGAAGCAAAAGGAAAGATGAGGGAGTAATACTTATGCCAAACTAAACAAACTTTAAAAAAAAAATACCGTAACAAGACGTAAAGAAGGACATTACATAATGGTAAAGAAATAATCCAACAAGAGGATACAACAATTGAAAATACTTATGCCTCCAACATGAAAACACCTAAATACATAAAGCAACTATTAACAGATATAAAGGAAGAAAATGAAAGAAATACAATAATAGTAGGGGACTTTAACACCCACCTACATCAATGGATAGATCATCCAGACAGAAAATCAACAAGGAAACAGTGGTTTTGAATGACATATTGGAGCAAATGGATATAACAGATACATTCAGAACATTCCATGCAAAAAGAACAGAATACAAATTCTTTTCAAGTACACATGGCATTCTCCAGAATAGATGACATGTTAAGCCAATTCTCAAAACAATTCTCAATAAGTTCAAAAATATTAAAATTATATCATGCATCTTTTTTTTTATTTTTTTTAACGTTTATTTATTTTTGAGACAGAGAGAGACAGAGCATGAACGGGGGAGGAGCAGAGAGAGAGGGAAACACAGAATCGGAAGCAGGCTCCAGGCTCTGGGCCATCAGCCCAGAGCCCGACGCGGGGCTCGAACTCACGGACCGTGAGATCGTGACCTGAGCTGAAGTCGGACGCTTAACCGACTGAGCCACCCAGGCGCCCCTATCATGCATCTTTTTTTTGTAATGTTTTTATTTATTTTTGAGAGAGAGAGAGAGCAAGCAGGGGAGGGGCAGAGAGAGAGGGAGACACAGACCTGAAGCAGGCTCCAGGCTCTGAGTTGTCAGCACAGAGCCTGATGCAGGGCTTGGATCCACGAACCATGAGATAGATCATGACCTGAGCTGAAGTCAGAGGTTTACCCAACTGAGCCACCCAGGTGCCCCTATCATGTATCTTTTTAACCACAGTGGTATAAAACTAGAAATCAGTCATAGGAAAAAATCCAGAAAGAACATAAATACATGGAGGCTAAATACATACTACTAAATAATAAATGGATCAACCAAAAAACCAAAAGGAAAACAAAAAATACATGGTGACAATTGAAAATAAAAACAATGGTCCAAATTCCTTGGGCCACCTCAAGAAAAAGAAAAATCTTAAATAAACAATATAACCATATACGTAAAGGAGCCTGAAAAAAAAAAGCAAAGCCAAAAGCCAATAGAAGAAAGGAAATAATAAAAATTAGAGCATAAATAAATGAAATAGAGATTAAAAACACAATAGAATAGATTAATAAAACCAGGACTTGGGTCTTGGAAAAGATCAACAACATTGAGGAATCTTTTAGCCAGATCCGTTGAGAGAAAAAGAGAGAGGACTCAAATAAATAAAATCAGAAATGAAGGAGAAGAGGTAATAACAGACACCACAGAAATACAAAGGATTATGAGAATATTATGAAAAATTATATGACAAAAATTTGGACATCCTGAAGAAATGGATAAATTCCTAGAAACATAACCTCCCAAAACTGGATCGGGAATAAAGAGAACATTTGAACAAACCAATTACCAGCAATGAAATTAAATCAGTAATCAAAACCTCCCAACAAACAAAAGTCCAGGACCAGATAGCTTTACAGGTGAATTCTACTAAACACTTAGTGAGTTAATACCTATTCTTCTCAAGCTATTCCATAAATAGAAGAGGGAGGAAAGCTTCAAAATACATTCTGGGAGACCAGCATTATGCTAATGCCAAAACCAGATAAAGACAATACAAGTAAAGAAAACTACAGTCCAGTATCTTAATGAACATAGATGCAAGAATCCTCAACAAAATATCAGTAAACTAAATCCAACAATACATTAAGAGAATCATTCACCACAATCAAGTGGAATTTATTCCGGGGGTGCCAGTGTGGTTCAATATTTACAAATCAGTCAACATGTTATATCACGTTAACAAGAGAAAGGATGAATACCATACCTTCTCTGCATTCTTAACAATGTCTTATTAGAAGAAAGGCAAAAAGACAATTTTCTTACACCATTCACAAAAACAAATTCAAAATGGATAAAGGACCTGAATGTAAGACAGGTAAACCATCAAAACCCTCAAGGAGAAAGCAGGAAAAAACCTCTCTGACCTCAGCCGCAGCAATTTCTTACTTGACACATCCCCAAAGCAAGGGAATTAAAAGTCAAAATGAACTATTGGGAACTCATGAAGATAAAAAGCTGCACAGCAAAGGAAACAGTCAACAAAACTAAAAGGCAACCAACAGAATGGGAAAAGATATTTGCAAATGACATATCAGAAAATCTATAAAGAGCTCACCAAACTCCACACCCGAAAAACAAATAATACAGTGAAGAAATGGGCAGAAAACATGAATAGACACTTCTCTAAAGAAGACATCCAGGTGGCCAACAGGCACATGAAAAGATGCTCAACGTCGCGCCTCATCAGGGAAATACAGATCAAAACCACACTCAGATATCACCTCATGCCAGTCAGAGTGGCTAAAATGAACAATCAGGAGACTATAGATGCTGGCGAAGATGTGGAAAAATGGGAACCCTCTTGCACTGTTGGTGGGAATGCAAACTGGTGCAGCTGCTCTGGAAAACAGTGTGAGGTTCCTCAAAAAATTAAAAATAGATCTACCCTATGAGCTAGCAATAGCACTGCTGGGAATTTACCCAAGGGATACAGGAGTGCTGATGCATAGGGGCACTTGTACCCCAATGTTTATAGCAGCACTTTCAACAATAGCCAAATTATGGAAAGAGCCTAAATGTCCATCAATTGATGAATGGATAAAGAAATTGTGGTTTATATACACAATGGAATACTACATGGCAATGAGAAAGAATGAAATATGGCCTTTGGTAGCAACGTGGATGGAAATGGAGAGTGTTATGCTAAGTGAAATAAGTCATACAGAGAAAGACAGATACCATATGTTTTCACTCTTATGTGGATCCTGAGAAACTTAACAGAATACCTTGGAGGAGGGGAAGGAAAAAAAAAAAGGTTAGAGAGGGAGGGAGCCAAAACATAAGAGACTCTTAAAAACTGAGAACGAACTGAGGGTTGGTGGGGGTGGGAGGGACGGAAGGGTGGGTGATGGGTATTGAGGAGGGCACCTGTTGGGATGAGCACTGGGTGTTGTATGGAAACCAATTTGACAATAAATTTCATATTTTTAAATAAATAAAAAATAAAATAAATAGATAGATAGATAGATAGATAGATAGATAGATAGATAGATAAAGGCTAAAAGACAATTAACCAGAACTTTCCAACACTGTGTTAAAAATATGATGTTCTAAATATTAAGCTTTTAAAAGTCCACTCATGGCTATATGAAAATTATTCTTTAAACTAATAGTAACACTTCATTTCATTCTAATATTCTTTTCTACCATAACTACTAGAAAACCTTTTTTCTTCACACCACACCATCCTCTCTTCACTTTTACATCCTGTCTCAACCAGGATAGAGACCAGTTTTTTAGGTTTCTATTCACTGTTATGATCCTCCCTCCTGAAATGTCAGCTCTGGCCATCTAGGGGAGATTAACCCCCACTGTAATTATGCCTATACTTGCAAGCTGATTGGAGAGTACCCCAATCACAGAAGCTAATTCTGTAAACATTTAGTATTCCTGTATAAAAGTGGATTTAACCCTGAAACGGTCTATAAACATACAAAATAGGTATATAAGGCACAGCTCAGAGCAAAAAAAGAAGTATGGTGTCCTGCCAAAATTTTCATGTGCTACTTACTTAGATTGCCAAGCACTGTTCAGGGACCAGTATTACATGAGGCAGCCTTTGGACTGGGGTGACTTATTTCCCTGTGTTAATCAAATTTCTTACAAATCTATTCAATAAAGCTATTTTATATTTAAAATTTTGAATTATTTATTAAATCCCCAGTGTGTGTGTGTGTGTGTGTGTGTGTGTGTTTAGCTTGTGTTTTAGGTATTGTTCGTTCTAGTGATTTATACAAATTTACTGAATTATTCAGAAGTAGATTAAAAAAAGAAGTAGAGAAATAAATTGAATATGAAAGGTACAATAACATGTGGGCTAGTCCACAGATTTTTCATTGCATCCCATCCTAATGCAAGCTTTCATTTTGTTTTGTTTTTTAATTGTCAAGTTAAAATTCACTAAAATTAGGTTAAAGGATGTCATCCAAATTAGAATAGTCAGAAAGATGGATAAAAACTTGTCACAGCTAGATAATAAATAATCGATTGTCAAAGGATGTCTTGGAGGAAAGAAAATACACTTATGATAATATTTATGAGCCTTTATTAAAAATGTAGTTTAAATTCACAAAAGCTAAAAAGGAAACAAAAATGAGATGAAAACGAAGGTACAGCCATACTGTGTACAGATTTAGATTTTGATTCTCCACAGCCCTTTGTCTAAAATGTTGCAGCTGAAATTAGCCCTATTTAAAGATGGAACCATCCTTATACATCTGCATTTAACCAAATTCCTATCTTTACTTCATCTTCATTTAAATGTAGAATTTGAGGGGCACCTGGGTGGCTCACCTGGTTAAGCATTCGACTCTTGGTTTTCACCTTAGGTCATGATCTCATGGTTGGTAAGTTTGAGCCGTTCTGAGAGCCTGCTTGGGATTCTTTCTCTCTCTTCCTTTCTATCCCTCCCCTGCTGGCATTTCTCTCTCTCTCTCTCTCTTTCTCTGTCTCTCAAAATAAATAAATAAAAATTAAATGTAGACCTGGAGACAATCTGCCTATTTTTCCAACTTTATTTTTTTTAATTTTTTTTAATGTTTATTTATTTCTGAGACAGAGAGAGACAGAGCATGCGTGGGGAGGAGCAGAGAGAGAGGGAGACACAGAATCTGAAGCAGGCTCCAGGCTCTGAGCTGTCAGCACAGAGCCCAATGCGGGGCCCGAACTCACAAACCGTGAGATCATGACCCAAGCCAAAGTCAGTGGCTCAACCGACTGAGCCACCCAGGCACCCCTCAAACTTTATTCATCAGAAATGTTTGAAAACCCTAGCATTACCTTTTACTGCCTAAATCATGGAGGTTTGGACCAATCATAACTCTTTTTTGTCAAATCAAGTTTCACCCAGCCCACATGACCAAATTGTGTCAATACTACTGAGAGACACTAGCTTTTTGGCTTCAGAATCAATTTTAAATTCTTAATATACTTCTTTCTTTAACCTCTGACTCAAGAAAGAAAAGCCTGCAGGCAATGCCAATCCAACTTAATGTGATAGTTCTTTGTTTAACTGCATTTTACCAAAAGGAATAAAAATCTGTGTTACGATTTTATGCACCATGGTTTTTATACATCATTGGTTTTATAGTTTTGTTGAATATTACTTACTCTTTCTCATTAAATTTTCCTAGAACTTACTATATTTAAGATGTGGTAATATTTTCTTTTTTCAAAATGAAATATGAGTAGCCATTAAAAGTAGTTTACTGCAAAAGATTTGGTCTCACTTTCAGGTAACATTTTTTACTACATTTGCTTTCTACTTAATTTCAGAAATGTATCTAACTCTACTGAATTTATTTATTTCTCCTTAATGAATCAATGTAATTATGAGGGTTTCATCAATATATAAGTACATACAGCTATTAATATAATGTTTGTATCTAATTTACCTTAAATCTCTGACTTGAAAAGGTTTTCTTTTCTTTTTATTTTATCTTAATGAAAACTCACTGTGTATATTAAGAATAATATTTAAAAGAGAAGTCACATTTGAATTATGGAAGAATAGTCACAACCCTGAATAGTCACAATCATCCAGGATGATTAAATATCTGAATTTGACATTTTCTTCTTTCCCCAAATGGTACAAACACATGACACTTTATTTTTTCTAGTTCAAAAATCTCACGCAAAGTCAGCTACACTAAAAGCTGATGCTATTTGCTCTAACCTGTCTACAACACTGCCAGTTCAAGAAAACAGATGGTCTATTCTTAAGTAAGTGTTTAAGGGGGAAAAAAAGAACAACTCTGCACCTAAATTGGAAAAGAATGAAAATGTATGTAAGTGTATGAAAATGCAAGTATTTTTCACAGTATTACTCTTAAATTACATTCACCCAACTCTGTTTTTGTGTATATCCTATTTTTATTTCATTAGATTGGTTTCATCTTTTTTTTCAATGTTTTGTTTTCTTTAATTAAAAAAATTGTGTTCAAGTATAATTAACATAGTGTTATAGTAGTTTCAGGTATGAATATAATGATTCAATAATTCTATGTATTATACATTGCTCATCAAGATAAATGTACTCTTAATCCCCTTTATCTATTTCAACCCTCCCCTCCCCTCAGTTTGTATTCTGTATTTAAGAGTCTGTTTTTGTCTTTGTTTTTTGTATCTTAAATTCCACATATAAGTGAAATCATGTGGCTATTTGTCTTTGATTTATTTCACTTAGCATTATACTCTCTAGGTCCATTTATGTTGTTGCAAATGGCAAGGCCTGATTCTTTTTTTTTTTTAAGTTTATTTATTTATTTTGAGAGAGAGAGAGAGAGAGAGAGCGAGTGAGAGAGTACTTGTGCATGTGAGCAGAAAGAGGCGGGGGAGCAAAGAGAGAGAGAATCCCAAGCCAGCTCCTTACTGTCAGGGCACAGCCCCATGCCCAACGCAGAGCTCAAACTCAGGAACCATGAGACATGACCTAAATATGTGATCATGATCATAAATATATATGTACATATTTCTTTATATATAAAAATATATATGTACATATTTCTTTATATATATAAAAAGATATATATGTACATATATATTTATATATATGAATATATACCACTTCTTTTTTCATCGATGGATGGAGATACTTGGGTTGTTTTCATATCTTGACTTTTGTAAATAATGCTGCAGTAAACATAGGTATGCATATATCTTTTCAAATTGATATTTTCATTTTCTCTGAGTAAATACCCCACAGTGGAATTACTGGATGATATGGCAATTCTATTTTTAGATTTTTAAGGAAGCTCCATACTGTTTTCCACCGTGGCTACACCAGTCTGCATTCCCACCAACAGTACACAAGGATTCCTTCTCCGCATCATCTCTGACCCTCATTATTTCTTGTGTTTTTTATTTTAGCCATTCTGACAGGTGTAAGGTGTTATCTCATTGTAGTTTTAATTTGCATTTCTGTAATGATTAGTGATATTGAGCATCTTTTCATGTGTCTGTTGACCATTTGTATGTCTCCTTTGGAAAAAGGTCTATTCAGGTCTTCAGTCCATTTTTTCATCAGATATATAAGATGTATAAGTTCTTTATATATTTTGAACATTAACCCCTTGTCAGATACATCATTTGCAAATATCTTCTCCCATTCAGTAGGTTCCTTTTTTGTTTTGTTTAATAGTTTCCTTTGCTGTGAACAAGCTTTTTATTTTGGTGTTTCCATATCTTCTTTTGATTATCATGCCTTGAAATAGTAAGTGCAAAAAGGCTGTGGATACAGGCCTGCAGCAGGCTACCCAGATATTTGTCCAGGATAATAATGAACCATCGGTAAACATATTTATTTTTATTTACTTTCATGTAATATTGTCTTTCAGTTAGTTATAAATTCACTTGGGTACCCATCTAGTCCACATTTTATTATCATGCCCAAAAGACCATCAAAAATATCTATGCCATTGGGGTGCGTGGGTGGCTCAGTCAGTTAAGCATCTGACTCTTGATTTCAGCTCAGGTCATGATCTCATGGTTCGTGGGAGAGCTCTGCATCAGGCTCTGTGCCCACAGCAGGAAGCCTGCTTGGGATTCTCTCTCTCTCTCTCTCTCTCTCTCTCTCTCTGCCTCTCTCTCTCTCTCTCTCTCTCTCTCTCAAAATAAATAAACATAAAAATATCTACGTCACATTTCTTTTTTTTAATGTTTATTATTTTTGAGAGAGAGAAAGACACAGAGCAAGCAGGGGAAGGGTAGAAAGAGAAGGAGACACAGAACTGGAAGCAGGCTCGAGGCTCTGAGATATCAGCACAGAGCCCAACGTTGGGCTCAAACTCACAGACCGTGAGGTCATGACCTGAGCTGAAGTCAGATGCTTAACCAACTGAGCCACCCAGGCGCCCCTCTATGTTACATTTCTTATCAAATTTCAGATATACTATGCTTATAGCATTTTCCAAATATTCCTGGTCAAGAGTACTATTTTTAGAAACTTTTGATAATTCAGTATTACTTCATCTTAGCCATCCATCCTATATCCAAATGATTACCATTTGCTTTCTGAAAGCTCAAAAGCCATATTATAAAAATTCATTCTAGAATTTTACCATGACTTTGAACTCCATGAAATATTATGTTTTGTAGATAGACTCATCATTACTTTTTAAAATTACTGCCTTTTCTTATTCTCATTCTTATTTCTCATAATTTTATGCCTTTATACAGTAGGTTAAGTTCTGGGAAATCACTAAGTGTGTGTCTTAGGATCCAGGAATTCCCAAAATGGAAAGTAGCCTGAAGTGGCCCAGAAATGGAAAAAAGAAATAAAAGCTTGCCAGTGGTTGTCATTTTTATGGTATATATGGTTAGCTCTATAAGCTAATTCTTAAGACTTTAATTAACTTCATTTAGAAAATATCACAGTGCCTGCATTTTAACAGATTTACACACTAAGAGTATACCAGCCTAATCATTCTTGTCTACACACCTCCATTTTTTCCCTTTATATACACTGAAATAATAAAAATAATAAAGTATGTAATTAGATTAAAATATCAGGCTATTGTGTAGTGATTTAAGACTAGAGGAAATCTATATTTGATTTTTTGTTATTGCTATTGTAATTATAATTAAGAACAAGACTGTTGAAATAAAACAATATCAGATATAGTATACTTATTCTGCATATATGTCTTTTTGGATAATAAAATATAGGAATAAACAACAAATAGAAATATAGCTCATCAATATTTATCCCATATAAGCTATGGCAGTTTTTTCCTAAAAATAAATCCCTATCCAGGGAATTTGCAATACTTTTTTGGATATTTGGATTACTTGGGATTTTTCAAATGAAAAGTTTCCAAGGAGATGTGATTAATACTATGTACATGTTGTTTCCATATATTAGCAGACTTCCCTATTTAAGCATATATTTTGGAAGCATATTTGACTTTGATAGCTTATAACATATGCATTTTGAATGCAGAATATATATATATATATAGTATAACATATATATAAAACAAGTGTATATATATTTGCATATATACATATACTTTTTTAGGCATCCATGTAACACATTATGTGGTTTCTATTTTGAATGTATTAAATTATACAAAACTGGGAAAACTAATACTCATTTTCATAGACTTATACATTAACATATAAGGTATATACTTCTATTTCCCTTTTTCTTTTTGTTTTCCAATTCCATTCATTTGTTCTCTTATTTGCTTAAAAATTGAGTGCCTACTATATGAAAGTCTTCAGTTATACTCTAAAGAATAAGATTAAAATATATATATAACAATTATATATATATATATATATATATATATATATATATATATATATATAACTTAATTTTATATATATATAGTGTTCTTACCTCGACTGTTCCTAATTCTTTCCAAACTGGTATCAGTAGAAAAGCAAATGTATAAACCAACAACTTTCTCTTAGTATGATAAAGTGAATGCGTGTGTCAGGTATGATGAAAACAGAAAGAAAGACATAGCTGCATTTGCCAGGGGAGGATGCTTACATGGGTGGGAATAAGAACTGCTAACATTTGTTTATGGCATATTGCCGCTTCTTTCTGCTATCACTCATAAACAATTGATCCCCCTACTACTACATAATCCATCATCTCCAAATTGATGTGGCCGATTTGCATTTCATTGCTTAGATCAGTGATACACATTGCCATACTACTATTAATGATTATAAAGAATGTAAAAAGTGCTTAACTTACAATCAGGGTAGAACTGGAACACTTGGGAGACTATGTAAGACCCAATTAATATTAATTAATGATAATGTCAGTACACTTCAGACTGTACTTTCTTCTGCAAATTAAAATGATGTGATGAGAATAAACCGGCAGTTGGGATGTTTCATAGAACAAAGATACTTTTTCCTTCCATCTCTCTTAATCAGTTGCTTATGTTTACTTTTAAAAATTACATTTTCATAACAACATGGACACAGTACCTCCTGCCAGTATTTTCTTTCTTTCTTATTATTTGTGTGTGTGTGTGTGTGTGTGTGTGTGTGTGTGTGTGTGTGTGTTTGTTTGTATCTCTAGGGGACGTGGAGAACTATTCCATCTGTGGAAGACTTGTGATGAAGTTCCTTGCAGTTCTTTTAATGATTATGAAATGAAGAATTTGACTTAGTTCAAGCAGCCATGCTTGTAGTCATTACACCTGCAGCCTCCTTGTGCATCAGTCCTAGGGCATCATGCCAAAAGATGAAATGGCGTTTTGATTGGATAAATCTAATAGCTCATGGGTATAATGCCATGCTTCCTTGACTTATGTTTGTGTTGTTGTTGTTGTTGTTGTTGTTGTTGTTGTTGTTGTTGATGTTGTTGTTGTGGAGGTTTGGGGTTTTGGTTTTTTTGTTTGTCTGTTTGTTTGTTTTTAATACATGATAGGAAACCCTCAAACATTATGATGTAGGCATTGCAGTGCTCAGCACAGGACAACTCAAGCAAACAAAAGACATCATAACTCACAGGTGTTATATCTTATCTATAAATTACCAGCCGCTATGGCTGACAGTGAGGAACTGACCCCCATCCATCTCCACATTGCATTCAGCTCTCACAAAGTCTATGAGCAAAGAAGTAAAACATGATTTATGATAAGTTGCAAGATACCACGCTTGCATATTGCTGTGTGTGGAGCAGAGATCAATTCGTGGCTTACAAATTTGTCACAGGACAGTGCATCTTCCAGTCTGCCACCTTCAAATTAAGTGTCATGATGAGAGAAAAATATGGCAATGTCTTGGGAAAAAATAGCACATTTTGATTAGGTTACAGAAATGGTGTGGGATAACAAAAGACAGGAAACTAGAGTTCTCACTTGGTCACAGCATTCAGTTTAAGATCAAGGAGATAAAAATAGGAGAGCAAATACATAAAATGGAAGAAGAATCCTTATAACTAAATGAAGATGGCATTTGAGATTGTAACATAGAAGAAAACATTACTGGTCATTCCCAAGGGAGCTGACCTACCTCTAGCTCCTATTAATTCTAAACATTGGGAGGGAAACCAGCTTGGAGCTTTATATTCAAATAAATTTATGCATGAATCACCATTCTGTGAATATTTATTTGGAAACTTTTAATTTATGTTCTTTCTTATTTTATGGCTTTGAAGGTGAGGCAGATTAGGGACAGATGATCAAATGGTGGACACTTTTATTTCTTTTTCTAAAAACAACTGTAAATTATTCTTATTTTAAGGCTTAGACTTAAAAATCTATCTTGGGCTAATGAGTAGGGCAATTAAACAATTAAAATACTGCTGACTCATAAATAAAAAAAAAAAAAAAAAAAAGGATGGGGTGCCTGGGTGGCTCAGTCAGTGGAGTGTCCTACTTCAGCTCAGGTCATGATCTCACAGTCTGTGAGTTCGAGCCCCGCGTCGGGCTCTGTGCTGACAGCTCAGAGCCTGGAGCCAGCTTCTGATCCTGTGTCTCCCTCTCTCTCTGCCCCTCCCCCAGTCTCACTTTGTCTCACTCTGTCTCTCAAAAATAAATAAATATTAAAAAGAATTTAAAATAAAATAAAATAAAATGCTGCTGACTCATGTACACATGATTCTGCAGATGCAGATCTTCCTTTCTAGGACTTTTCAGAAGCTTTTTGGATTTGACATGTATTCATTCCAGTTGCTTATATCAATACCACAAGATAGAATCAGCAGGCATGAGGTTGGCCTTCAAATTCCTCCTACTTTAGACAAAGAGCAAAAGATCTATGTGATGTATATAAGTTATTTGTAGGTTTTACCTTAACATATCAGAATTACCCAGATAGTCAGCATGATAAATGCCTTCTTGCATTGCACGCATATTTTTAAAACTAGCATGTCCACCTCTGAATTCTTGGTTTTTCCTTAAACCTGTTTTTATTCTACCTCAGTAAATGTCATTTCCATTGTCCCAGTTGTCTACATTATATATCTGGGGATCTCTTTGATACTTTCTTTTCCATCACCTTGTCTACCTCCTACTTCCCTTAATCCTTTCAGTTTTACTCCAAAATCAATGTCTAGGGTACCCAGTTCTCTTTCTATTACCACCGTCCCCAGTGCACACCGCCTGTATCTCTTTCTGCCACTATGGAAATGATTTCTCGATTGGTCTCACCATTTCCACTCTCTATTCCAATGATATTTTTTTTTTTTTTTGAGAAAGAGAAAGAGCGAGTGGAGTGAGAGACAGAGGGAGAGGGAGAGAGATAATCCCAAGAAGGCTCCACACTCAGAGTGGAGCCAGACACAAGGCCCAATCCCAGAACCCTGGGATTATAACCTGAGCCTAAATCAAGAGTCATACACTTAACCAACAGAGCCACCCAGGTGCCCTAATGATATTTCTTAAAAATTAGATCTAAATGTGTTCCTTCCATTTTATAAAGCCCTCAGTACTTTACCATTTCAGATAAGGGTAAACTATAAATCTTTAACAAGGTTCTTCAGTTTCTGGCTACTTCCTGTGTCTTCAGCTCTAACTCGCATGGTACTTTCCTTCTCCCTTGCTATGCTCAGGCATCTGGCTCCCTTTTCAATCGTTTGGGTGTTTCTTACTCTTTGCTTGTACTATTCTCTGTGCTCAGAATCTTTCTTCCCCACCCCATGCTTGAGTAACTGATGTTCATCCTCTGGAAATGCTGTCCCTAACCTAAGCCCAATGTATCGTGTTATCCCCTTTAATAGTGTCCTAGATTCTCATAAAACTTAACAAAATTTGTATTTTTAAAATTTTGTATTTGTTTATTCGATACCATTTTTGTCCACTTAACTGTAGACTTCACTAAGTCAGACCTTATTACTTACTGCTGTGCATCCTGCGTGTAGCACAGCCCTTGATCCCGATCTGCACTTCATCAATACTTGTTGTGTAAGAGTTATGAATCTCAAACCATAAACTCAAACGTGTAAGATATGTCCATGTCTTTATTTCCTTTAATGAAGGTGAATCTTATTCTGGGCTTTATTTTATTGGGCTGGTAGGAAATTTAAGTACAAACATTTTTAGGACTTTCTCCCCATGGAAGGATCATACTGAAGCCCATTGGTGACTTGAAATGGGGATGGTCCATAACTTAAGCCTCCGTGTTCATAGCTGACAACTGCATGGTTTCAAGGTCATGAGGACCCTTTTAGTCTGATGGCTTTCTGTCTCCATGCCATGGGGGGCAAATGAGAATTTTAGTCAATGCTAAAAAGCTGTGCAAAGTTCAGTCTCCTTCAGCACACTTTCTTTCTGAGCTGCTATCAATTTCCCAGGGCACCCCCAGAGAGAAGGGGGCAGGTCTTGTCTGCCTGCAAAGCTATCTCCCCTTCTCTGTGTAAGGGGGATCATTCTGGCCCCTCTCTTCAACACAGCTCACCTCTTCTCTCCTCTTGTTGCTTTCAAAGATATTTGCCAGGCACACAGGATCTGGGCACAATGTCTGAGAGAGAATCTGAAGTCCTACCTTCCTACTAGCCACATGGCTTCAAACCACTCTGAACCTCAGTTCCCTAATCTTTAAAAATGGAATGACAATGGTCCCTACCTTGAGGGATTATTAAACGAATAAATATACGTGTCTTGGAAAAAAGACAGGCTCATTATAAACACAGAAGAAATGTTAGTTTTTATTACTATTCTAGGTCCAATCTGAAGAACTTCTGTTTTTGACTCAGTATTGACAACTTCACCTGGAGCAATGAGGTACAAAAGGGTTTGGTTTTAATCTTCCTCCCAGGACATATTCTACAAAGTAAGACTTGTTGGTCTTTTCACCACTATATCTCTGACACCTAGAATGATGTCCAGCCTTCAGTACTCCAGCCTCCATAAATACTTGTTGAAGAGCTCATTAAAAATCACTGCCAGGGTGCCTGGGTGGCTCAGTCATTAAGCATCTGATTTCGGCTCAGGTCATGATCTCTCGGTTTCTGAGTTCGAGCCCCATATCTGTGTGGAGGCTGCTTGGGATTCTCTTTCTGTCCCTCTCTCTCTGTTCCTTCCCCGCTCACACACGCTCTCTCACTCTCTCCCTCAAAAATAAATAAATATTGAAAAAAACTCCCTGTCTTGTTTCTATAGTGTTACAGGAAGACGGGGCCCATACCTGAAGTACAGTGTGACAGGAAGAGTGATGTGGTGAGAGCCCTGCATGACTGGCTACGGGGACAGGGTGGCTGGAGCTGCACACTCACTAGGTTCATTATAAGCAAAATGAGAAGCTTGACGTCGTGTCAGGGTCAAGAACAGAAGAATCCAAGGGACCTGACATTCAGCAAATGTGAAACAAGTCCCTGGGAAATGAAGAGACCCAGGGTTCCTTAAGGGGTAGGCCTACCTGGGTCTGACAGTGGCCAGGTAGCAGCTTGCAATGTTGTTGTTTCCTCATGCATTATATGCAAAAGAGAATGGTGCCCACTTCATGGGGTTGCTGTGAGGATTAAACCAGCGAATTTATGGCAAATCCCTCAGAAGAATGCCTGGAAAGAGTGAGTTCACGGTGGTGTGGGCCACCAGGAGTATCCCCCACAAGATCCCACATTCCGGGAAGCAGAACACACCTGTCTTATTAGCAATTGGACCCTTGGCACCTTACACACCTCTTGAAGTCTAGCAGGTGCTCAGCAATTATTTGTTTAATTAATGAGCAGGAGGGAAGTCGAATCAGGGGCAGAAAACAATGTGTGATCTGGCTCTTGAGAGGGAGTTCAAGATGCAAAGGAAGCAGAGGGTAAGTGAGGGTTTTTCCAGACTGGGAACAACTTGAACGCAGACAAGAGGAAGGAAACAGCACGGGCTGAGCCTGGGAGCCTGTGCAGTTCAGCGAGTCTAGCACAGCAGGACATGGAAAAGGGGTCAGGAATAAGGCAGGTGCCAGAAGTAGATGGCTTTGCATTTGGCCAAGCTCATTTATGTGCAGCTTAATGTGTAGTTTTCTTTATATGATTAATTCATTAACCCTACTGAGGACAAAAAACCTTGTTAAGAAGTCAACCAAGGAGTTTCAGCACACTTAATCCTTTATCCTGGATCTTTCTCATTTTGTTTTACTCTGATTGAATACTACCATCTACCAAACTATTCCTAAGTATTCTTGTTTGTTTTTTATGAGGCACAGGTGATAAACCTGAATACTGATGCCACAATCTTAGAAACTCTAATGACACTTGCAAGGGACAAGAAAGAACAGTCAAATTTTAGGTTTTGCCACGCTAGCTGTCCATCATCTTAAATACTGACTTTTTAAAATTTTGAAATATTTCCACATATTAGACAATGAGAAGGTGATAATAGTTCACAAAACTAGTAAACCTATCTTTAAGATCTTTGTGATACAAACATAATTTCTACATTTATCAACGCAAGTTGTTTTTCCCTCTACTTTCTATTCTACATATTATCTAAATCTTTTTCTCCAGAAAGATGGACTTTTACAAATTAAGAATTACTAGTGATTTGTTTTATCAAGAAATAGTTTTTTGTGAAATCTAAAAAACCAAAACCTTCATAGGAAAAGAGATCAGACTTCTTACCAGAGGCTGAGCAGGGGGAGGGGGAAGTAGAGGAAGGGGCTTAAAAGGTACAAACTTCGAGTTACAAGATAAATAAGTGCCAGAGATGTAATGTACAATGTGATGACTGTAGTTAATATTACTGTATGTAATATTGTTGTCAAGAGAGTGAATTCCAAGCATTCTCATCACAAGAAGAATACTTTTTCCTTTATCGTCTTTTCTTTTCTTTTTATTACATCTGTATGGGAAAAACGGGTGCTAGCTGAACCTATTGGGGTAGCCATTGCACTGTATATATAAGTCAGACCACCATGTTATATGTTTAATTTGTACGGTAACAAATGTCAATTATTTCTCAAGAAAATGGAGAAAAGTAGCTTGTTACCATGTCAGCAAACTTATGTTTTCCTACTTGTTAGTACTTGAAAACGCCCTTGATTAAAATGGCCAAGCCTGTCTCATCATCACCAAAGTTTGTCAACTCCCCTTCACCCTTCACGTGCCCCTGCCCAGACTTCCGAAGTATTCTGTGTATATCTCTTTCATGGGGTAGCTCATTGTGCACATTGTATTTGCATCTATGCGTGTGGCTTATTTCCTACTAAATTGCGAGTTCCTTGAAAGAGATTCAATGCCTACGGGGGATTCTGACATATCACGTGCCCCCAAAATGTAAAATGAACAAACAAAAAACCTTGAATAAAATGAAAGAAAAAGTATGTTTCTACAAATGCATGACTTAAAGTTAGAATAGCCATCATAGGGGTGCCTGGGTGGCTCAGTCGGTGAAGCATCTGACTCTTGGTTTCAGCTCAGGTCATGATCTCATGGTGCGTGAGTTTGAGCCCTGCATCTGGCTCTGCACTGACAGCATGGTGGCTACTTGGGATTCGGTCTTCCTCTCTCTTGGCCCCTCCCTTGCTCTCTCTCTCTCTCTCTCTTAATAATAAATAAACATTTTTGTAAAAAGTCTCTAAAGAAATAGAATACCCATTATAGTAGAACTCATAATTTATATCTCAGGTTTCGAACCACAAATGTCTTCACTAGTTATGGAAAAATATAAAGAATTATATTTTTTAATCTGTCCTTTGAATATCTCTTTATTCTTACATTCTGAGAATCTTTCTTCATGTTGTAAGCTTAAAAAGTAGAGTTTTAGAGTGATGGCCAAGAAGAAAATAAAGTATAATTTTGTCTCTTCCCTTTCTCATAGCATTTACCTATTCAAAAACTTGACTACAATAACTATTTTTTTTAATAAACCATTTTTTTCTTTGTTTATTCTCTGGATGGGAAGTTGCTGTCAAGCCAGGGAATGTATTTCCCTGTTTCACTCCACGTAGTTGCAGCCACATTACTAATATTGTGTCATGTGACAGCAGCTACACATGTCATGAGGATTAATACGTCATGTTGTCTTCCCATTCTGCAGCACGATCAGAGACTGTAGATGGAAGGTGACAGCACCACAAGACAGAAGGAGCCTGGGTCCTTCTGGAAATGTTTGCAACAGAGCCACCCCTGAAAGCCATCCTATTAAAAATATTCACATTGTACTTTAAAACACTGGAGTAGGAAATACGCATTTATTGTAATTATGGAGAGTTGAGATTACTTGTGACATCAGGTAACATTAACTTGCCTAATATGCCAGAACACTTAAGAATGCGTTTAAATGTCATGATGTCATTAATATTGTACAGAAAAGGACTCAGTATGGCCTAGAGCAAACACCGGATTTATTGTGTTGCAAAGTTTTGGTTTGAAACCCTGCTTTAAAAAACACAGGACTTTAGGTGGGTCACTTCACTGCATTACTCCACATCCCTGAAAAGGATGTAGCAACAAAGCAAAACCAGATGAGATGATATGCATAAATCCCACAAAAATCAAAAAAGCACTGTGTGACTTTAAGGAGAATTATAATTGTCATCAAATGAAACAATCAGTAAATAATTGTGCTTTGGGGGCCCTGGGTGGCTCAGTCGGTTAAGCGGCCGACTTCGGCTCAGGTCATGATCTCGCGGTCTGTGAGTTCGAGCCCCGTGTCGGGCTCTGTGCTGACAGCTCAGAGCCTGGAGCCTGTGTCAATTCTGTGTCTCCCTCTCTCTGACCCTCTCCCGTTCATGCTCTGTCTCTCTCTGTGTCAAAAATAAATAAACGTTAAAAAAATTTTTTTTTTTTTAAATTGTGCTTCGTCTACAGAATGTAAGAAAGTCGTAGT
Organism: Panthera onca; assembly: GCF_046562875.1. NCBI lineage: Eukaryota > Metazoa > Chordata > Mammalia > Carnivora > Felidae > Panthera > Panthera onca. The sequence goes on from NC_138342.1 coordinate 186,089,671, forward strand.
CATTGCCATCAACCTTGGGCAAACAGCATGAGTTAATATTTCATTGGTAAAACATGAGGTTTCTTTGGATGCTCTTCATCTGAACCTACTTCCTTCCCTCACTATCTGTAAATGATTGACTTTGAGAGCTGGGTTTCAGTGATTGAATCTAATGAAGCTTGAGTATCAGGGCAATCTATTGCCTGGTACACTTCCAAAGGCCGATTTTATTTTTATTTTTTATTTTTTATTTTTGGCTTCTTAAGATTTTAATTCCAGTATAGTTAACATACAGTGTTATATTAATTTCAGGTGTACAATATAGTGATTCAATAATTCCATATATCACCTAGTGATAAAAAGATGGAACACTTCACAGATTTGTGTGTCATCTTTGCACAGGGACCATGCTAATCCTCTCCATATCATTCTAATTTTTAGTACAATGTGTTGTCAAAACAAGCACCCAAAGGCCAATTTTAAGCAATTATAAACATATCCTTATTTTTTTGTTGTTGGATGGGAATTGTAGAAAATAAAATTTATCTGAATTCCTACCATTCTAAAGCAAACATTTGTGACAATGCTGCAAACAGCAAGCACAACTGTGTGACTATATGAGCAGTCACATATTTTTCCAGATCCCAACATTTCAGATCCATCTTTGTCTGACGCTAAGAGACCTGCAAAACTGTTATTGATACAGCAAAATGGTTCTGAATCTCAGAGTTCTTATATGAAAACAATTTGATACAAGTTTTCCAAATGTTTACAGTTCTAAAAATTTTACATGGCATTACCAATAACAAATGATGAAACTTAAAGAAATCTTCCTAAAGATCAAATTTTGATCAATCAGACAAGAAGCAAGACATTCTTTCCATTGTCCCCTAGAAAATACTTTTTAATTCTTATTTGAAACTATAAATAGCAATAAAAAAAGGAAAGAAATATAAATAGCATTGCATACAAATGCAAGGGGAAATGGTAATGTGGAGGAGTGTCAAATAGTTACTAAATGTTCTTTCTCTGTATGATATAATGCTTGTGATATTTGTCAACTTTGAAAATATATATGTACTGATTCCTTTTCCTACTCAAAATAAATATTCATTTTCATATATAATTTAGAATTTATAATTTTGTATTACTTTCCTTAGATTCTCCAATATTGTATAGCAGCAGGCACCACAAATATATTCCTTCCTCGGATGACTCTATTTCCAAACTCTAAAAAACTTCCTTTCATACTGTCCGTTTTCTAGAAGATTTTTTTTTAATTATCTTCTTTTTATGACATTTATTTGTTTTGAGAAAGAGAGAGTGCACAAGCTGGGGAGGGCAGAGAGAAAGGGAGGAAGAGAATCCCAAGCAGGCTCCATGCTGTCAGTGCAAAGCCCAACATGAGGCTAAATCCCACAAACTGTTAGATCATGACATGAGCCCAAATCGAGTTAGGTGCTTAACCAACTGAGCAACCCAGGCTCCCCTAAAATTACCTACCAAGACTTCCTTTCTTGAGATGGAAATGTAGAAAATTCATTTTCTTGATGGCATATTTCTTCATTTATTTTGTTTTGTTTTAAGCTCTTATTTGGACACAGAAAATTCCTTTTGATTCAAATAACTCATAAAGCCATAAAGGTTGAATTCTAAAACAGGAGTATTTATTCACCGTAGCTACTTAGCATTTCTAATCCAAGTATTCACTGCTTTTACTATTCAAATTAGTTCAGACTGTCTCATTGAAACAATTTTATTTGAAACTCTCAATGATTATATATATATTTCAGATATATATTTGAAACTATGTGGTAAAAGCAGTGATAATTTAAAACCTATATATCTACATTTCCTAAACACATTATTTTAACTTAAATAAATTCACATTCATTAGCCAAATTTTTGACATAGGACCAAGGCCTTTTTCATATGTGATTTCTGATTGTTTATTGGTGTTATTTTTCCGGCATAAAATAAAACCATAATTCATCATCTATGAATTCAAGTTTGGCTTCCTTTAATGGGGAGCCACGTAAGAAGCAAGCTTAGTGCAGAATCTGTCTGGAATTTAACACTCATTTCCTATTCTTTTACATATGTCTCATATACCTCTAATCTTTTTTTTTTTAGTTATTTGCATTATCCAATGTTTCCAATAAATTTTTCTTGATTTTTATAAAAATAACTCCTTTTTATTACTTACATAATACTTAATGAAATTTTATAATTATGAAATCTAACCAGCACAAATCAGTTTGGGAACAAACTGACTCTTATCAGCACACTGGTCATCAGGTGGTTCTAGAATGAGAGTCTTAGAGAGGAGGTCTAGGAGCCATACCTACATACTGTTCTGCAGACTTAAGTCAGTATACTGAGATACTCTGTTTTACATCTCAAGGAAGTGAAAGTTTTGTTTAATCTAGCAAATTAGGCAAGTAGAGATTGAGTATAAAAGGTTTCTATTGTTATTGTATTTTTAAATTTTTTTTTCTTTAATGTTTCTTTTTGAGAGACAAGAGAGTGAGAGAGAGAGAGAGAGTCAGAGCATGAGTAGGAGAGGGGCAGAGAGACAGGGAGACAGTGAATCTGAAGCAGGTTTCAGGCTCTGAGAGGTCAGCACAGAGTCCCAGGCAGGGCTCGAACTCAAGAACCATGAGATCATGACCTGAGCTGATGTCGGACGCTTAATCGACTGAGCCACCCAGGCACCCCTATTGTTATTATTTTTATATTAACGTTTTTCATAGAAATAATTAATGATCTATGATGATCTGAGTTTCTTTCTGCAAGATACAATTAACTTTTCTGAGCTAGTAATGCTCAGTCAAATATCCAAACTGTGTTTGGATCCTAGGCTGTAGTAAGTAAATCAGTAGAGAAATGCCCCTTTAAAGGTTCTGCCACCCATGCAATGGATACAGTGCTTCCTCTTGTCACAGGATGGGAACAGGTGACTATTTGTCTTTTGCAGTGAAGTTAGTCACCCTAAATTGGCCCCTCATCACTTTTCTGAAATCCTTTAGAAATGAGGAAAGAGGAATAAAAAAGGTATACTCTTTAGTGTGATAATATGGTGGTGGTGGTGGGGTTGTTCTAGATAAAAGGAAGGGAAACAATACACACACACAGAGACCACTAATTATGGTATGTAAATGAACTGCATTACACTCTAAACTCCACTGAAAGCAGAAACTACAATTTTTAATTATTTGTTGACCCTAATATGATATCAAGCTCCTAACAGACTACTTGCCAATCATGGACATCAATATATACACTTGAATGAATTAAAAAATAATAGAATTCCTTCACTACACTTTTATTTGAATAAACTTGTTAATAAAGAGATAGTCTATACCCACTTTACCCCCAAAATTTGTTGATCAAAAACTCTAATTTATATGAATTATCTAGTTAGAATTTATCATTATTATATAATGATTTTTAAGTTCCCATTGTGCACAATGAAAACACTACATTTGTATTTTTTTAAATTACCTGGCAGGCTTAGCCAATGCTTCGTATTTGAAAGCATTGGGCAATCAAAAATTATACTTTTCAGTCAGACTTAAATGTAATATTTACAATAACTGCTGTAATGATCAACAATAGCCAAAGTATGGAAAGAACCCAAATGTCCATCAAGGGACGAATGGATAAAGAAGATGTGGTATATATATACAATGGAGTATTACTGGGCAATCAAAAAGAATGAAATCTTGCCATTTGCAACCACGTGGATGGAACTGAAGGGCATTATGCTAAGTGAAATTAGTCAGAGAAAGACAAATATCATATGACTTCACTCATATGAGGACTTTTAGAGACAAAACAGATGAACATAAGGGGAGGGAACCAAAAATAATATAAAAACAGGGAGGGGGACAAAACATGAGACTCTTAAATATGGAGAACAAACAGAGGGTTACAGGAGGGGTTGTGGGAGGGGGATGGGCTAAATGGGAAGGGGCACTAAGGAATCTACTCATGAAATCATTGTTGCACTATGTGCTAACTAATTTTTATATAATTTTTAAAAAAATAAAATTAAGAAAAAAATAAATAAAATAACTGCTGTAAACTAGGAGCTATTTGAAATTTTTAGGAATGTTGAATTATTTTGTATATATATAAGTAGTAGTTCCTTTGGCTGTTACTTGGATCATAGATTGGCATGCTATGCTCTGTGATGCTGTTATGTTACATTATGTTATATTACAGGAGAAAGTTTATCCTTACAGTGAATAGAATTCTACAGTGGCTATTAGCTTTCAAAGTATAGTGTAACTATGCTTGATACCCTATAATGTTGGCACCCCACTCTGGACTATTGAAGATTGGTATATCTTCATTTCTCCCTGGGGGAATTCAACCCATTTGCAAATATGAACATTGACATCTATCTTCTTTGACTTTGCTTTTCCCCGGGGATCCTACTTTAAGACCTGGAGGGACATGTCATGAGCTAGAGAAGACATACAAATGTGAACAACAGTAAATTAAACTGTGGAACGAAAGGTCATTCCAAATAAACTTTCTATTTCCCTTGTTATAGTGTATTGCAAATGAATCTCAATCAGATGGCTGCAATTCCCCTAGACTTGAGTGAAAAATAATGCAAAGCATAAGAGAAACTCTGTTTTTATTTATCCACATGTACCTCTAAACATTAAGTCATCCCCAGTTCTCTATAAGTTTTATTTAGCCATGGAAAGTACACAATAGCTTTTTCCTTTATAACTTTACCGCAAGAGCAGTGCTGATGCCTGTATTTAATAATATGGATGTCCTTAGATTAATGAACTAGAATAAATTCAAAAGGATGTTGGATGTTATAAATTAACATAATTAAAATCTTTCTGAAGGAATTTAATAAGTAGATGGATTTGAGATATTTACATTGACATCATGACACTTTATGTAATGCTTTTATGTAACAGTTAATTGGTAAATTAAATATATACATAGGTCCTCTTAAAAATCATACCATGTTTGTGTCCATTAATTTATTAAAGAACATGTGCTATGTTTCAATAATACTGAAACATCAACTTTAACATATCCTTCTGATGAGTAATCAAATAATAGAATATATAGCCAAATTATCTAAGTTCTATAAAAGTTTATAGTAAACAGAAATAAAACAACTTGGAGGAAAAAGTTTGAATACTTTCCTTTTTAAGGATATATGCTTGGAACTGTTCAGGTACATAAGGAGATTTAATGAATTTCGTTTGCTTTTTAGTAGCAGCGATGATGTTACTCTCCTAATTTAAAACTGGAAAAATTATTGTACATAATCAGTTTAACTCAAAACTGGAACAAGTTGAAATAATTATTAATAAGATGGCTAATTTTTCATACATTTTAATAGGGCTAGAAATTTAATCAGGGATGGATATTGGAGGAAAATAATTATCTTACGTTGCCCTATGGGATCTTAATTTTAATTTCTAGGCTTCTCAGAAAAGGCTTCTCAGAAAGTTTCTATTTTCCCCTTCCAGTGAAAAATAAATAATTATTTATTTCAGACAACACCCTAATATAGTCCCATACTGAAACTCGAAGACCGTGGAGCAGTCTCCTTGCCGTCCTTGTCACACAGAAATGGTGTAAATATCATGATGATTTAGGAGTCCAGTCTTTAACTACTAGCATCAACATCAATCCATATAAACATATTTTCATCCTCCTTGAGGAAATTATTTCAAGGTATTCATCCAGTTTTGGTTATAAAACAAAGAAAACTACTTCCGGCAGCTTACAAGCAAATATGCTATGTTAGTGGGTGTGTGTGTCTTGTAAAATCACAAAGAAGTTACTTTACCTGCAGGTTCTTGTTGTTATTGTTATTGATATATGTGAGTGTTTCAGACAGGGCAAGATTTATATGTTAAGTACTTACTGGAATCTTAATGCCATCTCTGACCTGCTGCTTAATCTCATCCTTGGTTCTTTTGTGATTGTTATTTCAACTATAGGTACTGACTGTAAAACCTCTTTCAGACTCCAAAAGGGCTTTTTTCTCTTCCTTCTCCTTCTCTTCCCTCCCTTTTCTTTTCTTCCTTTCCTTTTTGTTTTATTGCTTTGTTTTGCCAGAAAGTATCAGTTTGGCATTACTAGTATCGATAAAAATAAAAAGATACCAGGGAAATTTCTATTTCAGTTTATGATTCTGGAGGAATCTTACCCTAATCTCCATGAACTATAATCAATTGATTACCAAGTTAGTAATTATAATCTGGTTTGCTCAAAAATCATTTCTAATGCCAAATAGAATCACTATCGCTAAGTCAAAAGGTTCATATTCTATTCTATTTTTTTAGGGCTTATAAATTCACAATCAAGGATTAGTAGACAACCAGTATCCAGAGACTTCTATCAAGAAACATAGTCAATATGAATACATTAGAGTTTCTAAAAAGAGGTGGGTTTTCTTTGTTGTTGTTGTTATTGTTATATCTATCAGCATAATTGTTTCTATACTGGTGTAGGTATATACCCCATACCATCACATTAATGCATTAACTTTCTAATATCATTAGGAAATAAACACATTGAAAAGTGACTTAAAAGGAGCAAATCAAGAATGCTTTTCACAAATCACTTGTAATACTGTATCTTATTATAATCTCTCTGGCCTCTTATTTTTCATTGAAGATAGAAATCTTTAAAGCAATCAAATGCTAACAAAATTTCATCAGATGATATATATTTTAGTGAGCTAGCAAGAGACCAAAGTAGCATGGATTTCTTCCCAAAATCAGTTCTCTGGGTGAAACTGTAAAAGGATATATTCTCAAAATGGGGGTGGGGAGGGGGACAGGAGAGGAACTGGAGAGGAATCATTTTTTTTATGTTTATTTATTTATTTTGAGAGAGAGAGAGAGAGAGAGAGAGAGAGGAGGGGGGAGGGGCAGACAGAAGATCCAAACCAGGCTCTGTGCTGTTAGCACAGAGCCCCATCCAGGGCTCAAACTCAGGAACTGTGAGATCATGACCTGAGCTGAAGTTGGACGCTTAACCAACTGAGCCAACCAGGCACCCCAAGAGAAATCATTTTTATTTTTGTTTGGTTCTACAAAATGGCATGGAATTGTTTTTTTATTAATGTTTATTTATTTTGAGAGAGAGAGGAAGAGGGACAGAGAAAGGGAGAGAGAGAATCCCCAGTGGGCTCCACACTGTTAGCACAGAGCCCAATATAGGGCTCAATCTTACAAACCATGGTCATGACCTGAGGTGCAATCAAGAGTCTGATGCTCAAGTGACTGAGCCACCCAGGCACCCAGCAGTTTTGTTATTTAACAGAATTTTCTCATTTGTATTTTTACATATACAGATACTTATAAATGAAAAAATGTTTCATTTGGGGTTTAATCAGGGAAGCAGACCACTAGAAGATAAAAATAGTAAGGGCCCAGCATGCTCTATCTTCCATAATTTGTCTCATTCAGCATATTACTTTTGAAGGCTCATTTTAAGTGTTGCTTCCATTTGACCTTATGACATGACACAGCCTATGTGAGGCCGTTGTTTCTGTGGCTGGTGCTAGAGAATGAAGTCTTCAGAGCGAGAAGGGTGGTTGAGAAGGGAACATGGATGTACAGTGAGTGAAGAAGGACAACATCAGAACTTGTAGGGCCATGTTGCTCTCTCACCACATTCAAGCCTTCAGTCTCAATTGCACTGTACCCTGCAGAAGGTGATTCCTTCATGGGCAGCTAGGCGCTCACCCAGCCCAGAAATGGGAGAAATGGAAGGAGGGTCTGGCCGAGCATAAGGGAACGCAAACCCAGCTGCCAACACGACAGAAGAAAAGTGACAACATCCTGAGCAGCAGTAGCACCTCATGACCTGAACTGGCCCTCCAAACATAAAATAAATACGGCTGCAGCTTCTCTTCTACCTTCCAAATCTAATGTGTGTCTCTTGTGGGCCACAGTAACCTGGAGCTCTGCAGAGCAGAGAATTCTGGAAAGCATTGGAGCGGTTTTGCTAAAGTGACACAATACAGATCTACCACATATACCAAGTCTGAGGTTTCTCTCCGAATCGGCCAGGAGAGAGAGCCATCAGCTAATATTTTTAAGTTGTGTAAAGGGTATATGAGGGGCACTATGCTATTTTCTGTATACCCATTTGAAATTTACTGTAGTTAAAATTTTTACTTGACAAATGAAAAAAGGAAAGAGAAAGGGACGTAGCAGAGAAGAGGCAAGAGTGGCAAGTGAATGGGATTAGCTAGGCGCAGCAGCTTGATGCAGCAGTAAAGGGGTTGAGGAAGATAATTTTAAACTTTCTCTCCATGAGCCTACATTACAGAAATATTAAGGACAAAGAAATATTAAGGACACCCATACAGGTACCCTTGGGGTAAGATGAAAGTTGCAAGAAATTCCCGCTGGGGAAAAAAGTCAGTGAGAATAGCCACCCACTCTGAAACCTTCACCCTCCGTGTGCTTCCTCCAAATCCCTGAATGAGTGCATGTCAACCTGAGAAGGCTACGTGTGCACCATGCCACTTTCCTCTAGGGGTATCAAGATGTGCTTGATTAGTACACAGTGATTCTGGGGTGCCTGTGCTCTTCAGCTTGGACATCATCCTCCCTCTTTCTCCTAAACTCATCTGACTGGGGTCTAGTCCTCAGTACTTGACACTACATGAGAATTTGAGTTTTTAGTCTCAAATACCAAAACAAGGACTAAAACTATCTCAAGAGAAAGAATGCAAACAAAACAATACAATAATTTCTTCATCAAATATTTGATTACTAGAGCATTATTATTGGCATTGGAGATCAAACAAAGACTCATACAAAGAAATAACCCTACCTTCAGGCCCTGTCTTATGGCGCTGACATTGGCAAAGAGCAAGGGAATTCAAAAAATAAGATTAACAACAACACAAGGATGGACATTCAAACTGCTCTGATTTACCTCTTAATTGAGGTACCACCCAGTGCAATAAATGAAGAAAAAGAAACAGAAGGTATGCACATTGAAAAGAAAGAAATAAAATGGTCACTATTTGTAGGCAACATGACTGTCTTTGTAGAAAATCCCAGTGGAACTACAAAAACCTACTAGAACAAATAAGTGAATTTATTAAGGTTGCAGAACATAAGGTCAGTACACAAACATCAATCAGATTTCTATATAGTAGCAATGAACAATTGGAGAAAAGATACTCTACCCATGGAATACTACTGTCACCCATGTCCGTGGATTCAAAACTGCTTATGATCATCTACATAACTGCCTGTCCTACATATTTTGAAATAACTTAGCCAGTCTCCACAACTGTGTGAGCTAATTTTTGTAGTAATTCTCTCTTGTTCTCTCTTGCTGTGAATGAGAGAAAGAGAGAGAAAAAGATAAAGAAATGTAAAGATATACATATATTTCTTACTGTGTATATTTCTGTTAAATATACACACTTTATATGTGTATAAACTTTAACCGAATCTATAAAAGAAAAAAGTTAACAATGAACTTTATCAATAAGAACCTCTGTTCTCTGAAAAATACTAAGAAAATAGTGAGGGGCCAAGATGGCAGGGCAATGTGGAAGTTCTCAGCTTCTCTCATCCCTGAAATGCAGCTAACACCAAACCGTTTTGCACACCTAGAAAATTGATCTGAGGATTAGCATAACAATCTGTATAACTTGAGCCCAGAACTCAGCAGGTACATGGGGCAGAGAGGTGGACTGGGGGAGAGAGAAGCTGTGGAGGATAGCTGTTTTCATGGAGAAAGGACAGAGAAAGGGAGGAGAGTCTAGGAAAAGCACTCCCCCCAAAAGTAGCTGGAGAGAAAGAGAAAGAGTGGAAACCCCCACAAGACTAAACAAGAAAGGGAGAAAGGAGAAGGTTTCTTGACTAAACAAGAAAGGGAGAAAGGAGAAAGGAGAAGGTTTCAGTACTACTAGGACTGTATAAACTAAAGGAGTTCATGAGCACTAAACCAGCCCTGCAAGAAATTTTAAGGGGACTCTTTGAAGGGGGAAAAGATGAAACAAAACAAAAAAGACCAAAAGCAACAAAGACTAGAAAGGACCAGATAATATCACTAGAAATACCAACTCTACAGGCAACACAATGGCAATAAATTGTTATCTTTCAGTACTCTCTCTAAATGTCAATGGACTAAACACTTCAATCAAAAGAGATAGGGTAACAGAATAGATAAGAAAACAAGATCCATCTATATGCTGTTTACAAGAGACCCATTTTAGACCTAAAGTCACCTTCAGATTGAAAGTAAGGGAATGCAGAACCATCTATCACGCTAATGGTCACCAAAAAAAGCTGAGTAGCCATATTTATATAAGACAATCTAGATTTTAAAATAAAAACTGTAACAAGAAATGAAGAAAGGCATTGTATCATAATTAAGGGGTCTATCCACTAAGAGGATCTAACAGTTGTGAACATGCCCCGATGTGGGAGCACCCAAATACATAAATCAGTTAATCACAAACATAAAGAAACTCATTCATAATAATACCATAATAGTAGGGGACTTCAATACCCCACTTACAGTAATTGACAGATCTTCTAAGTAGAAAATCAACAAGGACACAATGGCTTTGAATATCCCACTGGACCAGATGGATTTAACAGATATATTCAGAACATTTCATCCTAAAGCAGTGGAATACACATTCTTCTTGAGTGCACATGGAACATTCTCCAGAATAGATCCCATACTGGGACACAAATCAGCCCTCAGCAAGTACAAAAAGATTGAGATCACACCATGCATATTTTCAGACCATAATGCTATGAAACTCAAAATCAACCACAAGAAAAAAATTGGAAAGACAACAAATACTTGGAGACTAAAGAACATCCTACTAAAGAATGAATGGGCTAACCAAGAAATTAAAGAAGAAATTAAAAAATACATGAAAGCTAATGAAAATGATAGTGCTACAGCCCAAAACCTCTGGGACACAGCAAAGGTGGTCATAAGAGGGAAGTATAGCAATCCAGGCCTTCCTAAAGAAGGAGGAAAGATGGCAGATACCCAACCAAACCTTACACTTTGTAGAGCTAGAAAAACAACAGCAAATAAACCCAAAACCGGTAGAAGATGGGAAATAATAAAGATTAGAGCAAAAATGAGTGCTATCAAGATAAAAAAAAAAAAAAAAAGTAGAACAGATCAATGAAACCAAGAGCTGGTTCTTTGAAAGAATTAACAAAATTGGTAAACCACTAGCCAGTTTGATCAAAAAGAAAAAGGAAAGGACCTAAATAAATAAAATCAAGAATGAAAGAGAAGAGATCACAACAAACACCATAGAAATACAAACAATAGTAAGAGAGTATTATGAGCAATTATATACCAATAAATTGGGCAATCTGGAAGAAAATGGACAAATTCCTAGAAACATATATACTACCAAAACTGAAACAGGAAGAAGTAGAAAATTTGAACAGACCCATAACTAGTAAAGAAATCAAATAAGTAATCAAAAATCTCCCAAAAAACAAGAGTCCAGGACCAGATGGCTTTCCAAGGGAATTCTACCAAACATTTAAAGAAGAGTTAACACCTATTCTTTTGAAGCTGCTCAAAACATAGAAGTGGAAAGAAAACGTCCAAACTGATTCTTTGAGGCCAGCATCACCTTGACTCCAAAACCAGACAAAGACCCTTTTTAAGCAGAACTACAGACCAATTTCTCTGATGAACATGGATGCAAAAATTCTCAACAAGATACTCAACAATACATTAAAAGAATTATTCACCATGATCAGGTGGGTGATCACATATTTATACCTGGGATGCAGGGCTGGTTCAATATCTGCAAATCAACCAATGTGTTACATCATATAAATAAAAAGAAAGGATAAGAACCACATAATCCTCTCAATAGATATGGAGAAAGCATTTGACAAAATGCAGCATCCTTTCTTGATAAAACCCTCAAGAAAGTGGGGGTAGAAGGATTATACCTCAATATCATAAAAGCTATGTATGAAAGACCCACCACTAATATCATCCTTAATGGGTAAAGACTGAGAGCTTTCCCCCAAAGGTCAGAAACATGACAGGGATGTCCACTCTCACCACTGTTATTCAACATAGTGTTGGAAATCCAAGCCTCAGCAATCTACAACACAAAGAAATAAAAGGCATCCAAATCGGCAAGGAGGAAGTCAAACTTTCACTCTTTGCAGACGACATGTTACTCTATGTGGAAAACCCAAAAGATTCCATCAGCTTTAACTGATTCATGAATTCAGCAAAGTTGCAGGATATAAAATCAATGCACAGAAATCGGTTGCATTTCTATACACCGATAATGAAATGCAGAAAGAGAAATCAAGGAATTGATCCCATTTACAATTGTACCAAAACCCATAAAATACCTAGGAATAAACCTAACCAAAGAAGTGAAAAATCTATACACTCAAAACTATAGAAAGCTCATGTAAGAAATTGAAGAAGACACCAAAAAATGGAAAAATATCCCATGCTCATGGATTGGAAGAACAAATATTGTTAAAATGTCAATACTACCCAAAGCAATCTATACATTCAACACAATCCCAATCAAAATAGCACCAGCATTCTTCAAAGAGCTAGAATAAACAATCCTAAAATTTGTATGGAACCTGAGAAGACCCTGAATAGCCAAAGCAATCTTGAAGCTGGAGACATCACAATCCCAGATTTCAAGATGTATTACAAAGCTGTAATCCTCAAAACAGTATGGTACTGGCACAAAAACAGACACTCAGATCAATGGAACAGAATAGAGAACCCAGAAATGGACCCCCAAACATATAGCCAACTAATCTTTGACAAAGCAGGAGAGAATATCCAATGGAATAAAGACAGTGTCTTCAGCAAATGATGCTGGAGAAACTGGACAGCAACATGCAGAAGAATGAACTTGGACCACTTTCTTACACCATACACAAAAATAAAATCAAAATGGATGAAAGGCCTAAACATAAGACAGGAAGCCATCAAAACCCTCGAGGAGAAAGCAGGCAAAAACCTCTTTGATCTTGGCCGCAGAAACTTCTTACTCAATAAGTCTCCAGAGGCAAGGGAAACAAAAGCAAAAAATGAACTATTGGGACCTCATCAAAATAAAAAGCTTCTGCACAGTGAAGGAAACAATCAGCAAAACTAAAAGGTGACCGGCGGGATGAGAGAAAATATTTTCAAATGACATATCAGATAAAGGGTTAGTATCCAAATTCTATAAAGAACTTGTCAAACTCAACACCCAAAAAAGAAATAACCCAGTGAAGTAATGGGCAAAAGACATGAAAGGACACTTTTCTAAAGAAGACATCCAGATGGTGAACAGACATATGAAAAAATGCTCAACATCACTCATCATCAGGGAAATACAAATTAAAACCACAATGAGATACTACCTTACTCCAGTCAGAATGGCTAAAATTAACAACTCAAGCAATGATAGACTTTGCAAAGATGTGAAGAAAGGGGAACCCTTTTGCATTGCTGGTGGGAATGCAAACTGGTGTGGCCACTCTGAAAACAGTATGGAGATTCCTCAAAAAGTTAAAAATAGAACTACCTTACGACCCAGCAATTGCACTACTAGGTATTTATCCAAGGGATACAGGTGTGCTGTTTTGAAGGGGCACATGCATCCCAATGTTTGTAGCAGCACTATCAACAATAGCCAAGATATGGAAAGAGCCCAAATGTCCATCGACAGATGAATGGATAAAGATGTGGTATATGTATACAATGGAGTATTGCTCAACAATCAGAAAGAATGAAATGTTGCCATTTTTGACTACATAGATGGAACTAGAGGGAATTATGCTAAGCAAAATTAGTCAGAGAAAGACAAATATCATATGACTTCACTCATATGAGGAATTTAAGATATAAAACAGATGAACATAAGGAAGGGAAGGAAGAATAATATAGAAACAGCAAAAATAATATAGAAACATAAGAGACTCTTAAATATAGAGAACAAACAGAGGGTTGCTGGAGGGATTGTGGGAGAAGGGATGGGCTACGTGGGTAAGGGGCATTAAGGAAGACACTTGTTGGGATGAGCACTGGGTGTTATACATAGGGGATGTATCACTGGAATCTACTCCTGAAATAATTGTTGCACTATATGCTAACTAACTTGGATGTAAATTAAAAAATAAATAAACAAATATAGGCATAAAAAAAGAAAAAAGAGATATAATAAATAAATAAATAAATAAATAAGAAAAATACTAAGAATAATTTTATTCATGCTATGCACTGGGAAATAGTACTTACAAATCCTATTTCTGATCAATATTTTGTATCCATAGAACTTTCAAAACTCAGTGATAAGAAAAGAAAAACTCTAAAGAAGAAAATGGATAATCTCTCTGCACACATTATCAGGAAGGATATCAGGATGGCAGATAAGCTCATGAAGAGATGCTCAATGTCATTAGTGATTAGAGAAATGCAAAGTAAAACAGTGAGATACCACTAAATACCAATAGAATGACTAAGAAACAGAAAAACAAACCAAAAAACCCCCCCACAGTTCTGACTGGTGCTGCAGATGCAGAGCAACCAAAACTCCAAACCTTTGTACATGGTTGGTGGAAATGAAAAGTGTTATAACCACTTTAAGAAAGAGTGCCTACAAAGTTAGTCATGTCGTTACCACATAATTAAAGATTCTACACAGAGATATTTTTCCAAAAGTAATTAAAACTGTGCTCACATAGCAGCTTATATGTAAATGTTTACAGTGGCTTTTTTATGTAATCACCAAATATTAGAACCCAAATGTCCCTCAAATGGGGAATGGGTAAGCAAACAGTGGTACATCCATACAACAGAATACTACTCAGCAGTAAAATGGAGTGGCACACTGAAGCGTGCAATAGTATGGTCGGATCTTAAGTGCATTATGCCAAGTGAAAGAATCCAAAATCAAAAAGTGACAGCATGATGCCATGCATATGCCATTATGCAAAAGGTGACATTATGGTGAGGAAGAACAAATCACTGATTGCCAAGGGTAGGAGGCACCAGCAAGGATTTTAACCACAAAAGGACATGGAAGAATTGTTTGGTCATTGGAACTGTTTTATATCTTTATTTTGGTGGTGGTCCCACTACTATTCACATCTGTCAAAATTCCAGGACTGTCCTTTAAAAGGTGAGAATTTTACTGCATGTAAATGAAACTTTAATTGAAAATTAGAATGAGTATATATAATATTAGGTAGCAACAGTTGGTAAGGGAGAAAAAGTGAATTGGGAAAAGGAGACATAAAATGGCTAACTGTGAAATTCACTGAGGATGGGTGAAGAAAGAGAAAGCCTCACTGCAAAGATGATTTTTAAGATCATCTCCTGCAAGAAGTCTGGCATATATAAGCAAGAACAAGATCAGTGTGGGTAGAATGGAGTGAAGAAGAAAAGCAGAGTAAGTGGTCTGGGAGTTGACTCAAGAGTGTGGGGGAGGGGGCATCAGATGGAAGCCCATAGGTCACAGGTAGGTCTTTGACTGTTACTGTGAGTGAGATGGTAAGCTAGCAGAACATGTGAGCGGAAGACTGACACCATCTGGCTGACATTCTAACAGGGTACCTCTGTCTACCATGTTGAGTAGAAGAGGGCAAGATTCCCATAGAAAGACTGACAAACAGGCAAAAGAAAAGGCATAGATAAGGCCGTGGAGGAAGTGTAACACTGTCCTGCTGTGGATATATTGGTTATGTAACGCCGGTGGCTTTCTGATCAGCTGGAGGTGGGGTATGTAAGCAAGGAAGGAGTCAATGATGCAATGAGTGGAAAGATTTTTGGTCTAAACAACTGAAAGAATGGGACATCTCTTTTTTTCTTTTTTTAGATTTTATTTTTAAGTACTCTCTATCCCCAAAGTTGGGCTCAAAATGACAACCCCACGATCAAGAGTCACACACTCCATCATCCACTGAGCCAGCCAGGTGCCCCAAGAATGGAACATCTTTTTAAATACTTTTTTTATGTTTATTTATTTTTGAGAGAGAGACAGAGTGCAAGCAGGAAAGGGGCAGAGAGAGAGGGAGACACAGAATCTGAAACAGGCTCCAGGCTCTGAGCTGTCAGCACAGAACCTGATGTGGGGCTCTAACCCACAAACTACGAGGTCATGACCTGAGCCGAAGTCAGAGGCTTAACCAACTGAGCTACCCAGGCACCCCAAGAATGGAACATCTTAATTGAAATGGAGAGGATTACAGAAGGAGTTGGTGTATGTGGAAAGGGTGTGGATATTAGTTTGGGACATTTAGGTTGAAGATGCTTATGAGACAGCCAAATGGAGCTATCAAGTAGGCAGGTGGGTATTTGAGTCTGGAAGTCAGTGGACAAGTTCCTAACAGATACACAAATTTGCAACTCATAACCTTAAAAATTATATTTTAAAGCCATTAAACAGCATCAGATCACCAGAGATAAAGTGTGGATAGAAAGAGAAAGAGGTCCAAGTCCTGAGTCTTGAGACAATATGTGTATCAGAAACATAATTATGGGAACAGATGGACCAAGAATCTAAACACAGCATGATAAGTATGCTTTGGGAGATAGGGACGATAATAGCAACAGAAAACAAGAACAAAACACCACAAAATCTAAACTCAGTAAAAATATTGAGTATGAAAAACATAGCAGTTGAAATGGAGAACAAAATAATTCAGATAAATAGTAGGACAGACATAGATGATGAATAAATTAGTAAACTAAAAGCTCAGTTTAGGAACTTACCAGAGAGCAGTAGTCCTAGACAAAGAGCATATATAGTGGAAAATCTAAACAAAAAATGGCTAGAATAAAGGTGCAGACATCCAGATTACAAGAGTCTAAGAAGAGAGGAAAATAAAAATGAAGATGGAAATATGTATAAAAAAATAATGGAAATGTTTCCCAGGATTAAAGAGAGATGAGTGACCTCAAGTAAAAGGGCTCACAGAGGACCAAACAATAGGAAGAAAAACAATGTCATATGATACAAATTATTAGAAAATTTGAAACATCATATAAATGGCAACCTTCATAAAGCTTGCAAGTTGAAAAATCACCTAATTGGGAGCCTGGGTGGCTCAGTGAGTTAAGTGTTCGACTCTTGGTTTTCGCTAGGTCATGATCTCACAGTTCATGGGTTCGATCCCCACATGGGGTTCTGTGCTGTTGGTGGGGAGCCTGCTTGGGATTCCCTCTCTCTCTCCCTCTCTTTCCGCCCCTCCCCCACTTGCGCTGTGTCTGTGTCTCTCAAAATAAAAAATAAACTTTAAAAAAAAAGAAAAAGGAAAAGTCACCTATAAATGAGGAAATACATACTGCATGCAGAAAGATAACAGAAAATAACATGTTACAGTTTTGAAATAAAATCGCTTAGCCTGGAATTTTCTCTGAAGCTAAATAGTCCACTGATTTTAAAATTATTATAAAAATATTCTCAGACATACAAATTCTTAAAAGTATTTACAATAAATACCAAGATACACATTGAAGGATATGCTCAAATAATTGGAGAAATTATTCAAGATACATTATAAGAGATGTGCTAAGTAGAGGTTGTAAGATATATGGAAAGTAGAGGGTTTTTTATTGTTGTATAAATAAATAAAGGAAGGATGAAACAAAGGAAAATGTATCCAAGCCAATACAGAACGAACATTAATATGATGTGAGGGGTGGGTTTGGGGGCTAGTAAAGTGAGGGACATGGAAGAATGCTAAAGTGCTTTCTTATTAAAGAAAATTAAGAGGGGCCACTGGGTGGCTCAGTAGGTTAAGCATCTTACTCTTGATTTTGGCTCAGGTCATGATCCCACAGTTCATGAATTCGAGCCCCATGTCAGGCTCTGTACTGGCAGTGTGGAGCCTACTTAGAATATTTTCTCTCTCTCTCTCTCTCTCTCTCTCTCTCTCTCTCTCTCTCTCTCTTTGTCTGTCTCTCCTTCTCTGTCTCTCAAAATAAATAAACTTTAGAAAATTAAAATGAAAAGATTGTTAATAACAGAATAACTGAGAATCAAAGGATGGAAAAAAGATACACTAAATAAATACACCCAGGGGCTCTTGGGTGGCTCCATCAGCTAAGTGTCTGACTCTTGATTTCAGCTCCAGTCATGATCTCATAGTCATGAGATGGAGTCCCACGTTGGGCTCTGGGTGTGGAGTCTGCTTAAGATTCCCTCTCCCTCTCTCTCTGTCCCTCCCCCACTTGCTCATGCACTCTCTCTCTCTCTCTCAAAAAAAAAAAAAAGTAATAGTAAATTTTAATATGCCACAAAAAGAACAGAATAGAAATCTTAGTATCTGACAAAACAGATTTTAAAGCAAAAATGTCATGTTAGAAAAAAAATATTAGACATGAATATAATAATAGAATGAACAATAGAACAGATTCCCTACCATGTCTACCATGAACAACTATGTACCTAACCATGTTGGCTCAAAGTGTATCAAAGTATATTAATCAGACTGTGGAGAGACATCATTAAGTCAACAATTGGACTTGTAGATTTTACACACCATTCTCAGAAAGTTATATATCAAACAGACAAAAAAGACACAAAGTTATTGAAGCCTGTCAGTATAATTCAAGATGTGAGCTACTTAATAACATACTGTATACAGATCACAAAACATCTGAAGTCTCAGTAAATACCAAAGAAGCAATATAACATCTCATTATACACCCAGTAACCATAATTAGAATAATTTTATTTTTCTAATCAGTATCTTGAGCCCATATTTTATATATTACCCAATTTTAAGAAAATTACTTGGTAACAAAGGTTGAATGATTTTAAAAGTAGCTGTAATGTATCAATCTTAAGAAAGATAATTACAGTTGTTTTAAAGTGATTATAAATAAGAAGGTACAATAAGGATACAAACTGTTTAAGTAGAGGAGATTCAATGTCCCCTTCAACATCCATCATTTTCTGCGCAAGCTTAAATTATATTTGTCTTACAGAAGAGTTTACAAATTAAAAGAAATGTTAGCACTTCATTTTTTTCTGACAGCTGAAATAATTGTGAAAGCTTTTTCACTGTTGAGAAAAATACTGGTATCTAACAATGAATTTATATTTCACCCTGTCCTTTACCAAAAATGTAATGGATCTATCAACTTCATTTCATCAAGAAGTTATAAATGCTCTAACAACCTAGTGGGATTAATACAGAGGAATCTTGTAAGGTTAGTGGCTATCATAGACCCAGCTTATAGATTTTAGTAGGTCTTCCATTTGAAATTAAAAAAAGCAAAGACACAGTGCCATAGTGTGCATTTTATCTGTGATATTTTCAGAGCTAATGTAATCCCTGATATATGGTTATTAAGTTCATTGCTTTGAGTAGCACCTTGACATTTACTGCCTTTGAATACCAGCTGAGTAACGTGGTAAGTTCTAGCAAACAGTTTATATCAGCCTTATTTGCTTCTTCCTAAAAATCACGTTCCAAGTGGACAACTTCATTGGGCACATTTTCTTCTCCTATACCAAGTAGTTTTAAAAATACTAATAATTTGGTTTATTTTGTATCTAACCAAGTGATAAAAATCAGTGGAATGTTAGGAAGCAAGGCAAATAGATCAGATATCACCCATCAATTCCAATAGAAGGACAGTGAGAACACAAATACTCAATTTTTAAAATAGTCTACATAGTAACTAAAGTAATATGCAAATACTCTGGCAATTATAGTCTGCTTAATGCAATAAAAGTGCTTCAAAATATTACAAAAGGATTGTTATAATCTATCAAATTATTCATAACTACTTATACATCAACTCTAATTTGACATTAATATTTCCCATTTGCATAAGTGATTCTAACTAGTGAAGGCCAAACCATTTAAAAGGTTATTTATTAATTAAGCAATTGATTAATGATTATAGACTAGAAAATTGTGATTTAATGTTTCAAATTTCATGTGTCTCTGTAAAAATGACAATTTCTCATTCATGGACTGTAGACTCTCCTATAGGGATGATTATGGAACTTATTAACTAGTCTGGTAGTTATGGGGCTTCTCTTTTAAAGCATTCTGTCAAATTGCATTTGTTTGAAATAAACATAAATAATGAAAGAAGTTGTTTAATTTCCCCAGAAATATTTTTTTCTTTAATGGCTCAAACCAAGAAAATGTAGACCCATGAGTCCTAAGAGAATTTAGTCCTGAGAATTACTTGTGCCTTTCATAGTCATTAATCCTGTCATTATAATAGTTACATAAGACTTTGCTCTACCCCATGCACCGGGAACTTCCTGAATAATAAGACAAACTTCCTGAAACAGGACTTTCACTCTTAAGTGTTTTTCCCTCCGCCTGCCAGAGACCCTCCCTCAGCTGTGCCCATTCAGGCTGCCTGCTTTCTTGACCTACATGGAAATTACATTCCTTGCATCTCCCTCAAAATGCATCCATTTAGTTTTTTTGCCCCCAAACATTAGTAAACAGACTAATGCTAACATGGTACTATGTAAATATCCACAGGTTACCTGTAATTTTAAACTAAACAATTTTGTAGCTTTTTTCATTTGTTCCTTTGATATCAGTCTTGTCTTTGTCATATACTTCTTGAGTATCAAACAAAGCTTTTACCATATTTTGGAGCTTATAGTAAACATTTAGATGACCAACATTCCATAGTATAGCTGTATTGATTTCTCCAACATCTTTGAAGAAGTATTTGATGAGTTTCTACTATATTCTACATGTTTTTCCAGCTGTCAGAGATAGTGAGGGAACAGCAGGGGACAAAACAGATATGGTTCCTGCACACACAGAATGAATAATCTAGGGGAAGAGAAAGTTTTTAAACAAATACAGGCTGTAATTGCACACATGAATGTTAAGGATAGCCCTGCATTTAGAAAATTATTTTCCATTTCTCCACATCCTCTCCAGCATCTATAGTCTCCTGATTGTTCATTTTAGCCACTCTGACTGGCACGAGGTGGTATCTGAGTGTGGTTTTGATTTGTATTTCCCTGATGAGGAGCGACGTTGAGCATCTTTTCATGTGCCTGTTGGCCATCTGGATGTCTTCTTTAGAGAAGTGTCTGTTCATGTTTTCTGCCCATTTCTTCACTGGATTATTTGTTTTTTGGGTGTGGAGTTTGGTGAGTTCTTTATAGAATTTGGATACAAGCCCTTTGTCCGATATGTCATTTGCAAATATCTTTTCCCATTCCGTTGGAAACCAATTTGACAATAAATTTCATATAAAAAATAAATAAATAAATAAATAAAATATATTTTAACCAGAAAAAAAGAAAGAAAATTATTTTCCAATAAAATTATTTTTTTCCTGAGAATATGGAAAATAAATACAAGTTTAAAGATGGAAATTAGCATTGCCCAAAGTCCTAAAACACAACCATATATACAATTTTTACGATTTTTTCTAACAGATTTTTAGTGTATATAAGTATATACACATATATATAAGATGTGTGTGCATATATATATATATATATATATATATGAAGAAGAATATGTATATTATAAAATTGGGATCACATTGATTCTACTATTTTGTATACTACTTTAGAGTTAATATTAGATATACCCATTAATTTCATTAAATATTCATATATAGCATTATTTTAATAATGATGTATTTGTCATTTGAATTAAACTTTGAAAAATTATTTCCTTTTTATTGGATTAAATTGGGTTTTTTAGCATTAAAATTTTTGCTGTTATAGTCTGTATACAACTTACTATGTGTCTTTCTATTACCTTCTAATAAATATTTATGCATGGCCATGATATAAATCATATATAGTATATAATTCATATATTATATTTGTTAATTTAATTAATTATATCCATTTATGATTATAATTTCATAATTTATAAATAATACCTGTATTGATGTGTTAATATATTTACATATTATTATACATTATATAGTTATATATAATTTATTACACGTAATATATATAGTTAAGAAAATCTTGAATAAAAAAGGTGGAGGACTTCCACAACTGATGAGAAGTTATTTTAAAGTTGAAGCATTGAAATCAGTGGGTTATTGGTGAAAGGATTACCAATAGTCCATGAAGACAGAATAGAGAGCCCCAAATCAAACATAGATATGGATACTTGATGTACAACAGTGATAGTATTGTAGACTAGTGGGGAAAAGTCAATATTTTAATAAATAGACATAAATTGGAAGTCTGTGTGGAAAAAAGTTAATCTTGACTTCTTCCTCACCATAAACAGAAGTGTACAGAACCACAATGTGAAAGGAGAAGAAAACTAGAAAATATCTTAGTTCTATGGATTAGGCTAAAGCAGAATATCACTATTCATAAAAATTTGAATTGCATTAAAATTAAGAACACCTATTTGCCAGAAGATGCCTCTAAATGAAAAAGCAAGCCACAAAGCAGAAAAAGATACATACAATCAATGTAATGAATGAAGAATTTATTTCCAGAAACAGAATATTATTTCCAGAATAAATAATTCCCACAAATTATAAGAAAAATATAAAACAAATTTATACAAAATTGAGCAAAATCATCAACTGGTTAGTCAAAAGGATATCCAGATGACAAATCGGCAATACTTTCTTGGAAGTGAAAGAGGGAGCTATTGATTATTTTACCAAGATGACCAATAAAAACAGGATCTGCCTTGGGCAAACTTCTAACAAACTTATGGAGAGATCCTCAACTTAATTGGAAATCAGTGTGATGGTTAATTTTATGTGTCAACTTGACTAGGCTAAGGGATGCCCTAGGCTAAGAGATTACCAGATAGCTGGTAAAACATCATTTCTGTGCCTGTGTGTCTGTGTCTGTGAATGCATTTCCAGAAGTAAGCATTCAGATAAGTCAACTGAGTAAAGACGATTTGCCTTTACCAATGTGGAAAGGCATCATTCAATCCACTGTGGTAAACTCACTCTCTTCTTGAGGTTGGACATCCAACCCTTTTGGCCCTCAGACACTGGAGCTCCTGATTGTGTAGGTAGCAGACAGCAATTGGGACTTCTTGGTCTCCGTAATCAAATGAGCCAATTCTCATAATAAATCTCTCCCTCTCCCTCTCTCTCTCCCCCTCTCCTCCTCTCCCTTCCCCACCCCGATCCATATCCAGATGGTTCTGTTTCTCTGGAAAACCCTGATTAATACAGTCAACAAAATGTCAACCAATGCCACAACAAAATACCATTACCAGAATAACTAAAACTATGCTTATATTTATATTTATATTTATATTTATATTTATATTTACCAAGTGTTGTCTAGGGTGTTGTGGATCTAGATCTCATACACCTCATACACTGCTAGAGAAGAGATTATTATTTATAGTACTGTGGAAAACTGTTTAGCATTGTTTACCAAAGCAAAATATTCATTTTTACATTTCACTGGGTTCCAGTTCTGGGGCATACATTCAACTGAGTTATGCACTAATGTGAACGAAAAGACGTGCAAAAAATTGTTCCTAACAGCATTATTTTCACTAATCAAAAATTGGGGAAAAGCCCACTGAAAAGCCCATCAACAGTAGGATTGCTAAATAAATTTTTCTATACACATACACAGAATACTATTCACTAATGAAAATGAACAACTGCCAAAGATGAACCTCAAAAAAAAAAACATTAAGAAAAGCAGCCGTGAGGCTCTGAGATGGCTCAGTCGGTTAAGCTTCCAACGTTGGTTCAGGTCATGATCTCATGGCTCTGGAGTTTGAGCCCCTCATCGGGCTCTGTGCTATGAGAGCTTAGAGCCTGAGACTGCTTCCCTCTCTCTCTGCCCCTCTCCAGCTTGCCCTCTGTTTCTCTCTCTCAAAAATAAACGAACACTGGGGCGCCTGGGTGGCTTAGTTGGTTAAGCGTCTGACTTCATCTCAGGTCATGATCTCGCAGCTTGTAGGTCCCAGCCCCAAGTCAGGCTCTGTGCTGACAGCTCAGAGCCTGGAGCTGTTTCAGATTCTGTGTCTCCCTCTCTCTCTGCCCCTCCCTCCACTCACGCTCTGTCTCCTTCTGTCTCAAAAACATTTTTTTAATTTTTAAAGAAATAAATAAACAAGAAGAAAAGAAAAGCAGCCAGACTAAAAGGCATTTTGTTATATTCCATTGGCATGAAGTTCTGAAACAATCAAAACTAATCTATGGTGATAGAAATCAGAATAATGGTTGCCAGTGGGGAAGAATGAGGTATAGTGACAGCAAGAGGGGCTAAGGGATTTCTGTTTCTTCATTTGGTTGTTGGTTGCCTGTGTGATCATTGCTGATCATTCAGCACACTGTAAATTCTATGATTTGTCCATTTCTGTTACATATTTTACACTTAAAAAAAAGACTCATTAAAAATATTTTAGGGGCGCCTGGGTGGCTCAGTCGGTTGAGCGTCCGACTTCGGCTTAGGTCACGATCTCGCGGTATGTGAGTTCGAGCCCCCCGTCGGGCTCTGTGCTGACTGCTCAGAGCCTGGAGCCTGTTTCAGATTCTGTGTCTCCCTCTCTCTCTGACCCTCCCCCGTTCATACTCTGTCTCTCTCTGTCTCAAAAATAAATAAACGTTAAAAAAAAAAATTAAAAAAAAATATTTTAATGATTGCATCAAATTCCTCCCAAGATAACATGAAAGAAATGATGCATAGTATATACACAAACACAAACAAAATTGAATAGATACTCAACTAATTCTCAAAATGTAAACAATACTTCAAGTAGAAAAAATTTTCAGGAGCTTCAGTTCAATTTGGATTACCTAGAAACTTGCTAAAAGTTTCTTTATATAGGCAGAGTCTTGGTTTCATGGGGAAAAAAAACATAAATGGAGGTATAAAATAATTCCTAAACATCTTAAATGTACAATTTAATATGAGAATGGTATCGTTCTAGTTGACTAAACATGTGGATTGATGCAGTATAAAACAAATGTTTGGCAGGACTATATGTTTATTACAAAGTATAAATTCTCAATTATCCCCCAATTTTCTGTATGAAAATTTTATTTGTATGAAAAGTGGAAAGGGTCACAAGCAAAACTTAACCTTGTCATTGTAAATGCCAGAGCTCCCTCACTTGTCAGTTGGGTTTTATTTATGACTGTCAACATGCAGAGTCAATCAGTCCAAATGCTTAGTCTGCTACAAGCATCATGAAGAAAACAAAGCCAATGAAAAATATCACTTTGACAAAAACATAATGCTTGATTACAAATGCCAAATGATAATGGTACTTTGATAGCTTTCTGAGTGGGTAGTTGTGAAGAAAGTGACCATGGAGAAATTTTTAAGTAGGGATATTAACATTAAATTGAAAAGCATGGTAACTGTTGACTGTCATGTCGCCCCAGTCAAATGCTTTGACTTCTGTATGTTGAGCAGATACTAGATTGACTCCAGGCCCACTGATATAGGTAAGATGTCACTAATCTATTACTTATAATCCCCAAATTATACGTTTTTAATACCAGAAGCTACCTCAGATAACTTCTACAATGCTTGTGTAGACTTGTGAAGCTTCTAACCCAATCCTCAGTACAAGGCAGGAATCCCCAGCAGCTATGTCCACCGAGCCTCCCTAATGTGGTCAAAGTATGGTCCAGGAAATTCCTACTGAAGGCTTAGGTACATCAGCTATCAGTGCATGGACTGGTTGTGCCAATAGTAACCTAGAAAATTAAGAAAATATTCTGGGCCTTCAAACCAAAAATTATTTTACCTTACTCGACTAAAGAATTTATTTAATAAAGTGTTTTTTCTGGTACCTATTATTAGCTTCATTTTTCTTTGTAGTGGGTTTTGGCAGGAAGCTTTTGCTCTCCTGTCTTTAAATCCAAGAGTAGTAATGCATGCACCTAATGAGGTAGCTTATTCATTCCTGTAAAAACACTAATACACTTTTTCTTCTGATCACAATTATGTAAATACAATTTTACTTTGGCCGCAAGGAATCTGAGAAAGGTACCCTGGGTATGATTAAATTGTAACACTTCTGAATCATTAAAAGAGACTACAAAATGAAATTATGCTGAGGCTGATATTGCCCTACGCTGTCCAGGCATGTAATGTCCCCCATGTGGTAATAACCCTTAGTCAACCCAACTTGAAAACTACACTAACAAAGACTATTGTACATTAGCCACATTGTTGCCATTAGGAAAGGTGACATCCTGTGCCTGAGGAGAGGCCCCATCCTCAGGACTGAAAAAAGTGTCAACACGGGGGGAAGGGATGAGAACTTGGAAAGCAGTCTTTACCCGAAGGTGAGAAAAGCTTCCTTCTCTTTGGGGGCTTGCTTATGAGTCTCTTTTGACCTGACTTTTAGATTCTAAGGCACAGAAATCCCTAGAACATTTCCAATGGTGCATAGGAGCTGCTCTGATCACTGCAAATGAGGCAGGACAGGATTAAGGCTGAAAGTGGGTCAATAAGGGGTTTCTGTGATAGTTCTGAGCCTTCTTAAGAGCCGTATATTATTCTTTGCATTTCATTCCCTTTTGTTATCCAAGAACTTGAGAAGCCATTGTTTAAAGTCTTCATCTAGTTCAAGTTGCACTGTGGGCAGTTCAGGTAAAACAGGTCCCAGTGTCCAGATGGAATAGCAGAAAACCCACAGCTGCTGTAGGAAGGGGAAAGACATCCCAGGGTCACAGCAGCCAAGACAGCAGTCTGGGGTTTGGTGAGGGGAGGGGAACGGAGAGCTTGGAGGAAGTGTTCCCAGGCAAACGCGAAGCAGTCTGGAGATCTCCAAGAAACAGTTGAGGATCACTCTGAGTGGACGTAATTCCTAAAATTAGGGCTAGTGGCGCCTCCTACTATCATAACCTGGATGTTAAAAGTCAATGTGGCGTTGTTTTTGTTTTTTTTTTAGTCACAAGCTGGTGAGATCAGAGACTTTGAGATTATATAAATGTAAACATTAGACCCAAATGGTAGCTACAACATAAGCCTCTATAGCTGGCATTTTGTTATTATTGTTGGTTTTGTGGTTTGTTTCGGTATTGGGTTTTTTTTTTTTTTTTGGCGGGGGGGGGGGGGGAGGTGGATTTTAACTTTCTGTTCTTATTTAAATTTATTTTTGTTTTTACTCTTTTCTGCTTTAATATTTTGTTTAATATGTCCTTGTTATAAAATGCTTGTATAGACAAACAGGCAGGAAATTGTTAAAAATGACATAACAATAAATAAGCCAAAAAAAAAGGCAGCATTTTAGATTTTCATTTTAAATGCATTAGCTTTTTAGCTGGCAATGTGACCTTAGGAAATACACTTTATATTACTGAGGTTTAGTTTCTTTCTCTAAAACATGAGGGAGTTTAGTTGGATACTTTCTGAGGTCCCTTCCACTGCTAGGATTCAACCGTGAAATTTATATTCGTGTAACTTGGTATAATATCCTGAAAACGTTTTCTATTTGTGAAGGATTTCATTCTTGGAAACTTTATAACTAAAAAGTATTGATTGAAAGTCTCGAGGTGCTGTGCTATTCTTTTAAAATGCTAACTATGAATACTGTGAATATTTCCTGAGAGAAACATGGCGAGTTGGAAGTTTGTAGTCCTAGAAATGAGAAAGATGAAAGTATTTTTCATTTAGTTTAGGAACCACATGGCAGTTCATATGAAGTTAATAGAGACCTTATGAATAACTAGCATGGGGCTGTGAGACGAGTACATGTAAACGGAAGAATTGCACGTTGATGCTGCACTAGACGAGGAAAAACCTCCTCCTATGTCTTCACGCACAGAATACTCACGAGAAGTAATATGACTAATGTCATCTAAAACTGAATAACTTTCTATGTTGGGCACACATGGGATGTTATTGAGACATCTATGTAATTATTTCTACCCACCCCTTTACTTTGCCTTTTTCCATTACTTTGTCACCCATGTAATCAACAAACATGTATTGATTCACAGTGTAGGCCTAGAAATCAAGGTAAGGAACCAAGAAGAGACAAACATCTCTCAATCTAAACACTGCAATATTCTTCAGTGACCTTTCCAGTTTAAGATGATGCTTATCTATTGCCTTAATTAGGAGGTAACAACCAATTGGATTAGACT
This sequence comes from Panthera onca, assembly GCF_046562875.1. Lineage (NCBI taxonomy): Eukaryota > Metazoa > Chordata > Mammalia > Carnivora > Felidae > Panthera > Panthera onca. Next base: position 186,117,715 of record NC_138342.1, read on the forward strand.
TCCCAATTAAGCAGTGGGATTTTGGCCTATAGTTTATGAGACAAATATTGATAATAACCATTACTTTCCTGGACAAGGTACTATTCCATCCTGGCTGCAGCCTGCATTTCTTATCTATCCTAGATGATAACTACTTTAGAAAAGTCAATTTCTTGATTGCCAACAATTATTGGCTATTTTACTCCTGTGTTCTGTTTATTTTTTTTTATTCTCTTTGTTCATAAAGTATTTCAAAACAATTGCAAACTGCTACTGACTAATAGAAGTCCTCAGAAATTTACAATGCCCATATATCAAGACATTGCATGGAAAATCAGCGAATCTCTAAATTCCTCCAGACATATGGTTTACAATAAAGTGGTTTATTGCTGAATAAACATTAATCTCAGACAGAGGCAGAACCTCTAGATTACTCCACCTCCAAATTTTTCTAATTCTTATTTTTCATGCTGAAAGCAAACACATAAGTTTGAATTTGCTTTATTCCTGCGTAGTCTTTTTTCAAAATATCAAGAGCTTTCATTGTTTGGCAAGCCATAAAGTCTTGCAATTGATTTTTGTCATTATTATTCATTATTATCAATCTGGGCATTCTATCAAAATCGGTGGAGTGGGCCTTATAATTTAACTGCTTAATAATAAACATGAAGTAACACAAGCATATATTCCAATTTTTACGTTGCAAAATTTATTGTGCATTTGTATATTATAGCTCTTCTTTTGCTATAAAGCAAAATATAGTGCATTTATGGAATAATAAAGCTTTATAATTAATATATAATTAAGCAGAAACAACAGTGATATATACAATCGTATAATGTGCTTCTGAATTCTAAAATATAGTGATCTGTAAAAGAAAGTTAAATCTATAAAAGCTAAAAAGTGAAAAATATCCATGTGTGGGAAGTTCTGTAATGATACTGATATGCGGAACATCTTCTCAGGGAATCTGGGAGTGGCCACTGGTAAGAACTGGTGCAAAGACACATCAGGTCACATGGCCGTTTCCCTTCAGTTTTAGCAGTGTAATGGAATCACTGATACCCTTCCCTGCCAAACAAAGAAAGACTCCAAGTATGTACTTTTGTTCTAAGCGGCACAGCTCACAGGACTGAAGACCAGAGATTTCACATACACAATTACTTTTGTTTATTCACTTAATTCACAAATATTACTGTTAGGTGTCAATTACCAAACCCAAATCAAAATGATACAGTTCCCACTTTTAGGAGATCACTTCCAAGTAAGCAAAGTATGCAAATGACACAATTTGAGGCAGATATTAGGTATCAATTGCTAAACAATAAATTGTCCCCAATTTTAGCAGCTTAAAACAACATACATTTATCACCTCACTGTTTCTGTGTGTCAAGAATATGTGCATGACTTATCTGTGTCCTCTTCTTGGTCTCTCTGAGAGCTGCAGTCGAAATGTTGGCCCAGGGTCTGTGGTTTCATCTGAAGGCCCAACTACTGAAGGATTCTCCTCCACACTCACTCCGTGGGTTTTTGGCAGCGTTCAGTTTCTGTGGGTTGTCAAACTGAGGCCATAGTTCCATACTGGCTGCTGTCCAGAAGCCACCCTCCGTTCCTTGCCATGTGAGCTTCTCCTCCATGGTAGCATCTCCATCAAAACTTGCAATCCACGAAGGCCAAAGAGAAAATATGCCAGCAAGTTGGAAATCACACTTTTATAACCTAATCACATAAGCAACGTTCCATCTGTTTTTCCATATTCCATGAGTTAGAATCGAGTTTACTAATTTCAGTCAACTCTCAAGGGAAAGGAATTACACACCAGTATGAATACCAGCAGGTGGGGATCACAAGGGGCCATCTTAAACATGTCTCAAGGCACTAAAATGGTCTCCTTCCACAGTTATTTTAACCAGCAGTAATCCATGTTTTCTAAGATCTCTACTAGTGGAGTCACTTTGGGACATTAAAATTTTGTGTTTCCTAAGGTATACAACAATACTACTGTGGTTATCTCATGAGTGTCAAGCTATAAGATATATAAAACAGATAAGTTCTGATGAGATGTAATAGCAAAAGAAATTATGGAATATGAGATGTTAGCTGAAAAAATTGGCCTGGAGAGTGCCATGTGGAGAGCAAGGAGTGAGGAAAAGCAGTAGTCTTAAACCGTCACTGATTATCTGTTAACCCTAAGATATTAAGGATAATATGAATAATAATAAAGCTACTCTTATTACAAGCTTAGTTATAGTCCATGAGTATTTCTGCAGTCAGACCACTCTTAACCTCTATGACTATTGCCAATGATTAGGTGAGTTGGATTCTGGATCATAGAGAACTCTTCTCTGCAGACCCTAACACGTATGGTTAGGGAGAGGGATGGGAAGTGTAGCAGAGCTGTGTGAACAATAGAAATACCTTTTGTAATTTTACCTAGAAATTATAATTTAGGACCTTAAAAATTGTTTCTGCCTGTGATGAATATCCAATTTTTACCTTAATCAGTACACACTTGGCTTGGTTGGTAAACTTAGAATTATAACAGGATATTTCTGAGTTTTCACAGGCCCAGGACTTCAACGTTTTGTTTTGTTTTTCTCCAGGCAAACTTAGGTGTCATTCCCACCAATGCATCTGTTCATGTTTTGATTTTTAATTCTGCTGATAAGTTTAAGCAGCACACTTCCACTTAGTTTTCCCTTTGCTATGAAACTCATGGTACTACCACTGCAGTGGGGGAGGGTAGAGGTCTTGCATGTATGTGTTCCTTCACTAAACCATAAACTCCCTATTCATCATTGTGGTTAGCGACAGGTCACTCATTAATGTTACAGAACAGGTTAGTGGATCATGGTGACACCCAGGTTTTGGCAACAAGTCAGTTTCCATGACTCCCAAAGTATGTCTGTCGTCTTCATGCATTTGCTAAAGATAAGGATTTGCTTTTTAGCAACGCCATTGGAGACACGATTCATGTAACAATCTACTTGACAAAACCATATCGTAATCATCTGTGATATTTTTAACAAGGGAATAGTTACCTTATTGGTTTCATATTTTATTAATTAGGGATTGTTGTGCCATTTCACATCATTTCTGATGCTACTCGATTTAAAAACCTGTAGCGTGAAACAAAAACTGATCTCTAAGAGGTGACTAATGATAAGTGTCGGCGTACTAGTGACCAATTACTGTCTTATGGTTCAGATCAATTAGAGAATAATTAGTATTGGAAGGGTTGGTGAAATAAGTCCTAAGCTATTGTCTCAAAGCTATGCATTCAGTCATGGTTAATTTAATTTTTAAATCAGTATTCCTGGAAAAAGTTTAATTTTGAATATATTTTCAAATAAATAAATGAGATATTTAAGTAAGCATCGTCTCTAATACAACCTTAACTTCAGTTTGGACTATGAATCAATTTGCCCAATGTAGATAATAATTTACAGAAAATAGATAGGAAACACAGGTACCTTTATTTTACATTAAAAGTTTAAGGGGTGCCTGGGTGGCTCAGTCAGTTAAGCGTCCGACTTCGACTCAGTCATGATCTTGTCGTCCATGAGTTCAAGTGGCGCGTTGGGCTCTATGCTGACAGCTCAGAGCCTGAAGCCTGTTTGGGATTCTCTCCCTCTCTCTCTGCCCCTTACCCACTCATGCTCTGTCTCTCTCTCTCTCTCAAAAGTAAATAAACATTAAAAAAAAAATTTTAAATGAGGTTACATTACTTTGTCCACAATGCTCTGAATCAATCATGCAGGTTGTGGCAGAGGCTAAAAACTGTTCTCCAAAATCTGTTTTTGTGTTTTTTCCTATGCAGGAAAAAACTGAGACTATATTTCTCAGTCTCCTTTGCTGATAGAGTTCTGGCCAGTGAAATTTGAGTGCAAGTGACATATTCCACTTCCAGGCGTGGCCCATAAAACCCTCCTGCATACTCTCCCATGCTATTTTCTTCTTCCAGATACCAGAAATTAAGTCAACTACAACAGTCTTGGAAGCCAAGTGCTGAAGATGAGGGTCTCTTCCAAAATGGTTCCCTAAACAATATATAAAAGATAACTTTCCCATGGACTGTCCCTCATCCAGGACTATTCCCTGAGCATTAAATAAACTGTTATTGTACAGATTTTGTTGTTGTTGTTACAGGAGCTAGCATTCCCCTTACTACTCTCTGCACGCAATTCTGTAGGGATTTGGATCAGAAATAGCTGAACTTGAAATAGTGTCTCCCAGCTATCCAAAAGGTGACTGTTATTGTGGATTATGTTAACATTTGAGTGGGTTTATATGAATATGATTTTCTCAGAAAAGTAATTATTATCAGGTTGTTGCAACTTTAAGAAAGCATACCATGTGCTTACATATGTCCAGAAGTAGCAAACAACATCATTGATTATTAGCTATTTTATAGAGATCTAGAGAAAAGTTTTATTTTTTTTAACGTTTATTTATTTTTGAGACAGAGGGAGACAGAGCATGAACAGGGGAGGGGCAGAGAGAGAGGGAGACACAGAGTCTGAAATAGGCTGCAGGTTCTGAGCGGTCAGCACAGAGCCTGACGCGGGGCTCAAACTCACAGACCGTGAGATCATGACCTGAGCCGAAGTCGGACGCTTAACCGACCAAGCCACCCAGGCGCCCCGAGAAAAGAAGTTTTAAAAAATCTCTCTGGTCACTTGCCTACCACACTGTTGGCAGGGGAGCGGTGCAGGAATGCTAGCAGTATTCTCTAGAGTCATATGAATTTTAGGAACAACAATTTTGTAGTATATTACAGCAACAGCAACATAAAAAAGTCTTAAACTAGAATTAATTTTTATTAGCAAATAGAATCTCTCTGGAAATAGGGTTTATTATGGAATTACTGGCAGACTTTTAACCATAATGGCGCAAGTAAAAAAAACTTGTAGCTATTTAAAATTAGTTTTTCGGTTTGGGATTTGTCAAAATAATAAATTGGCAGGTTTTTATTTGGTTGGTTGGTTTCTTCTCCAATGCTTTATTAAATATTCAAAATCTGTGGATCAACTAATTTTCTATCACCTCGCCTAAGATTTTAAATATTCAGTGTTGTTAATCTTTTGAAAGGGCATTTGTCACAGTATATAAGCAAGCAGTAACAAAATATGCAGAAATGAGCTTCCTACTGAGTTATTTACTTGGAATAAGTGTATCCTATAAAATGCTTGACCTGAAGTATTTAACTATAATAACCCAAGAGACAATAAAACATGAGTTACACAGAGAGTTCATCAAAATTTTATGTGAACTCTACAAAAAAAGAAGAAAAAAAAACTCAGTGATAACCTGAAAGCTGTAAAGGCACACTATTAAAAACAAAACAAAACAAAAAACTTGAAAACATATTAAACCAAAACTTCTGTAATTGTACTTATTATTAGAGAAATTTAAAAAAGTTTAAATTCAATATAATAAGCTACTTCTTAATAGCATTTTCTAGCTTGCAAAATTTATATCAGTTTATTTGTACTGATAAATAAAACAGAAATTTTTACTACTTTACAGTAAGTAAAACAGAAATTATTATTACTTTACAGATAAATAGAGCAAGCTATTTAAGGGATTCTTTAAAACACCATTTATGTAACAAAATAGCAATTTTGGATGCTTCAGGTCACTTACCTTCTGATTCATTTAAAGGACAAAAACAAGTGATGTTTTCCATTCTGAATTACAAGCCATAATTTTATGGTTCATTTAAACCACATACATATTTATAAAAGTTTTGAAGAGATTAAGGAATTTACCCAACTTCTTACAATTTGTTCAATTAGAACAAAAGTCTTCTTTCTGATTGCTAATCCAGTTCTCTTACCACTAATATCCTGCTATGAAAAAACATTTCCGTCTTTTCAATGTACCACCAAAATTGAATTACTCGTTAAAATGTACATATCACTTAATCAAATAGTTGCATGTAACAGACACCAAATTATATTAGGTGCTGCAGTTCCAAGGTAAAGTTCTTGGACTCATGAGGCTTAGAATCTAGGAGGGAATGTGCACATTTTCTGAAAGGAGATGGTGGCATCTATGTGATTAGGCAGCAAGACAGTCCCAATTTCCTCCCTAGCATGTTCCCTGTAGAATGTAAGGTCCTGTGATATCCACCACCATTTTTCAGATTTAAACTTCAAGGTTCAAGATTTCAGGTTCAACATCTAAACACATCACAGCCACAACTGAGTAATTAATATTCAGATATTCAAAATCTTGGCTTATGACTAAGGACTAGCTAGTTTAACTCTGGGTGAGCTGAGAAGATACACTGTTTGGTAGGCAAAAACTTCATCTTTCCAATTGACGTATGTCCCCTCCCAAGAGAGAGGTGTGTTTATCTTACATTTCCCTGTTCCTCATCCTTCCAGCTACATCAATAGTTGTGTCTCCATATGAAGACTCAGTTCGGCCATGATTCACTAATCATGTGGTCATCAATTCAACTAATATATACTAAGCACCTACTGTGTGCCAGAGTGTATTATACATGCTGAGGATAACAGGAACAAAACTATGAACAAAACAGATAAGAAATCCTATCCTTGTGGAGCTTGTATTGGAGAATAAACATGTCAAATAGATGGGTGCCAGGCTGGCTTAGTCTATAGTGCCTATGACTCTTGATCTTGGGGTCTTGAGTTTGAGCCCTCCTACTTTGGGTGTAGATATTACTTAAAAATGAATATATATATATATATATATATATATATATATATATATGTCAAATATCCAAAATATATAGTATTTTAGTGATACTATTTAGTATTAGTGATAGGCGCCAAGGAGAACAAAAAGTAAAGCAGAGAGAAGAAATAGAAACTGGGGGGAGGGCTTATGGGAATTTTGGTTAGGAAGCAGAGGTCTCTCTGAGAGGACCTTGATTCATGCTAGCAAAGACTTGAGCTAAAGACTTGTGATGGTTAATTTTGTGTCAACTTGACTGGACCAAGGGATGACCAGAGAGCTGGTAAAAACATTTCTGGGTGTGTCTGTGAGAGTGTTTCTGGAAGAGATTAGCATTTCACCTGGTGAGGTGAGTAAAACAGATGGCCCTCCGCAGTGTGACTGGGCATAATCCAATCTGCTGAGAGCCCAAAGGCAGAGAACCAAACAGCCAAGAAATCATGAATTTTCTCTATGTAAGCGGCGACAACCGTCTTTTTCTGCACTCCAACATCAGTGCTCTAGGTTATTGGGCTTTCCTACTCCAATCAAGATTTATACCAGCGACACCTGGGTGGCTCAGTCGGCTGAGCATCCAACTTCAGCTCAGGTCATGGTTTGAGCCCCACCTTGGGCTCTCTGCTCTCAGCACAGAGCCTGCTTCAGATGCTTTGTCCTTCTCTTTATCTGCACCTCTCCTGCTCATGGGCTTACCTGCACATGCATGCTCTCTCTCTCTCTCTCTCTCTCTCTCTCTCTCTCAAAAGTAAATAAACATTTTAAAAAAAGATTTAGAGATGCCTGGGTGGCTCAGTCGGTTAAGCATCTGACTTCATCTCAAGTCATGATCTCACGGTCCATGAGTTCGAGCCCTGTGTCAGGCTCTATGCTGACAGCTCGGAGCCTGGAGCCTGCTTCAGATTCCGTGTCTCCCTCTCTCTCTGCCTCTCCCTCACTCATGCTGTGTCTCTCCATGTCTCTCAAAAATGAATAAATGTTAAAAAAAAAAATAGATTTAGACCATTGGCCTCTTAATTCCCACGCCTTCAGTCTCAGACAGAACTACACCACCAGCTTTCCTGGTTCTTCAGTTTGAAGATAGCAGATCATGCTGCTACTTGGCTTCCATAACAGCATGAACCAATTTCTATAATATATCTCCTCTCAGATATATCTCTATATCTCCTACAGGGTCTGTTTTTCTGGAGAACCCTGACTCATACCTAAGGATTTTCCTCAAGTAAATGAGATTAAGGCAGGAAGTGCACCACTCACTGAGTCACTCCTGTGAACTCAGCCTCCCCAACTCCAGAGCTCTTGCTGAGCTCCACAGCCCCCAACTCCCTTTCTCATGCGGGGCCCTTTATCTGTATGAGCAGGGCTGTTAGCTTTGTCCCCCTGTGCCCCACGTCTCCTCAAGGCCCTGTGATAGTTAACAAGTTAACTTGTATTAATACCTTGCAATATTCCAAGCACTGTTCTCACACATGTTGCATATGTAACATATACTTAATCCTTACAACAACCCTCTGACGTGATACTATTAACATCCTCTCTTTACAAAAGAAGAAACAGATCACACGTCTTGTAGAAGGTCACACATCAAGGAAGAGGTGAAGCTGGCGTTGAAACCAATGTCACTTTTAATTCCGCTCTATTGCTTTATTGGAATGAGCCAGTGCAAGGGACGGGGCCTCTGTCTGTTTTCCTTATAGTCGAATTGTGACACAGTACTCTTCCCAGAATCCTTGTGTTTATCTAAATCTGAAGTCTTGGCCCATCCTCCAGCCAGGTATCTTGGCCCCGTCAACATATGGTCTGGACAGACAGCTTGACCACAAGTGTAAACTGCACGATCATTTCCCGGATGCAGCCACTCTCTAGTGACTGAATATCTCTTTCTAATAGTTTCTGGAATAAGGTAAAGACTGTACTGACCTTTAGACACTAGAACTGGCTCACCCTGTTGCATCTCCAGAGCCAGGCTCTAGAGCTGGATCCCATGGCTCCAGTTAACGATTGTTAGACAGTAGGATAGCTAAGATGTGGTAGGATGTGGCAGGACTCTCTAAAATAGAGCAAGATGAGTGAGGGAAATAATGACAATACAAGAGCTCTATGTTGGTTAAGCACTGACTGTTACTAAGTATCATTCTAGGTGCTTTATGTTTAACCCATTTAAAGAGAGATTTTCATCTTCCCCAGCCATCTTCCCCGGGGGTATCCCCGGTCATAGCCTGAGAGAGTTTTCCCCTGATGGGGATTCTGAGGTAGAGAAAGAAGAAGTCTAAGGCACTTGGGGCTTCTTTGAAACTTGAATTGTGTTAGCAGAAGAAGAAAAATTAAAACAGTCATACTCTGCTTGCCAAAAGTTAAAAAAAGAAAAAAATCATGAGACACACTCTTCCTTTGTTCTGGGAAACCACTTGAATGGGTTATTTAGTAATGCAAATGCAAAGCAGCTGATATATCTGTGCTCTGAGGAGCAAAACTGCTCAATGTAAGATTGGGGGGAGAAATCATCTATGTAATAGATTGAGTTGCATCCATGCAAGCTTCCACTGGCTCTGTTTTTGCTATTATGAGGAGAAATATATGTTAAGTGTGAATTGAGACTACAGAGCCCCTAAAAACGATTGATCATTCGAGTGAAGAGTTTATGTTTTTAAGCTAATGCCACTAGGAAATCTGAATACGGGGGTCATGCAAAAATTTTTGCGTGTGATCAGAGCCAGTGTGGGATTCCGACCTTGAGTCACACTGGGTCTTCACCCAGCTAACACCGTAGCCCACAACAGGGCATAGTCTCTCTGCCTATCACTGTAGGAAGGATTCAATCATAGCCCTGCAGTCACAGAGCAGCTGCTTTGGAAACATGGCAGGGGAGACCCTGGAGAGCTCTTGGCATGCCCCTTGGTGTCCTCATGGGATATGACAGTGGCAGTGATGTTGTTCCTCCTATATGCATTTTGCAAACAGTGAGCAACATCTCCAGGCATCCGGGGCAGGAGAAAAAGACCCATGACTAAACCACGCTGATGAAACCAAATGGATGATTTGTGAATGTATGTAGTACACACGCATTACAAATCTTTGGAAATTTCCAGAAAGCACTATTTTACATGGGCAGGGAGACATCCAGAAATCAAATTGCCCTTGGCTTTGGAACTATTATAATGTGGGCATTAAATATTGGAGTATCACATTTGCACTTGTAGACACAAGCATGAGCCCTCTGGTCATGCAACTTCCTAAACTTCCCCCTTTCTAAGGGTCTGAAACCAGCTAGTCTCTGTTTATCTGGTGTTAAGCCTTCAGAGAGACTGGGCATCAAATACCTTAACTTCCTTCTTCGACTTTCTCAGATAAGGCTTCGATAATCAGTCTCCTAGCATTCCTGCTCACTTCCTCTGTGGCTATATTTCTGAGATGTTTTCATTTTCTCAGCAACTTCCTGTTTCCCATATCTCCTTTTTCAAGCCCCCAAACAAAACAAAATTAGATTGTCAACATCTGTGCTTATATAAAGATAATGAGATTTATTGAAATTTTGTTGTTTCTATTATTCAACATGTAAAAAAAAAGTTTAACAGACTTTGTTTTTAGTAATTTTGTACAATGGATTTCATATATTAAGAGCAAAAAAACTCAAGTGTGAACAGAAAATACAGACATACATAAATTCTTAAATGGATCCAAAGAGTCATAATGCCAACAAAAAAGTCTGATGATAAACAAGGCCAAGTTAAACAAGTATTTGCTAAATGAACAAATGGAATATTGAGCAATGATACTGGATTGATGATAGTCTGTGGAAGTTTGAATTTAAGAGGCTAGAAATGTTTCTTTCTACAACAAACTTACAATCATATGTAAATACCAGAGTAAAGATACTAAATATACTTTCTAAACTAAACCGCCAGAACGCTGAGACCAGGGAGGGCTAACCACAGGGAAAGAGCAGAGAAGATGGTGATAATGATGTTCAAGGTTTTAAAATGTCAGACAACAAATGTAGTATCCTAACAGAGATACCACAGTGCATAAGGAAACATTTTATGGTAAATTTTGACTGTGTAATATATTAGGGATAAAACTTTTTCCAAGTCATTGTAACTCTTAATTAAATGAGACATTTTACAAACAGATTAAGCCCTTGTGATAAATAGGTAGAAAGTATCCCAGACCAGCTTTCACTCTCCAAGCATTTGCTGTAAAGACTGTAGAGTTTTATCCTACGGATTGCTATAAAAACATTCTAGAGATTATTGAAGAATTCTAAGGAAAATGATCAGAAAAAGTAAAACATGTGTGTAATTTCATTTTCAAATAATTCAGTTATAGCAAAAGATGCTATAAAAAGTCAAAGTATTTAGAAAATAATTTTGCTAATTTTTTCTGTAGCTAATACTTAAATGGTAAATAAGCTATACTATATAAAGATCTCTAAAATAAATATTAAAAAAAACAAGGAAACAAATAAGAAAATGGGCAAAGGGTGTGAATAGGAAAGTCCTAAAAAGGCAATTTCAAATGGCTAGTGGGTATTTAAAAGGTGCTTAACCCCACTTATAGCCAGAAATGCAAATTAAGTTTAATTTAATTAAAAATGAAATATTACTTTCTAGACCCCAGGCACACAAAAATTTTAAAACAGCTCTAAACTTACTGTAGAAAGGTGAAGGAACATTCTCATATAATGCTGGTGGAAATGTGCTGTTATCTTTATACCTGACAGCGTCTATTAAAATTTAAAACATGCCTTTTCTCCTAGCAATGTTATTTCTTTGCCAAAACAATGAAAGTTACCAGTTGATAAAGATACATGTGAAAGGATGTTTATTGAAGCTTTGTTTATACCAACAACAGAGAGGGAGGAGGAAAAAAGGGAGTCTGTACCAATAAAGAGAATAATTGAATAAATGATGTCACATCCTTGCCTTAAATACCATGCATTCAATAGAAAGAGTAAATTTGTAGTTTGAAGACAAGCACTTGTGAGGACTGGGCATTCTAAAACTCAAAAGGATAGAAATGGACCCAAAAGCTTTCAAGTTCATGTGACGTGGAAGAATATTTCATATAAAAGCTAGTTTTAGGAAAAGAAAAAGAAAGAGTAAATTTGTTTCCATACCCACTTACTTAGAAGGATTTCCATTACAAATTATTGAATAAAAAAAAAATGAAATCATGTATAATGCAAGTTGTTATAATTGTTAAAAACAATTAACAAAAACCATCTATAAATGCAAATACATGCATATATATTCACATATACAAACATACAAATTTTATATGTGCTAATGTGAGTATTGAGATAGGTACAGAATTAGGTACATTTAGCTGTTACCATGAGCTACCTACGAGAGTGGTTAGGGATAGGGAAGGATGACACAGGTAGAGAGGGAAAAAATTGAGGTGGGGTTGGGGGCTGGACAACAAAATAGGGCTAGAATTGGTATCTCATCTGTTAAAATAGTATATCTATGCATGTGTTTATATTCATGGAAAATTACAAAAATGCTAACCATTAAATGGCTCTCTTTGAAAACTTGATGTAAACAAAATACTCAATTTCAGAAAAATCCACATTTGCACATAAATACCAAACATTTGTGTGTAGCTTTAAGGGGATTACAGAGTCCCTAAAGCTCATTCATGGATACTACATTAAGGCTGTCTTAATGTGTTGATGTGTACACCAGGGACCATGGCCCAATCAAGTTTACTCCACCGATATGACACCTGAAAAGATCAGTAGCACTGTTTGGGCCCATATTTGACTGCTAGAGTCAAGATAATTTTCCCACTTAAGTGTAGTTTGTGTTTCCTTAGGGATTAACTTGTTCAATCTGACCCGTTTGGTCAGCATGTATATCAGTCTGTTACAAATCATGGTATAGAATCCATTTTGTTTTTCTTCATGGCAGGAGAATATTTGGGCTGGAATTTTTATACCAGGCAAGTTTGAAATGCCTGGGGAAATCATTCCAGTGAGTCAGATCATGCTGATCCATTATTGTTGGCAACCTAAACACTGAACAAAATGTCCAGGTAGAAAAGGAAATAGAGTTAACTGGTTTGGAAATACAGAGGCAATCCTAAAGGTTTTCAAGTCCAGCTTTGCCATTTTCTACCACACAAGTCTTTCAACTATAATGTAGGAGTGTTTGTTAAAGGCAGAAAGTTTTTAGAAAAGATGTTTTAAGAGGAGCATGCAGTTAAGACCTACTCTCAATCACAGCCCGCCAAGAGCATCAAGTATAACATGAAGTGCCAAGGCAAGTGGCTGTATTTTCTTCTTGCTTATTCAGTCCTGAGGCCACCCTAGATGAAAAGTTGCCAAGTTGCATGGTGACTTGGTAATGGGACTATTATAGACAAGGCACTGAAAGAGTTCAAGAAACTCATTCATCTTATTGATTGTGCTTGCAATCTGGAGAGAATGCATTCACTTTGAGTACAATACAAATAAACCTCTATAGCACCTTTGACGCAAACACATCCCAAGGCACTTTTCAGCAAAGTACAATACTAAAATGTGTAAGTGTACTGTCAGAGAAAATGAACCAGTTCAAATATATAGAAGTAAAGTTTAAATTTGAATAAGGCTTTAAATTTAACATTTTGTCTTCTACATGAAATCACATTCAAGAACTGGGGGAAATTATAAGTGCATGATCAGGTTCTGAAGTTTTCCACATTCATCAGCATAAAGATTGTACTGGATGATCACAGAAATACCCTCCAGATATTTTATTATTGAGGTTTTAAATCTGCATTTCATAATAAGTATATCTGTTCTAATCAAGCATTGACTAACTTGCTGTACAAACTACTCTGGAAGCTATTCATTTTGAGCTTGAGTTACATGGTTTGGCTCACTTCCTTGGTCAATTTAGCCAGATGGCTACCAAAGGTATGTTTCCTTTTCTTTTTGTGGGCATGGCCCAGTTGACCATTACCCAGATGATGTGCCTCATGTCTTCATAGCTGCTCACCCATTTGTGATGGTAAAAATAGGAGTCAATGTTTTCTTATACTCTACTGCTACTGAAATTAACTAAGAAAACCTTCAAAAAGGCACTATTTCCTGGCACTAACACTCAGTATTTTCAGCATTCTGTGGAGACACTGGTAAGCTTGGTGTAAGACAAACTTTTTACATTTCAGCATTCTGATGATGCCCTAAATATATTTGGTTGTCTGGTGAAATCTGGACAGATTTTCTGCCTTTAACAAACACTCCTACATTATAGTTGAAAGACTTGTGTGGTAGAAAATGGCAAAGCTGGACTTGAAAACCTTTAGGATTGCCTCTGTATTTCCAAAGCAGTTAACTCCATTTCCTTTTCTACCTGGACATTTTGTTCAGTGTTTAGGTTGCCAACAATAATGGATCAGCATGATCTGACTCACTGGAATGATTTTTCCCCAGGACAGAAAAATCTGTAGTTTTTCTCTCTGAGCCTGGTACCCACCCCTGATCAAATAAACTGCATCTGTGCCAAACTGCATTTCATATTCTGCTCATAGACATATAGACAGCTAATAAAATATAAGGAATTAGTAAACATTTTAAATGGTTCTCCTTTACTCAGAATTACTTAATATTTGTACTTGCTTTTACTTAATATTTGTACTTGCTTTTTTTTTAATTCTACAGGTTATAAGAAATCTGTTTATGTTCCCCATATTATCTTTTATGTGGTTAATGTAAACATTCTTCTGGTGAAGGCTATGAATGCAAATTTTTTCATGTTTAAAAAGAGCTGTGAACTTGAGAACATATAAGTGTGTCCTAATGATAGTGTACTCCTGATAGTGAGGGTATTTTTTGTGGGAGTAAGCATTAGGAACAAATATGTTATTTGAGATAAAGTGATCTTATTTGAATTTAGCTTTTTGTGGTAATAAAGAAATTATAAAAACATAAATAAGCCTGAAAGGGGTCCTTCCATGTGCTGTCCACAAGTCATCACATCATTGATTTTATCTGTGATTTCAAATAACTGTTTGGCCATCTGATTGATTCCTGAGCCAGAGACTGTGCAGAAACCCCTCTCCAAAACCACAGCAGCTTCCTCTGGATCATCCATGAATAGCATATGCTTATGAGTTTCCTATTGCTGTGTAACAAATTACCACAAAGAGTGGCTTAAAACAATACACATGTACAGTATTCCTCCACAGTTCCTGTAGGTCAGAAGTCTGGGCACAGTGTGGCTAGATTTTCTGCTCCACATCTCACCTGGCTGAAATCAAAGTATTGTCCTGATATATTCACATGGGTCTTGGGTCCTCTTCTAAGTCCGCTGGTATTGACAGGATTTGTTTCTTTCCAGCTGTAGAATGGAGGTCTCATTTTTCTGCAGGTGTCAGCTCTTAAATAGCAGAGGCTGTCTTCAGTTACTTGCCACCTGACCTGTTCTACAGGCAGTTCATACCATGAATCCTGGCCTAGAAGAAAGCAAGTACATTTCTCTGGCTTCCTCTCTCTGACCAGCCAGGAAAAACTCTCTTAAAGGGAGAGTGATGTGGTCAGACCCACCGAGAGCATCTCCCTATCTTAAGGTCTACTGATTTGGAACCTGAATTACATCTGCAAACTGCTTTCACAGCAGAACCTAGATGAATGTTTATTGAATTATGGGAAGAAGATGTGTTCACACCAGGGTCCAGGAATCCTGGAGGCCATCTTAGAATTCTACCTTTCATAGTACGTAACAATCTCTTTTCAGGTGTTACCTCTGAAACAATAAGCAAATGGAACACAAATTAAATCAGAGAAAATTCTGTCTTTCTGCCCCTTTGAACAATGAGATAATGGAGAAGGGTAGGCATTATATTTACACATTTTAGAAAAGTGGTTGAAGTGACCACCTTATGTGTCAGGGTTGAGATGAACAGGCAAAGGAACTACTGGCTGACACCTCTGCCCCTCAGGTGCTTTGCACCGGAAGCCACATAGAACATGAATGGGAGCCCAGGCAGGGACCCACCCATGTGGCTCAAACACAAGGGTCCACTATAGATCATCTATCGCCCAGAGCCCTGAACTCACCTTCCAAGAGCTGCTAGAATCAGCCATATGCATCCCAGCTTCAATCTCCCTGCACCTTTGACTGAAGGAGTCTTTCCTTGACTTTTTACATGGCTGGCTCCTCCTCTTTCTTCAGGTATAAGCTCAAATTAACTATCATAGACCCCGTTCTTTAACATCACAACCACATATTATTCTGTTATCTTGATTTATAGATCTCTAATTTTGTTACAGCCTGAAATCCTCTTATATGTATTCATTTCTCCTAGCAGAATAATAAGCTCAATGAGAGAGACTTTTCTTTCTTTCTTATTACTATAGCAGATAGCTTAGGTGATCTTATTGAATAGTTGAGTAAATGAAAGAATGGGTAATCTAGAGGTCCACAATTTCTTGGGGACAGAAACCACATCTATTTAACCTACTTCCTTATGTATACAGCTGAAGTAACTGTGTAACCACCTGTGTTTACAGACTTTCTGTGAAATCATCAACATCCATGGTCCTATCCTGGAGACATGGTAGTAACTAAACAGAAACAGGGAAATGTTTATACCTTTACCTGAAGCTTTAGTGCCTCAAAATTTGGGGCATTTTCCAATGAGCCAGGAAATACCACATAAATCTAGGAAAGAGACACATACATAGTATATAAACATAGACTCTGACCTCAGACAGACTTAGTGTTGAATCTCGGCTTCACAGGTTACTCTAGTTGTGTACTTGAGCAAGACCCTTACCATCTCTGAACCCCAATATCCTTTCATAGAAACAGGCAAGAATGCACTAACATAAAAGGATGTCCACAGTATATGTATGTATGTGCAATAGACTTTTAAATGTAATGATTTTGCTTGGTACCAAGATGTAATTATGTTGAAGTTACAACATGAGATCCCATGCCAACATCTGCAGATTCTCAAAGGAAATTTTTAAGACCCATCTCCACAACTATTGCGTTCCTCGTTCAGGCCTCAGAAGACGTCTGAGTAATGAGGGAGGAAAATGCCAGTGGCATTACTTCTTTGGAGGGCGCCATTGCTGAGTTACCAGTCCCCACTCATTGCCTTTGGAGGACAGTTCAGCCTCCAACTTGGCAGGAGGCTTAGAGAGAATGGGCTGGCTCCCAGGGAGCTGAGACAGACTCTGCTGTGCATTCCTTTCAGTTCAAGAGCTGGTGGCTGAGCGTCTGGCTGTAGTGCAGGTGCTCTAGAAGGTGAGAGAATGGCTGACAATTGGTGATGCAGCAGGAGAGGATCTCTGTGCTGCTAACTCAGTCTTTCAGGTGTGACCTTTCTCGCCACTTTGCCCTCTTCCCTCCTTATGTTACAACAGCTGAAGCTCAGTGGGTTAACTGGGAGAGAAAGAAAAGTACAAAGTGAAGTGATGTAGCAGCCTAAAGTAGGGAAAAGAGAAACCTGATCAGTAAGGGAAGTTCAGAGTTTCAAATTTCTCAGGCTAAGTATTCTACTTAATGAATTAAGACTATATGGTACGACCAGAAGAAGAAAAGTTAGAAAAAATCCATACGCTGCTGTATTATGTAATTTCTCGAGGAAAATGGACTTGCTATTTTTGTTAATAGGAGTTAAATCCCCCAAGAAATGACAGTACCAATCCAGTGCATACTCCATACTAAAATGCATATTCACTTCCTCTCTGAAGCCTTTTTGACAGAAATTGCAACTATTATGAAGTATATATACATTTTGCATTGTCTGGAATAACCACAGTCTCCGAGGGGAGTTACTCATTCCTGATGAAAGATGATTACTCCCAGTCAGCAAGTGTTCCCAGTATCAATTGTGCAGGTATTAAAGAGACAGAGGACAGAGAAAAGGTCATCTAATTTGACATTTAATAGGTTGTTAGAAAGCTTTGAAAGTGCAGTTGTCTGAGGTGTTCTGTGGAAGGAAAACAGATTGCAGGGAATTAAAAGAAAATGGGAAAGAAGAAATGGAGACAATGGTTATCGACATGCTAGAGGAGGGAGCAGTGAAACAAGATGATGGCTTTGAGTGGGTCAGCAAGATCAAGTGAGCCGGGAGTTTTGAGGGAGGATGGAGGGAGAGTTGTGTATAACTGGAGACTCTGAGGAAGAAACCAGGGCTAAGAGATTGAAATGCAGAAGAAATAAGTCAAAAGAAATGGAAAAGCTTTGCACTGAAAAAAAAAAAAAAAAGGAGTGAACAATATAATTTCATAAAAGCTACTATTTATTTTGGTCGGGCTATAGACTACCTATTGTTATGTGGCATCTCACAACACTCAGGTGTCAGTGACGTAGGTGTCATCATGCAAATTTTAAGGGGGAGAAAACCGGAGCTTACAAGGTTCAGTTCTTGGCTCAAACTCACACAAGTTTAGCAGCGTCTCAAAATTCTGTTATTTCCACTACCTGACTCTGATTGCTAGGTTTTTTTTTTTTTTAAAGAAAGAAGACTCATCAAATAGATGTCAAAGAAAAAAAATATGCTGAGATTTAAGATGAGGGTAGTTTAGTCACCTCCTAACCAAATAATTTATAGTCTTTCTGAGAAAGAAGCTAAGGTAATTTTCTAAGAGCATGGGAAAAACAGGTGACTGAGAGCTTTTGAGGAGTGGAGTTTTAGAATGGTGCAGGTTAGGAAATATGCTGGAAAAGCCACAGAATCTTCCTAAAAAGATGATCATCTCTTCTTCTCCCCCAAACTACAAAGTGGCCCTAAACTCGCTGTACATGGTAGCTCATGGGCAGCCCCATTCACTTTGGCGTGCACTGTATTTTTAGTCACACATACTACGGGTTTGACACTCAAAGCCTCTTGTCTTCGGATTATAAAACTGAGATTCAGAGATTATAGACATTAAGGGACATGTGTCATCCAGTGGTGCAGATCAAACCAAGTGAACTCAAGTTGCGGACTGTTTCTTCTTCAGCCAAACCATACTACTTTCGCATCTGGGGAAATGGATTAATTTCTGAAAGTTACTTTGAGATTTTGTTTGCAAGGGGCAAAAAGACTTTATCCAAACCTAGCTTTATGTGTTGAAAAAAGAATAAATGGTACAACGAAATGGGATTGCTATTAACCTCAGCCCTTTCATTAGCCTCAGCTTTCTGACTGAGAGGAAAATGGAAGGCTAGTAAAATGCTTTCTCTGCATTTTGTCGACCTAACAGAAGATGACTTTATTTAAATTATAGCTCACTTTATTGCCATGGTGTTATATATTAGAAATTGATTACTCCATTTCCTCTGTAATTGCTTCATTATATTGGGAGGGGGGGAAAGACTTTCTTTTATTTTTAAAATAAGAAATAATGAGTGTATGAAAGTGAAATCTTTATTTTTATTGTGCCTACAATTTCAAATAAAGCATACTGAGTATAATTATAGCATTAAATTGAATTTCAGGACAATTATTATTTTCTGAGGAAAATGAGATTGCTTACAAGTTTTTTTTAAATCAAATATCACTTATTGTCAACTTTTTAAAGCAGTATTAGAAGTCTGATGGCACTTTTTAACCAAATTGAAAGAGAATTAGTCAAAAATGCAAACCCTTCTCAGCTCTGCATCTTATAGGTGATTTCACACACCCTTGTTAAATGGAGAGTGGTTGTCTTACGTGATTTTTTGAAATTTTTTTAAACTTTTAACTAAGTTAGATATTCAGGATTTTTTGATAGCTCAATTGGTAAAATGTTGACTTAAACTCTTAAATAATAAATTTTGACAATTCCTGAGATGGGGAAGGGAGATGAGGGTAGTAAAGCTTGAAATAGGAAACATAGCGCACAAGTGAAACATCCAGACTTTTGTCCAAATATTGAATACCTTGCATTGTTTTCAGTGTTCTCTTTGGAATGTACTCAAAGCTATATTAAATAATCTGATGTTGTTGTCTCTGTCCTAGAAAAATTTGTGGCCCGTGGGAAAGTTCAAATGTAAGTGAAAATGTGGGAAAAGAACACCAGGATAACACATTAACGTGCTCACCGTCTCTGGTACAGCCCACTGGGCCTGTGGGAGTCTAGGATATCCCTCCGAAGGCTTGCAAATAAAAGAGATGGCAACTGGTAGTGAGGTTAGTTACCACAGGCTTCCCTAGGCCAGTTCCATGAGGAGCTCTACAGGAAATAGACCATTCCAATGGGGGCCCGTTGCCCAAGCAAGATTTCTTCTTGTGATACATTCTTTATTAATTTCCCCAAGCAACATTTGATACACTGAAAAATTCAGTCCTTACCCTGGTTTCTTAAATTGGACAATGTGCTTTATTTATTGAAAAAAAAAGGTATTTGGCTGGGTCAGTTGGTAGAGCATGTGACTTGTGATCTCAGAGTCATGAGTTCAGGCCCCACAGAGCTCAAAAAAATGAATAAAATAAAAAAGGGAAGGAAAAGGTAGAAAAAGAATTTTTAAAGTATTCATAAAATCAACTGTATATGTTTATTCAATTATTATTTGAGGGGCGCCTGGGTGGCTCAGTTGGGTAAGCATCAGACTTCAGCTCAGGTCATGATGTCACAGTTTGTGAGTTTGAGCCCCACATTGGGCTCTGTGCTGACAGCTCAGAGCCTGGAGCCTGCTTCAGTTTCTCTCTCTCTCTCTCTCTCTCTCTCTCTCTCCCTCTCCCTCTCCCCCTCTCTCCCTCTCCCCCTCTCTCCCTCTCTCTCTCTCTCTCTCTCTCTCTCTCTCTCTGCCTCTCCCCTACTCATGCCATCTCTCTGTCTCTCAAAAAATAAATAAATGTTAAAAAAATTATTTGAGATAGTAATATGTGACTTCCATTAAAGAGAGCTGCTCAATATAGAACAATGCACAGCTATAAATTATAGCAGTAATTATAGACATCACTTAAAGGACAAGAGTGAAACAATGACTATTAAAAAGAAATAAGACTTTTTTTCATCCACAGTTGCCTTGAAGATTCTTAGAACTTCGTGTTTTTGATAAATTCTGTTCTCAAACATGTGTCTAACAATATACTCATGATATTGAGAGGAAAAAGAAGAAAAAAAATGTGCTGTTGTTAGCCTTCATATGCATATTCTAGAAGCAATACAGCTATGGTGTTCTCAATTAATTTAGGACATGGATAATAGTAACAAAATATTTACCAATCCTATGGTTGGTTCCATTAGGTGAATTCATTTCTTACCTCCTTGCCCTGGCTCTCCACAGAACTGTGAATCTGAAATCAGAGACTATGATTCATTAATTCTTATGCCTGAAAGAAACAGGAATATCATAAATAATAGTGGAAGAAAGAGAGAGAGAAAGAACAAGAGAGGAATATCATAAATAATAGTGGAAGAAAGAGAGAAAGAAAGAACAAAAAAGAAACAGGAATATCATAAATAATAGTGGAAGAAAGAGAGAGAGAAAGAACAACAAGAGAGAGAAGCAAAAAGAGGGAAGGAAAGGGAAAAGGAGAAAGGAAAGAAGATGAAAGCTAGTTCAGGGAAAGGAAGTGGGGAACACAGCACAACACTCCAGTCCTGGAACAGTTCTGAACACTCAAAACAAAACAATTTTAGAAGAAAAACAAGCTGTTTATCCCAGAGCATAAGCAAAAACTAAAGGAACCTGTAGTCCAGGCTGTGAACTTGTGAGAATCCCATTAAATTCTTGAATAAGCAGCATTTTTCTCTGTAGTCCCTGCCTTGTGGAGAGACAGGGGCTGCATCCTGTCAATGACAGTGTCGAGGCAGGTAAACCAAAATGAAGATTAAATAAATCTCTTCCACATGAGTTGGTTCTCACTACCTTTCATTTCTACCACTTTAAGCAGCAATAGACTTGTGCAGTGTTAAATATTTGAAATGGAAGAAAGAAGAATGTATTAATGTGTCCCATTGAAGCATTTGCTCAAATGCCAGAACTTTTAGCATCAAGAAATCAACCCTGCACAGTGTGCAGAGATGATTTTGATTCTCTGGTACTACATCCATGGGATGAGGAATGTGTACAGTCCGCTCACTATTTTTGAGACTTAAGAAAAATTAAGAAATGTAAGCACCCCATACGGATGATATTGTTGGATACAAGGGGAAAATATATTGAATATTTAGCTCAGAAAGAGCTCTTCATTTTTTCTCAATCGCTGCAAACTTCATTTTGTAAATAGAGAGTCATCTTCATATGAAATTCTGAAAGTTTTGCTGTATGCTAATAAAGGAATTTGGACCTTCAGGAGTGTGTTTAAGAACCTGGAGATGTCTTCTGCATGTATGCCTGTTAGCCCCAGGAGGTGCTCAACAATATTAATATTCCAAAGCACTCAATGTATGCATCTTTGTTGGCTGGGAAACCAGGCTATCTGTTTATTACTGAGGTTTGAATAAAAGGACAGCCTTGAGGCTGACAAGGCTCTTACAGGCCTGTTCAAGGAAATAATGAAAACCAGGAGTTTTAAAAGGTTGGAAATTAAAGATATACAATAACCTCAGCAATCAACTCAGGAGGAAGAATGGGCAGGGAGTGCCATTGGTCAGCCAAAAGCCATGTACAGCGATAGGAATGCCCAAGTATAGAAACTGCTACACCTATAAATGGTCATAAAGAGGGTAACTGCATGTTCTTTGCCACCGAAAACCCTGGTGTGACTATTAGATAATGACCCACATTATTTAGCATTTGTCCTATAGATTTTTGTTTTTTTAATGACAAATCATTACTAATAGTTACAGTAAAATAAGCCAGAATGTTTTTGATGGGCTTTTTCTTGGTACTTCCAACTTCTGCCATGGTCACATTTGGACCGTATGAGGCACATGTGCAATGACCAGAGCTCCCCCTTTAATGAGTGGTTAAATCCAAAAGACTGAAAACTACCTCTTTTTTCCCAGTATTTCAAGATGCATCATGACCAATTCCTCCCTCTCAAGAACAGTTTGTGGATTCTCTGATAAAAATGGAATGACCTCAGCACTCCTACTTCTAGTTATATACCCAAAGGAAATGAAAACATCTTTTTTTTTAGTGTTCATTTATTTATTTTGAGAGACAGAGTGCACACTTGTGCGTGCACTCACACAGACAGGGAAGAGGCAGAGAGAGAGAGAGAGAGAGAGAGAGGATCCCAAGCAGGCTCTGTGATGTCAGCACGTAGCCCAATGCAGAGCTTGATCCCACAAATGAGGAGATCATGACCTCAGCAGAAATCAAGAGTCGGATGCTGAAATGACAGAGCCACCCAGGTGCCCCTGAAAACAGCATCTTGAAGACATATATACACCCTGTGTTTAATGCAGCATTATTCATAATAGTAGCCAAGATATGGAAACAACCTAAGTGTTCATCAACAGATGAATGTTTCAAGAAGATGTGGTATACACATAAAATGGAATATCATTCAGTCATAAGAAAGAAGGAAATCCTATTTGCAACAACATGGGTGGACCTTGAGGGCATTATGTGAAGTGAAGTAAGCCAGACAGAGAAAGACACATACTGCATATCACTTATATGTGGAATCTACCAAAAAAAGAAAAAAAAAAGTCAATCATAGAAATAGAGTAGAAAAGTCGTTGACAGGCTGGGAGGTGGGAGAAATAGGGAAAGGTTGGTAAAATGGGACAAAGTTTTAGCTATAAGATGAATAAGGCCTAATGTGAAACATCACCATGTTGATAACACTGTACTATAATACTGTATTGTATGGAATTTTCAAAATGGAATTTCTAAAACAGAAGAACTTAAATGTTCTCATCAAAACTCATAAATAGGGGTTCCTGGGTGGCTCAGTCAGTAAAGCATCCAACTCTTGGTTTCATCTCAGGTCATGATCTCAAGTTCATAGGATGGAGCCCAGCCTGGGGCTCTGTCCATACCGACAGTGTGGAGCCTGCTTGGGATTCTCTGTCTCCCTCTCTCTCTCTGCCCCTCCCCCACTCATGCTGTCTCCGTCTGTCTCAAAATAAACAAATAAATTTTTTTTAAAAACTCAGTAGGGTTGTCTGGGTGGCACAGTTGGTTAAGCATCCCAAATTCAGCTCAGGTCATGATCTCATGGTTCATGAGTTCAAGACCCCGTCAGGCTCTGTGCTGAAAGCTCAGAGCCTGGAACCTGCTTTGGATTCTGTGTCTCCTTCTCTCTCTGCCCCTCCCCCCACTCACACTCTGTCTCTCTCTCTCTCTCAAAAATAAATAGACATTAATTTTTTTTTAAACTGAATAAACAAAAACAAAGTGATGAATGTATTAATTAACTAGATGGGGGAATTCTTTCACAACGTATACATATATCAAATCATCATAGTGTACACTTTAAATATATATAGTTTATTTGTTAATTATACTTCCATAAACCTGATTTTTTTTAATGAAATATTCTCTAACATTAGCAGCCATGGTCTCCCAAGTCTTTCTTGTCTTAATGTCAATCATGTATTCAACATTGCTGCCTCTGCAGGCCCATTGGTGTATACAAATTGTGAGATCTATGTTCTCCAGCTTGTAAAATGCAAGAGACACCAGACCACAAATCAGTGTGGTCAGTAAGAACATGGAAAAGTATAGACAAAATGCGTGCAGTGTATATAAAGGGAAATGGAGTCTGTGTAGTTGGATCATAAAATGTAGATAGAATAGAGGGGCACCTGGGTGGCTCAGTTGGTTAGCGTCCGACTTCGGCTCAGGTCGTGATCTCGCAGTCTGTGAGTTCGAGCCCCGCATCAGGCTCTGTGCTGACAGCTCAGAGCCTGGAGCCTGTTTCAGATTCTGTGTCTCCCTCTCTCTGACCCTCCCCCATTCATGCTCTGTCTCTCTCTGTTTCAAAAATAAATAAAGGTTAAAAAAAATTTTTTTAATGTAGATAGAATAGATCTAACTGTATTACCACAGTTTGGGGTCAGTTGTTGAATGTGTACATCTACAACTACTCATTTATTTTATTGTTTGATAACACTTTTGGACTTGGCAATAAACCGATTTGGCAAAGGAAAAGAAAAATAAATAAAGGCTTTTTAAATGACAAATGAATCTCCATTTCTCAAGAAAGTTCCATGTTGCTTACCCAAACTATATGTTTACATTTTCTATACACCATTAGTTTTGTAGTAGTACCATTGCAAAACTGAAGGCTCGATTCTGTTCAAAAACTAACTAACCCGATTCTGTTCAAACACTTCAACAGTTAGTATTTAAGACTTTACATAACTGAGGGTTGCTGGAGGTGGGTGGAGGGATGAGTTAAATGGGTGATGGTATTAAGGAGGGCACTTGTGACAAGCACAGGGTGTTGTATGTAAGCCATAAATCACTAAATTCTACACTCGAAACTCATATTACACTGTATCTTAACTAACTGGAATTTAAATAAAAAACTTGAAAGAAACATTTAAAAAAAGACTGCCAAAACACAAAGTTTTAGCACAAAAAATTGCAGAAAACACCTTCTAATATCACCCCTGTGAATCATGACTTTTCATTGATATCCAGACTACTTGGATCTGTGCTACCCAATAAGGTAGCCATTAGAGTCCATGGTTGCTTACATTAAAATTAATATTATTTCCAATTAAACACAATTGAAAATTTAATTTCTTGATCACACTAGCTACATTTGAAAGGTTAAGTGGCCACAATGGCTTATGACTTATGGCTACCATTTGAACAGTGCAGATCTAGAACATTTTCAACTTTCCAGAAAGTTCTTTTGTAGTGGTTTAGATTGTTAATTTTATTTTTCTTCCACTCCAAGTTTTCTTGTACATGTATGAGAAGTGAAGCAATGGCTATTCGTGCAAAGGCTACATTAGTATAATTTTGCAAATAATTAAATAATGTCAAATTACTTATTAATGTTTCAGATGCTTAAAAGAGAAAAGTGGCAATTCCCAATTAGGGTTTAATTTTTCATTTGATTCTAGAGGCAAAATAATGTTTTTGGCACATCATTCAGTTGAAGGTGAAATGTCTGACGTTATTGTAAATGCCATTCCAAATTCTGTGTAAAAATTCAACAATAAAAATAAAATTCTGTGGTTTTGTGGTGATGATATAAATTCAGTCATGAATTTTGGTGGAGCACAGGACATAGTAAAAATGTTCTTACTAAACTGAGAAACCTATCGATTGTCAATGTATTTAAAATTAGTTATAATACACATATAATTGTAATTCGATCCAAACAAGTTTCAAAATTCTACCAATCAAAATCAAAGCTATAGTATTAATATTTACATAATCACATAGTCACACCATTAGAGAGACTGAACTACAGAACTTCTGTGATGAGGCTGATTTTACATCTGAGAAAATACAGCTGCCTGGCAAACACACATTCTTTTCTTTGTTGCCCATCATCAACAGACTTTTAAACATATTTGAGAATTTGGATAACTATTTTGTAAATCAACTTAGAAGTCAGCATCTTTGTAAAAGAGTCCCCTGGATTTTAGTTGCACTTCATTCAAAATCACCTGTCAATATTCAACTAAATTAGTCAACGAATAGAGCAGCCCAAACTTCCAATTTTAAAGCTTTTAGCAAATTGGAATTATTCATAGTAAAATTAGCAATTAGGAAAATATGGAAATGTATCCCTACAAAAGTAAAACTTGGACAAATTGATCAGTAAGAGTTCAGTTTATAAGATTTAATTTTTAAATTCTATAATTTCCTTTTAAAATAGTTCAATTGGTAGAAAGGACTTCTGATGGATCTCTCATTTTAATTACATAGATTTTTGGCCTGCCAAAACAGTGGAATGAAATTAAGATGCACAATTTTGAAAAATCTAAACTTGATGAAACATTCTAAACAATCAAAAAGAGACAGTTTAATTGATAAGCTTCGTTTCATAAAATATTTCAACATGTCAAACAAAGCCCCATAGAGTTATGGAGACTTATAAAATATTTAGCCTAAAATTTTTACATATTACAGTATTTTTCCCAACCCTAGATTTAGAAATCCTCTACAGAAGTTTTTCTACTTTATTAGTACATCAACACCTATAGAGAGAACATTTTCTCAATTAAAAATATTTTAGATTAAAAAAAATCACTACAAATATTGAAACATTATGTTCTATACCTGAAACCAGCATCATGTATGTCAATTATAACT
Organism: Panthera onca; assembly: GCF_046562875.1. Taxonomy (NCBI): domain Eukaryota; kingdom Metazoa; phylum Chordata; class Mammalia; order Carnivora; family Felidae; genus Panthera; species Panthera onca. The sequence continues at coordinate 186,144,486 of NC_138342.1, forward strand.
CAATATTTTAAAAAAGGTAAAGAAAGACAAAAAATCTCAAGAGTTCATGTAAAATGCAAATTAAAAAATACTGAACATGATTGTTATGAAAAATTAAAAACAATAAAGCCATGTTGAAAAAAATTTCAGAAAATAAACAACAATCGCATTAGATATAGTTCTGGCCAGGCAACTGATTAAATAGTGTGATGATATATCAAGATGAATATTCTGCTTATGTTAAAATTTAGTGTTCTAATTATCATGATAAAGAAGTTATCTTAAAGAAGTTTTGTTTTTACTTTACACACAAAAATGACTGTTTCAGACAGAACTATCATGTAGATTCGCCAGCATAACAGAACTAATTTTCATGCAATAGGTGAACATTTCAAATAATTATTTTCAGTGGCCTCTTTCACTTTCAAAATTTTTTTTGTTTGGATGATTAAAATGACATCATTTTAGTGGTAAAGTATGAAGAAGCCTGAAGGACTTAAACTTAGTTATGTAATGTATATGCTCCTAGTCTCCAAGCTGACAAAAAGGATTACCCAGTCTGATCATTTCCTTTCTGTTTGGATGAAGGTGTATCTTCTTGTTAGAATGTATCTACAATGTTAAAATACATATACATATTTGTATATCTCATTAGAACACATATAAAAGTAAAATATAATCATAATCCAAACCATTCTTAATTTTTATATCCTTAATTATACATGTATTATACACATATATAACCATGCACTCATGCATACACATATGTAAGCTTTATATATATATATGTGTGTATATATATATATATATATACACACATATATATACATATACATATACACACACACACACACACACACATATATATATATATATATATATATATATATGATTTCATGCCCAACCTTTTTTTAACTCATTAAGCACTTAGATCTTCCATGGCTATAAGACTTTGATACTGCCCATCAGTATGAATTAGTCATAAAAGTCATTATTTGAAGTTCACCCATGTGTCACTAGATGTTCTTAGAGACAATGTAATGATTAACACTATAGATTCTTATATAGATACATGTTTATACATATAATTACATATTTATATATATATAATTTATGCTATACATATAGATACATATATTGTATGTATACATATAAATATATATTTAATATATACTTACATATCTATATACTGATATATAGATATCTTGATTTGAATTCCATATGTGCTATACCAGCTTAATGACCTTGAGCAAGTTTCTGTGTCTGAATTCTTCATCCATAAAATGAAGGAAATATAACTAGATTAAAAGTAGAGGTAGATTAACTGATGAGTTAAATAGGTAAAGCACTTAGACCTTACTTGGCACAAGTGCTATGTGAGTTTTAGATATTATTGCTTATTAAGCACCTATTACATGCTAGATATTCTATAGGATCTAAATTAAAACATCCATAGCCTTCCATTTTAATAGAATTCTAATTCTTGATTACAGTATTTACAACTGCTGAAAAAAATGTTGCTTTTTCCTCTTTTTTTACTAAAACAAAGAAAAGAGTTCAAAAGATTCTAAAAAATTCACAGAGAAATGTAAAATAAATTGTACACATCAAACAGAGTTTAACATTATGCACACAGGGCACACTTTTTTACTTCAATGCTATAATTTCTAACCAGAAACCATCGGTAATCACGTGACAACTTTATCCGGGGAGAACCTGAGAAACAGAGCTAACCAATATATACACAATAATAGCTTTCATTTATTAAGAGTTGACTTTATTCTGGGCTCTATTCTAAGTACTTTATGAACCTAATTCATTCATACAACTCCAAGGGGTCTTGTACAGGTTGGGCTAGACTCCAGATGGAAATCCCTGGCTTCACTGTCCAAAAATCCACAAAGCTACCTGAATATGGAGCAAAGAGCTGGGGGCAGATTCTGTCTCCCAAAGTACTGTTGCTTTGTTCTCATTTTTGTTTTTATCTGAGTAGCTGAACAACCATAGGGGATGGGTGCTGCTGGGGTGACAGGGAGGCAAGGGAGAGGATGGAATTTTGGGGGTGGTAGGAGACAAAATTCCAAAAGAAGAAGAGAAAGCCTCCACTCTGGGTGTACCCACTCTTAGATTTTACTCCTTGCCACAAGAGTAGGACCTCATCTAAGACACAAGGCGACACAGAAGAAATACAAGAGTGCAGCAATTCAGTCAGCTTGGGAGAAACCACCTGGACACCTTGATGGGTGCAATAGACCACACCCCAGGCAGAATGACCAGGCCTACGGGGCTGAGTATGTTAACTGAGCCATCTGAACTCACTGAATTGTTTAACACCATTGTTCTCTATCTGCTAATTGTCATGGTCAAAAGAGTGTGTGGGACTCACCAACTGTGTGTGATATACTGTCCCTGGTTCCAGCTTTCCTCACTCCCCCGTGGGCCCTTGTGTACCCTGACTCCCTATGAAGGTGGAAGAAGTCTAGGTAGAGATTTCTTGAAGTCAATAGTGGGCCATTTTCCCTTTTCTATCTGTGAATTTTTAAAAATTAATACATTTTATGAGATTCAGATAAATGTGATTTTCATGCAGTCAATCCAGCAAAGCAGCTGATAATCACATGAAAACCACTGATTAATCCATAAATGTTAACATTGACAGATGACAGTTAGATGATGGCTATTTATGAGACTTTCATATTTTCCTGACTCTTTTGGAAACTAATTTTATTTTATTTTTTTGGAAACTAACTTTATAATATTTACACATGGTTTTTGACTTAATTATAGCATATGAATATATTTAATCAAACAGAATATGATTTTGGAAGTTTTTCTTCCTCCTCTATTTTTTGGAATAGTTTGAGAAGATTAGCTATTAACTCTTAGGTATTTAGTAGAATTCACCGATGAAACCATCTCATCCTAGACTTTTGTATGTTGGGAGGTTTTTTTTGTTACTAGTTCCATTTTATTGTTGATAATTGGTCTGTTCAAATGTTCTATTTCTTCTTAATTCAGTTTTAGAAGTTTATACAATTCTGGGAATTTATCCATTTCTTCTACATTGTCTAATTTCTTGGCATATAATTTTTAATAGAATTATGTTATAATCCTTTTGTATTTTTGTGGTGTTGGTTGTTATTTCTCCTCCTTCATTTCTGATTTTATTTATTTGAGTGCTCTCTTTTTTTCTAAATGAGCCTAACTAAGAGTTTATCAATTCTATTGATCATTTTAAGGAACCAGCTCCTGGTTACACTGATCTGTTCTTTTATTTATTTTTTTTTTTTAATTTTATTCTTCATTTCACTTATTTCTGCTGTAATCCTTATTATTCCCTTTCTTCTACTCTGCTTTGGGCTGTTTTTTCTTCTTTTTCTAGATCCTTTAGGTTGTTTATTTGAGATTGAAGTAGACCTGTATTGCTATAATCTTCCCACTTAGAAGAGTTTTTGCTGCATCCTAAAGATTTGGGGCCAGTGTGTTTTTATTTTCATTTGTCTCCATGTATTTTTTTAAATTTCGTCTTCAATTTCTTAGGTGACTCATTTATTTTTTGGTGGCTTGCTATTTAGCCAGCATTATTCTGATACCAAAACCTGATAAAGACACTACAAAAAAAGAAAAATATGGGCAAATGATAAACATAGATGCAAATATCCTCAAGAAAATATTAGCAAATTAAATCCAATGATACATTTTTAATAATTCACCATGATCAAGTGGGATTTATTCTAGAGATGCAAGTGTGGATCAATATCCACAAATTAATCAACATGATACATCACATTAATAAAATAAAGAATAAAAGCCATCTGATCATCTCGGTCTATACAGAAACAACGCTTGAGAAAGCACCTCACCCATTCATGATAAAAATTCTCAAAGTATGTTTAGAGGAAATATACATGAATGTAATAAAGGTCATATGTGAAAAATCCACAGCTAATAGCACATTCATGGTGAAAAACTGAGAGCTTCTCCTCTTAGATCAGGAACAAGACAAGGATGTCCTCTTTCACCACTTTTATTCAACATAGTACTGGAAGTCCTAGCCACATTAAGGATAACACAAACAAATGGAAAGATATTCCATGCTCCTGGATCAGAAAAACCAATATTGTTAAAAAGTCCATACAACTCAAAGCAATCTACAGATTTAATGCAATCTCTATCAAAATGCCAACATTTTTCACAGAACTAGAACAAAGAATTCTATAGTTTGTATGGAACCATAAAAGACCATGAATACCCAAAGCACTCTTGAGAAAGAAGAGCAAAGCTGGAGGAATCACAGTCCCAGATTTCAAAGCTGTAGTAATCAAAACAATATGGTGCTGGCACAAAATAGATACAGAGATAATGGAACAGAATAGAGAACTCAGAAGTAAACCCATACTTTTGTGGCCAATTAATTGGCACAAAAATAGAAACAGAGATAATGGAACAGAATAGAGAACTCAGAAATAAACCCATACTTTTTGTGGTTAATTAATCTACATCAAAAGTGGCAAGAATATACAATGAGCAAAAGACAGCCTCTTCAACAAATGGTGCTGGAAAAACTGGACCACTACATGCAAATGAATGAAGCTGGACTACTGTTTTAGAATATACACAAAATAAACTCAAAATGCATTTGGGACCTAAATGTGAGACTAGAAACCATAAAACTCCTAAAAGAAAACATAGGCAGTATTTTTTTTTTACACTGGCTATAGAAACTTTTTTCTACATATGTCTTCTCAGACCAAAAAAAAAAAAAAAAATGCAAAATTGAAATTAAGCTATTAGTATTACACCAAAATAAAAAACTTTTGCGCAGTGAAGGCAACCATCAGCAAAATTAAGAGGCAGCCTATTGAAGGAGAGAAGATATTTGCAAATAACATATACAATAAGGCATTAATATCTAAAATATATAAAGAACATATACAACTTAACACCAAAAAACAAAAAATCCAAATAATCTGATTTTAAAAATGGGTAGGGGATCTGAATAGATGTTTTTCCAAAGAAGACATACAAATGGCCAACAGACACATAGAAAAATGCTCAACATCGTTGATCATCAGGGATATGCAAATCAAAACCACAATGAAATATCATTTTATACCTGTCATAATGGTGAAAATAGAAAAGATAAGAGACAAGTGTTGTGGAGGATATGGAGAAAATGGGATCCTCATGCACCGATGGAGGAATGCGAGTTTGTATAGCCACTGTGGAAAACAGTATGGAGGCTACACAAAAAATTAAAAGTGAACTTACCATATGATCCAGTAGCTCCACTACTGAATGTTTACCCCGCCTCCCCCCCCCAAAAAAAAACTGAAAACACTAATTTGATAAGATGCGTGCACTCCTATGAACAAAGAAAAAAGATAAAAAATCAGACCAAAAAAATCTCATAAATACAGAAAACAAACTGGTGGTTGCCAGAGGGGAAGTGGGTAGGGGGGAGTGGGTGAAATAGATAAAGGGGATCAAGAATACCTTATCTTGATGACCGCTGAATAATGTGTAGAATTGTTGAGTCATTATATAGTACACCCAAAACAAATATAACATTGTGTGTCAATTATACTTCAGTAAAAAACAAATAGGACGTGAGTGAGACACATTTACTATATCTTCTTTTTTTTATTTATTTATTTTTTTTAGTATATCTTCTAAAGTCTGTGTTGAGCACCAAATCTCGTTCTCGCCATTATGATCAATGAACTCACTAGGAATTTTCTCTGAGATTAAAATACAGCATATAAATAAACAAAATACCTTGATGTTGTCTTAACAATAACATTCAGGTCAGCTAGAATGATATATATTATGCCAGGTAAACATGAAAAATGGTCAATGACATGAACAGATAGTTCAAAAACTAGGACATGCAACAAAGGAACACATTTTGAAAAGTAAAAGGAGATGCAATGAAAATGCATTTCCCTTTTAAATCTCTTCAATTAGGAAAAAAATGGTTTTAAATTATAAAATCTCATGCTGGCAAGGGAATAAAGAAATGGGTACTCTCTCACACATCTGATTGCATTTTTAAATGCTCCAACACTTTAGGAAAGCAATTTGGCATTTTATTAGGAACCATAAAAAATTTATACTTTCAGTGCCAAAACCCCTTTTATGTAAATCTGTCTCAGGGAAATAAACCAAAAACACAGAAAAAATTAATACATTTAATTGTGCATTATTGATCATAGCCCCCAAATATAAATAAATTAAATGTGCAATGATAAAAATGATTAAATTATCACAAATTCAATCATAGAATATCTTGCATTTTTAACACATTTATTAATTATAAACACTTATGTAGCAATATGGAAAATGCTTATAGCATAATGGTAAATAACAAACTCCTATGTTTTTGGAGGAACTGGTAGAAATAAAACAATATAATGTTAAAAATACTTATTTGAACAATTCCACAAAAACAATTTCACATGCGGGAAGAAATAATAGAAATTTACCAAATGGACCTAAATAATTGTTTTAGGAGGATGGATTTGCTTCTTTATCTTTATGCACAATTTTTGATGTAATCATATTAAAAGTATAATTTATAGAATTTTTAAATTAATTGTATGGATTTAAATAAGCACCAAATACTATATACTAAAAAATTTTAAAGTACTTTTCTAAATAACAACTTGGTCAAGAGAAAAGTGAATACATAAATACATAATGACATATTGTTTAAAAAAAACTGTGAAAATCAAAACATATCATATTAGTTCCCATGGGATCTTATCAAAACAGTGCTTAAAGTTAGAGCCCTAAATTTAAATGCTTTTTCTAAGAAAAATGTAAAAATAAGGTGTGTAAGCTATCAACAAAGAAGATTTTAAACACACTCCCAAATTAGGAGGGAAGGAAGGCCAGAAGGCAGGCAGGCAGGCAGGCAGGCAGGAAGGAAGGAAGGAAGGAAGGAAGGGAGGGAGGGAGGAAGGAAGGGGGGGCGGGGGGAGGAAAAAGAGAGATGCAGTTAATACATTTACAACTGATCCTTGAGCAACATGGGTTTAAACTGTGTGGGTCCACTTATAGGTGATTTTTTTTTGATAAATATAGTACAGTCCTGTAAATATAATATCTCCTCCTTATGATTTTTATAACATTTTCTTTTCTCTGGTTTACTATATTATAAGCATACAGTATATAACACATATATCATACAAAATACATGTTAATCAACTGTTTATGTTATCAGGCTTCTGGTCAACAATAAACTATTAGTATTTAAGTTTTGGAGGAGCCAAAAGTTGTATGTAGGTTTTTGACTGCATGGGCTTGATGCCCCTAATCCCCATAAGGTTCAAGGGTCAACTGTACTATATTTCTGGCAAATTTTATAGAAATTGATATGTAAATCTGGGATCAGATAGAAAAATATATATAATATTAAAATATAATGTTTAGTATGTTTAGCTTTCTTAGAGGATATCCAACACTGACAAATTAATGTACAAAGAACTGTAGCAAATTTCATCTGTATCTCATCTCCAAATGAGTACAATATGGTCACTAAAATATGGAATTAAAAAGTAGTTCATTCCTGTTCGGGTAAGATTTCATCAGATTGGATCCAGCTTTGTAGGTGTGGATCTTTTGGGTGGGGACATGGATAGTTAATGAAGAGTAGAAATGACAAAGGGGGTCAATGAAAAAGAATGAGAGCATTCAAACTAGGGCCAAATGAGGGTGACTCCAGGCAGGACTTGGTCCTTATAAGACATATCAATATGCAAACAGGGAAAGCATATCAGTAGCCTGGTGTCTTAGTCTGTGTTCTCTCAGTTGGAAACTCTGAGGCAAGGATTAGATTCAAATCGTTCATTTCATAGCTTTTCAAATAAACTGGGAGGAAGATTTCAGAAAGTACCACATCCTCATTCTGAGAGGTGTAAGTGGATGAGGAAGGAAGAACTACCCACCAGAGTGAAGGCGACCTTCACTCTGGGACAAAAGGATATGATGGGACAAAAGGATATGGTCAAGTCACAAATAGAGCGGCTTCACTCAGTTATACAGAGTCCGCCAGAAGCAGAGGAACCAGAGAGTGGGCATACATAATGAAAGCTCACTGTAGACCTACTGGATTCTAGGCTTGGGAAAATAACACTAATTTCCAACACCCAAGATGGTCCAAATTCACTCAAATACAGCTGCCAGGACAGAGTCAAGTATGGGCCTTGAAAGTCTTACGTATCTGCCGCTGTGTGAAAATAGGGTAGGTTGAAGATGAGAACATTATTATAAGTTAAAAGAGGTTTAGTTATATAAATATTGTATGTATATGTATGTCAGTTAGTGTCAGAAAAAATATTTAATAAAAGTTCAACATGTATTTCCAATTAAGTATTTGGAAATAGGAAGAAATAGTTTCATTCTTAATATGATAAAACAAAATTCTTTTAAACTAAAAATTAATATTAACCTCAATTCAAAATCCCAATCATTCCCTTTAAAACTGGGACAAAATCAGGATGGTAACTATGGGCACAAATTGAAATTTAGATGATACATGAAGATATAACCAGAAATATTGAAAATAAATATTGAAAAAGAAATAAACAAAACAGTATGGTTTGCTTATAACAAAGTAAATTACAAAAATGCTATTTGAATTTTTTTAATGACTTTAGGAAAAAAAGTGATACAAAGAAACCCTCAGTAGTGTGCCTACAACACACCACTAAAAATAATGAAAATTAAATATCATATTTGTATTAGAAATGTTGAGAATGAAAGTTAAACATTTGACTCCTGTAAAGAAAAATCCAAAACCTTTTTGATCATCACTTTTTAAAAATAAGTAAAGTTTTCTAGCTTACTTCTAGATGGAAATGTCTCCACTTTTATCACAATACTAAAAATACATTTAGATAACTAGTTGATTTTTTTTCCAAACCCAAGAGTTCATGTCAGAGCTCATCTAGGGGAACTCTTCTCAAGATTTGTATCTGTTAACCATGCCCTGCTTCAAGAATTTTTCTCTTGAAATCTGCAAAATTCCCTCTTTCACTTGCTTTTGGTGTGTAATTTCTACTTCTCATTTGCCTTCCTGACCTACCTTCTATATATATCTTAAATATTGGGATCCCTCAGTGTTACTTCCTTCTTAATCTCACTTTACCTCAAAACCAAAATATCCAATCACGTACTGCAGTTTGACTTTGACCAGGCCTGACATGCCCTCCACCCCAAACTACAAACTTTATAACAACAGGAAAACATCTTAACCCATCCTTGTATAGCCAGTACATTCTTAATACAGAGCTTAACATATAATGGATACTTAATAGATGTTTGTTAAATAAATGAACCAATAAAAATAAATTTATTTTATGCTAACTTGTAAACTAAATTTTACATAAAATTTTGAAAAGGATTTTAAGGTATTTTTTTTTCAAAATGTTCTGAAACATTATTGGTAAACAAAATATTCTATAATAATATTTTTTTTTAAATAAGGAAACTGGGGGAGTTCTACCAGAGTATACAAAACATCGCCGATGAAGCCATTTGATAAAACCATGAGATAGGACTACACACCCACTAGAATGTCGAAAATTAAAACAACTGACTATACCAAGTGGTGTCGAGCATGTGAAGGAACTAGAAGACTCACAGGCTGGTGCTAGGAATGTAAGCTTTTATAGAACTTCAGAGAAGAGTTTGTTGGAGCACCTGGGTGGCTTAGTGGGTTTAGCATCCTACTCTTGATATTAGCTTAGGTCGTGATCTCTCAGTCATAGGATTGAGCCCTGAGTCAGTCTGTGTGCTAACAATGCACAGCCTGCTTGGGATTCTCTCTCTCCCTCTCTGTACCCCTCCCCCCCCCACTCACACATGTTCCCTCTCTCTCCCAAAATAAATAAATAAACTTAAAAAAATAAAAAAATAAATATTTAAAAATTTAAAACTTTTGTTTTAAAGAAAGAAAGCAGTTTGGCAATTTCTTTTAACATGAAACATATATCTAGGATATGACCCAGCCAGTGTCAGGAGTTTATCCCAGGAAGATAAAAGCATATCTCCACACAAAAAGTTATACACAATTTATTTTTATTGAAATATGGTTGACGCATATTGTTACATTAATTTCAGGTGTAGACACAAATGTTTATAGCAACTTCATCTGTAGAGAAGGAAGAGCAGGGAGAGGAGGAGACCAGAAAAGTCAACGGGGACAACTTCCCACATAAAGCTTCCTTCTTTTAGCTCTAAGCCAGTTGAAATTAGGGAGAGCTATATTCTGGTTCCAGGAACTGAGGAATATAGATGAATCTTATCCAGGTGCCTTAGCAGGGGTAGTGAATGAAACTACACACACGATTTATACAGTGACACTGTGCCCTCAGCGTGCCTTTGTGCTCCCGAATGGGTTTTGCTTAGGAGATAAGTTGTAAGTAGGGATGTTTGTTGTTTGGGGGTGATGTCAGTGAGGCTGACTGGAAGAATGGAAGAATGGGCTCTCTGAGGAGGAAACATCAATCTCAAATTAAATCTTCCTTGAAGCTGCCCAGAGTAACTTATTCTGTCTTCTCGAGGGTTGCGATGACTGATAGCCAAGTTTCAAGAACATAGATTCTTAAATAAATCTGCTCATGTGGTTCAAATTTATGCTGTTGCATGTATTCGTTCTCACTCACACAGACACAAGCCTGTTGCTTGACGCTCCTGTGGCGGCATCGGTCTACCAAAAACCTCTTTCTGTGTTTTCCTCTGTGCATTTGTATAGCAGATGCAATTATTTATCCTCCACAATTGCCCAGAATGACACATGTGCAGCACAGAACGTGCAACAGAGCGAGACAATTGACATGTAGAATAAGTGACGGATGTGAGACCAAGGCAAAACAAATTGGGGTCGTGATTCAAAGGCAGACAATAAATATGTATCTTCTCATCTACACAGGGGACACTTTTTAAAATGCAAGGGGTGAGTCTATACCAATATGAACAGATGACTAGATAAGTAAATAAATGAGGGAGAAGAGACAAATCTCTGCAGAAGAATTCTTCAACTAATTTATGGTGATACTTCACCCTCGGGTGGGGTGGGAGCATAAATCATCATTCCAGAAATGTGGGCTGCCACAGTGACTCCCTTCCAAAGAGGACCGTGTGGAAAAGGAGGGTGGGAAAGTGATTTTACCATGGAGAAACCTAATCCACACTTCCTCAGTCTGATGACTAAGCTCAATATCTACAATGATAAACAATATTAATGGTAGGTACTCCTATTATGATTTGATAATAATGGCATTTTTATCTCTATTGTCTTCCACCCCCACACCTATAACCCCAGTCTAATCATGAGACAAACATCAGATGAATTCCAATAGTGGAGCATACTGCAAAATAATTGAGTATGGTCCTTAAGGGGCGCCTGGGTGTCTCAGTCGGTTAAATGTCTGACTTCGGCTCAGGTCATGATCTCACAGTTCATGGGTTCAAGCCCTGCATCAGGGTCTGTGCTGACGGCTCAGAGCCTGGAGCCTGTTTCTGATTCTGTGTCTCCCTCTCTGCCCCTCCCCCACTCGCATGCTCTCTCTGTCTCAAAAATAAATAAACTTTTAAAAATAAATAAATAAAAATAATTGAGTATAGTCCTCAAAACAGTCAAGGTCATCAAAATCCAGGAAATTCTGATAAATGGTCACAGCCAAGAGGACCCTAGGAAAACAGGACAGTTAAATGTAATGTGGGCTCTTGAGTGAGATCCTGAAACAGAAAAAAAAAAATTAGGTAAAAGTAAGGATATATGAATAGAATGTGGGATTTAGTTAGTAATAATGTATCAACATAATGCATCAAATGTAACAAAAAAAGGTATCAAAATGTACCATACTAGTAATATAAGATGTTAATAACGGGAAACTCAATGTGGAGTATATGGGAACTCTGTACTATCTTCTCAATTTTTCTGTAAATCTAAAACTGTTCTGAAAATACAATTTATTATTAAAAAGTAAAAGGATACAATCATCTAGGCAAAGGATGAAAAGAGTTCACAAACAGATTTCTCTAAAGGATCAAAAAGCCTTCAAGAGCATGATTTTTCTTAGCCAATATTTATAATCTTTCACAAATATGCATCATTTGATTTTAACCATCCATAATTTCTGTAGAATTTTGTGTTCAATAGCTAACCACTACCTTTCTTTCTTTTATTTTTTTTAACAATTATTTATTTATTTATTTATTTTTAAATTTTATTTTATTTTATTTCAATATATGAAATTTCTTGTCAAATTGGTTTCCATACAACACCCAGTGCTCATCCCAAAAGGTGCCCTCCTCAACACCCATCACCCACCCTCCCCTCCCTCCCACCCCACCTTTCTTTCTTTTAAATTTTTAAATTCTATTTTTTTTTCCCCCAGGGAAAATAATCACACAATTCACAAGTATAAAAAGTGTGCATAGAAAAAGCTTACCTCCCAGCCTCAGTGAGGTGGGATAACTAGATGTTATCACTTTCTTGTGTATCCTGCCAGAGAAATTTTACATGTCTGTCAAGAAAATATATCTGTGTCTATTTTTCCTTTCTTTCATTTTAGGACAAATACTTACATACCACATATGCTATTCTGTTCTGCAGTTTGCTTTTTCCATTTTGCAGTATATCTTAGAGATTTTTTTCATGTGGTAATTTAAAAGCTTTCTTATTTTTAAAAAGATGCGGAAGGATTACTAATGATTATTTTCAAACAGAGATGAAATTAGAACTCTTGTTGGCAAACCAGGATGTATGGCATACTAGAGTAGAGGAATATCCTTGCTAGGGGTAGATTAAAATTGATTGTATACATTCTAGAAGCTAACATAAGCAAAAATAGCTGTGATGTATTATTAATTATCATTACCATTATTATTATTGCATTATAAGTGTCCATAAGAAAAGTATGTTGCTTTGGCAATTAGCTAATACGGGGATTGAGTTTTTATCCTCTTGTGAAAAATAAGGAGAAACGAACCCCCGAGTAGGAGGAAGCCCCACTTCCAACTAGAAGGAAGGCATCCTAAAAATAACTTGGTAGGCAGAGCTTGTCCTTATAATGTTAACACTGCCTTTCACCATCACACTACCTTGCTTAGCACAGTGAGCACTCTCAAGATGTCCATTTTATTTATGGCCCACGATGGTAGACATGCTTGTCCATTTTGTTCACTGCCTGTCCCCAGAGCCTAGAATATTATACTTAACTGCTTAGGGTATATTTGCTGAATGAATGAGTAAAGGAACAAATTGATTAATACAGAATAGAGGCAGAACAGACTCCAGATCCAGAAGGGAGAATCAGAGTCGTGCAAGAATACTAATGCTAGAAGAATACTAATACTACCACAAAAGTAGTATCGTACAGGGGCGCCTGGGTGGCTCAGTCGATTAAGCGTCTGACTTCCGTTCAGGTCATGATCTCATGGCTCATGAGTTCAAGCCCTGCTGCAGGTTCTCTGCTGTCAGCATGGAGCCCACTTCATATCCCCTGTCCCCCTCTCTCTCTGCCCCTGCCCTGCTCACGCTGCTTTCTCTCTCTCTCTCTCTCTCTCTCTCTCTCTCTCTCTCTCAAAAATAAATGAGCATTAAAAAAAAGCAGTATTGTGCAATGAGTTAAAATGCCAGGACTATGAAGTTGCCAGTTAACTTGTGATAAGTTGCTTAATCTTGCTGTGCCTCAGATTCTCATCTCTAAAACTATATTAAAATATGTGCCTCAGTAAAAAGTATGTGCCATGTTGGGTCATTGTAAAGATGAAATATACATATAGACAGACCAACATACACACAAACAACAGGTATATTAACACACATATAAATATAACAGACATAACAGATACATTAACACACATATAAATATAACGTATTCAGGTATAACATCAATATGTCTATTGTATATACAGAGAAATTATCATGTTATATGTTCTTTAAAATAGTGGTTATGACCATAATTAAAATATATTACTATGATAATGAGGAGGATTAAAGAATGACCTCGACGATGCCATGGAAATCAGGGAACCAGGCAGTTTCAAGAAAGAAGTCAGTAAAAATAACAAATCTAATATAGCAGATTTAAACCCAAACATAACTATAAGAGTCAATGGTTAAACTCATCTATTTCACAAAAGGAAACAAAAACAAACAAACAAAAAAAGTTTCAGATTGTTTAAAAACAAAACAAAACAAAGTGTATCCAAGATATGGCTGCCTAAAAGGAAATGACTGAGCAAGATTGCATTGCATGTAAAGGAACAGACAATGATACAGAGCAGACTGTTAAGCACAAAAAAACATATGAACTCAGCTATTAATATCAGACTACACTGGATTCAAAGCAAGTGAAAAGGGAAAGGCACTTTATAATTATGAAGAATATAATGCACAGTGGAGGATATAAGTCTCATGAATCAATATATTTTAATCTCACACATTAAACTAAAAGTGCAGGAATAGTGGATATTTTACCATCATGAGAGATTTGCACTCACTTGTCCAGCTCCACAGCAGATCAAGGGGGCCAGAAACAATGGATACAACTGACTGAATGTTATAATGAAAAAGACGTTGTTTACATTAGTATGTGTCAAACTCTGTAAGCTGAAACTAAATGTCTATAAAAGATTTACTATAAAATGCAATTTAGGGGTGCTGGGTGGCTCAGTCTGTTGATATCTGACTCTTGATTTCTGCTCAGGTCATGATCCCAGGGTGTGGGATTGAGCCCCACGTAGGGCTCAGTGCTGAGTGTGGAGCCTGCTTAAGATTCTCTCTCTCTCTCTCTCTCTCTCTCTCTCTCTCTCTCTCTCTCTCTCTCTCTCTCTCTCTCTCTCTCTCTCTCTCTCTCTCTCTCCTCTACCCATCTTCCCCACTTGTGCTCTCTTTCCCTAAAATAAACATTTTTAATTAAAAATAAAATGTATTTTATATCGCACAAAATACATGGCTGCAATAAACCCCCAAATAGAAGTGTCACATTCTTTAACCTTAATACAAAAGAAAAATGTTAGAAGTACTATTTCTATAAAGTACTTTAATATTATTAAAATTCACTTTCTCAAAGAGGAAATCGAAATTAAAATAGCAGAATATTCTTAAAGTAGCAATAATAAAAATATGAAAAAAGATGGAATTATAACGCTTTACTCACAGGAAATATATACCTTAAACATTTTGATTTCTAGTCAAGGAAAACTGAGTATAAAACAATTATGCATTCAAAACAAAAATTATGAAAGGATAAAGTGAAACAGCCTATAAGAAAAAAAAGAAATAAAAAGCAAAAATTGGTAAATAATTAAAATCATAAAATTGATACAGCAACAGCTTTTTCAAAATTTATTCATTCATATGTTTTTTTTTCTTTATTCCTTCATTTAATAAAACCAATAAAAGGGTTAAATTGCCTAATGTCAGCAATGATTTTCATCTTGAAATACTTGTTTCCGTTTTTTAAACACTGGCTTTTGAGACATCTTCAATGGTACTCTTACATGCCATTCTATCTTATTTGGAATTTCTTCTCAGTATCCTACGTAAAAATGCAAATCCCATGAATGTTCTTTTCTTTAGTATAACTGAGTTATTGGATGGCAAGAAGAAAAAGAAAAAAAGAAAAGAAAACCTGACTCTGGCCGTGTTAAACTGTAATGGAATTTGTCAAAAGCGTATCTATAACTCCTTGGCTCAAAGTAAAAGCTTAAGAACAGATTTATTTATAAAAAATTGGAACACCAAGGAAGTCTCAGGGATCTGAGCTACAAGAACAAATTAAGAGTCTCGTCAGATTGCATAATCTGGAATAAATATTCTCCAAACTATTTTTAAAAATGTTCCCGTCCTTGTGTTATGGTAGTCAAGATGTAGTGACATAGAAGGTTTCAGTCTCATTCCTTAGCTAGAGTAGGGCAGAGCAATTGATTTTCAACATACCAAGAATGAATACAATGAGGAAGGAGGTAATTCTCCAAGAGGAAATTAGGACTCTAGTTTCAAAAGAACCAAGACTGCACGTTGGTGGAGCCAGCCAACTTTCCCCCAACTTCGTGTTCTGGTCGCTCACTCCTGTCCTCTCCTTGCCGCTTTTCTTCTCTCTTCTCTTACCTTCTCATCCTACACACTCACTCTGTAAATCTCATCCCCTCTGTGGCCTCAGTGATCATCTGTATTCTGAAAATTCCCAAATCTGTATCTCAACCTCAGACCTCTTCCTCAAGCTTCAGGCCTTTATACTCAACTTATCTACTCTCCATTTCTTCATAAATAAATGTAGATTATCTGAAACACTCCACATCCCAAATAAAACTCTTTTCTCATTCCATCATTCCAACCCAGAGTATTCTTTAGAATGGTCACAGGGATTGAGTAAGTAGTAATTATGAGAAAGAATGGACTCTATTTGAAGTTAAATCACTTAGTACAGATTCTGGGAAGATTTCTGGGAAAGTTGTGCCTGAGATGAAACAGTGAGAATAAAGGTCAAGCAGGAGGTGACACAGTTTTGTCAAAAAAAATGTATAGGAGGTGAGAGAAGAGGCATTGGGCTGAATAGGGAAGGTTTCTGAACAAAAGGTACATGAACAAGATGACTAACATCAAAATAGTACCTGAAACAGTAGGTAGTTCAATATGGATGGAACAGGGAATGAATGTGTGTGTGTGTGTGTGTGTGTGTGTGTGTGTGTGTGTGTGTAGAAGCAAAAAAGCAATGAGGTATAGTATCTAAAGATAGAAGCTGATAGAGCTTGGAGGATTTACAACCTTTCTGGAGAGCCAATTGAGAAGTATTAGTAGAGAAATGCATGTATAAGCCTTAATTTTTTAAAAATTCTAGAAGTGAACTGGTGAGAGATTGGAAGAAAGAAGCCCAATTAGGAAACTACTGTAACTATCCAGATGGTTAGATCAGACAAGTGGCAGTGCTGAGAAACAGAAAGGGAACATTTTATTTTTTATTATTTAAAAAAATTTTTTTTAATGTTTATTTTTGAGAGAGTGTGTGTGAGTGGGGGCAGGGGATGGCAGAGAGAGAGGGAGAGACACAGAACTCGAAGTGGGCTCCAGGCTCTGTGCCGTCAGCACAGAGCCCAATGTGGGGCTCAAACTCACGAACTGTGAGATCATGACCTGAGCCGAAGTCTGACGTTTAACCGCCTGAGCCACCCAGGATCCCCCGGAAAGGGAATATTTTAAAGGCAAGTACAGGGGCACTGGGTGGCTCAGTCAGTTGAGCGTCCGACTTCGGCTTAGGTCGTGATCTCACAGTTTGTGAGTTTGAGCCCGGCTTCAGATTCTGTGTCTTCAGATTCTGTGTCTCCTTCTCCCTCTCTCTCTCTTTACCCCTCCCCCACTTTGCTCTGTCTCTCAAAAATAAATAAGTGTAAAAAAAAAAATGTTTTTAAGGCAACTACAGAGACAGAGTTTCCCAAACTTGGGAATAAATTGAATATAAAGTGAGAAAGGAAAGATTGCTGGCTTTAGAAACCGGATTGTTGATGTTGTTCATTAATGTTGAAATAGAAGAGGAAAAAGAATTTTAGAGAAGGGAGCAAAAAAGACTAAGTGTTTATGTTTCAAGACATTTAGTTGGAAGTTCCTGTGGGGGAAGTCTAGGAGATTGTTGGATATATTGTTTTGGATTTCAAGAGAGAAGGCTGAGTTGCAGGTAATAGGTTTGGAAATCATCGACTGGGAGCCATAGAATTAAATCAGTAAAGGGAAGAGCTGAGTGACTAAAACAGAAACCTAAAGAACAGCTTTTAGAGAATAGTCAGAGGAAAATGCTTAGAGAGAAGGTTAAGAAGTATGGCCCAAGAGACTGGAAAACAGATAGCAAGTGTTGTCTATGAATTCGAAAAATTTGAGCTTTTAAAGTAAAAGTAAAAGCAAAGCTTTTAGGGCTGCACTCTGCAGCAAGAGTTTCTTGTTCTTTGAGAAAGTCGTTTTAGCAGTGTGATGGAGACAGTGCTCATATTGGGATAGATCAAACAGCACATAAAGAAGGTACAAAGAGTCAAGGAAGAGGAGTTTTATGTTTGTTTGGTTCAGTTTTTATTGAAGTTGGGGGAAAAAATATGTGTGTTTAAATGCTGATGACAAGTAGAGAATAAAGGTTGAAAATGAAACAGGGAGGGTTGATAAGGCTATGGTTCCTGAGTTAGTGGAAGACCCAGAAACATGGGTTAAAAGAATAGAATTAGATAGAAAGTATAGCCTTCTGGGTGCCTGGGTGGCTTAGTCAGTTAAGCATCTGACTTCGGCTTGGGTCATGATCTCACGGTTTGTGAGTTCAAGTCCTGCGTCTGACAGCTCAGAGCCTGGAGCCTGCTTCAGAGTCTGTGTCTCCCTCTCTCTCTGCCCCTCCTCCACTCATGCTCTGCCTCTCTCTGTCTCTCAAAAATAAATAAATGTTTAAAAAAATTGTAAATAAAAAAGATAGAAAATATAGCCTTCACATGATTCATTGTAAAGAGAGAAAAATGAAAGGATGGACGTGGGTTCAGACACTTTTGTGGTGTTGGTTTTGTAGGAATTAGAACATTATGGCCAATATTGTTCTGTTTTTGCAAGGTTTTCTACAGGAACTGAAATGAGGGTTGGGGGTCATGGTTTGAGGATGGTGGAAAATGTCTGAATGTCTGAAATATCTCATAATAAGAGTGAGGTAAACATGACTAACAAAAACAGTCAGGAAGTCCTGATTTTTGAGGTTGGCTATCATGAATTTAGAGTGGCTCTAATCTCTAAAGTTATGGAATCATTTAAAGTAGTTCTGATTCTCCATTTGAACATGAAGAGAAGTTAAGCATTTAAATATTGGCAGAGTGAGATTAGGGCATGATGGAGTTTGGAGATATAATAAAGAATAAGAAAAGGGTGCCTGGGTGGCTCAGTCAGTTAAGCATCCAACTTAGGCTCAGGTCATGATCTCATGGTTCATGAGTTCAAGGGCCGCATCAGGCTCTGTGCTGACAGTTCAGAGCCTGAAGCCTACTTAGGATCCGGTGTCTTCTTCTCTCTCTGCCCCTCCCCTGCTGATACTGTCTCTAAATAAATAAATAAATAAATAAATAAATAAATAAAACTTTTTTAAAAATTTAAAAAGAGTAAAATATAAGAATTCTTTGAAGTGATATATCATGAAAAGGATTAGTTAAATTTAAGGTTTCCTTATTAAAAAGTCCAGTTAGAAGCAATAACTAAAATGAAATGAGAACCACGGTCTCTCTAGATTAGGTGGCCAAGGGACTTAGAAATTAGGGTCCTGAATGTGTCAATCACATGAATACTGAAGTCATTTGGGATGATGTGGCAGGAATTGGGGTGGAGGGGGGGGAGGGAGTGACCCTTTTTAAATCTACAGTGAAAGGTAGCGAATGGCAAGGAGCACGATAATGACAACGGTGACTTACTTTAGAGGGTGTGTAACTGGAAGCCCTGAGCCTCAAAAGTAGCAAGGTTTCACCCACAGGTGGTGGAACCATTCTACTGGAGTGGCCATTCCAAGGTGTTTAGTCTGTAGAAAGTGAGTTGCTTCTATCTGGACAAGTGTAGGCAAGTGTAGTGCTCAGTGGAAATCCAAGTTTCAGTTAAAGAGGGCAGAAAAAATAGCAGAGACTTCAAAAATCTAAGGCAAATTGTGGACCAGGGTATGGATTGTCCGGGGTCACAATGAGTAATTTGGAAGCAGTGTTAGAGGAGATGAGCAGATTGTATCAGGATAAGAGAGAAGATAGAGGACCAGAAGCACTGCTCTTGCGAGATTACCCGGAAGGGCCAGGAATTTCAGAGAAGGTGAGTATATATGGCCCCAGTTTTTCAAACTGACTAATCCTAGAATTTTCCTAGTGCTAGTGCCAGGGTCAGGAGGGGGTCACCCAGATCTCTTAACTATGAGCATATGCTTGTCTAGAAAATAAACGCCCTCATGTCTCTGCTAGCAGCCCATTGTGAAAGAAAACCACAGACGTGAACACTGAGGTGTTCTGCAGGGGTGTGCTCAGATCTGAAGTCTGAGACAGTACACTAATGGGAACTGAAACTCAAGACTTCAGCCTTCGGCAGAGAGTGGCCCCCAGGATGAGGTACACGGCCGAAGGTTTCCTAAATGGGTGGTCTTGAACCCTCCAGATTCACCCCTGGCAGTTTCCCAGAGCCTGAGATTTACTTTGAGCCCCAGCGTCGTGAGACTTCGAGGCGACTGAGCAGAGTCATGAAGACATGGATGTACTGCCTTCCTGGCTTTGGATGCTTATCTTGCTACTCTCAGCTTTAGATGCTTATCTGTAAAACAGATGTGCCTTCCTCATTGAGTTGTCGTGAGGATTAAAGGAAATAGGTCTGAAACACCTAGCACGGGGGTGGAATAAAATACGGGTTCAATAACTGGCAGCTATTATTATTTTTTTCAGAATCATGTTCTGGCAAAAAGCGCAGAGAGCTTTTCAGAGACTGTGCTCATAGTCCCTAGCCTGAAAGGTGGTAGGGAGAGAAGGATCCAATTTGAGAATAGGTGTCTCACTCTCTTCCCTGAATTTTCCTGGTCCTGAGCCAGTCTCTTTTCTCTGCCTGCTACCTGCCTTTAAAAACTGCAATCCAGTGGCTTTTTGGACCTCAGCACTGGAAATTCTAATTCTTAATTCCAGGGAGAGACCACACAGTACTGTATTTTTAAGACCTCATAGAAGAATCTGGTGCACAGCCAGGGTTTCAGACCCATGTAAATCGTAGACTGTTCTAGAAAGTCACGAGAGTCTTCATCAATGTACTCATTAGGTGAAAATGACATACATAGAGTATAAGTAATATCTCACAGATTTTACCGCTAAATAAGGGAAAACTTGAACAGCCTCTCTATTATTTGGCTTAGTTCTTAGCCTTTGCTTCTAGCTCAACATCCAAACCAGGCCTGTTTTATTCTTTAGTCACAGATCACTTCAGATAACTTCAGAAAGGCTTATTCCCTTTCACTTCACAATCCCACCCTTCTCCAAACTTCTGCTCTTTGTCTTTGCTCCCCACTCCACACACATACCAAGACCAAAAATAAAAGTTTTTATTCTTTTGAGTAGGCATTAAATCTACACAGTATAAAATTCAAAAAATCCAAATTGCATCTATCAAAAGTTGTTTTCCTCCTCTTTGTCTCCCAGCCACCTGTTTCCCCTACTTTGAGACAAGGACTATTCTAGTTTCTGAGGCATCCTTTCAGAAATGCTCTTTGCATGTATAAACACTTTTCCATATGCAAAAGTATACTATACCTCTGCTTTGTGTATTTTTCACATGACTATGGATATTAGAAAGTTTTCTATATGAGTATATATAGATGTACATCATGCTTTATAATAGCTTCATATTTTCCAGTGTTCAAATAGGACATCATTTTAGTTAGTTTCCCTGCCAAGCAGTAAGTTTCAGATATTGGAGAACCCAGTTTAACTCACAGGTATGGTTCCCCATCTGCCTTGAAGGAACTCAGATAGCTAGCTGAACTCAGGGTTCTTCTCATTATAAAAAAGGTTTTCATATTCTCAGCTTATAAGTTTTAGTTTTATATGAAGTGCACTCTGTACATATTGACCCTAGAGCGCCTGAAATTTTAAGAAGGCTCTAATTTATTGGATATTATTAGACAAATGATAACCAGAATGATTTTCTCCATAAGGAATGCAGGTAGAAAAAGATGGGCAGATACTCTGAGAATCAGACAAAGGAGGTCACTTGGAATGTTGGAGATCTCATCTCACTTATTTCTTTTTTTCTTTTAAGTAATCTCTATGCCCAACACGGGGCTCAAACTCACAACTCCAAGATCAAGAGCCACATGGCTCTTAATTGAGCCATCCAGGGACCTCATACCTCACCTGTCTTCAAAGAACTATAAGAAGTGTGAACTCTATTCCCCTCTAGAAAACGTGAGGAGAAAGAATTTGCTTAAACATTCTGGTAGGAAGCTATTCTGATGGCTTTCATGGTATGTAAATAGTATGATTAGGAGAAAAGGTCTGCTACTTCAAATCATTCACTAAAATAAAATTGAATTAAATTAAATTAAAAAGTTTAAAAGTTTTCTGTGAGTATATGGAAACAATGAGATAGAATTCTTTAAAGTGAATGAGTTCCTGATTGTTAATTCTCCAAGTAGATTATAAGCATGTGGGCATGTACTTATATCACTGGTAGGTATGGGAAAAGCAGAAGTAGAGGAAGGTGTACATAGGGGAAAAGTTAAAAAATTACGCATTGCTATTTTGCATATGAATGATGGAGGTCTTTAGTAGATATAGTGAGTAGAACTTCATGAATCAAGACCAGAACTTCTTGTAAGAATCAGCTAAAATTTAAGATCAGGGTGATGGTAAATACCATGACCATAAAAACCTGCCCGAATGAATATACACTCTTTCTGCTCTTTATCCCATCTACTGAATCTCCCAGGTATAAAACATAGTTCTGTTATGTTCATCTTTAAAACAGAACAAAACAAAACTTCCCCCACAGTAATGTCTTCTTCCTTCTGTAGCCAAGTTCATTTCAAGAGCAATAATTCTCATTTATTGTATTCATTTCTCCTTCCATTCACTACCCATCCCTGTAAAAAGCTACACTCTCCTAAACCATCCCATAAAAGTTACTCTGAAAAAGACCAACATTATTGGTCCAATATTATTGTTACTGCTATTATTAAGATCTCAGTTTTTTAAGTGGATTTATTTATTTTTGAAAGAGAGAGAGAGACAGAGACAGAGAGAGAACAAGTGGGGAAGGGACAGAGAAAGAGGGAGACAGAATCCCAAGCAGGCTCCATGCTGTCAGCGCAGAGCCCAATGCAGGGCTCAAACCCACAAACCGTGAGATCATGACCTCAGCTGAAGCCAAGAGTGAGACACTTAACTGACTGAGCCACCCAGGCACCCCAGATCTCAAAAAATTTTGATTCCTTTCACTACTCTCTTAAAAACCTTCTTCCTTTTAATTTCTGTGGCACCATGTTACCAGGGGTTTTTTTGTTTTTGTTTTTGTTTTTGTTTTTGTTTTTGTTTTTGTTTTTGTTTTTGTTTTTTTCTGACTTCTGTGATTATCTGCAGTCTCTCCCCTGAATTCCTCTTGTTCCACCCAGGGTATTGGTGATCTCCAAGAATATGTTCTTGGCCTTCTTTCCCCACATTCCCAGTTTTACCTTCAAATAAAGCACTTTAATTACCCCACCTAAATTCCCATTTCTAGTATGACTCTTGAGCTTTGGGAAAGCCAAAGGGAACTTCTAGGTGGAAAAAGGGAAAACATTGAGAGGTATATGGGGGACATGGAAAAGCAGCAGAAGAGAGGGAGTAGGATGGCATATCACATTATTATTATTAAAAATAATAACAATCTATTATCTGTTAATATGTTCTTGTTTCAGAGCAAGTTCAAAAATACAGTTATGAGTGAATTTGTTAAAAAACTATTAATATGGTTTCAAAATTAAACAAAATATTACAAATTTTTCAAATATTACCATTTTCTATTGAATAAATATTAATTTTTTAATAGTTAAGAGTAAACCTTTAAAAGTTCTACTTGAAAAACATACCTATTGCACACAAATATATAAGCAAAGTCAAAAGACTAACAAACTGGAATAAAAATATTTGCCACTAGGAACATATAATATAAAAATTCAGTGTTTTTGATGACTGAGTAATACTCCATTGTATATATACCACATCTTCCTTATCCATTCATCAGTCTATGGGATGGACACTTGAGTTCTCTTCATAGTTTGGCTACTGTTGATAATGCTGCTATGAACATTGGGGTGCATATACCCTTCAAATCTGTATTTTTGTATCTTTTGGGTAAATACCTAATAGTGCAATTGCTGGATTGTGGGTAGTTCTATTTTTAGTTTCTTGAGGAACCTCCATACTGTTTTCCAGAGTGGCTGCACCAGTTTGCATTACCACCAACAATACAAGAGGGTTCCCCTTTCTCCATATTCTCACCAATGCCTGTTGCTTCATGTGTTGTTTATTTTAGCCACTCTGACTGGCATGAGGTGGTATCTCATTGTGGTTTTGATTTGTATTTCCCTGTTGATGAGTGATGTTGAGCATCTTTTCATGTGTCTGTTATCCATCTGGATGTCTTCTTTGGTTAAGTACCTATTCATGTCTTCTGCCCATTTCTTGACTGGCGTATTTGTTTTTTGGGCGTTGAGTTTGATAAGTTCTTTATAGATTTTGGATACTAACGCTTTATTGGATATTTCTTTGCAAATATCTTCTCCCATTCTGTATGCTGCCTTTCAGTTTTGCTGATTGTTTCCTTCACTGTGCAGAAGCCTTTTATCTTGATGAGGTCTCAATAGTTCATGTTTGCTTTTGTTTCTCTTGCCTTTGGGGACATGTCTGGTGAGAAGTTGCTCAAAGAGGTTGCTGTTTTTCCTTCTAGGATTTTGATGGTTTCCTGTCTCACATGTAGGTCTTTCATCCATTTTGAATTTATTTTTGTGTATGGTGTAAGAAAGTGGTCCAGTTTCATCTGCATGTTGCCGTCCAGTTTTCCCAACACCATTTATTGAACAGACTGTCTTTTTTCCATTGGTTATTCTTTCCTGCTGTGTTAAAGACTAGTTAGCCATATAGTTGTGGGTCTGTTTCTGGGTTTTCTAATTTGTTCCATTGATCTATGGTTTTGTGCCAGTATCATACTGTCTTAATGACTACAGCTTCATAACATAGCTTGAAATTCAGAATTGTGATGCCTCCAGTTTTATTTTTCTTTTTCAGAATTGCTTTGGCTATTCAGGGTCTTTGTGGTTCCATACAAATTTTAGGATTATTTGTTGAAATCTGCCATTTGCAACTTACATGGGTGGAGCTAGAATGTCTCCTTCTCTTGCTGCCTCCCCCTGCTCATGCTGTCTCTCTCAAAAACAAACATTTAAAAAAATATATGTAGTGTATATGCTATTGAACCACTTATTTTTCTGGGTTTTGAATTCTGTATTGTGGAACCACACTTTTTCATATCGTTTTGGTTTTCTTCCTTTATGTATCAGCTTTGTAGGATTCAACCATTTGACATACATAGTTCAAATTCACTTTTCTTGTGATGTCCAATTCATGAAAATATCCATTTTACCATCAATAGATATTCAGGTTGCTTGCAGGGTTTTTTTCCTATTATTAACAACACCATTACCTGACCCCTTGTACAAACAAGCAATCATCTCTTTAGTGCATATGCCAGGATTGAACATGCTTGTGTTCAACTTACACAATAATGCCAAATTGTTGCACAAGTTTACACCCTTAACAATTGATTTAGGATGTCCCCACTGTTCTTACCTCGTTAAAGTTTGCTATTGTCATACTTTGAATATTGACCAATGTATTGAATATATAGGGATACTTCACTATATGAATTTACCTTTCACTTGTTATAAAGTTGAGCTTCTTTTTATATATTAGGCTACTTGAATTTCCTCTTCTGTAAAATACTAGTTTGTATCTTTTGTTCTTTTTATACTATGAGTTATTTCCTCTACTGTGAATTTTTTGTCACATCTTTTGATTATTTTTATTGGTTTACTGACTTATGAAAATGTTTCATTTATTTTGGATAGTACTCCTTTTTCAATTTTACATATGGGAAAAAAATTCTCCCTGTGTCTGGACTTTTGTTTGTTTTCTTTATAGTAACTTCTGATGAAAAAGTTCCTAATTTTAATGAGTCAAATTTATCAAGCTTTTTTTTCACGGTTTGCACTTTATATATGTCATTCAAGAAATCCTTCTCTATCTGAAGGCAATAAGGAAATTATTCTATATTTTCCTTCCAAGTTTGTAAGGTTCCCTTTTACATTTAAATTATTAATGCATACAAATTTTATATACATTCAGATAGGAAGATAGATGGATAGATGAATAAAAGGGTAGATAGGTAGATAGATACTAGAGAGGTGTTCATGGCGTAGTACACATTTTCCCCACTGATGTAGAGTACCAACTCATCATTTATTCTATTTCCATACTTGCATTGTGCTGTTTCTGGACTATCAGATTCCTCTTATCTACTGCTGTATCCCAGTGCAAATACCACTATCTGACTTACTGTAGATTATAATATCTCTTGATGTCTGATACAGCTCATTTTCCTTCCTCATTCTAGTTGAAAAGTTTCTTTCATTTATTCTTAACTCTTTGTACTTCCAAATAAATTTTTAAAGTAATATTGTCCTATTCCATTATAAATTCTGTTGGAGTTTTATTAGAAGTATTTTGATGCTCTAGCCTAGTTGGAAAATTGATATACTTACGGTGTAAAGTTCTCCTAACCAGGATCATGATGTCACCCTCATTAAGTTCTCTCTCAAATACTTCAATAAAATTTTTAACTATATCCACAGACCTTACACAAATTTTGTTAGATTTATTCCTTGATACTATTTATGTTCATGTATATATATAATCATATAATTGTGCATATGTAATATATATAGTATAATGTTATATATCTTACATAATTATAATCATATTATACAAAGTATGTAATTATGCATACACATATACATTTGTTGTTGCT
Source organism: Panthera onca (assembly GCF_046562875.1). Lineage (NCBI taxonomy): Eukaryota > Metazoa > Chordata > Mammalia > Carnivora > Felidae > Panthera > Panthera onca. Next base: position 186,171,064 of record NC_138342.1, read on the forward strand.
CTTATATATGTCATTTTTCATGTTACATTTTCTAAATCTTTATTGCTAATGTATAGAAAGGCAGTTTATTTTAATTCAACATTCAGTATCTATCCTGAACTATCTCGTTATAATACTTTGTAGGTACTTTTGTGCATGTGTATGTTTGTGTGGGGATGGAGTTTCTATATAGGCAACTGCATCATTTGTAAAAACTGACAAGTTTTATTTTTTCCATTAAATTCTTATTCCTATGCTGGCTTAGATTTCTATTATGATGTGAATTAGAAACCATGCTAGCAAGAAATCTTGTCTTGCTGTGATTTAGAGAGAACTGTTCTATAGAATTTGACCATGGAGAATGATGTTTGCTTTAGTTTTTTTTTTTTTTTAACATTTATTTATTATTGAGAGACAGAGAGATACAGAGCGTGAGCAGAGGAGGGGTAGAGAGAGGGGGAGACATAGAATTTGAAGTGGACCCCAGGCTCCGAGCTGTCAGCACACAGGTCAACGTGGGGTTTGAACCCAAGAGCCATGAGATAATGACCTGAGCCAAAGTTGGATGCTTAACCAACTGAGCCACCCAGGAGCCCTGAATTATGAATTTTACCAAATACTTTTTTCTGTTTCTGCTGAGATGATCATATGCTTTTTTTTAACTTTCAGAATGTGATTGATTGTATTAATCAATTTTCTAGTATTGAAACACCATTGCATTATTGCATTAAACCCCAAATGGTCACAATAAATGAGCTTGTGTTATATTCTGCTGGGTTTTCTAATATTGTGTTTAGAATATTCACATATTTGTTCATGAACAAGATTACCCTTCTTTGATTTTGGTATTTAGAATTTATTGGGGAAATTTTCCTCTTTCTAGTCTCTGGATGATTTTCTGTGAGACAGAAATTGGGATTCTGGTCCTCATGCTTTCTTTGTGGAGAACACTTTTTTTACTCCTTTTTTTTTTAAGATTATTTATTTATTTTGAGAGAGGGAGGTCCCTACTCCCTTCTCCCTCCCCCCACTCCGCAGCGCCCCCAGTGCTGCCAGTGCACAGCCTAGTGTGGGGCTGGATCCCACGGACCTGAGCCAAAATCAAGAGTCAGACCCTCAGCTGATTGAGCCACCCAGGTTCCCCTTTATATTCCTGATTAAATGTCTTCAATGATTGTAAGACAACTCAAGTTTCATATTTCCTTTTAAGTCAGGTTTTTTTTTTTCTTTTTTAATTTAAATCCAAGTTAGTTAGCATATAGTGCAACAGTGATTTCAGGGGTAGATTCCTTAATGCCCCTTACCCAAGCCCATCCTCCCTCCCACAATCCCTCCAGGAATGCTCTGTTTGTTCTCCGTATTTAAGAGTCTCTTATGTGGGAATGCAAGCTGGTGCAGCCACTCTGGAAAATAGTATGGAGGTTCCTCAAAAAACTAAAAATAGAACTACCCTATGACTCAGCAATTGCACTACTAGGTATTTATCCAAGGGATACATGTATGCTGTTTTGAAGGGACACATGCACCCCCATGTTTACAACAGCACGATCAACAATAGCCAAAGTATGGAAAGAGCCCAAATGTCCATCGAGGGATGAATGGATAAAGAAAATGTGGTATATATATATATATATATATATATATATATATATATATATACATACATACAATGGAGTATTACTTGGCAATCAAAAAGAACGAAATCTTGCCATTTGCAACTACATGGATGGAACTGGAGGGTATTATGCTAAGTGAAATAGTCAGAGAAAGACAAAAATCATATGACTTCACTCATATGAGGACTTTAAGAGACAAAACAGATGAACATAAGGGAAGGGAAACAAAAATAATATAAAAACAGGGAGGGGGACAAGACAGAAGAGACTCATAAATATGGAGAACAAACAGAGGGTTACAAGAAGGGGTGTGGGAGGGGGGATGGGCTAAATGGGTAAGGGGCATTAAGGAATCTACTCCTGAAATCATTGTTGCACTATATGCTAACTAATTTAGATGTAAATTAAAAATAAATAAATAAATAAAATTTTTAAAAAAAGAGTCTCTTATGCTTTGTCTCCTCCCTGTTTTTATGTTATTTTTGGTTCCCTTCCCTTGTGTTCATCTGTTCTGTGTCATAAAGTCCTCATATGAGTGAAGTCATACGATATTTGTCTTTCTCTGTTAAGTCAGCTTCTTTTTAAGTCAGCTTTATTTTTTTTTTATTTTTATTTATTTTTATTTATTTTTTATTTTTTTTTAAATTTTTTTTTCAACGTTTTTAATTTATTTTTGGGACAGAGAGAGACAGAGCATGAACAGGGGAGGGGCAGAGAGAGAGGGAGACACAGAATGGAAACAGGCTCCAGGCTCCGAGCCATCAGCCCAGAGCCCGACGCGGGGCTCGAACTCACGGACTGCAAGATCGTGACCTGGCTGAAGTCAGACGCTTAACCGACTGCGCCACCCAGGCGCCCCTTAAGTCAGCTTTAAAAAGTATCGGGGTGCCGAAGTGACTCAGTCGGTTGAGCAGCCAGCTTCGGCTCAGGTCATAAACTCAGTTTGTGTGTTTGAGCCTCACATCGAGCACTGTGCTGACAGCTCAGAGCCTGAAGCCTGCTTCAGATTCTGTGTCTCCCTCTCTCTCTCTCCTCTTCCCCCATTCACTCTCTCTCTCTCTCTCTCTCTCTCTCTCTCTCAAAAATAAATAAACATAAAAAAACTTTTAAAAAAATAAAAAATAAAAAGTATATATTGTTTAGTTCATTTAGTCTTTTAAAATTTATTTGCAGGAATTTATCTTACCCTTTGCTCTTTTTAAATTTCTGTTCAGGGGCCCCTGGCTCAGTTGGTTAATCATTTGACTGTTAATTTTGGCTCAGGTCATGATCTCACGGTTCGTGAGTTTGAGCCCCGCATGGGGCTCTCTGCTGTCAGCACAGAGCATGCTTTGGATTCTCTGTCTCTTTCTCTCTCTCTCTGCCCCTCCCCCAGCTCTCACATGCACTCTCTCTCTCTCTCTCTGTCTCTCAAAAATAAAAAAAAAAAAATTTTAATCTCTGTTCAGTTGTACTTATTTATAACATTTTTTCTAATCTGTGTTGCCGCTGTTTTTTTTTTAATTTTTTGTTATTTCAAATATTTCTCTGGAATATTAAGAATGAATTCCAGCATGTGACACTTGCTTTGGTGTGAGAAGCTGCAAATGTTCAGAGAATATTGATTTTCCTTTTCTAAGCTTTCCTTAGAAGCCTTCAGATTTGTCTTAACTGGGTGGGAATCTGGTGTTCAGTTTTGGGAAGATGGCTCTACAAGACTGCCTGTATTAGAAGAGTTCTCTTCTCGGATCAACATTGAAGAGATCTCTAAATGCAAGATTTAGTCTTCCCAAAGGCACCACAAGTCTTGGACAATTTCAGTTAATTAAATCTGGCAAGAATGTGCTGTTCATATTACCCAGGCCATTTGTTTGTGAGTGATTTTATTGAGGCAAGGAATCCAAGGCAATGGCAACATCCCAGTTACATGATGAAATTTATTTGCTTTGTAACAAAATGCAGCAATTTCTGTTGGATATAAAATATAAAATCCAAAGAGTAGAAGAGAAACAAAGAGAACCAGCAAATAATGTTCCTGTGAAGTCATCAAGGCTTGATTGTTAGAACTTTCCATTGAAAATAAATGAACACTTAAGATGGAGAGGGAGCAGGGTGGCAGGCGGAACATAAATTATTGCCTACCTTGTGAGAAAACAAGAACTGAAAGAGAATTATGCGTGACTGGAAGGAGGGGACACTTTGCTGAGCCCTTCCTTGATGTTTCTGAGCGGAGAAACACCCCCGTGGCCAGCCAGGAAGTCTAAGCAGATGTCTGCATGGGCAGGACATCTCATGGCACGCATGGTGATCCTCTGGCAGGCTTGACTTTGGATGCTGATATCAATGATTTTCAGATCTCCTTCTTTTCTAACATATGGCTTCAAAATTATAAAGTTTCCTCTAAATGTCATTTTAGCAAAAGCCTTCAGATTTTAATGTTGTGCCACATTTTTCTTTTGGTTCTAAGCATCTTCTAATATATTGCAATGTAATTGTAAGTAGATGCATTAATGACTTAGAAGTGTGGTTTTTTTTAAAAACCCACCTGCATGGAAAAATTTTATATACCACTTTGTTACTAACTTCTAATTGAATTGCACTTTACGAAGAAATGTGGTATCTGTGATACTTCTATTTTTTAATGTATGGACACTTGCTTTTATGGCCAAAGAAAAAAGTCAGTATACTTAATTATTACTATAGGGACCTATGCATACCTATTACATAAATATTGGGGGTTTTCTTCAAAGTTCCTATACTTTTACTGATTTTTTTACTTGCTTTAAAAGAGAGTGACTGACTCTCTTTTTCCTCCTGTAATACTTTTTTTCATAAAACACATTTTGTTGCTATTATTATAACTGGACATTTTTCTCTTGCTTAGTATCTGTGCAATGTATCTTATATGTTCTTTGTTTTCATCCTTTCATTGTCCTTATGTTTGAAATGTGTCTTCTACAGAGTTGGAAATGTTTCATTACTGACTTCGTGACAACTTGATTCTTTATTGAGAGAGTGAAATTGAGCAACATTAATTATTAGCATTGATATATTTTTACCCATTTATACCACGTTTTCATTTTCTATTTATCTTATGTTTTCTTTAAGTTTTCTTTCTTCCTTCTTTCCTTTTTATTGAAATAAGATTTTTCTCATTCTATCTTTTCCCTTCTACTGGTTTAGAAGATAAGTGCAGGTTACTCCTGCAATTCTGAACGTGAAAACTTTATGCCTCACTCAGGGTCACCCTGCCACACGGCTCCAAGAACTATGCTCGATAGCAGCCAAGCCCACACTCTAACCCTTGACAGTGAAAGAACCTTAAAATGATCTAATGCTCTCAGCCCCCTCCTGGCTCACAAACTCTTTTTGCCCTATATTTTAGCTTTTTCTATGTTTTAGACACTTTTATTATTATTTTATCCACATTTTTAATTACTTTTACTTTTTATTTTTTCTTGAATCTCAGATTTCATTTCAGGATTCTCTTTATTTTATCCTTAAATGTGTCCTTCAGACAATACTTTAGTGAAGGGTTTTATTTTTTGCAGTAAACACATTTTTGTATGTTTGAAAAATGCCTTTTTTCATGTTTGTTCTTGAGAGTTTCATAATATACACATTTTTTTTTTTTTTTTTTGAGAGAGAGAGAGAGAGAGCGCGCACATGAGCAGGAGAGAGGGACAGAGGAAGAGAAAGAGAATCCCAAGCAGGCTCCATGCCAGAAGTGGGGCTTGAACTCACAACCCTGAGATCATGACCTGAGCTGAAATCAAGAGTCGGATGCTCAACCCACTGAGAAACCCAGGTACCTCCACAATATACACAATTTTAAATTTATAGTTGTGTTCTCTAGACACTTTGAAAATATAATTCTACTGTTGACCATCTCCCTTGTCATTATTGATGCCAGCTAAGAGTCTGATTGTTATTCCTTAGTGTGTAATCTTTTTAACTGGCTGCTTTCATGATTTATCATTATTATTATTATTATCATTATTACTACTACTATTAGATTTTATTTTTTAGAGCTGTTTTGGGTTTATAGAAAAACTGAGAGAAAGTACAGGAAATAAATGCCCACATACTCCTCACCATCACCACTACCAATCACACTTTCCTTTATTATTAGTATCTTGCATTAGTGTGATATACTTTTGTAACAATTGAGCTAATGATGAAACATTATTACAAACTGAAGCCCCTAGTTTGCATTAGGGCTCACTTTTTGTGTTGCCCTTCTATGGGGTTTGATGAATGTCTGATAAACTGTATCCACCCTTACAGTGTCACACAGAATAGCTCCACTGCTCTAAACACTTCCTCATGTACCAAATCTACTGCTGTAATCCTTCTATTGATTTGGCTGTTCTACTTCAGTTATTGTGGGTTTTATTTCTATTTTTTTTTTCCAAAACCGTCTGGTAATATTTGGTAATTTCTTCATCCTTATTCATATTTTTCATTTCTGCTCTTATTCATTTAAACACATTAACCAAACCCATTTTATATTCCTATTCAGCAATTCCAATATCCAATGTCTTCGCAGGTCTGTTTCTTTTGGTAATTGCCCACGAAGACTCCCTCTGATGTGTTTTATGACTTCTTTTTATTAGTTCAGAGTTTCTGCCAATCTCTCTGTGAGGCAGTTCTGAGGCCTGGATTGAGACTTTTTTCCTCCGAGGAGTTTTGACATTTCCTTCTCTTAATTACCTAGGAGTACTATAGACTCTGTGCACTTTAAATTAAAATTACCTGCTTGCTGAAAATTAAAATTTTCACGCCATCTAAGCAGTAGAAATTCAGACTCTCCAACCCAGGTGAGAGCTGGTGGGAGGACTTTTTTTTAAGTTCCATCCAAACCAATGTAGAAATAGAACACGTTTCTTCTGTCTTCCTCCGGCTCTATTCATAGATTTCCAGCTCAACTTCTTATCCTGTAAGGAGCAGACACTGCCTTCCCCTTCAAGAAAGCAAAGGTCTGTCCCAATATACCTGGTGCTTCAGGTACTACCTGGACTCAAACTGTCTTTGTTACTGACCGTATTTGATCTCCCAGTTTTGTAGCCAGAAGGTTTCAGGACCACTGGCTCTTCATAGTACTAAAAAGAGGAGTCTGGTGGGGCACCTGGATAGCTTAGTCAGTTAAGCATCTGACTTCAGCTCAAGTCATGATCCCACAGCTTGTGGGTTCGAGCCCCACATCAGGCTCTGTGCTGACAGCTCAGAGCCTGGAGTCTGCTTCAGATTCTGAGTCTCCCTCTCTCTCTGCCCTTCCCCTGCTGTCTCTCTCTCTCTCTCTCTCTCTCTCTCTCTCTCACACACACACACACACACACAAATAAACATTAAAAAAAAAAAAAGAGGAGTCTGGAATATTTACTTGTCACATATCTTCTTGTACTTGAATTTTAACCATTCGTCTGCATTATATAGTACAAATAAATATATTCAAATAAAATTCAAAATAAATATTTGTAAGGTCATGAATGCTTGAGTTATAATTTAACCAAAAATCTTGGTCCTAGATTTAATAATAATAATTTTAAAATATATTTAGGTATATTGTCTTTGTCTTCAGCTTGGTCTTACAGCTTAAATGCAAAAAAAAAAAAAAAAAAAAAAAAAGTTCTCATCTCAACTTCCAAAAAAAAAAAAAAGAAGGTTTTATATCTAATTCATCTAAACAGACTAACTCTTCAAGATTGCATTTCCTGAAGAGGTAGAGGGTGAGGCCCCTTACCACAGTCTATCATACTAGAAAGCAGAATCTAGAGAGTTTTTGATGTTGGCAAAAGATTTCTAGAGAATAACTAAAGTCATTATTAATCTATAGTGAAAAAAAATATTGTTTATTTTGCAAACTTATTTACATAAAGAAATTCTTGCCTACATTGGAATATGGGAAGTTTCACTACACATTTTTCTCCAAGTGTATGATTACAGGGACAATGTCAGTTCTGGCTGGCCTGCACCTAGCTATGTGCCCCACACCTCTCTTCTCCCACGTTGCCTGCCAGAATTGTCCACCTCTTCCTTCAGAGAAGTTACTAATCCCTGTGAATTTTAATGTTTCCTTATCTACTTGTTCAAAACCTGGCCTGCCGTTCATTATCATCCAGTCATTTCTGGGAAGGCTGTTTCCTTCCACTGTGCCGTGAGCCCCTAGTAAAGCTGTTACTTCCCTTGCCTTTTTTCATCTGAAGTGTCTAGTCTGCAGGGGTCAGTCGGTCTTCTTTTCTCTCTGTGTTATCACTACTCCTTGTAGATTTGTAGCAGTGACAGGGGTTGGAGAGGGGGCACGTAAGGTCCTTTGGCTGAAAATCATGTCCTGTGTGGAACTGCCGCCTCAATGCAGAGCTGTGTGGGTGCCGTGCTTTGGTTCCACCACACGCATGTTCTATGCTCCCCAAGAGCAGTGTCCCCCCCCCCCCACATTGCTCTAAACCCAATTTTTGGACTGAATTAAGACACAGACACTATTTAAAGTTTAAATATGTTAATTAGATAGTTCATCATTCATAAATATATTTTTGTTCACAAAAACAATTTTTCTATTTCAAAGCCCTCTATCGGAAACCTCACTATCTCTCTCTAAGGAAATAGTACAGTACCACAGGATATAAGCCCATCATGAAAATGCTGACTTTTCAGTCTTGGCTGCCTCTACTTCATTCATTTGTATTGGAGTTTTGTTTTCTTTTCCAACATAGAGGGAGTATATACTCCTGCTCCTGGAATAACGTTCACCTCTCCCTCGATTTCTTTAAGTCTATGCCTGGGTAACCGCATGGCTGTTAATGGAAGATTTAGGGCAATAGGGGTGAGGGACTGGTGTCGATACAGGGCTGACTCAAATGTAATTCATGAAAGAGCCCCTTCTCAGAGCGCCTCCTGCTTTGCCAAGGCAAAACAAACCAAACTCCAAGGGAGGTGTTCAAAGCTGTTTGCTAATAAATTTGGTGGATTTCAAAGAGCATTCTATGCATAAGTCCTATGTAACCTACATTTTCTTGCATCAAACAAGGCAAGGAATCCTACAGACTAGGAAGGGAAAGTGTCTCCAAGAGCCCTCCCCTTCTCCTTGCGCGCGCTCTCTCTCTCTCTCTCTCTCCAGATCCTCTCCTTCTGTGATTGCCCTATTTTAGTCCCTGCCTCCCCACTCTTCCCCCTATTAACAGACTAACCTCCTTCTAGTATGTTGCAAACATACAAATCTTAAGCCTGCTCCAGATGCCAACAGCTAATGGCTCCTTCTGTTGGGTCTGTCACTGCCCGTTCCTGCTGCACGGGGAGGGAAGAGTGCACACGGTGAGAGTAGGCAGGCGAGAAAGGAAAAAGCTGTTCCTGACAGCCGTTAGCCCACAGCTCACGGCTAGGCCTGGTGTTCCGTGGAACATAAATGATTACACACAACACCAACGTCAGACAAGGTCACTCAGTGACTGTGATGAAGGGAGACAAAACAAGACCGCATCATAAACATGTCTGAGCACACAGATGAAAAACACAGGGCAAACTGCAATAATGCTTAAGCATCTCCTTCATCCGGCTAACCGGAATGTCTGCTGCTTTACCAACTCCAGCTCCAGAGGTCTGCTCCATTCCTCCTGCCTCCTTGATAAAAATTAAGAAATTTTGTCACAGGATCTCCACTGTTTTCTGACAATGCCAGAGAAAAACCATGTCTCATTGATTCCTCACCCCAAAACAACAAATGTAAACCCGAAATCCACAACAACCCCCTTTAACACTCTCTTCCCGAGATGCCCCGTGGCTCCCCACAGTGTGGTCTTCTTGCCGCCAACCGATACCCCCCCTTGTTGGCAGAAGGCGGTCTGGGTGGCCTTTGGGCGGAAGCACTCATGCCGTCCAGGCTCTCGCTGTTCTGAAGGCTGTGGGAGCCTAGTCACAATTCACCCAAGGAGCAAATGTGCCTCTCGGGTGAGCTTATCTTTTCTTGGAGAAAACAGACGAGTTTCACATGAGAAGATGATATTCTTCCTGTTAATAGAACTTTGATTTTCCCCTTTGTGAATCAACAATCACACTATTACTATATTAAGAGAGATTTAACTCTTTTTTTTTTTTTTTTGGCATGTCTTATAGTGGCTACTACATTGGCTATAACAGGCTTCCTGAGAAATCCAAGAGCATTAATTAATACGTACTTCTGTTAGGGGCACTTGGGTGGCTCAGTCAGTTAAGTGGCCGACTCTTGATCTCAGCTCAGGTCTTGATCTCAAGGTCATGAGTTAAAGACCGGTCTTGGGCTCCATGCTGGACATGAAGCCTACTTAAAAAAAAAAAAAATGTACTTCTGTTAATTTGATTTTTAAAATCTCAATTATTTTCCATTTGTCCCTGAAAGTGGAGAAGGGGGTATCTTCCAGTGCATCTGACCACATAATAAGTTCATATAATCAAGTCATTCTTATAAAGAGGAGTATTTTCAAGTGTTGGAGACTGACCAAAAGCTCATTATAATTTTCACCAATCTAGGGAGTTACCTTCATTCCAATATTGTTTTCATAGTTGTTATTCTAAGCCAGTCGTCCCCAAGGCACTGTTAGTATTACTTGAGAAGCACAAATAAAGATTTCCCAGCTGAAAAATTTCCTTCCCACTAGGCTGCCACTAGGGAAAGAAAGAAATTAACATTTATTGAGTTTCTTCTAAATGTGAAGCACTCTCATAAAAATTTATCTCATTTAATCCTTGCAACATGCTGCAAGATGGGTACTATTATCCAAATTTCGACACTTGAGGAAGCTAGAGGCTAATGGTTTTCTCTGCAGGGCAGGGACTCTGTCTTTTATCGACTATCCCTCCGGGACAACTCAGTGGTGAACCCAACATAGATACTCGATAAAAGGTCAGTTGAATAAATGAGCCTTGAAAAGGTTAAGAAAATTGTTTGGGGTCAAAAACTTTCTAAGAAACAAAGTAAAGATCCAAACCCCATTCTGAGTCTACCTTCCTAACATATATTAAGCCCCTAAATTACACCAGGTGCTGTCTGACAAGTGAACCGGCCACACATTATAAATACAAACATGGTAAAGAAGTGAAAGGTTCACCAGCACCCTGCCCTTTAATCAGTACCTAGGACACAGCCAGTGTGCAGTGATAGTATTCTATTTTCCTAACTGAATAGAGCTGAGAGTTCACACTGTAGGACTAATTGTCCATATATCTTCTTGGCTTGGACATACGGCATGATTTTCTGAGACCGTATTCCGGACTTCTGATGCACACCCATCACCATGGCATGAAAGAAGGACCTGATGAAAAGCAGCATCTGTTTTACATTTGGTATGTGCCCAGCAGACCCCGGGCCTGGTCACCCGGTTAGAAAGTGAAGGACCTGGGGCCCAGCCCCACTTAACCTGACTTGCATATATGGTATCTTGTAAAGAGTTAAAGAGCAAAACAAAGGTGAAGAGGTAGAAAGTAATTTTGCCAATAGCAAACCAAATACATCATCAGTAGGGCCAGTAGGTGGGGTGTGTCTGCCTGGGCTGTCCCCTGTGCCACTGGCTGTGGCATTGCCAGATGGTGTCAGCACTTGGAAGTGTCTTCATCCTGGTACCAAGCAAAGTCCCCCTCAGTCCCTGGAGCTGCGTTGGCACTTAGTGGACACATGTGATTGTAACCCACCCTATCGAGTAAGTCTTTCCCTTCTGCTTCTTCCCCTCTGCCTCTACCCTTAATATGTGTTTGTTTTCTATTTGGGGCCAAATTATTGGCCAAAACTATTCCTCTCATATGACCTCGAACTTAGTGATTTAAAGCAAAACAAATTTATCTTGCAGTTCTGGAGATCAGAAGCCTAAAATTGTTTTTTCTCAGGTGAAAATCAAGGTATAGAAGGTCCCGGGTTCCTTCTGGAAGATCTAGGGGGAAATCCGTTTTTTCGCCTTTTTCAGCCTTGAGAGGACACCTGCCTTCCTTGGCTCATAGCCCCTTCCTCCATCCTCAGAGCTAGGAGACTAGCATCTTTTCTTCCTCTGACCTCTGCTTGCATTCGCACACCTTGTCCACACCTCTCTCAGGCCATCACCTCCATTTCTTCTCCTGCCCAGTGACACACGACTGAATGGTTATTTCAAGCATTTGTAGCAGGATATGCGAAACTGAGTGCTGATCAGTGTATTTGTGACCATGTCAGCCAGATTGTAGGTTTTTCTTCAGGCATGAGGCAAATGCAACCAGAAGAGACTCTTAAATACACAGAACAAACTGAGAGCTGCTGGAGGGGGTGGGGGCGGGGATGGATTAAATGGGTGATAGGCATTAAGGAGGGCACTTTTCAGGATGAGCACTGGGTATCATAGGTAAGAGATGAATCACTGGGTTCTACTCCTGAAATGTTAACTAACTTCAATTTAAATTTAAAAAGAAGAAGAAGAATCATCATCATCACAGGAAGCTGTCTCAGTGGCTTAAAGTCCCTCTTACCAGGCATGAAAGGTGGGGGATGTAAGCAGTGTCCTCCCACAGACGTGCTGAGGGCACGGTCACTGTCTCCAAAGAAAGCTTCCAATTTCCAAATAAACACCCAGCTGCTTCAACTCTGACACTGGCCCACGTAAAGCAAGAGTAAATGAAAAAGAGACTTTTTTCCCAACGGTTTTGCACGTTTAACATGGGAAAAACTGAGGAGTTGGCACACAGGTGATCTTGATCCTCAGTGGAACCCTAAAGAAAAGGAGTTCCATTTTAACGTCCCGTCACGTACAGTCAGTGCTGTGAGAATGCTACATATGCGCTCCTGAATCACCGCGATATGCAAAAGTGAGCAATAAAAACCACAGGGGTTACGGGTTTGTGGGCATAACACTTAAAAACTTTCTCAGTGACACATTACAAAAAATATATATGTGTGTATATATAAGCCTAATAAACATAGCAACGTGGTTTTATAGTTGTTAAATGGTTAAGGAATAAATACTACAATAAATATGACACTTGGCCTTGAAAAAGACGTGCAGTCAGCTTGGGGACATAAGCATCAGAAGGAAGGCAAGTCCTGAGTTACCATGAAGCGTTGAAAGAAGGGAGGTTCATCGGGAGGGATGGGAAAGGAGAGGAGTTAGGTGGAAGGTTGCCATGCCAAACGTGAGTAGGTGGGACGCATAACACATGCTGTGAACTGAGGTAGCTGGCAGATGGTTGAGGGGTGGTGTGTGTGTGTGTGTGTGTGTGTGTGTGTGTGTGTGAGCATGTGCGTGCACACGCACAGGCTTTACGTATTCCTGGGCTGCTAGGTTCTGCTGAATGCAGTTTTCTGTGCTCATTTAGTGTTTCTCATGGATGAAATCATGTGTAAGCAAACATGAGATTCCCGTGATGCTCAAATTATCCTTTGATACATCAGTTGTGCCAGGATAAATTTACATTTTCAGAACAAGCATTATAGCACAACTGACTGTATTTTTATGCAAGTGTTCTGATCAGATCCTCCTGGGGGAGACACGCCAAAGGATAGGAGCTTATCAAGCTATTAAACAGAAGTTGTTTTCAGTTGTCTGGCATCTTTGGGTATTGCTAGACAGATGGTGAGAACTAGGATTCATTCCCTTATTTTAAGGCAAAATCAAGAAGAGATTGTAAAGATGTCTCACAGAGACACAGGAGAAAATGTAGGTAAAGGAAAGTTCCCCTGAATTCTTGGTCCAAAAAATTCCAGCGGCATACCATATGATTGTAAATAAAATTAGTACATGATTCCAAATGTCTAACATTCTGGAATTGGCAAAACTAGGGACCCAGAAAAAAGATCAGTGGTCACTAGTGTTTAGGGAGGGAGGGGTGAATTAGCAGAGCACAGAGGGGTTTTAGGGCAGTGAAACGATTCTTTATGACACTACATTAGTGGGTACATATCATTACTTATTTGTTCCAACCCATAGATTATATAACACCAAGAGTGAACCCTAATGTAAATTATGAACTTTGGCTGATGATAACATTGTCAAGGTAGGTTCATCAACGGTGGGAAATATACCACTGTGGTAGGGGATGTTGATAATGGGGGAAGTTGTACCTGTGTGGGCAGCAAAGGATATATACAGACAGAGATGTCTGTACTTTCCATTCAATTTTGCTGTGAGCCTCACGTCTACTTTTTAAATTCCCTTCTTTGATAAGAGCTTCAGTGTAGACATTACAGATATGTGTGCAGGACAAGCTCAACCCAACTACTAGTTCTCCTTAGAAAATCCTTAAGACTCCCTCAAGTGATGCTATTCATTGCCTAGTGATTTTCCAACTCTCACTTCTCAGTCATGGCGCCCTGAGAAAAGTTGAGAGCATCCAGAAGAGAGGTAACAAATGTGTGCTTCTAGCATTGATCATGCACAAACATCTGTTACAGGAGACTCCTGTGCCTGAACCATTTTTTCTTGAGAATAAATAAGAAGTGGTAGTGTCTGCAGAGAAGCAAATGAGCACCCCAGTGCCAGTGTGCACTAAGGGACAGTTAGCAAGCCCAAGTGATAGTGTGTCCAGTGTGGGTTTCTTTTGCCAAAAAAAGGGGGGAAGTGGAGGGAAGAAGGAAAGTGCAGGGCAGCACTTGAAGGCAAGGTCTAGTGGTTCTAACCTAATAGGGAGACATACTGGGGTCAAGCTGAGGAGAGAGTCCATCCTGGATGAGAGAGAAATGATATTTTTAGTGACATTTATTGACTGCCTTCTCTGGCACTCATGCTGCTTTCTCTGTGTTCTGCTCCTTATCTTAACAACCACAATGCCAACATATTCCCTTACTTTTTTAAAGGAGCCACTTTAGACATTTTTCCCAGAGAGCAGAGATTCCCCCTTTCTGGTCCCCCACCCTTCCTCCTTCCCTGTCATCATATCCAACATCCTTAGCCTTATTGCTCTGGGCCTGGCACCTGTTTCAATTATTCATTCCTAAACTTCTAAGTCATCCTGTCATTTTTTTTTAGGTGTAGTTGCCACAAAAATAGATGTAGATATGAGGAACCATAACTTTAAAGGACAGAACTTAAGGGGCGTCTAAATGGCTCAGTTGGTTAACTTTCCAACTTTGGCTCAGGTCGTGATCTCACGGTTCGGTTTGAGTGTTTGAGCCCCACGTCAGGCTCTCTGCTCTCAGCACAGAGCCTGCTGTGGATCCTCTGTCCCCTCTCTCTGCCCCTCCCTCGCTTGCACTCTCTCTCTCTCAAAATAAATAAATCAGTTAAAAAAAGTAAAGGACAGAACTTAAATAAGAATTTTTTGACCTCTTGCCATTATCACTGCTTTAAAATTTTGGCTTTCAAATTACTTCAATCCTGCTTAAATTGCGTGATCTTTCTATTAACTCAGGTCCACAAATCCTTATCCACAATTTCAAAGTTCAAAGCTAAAAGTATTTTCCCTAAGCTTGATGCAAACTTACATGAAGGCAAAACCTGGCATGCACTGCCAGGAGGTTATTTTTCGTCATATTCATCTCACTTAGCATGAATAATCTTGCATTACACCACAGAAATATTCATTGATTTGCTTAAAGAGGTACTGTCTCAAACCCCACTGGGGTGCTTCCCAACTCAGAGTGTGTGTAGCTAATTGCTTATCTACAAAGCAAAAATCTTGACTTCCAAAACATATTTAGCCCAAAGGTGATTGGGAATTGAAAACCTGTATGATTTTCCAATTATCAGCCAGGAACACGGAGGTTAAGTTTTAGTACAGGTGCTGGAGAAACCGCTGGTCGCCCCCAGATGTGTTCTCTCTGAGCACGTGGCTACACAGAACTTCCCGCATCCCCTGCAGACAGGCGGGACCAATGCGTAGGGAATTCTGACCCAAGGATGGATGTGAAGCTGCCATGTCACATGATGCAAGGTCCATCTCTTGCTCTGAACTGCAACTTTCCCGTGACCCCAGGCTCCCACTGGCTCGAAACGCTCGTGGCTGAAACTAACCTGGAAGCCACGGGCTGAGGGTGGCAGCCTCAGTCCTGCACCAGTGACCTCTATCCCTGCGTGACTCTCTGGAGCAGAGATCACTTTGTTAACTAAGGACTGTTGCCTGAGAGAAAGGTAAAATTCTCTACTCCGTAATCCATCGTATTTTGAGGTGTCTTCGTTAAACACTTAGCCTTTCTTCGAGCTGCTATCACAGCCTCGGCTCATGCGATCACCGACTCAAAATTAGCGTCTGTTGATTTAACGAGATTTCATTACTTCTATTAGAAAAAGGGAATTTGTCCACAAACTTTTGAGTGGGTTTCTTAATTTAAATAAGATGGCCTTTCAGCTCATTGATTTTTTTTTTTTTTACCCTCTCTCATTGAATCTTCATTAGCATGCAAAACAACCAGCTGGTCAGCCGTGACCCAAATTGACAAAATTGTTTTCCTTGCCTCTGTTTTCAGTCACCTAACAGTAAATTTCTTAATTACCAACTTTCTCCAACAGTTTTTGTTTTGGGGAGGTTTTGTTTGTTTGTTTGTTTTTTGCTGTCAGGTAAAGTACAGGCATTCGAAGTCCTTGAAGCTGTCCCTGTGTAGATCTCAATAGAAGGAAAAGGCAAGGGGTGCCTGGGTGACTCAGTCGGTTAAGCACCTGACTCTGGCTCAGTCTGTGATGTAACAGTTCATGGATCTGAGTCCCATACTTTCTCAAAATAATTAAACATACAAAGAATTTTTTTAAATTAAAAAAAGGAAGGAAAACACAAAAATAATCTTGAGTCTTCTTAAAAAGACCTTTTTAAAGGCCTTTTATTTTATTTTCATAAAATAATAAGCATGTATAAAATCCATTCTTATAAATTCTGGGGATTATTTTTTCTATTGATTGATTTCTTATGATTTCCCATCAGGTCCTACTTAGGGTGGTCTTGATCCAGCACCTATTAATATTCTAAAGGTAAATGTATACAACCCGAGATGTTGACAATGTATCCAATTGTACCAGAGTTTCAGGAACATACTGATGGACATCTCCATCTGCCAATCTGAAAATCCTCAGCCATATTGAGAAAACTATTGGTTGTTTCAGGATCCAAAGTACTGATACTAGGTTTGAAATATTGTTGGTATCTTCTGATTACGTAATAGCCAAGAACATGAGATTTTACTATAATGATTCTCAGTTTTATGACAAAACTTTGTAGTCATTTTAGCATCTTATATTTTGTGCCCCCCCAAAATAAATACATATTTTTCACCTGTGCTGGTTAACCAAATGCAGAATGGAGAAGGAGAGGAAGGAAATTCAGACTTGAGAAGGAAAAAAAGAGTCAATTATAACATGTTATCCCTTCCCACTTTTATTTTTTTTCTCTTAGAGATTATTTCCACATGAATTATTTACATTAAAATAGTACCGTAGTAACCGGTATTCCAGTGACCACTGTGTTGCTTCCGATGCTG
This sequence comes from Panthera onca, assembly GCF_046562875.1. Classification (NCBI taxonomy): domain Eukaryota; kingdom Metazoa; phylum Chordata; class Mammalia; order Carnivora; family Felidae; genus Panthera; species Panthera onca. Next base: position 186,188,029 of record NC_138342.1, read on the forward strand.
TTGCAACAGATCCTAACTTGACATTATTCCACCTTCCTGGTCTGCCGCTTCTTTAAGCTAACCGGTGAATTTCTTCTAAAGCTCAACACTTGACCCTATGTTCTTGATCTTCAGCCTTTGCTAGAATTAAGTGATGCTGTCTTACAACTTCAGGTGCAAATTGTATATATGACAGTAGTTATTATGTGTATGACGATCACTGTAAAAATCCTTTGTAAGCCTCAATCTGGTAGCAAAACTGATTACTCCCCATAAACCTCAAAAGATTCACTGTTCTTTTCATATCCGTGTACCACATTCTTCTTTGCACTCCAGTGCTCGGTTAAATAAACTGGCTCCTTCACCTGGCGAACTTCTATGGAAGAATAATACAACCCAATGGTTAAAAAATAGGCTCTGGAGTTAATAGACCCAGTTAGACATCTAGTTCTTCCTCTTGACAGATGTGGGGCATTGGGCAACTTCTTCAACCTCTATAAGCAGTGGAAATATTTTGCACAGTAGTTGGCCTATAATAGGTGTTTAATAAATGTGAGAAATTATTTTCATCTGGGATACATTATCTAAGAGAATATCTTATAGATAAAATACATATGCATAGAAAATATCTCACAAGTATTAGTTTTGTCTTGATCTCATAAACACACTAAAAAAGTGTGTTTAGCAATGGCTCAGCATATCTTGGTGGACTTGTTTATCTAAGCCCTAAGCTGGGATGATTAGCCATTTGGGTAGAAAGCCAGGGTATAATCCTCAACGGGCCAAGCTTCCAGGGAAAGGGTAAGGATCTAAACCCAAACACAGAACCAAGATAGTGTCCATAAAGTGAAAGGTACAGGTGGTAAAGATTAGAAGAGGTACATAGAGTAGAATCTGATTTCCAGCAGCACGATGCTAAGGCCCTACTAAGTAGATTATGTGTCTTCCACAGCTTGCTCTTTTTAAAGAGTTATTCTTAGCCTCTTCCCTGTAGGAGCTAATAGGAAAAACTAAATCAAATTATTTGTCCAACTCTTGAAGAGTTAATAATCATAGCTTTGTAAATTCAGTATATGAAGGATATTTTTCTTCTGCAGCAAAAGATAATGGTTAAAAATTGCAGACTTGGAGCTAGACCACCTGAGAAAAAGGAAGGCAAATCTCATGAATTGCCTTGTAATAGGTTAGCGTTAAAAAAAAAAAAGAAGAAGAAGAAAAGATTCTGGCGATTTTCAAGCAAAGAGAGATAGTAAAAATTTGGAACTAGAGGGACAATTGAGAAAAGTTTGGCTTATCGTGATAAATGAAGTGAGAAAAGTAAAAAAATATATATATGTATATAAATGTAAAAATGTAAAAATGTAAATGTAAAAAAAAAAATATATATATATATATATATATATATATATATATTTAAGGAAAAAATAATATCCATCCCAGTGAAGAATTTTTAGAACAGAAAACCTGGAAGCTAGGTCAGATTTAGAAGGTTTTAGAAGCCACAAAGCCAGAAAAGGTGCACTACCTCAACCTTTAGAGTTATTTTTGCTAAAACTCAATATCCTAAGCTTTAGTTCCTGAGGGAACAACTTAGCCTTAGCTGATGATAATGTTCCTACTGGAGAAAGAAATCTTATTTTGATGGTCTTGGTGAGTCTCAAGATTCCTATCCACTGTATCAGTATGTCCAAAACTGGTTTTATCTTTTCTCCTCACCCCTTTTTTGTTAATATGGGTACTCCAGGAAGCAGACGCCAAAGATAATTAAATGTGCAGGAATTTTATGAAGAATGCTGATGAGGCCAATAGTATGCAGATAATTATTCATCAACTAGGTCTCTATGAGAAAAAGACCTGATTTGTAATGTTTGTGTATTACTTGATGTAATCACTCCCACTTTAGCCCGTTTCACACTATCAGCATGGTGTCCCTGAACCCCAAGTTGAGAAGAGATGCACTTGATCCTCTTGAGCCAGTCCCAGCCAAGTGGGATCCAGCACACCTCTTTGTAAGGGAAACAGGGAGGGACTCATGCTAAGGCTGCACCTCAAAGTGAAGGAGAGAGGGAAAGAGGGTTGGATAGAAGTTGGGATGTTGGCTTTGGCCAGCCAGAATCGGCCATCAGAGAAATTGGCCATCAGAGGCCTGGCTCATGCAGATGGTGTGATGGATTTCAAAGCTCAGCAACAAGGCCCTTGGTCAATTACACACCCTATGATCGGCGGTCTTCAGGGTACATTCTCACGGACGCCATCCCTTGCAGACTTCTTTCTCCCACTGAAACTTGTTTCTGTATGAATGCTCTTACCTAATAAAGGCTAACCATGGGAACAATGAATTTGATAAAATTGACCAAAAGCATGTAGAAGAAGTCAGTCCATCAATTTTTTAAAAAGCTGTTGTCCAAAATAAGATGATAAATCATAAATGGAAGTGAAAGTAAAGAGTAGTACATAAACCAAATACTGAATAAAATAAGACAAAGGTAAAATCCAGGGAAAGAGCATTTTGCGGAAGACTCATATTGAAATAAAGCAACACACTCATGAACACTTACATTTCCATTTGGAATAACAAGCCCGCATTTAAACGTATACAGGCAGAAGAATTGTGTGCTGTGTATGATATTAAAGTAATGATTCTACTGTGTGGACTTGTCAAATACTACTTTAATTTATTGAGTTGAAGAAATGAACCCACATGAATTTTTGTTAATTAGAAAATAGAAAGCTTTAAAATGAAAGTCGAACAGAATCCTGTTCTTCCCCTTTCCTATTCAGGTCCTAGTCTCCAGCTTTTTTGTGATGGACATTTTGATGCATCTCGTAGATCCCTCAGCACAGAAAAATCTCACTGTCCTTATTGCTGGGAGTATCATGGACAGATAGGCTACGGCCATCTTCAAGAAATGGCTCAGCAGCAGAAAGCCACCTAGCTCAAGGGCACTCCTATGCAGTGACACATCACATCAGTGGCACTGCATAAAGCCTGAGCCAACTCAGTCTGACTCCAGATGACTCTAGTCTAAAAGGCCATTTTAGCTCCAGCATTCCTCCTGTGCATGGCCAAGGCAGCCTGACACTGGGCTTGCATTCACCTAGACTTCCTCCTCTGCATATTTCTGCTTCCTTCCCCCCCCATTGAAAATGCCTTAATAAGATTCAGAGAAGCAGAGAGCAGAATGCTGGTTGCATGGCCTGAGAGAGGGGGAAAAGAGGAGTTGCTAATCAGCAAGTATAAAGCTTCAGTTAGATAAGATGGATAAGTTCTAGGGGTCTGCTGTGCAACATCATGCCTATGCTTAACAACAGTGTATTGGACACTGAAAAGTCTCTTGTTGTGTTCTTACCATAATAAAAATAAAAGGAAAAAAGGAAAGAAAGAAACAAACAGGGAAATAGGGGTATTTTACAAGAGAACTCATGGAAACGTAATTTCACCACTTGGAAAATAAAATTCATGGTTTTAATACTGGAAGAAAGAGAAGGAAGGAAGGAAGGAAGGAAGGAAGGGAGAGAGAAAAGGGGAAGGAAGTAGGGAAGGAAGAAGGGAAGGAAGGAAGAAGGAAAGGAAGAATCTTCATCTCCATTGCATGTCCTAAAAAAATAAGGAACCCTCATGCAAAATTCCTACTCAGCATCTGCTCCTGCAGACGAGGACCCAATCTGCAATAAAAGGCAGCCACTTATTTGAAAGTTTTTACTGAAGTACAATTTACATACAGAAATTAGACATATAAATTTCCCGTTCAATGTATTTTCACAAACGGAACTCAAGATGTAATCAAATAAGCACAGAACATTTCCAGCACCTCAAAAGAGACAACAGTTTCACAGTTACTCTTTAAAATGTCTAATAAAATTTTAACTGAGTGTAACAGTTTTTCAGATGCATGCAAAGAGAAGAAAGGAAAAACCTTACATTATTTCCTAAGATAGTGCGCAGACCTTAAACAAAAAAGAGATTTAGACTTTAAATGCAAAGCTTAGAGTGTTGTACACAGTATCATATTGTTCTCAATATTTATATTACTTAAAACTGACTTTTGACTGATGCCCATTAATATAAAAGGGCTAGTTATACAATAAATAGGATGTATGTAGAAGCAGCGTGAATCCCTCCTGATGAGCCTTGAGAGCTCTCTGACTTCTTCTGCAGGAAAGCAGATGTGTGTTGGGGCAAAATCACCAAGCATCAGTCTGGCCCTGCTCTGTGCATTCAGCAGCTCTTCTCATCTTTTACGCCCGCCCCCCAACTGCAGAAACAGAGTCCAAGAAACCCCTGATGAGATTCTCTTCCCGAAGCAGGTTTACAGAGCCCATTCTTCATTTCCAAGAAACCGGAGAATTGGAAGATGAGCACCGAGGAAGACAGAGTGATAACTTGAAGGGGAGGGCACACTTTGAAGTCAAGAAGGGGGGCAGAGAAGAGACTCTGAGGAGAAACTCAGCTTTCCCCAGGACTCTCCCTACACCACCCCCCCTCACCACACGTACCACACGTCACACACCACATACGCTGCATACCATACACACACACACACACACAGCACACAACACACACATCACACACATACACAGCTCACACCCCCATACACATACATACCTACCTAACATACCACATACAACATACCACACCCCCACACACACATTCACACTCCTCACACAGTGGGAAATCTGTCTCTTCTGAGCACCCTGGACGTTTGTTTCCCATCTGGATAGTGCCAGAAGACTCAGGCACTCTGTGAAGAGAGGCTGCCCCTCACCAAAATGAAGTCAAACAATACTGGGGGAGGAAGAACTTCCTTTTGAAGAACCCGTGCATCCACCATCATTGTCTAAAAGCACGACCCAGAAAGACAATACCGGCTTGGAATGCTGTGACTTACAATTCACAAGAGTTTAGAATTTGAATCATCAACTGGAAGAGTCAGTGAGTTAAATAGGAGGCAATATTTGAAATGCTCAAGAATTTTTAGGAAAACTTCCTAAGGGATAAGGAGTGAGATCTGGAATTAGGAATGCAAAGGACCAGCAATATGCTTTGAGGTAGAGTTTCCATCAAGATTAGGACCTCAAGGGCAAGAAGGCAAGTAGGAAAAGGCAGTCTTCTGAACTCAGATATTCTCAGCCCATGGTCAGAACTGTAGGAAATGGAGCCGCAGAAGGCAGTATTCAAAAGTCCAGAGTCTGGCTAACGGAGATGCCAGAGCTTAGGAAGGACCTATTCATGATTAGCATCTATTGCGCGGTTATCCCTTGAATTAGGCGGTGTTCTAAACACACGTGTTCTGCCATTTGCTGCAACAGTCCCGTGAGGCAGGTAGGCTGCCAGCCCCATGTTGCCGACGAGGACAGTGAGGCCCGGGGTAGTACGCACCCTGCCCAGGGCCGTACAGTTAGGAAGTGGTGTAGCCAATATGCGAACGTAGGAGGCCTGGCTTTATTGCCCCTGTCTTTTGTACTTGCATCCTGCTAACCCAGAGGCACACACACCATGAAAATAGGTAAACTGCAGCTTATTGTCAGAGACCCTCTAAGACCCCCGGACCTAATGTTAGACTTTGTAACTTTTTATCATTTTGTCTTAAAGATCACTCCCCTCATCTGTATAAGCTTCAGGCCTTGCAAAAGCGGGTTCCTTCCTGCCAGCTGTCAATAAGAAAGCTGTTAACAGGAAATTCCAGGTAAGTGAGTCATTTATCACAGTCAGGTTATTTATAGATGCCTACAGTGGGGGAGGGGCAATGCTTCCCAAACTTCTCCATGTTGTGACACACATCTAACATGTTTTTATAAGGCTTTCTATGTTTATAACATGTTTTTATGATTTTTTAAAAACACATCTAACATGTTTTAAAAGGAGGAAGATATTCACAGCTGGTGGTGACTACTCCAAGCCTCACCCAAAGGCTAACATACCAGGCTGTGTCTAGAACACCTGTAATCTATTGGAAGAACAATGAGCATCGCCGTCCTTCTGGGTGCAGTGCTCTGAGTGCTGGCAGAGCTAATGATTAGCCAAGTTCTTACCAGGGCCTCAGAGCCCAGAGCAAAGGTGTGAGGTTCCCAAGGAATGAATGTGAGATTACCACTTTAGTTTTTGTTTTTATTAAGTTCCTATTCATATTATATGCATTTACTTTTTAAGTTTTTATTTTAATTCCAGGTAATTAACATACAGTGTTAAATTAGTTTCAGGTGTACAATATAGTGATTCTACAATTCCATACACCACCCAGTGCTCATCTCGGCAAGACTCCTTAATCTCCATCATCTATTTAACCTGACTCCCCACCTACCTCCCCTTTGGTAACCATCAGTTTGTTCTCTATAAATAAGAGTCTGTTTCCTGATTTGTTTCTTTTTTCCTCTTTGTTCATTTGTTTCTTAAATTCCCCATATGAGTGAAATCATATGGTATTTGTCTTTCTCTGCTGACCTACTTTGCTTAGCATTATACTCTCTAGCTCCATTCAGGTTGTTGCAAATGGCAAGATCTCGTTTTTTAAGACTGAATAATATTCCAGTGTGTGTGTGTGTGTGTGTGTGTGTGTGTGTGTGTGTGTGTGTGTGTGTACTTGAGCTGCTTCCATAATTTGGCTCTTATAAACAATGCTTTTATAAAGGTTGGAGTGCATGTATCTTTGAATTAGTGTTCTTTTATTCTTTGGGTAAATACCTGGTAGTGTGATTGCTGGATCATAGGGTAGTTCTATTTTTATAATTTTAATATGAATTTACTTTTAGAGATACCTTGGTGGTTCATTCGATTAAGTGTCCCACTCTTGATTTCGGCTCAGGTCATGACCTCAGCCAGGGTGGTGGGATTGAGCTCCGAGCGTCCAGCTCTGTGCTGAGTATGGAGCCTGCTTAGGATTCTCCCTCTCCCTCTTTGTACTTCACCCCTCCCTCCCTCTCTCTCTCTCAAAACAATACACAAAATATAATTTACTGTTAAAATTAGGTAATATATATTCACAAGTGTGAAGGTCAAAAGGACTTTCATGAAAGATAAAAAAAACAATCCATAGATCTAGGTTTTCTTTTTCTTCAATTGAATTTTATGTTAACACTTTTCCCCTAAAATAGTGACACCTACCTTAAAAATATTTCAAAGATTTTGGTGCCAATGTTTTCCATATTCCACACAAGTTTTCTGTGGCTCTTCTGTCCCCTTTATTACAAATTGCAAAATTGACATATTGTGGGGTGCCTGGATGGCTCAGTCGGTTGGAAGTCCGACTTTGGCTCAGGTCATGATCTCATAGCTCATGGGTTCGAACTTCACGTTGGGCTCTGTCCTGAAAGCTCAGAGGCTGGAGCCTGCTTTGGATTCTGTGTCTCCCTCTGTCTCTGCTCCTCCCCGGCTCTCTGTCTCTCACATACACACACACACACACACACACACACACTCTCTCTCTCTCTCTCTCTCTCTCTCTCTCTCTCTCTCAAAAATAAATAAACATTAAAAAAAATTTTTAATTGACATATTGTGTGAATTGAGGAAAAGGAAGGTGGGGGGAGACTAACAAAAATTCATCATACACCATGGATTAATTGTTTTTCTGTGTTCTGACATAATCATCATAACACATAGCTGTTTTTCATATCTTTGAGAAAACAAAGGCTCAGAGAGTTAAAAGAATTTGTCAAAGTGGAAAACAGTTACCTTACGGTAAAGTTGAATGTTCCAGCTAAGGGCTGTGTATTTCAAAGCCCAAGCACTACCGCCCAGTTTCTCCCAGGGTAGGTTTTTGTTTTTGTTTTGTTTTTTAAATAAATGCAGTGCTTCTGGCAAGACCATAGGGCAGGGGGAAACATGTTCTCTCACTTGTCTCAAAACGGTGTGTCTGCATCTTCAGTGTGGAAATGCCAGTGAGTAAAACCTTCCAGACTACCTGCCGTGCACATAAAACTTCTGTAGGGGAGTGTATAACCTGCAAACATGCCCACAGGATCCACAGGCGGCTCTCCTGCCTGCAGGAGACATTGGTGAATAATTAGAGATACACCCAGAGGTTTATGTACATGCGCATTCATCGTGGTGTTGTTTATAATAGCTACCAGTGGAGAACAATCCAAATGTCCCAGTGGGGGAATGATTAAATAAATTAGGGACATTCATATAATGAAATCTTACTGCCATTAAAAATCATAGTTTCCAAGACAATTGCATTTAATGCATGATCCTTTATTATTCCTGGATACTGGAAGACAGCTATAACGAACACTACAAGGCTAATTAGGAAACTTTTAATATGGACTACTTACCAAATAATATCGTTTATTAAATGTTTATATGATAGATGTAATTTAACAAAATATGTTAATTCTTAGAAAATACATGCTTATATATTTAGGGATGAAAAAGTCTTATTCTTAAGAAATATAAGAAAGAAGCTCACAATAGAATATTAAGATAATTAATTTTCATGTTGCTTAAAATATATATGCATAGAAAAAAAACAAAGACTAGAAAGACACACACCATAATATAAGCATTGGTAATCTCTGTATAGTGAGATCCTATGCAATTTTTAAAATTTTAGCCTTTGTACATTTTATCATTCTTCAATTTTCCTACCAGGGCCTACTATTATTCTGTTCCCACACCTTTAAGGTATATGCACAGGGAGAAATTCAAGAGTAGAGAAAGGTTGATTGGGCACATCGCTGACTTAAGTCAGTAAGAGGGCCTAGTAAAGCAATCCAAAGTAAAATAAGGTGCCCAAGTAGGTACTGGGAGCATAATAGGTCAAAGTTACATTGTTGGGGGGAGGGGTAATTAGGGCAGGAGGGTATATAAAGACCTCATCTGAAGAGCTAAAGGAGTTTTACTGGTAAATTAGATCTCAGGGCAAAAGATGTATAATATTTTATTTTTAAGGTACTCTAGGACAAGTCAAGACAATTTTTTAAAAATGAAGAAATCAAATTGCAACTTTGTATGGAAGATCACTCTTGATGTCCTCTGCCCTCACAACTTGACATACCCCTTCTCCTCTACCTCATGTCTAGAGAGGGAAATGGTCATGTTTCTGGATTCCATTTTGGCAATGTGCACGACAAGAGGCTACTTGTGACTTGCTAGCCCCCTGGGGAAATTTTCCACTCAAGAAGGTAGAAGAAAGAGATCTGGGAAGGAGAGAAGGAGTCAATAGAAGAGACAACAGGATAGCTTGAGTATCGGTCCCATGTGGGACACCATTCACATTTAAGAAAATGTCTGACAGATGTTCAAAGGCTGAGGCACAGAAGAGACCAGACCCTGGTCTCATACAAGGGGATGAGTTTGCCAAGCAAGGGAGTGCACCTCTCAGTTGCTCATTCCGCCCACTTTCCCTCCCATCCCCATCACCACATCTGTTTGGTGTGGAGTTTATATCCAGAAGCCTTGGGTGAAAATGCTTTTGCAACTTTTTCATGGTTGTTTATGCAAAGTCAGCAGAGTAAGAATAGTATAGATTCAATCTTCCCCACACAGGTGATCAGTGGCAGGCCCAGGGCAGACAATGATCCACATGGGATGACTTTGCCAGAGGAGAAAAAGTAGGCTGTTTTCCTTGATAATACCAGCCCCTTTGGGACAAAGGGAAAGAAAAGGAGCTATTACCTTACACCACAATTTAATGTAATGCGTACTAAGTTAAAATATACGACCTTTATATTCATTTATAAAAAATCAATGTGGGGTTTTTTTTGTAATTGAGAAAGCTGTAGACCAAATATATTTGGTGTTTGCTATTCATAATTTGTTCCTTAGCGTTTTGAGGTGATAAATCAAGAAACAAAATTTAATAAAATAAAAAATGGGGAACAGAACAAATTGTTCAAAGAGAGTGTGATTGGTTCTCCATCACTAGAGTTCTTGGACTCTAAGTGTATGTGGTGTCAGGGTGAAAATGCAAAGAGCGAACACAGAGAACAGAAGAGGGCACGATTCGGGACCCAAAGTCTAGTTCAGATCTGTTCCGATGCCTGTGAGGGCACAAGATAAAAATGCATAGGTTTGAAAGAGAAGACAGATCTAGATGAGTGAGAAAGGTGGATGCCAACCTTACAGTAAACCCAGTTACCTATCCTCTCTCCCTACTTAGCTCCCTCCCTCTGGTTGTCTATGCTAATTAACAGATTCAATTATCAATTTTTCACCCAACTGAGTCTCTAATTTAAAGACAAAAATCTGTGTTAAACATGTTCCTTAATAATCATGCAGTTGTGTAAGGGTTAAATCCTATCAGTTTTCTTGTCTGCGATTGAAAACATGGGCAGTGACTTCTGTGAGTGGGAAGAGGCAGGAAGGGGTACCCTCTGTGATTGGTGCCATTCTGCAATGCAAGCAAGGAAGGATTCAAACAAACAAAAAACCTGCAGGGACAGAGCACTAAGAATGGGCAGCCAAGAGAAGGTCGGTTCACAGAACTTTCTCCCAAATCCTCACGTGTTGGGATGGAATAAGTAAACTTGATTTCATCTTCCAGTGATTAAAGCCTTTTGCTTATAGCAAGTAGCAAAAACACATAAAATAACCTTATAAAAAATTCAGTAAAGTCATTTGGCACCTATAGCATTGATACATTTATTGAATAGAGACTTTGTTCTGTGATCTTTAAACATATTCACAGAAGGTTCCAGCCTCTTGTGGTTGTGGTAAACATGAAGGATAATGATGATATTGACAACTAAATTTGCAGTATTCTGAACATATAAGCCTTCCCGAGTACAGATACTCCAGGCCCCATGGAATGGAAAGAAAAGCAACTTTTCAGTGGAGGCTGAGTCATGAGTCCCTCTCACCAACCCTGGAAAGGAGAACCCATGCACTTGCTCCCACCCAGAGGAGTCAGTCTTGTCCCAGCATGCAGAGCTCTGCACATAGAACAAAGACATTCAAACAGCAGAGTTCTTAGGGTGCCTGGGTGGCTCAGTGAGTTAAGTGTCCAACTTTGGCTCAGGTCATGATCTCACTGTCTATGAGTTCGAGCCCCCCATCAGTCTCTGTGCTGACAGCTCAGAGCCTGGAGCCTGCTTCCAATTCTGTGTCTCCCTCTCTCTCGGCCCCTCCCCCACTCGTGCTCTGTCTTTCGCTCTTTCTCTCTCTCTCTCTCAAAAATAAACATTAAAAATATTAAAAATATAAAAAATAGAGTTCTTTAGAGTCAAATAAATAAATACACTCAAAAACATGACATACATTTATAAAACTGGCCTATGACAATGGGATCAGGAATAATAGGGGCTAATTCTTTCTCTACATTTTCAGTGACCAGCATGTATGCGGGACAGTCTAGATAATGAATTTGGTCAAAGACAAGATTTGATCAGCCTTCTATGGTGTTGAAAGTTGATTGTCCAACTTGGCCGTTGATTGTGGCTCAAGTTAACAGAAAGCCTTTTCAGGGGCTTTCCTTTAAGATCACCCAATATTGATAGTGTCAATGCATAAATCATCTTAATTAATAATCATCTGTTGGTCTTAGACCTCATCCTTGGTGAAGGCTCGGGGGCATGTCCCTCAGACATAACTGTTCAGTGAGCAGATGGTAAGAGGGCCCGTGTTCGTCCCTTCATTTGGGAGGCAAGGGGAGAAGATCGGCCTGAGAGCCTCTTGGAAAGAGGCTGGAGGGAAGCTGTAGATGAGGGACTCATCTGTCACGTTGTAGAACGCTATGTGTCCAGACTCGTAGTCTAAGAAAACGCCAACCTTATGCACAGGCTCTCGGACGTGTTGACCTTTTAAAGGTGATGAGACCCAAAGACTATAATCTTCTCCAATTTTTAAGCCTATAAGTGAGAAGAGGTCCCCAGGTGGCTTCGGGAGATTGCCCTTTCGGCTCACGGAGTCCTTGCAAATGCCCACTTCCCACTCGGTCTTGTTGCCCACCTCCACCTCCCAGTAGTGTCTCCCACAGGTGAAGATCTGAGCGCCCAGCACAGTTGCAGACTGGTCAAATCGTTCTGGGTTGTCGGGTAAGTGCTGTCGGATTCCTCCATGTCTCACGCTTTTCAGATCCTCAGACAAGACAAGATAGGCATTGGCTGTGGCTGGATCCAGAGTTATGTCCGCTGCAAGAGGAGAAAAGAATGAACCCCTCTCGCATTCTTGAAAACCCTTTTACATATGTGGAATTTTAATTAAATTCTTAGTTTCCAGTCCTATTTTTAAAAATATGATTTAGGTGAGTGTGGTGAGGAGTTTTGTTTCGCTGAGAACAGAATCTCTGAGCCCTTCTCTCACTGTTTCACAAACATTGAGAGCAAATCTCTGAAAAGAAACAGAAGAGAGTCATGTGGACAGTGATATTTAGCCTGCCTGAGAGGAGAGAGAGAGGAATCGCTGATATAATGGAATGGAATAGAATAGCAGGTTTCTGTTTACAGCATAGCTTTAAAACTCAGAGCTATTTATCCACACGGGGCATACTCTGTCATTTGTATTCAGTTGAGCCAAGGCTCCTTCTGATTCTTCAGTTTGGGTGGGAGAGAAATAGAGGCAGCTATCCTTTCTGGACTTCTCCTTAGGTGCCAACCATTTTCTGTACAATATCTCATTTAATCGTGGCATTTCCCCCCCATTGTATTTATTTATTTATTTAATGTTTATTTTTGAGAAAGAGAGACAGAGTATGAGCGGAGGAGGAGCAGAGAGAGAGGGAGACACAGAATCCAAAGCAGGTTCCAGGCTCTGAGCTGTCAGCACAGAGCCCGACACGGGGCTTGACCCAGGGCTCGAACTCAGAAACTGCAAGATCATGAACTGAGCCGAAGTCAGTCGCTTGACCAACTGAGCTACCCACGCGTCCTTTCCCAGTTTTACAAAAGTGGAAACTGAGGTTCACAGAGGTTTGGAAACTTGTCCAAGATTACAAAGTTACTGAGTGTTGGAATAGCAATTCCCAGTCAGCATTTTTCATTATGTCATGCTGAAATGCAGCCTCCTGTGAGATTAGTGAAACCACCTGTGACCAGTACACTGTGAACCAGTGAGAGACCCCTCCTTCCCATCTTCTGAGAGGAGGTCACAGAAGAGGCTTCCAACTTTCAATGGCCTCTCAGACAAGATTAAGTGCCCCTACCATGTAATTTCATACTTTTATTTATAGATCAAATTCTAATCATCACTAATTATTTGAGATTAATGTCTGTCTCCTCAGTTCCACTGAAAGTTCTGTAAAAGCAAAGGCAGGCCTGTCTTACTTATCACTATAAGAAAGCTGAGAGTTTAATAGCATAGCACCAGGTACATAGTTGGCACTTATCAAGTATCTACTGAATCCAAAGCCCGTTAGACCTTCCTCTGAAGGTCAGATTGTCAACAAGATAAAAGTTAAAAATGAAGGCTGAATTCTCTTCACGATAGCTAGCCTAAATATCTAGAGCATTCTAAAAGGATAGCTTGAATGTTGCCTCATTGAGATTAAGAATTTAAGTAGTTTTTACCCTCACAAGAACAGAGGTAGAAATGCAGAAACCCCTGAGGAGGTGTGCGTGTGTGTGTGTGTGTGTGTGAGCGCGCACGCAAGGCGATGAAATGGACAAAATGGGACAGTAAAAACAAACAAAGGAAGTGCCAGGAATCCTTAGAAAACACAGGTAAGCGAACCCTCAATCAAGTGTGCTTCTGTCGGCTCCAGAACCCAGACGGTCTGTGGCCTCAGCCCACCCTGAGGGTTCGCACAGACTCACGGCGCCTTCACTAGAAGCCTGGCACCCAGATGGTGAGTATTCTGTCAGAGGACGCTGCCAAAAAGCTCAATCTTGTATACCCTCGTACACACTGAAGTTCAGTCCGCAAATCCCTGGAGGTTTGACAAACGAGGCTGACTTACTGCTGAATTTTTTTAGCATCTCCCTCATTCCAGTGATGCGGCACAGACTCAGTTCCGTGGCGGCCGCCTCTGGACACTGGAGCAAGAGTGGCTCACTCCTACAAGAGGGCAGAGACAGTCACTCTGTCTGCCCTGCGCAGCCCGCAGGACCTGTTGCAAGCTGAGGGTCCAGCTTGATGTTCCCCAACAGCATGGACACTCTCCTCCCCACCCTGACAAACGTAGCAGCAGCACACCCCTGTGTCTCACATAACTGAACACAGACTGGAAACCCACCTTTCCAGTGTTCCTTTCACATCCTAAGGGGAGAAAAGAAAGAGGGTTAGTATCTGTGCCCTTTGATCTCTAACAAAGACAGAATCCATTTGGGATCTAGTCCTTTCTAACTTCACAGAATCCACTTTCCATGGCTGTAGGACACCTTGCGTGGGAGAGCACGGGGTAGGGGGAAAAAATCCCCAACTTCCTCCAAGGGTGGGTTCCTGTGCACAGGAGAGGGTTCTCCTAATGGCGGGACTCTCTTGTCCGGTCCTCATATCAACACTTGGTCAAGAGAACATGATGCTGACAAAAGAGCCAAACCATCGATCTTGTTATCCGATGCCTCAGGGAGTCAAAGATCAGCAAAAGGGAAGTGGGAGAGCTGGAGTAAGCCTGTGCGCAGTTGGAGTGCGTGCTTTGCTGGAAAATCACTAAGTTAAATAGCATTCTGTGGGGGCATCCGGGAGGCAGAGGTGAAGCAGCAGCTGGCTCACACAGCCCGCCTTTACAAAGGCCCCAGAGAATGCAGTAGTAGCTCCGGGAGGCAACAGAGCAAAGGCAGTGAACAACATGGGCTCAGTACAGAATACTGCATTTCGACTACATATTAGCTGTTTGATAGGCAAATTACCTAACTGCCAGAGGCCTGAATTATTAAGTAAGAGCTACTGTAAACCCACAGGGTAGATTACAATCACCAAGAGTACATAAAACAGTATTTAACTTCATCAGGTCTCTGTGAAGATGAAATGTAGTGTGCCAGCAGCACATAGTAAATGCTCATTAAACAAAATAACGAAGCTGAAGTTGCAGACAGGCAGGCACAGCAGAAAATGGAGTCATCCTCAGGCTTGGTTTGGATAGCTGTTCTACTGGGTTTTGTTTTTCTCTGCCTCTTCAGGACTGTCTTTCTACTATGGAACATTAATTCTTTTTTTTAAATGTTTATTTGTTTTTGAGAGACAAAGAGAGAGCACAAGCAGGGGAGGGGCAGAGAGAGAGGGAGAGACAGAATCAGAAGCAGTCTCCAGGCCCCAAGCTGTCAACACAGAGCCCAACGTGGGGCTCCAACCCATGAACCATGAGATCATGACTTGAGCCAAAGTCGGATACTCAACGGACTAAGCCACCCAGGCACCCCTCGAACATTAATTCTTTAGGAAAACTATGTTGGGGCTGGAACTTAGTTTTTTGGGTAAATAAACACTTATTTTTGCATGGCTTGAAATATTATGGGCTACGACATGTTGTTGTTGTTGTTGTTATTGTGGCATTGATTTTCCCAGTAGTCTTACCTCAAAAGATTCTAAAGTGGAGCGCTGACAGGTGGACTCTATCTGCTCAATCATCTTGCTTAGGCTTCTTATTTGCTGGGTCAGCTTGATCTCATTGTCCCTCAACTTCTTCATGTTCTCCCTTTCCTCCTTTTCCAGTAACTGGAGCTGTAGTTGTTCCTCCTCCTTCAAAAACTGGCGCATTTTTACATATTCTGACACAACAACCTGCTTACAGGCCTTTGTCTCTTCCTGCCATCCACACACACGCATGCATGCACACACACACGGGAGCAATATAATAAAGTTAGTGACAGAAATGCCTGTGCACACTTTTAGTCCTAGCAAAGGCCTAGAGTTCCACTGTGACACATAACCCATATTCTATTAAGTAGTTGGGGGGCTAGTGTGATATTTTAGGGGGTATGTGTGCTATAGATACAGTAGCAAACAAAACCAAAATGTCTATTCCCAGAAGACTGTCGTTCTAGTGGGGAAAAAAATATAAACAACAACTATGATAGGTGGTGATCCATACCACAATTTAAAAAAAAAAAAAAAGCAAAATTGGGGCACCCGGGTGGCTCAGTCAGTTAAGCATCTGACTTCAGCTCAGGTAATGATCTCGCCGTCTGTGAGTTCGAGCCCCATGTTGGGCTCTGTGCTGTCGTTCAGAGCCTGGAGCTTGCTTTGGATTCTGTGTCTCCCTCTGCCTCTGCCCCTCCCCCTCACACTCTGTCTCTCAAAAAATGAATAAATGTTAAAAAAAAATTTTTTTTTAAAGCAAAATAAAGCAAGGGCAAAAAATATGAAAAAAAAGTGTATATTCATTTATTTAATAAATATCCAATGAAAGCAGACATAGGATCACATCCTAGAGATAGAGATACCCATCACAAATACTCTGCTTTGAGAACTCCATTTATTGGGAGAATCAGATACATTTTTAAATATCTGACTCAACATTTAGGTCTTTGCAAGACAGCTCACGTTCAAATCTGTGACTAACTCAAGCTTTTGTTTAGGCGTACTAAACCAAACTATTATTTGGCCTTTATTTTATCTTTTTTTTTTTTCACTTTCTTTTTACCCCAAAGCATTTGAGCTATTTCTTTTTATTGATTTTTGATCCTCTATTGTCTGTAACTTGTAATTTTAAATAATTATCATCAGAGCCATAATAGAGGTAGCCACCAAGTTGTATAGGTGTATCCAGAAGAAAAGAAAATAAGCAGGCCTGGGGATGGGGAAATTGTTTGAAGTGAGTCTCGGGATTCCCAGGTGGACAAGCAGAGGTACACAGCCCAAAGTAAAGGCACTGCATATTGTAGGACAGGGATTGGAAAATTTGGTCTTTTTCGCCTGGTATTTCACTAGGTATCCCTTTAGTCTCTCTCATAGAACATATACGAGATCCAAAAGTAAGACAGATACTGACCTTGCACAGTGTTACTCTCTCCTTCTCGTGGGATAATACAACCTGAGTTTCCTTTTTCTTTTTACGCAAAAGATTTAAGATTTCCTGGAGTTTCTCCTGCAATAGAAACAAATTCTCTGTGGCAAATGAGCAGAGCACCGGGTTGTGAAGACTTGAGGACCAATAAAAATATGATGAGCGGGACCTAATACAAGGATTGAAGCAGGATCCACGCCAAGTTTGGGGTCTGGTGCCTGGAGACCAGGACCCGTGATTGTCACCAATAGAGAAGATTATGGGCATAAGTGATGGAACGTGATTTGTGTTCTGAGAGTTATATTGAGCAGCCAATCTTACTTTGTGACGCTCCTCAGCCTCACTGGAGGGATACAATCTGTTTATTCCATGACACTGGGTTGAGAAAGCGTTTACACCCTGCTGCTCATCAGAAAAGGCCTTAGCGACTGCCAGCATTCTCCCAGAGCTGCCTTGTCCGCCCTCGCTCTGCAGCACCTGGGATCGGAGCTGTTTGCCGATGCCAGCCAGCCTCCCCAGACGCTCATTGGGCTGGAAGTGTGGACTCTCCAAGGCCCTCCAGCACTCAGGACAAGATAAAGGAGTGCTGTGTTCCTCCCAGCTCCTCAGGAGACACACCAGACAAAAGCTGTGCCCACACTCAGTGGTCACCGGGCTGGTGAAATAGTCCAAGCAGATGAAACAGGTCAGTTCTTCCCTGAGATTCTCCATCAAATCTGCTGTAGACATTTTTACAAAGAAAGACATCAAGGCAAGGTGCTGCCTCTATTCCGGGATTAGAAAAGTCCTCCCTGAGGTTCTATTGTTTTGAGTAACAGGTGGGTGATCAGTTTCTATGTTGTTAATACGAAAAACTCTTACTCTCCTCTGTGCCTGATTTCACCAGTTGACACATACTCTCCCAACAAAAGGCCAATTATGACTTAACGTGGAACCCTTGTACACTGGGTTCATCATCAACCCCAGACTTTTAAGGAATGTCTCACTGTGCAAGCAACATACTGGGTACTGAGGGTACTTGTTTCTAACAGACTTTCTTCAAGAGTAGCCTATTGTATGTAAATAGCACCAGAAAAACAATGAAGTACCTTGATCTTAAGCTGAAAGGTTAGGTAATTTGGTGTGAGCCATTACAGAGATTTAAGTTATAATGCCCTCTAATAATATCCGAATTGGAAATATGGCCCATTTTGGAAAACTCCACTAATGGAATCTAGTTAAGAAACCGAAGGCAGAAAATCGTAATACCGATCCCTTCTCTTGATAGGCCCTTTTATGTGCTTGACCAAAGCCTAAAATATTTTTCTCCTTAATCAGGTACTGTGTACTTTTATTTAATCTTATTCATCCCAACAAAATGAGAGCAAGTCCACTGAAATATTCCCTGACTTTAAACGTATAATGGATTACCAGAGTTCTATTTAGTGCTCTGCCCTGCAGACCATGATACCTCTCCACCACCATTGAAAGCATGCAAAACCTCATTATTGTTGGAAGTTGCCTCAAGAGGCCATAACACTATGGACTGAATGGGGGCGAAAAAACTGTACTTCAGAATAAATATAATTTTATTCACTTATTTTCACTAGGTCTTCTTCAACCCCGTATCAGTTCTTACTGAGCAGGTATCCAATGTGCAAATCGTTTTAGACCTGTGTGAAACTAAATGTCTAGTATGGAAATGGTGCCCAGTGACCATTGAGATTATTGGTGCCTTACTCTATAAATCTGTATTGCCATATGCTCATGAGGCAGCACTTGTCATGGCCCACGACCCGC
The DNA here is from genome assembly GCF_046562875.1 of Panthera onca. Taxonomy (NCBI): domain Eukaryota; kingdom Metazoa; phylum Chordata; class Mammalia; order Carnivora; family Felidae; genus Panthera; species Panthera onca. The sequence continues at coordinate 186,206,607 of NC_138342.1, forward strand.
TCACTGACTGCCAAAAAGTGCAAACTTAGAAGTTTTTCCTTAGAATCTAACCAGTTTCTCCCTCCCATTGAGTTCATCATACCTTATTTTTGTTCTTATCCTGTCTTGCGCCAGCGTTGACAACTATCCATGTGTCTCTATTACCTATGCTATTTCATTAATTGCTTTCTGATTTTTGCGGTTGCCACTGATTCTTCTTCCCCACTTACCTCCAACAGATGCTGGGTGTTTTCCTATCTTGAACTTTTGTAAAAAGAAGTTTTCTGGAAGTTTCCTCCATTTTCCTTCCTCCTAGTCAACACTCATCCTTTTGAAGTTATTAATCCAAATGTTTTCATTGTATGTCCTTTGTGTAACATTTGTGAATTACTGAAATGAGAATTTACAAAAACATACAACAACAACAACAACAAGTAACACAGCAAGTTATAATAATTTAAATAGAAAGAGAGGAAGCATCAATTTGGGGTCACGAAACTTCTCTGTACTACTTAAGATTACTTCTAGCCTAGTAACTGAGGTACAGCTTCACGGTATTTTTTAGGAGTTAGTAGTAAGGGTCTTGCAAAAAAAAATCTATAATAACATTAACTGCCTTTACTGGAAAAAGGATTTATGAACTACCACCTACATTCAGTGTGTTATTCCCACACAAACCCAGAAGGAGCCTTTAACATTGACCAGGACCGTTAGAATAAGCCTTTCAATAGATATATGGTACATCACAGATCCTGTATTCCAATTTGGAATGGGGAAACCGACATGTTCTAAGTTAAAGTCACACTGATCTGTTCCATCCCACGTCCCTCTTCTAAGCAAACTCCTTTAGTAAACTCCTTAATACAATAACCATATCTTATTCATCAGTGACTAGAAGAATTATTTGCATATAGCAAGGGCTCAACTTATTTGTAAGTTGTAAATGAAAAAACAGAGGAACTATATTGTTATACAACCACAGTCTTTTATCTCGCTGGAAACCAAGTAATTATGTAGTCCAACTACCATGTATAGATGGTGAAGAAAATTGAGACAAATAAATTGAGTTGATCCCCTGACTACTTGCTTACTACATGAGTCCGGTTGGGACTGGGAAACTGGGCCTCTGACCTCTGAGTCATTCTGTTGTTCATACGCTACACTGCATCTCACTTGTTGACTTGTGAGTGGATGAAATTTTCCAGTTATCTCAATACAGTGAGTATTGGTAGAATATTTCAGAAGGAAATTGGACAGCTGTTATTATGGTGTGATGTTGTGACAGGTATCTGAAATCACTGGCTACACTCATTATTGGGGATGCAGACTTCTTTACCATTGCTCACAACACATTTGACTGAGCTTAGTTCATAGATGAAGAAATTCAGAGATAACTCGTAGACAAAGAGTCGGCCAGCCACCCCAAAATACATTACACCTACCCTTGGGGCACTGCACTGTCAGACATGATTTCTGAGATCAACAGCTCAAATAGCTTCTTCTTTGACCTGTCTCCTACTGTGCAGGTGACAGTAGGGATACACCCTAAGGTCTCCACAGTCACAACTGTTATCCACATGCTATTAGGGTTGGAGCACACAGAAAAAGAGAAAGTTTAAAGATGTGGTTAGAGCTTACTTATTGATGAAGGCAGTAGACTAGATGGGGACTTATTGGAAAAACATACTGCTTGAAAGCCTGATTTTAGAAATATGTCTGTCATTTCATATCAGTGTGGAAAAGATAGATTATTCAACAACTGGTTTGGGACAAGTGAGGGTAGCCGTCTGGGAAAAAAAGAAGAAAAAGACAAAGTTGGATCTCTACCTAGTAAGTTATAACAATGTGTGTTCCAGATGTGTGTGTGTGTGTGTGTGTGTGTGTGTGTGTGTGTGTATTTTCCCCACTCTAGTCATGAATTTATACTCCTATTATTTCCCTTTGTATTGCTTTTTTTACTTCATTTATTTATATTATTTTATTTTTGAATGTGTTTGTGTTCTAGATCACCCCACATCTATTTAGCAAGTAAGGAGCATATTTGTTAAATATGTGGTCAATTATTGTGTCCAAAAAAATGAAGCACATCATAAAAGGAAATAATTGGTAACATAGAAATTTAAAATAGACTACTTAGAAAAGGCTTTTTAAAGCATACTTCAGAGCTTAGACACCCCTAAAAGAAAAGATTAATAAATTTAAATAAAAAGTAAATACTTTTATACAGCAAAGTAAATAAAATAACTTTTATTTCAAGTTTTTATTTAAATTCTAGTTTATTAATATATAGGGTAAAATTGGTTTCAGGTTAAAATAATTTTTTTTTAATGACAATCTGGGAAAGAGAATTTGGAACACATGCATCAAATACCTAATCATAAATTACAAAGAGGACTTACATAAATATATACTTAAAAATAATAGCTCTTCAGGGTGCCAGGGTGGCTTAGCCGGTTAAGTATCTGATTTTGGCTCAGGGCATGATCTCAAGGTTCATGGGTTCAAGCCCCACGTCAGGCTCTGTGCTGACAGTTCAGAGCCTGGAGCCTGTTTCAGATTCTGTGTCTCCCTCTCTCTCTGCCCCTCACCAGCTCATGCTCTGTCTCTCCTAAAAATAAATAAACATTAAAATAGGGGGCACCTGGGTGGCTCAGTCAGTTAAGCATCCAACTCTTGGTTTTGGCTTAGGTCAATCTCAGAGTTCCTGGGATCCAGCCTCACATTGGGCTCTGCACTGACAGTGCAGAGCCTGCTTGGAATTCTCTCTCTCTCTCTCTCTCTCTCTCTCTCTCTCTCTGCCCCTCCCCTGCTGACCCTGTCTGTGTCTCTCTCAAAATAAAAGAGCTTAAAATTTTTTTTCAAATAACAGCTCTTCCAAAAAAATAATCACTTTTATTAATACTATATAACCATTTTAAAAATAACAGATCAATATATACACACTGACATGATATGATAGCCATTATATGATATTAAGGGGAAATACATTTTTGCTCCCACAAATAATTTAAGTATAAATAATAAAAATTAGGTTCTAAGTGTATTTTTTTCCTATAAAAATAAGGTCATGCTATAAGATGTTGGTAATGTATGTGTGTACATGAAGGCATAGAGAGAGTATGGAATTTCATGGATATGACACCAAAAGTATGGGCCACAAGAGCAACAGTAGATAAATGGGACTACATCAAACTAAAAAGCTTCCGCACTACATAGCAAACAACAGAGTGAAAGGCAACCATTGGAATAGGAGAAAATATTTACAAACCATGTATCAGAATGGGTTAATTTCCAGAATACATAAGGAAGTCTTATAAATCAATAGCAAAAAAACAAAAACAAAAACAAAACAAAACCAAATTGCCCAAAAAATAAAGACTTGAATAGACATTTCTCTGAAAAAGATACACAAAAGAACTACAGGTATATGGAAAGATGCTCAATGTCACTCATCATCAGGGAAGCATAAATCAAAACCACAATGACATATCACCTCACACCTGTCAGGATGGCCACTATATATAAAGAAAAAAAAAAGGCAAGTATTGGTAAGGATGTGGAAAAATTGGTACTATTGTACACTGTTGGTGGGAACACAAAATGGTAAGGCTTCCACGGAAAATAATATGGAAATTTCTTAGAAATTAACAACGGAAGTACCATATGATCCAACAATCCCACTTCTGGGTATTCATCAAAAATAATTAGGGCTCCCAGGTGGCTCAATTGGTTGAGCATCCGACTCTTGGTTTCAACTCAGGTCATGATCTTGCAGTCATGAGGTCAAGCCCTCTGTCAGGCTCCATGCTGACAGTGTGAAGTCTGCTTAGGACTCTCTCTCTCTCTCTCTCTTTCTGTCTCTCCTTTTCTCTCTCTCTCTCTCTGCCCCTCCCCACTCACTCATGCCCTCTCTCTCTCAAAATAAATAAACTGTAAAAGAATTTTCAAAAAAATAATAAATGAAGATCTTGAAGAGGTACTAATGTTCCAATGTTCATTGCAGCCTTATTTGCAAAAGCTAACATGTGAAAACAACCTAAATGTCCATTTATATATGACAAAATAAAGGATATTATGGTATGTATTCACAGGAAATATTTTTCCACCTTTGAAAAACAGAAAATTCTGGGGCACCTGGGTGGCTCAGTCAATTAAGCTTCAGACTTCTGCTCAGGTCATGATCTCATGGTTCATGAGTAGTTCAAGCTCCCCGCATCGGGCTCACAGAGCCCACTTTGGATCCTATGTCTTCCTCTCTCTCTGCCCCTCCCTTGTTCACACTCTTTCTCTCAAAATAAATAATTAAAAAAAAAAGAAAAAAAGAAAATCCTGTCATATGTGACAGCACTGGATGAAACACAAGGACATCATACTACATGAAATAAGCCAGTCACAAAAAGATAATACTGGATGTTCCACTCACATGAAGTATCTTACTTTAAAATATACTCAGGGACACCTGGCTGGTTCAGTCGGTGGAGCAAGTGACTCCTGATCTTGGAGTTGCAAGTTTGAGCCCCACATTGGGTGTAGAGATGACTGAAAAAAAATCAAAAAATCTTTACAAAGAAATAGACTCAGAATCAGAAAGGAAAAGGGTGGTTGCCAGGGGCCAAGAGAGGAGAAAAATGGGGAGCTGTTCATCAAGAGACATAAAGTCTCAGTTATGCGAGGTAAAGAAGTTCTAGAGATTTCTTGCACAACTTTGTGCCTATAGTTAACAATAGCGTATGGTACACTTCAAGTTTTGTAAAGAAGGTGGATCTCATGTTACAAGTTCTTACCACAATAAAATAAAATTTAAAAGGAAAGAAAACGTATGGAAGGGTACATACTGCTGTAGTGGAATTGGAGAATTGGAAGGCATCACTTTTACTTTGTTATTATATAAATTTTTGTATAAAAGTATAGTTTTGGGGGTCTTTTGGTTTTTGTTTTTGTTTTTGTTTTTTTTTTACTTCTTAATGTGTTTTCAACATTTTGGCAGTAAAGAAATATTGGGGAATGGGGTCGGAGCAAAGAAATGTGAGGTGTAACTTGCCGTAAACCAATTAATGAGGTGATTTTCTTCAGGTTGAGGGATAAAAATATCTCAGAGGATTGGTTTCAGCTGTGATATAATAAAATGTCTGTAGTGGTTTTATGGTTTCAACACAGCTTTTATGTAACTAATAGGTATTGAACCTCTATTATATATAGACAATGAGCTCAGTGCTCAGCAAGTGATATAAATACAACCAAAAATTCTCTTCTTTGAGAGCAGGAGATATATGTGCAAAAAAGAAGAAAGTACAAAGCATTAAAAGATGTGTGTTTTAAACACACATGGTAGTATTTAAATTTATTAAAATTTTGGCATTTTAGTGGAGGGAAGATTTCATTTTTGCTGGAACAATCAGGGAAAACTTGGGAGAAATGGCATTTGATCTAGACCTTTAAACTAAGGGTTTAAGTACATTTCAAAGGACTCTTGGAAAATTTGAAGATAAAATACATGATCTGACAGTGGGTCAAAATATTACCATAACAAAAAGCCTAGACTGTAACATTATTTTTGTCTCAGAAATATTTTTAAATCTTTTTAAAAAATATTTATTTTTGTTTTGAGAGAGAGAGTGAGTGTACACCTGAGTGGGGGAGGGGCAGAAAGAGAGGGAGAGAGCAAATCCCAAGCAGACTCCATGCTCAGATGGGAGCCTGATGCGGGGCTCGATCTCACGACCATGAGCTCATGACCTGACCCGAAATCAAGAGTTGGACACTTAAGCGACGGAGCAACCCAGGCACCCCGTCTCACAAATAGTTTTTAAAAAAACAATTCACCTTGGAAATATTCACTTTTCTTATTCTTTATAGGTAGCACTTTGGGCCTGCCAGTAACACCTGGAGACCAGCACTCCGCTGGAAGGCGCCTGGTGTCGTCACTACTTGGATTCAGTTAAAAGCCACAACCCAGCCATGCCTGCTGACTCATGCAGGTAGGAAGTCAGCTTCCAGAGCTTGGACCACTTACACAAGAATTTAAGGTGATGTTTGTTGTTTGTTTTTCTCAAGAGTAGACCCTTTTATTGTTCATCCCTTTGCTTTACACAAAGTTAATTGTTGAAAATGTACTTGCTCCAGGCTTCATGCTGAGTGTTTTATGTACTTTGTCTCTTAAAGAGATAAGAAGAGAAGCCAAAGAGAAATTGTATGAGTTGAGATATGAACAGAAAACTTTTTTAAAGCCGTTCAAACAAATCCTGGCAAATAAGAATAAAAAGACATAGTCTAAAGTAAGGATGGACTGTTAAGAGAGTCTAACTTCTTTCTCCTTTTTAATGAGGATTATGGGGCTTGAGATTATTACAGACAATTTGAGCTACCATGTGAATAGGATTACTATCAGTAAAGGATAAAGCTAGATTTATCTTTTAAAAAATCTTAAGGGGGCACTTGGCTGGCTCAGCCTGGTAGAGGATGTGGCTCGATCTCACGGTCATGAGTTCAAGCCCCATGTTGGGTGTGGAGCCTCCTTAAGACAAAACACAACAACAACAACAACAACAACAACAGTAAATAAATAAAAATAAAAAAACTTGAGAGTGCAAAAGTCACTTGCTTTTGTCCTACTCCTATCATAGGACACCCTTTACGAGCTGCCTGTCACTTGATTCTGCAGGAATTAGGAAATCTCTCCACATTCCAGGTGGTATACTATACACCCGGGGGATCAGATAAATATGAACAACCATTCCGTATTAAACTAGTATTTTATAGGTAGGAAACTGATGCTTATGCATATACATGTTGATCCCCATCCTTTTATTTACTTTTCTCTTAGGAAAATCTTAACGTTTATTCATAAGACTCTTAATCTCTAATCATAAACCAGTATTTTTATGGGGGAAAACACCACAAGGCTGGCTAACACAAGTAGAGTGTCCTGGCTCTGTGCCAGGCACCATTCTCAAAACCTTACTGTATTTACTTATTTAATACTCCAGCAGCCCTGTGGCATGGGTATTCTAGCACCATTTACAGATAAGAAACCACACTGGCTATGAGTCTTCCCCTAGATGCACAGAGGTGGCCTGACTTCAGAGTCCATGCTAGTGCCCACAGAGCAAGACTGCCATTTCCACGTGATCGAATCAGCCACAAACATTAAGCTCAAGGTACTTATAACTGCAACCAAAAACAGGTTTGCTGAATGTGCAAGGATCCAGTCAAGTCCAGCTGAAGGTGGACGGGGCTGAGTCTCCCCTTCTCCCATCCACCTAATGGTAACGGGCTCCAGACACTGCCAGGGGGCGCTTCTCACAAGCTTATGTATTGTTTGCAGGCCCAGATTAGGGTCAGATGAGAGCACTTACTTTGGGGTGTATAAGTTTATGGCACAGCTTTTTATTTATCTGTCACCGTAGAAAGTTATTACCGAATTGACTCTATTCCCTGTGCTGTACTAGGACATAGAAAAGAGCTAATGGAATCTCTTAAGAAACAAAATTGGTAATGCCTTCATTACCCTAGGCCTTTCTTGGCCTTTGATGCCCAACCTAAAAAGTATCTGTGAGGCTAGGGTGCCAATAGTTGGAGAGAACTTGAAAGAATGTGGGTCCTAGCCATCGGCACTCATGAACTGTAGGAATTCATGTCATTTACCAGGCACTGCATAAGTGTCATTAAGGAAAATTACTGCACGTGTAAGAACTGAGCTAAATGCCTCTAAAGAGCTTTGACATGGTTGGGGGCAGAGGAAGGCAACATTGCTGTGATGACTGAAAAAACTAAGGACAGCTAAATAAAGACTTTTAGGGGTAATGCACTCCCTGAAGACTGAAGTCTTTGCTGGCAGGGCAACTGGGGACACAAAACCTATTTTGTGGTCACCGGCTGGGCTAGGATTTAGGTTTTACATAAGCTTCCTTCTAGGTGTACCTTCATGCCTCCTTTAAATCCTGCCAGCCTTAGAGTTGTAGTCCTCAAACTTAGCTACATATGTGAATCACCTGATGAGTTAGACACCTGAAGTCCATGGCCTTTTCCTAGTGGTTCTGATTGAATTGTTAGTGTCCTAATTGGAATAGAGTATTTGGACTCAGCACCACCTAGAATTTGTTGGAAATGTCAACTCCTGGGCCCAGCCCAGTCCTACTGAATCAGAGTTTTTGGAAGTGAGGCCCAGCAGTCTGTGCATTAACAAGATCTCCAGGTGATTCTGACACTTGGATTCTAAAGTTTGGAGGCCACAGACGAAGGCGTCACAATGGTTACAGGTCTCCAGATAATTCTGATATGCAATGAAGTTTGAGAACCACACCGTTAATAAAACTACACTGCAAAGATGGGGTTCCAGGGCAGCTGAAGGCTGACCAATCGGTCATGTTTCCACTCTTCCTCTTATCAAAACCATCTGTCTACCCCCGGGTTAGAAACAAGAGTTCGCAGTATGAACATGGATGGTGAATAGCATCTAAGAGAAGTCTAGAGCAGGGGATTTAAAGCCCCAGACAACTTCTCAATGGAATAAGAATGAGTTACTAAGAAGATGAAAGAATGTGACCATGAGCTGATTGTGAAGACAGATCTGATCCTGCAAAAGAGTAGGTTGGAATGAGTGATCGTTTTTTCCATTCTTAAGCTTTCTCTACCTCATGGAAAAGGACAACAGCTGCCTCTTATCTACCTTGCTGAAGGGCTGAGCTGTTCCATCCCCTTACGCTACTTGAACCACCTGCAACTGAAGGTGGTTACAAGTCTTGCTATGAGGTTCTCTTAAGAAATTGGAAGGAAAGCCCACATTGAACCTGCCTCAAGGTCAAGGATATTTATGAGGTGAGAGATGAGAGATGTAACTTGCAGCTAGAGATGATGGCTGAGATAGCAAAGTCCTCACGACATGAACTTTTAGACTAATAATATGTGATCCTAACCAAGAGAAACTGAAGAGGTTCTATGTGATAGATCAGATGCGCCTTTGTGAGATTTGTTTTTCTCTCTTGGGCACATGAGTCTCACAGTGTTTACCATGGAGAAGGCAACAGGAATCTTCAAGGTAAGATCGTCTTATCTTTCAAAATTCCAGAGATTCATTCTTTTTAAATATTTTTTTAATATTTTATTATTTTTGAGAGACAGAGATGGAGCATGAGAGGGGCAGAGAGACAGGGAGACACAGAATCCAAGGCAGGCTCCAGGCTCTGAGCTGTCAGCACAGAGCCGGATGCAGGGCTCACCCTCACAGGTCGTAAGATCATGACCTGAGCTGAAGTCAGACGCTTATCCAACTGAGCCACCCAGACACCCTAGAGGTTCATCCTTAATCTTAATACTTTGCGTCTTTAATGTGATAAACACTTAAATTCTATTTCTCTCCCTGAGCTGTCAACCATGAAGTTTTGAGATCCCCAAAAGATCCTTTTTGACTAGGAGTAATTTTCACTGTGTAACTCCTATCTAAGTTTGCTATAACTTCTATTTTCATAGTTCTAATAGCAACCTCTAAGAGGAGTGAATTGATATTTTCTTTTCAGAACGAGATCCAAGAAATCCTGAATCTTTTATGCATATCCTTAGAATCTGGTAAGAGAGCAGATCCTTTGCAAGAGAGAAATGAGCAGGTAGGTATACCTAGGGTCTGCGGAATCAGAATGGACACCCAGTCTAGGAGGAGGCTTCAGTGGGTCCAAGGCTGTACTTACATCTTCAGGCTCTAGCTCCACCTTTACCCGAGCATTCAAACAACAGTTTGCTCAAAAGCCAGGACCTGAACTGTACTCACGGCTGGTAAAGTTCTGCCTCAATGGAATGATTACTGAAGATAGGTAAAATTCAAAATTAAACTAGCTATCAGGCATCCTTGGAATTACAAGACGACTAGACATCAACTGTCGGGCTAGAAACCACATGCTCTGTAATGCAAAATTAGAGAGTTGTAACATTAAAGTCACATTGGTTCCAATAAGACTTGCTAGCACATTGAAGTTTTACTCCAAGTAAAATCAGTTGAAGGCTAAGTACACTAACACAGACAAATGCAGAAAAAGCCATCAATATGATAGATAACCTACCCACTGCCATGATGACAGTTCACCCTATATTCTTCCTGGCTCAGTTCAACCAGGTACTGTCTTACAGATGTTTATTTGGTTCTATGTGCATTTTGTCCTTGCCATCCTACCTCCTCAGCCTCAACCCTTCCCAAGCCTGTCAGATATTTTTACTCCTTGAAAAAGCTGTTAAGATTTTTTTGTGGCTGTTCATCCATGAGTTTTTTCTTTTAAGGATGGTTAATATTTTTATAAACATCTGGTTCAAGTTGTATAGGGATTGAGTGCCCTGCTCCAACACTTATAAAAGTGCTATTAGTGTATGATTTGCAGAGTGATGGGTTGTGTGTTTTTTTAGGAAAACACGTCACATAACAAATGCCTGTATATAGAAAATACATCATTCCATCAAGATCAAGCTAGATTTCAATGAAAATGATGCTTAAAGAATCAAGGGAAAAAGTCGTGTAAAAATCTGTCAAGCAATAGGTGTATGTGAAGAGCAGGGAGGTACATCTTCGTCTTCAGGAATAGAAAACTGGAAGGGTTACCAGGGCACTAATGTAGGAAACTTTAGAGTTCTACCAGGGTGTCTGACAAGATCTCAGCAAGTATCTTGGTGTACATATCTGGCTATTTTGCCATTTGAAGCAGGCTGCAAAGGAACTGCAAAAAATAAATAAACCAAAAACATGCATAGAATGGGATTTATCAATCATGGTATGATCTCTGGTTCCTGGGTGGCCCTGACGAAGGCCCCTGGATACCTGCAGCCTCTACACTCATACCCAACTGAAGTTCTTGGCCCAATGTAACTTCACCTAACCAAGAAACTAATTATTTCCTAGTGGGTTTGTACCTTTTTAACCGAAGACTTTAGCATTTTTGTATTGAACATAGGAAATCTACTCAGTGTAGATTAATTGTGCAAGAGAATGTGGCTTGGAGTAGTCTCCATGTAATTCCAATCACAACCTACAGGAGAGTCACTAAATTTGGATCTAAATATATACAAAGAATTGTAATATTTAAGAACTTGAGGTTCACTAGTTTTATTTTTTTATTATTTTTTATTTTATTTATTTTTTTATATTTATTAATTTTGGGGAGAGTGCAAGTGGGGGAGGGTAGAGAGGGAGGGAGACACAGAATTTGAAGCAGACTCCAGGCTCTGCGCTGACAGCACAGAGTCCAACACGGGGCTCGAACTCACAAACAGCTAGATCACAACCTGAGCCGAAGTCGGATGTTTGCTCCACCAACTGAGCCACCCAAGTGCCCCTAGGTTCACTATTCTTAATAAGCTTAACTTCCCACAAGAATTTCATGCTTAGGGAGGTTTTAAGTCAAACCATTGAAGTAGTCAAAGATACTGACTAGATGAAATTGATAACTATAGCCTGTTTCCATGAAATAGAAACTCTACAAGTGGGACCAAACATAAGGCTCTTTGTGTGGTAAAGTTTGCTAGAATTATATAACAAGACTAAACTAAAAAGTAGAACTTCTTGAGTTTGGAGATTTTGTATTTATAAAACCAAATACCCTAAGTGCCCTTGAGGCACAATCTACCCCCAACTTGTGTTATATATGAAGGCCTTGTGGAGCCATAGACAACACCATGTGAAAGACTAATAAAAGGTTTTGAAAGATTGAGACCAAGCACATCTAGATGATAGGGGGAAAGAGAAACACAAAGAATGTGTTTGTTCTCTACTTGATAATAGCTTTCCCTTCAAACACCGATCACTTTAAAGAAGAATTCAAACATTTGTTTAACTGTTTGCCCAACAACCAGTGCCTTGAAAATGAGTCTAAGAGATGAATGACAGATTCCTTAGGGGGTACAGGGCATCCTGGCTTTCCCTGCATCTCCCCTGCTTCCTACCTTCACAGCTTCAGCTTCCTTGGGGAACGATTTCCTGACCTCCTTGGATAACCAAGTTCCTCATCTCTTAGTCCTTTGTACCTCTCCTTCGTGTTGCAGCTTATTTTTTAAATTGTCTCTTGCATTAGACTCTACTCTCCTTATGTCATTTTTTTTTTCAAACTCTTGTTCCTGACACACTGGAAGAAAGAGTTTGATGAAAATGTTTCATAAGCTGTGAGTCCCAAATTAACTTTTCCATGGAGAAGGTACTCAGTCATTATTTTTTAATTGTGGTCATGGTTCAGTAAACTGACAGATAGCAACCTGCAGGCTAGAAAACTAACCCATGACCATGAGAAATGTTTGTTTTCTTAAACCATTGCAGTGTAACAGCTCCATGTGTCTGGAAGCAGATAATTTAATAGTTGGATTTAAGAAAAATGGGTGGATGAGAAGTTCAACTTTTATCTGTATGTTATAATTCCTTGTAAGGCTCCCTTTGAAGGATTTCACTTCTTTTTTTATATACTTTAAAAAAAAATTTTAATGTTTATTTATATTAGACAGAGAGAGAGAGCATGCACGCGTGTGCACACAAGCAGGGGAGGGGCAGAAAGAGAGGGAGACACAGAATCTGAAGCAGGCTCCAGGCTCCAAGCTGTCAGCACAGAGCCTGATGCAGGGGGCTCAAACTCACAAGCAGTGAGATCATGGCCGAGCTGAAGTCAGATGCTCAACCGACTGAGCCACCCGGTCACCCTGAAGTATTTCACTTCTTAAAGTAGAAAATCATTGCTAAGAATATGTACTTGTTACTAATCATAAGATTGAGACATGCCACTAACTTCAACCAGCATGGAAGTTAGAACCTCAAGTTCTTAAATATTACAATTCTTTGTATATATTTAGATCTCTACTGAGGATCCAAATTTAGTGACTCTACTGTAGGTTGTGATTGGAATTTCACAGTTAACTGCTAACAGTCTAACAAAACCTTGTTAAAGCAGAATTCTTGATGTGTCCTCCATATCCAACTTAAGATGTAGAAATTGCCTGAAAAGTTCATTTCTAACCCTATTTCTCCTCCCAGGCACCAAGTAGCAGTGCACTGGTGTCTATATTAGTCTTACACTGCTGTGTAGCAAATTGCCCCAAATTTAGCAGCTTGAAAACACCTATTTATGGGCTTACAATTCTGTAGGTCAGAAATCTAGCATGTCATGTCCAGGTTCTCTGCTCAGGATCTCATGAGGCTGGAATTAAGGTGTTGGCAGGGATGTGCTCTCACCTGAAGTTTGAGATCTTCTTCCAAATGCATTTAGATTGTGGGCAGAATTCGGTTACTTTCTGTTGTATGACTGAGGACCCCATTTTCTTATCAAGTGAAGGATGGCTCTCAGTTCCTAGAAGCCATTCCTAGATCCATGCCATATATGCCCTATCCATCTCCTAAGCCACCCATCCCTCGTGTAGAATCTTTCTCCCCACAAAGAGCCCATCCCTGTTTAAGGGCTCTCTTGATTAACTCAGGCCCATTTAGGGTAAACTTCTAAGGTCTGCTGATTTGGGACCTCAATTATATGTGCAAAATCCCTTCACATCAGCATCCAGATTAGTGTTTGAAAAACTAGGAGAATGTGGGGGGGGGGGGTGGGTAGGATTTTAGGAGCCTTTTCAGAGTTCTGCCTACCACACCATCCATTCTATATCTTATTTCAAGCAAGACTTAGTGAGGGAGTCTAATGAGGGAAGGTACTTAGGAAAAATAGCTTCCTGGCATTGCCTAAACATCTTTGTAACTCCATCTTTGTTCACAGACACCATTTTAAGATTATTAACTTTCCCAAGTTGACTTTCAGTCTTGACTTTACCACAAAGATAGTTAGAATGGGTAAGGATTTTCAGGTGAGGTTCAGCAATGGTAAAATTGAGCTATCTTAACAAGAACGTAGGCCTGGATTCTCTGTAGTTCTATCATTTTCCTACTTCTCCAGGTTTGAACCAATTAATAAAGACCAAGGCTTATCCAAATAGGACTAAGATCAAATGGAACTATTCCTGACACATAGAGCCTAGATATAAATAGTGGTGTTTTTACTGCCCTCTCTTTCTAGGTACTGGCAGTTTTGAGAGAATTGTTTGGATTTGCAGCTTACCAATATATTACAGTCCTTTTTTGTTCTTAAATCCAAGTATTTTCTTTTTCTTAATGTTTGTTTATTTATTTATGAGAGAGAGAGACAGAAAGACAGAGAGAGAGGGAGACAGAGAATCACAAGCAGTCTCCACATTGTCAGCACAGAGCCTGACGCAGGGCTCAATCTCATGAACCATGAGATCATGACCTGAGCCAAAATCAATAGTCAGATGCCTAACTGACTGGGCCATTCAGGTCCCCCAAGCCAAGTAGTTTAGAAAGCACAGATAATCTGCATTCTTTACCACTTTTTCTTTCTGTTATGCCCAGAATTCGTGATCCCCAAAGACCACCAGGGAGCCAAGTCCGATGCAAAAGCAAAGAGCCTTTATTCGAGATAGCTCGAGCTCAATCCCCTACCTGCACCGATGCAGAGGTGAGATGCCGGAGAGAGAGAGAGAGCGAGTTTCAAAAGCACAAAGGTTTTATAGGGATCTAGGGGCAGTTGGTGGGGTAAAGGTTGTGGCCTTAGCCGATTGGCTGGGGAAGGGTCAGAGTCCTGTTGTGCAGGTTGCCGGGGGTGGTTTGAATGGGAAGTTTGAACGGGAATTTCTTTCTGCGGTTTTCCCGGAAAGGGGGCCATGTCGGGGACATAGTCACTCAAGATGGAGGACACAGAACAAAATGGAGTCGGCCAGTCTAGGTCCGCTCTTTCATTGCCTAAGCTCCTTCCTAGCTTCTGTCCCTAGTGAGGACACATACTAATGTTATACCCCTGGACCTGACTGTAGGATACAGTCTTTCAAAGCAGAAGAAAATAATTCTTCATCTGGGTCTCTGAAATGCTGGGCATAAAAGACAGATTTCATTCCCAGTTCATGTATAATTTCTTGTAGTTATTCCACAGAGGTCTTTCCTTCCTAGCTTCAACTCCCATCCCCCAGCACTTCCCCAAAAAGAAGACAAAAACAAAAACAAGCAGGATGATCACTATAAATCCCATATCAAGCCCTTTATGTTGGGCCTTCCAGACCTTAACTTTGGGACAATGTATTGGAGTTAGCTTCAGCCATGAGTAACAGTAAAAAAACAAAATAATGGCAGGTTAAATAAGGTAGAACTTCTTTTACTCATTTAACATCTGGAAGGCACAACGGGTTCAGGGACCTAGACTCCTATTTTTTGTTTCTCTGACATGTATAGCTTTTGTCCTATAGAATATCTGACTCAAGACAGCTGCTGGAGCTGATTACGTTCACATAGCTCTGGGCACGGCTATTTATAAAGTTGCCTTTTTCTCAAAGCCAGTAGTTTGGGCAATCCTTTATAGCAGCTGATGACAGTCTTTTTTTTTTTTCTTTTTTAACGTTTTATTTATTTTTGAGACAGGGAGAGACAGAGCATGAACAGGGGAGGGTCAGAGAGAGGGAGACACAGAATCCGAAACAGGCTCCGGGCTCTGAGCTGTCAGCACAGAGCCCCACGCGGGGCTCCAACTCACAGACCGCGAGATCATGACCTGAGCTGAAGTCAGCCGCTTAACCGACTGAGCCACCCAGGCACCCCGATGCCAGTCTTTTAACAAGTATACTTCCTGGTCCTGAAAGATGTCTTAGGTATGACTTTAACGTATAGAACAGGCTTTTTGAGTCCCCATTCCATGTGAAGGCTCAAAGATGCATATCTTCTAGTGATAGTGAGCAAGTAGGTCTTAATATCTTGATGATGGAGATGTTATTGAAAAAATATTTCCTTCCTGAGTAGGGACATGATAGAGACAAGAGGTCTTCAAGTTCTAGAATAAGCATCTCAGTAATAAAAAATTAATAAAATTAACAAATTAAATAACAGTTAAAAATTAATATAATTACGTTTCTAAAGGCTGAATATGTGTGCCTCGATATAAATTAGTTACCAATCTAATGTGTATTGAAAGAAATTAAAGGGGCATAAAAATGCTCTTTCTCATTTCCCTGTAACCACTCTGTATCTCCTCTACCACTACCAGTTGCATACTCCCTTCTTCAGGAAGGCAATGCCTTGACTCTGCCCATGGAGCACAACTGTGGATGCGCGGAAGAAGGAAAGGATACTCCTACAGAGAGAAATTTCTTGTTACCACCTTGTTCTTGCATTTCATACAGCCTCTCATATGCTCACGTGTACACAAAAGATGGTTATAATGATTCTTATTTTGCAGATGATGTTCAGTATTCAGGGGCTTGCTGAAGGCCATGGCAGTTAAATGGCAGAGCTGGAATCAAAATCCACTTTAGTCTAACTTCATCAGTTAGATATGACAGTCTTCTTTTTTTTTTTTTTTAATTTTTTTTTTTCAACGTTTTTTATTTATTTTTGGGACAGAGAGAGACAGAGCATGAACGGGGGAGGGGCAGTGAGAGAGGGAGACACAGAATCGGAAACAGGCTCCAGGCTCCGAGCCATCAGCCCAGAGCCTGACGCGGGGCTCGAACTCACGGACCGCGAGATCGTGACCTGGCTGAAGTTGGACGCTTAACCGACTGCGCCACCCAGGCGCCCCTATGACAGTCTTCTTAATGTGTGGCCTCTGGCAAAAATCTGACTTTCATTTGCTCAGAATCTAACTGATCCCAACTGTAGCCAGCCCATTTGTTTTGTTGAAGATACTCTATTGTCAAAACAGAGAGGGCTTGCTTGTCCTGTGTTGGACTAGGTGAGGTAAAGGTGACCTCTTAATCTTATCTAGGAGGATTATCTTCCTTTCCAAGAGTAAAAAACTGATGGGTTGGGTTTAGATCACCATTGATCTACAACAGAAAGGCAGCTGTACTACCACAGGAGTCTGCCATGAATGTTTATTCCTACACTTGATCTTAGCCAAAAGGCCGAGAAGCGATTGTTTATTCCTAAATAATAAAGAAACAGTTGAGCATAGACTTCTGAACCTCTTGGGAGTTGTGGGGAGCAGGCCAATGAAAGTTAAGCCCCTGCTTCTGATAGAACAGCCTTGGAAGAGAAGCCGGAGAGTAGCTCGTCCTTCCTGAAGAATAACAAGGTGGCTGATCTTAAGCCACATCCCCGCTCCTTTCTGAAATGGGGCAAAGTGGGTCTACTGTAGCAGAAATGAGCCCAGGAGTAACAAATAACATCCTGATTGGCACCAGGCATCTTCACCCTCCCCAGAAGCTGAGAGTGTGATACTTGGGGCCTGAGGTGAGGGGACCAGTGGCTAACGCATGTGATAGGACCGCTCATGAAATGAGCTGTGAGGACCATGACTTGATCATTTTGTTCTCTAACAATGGAGAGACAGAGAGTAAAAAAAAAATTTCTTCAGGAACTTTTTTCTTTTAATGTTTTTATTTTGTTTTTGAGAGAGAGATGGAGTGCAAGTTGGGGAGGAGCAGAGAGAGAAGGAGACACAGAATCTGAAGCAAGCTGCAGGCTCTGAGATGTCAGCACAGAGCTCCATGCAGGGCTCGAACCCATGACCTGTGAGATCATGACCTGAGCCAAAGTGGGACACTTAACTGAGCCACCCAGGCAATCCCAGGAACCTTTTATTTTTTAATCAAGAGCATTCCTATGTAAAAATTTAACACTTTAAAATGATCTGTGCTCTCTATAATGTTGTTACTGCAGGCCTATAGAAGAATCTTGTGGTAAATTGTAATGCAAACTTGAGGCGTTTTCTCTTTTAAACTGGCAAGGTACTTGATTAATGCTTAATAGAGGTAATGAAGTATCATGAAATTTGCCATCAGACAGGCTGTGACTCAAACCCTAGATCTGTAATTTCTGTTACTGCTTTGGGTCAATTACTTAACCTCTAAATCATCAGCTTTATCAGCTGTAAAATGTATTCTGATACCACCTGCCTCACAGGACTGTGGGATATATAAACTTTCCTTAGCACACTATAAAAAATTCTTTAGCACACTATATAACACAATGACTAGTATTATCTTAAGTTAAAATGTGTAATCTTCTAGGATTAATAATTTACTAATTACTTAAAACCTAAAATAGGTTTTAAGAGACTGCAAGACATGAGAATTTTGCTTGATGTTTTACCTTTCGAGACAAAGATTGTGAAGGTTTCCTGTAAGAATAAAATCTTATGAATTATGAAGCTTGGGATGATGAGAATAAATGACAGAGTAATTGATAAAATCTTCACAGAAGTTGGCTGCATCAAAGCTTAGAAAGGAGGAGGGGGCAAGAAAAACATTGAATAGAGAAGGAGATTGTTCTGGTTGAGAAGGGGAGGGGCACACAAAAATGAGTGGGGTCTACCTGGGGAATGTGGATTTAGAAGAGGGAGTGGATGGGAGTGTTGAGATAAGGAAAAAGATGTACTTAAAATTCCAAAGGGTGGAGCCAGGTTTTGGAAAATCAGATAGCAAGTAGTAGAATTTCTCATTGTCCTGTCAGCATTTTAAAAAATAAATAAATCACTCTAGTATGGTTAGCAAGGAATTGACTGGTGCAGTGAACATCTTCCAGAGGTAGAACTGTAAAACTTGCGAAGTCGTGCAGACTTCCTCTCCACTGAGACCAACTATGAACTATTGGATTCTCCCCTGACTTCCCACCTGTGACACGTTCCTCAAGCTGTCATTTCTACTCTTGACTTTTCTATCCACAACTAATGCCATGATCACCTTCTTTAGTAAATATCCTGAAAACTAACAACGAACTCTGGTATTATTCTTTAGTGAAAATACTTAATGATTTAAGATGAAATGGCATGGCTAAGGCATAAACACAATGAGATTCTAGGGTAATGGCTTCTAGGAGGATTTCTTCCTGTGGAAAGTATCTGTATCTATATACCTATATCACTAATTTAAAAAATAATAATAATAAGAGGCTACTAATGTAGTATCACCATTTCAGACCTTGGAGACAGAACAAAATACTGACCCACCCAAAGAGATTAAACCTCCTGACCAAGGTCACTGGCACATTAAAATATGAATTACGACTCCACCCAGATCTATCAAATCAGACTGGGGGTGGAGCCCAGAAATCTGGTTTAATAAACTCCTATGATTCTAATGCTCACTGAAGTTTGATAACCACTATCCTAGATTTATTATATGGATAGAATTTGAAACTTCACAGGTTTCCTGCATGATGGTGAGAGGTGAGGTCCTGGGAGCAGCTGAACAGATAAAAGCCCTTCAGTCACCACTATTCTGGCTTTTTCCCTGAAGGGAAATACTCAGGATTACAAAGAAAGGTGAGATTTTTCTTCTGGAGACCATTTCCTTCCTTATGTTTTTCTTTAAATATCTAGACTTGATCTTAATATTGTGAAAGTTTTAGTGTATATACGAAATGTAACCTTATAAAAGAATAAATAAGAAAGCGAAGGCAGAGGGGGAAAGATGAAATTAGGAAAAATGAGATAAATGTTGGTAACAGTTTAGCACATAGTCAACATTCTAGGAAAACAAAGTATTCTCCAACTTTCCTTTCTCTTTTTCCTGTAAAAATATTTAATCTCTACTCTCTCCGTCTTTCTCCGGTTTCCCTTTAACTTTGTGCTGGTTTGATTTTAAACATTTCTTCAAAATATTTATTGAGCATCTAGTATGTCAGGTGCAGACATAGGGCCTCTAAAGAATTGTAATTTCTTGTGGATGGAGAGTGAACAACAAATATATTTGTTCATGCATAAAATTAGATAACAAAGAAAACGAAAGGATATAAATAGTGGGAGGGTATTTCCAATTGCATAGTTCTAAAAGGGCCTCTCTGAAGTGATATTTGAGCTGAGAACTGAAGGGAAGAAAGAAGGAACTAGAAGTATAAAAACATGACAGAAAAGCATTGCCGAGTGAGGAAGCAGAAAGGGCACAGATGAATTTATCATAACTGGAATGGACAATGGCTGGGGGAAGATAAAGGTGAGATTATATGTAGGCATGGAAACCATCTAGAACTTGCTTAGCCATTTGGATTTTAGCCTAAGTGCAAAGGGAAGTTGTCAGAAACCTTGATTTAGGTTTAAAAAAGTATTCTGGTTGAGCTGAGGAGTTGGGGATGGGGGGTGGGGGCAGGGCTGAACACAAAGTAGTTGAGATGATGGCGGTTTAAATTATGCTTCTAAATGAATCAGTTTTAAAGTGAGCTGGGGAAAGGAAGGTATTGTTTGAAATCCTGGATAGTGCTTTAGATATGCTAATGTGGGGTGCTTATTAGGCATTTAATTGCCAATGAGTTGGAAGTGTTCTGTGTAGGTAGAAGATTAAATTGGAGAGAGGTACTTAAAGTTTTGGAAATGTGATTATCTAGGGAGTCACTGGAACTAGAATAAGGGACTAGAATTGACCCTCGAAGCACCCCAAAACTTAGAATCTCAAGAGGATGTAAGGTCAAAAAAAGGATGCTGAGAAGCAGACCAGGAAAGTAGAGGGATGTCAGATCTAAGATATCTTGATTGCAAAAGGAAACGTTCTGAGAGGAGGGTCATGGTCATCTGTAACTGCTGCTGAGAAGTCA
This sequence comes from Panthera onca, assembly GCF_046562875.1. Lineage (NCBI taxonomy): Eukaryota > Metazoa > Chordata > Mammalia > Carnivora > Felidae > Panthera > Panthera onca. The sequence goes on from NC_138342.1 coordinate 186,227,116, forward strand.
GGTAAGATAAAGCCAGGAGTGGCTGCTGAATTGTAAACTTGTGTTCATTTTGTGACTGATAAGTCTTTTCAGTTGAGTGGTCTAGGACGTCAGGGAAGCAAAACAAGGGAAACCACAAGAAGGTTGAAGAATCTCAAAGTAGAGAGAAGTATTTGCAGTTTGTGTAGTAACAAGGGATCAATCTTTTCAATGTATAAATATCTCTTAAAATTAAGGAAAAAGCCCCCAAAAGCCTGGTTTAAAAAAAGTAAAGGGTGGGGCACCTGTTTAACTCAGTCGGGTAAGACTCAGACTTCAGCTCAGGTGATCTCATGTTTGTGGGTTTGATCCCCGCTTAAGGCTCTATGCTGACAGCTCAGAGCCTGGAGCCTGCTTTGGATTCTGTGTCTCCCTCTGTCTCTGCCCCCACTCATGCTCTGTCTCTCTCTCTCTCAAAAATAAATAAACACTTAAAAAAATGTTTTTGAGTAAAGGCTTAAACAAATGGTTCATAGAAAAAGAAATGAAAATGGCTTTTTAGCATGTGAAAATAAAATGTAAACTGACAATATATAAAGATACCATTTCTCACCTATCAAGCAAGCAAAAAGTTTGACACCTTTCTCATATGTTGCTTGGAACACAAAACTGTGCAACTTTTGTGGTTGGGATTCCAGCAAAATGTACCAAAATTGTAGGTGTATTTATCAGGAATCCCATTTCTCAGGAATATGCCCTCTAAGACCATGGTTCAGAACTTTCGTCTCAGGACTCCTTTGTACCCAAATTATTGGTGAAGACCTTAAAACGCTTTTTGTGTGTCATATCTATCTGTAGTCACTGATTTAGAAATTAAAACTGAGTTTAAATATATACATATATATATATATATATGTATATATTAAACTATTAAAAGTAAACATAACATTTTTATGAGGATCCTCTTCTGAACAATTAATTGAAAAAAGTGGCATGGTTTTACAGTTTTGCAAATCTCTTTAATTTCTGGTTTATCAGACAGCTAGTATATCTGCTCCAACGTTCCACCCACTGCAGTGCTATTTTAGTTGAAATATATGAAGAAAATCTGTCCTCATACAAATACATTGTTGGGAAAGGAGAGCACATTCTAATAGCTTTTTTCAGATAATTAGGACTTTTCTTCCTGAATTTACCAATGAATGTTTTCTATTGTATTAAAATCCATTGTTCTGTCTGATACTTTGCATCTACATTTATCCTTGCATAATCTTTTTTTTTTAATTTTTTTTTTCAACGTTTTTTATTTTTATTTTTGGGACAGAGAGAGACAGACAGAGCATGAACGGGGGAGGGGCAGAGAGAGGGAGACACAGAATCGGAAACAGGCTCCAGGCTCTGAGCCATCAGCCCAGAGCCCGACGCGGGGCTCGAACTCACGGACCGCGAGATCGTGACCTGGCTGAAGTCGGACGCTAACCGACTGCGCCACCCAGGCGCCCCTATCCTTGCATAATCTTAACATCAGGCATTGGTCTTTTGGAACACATTAGTTCACTGAGTTTTCAGACTTTCCAAATGTTGACATATTTCACTATACAATACCCAAGTCACATTTGTTAATATCACCACCAATTTTTATCAGAAAAGAAGCTGTCAAAGTCTTGGGAAGCTGTCAAGCTTACAACAGTGGATACAAGTTCTCCAAAGCCAGAATTTTATCATTGACAACTAATACACTCACTTGGTTTTCTTGAAATGACAGGGTCACTCTGTTAGTGTTTGAGAAAATATTTTCCAAAGTGCTATATCTGAATGACCACATTTGTCTCATTTGTTCTTTCAACAAAAATGTGCTGGAAAAAACATGGCTAGTATGGCTTGTAACTCAGTTATAGAAAGTGTTTTTTTCTTGAGACAACGCCTGTATTCCCAAATGCAGCATAAATGCTCTATGCAAAGTTTTCATTTTGTCACCCAAAATATTAATTAAATCCTGTACTTAATAGCTCACTTATTATTATGTTTCAAGAAAGTAAGGTTATTCTTAAGTAAAAAAAAAAAAAAAAAAAAAAAATTAACTGGGAGTATGCAAGAGATTGAAAAACACAATAAATGACCATACTTGGTGCTACTTACTTGATGAATGGTAAGATGCCAGAAGTTTTATCTACTATCAGCACAAATGTTAGCACAGTAAAAAAGGCAAATCAAGTCTTGGGAACCACACTTTGAAAACTGCTTTAATATTCATCCTCACAAAATACAAAGTTATCATATATACACAATTAATCAACTGCAGAACTATAAAAGTGTTTTGCATGCCTTAAATTAAAAATAAGAAGGGGGGCGCCTGGGTGGCTCAGTCGGTTGAGCGTCCGACTTCAGCTCAGGGCACGATCTCGCGTCCGTGAGTTCGAGCCCCGCGTCGGGCTCTGGGCTGATGGCTCAGAGCCTGGAGCCTGCTTCCGATTCTGTGTCTCCCTCTCTCTCTGACCCTCCCCCGTTCATGCTCTGTCTCTCTCTGTCTCAAAAATAAATAAACATTTAAAAAAAATTAAAAAAAAATAAGAAGGAATGAAAAGACAGGAGGTCTAGTTGATGGCAGAGTTTGGGTGACAGTGAGAGCATCATGGCGGGCGGGCGGGGAAGCTAGTAAGTCCACAAATGGAAGTCTGGGACTTCTGAGGTCTGTCAGATTTGTTCCAAGAGTTTGTCGAAAGAGCTAGTTAATAAGATGGAATGGGGACAAATGTAAACAGGATAGAGGATTTTTTTTTTTTTTTTTTGAGAAATTAATACTTGGTGTTACAGTGTCACCACCGTATGAATGGCTGGAGATGGAGTTAGAAAAGAAGTAAGGCAAGGCAATTCTTCGTTGGTGAAAAGCTACCCAAATTCAGTGGGTAATCCCTTTTAGGAATAGAATTAAAATGTTCCTCGAGTATCAGTAGAATTGTTGCTCAAAGGTAATCAGAATCGTCTGGAAATGGGGATGGAGGAGATTATAGATCCCTTTCTCTCTTTCCTTAAAAGCAGTTTCCCGTTAGCATTTTTGTTTTTTCTTTTGGGGGTGCCTTTTTATTTTTTTAATCGATATCTTTATTGGCCAGCTCTTAGACGACAGATGTCTTCGGCTTTGCACACAAAACTTGAGGTGCCTCACACTTAGGCGCATGCGTACTTAGAAAGCGGGTTCTCCCTTAAATTTGGCACCCAAGTGCCACTCCCCTTTAAGGAGGCCCGGGAAGCTGGCTGCATTTTCCGGCTTGTGCAAGCCCTGGGAAAGGGAGAGCGTCCTTAAATGCCTGAAGCCCGTCTTTGCCGCACTCTAGTCCCGGATGTTCCTCCAGAGTTTTAATACTCTCTGCCTTCTAGTAAGTGCCTTTTCTTCTTTTTCTTTCTTCTTCAGCTGCTTTTTTTTTTTTTTTTTTCCTAGTGCCTTACAGGGAAGTGGTGTCCTGTGTCCTCGCTTGTAACTAATTTTCAGCCCAGTGCTAAATTTTGAGAAAACTTGGAAGCCCCCTCAATCTCAGGATACGGGTGTGAGTCCCGTGTGTCCTCCCCCGAGCACGTGGCTGCTGGCTGCGGAAGACCTGCGGGTTCCAGGAGCCGCGGATGCGCTGAGGGGATCTGATGCTTGGCTGAGGGTGGACACCGCGGTTGGCAAGTGTGACTCCCCCAAATCACCGCCACTCTTTTATGGTTCAGTGTGCAGGGAGGTATTCCACGGCAGAAAGTTCACCTAGGGACACCTGCCAGGATGTCCAGGAGGCTCAGCTCCCAGTTACAGCGAAAATTCCCGGAAGATGTCTACTGTGAGAAACACCTGGAACTAGTGCAGTCCTTCTGTGTTGATGACCAAATCCTGCTGTGTGGCCAGTGCTTCCACTCTCAGGAGCACGAGAATCACTTGGTGTGTGGAGTACAAGAGGCTGCTGGCGTTTATAGGGTGAGCCTCCTGCAGATCCCAGAGCACTCTTAACACTGGCCGCCTCCTCTTACTCACTTATTTGGGGGAGGGGAGGCGATATTCTGATCCCGCAAGGCCACTTCCCTTAGGCAGTGTTTATCAGAGAATTCTAGACAGGTACTATATTTAGACCTTAAACTTAAAGGCTAAGAAAACATAGGTGTATTGGCCCTTTTTCAGTTGTCCAAGGTGAAAAATCTAACTATTCTAAAGCGATTACTTTACCTAGAGTTTTGTGATCTATTTCTCTGCAGAAGTTATTCCAGGAGATATTGAACACATTGAAGGAGAAACTTGAAGTAGCTAAAAGCATATTGGCTGATGAGCAAGAAAGAATGGTGATGATTCAGGTCAGTGCTTATCTCGAGTCTTAGGGAATTACCTATAACGTTGGACAGCAAATAACATAAACAAAGTCAAAAGATGAATGACAAACCAGGAAAAATATTTGAAATCCATTGGTAGGAAAAGTGTTAATTTCTTTATGAATAAAGAACTGTCTAACATCAGTAAGCAGAAGACTAGAAATTCAATAGAAAAATGATCAAAGAAATGAGATTTTGCAGAAAAGGAAATGCAACTACCTTTTGAATATATAAGAAGATCCTGAACTTTTTTTATGGTAAAAAGAATACAAATTAACTCTTAAATTTGTGAAATGACATTTGTAACCCTTATTGGAAGATACTAATGATTGATAACAGTTTATAACAGCGCCATGGGCGAGTGAGCATCTCATGTAGTGTTGGTGGCCATGTAAATCCTGAAACCATTTATTATTTTTTTTTAAGTTTATTTATTTTTGAAGGAGAGAGACACAGAGTGTGAGTGGGGGAGGGGCAGAGAGAGAGGGAGACAGAATCTGAAGTAGGCTCCAGGCTCTGAGCTGTCAGCACAGAGCCTGATGTGGGGCTCAAACTGACAAACCATGAGATCATGACCTGAGCCAAAGTCGGATGCTTAACCAACTGAGCTACCCAGGTGCCCCCCCCCCCTTTTTTTTAATTTTAATCCTAAAACCATTTAAAAGGCAGTTTGAGAATTACTGTCCAGAATGAGGGCTTGCTGTCTGTTATGCCCATGTTTCACTTCTGATTTCAAACCTTCTAACTCAAGCCTTTAACTCTATTCTGTGCCAGATATCCAGATTCTGACTCTTCTCTCTTTCAATTTTAAAGACAATAAATGGCTAGTTGAAGATGATAGAAGAATTGACTGACTCTGCAAGAACTTTTCAACTGATCCCCATTTTTTTCAGCCTTAACCACCATATATTCAAAAATAAAATATTGGGGTCCCACTCTTTGCCAGGGACTATACTAGGTGTTGGAGATTCAGTAGTAGGAGAGGGAAAAAAAAATTGCCCTTGTGCAACTGACATTCTCATGGAAGTAAACCAAATAAGTAAAATGAATGTTACATGGTAAATGCTATACATTCAGGGAGGGGTGGGCGGAGGGAAGCATGATGGGATATACTTTGAAATAAAGTGATCAGGACCTTGTTCAGAAAGTGGCATTTGAGAAAACTCAAGCTGTTGAGGGATTGAGTTATACTGTTTTGGGAAGAATCTGGTAGGTTCTTAGTTGGGGCTGGAAAGGCAGTGGAAGCTGATAGGTGAGATTAGAAGATAAAGGGGCCAAATCTATAGGGCAGCTGACTTTTTTTTTTTTTATGTTTATTTATTTTTGAGGGGGAGAGAGACAGTGCCAACAGGGGAGGGGCAGAGAGAGAGGAAGACACAAAATCTGAAGCAGACTCCAGACTGGGCTGTCGGCACAGAGCAGGAAGTGGGGCTCAAACTCACAAACCTAACCTTGAGAGATCATGACCTGAGCTAAAGTCCACTTAACCGAATGAGCCACCCAGGCACCCCTAGGGTAGATGACTTTAAATGAAATAGGGAAGGGTGCCTTGGTGGCTGAGTCTGTTAAGCATCTGACTTCATTTCAGCTCAGGTCATGATGTCAAAGTTCTTGGTTTCCAGCCCCACATCAGGATCTGTGCTGGCAGTGCAGAGCCTGCTTGGGATTCTCTCTCTCACTCTCTCTCTCTGCCCTTCCCCTGCTCTCTGTCTTAATCTCTCAAAATAAATAAATAAACTTTAAAAAAATTTTTTAACTGAAATAGGGAAACAAGGAAAGTTTTGAACAGAGGGGTGGCTTGATTGAACTTTCATTCTCACAGAAACACTGACTGCTGAGATCAGACAAGACTGTAGGAGGGTGAGAACAGAGGTGGGATACTTGACAGGGGACTGTTGTAGTTATCAGGGACAGGTGATGGTGAACCAGGGGTTAGTGGTAGAGGTGGTGAGCAGTGGTTCGGTTCTTGATAAGTATTGACTGCGGAGTCTCATGAGATGAAATATCATTAAGCTGGCCACTCCCAGTGCCAGTCGGTAGCTCCGACTTCCAAGTGATACAGGCTTTCACATCCAACTTCTATTCAACATCTCTTTTGGATGACTGATTGACTAATCAAAACCAGCATGTCCAAAAACTGAGCTGCTCATACACTCCCTGCCTCTACAATCTGTCCCTCCCTTGTTTTCCTGTTTTGGCAACTTCCTTCTTCCAGTTGCTTTATCTAACAACTTTGGTGTCACCCTACCATTTCCCTTTCCTGATACTCACTATCCAAAGCATCAGCCAAATCCATTTGCCCCACCTTCCAATTTTCCTCACCTCCCCCTCTTTGTCACTGTGATTGTAGATTCCTCAGTTTTCTAAGTCAGTTAACATGTGTTCATCTGCATTGCATGTTCTAAGATTATGTTGATGTTGGTTGATCTTGAAACTTTCTTTGCCCTCTGTATGTATGCATTTTGTTTCTTCCCCTGTACTTGATATTCCCTTGTCTTTGTATTGGAGTTAGAGATGGAAAGTGACCATGAATATTTATCTCTGCTGTTTAACTTGAAGTCTCTTATCTATATCTGTGATGAAGGGAGAAGAGCAGGATTTTAAAGAGATGATTGAGTCTGAATATAGAATAAGGTTCCGGTTGATGGTTGAAGAGATGAACTTCCGGAGCCTACAAGACTGCGTATTCAACCCAAAGTTGAGGGAAGACCATCTGAATCAAGTGCTGGCGTTTGCCACAGAGCTGAAGGGGCAGTCCCAGGAAACGCTACAGGTGAGAGGTGGAAAACGGCACGCTCACAGTATTTGGGAAATGAGGGAAAGGGGAGCTGAACATTATGCCAATTCTAGAATGAGACATCCAGTGACAGCCACACGTACATTGAAAGAATGTATGTATTCAGCCAGCCGTTCTATTTCCGGTCACTTATCTTACAGATATACTTACATGCATATAAAAAGATACAAGGATAAGGGAATGCTGTAAAATTATTCCAGTATAGAGCCATGGTTTAGAGGTCATGTTTGAAGCCAGACTGGTGAAATTCCTACCTGGCTTCTGCTATTTACTAGTCTCTAAGTGGCTAGTCTAACCTATACATGTTGTTTAACCTGAGACTCAGTTTCCTTAGCTATAAAGTGGAGAAAATACCTGTAGTTTTTATGCTATTGTGAGGATTGAATGTTATAATCTACATAAAGCTCTTTAAATAGTGTTTGTACGTATTATGCAGTGGAGACTATTAGGCATTATTATTAACTGTAATGTTTATGATAGCAAGAGATTAAGTACAACCTATATCCATCAAACCAGGACTCTCAAAATAGATTGTATTATGTACTTAAAATGGAATGCTCTTGGGCAGTTAGAAAAGATAACACAGCCGTATGTGTATGGATAAGAAATGCTCTCCAAGAGCATATTATTTATTAATAAAAAACAAGTAGGGGCGCCTGGGTGGCTCAGTACGTTAAGCGACCAACTTCAGCTCAAGTCATGATCTCACAGTTTGTGGGTTCGAGCCCCACTTCGGGCTCTGTGCTGACAGCTCAGAGTCTGGAGCCTGCTTCAGATTCTGTCTCCCTCTCTCTTTGCCCCTCCCGTGCTCACTCTCTGTCTCTCTCAAAAATAAACATTAAAATTTTTTTTTTTTTAATTTTTTTTTTTTCCAACGTTTTTTATTTATTTTTGGGACAGAGAGAGACAGAGCATGAACGGGGGAGGGGCAGAGAGAGAGGGAGACACAGAATCGGAAACAGGCTCCAGGCTCCGAGCCATCAGCCCAGAGCCCGACGCGGGGCTCGAACTCACGGACCGCGAGATCGTGACCTGGTTGAAGTCGGACGCTTAACCGACTGCGCCACCCAGGCGCCCCTAAAATTTTTTTTTTAAAGTAGGGTATAATATGCATCATTTGTGTTAAGAAAAAAAATAACATGAGCATGTGCTCTTATGCCTAGATAGAGCATCTTTGCAAGGATAAAAAATGTCAGTAGCTTGATTCATTCTTTCTTATTAATTGATTATATTTTTAATTTCAAATTTTAATTTAATGAAGGTAACAGGAGAATTTCTGGACAAAACTGTACAGCAAAATAACATGATCTGTTTTAGAGTCAGGTTGTCTTCTGTATAAGTGGACTATGTGCATACCTTCCACATCAACACAAATATATTGTGTCAAAGAATCTAGCTTCTATTGAGGTGTCCTTGACACAGAGGAGTTGTCGGGCCATATCTACTTATATGTATTTCTGAGATGGCAGGAAGAAAAGTGCATTGAAGAGGTAGTTGAATTAGTGAATAAATGAGATTATCACTTGTAAAATAGTAATAAGGAGATGATTCTGCAGAGACTGAACGATTTGGGGAAAGAGAACATGAATAAACTGAAGGAGAGTGAAGGCCGGCTTTCGGGACACATCTGCAGCCTCCAAAAGATGACTGTAGAGCTGGAGAAGAAGTGTGGGAAATACACCCTAATGGTGCTCCAGGTAAGATTCCAGAAATTATCTTCATTGCAGTATTTGAGAAATGAGAATTGGACCGTGCTCATTAAGTGTCAATTCTAGAATATTCTATGATTTGCAAACATACATGAAGGCTGTGTAGCTTTTGGCAGTCACCAAAAGCATTATGAATTATCTAAAACCCTGGTACAGGGGAGAGTTACTTCATGGTATGAATTCTCACCTTAAGACTATCAGTAATTTGAATTGAGATATCCCTTATTAGGGTGAATAATTGGTTAGTCGAATAATAACACATCAATACAATAGAATATTCTGCAACCAGAAAAAAAGAATGAAGCAACTCTATGGTGGTAAAAGGTATTTTCAGGGTATTTGATTGGAGTGGAAACATACGGAACTGCTTTTTTGTTTGGTTTTGTGGATACGTATATATGTATAGACATATGTTCATTAACATTCACGGACTGACTTTGGCAAAATAAACGCAGAGATTGTAACACAAACATTGAGCAGTAACCTTGGAGAAACAAGGGTGAGATTTATTTGCATAGTATTGTATATTTTAAATGCATTACCTTTCAACTAGTAAATTATTATCTTTTTAAGACTTTATCCATATCCTGCTGCTGCTGGACTCATATTTGCAATGGGAGTGCTCTTATTTGAAAAACACTTGCTGATAAACTCTTGGGTTCTATTCTAGAGCCCAGTCCCAGACAGTTAAAGTAGGTGTGGCTCAGTTATGCTCAGCTTCTGACCCAGCTTCCCCCACCGTCCCCAGTTCAGCAAGCCTTGCGCCTGCTCAACTCTTGCCATTGACAGTATAGAAAGCAAGTAGATGGGCAGAGTTTGAAATGATGACTATTCTGGATAAGATGACTGAGGTGAGGAATGGAAAATATGTCCCTTGGGAAAGGTAAATCAAAACCACAGTGAGGGACACCTGGATGGCTCAGTCATTTAAGTGTCCACCTCTTGATTTCAGCTCAGGTCATGGTCTCATGGTTCATGGGATCGAGCCATGCTGTCAGTGCAGAGCCTCTCTCCCTCTCTCTCCCTCTCTCTCTCCCCCCACTCCCTCTCCCCCTTTCCCTGTCTCCCTCTCCCTCCCTCCCTTTCTCCTCTCTCAAAAATAAACATTTAAATAAAAAACTACAATGAGCTAGACACTCTCAACTGTTAGAATGACTATCATCAATAAAAGACAATGGGTGCTGGTGAGGATGTGGTGAAACGGAGTACTTAAACATTGTTGGTGGGAATGTAAATTGGTCCAACCGCTGTAGAAAACAATGTGGAAGTATTTCAAAAAATGAGAAATAGATCTACCATATGATCCAGCAATTCCCTTTGTGTGCCTATACCCAAAGGAAATGAAAACAGAATTTCAAAGGGATGCACATACTCATGTTTGGAAACAACCCAAATGTCCATTAACAGATAAATGAATGGAAAAGGTGTGGTACATATAAATGATGGAATATTACTGAGCCATGAGAAAGGAAAATATCCTCCCATCTGTGATAACATGGATAGACTGAACACATTGTGCTTAAGCAAGATAAGTCAGAAATACAACTATTGTACAATATTGCTTATATGTGGAATCTAAAAAAACTTAAACCTATTTAAAAAAACAAAAGTAAAAGGGTACTTACTGGAGAATGGAATAGGGTGGCAGATCGTTGATAAGAGTGATGGTGTTTAAGGGCACAAACTTGTAATGAATAGTAATAAACAATAGAGATCTAATGTGTGGTATAATGAATATATAAAACAATATTGTATTATAATTGTATGATGTGATAAATTTTGCAGTCATTACATCATGACCTGAGCCAAAGTCGGACACTTAACCACACAGGCACCCCAAGCATCTGGACTCTCCATCTCGGCTTGGGTCATGATCTCATGGTTTGTGGGTTCAAGACCCACATCAGGTTCTGTGCTGACAGTGCAGAGCCTGCTTGGAATTCTCTCTCTCCCTCTGTCTCTGTCTCTGTCTCTGTCTCTAGCTCTGTCTCTCTCTCTCTTTCAAAATAAATAAACCTTAAAAAAAAGTTTTAAAAGAAGGAAAGAAAGACATCCAGATTAAATATAAATCTTGTCAAGACATCATCTGACTCAGCAGGTTCTAAATTCCATGTAAAATGACTATATAGTCCCTGAATAATAAAAATAAGAATATTAAAACAAAAAACCCAAATAGTTACCTTGGGAATATAACTGTGATTTTAAGTATTTTTTCTGACTTCTACCATTCAGTGTTAAAATTTGGTATCTGATAATTAGTACCATGAAGCTGAGGAAATTATGTAGAAATTGAGTTTCATTATGAGAAGATATTTTCAGGGGTACAACTCACAAGAGGCGTGGCTCAGATACTAACCTTATCTCTTTTTCACCCTGCAGAATGCAGGATCTTCTTTGAAAAGGTAAGTTTTCATTTTGGAAACATTGGGGTGGGAGTCAAGGTCTGACACACGAGCACCCAGGAGTAGGGATGTTGGGGTAAGGATCGGGAGGTCATGTAACAAGATCCATCCTCTGAATAGTGGGGGGCCTGGCGTCTGCACAGGTAACAGGCTGTCCTTTTTTTAATAGGAGTGAGTCACTACTGCTTCAGTGTCTGGAGCAAGCCCAAATCACGGACCTGAGTTTATGCCAAGTAACAGGAATGAGCAGAATGCTCAAAGTTCTGCAAAGTAAGTCGACACACCTCCATGATTACAGGGCACTTGACTTTGTATTGGAAAATCCAGCGAACATCCTACCGTAAATACAAGTAGATTCCAAAGAGCTTAAGGATTTAAAAAGACTGGAGAGTTTAATAATGCTGTGCACATTGGATAGTTATCAAGAAAATAATTGTATGCTCTTATGTTGAAAGGCTCTCCTGTGCAAATCCTTTCCCAGTTTTCAACCCTGAAACATGATTGCAAGCAGATTTCAATTAAAAAAAAAAAAAAATTAAACTTCTAGGGGAAAAAATGTCAACATGTATAATGAAAGATTTCTATCTCCTGCCCCACTGCCTTTTCTGGAATGTCCTGCAGGTGGATTCATACGGTAGGTAGCCTTTTGAGTCTGGCTTTTTTCACTTAGCGTAAAGCATGAGAGGCATATCCAAGTTTGTTGTGTGTATCAGTAGTTTATTCTTTTTTGTTGTTGTGTTGTACTCCGTTGTATGAATAGACCACAATTTATTCTCTTGCAGTTCCATGGCCACTTGAGTTATTTCTAAATATATGCTATAAATATTTGCTTAGGGAGTTTTAAGTGGACATGACTTCATTTCTCTTGGTTGCATATCTAGGAGAGGGACTGTAAAATTTGTTTTCCAAATTGGCTGTGCCATTTTGCATTCCCGCTGTTAATGTATGAGATTCAGTTGCTCTACATCGTCATAAGCATTTGATAGTGTCACTTTTTTTTTCTTTAATTAAAGCTGACCTAATAGATACGTAGTTATATATCACTTTAAATTTTAATTTGCATTTCTGAAATGACTAGGGATGTCAAGCATATTTTCATGTTTATTTGTACTTTATTATATCTATTTGAAGTACATCTATAAACATTTTGCCTATTTTTAAAATTTTGTTGTATATTATTGAGTTTTGTGATTTCTTTATATTTTCTCATTAATATTTACCAGTTCTTTATCAGACACGTTTTGCAAATATTTATTCCACTCTGTGATTTATATTTTCTTTTTTTATTAAATTTTTAATTTTAATTCCAATGTTAGTGCACAGTGTTTTATTAGTTTCAGGTGCACAAGTAGTGATCCAACAAGCCTGTACATTACTCAGTGCTCATCATGAGAAGTGTATTCTTATTCCCCATTGCCTGTTATACCCCTTCCCCAACCTGCGTCCCTCTGGTAACCATCAGTTTGGTTCTCATAGTTAAGAGTCTGTTTTTCAGTTTGTCTTCTTTTTGTTCATTTGTTCTGTTTCTTAAATTCCACATGAATGAAATCATGGTATTTGTATTTCTTTGACTCGCTTATTTCACTTAGCATTATAGTCTTTATTTACATCCATGTTGTTGCAAATAGCAGGATTTCATCCTTTTGTGTGGCTGACTGATATTCCATTGTGTATATCTACCACTTCTTCTTTACGCATTCATCTGTTGGTGCACACTTGGGTGGCTTGTATATCTTGATTATTGCAAATAATTTTGAAATTCAGCTTACCAACTTTTTTTTCTGTTATGGTTTGTGCTATTTGTGTGCTAAGAAGTATTTTAGTATCCAAATAGAGATTTTTTTTTTCTTGAAGCTTTAGCTCTTACATTTATGTCTGTTATTCTTTTGGAGTCATATGTGTGTATGACTCAGGATCTGGTATAACTCCCCACCTGCTCCTTTTTTGTTCATGTATGTATCCTTTTTTGTTCATGTTGTTCCAGCATTATTTGGTGAAGATATTATTCATTAAATTTACTTAGCACCTTTGTTGAAAATCAGCTGGCACGTTTAAGCAGGTCTATATTGACTCTAATAGGTCCATTGATCACTGTGTTTTTCCTTTTGCTAATACAACACTGTCTTGAATGTGTACTTTATAGGAAGTCTTAAAATTGGCATGTGAGTTTTCCAAATTTGTTCTTATAAAAATAATTTTGCCTACTCTAGATCCTTTGCTTTTTCACATAAATTTTAAAATCAGCTTGTTGGGTTCTACAAAAAAAAACCCTGAGATGTTAAATGGTGTTATATTGAACGTATAGATTAATTTAGGGATAAGATGACATAGTTCTTTTTAGGTTTGCTTCACTATCAATGTTTTGAAGTTTTCAGCAAATATCATGCATATTAGATGGGTCTCTAAGTATTTTATAGTTTTTAGTTCTTGTACACACTTGTAATTGAAATTTTATTCATTTCTAGTTTATTGCTTATATATAAAAATAATTTGTATATATTGACATTGCATCTATGACTATGCTAAACTCATTCAGAGCTGGTGGCTTTTTTATAGATTCTTTGGGATTTTCTGCAAAGAGAGTCAGGTGCTCTATTAATACAGGCAGTTTTATTTCTTTACAATATGTAATCCTTTCTGTATTCTTCTCACCTTGTTGTACTGGTGCTATGACCTCAAATATAATATCACATAGGAGCACTGAGAAACATTTGCCTTGTTCTTGATCTTAGGGTGAAAGAAAGCATTAAGTCTTTCACCTTGAACTTTTCATTAGCTGTAGGTTTTTGTAGTTGCCTTTCATCAAGTTAAGGAAGTTCTCCCTCTATTCCTGGTTTGCTAAAACTTTGTATCGTGAACAAATGTTGAATTTATTAGATGCATATTTTTTCTTCATATATTAATATGGTAAATATATTTTTTAATATGTTGGCCCAGCCTTGCATTCCAGGAGTAAACCTGGTTATGATGTTTTATCCATTTTATATATTGCTGGATTCAATGTACTAATACTTTAAAGAATTTTGGTATATAGGTTAATGAGGCATATTGATATATAGCTTTCTTATAATCGTCCATAGACACTTCAGTTTATTTATACAACACCCAGTGCTCATCCCAACAAGTGCCTTCCTCAGTGCCCATCACCCACTTTCCCCTTTCCCCCACCCCCCATCAACCCTCAGTTTTTTCTCAGTATTTAAGAGTCTCTTATGGTTTGCCTCCCTCCCTCTCTGTAACTTTTTTTTCCCCTTCCTTCCCCTCCCGTGGTCTTCTGTTAAGTTGCTCAAGATACACATATGAGTGAAAACGTATGGTATCTGGCTTTCTCTGACTGATTTATTTCACTTAGCATAATACCCTCCAATTCCATCCACGTTGCTGCAAATGGCCAGATTTCATTCTTTCTCATTGCCAAGTAGTATTCCATTGGATATATAAACCCCATCTTCTTTATCCATTCATCAGTTGATGGACATTTAGGCCCTTTCCATAATTTGGCTATTGTTGAAAGTGCTGCTATAAACATTGGGGTACAAGTGCCCCTATGCATCAGCACTCCTGTATCCCTTGGGTAAATTCCTAGCAGTGCTATTGCTGGCTCATAAGGTAGATCTATTTTTAATTTTTTGAGGAACCTCCACACTGTTTTCCAGAGTGGCTGCACCAGTTTGCATTCCCACCAACAGTGCAAGAGGGTTCCCATTTCTCCACATCCTCTCCAGCATCTATAGTCTCCTGATTTGTTCATTTTAGCCACTCTGGTGTGAGGTGGTATTTCAGTGTGGTTTTGATTTGTATTTCCCTGATGAGGAGTGACATTGAGCATCTTTTCATGTGCTTGTTGGCCATCTGGATGTCTTCTTTAGGGAAGTGTCTATTCATGTCTTCTGCCCATTTCTTCACTGGATTATTTGTTTTTTGGATGTGGAGTTTGGTGAGTTCTTTATAGATTTTAGATACTAGCCCTTTATCCAATATGTCATTTGCAAATATCTTTTCCCATTCCGTTGGTTGGCTTTTAGTTTTGTTGATTGTTTCCTTGGCAGTGCAGAAGTTTTTTATCTTGATGACGTCCCAATAGTTCATATTTGCTTTTAATTCTCTTGCCTTTGGAGACGTGTCAAGTGAGAAATTGCTGCGGCTGAGGTCAGAGAGGTTTTTTTCCTGCTTTCTCCTCTAGGGTTTTGATGGTTTCCTGTCTCATATTTAGGCCCTTCATCCATTTTGAGTTTATTTTTGTGGATGGTGTAAGAAAGTGGTCTAGTTTCGTTCTTCTGCATGTTGCTGTCCAGTTCTCCAAGCACCATTTGTTAAAGAGACTTTTTTCCATCAGATACTGTTACCTGCTTTGTTAAAGATTAGTTGGCCATACATTTATGGGTTCAATTCTGGGTTCTCTATTCGTTTCCATTGGTCTATGTGTTTGTTTTTGTGCCAGTACCATACTGTCTTGATGATTACAACTTTGTGGTAGAGGCTAAAGTCTGTGATGCCTCCCACTTTGGTTTTCTTTTTCAACATTACTTTGGCTATTCGGGGTCTTTTGTGGTTCCATACAAATTTTAGGATTGTTTGTTCTAGCTTTGAGAAGAATGCTAGTGCAGTTTGGATTGGGATTGCATTGAATGTGTAGATTGCTTTGGGTAGTATTGACATTTTAGCAAAATTTATTCTTCCAATCCATGAGCATGGAATGTTTTTCCATTTCTTTGTATCTTCTTCAACTTCCTTCATAAGCTTTCTATAGTTTTCAGCATACAGATCTTTTACATCCTTGGTTAGGTTTATTCCCAGGTATTTTATGGTTCTTGGTGCAATTGTGAATGGGATCAATTTCTTTATTTCTCTTTCTGTTGCTTCATTATTCGTGTATAAAAATGCAACCAATTTCTGTACATTAATTTTGTACCCTGCGACTTTGCTAAATTCATATATCAGTTCTAGCAGACTTTTGGTGGAGTCATAGACACTTTAATTTTCATTTCTAGATAATCTATTTTGTTCTTTGTCAAATCCATTTGGTCTTGCTTTTTAGCTTTTCTATATCCTGTAGATATTTTTAAGCTTTTCTTTTGTCTTCAAACTTGTAAGCAAAAATTATTTTAGTTCAGTGCCTGGTGATTCCAATATCTAAAGTTATTCAGGTTTATTTCTGCTAATCTCAATAGTGCTTTCTTGGGGCGCCTGAGTGGCTCAGTTGGTTAAGCGTCCGACTTTGGCTCAGATCATGATCTCACGGTTTGTGAGTTCGAGCCCTGCGTCAGGCTCTGGGCTGACAGCTCAGAGCCTGGAGCCAGCTTCAGATTCTGTGTCTCCCTCTGTCTGCCCCTCTGATGATTGCACTCTGTCGCATTGTCTCAAAAATAAACATTAAAAACAAATTTAAAAAAAAATAACGCTTTCTTACTTTGAGTATGTGTTTGATTTTTTTAAACAGAAAGTTTTGCTTTTTTCCTTGGATATTATTTTTAGAAATTCTTTGAGTTCAAAAATGAATATATGCGTTATTGTAGAGAGAGTCCGCATATGTTTCTGCCCATCTTCTGGAAATACTAAAAGTCTGGGACACCTTGTATTTAAATGTAAAGGCTTATGGCTTTTAAGACCACCTAATAATATGAATGAGGCCTAAACTCCAGAACTTTAAGTGCATTTGGCATCAAAACTTTCTGCTGGATTAGAAATTAGAGTAAGAAATAAGCAACTACTCCAGGTTTATGCTTTAGCAACTGAAGAAGTAAGTATGATGTTAACTGAAGTAGAAACTAGAAAGGGGTAGTTTTGAAGTTCCATTTTGGGCACAGTATGTGTTAAATGCTTGTGTTATTTCGAACTGGTATTTCGCAACTTCTCCATGAAGTAAGCCATGAACATATAGAAGATATTTAAAACTGAGGCTAGGTGAAGTAACCTGGGGAGAAAGAGTGCATGTAGTGAAAAGGACGACCCACCATTTAGCCCTGAGAAACGGTTGAGGAGAAAGAGATAAAGAGAAGGAACAGTTTGAGGTATGAAGGCAAGTGTTACTTTCATCCAAGTATAAGAAATCACATTGAGCTTTCTTGTTCTCAGCTTGATTTTTTTTTTTTTTCTGGAGGATTCCTTCAGGTCTTCTAGCCTCTGCTAATATGTTCTTTTGATTTACTCAATATCAAGGGCCTGCTGGCAACAATTTATAGGCATCCGGGTCACACTCTGGTGATATTTAAGATGAGAGCAATTCAGTTACAGGGAATCACAGCCGGTCACAGGGAAAAGCCTGATCTGTTAGGAGATTCTGATGATTCTGTAGGGGAATAGATCTTGGAGTTCCAGGCTTGGAGATCTTCAGAGGAGTAGAGATGGGTCCCAGGTGATACCTAAGTAGGATTGGATGCCATTTTTACAGCCTGCTCAAATTCCTTTCTGGTTTGACAGGTACTTCCAAACCTCTGTGTGTTCCATTATTCTTTGTTCTTCCTCCTCAGATTGCATCTCCTTCCATTATCTCACTTTCTTCTCTGGTGTCCACTTCTTGAAACAAAGCTCAGAGTGTTTACCTGTCCTGAACTCTTGGATTGCCTCTTCCATATCTGTGCCTGCGACACGAGCCCACTCATTGGCAAGCCTCTGCATGTTAGAAATAGTCTGTGGTGTGGGCATGGACAACTCTCACTGAGTTTAACTGAGTTTCTCTCTCCCTGCAGGAGCTGTCACTTTGGATCCTAAAACAGCTAATCCCTGTTTGGTCTTATCTGAGGATCTGAGAAGCATGCATCTCAGAAATGTCCAGCAGGACGTGCCTCACAGCCCAGGAAGATTTGTCTTCAGTGCCACCGTGTTGGGTGTGGAAAGCTTCACCTCAGGGAGGCACTACTGGGAGGTGGATGTGGAGAAGGCCACCAAGTGGCAGTTGGGGGTATCTGAAGATTCTGCCAGCAGACATGGTGATCTACCCACCGCTTCGGGAAATAAAGCCTTGCTCATGGGTTCTTTGATGGGAACCAATTATACCTTCTGGGCCTTTCCCCCTCTGAAGAGGGTCTCCTTGAGAGGAGAGCAGATGCACAAAGTTGGAGTCTTCCTAGACTGTCAGTCTGGGCAGATATCCTTCTATGATGTGGCAAACAGATCCCTCATTTATAATTTCTCTTCCCTCACCTTCCAAGGAGCTCTCAGGCCCATATTTTCTCTTTGTATCCCAAGTGGAGTCACAAATTCAGACTCACTTAGTGTTTGCCTTCCTCCCGTTTCTTCTTGTGATGTTACTGTTAGCCCACAGTCTTCCTTGGCATGAAATCTAAGAGGGGGCAGAAGTAAAGAGTTTGACTTTGTAAAAGAATTTACATAAAGTAATCCAATAAAAGATTTCTCACACTTGAGTTGGAATCTAGTTCATTATCCCAGAGTTTTTGCATTCATGTGGCTTTCAACACTTATTTAGTGGCAGAGGTTACATTGAAACTGAGTCATGAATGATAATAACGGAAGGGCCCTACTAATTAGAACAATAAATGCATATGCAGCATAAAATTGGGAACTTAGAGAAGTAATACAGCCTGGACTCTATAGGACTAAGTTAAGGACTCTAGCGAGTTCTGAAAACACAATTAGATGAATCAAGACTTTAGATTTGAGGACATCATCACAGTGACAGGTGAAATGAAGACATCCTTTGATCCTATTACTGGCAGTGTCAAGACTTCCTGACATCGTTCTAAACAGAGAACTCGATTTCCCGGGGTACTTTATCTGGGTGGGGAGGAGGTATTGCAGAAAATGTGAATATTTTAAAATTATTTTTGCAAGTATTCTACTTTCTTACAAGGATAATTAGATTTCTTATAAGAAGCCTGATAATTCAATGCTTCAAGATATACAAGTAAAGTCAAGACAAGAAAAGTCTTTGCACATCTTCACAGCAAATCACAATAAGTCTTGGGGGAGGAGGCACATGGGTGGTTAAGCATCCAACTTCAACTCGGGTCATTGTCTCAGGGTTTATGAGTTCAAGCCACTTTGGATGTGATGTTCCCCTCTCTGCCTCCCCCATCCCCTCATGCTCACTCGCTCTCTCAAAAACAAACATTAAAAAAAGAAAAAAATTATTGTTCATGTACAGTAGCGGGTTTACAAATTTGATTTATCCTAAAATCACCTGAGGAGTTTTTTAAAATTATCTGGGGCACCTGGGTGGCTCAGTCAGTTAAGTGCCCGACTGGACTTTGGCTCAGGTTATGATCTCACGGTTTATAAGCTAGAGCGCTGCACTGGCCTCTGCACTGACAGTAGAGAGACTACTTGGGATTCTCTCTGCCTCCCTCTGTCTCTAAGATAAGTAAAATAAAATAAAAAATATGAATAAGCCACCCCTCCTGAAACACACTAATTACGTCAAAATCTTCGTTGGAACCCAGGCATCGTTTTTCCAGAGCTGTCTGGGCGGTTACAATATGCAGCCAAGATTAAGAAGCAAGAAACAAAACAGCTGGTTTGGTCGGTGGCTATAGCCTTTTGTGTGGCTTGCAATTCTAAGTCTTAAAATGTAAAGACATGGTGATAATACTGGGGAGATAGGCTATTTGGTTTACAGATGAGAGTAAGCTTTGCATGGCATCTAGTGACAAGTGAGTGTGCACGGTTCATGTGACTGGGATTGCCAACCATACTGCTGTTTTAGGAAAATTGTTGGCTGGTAAGATATAATTAGCAGTGGCTTTAAGAAACTGAATGTCTTGGATCCTGGGCTGAGAGGAAGGCTATCTTGGGTCATCAGAGGAGCCTCCAGTGATTTGAAACACCTAGGATTATCCCACCACACCGGAACGATATCGCTACCCTTAAAACGCTTTGCATATGGTTAAGCTTTTTGCCCAGGGTACATTTAAGTTAAAAATCCAGTTTCATTCTGTAGTTATAGCTTGGAAATAGTGCTCTACAATGTGTAGCAAAATCAAGCTGTGAGGCTCTTTATAGCTGAACTACTGATACCTTTCTGGGTTAAGAATTAAGGGAAGGCTCACAGCTGCTACCAATCTAGACCTACTCCTACCTTCAGTTGAGAGTCAGGTCAGGCTGCTTGAAATAATCTATAAGGGGCTAAAAGAAGGAAAGGTAAGTGACCTCACTGCAGTTAATTTTCTTGATCTTGTATAAAGCAAGAAAAGGATAAAGAGAAGATAAAGAATTCATAGGGAAGTCATGGGGAAGGTTCTGATTTCTTGGGTTTCCTGCTTATTGTGTGATAAACATCGTCCATCAGTAGTACATGGAAAGTAAAAAGCACATAGACGGGGAATGTAAAAAGACTGAGGTCACATTTTAGTTGTGTCCTGACAAATTGGAAAGTATGCAAGAGAATGGGAAATTTGCCCTGAAAAGCACTAAGTGTGACATTGGAAATTTACGCCCACAGGAGAGGAAAGAATTCTCTGCAGCAATAGATGATGAATGTGGTAGGATGACAAAAAGGATATTGAATTTAAATATTACATATTAAAATAATTTAAGTTTCTAATATGCTATCTGCAAGGTAAGGTTCCAAATATTTTGTATGTATCGTCTGGATCTTTTGACTCTAAGAGGTAGATGCTTTTATTTTTAATTTACAGAGACAAAAATTTGCTAGAAATCACCAAATAGTAACACAATCTCTTAAACAGGCTATTTAATCTTTCCACCCACTCAGTTTGTCTCTCCCTAAAGGTATCAGTCAGATAACTAGGATTGACTGGAAGGGAAGGTGGGGGAAGTCAAAGCCTGATAAGATGTAAAAGTGAAATTCACATTTCTCAAAATAATTTTATCTTATGTATTTGTATAGTAAATTTTTTAATTAAAAAAACAGATTACGACTTAGGTGAATATTTTTGTTTCTGAGTATTTTTATGAGCTTTGTGTTTATTCTAATGAACACTCTCCGGTCAGCTAAAGATACCCTGCATTGTGTTTCCTGTTTCAGATAGAACTATGTGGTCATTCCAGAAACCAGTGGATTTTCTGTTTGAAAAAGAGGGTGGACCTCAGGGTCAAAGGGTACTTGTTGCAATCTCCTTAACTCTTGTTCTTTGGCCTGTGAAATTTCTGAAGCTAAAAGCTATTCCTACGTTCGATGTTGAAATTCAGAACTTCAGAGGTGAGTGAATTTTAGTCCAGGGACTGTACATGTGAATTTTCTTTGAGAATATCCTAGTCTTTTTAAAAAAATTTTTAATGTTTTTATTTATTTTTGAGACACAGAGAGAGCATGAGCAGGGGAGGGGCAGAAAGAGAGGGAGGCACAGAATCCGAAGCAGGCTCCAGGCTCCGAGCTGTCAGCACAGAGCCTAATGCGGGGCTCGAACTCACAGATGTGAGATCATGACCTGAGCTGAAGTCGGACAATTAACCGACTGAGCCATGCAGGTGCCCCTATCCTATTCTTCATTATGGAGTTTGGTGGCTTGTTTTAGAGGGAAAGGGAGAGATACTGCTTTCCTGGGTTGAGTAATTTAGGGAATTGGAGAAGGTGTGTGACATGCTTCACCTCTTTAAGACCAAAGTCTCTTTTCAAAAACTTGAGAAAAAGACATGTGAATATCCATCAAGAATATCTTCCCCACCTTCCGAGCCCACTACATTCCCAAGTGTGCCAACTTCTTAGGCATCCCATGCTTCATGTAAGCTTCACGCTTCACTTTGTTTCAAATTACTTAGGGGTCATCACTGACCCTTTTACTTTGTTCCCATTCTACATTCAGTCCATCACCAAGTACTTCTATATATATCCTAATTCAAACTTTTTTTTAACCATCTTTCCTCTTTCCACACTAGTTCTTGTGGCTTGTCTTTCATTTAAACTACTGTGGTGGCCTTCTGACACATTCCTTCCCCTCTTATCTTCCTCGGTCTACACTCCACAAAAAAAGACCTTCCCTGAACATTCTATCCAATCCTCACTCTTCCTCTTACATTACTTCCTTTATAGCAACAGTAATTCCCTGGATTCTTCTTTAATTTATCTATCTTCTCTCTCGGGAATGTAATCTCCACAATGGCAAGGGCTTTGAATGAATGGAGAACAGTACAATCAACATATATCACTATATTCCAGGTACTTTACATGAGAGAACAAAACACAGATCCCTGACATCGATGGGCAAATAAGACAGTTTGACATTGGAGCTTTAGAATATAATGTTGTCTAAGGAACTCTCTAAAAATGGCTTTTATTTTGTTTTCTCAATAGGATAGCTAGTAATGAAACAGAGTTCTCTAAGATCCTTTCATCATGATCCAGTGACCATCTGGTTTTTCCAGGCAGGTTTCTGAATATGATTTAAAAAATCAGAGCTTGGGGCACCTGGGTGGCTCAGTCGGTTAAGCGTCTGACTTCGGCTCAGGTCATGATCTCACGGTCTATGAGTTCGAGCCCCGCGTCGGGCTCTGTGCTGACCGCTCAGAGCCTGGAGCCTGTTTCAAATTTCTGTGTCTCCCTCTCTCTCTGACCCTCCCCCGTTCATGCTCTGTCTCTCTCTGTCTCAAAAATAAATAAACGTTAAAAAAAAATTTTTTTTTTTTAAATCAGAGCTCAATTTTTTTCTGACCCAATAGTAGACTAACTTTCCAGCTCAGATATAGAGCCTGAGATGAATATGCAGTATGGGGAGTTGGATAGTTGCTTCAAATAAAAGAATCCATTGGGGTTAAATCTTTTCAATCACTAAGAACAGATCTTCGCACTACAGTTTATTCTTGTGGCACCGATGCAATATAGTAATTCTGGCCTTACGAGGGCAGAGGTCACAAAAAGGGTCTGCAAAAGAGAAGGCTATAGCTACTCATAAAAATGGATCATTGTAGGTTAAGATTTCTGTACTAACTGGAAATCCCTTTAGTTCATGATGGCTGCTCTGAAAAATTCCCCTGTAGCTTTAACATGAGTCTCAAAAAACAAGGCATTCTCGAGAGTCCTGTTTGGCTAATGGTTTCTCTCTCTTGAAGCATTTGCAGTTCCTCTCTTTGGTTATGTTTCTCTAAATTAGCGTTCCTATACAAGGTTTAAAACTCTCCTTTCATTTTAAAAACTAGGTTGAAGAGAAGATATACATATATGTGTATACACACACATAAAGACAGACATATGATCACTAGCTACTTCATATCTGAGTGATTTTATTCCCCCAGTAGAAGGTTCGTGGCTTCTTTTTGACAATACAGCCATACTTTTATAGAATATAACATAATTAATACATTTTCCCTTTGGAAAAGTTGTCTTATTTGCTGCTGTTTCACCTTAAACACTGTGAATGTCCCACAGGAGCCTCTCATTAAATATTGGTGAGTGGACTTCTTGTTAAAAAATGAATGGACTTTTAATGTGTTGGTTGTGGTGAGACACCTTATTGAAAAGAGAGAAAAGAAGTTAAAGCTTGAATACTGAATAGTGAAACCCAGGCCCCTAGATGGCTTCTAGAATGCTGGGATCAGGTTTATCCCTTGTCCCAAGAAAGACTGTTAAACTAAGAGGAAAGACCTGGTATTTGTTGTCCCACCTAGTTTCCCAGTCATCTTTTAAGTACCCTAATCATAGATAAAAATGAACCACAAATGATTTAAGAAAAATCTGGAATGTAGTAGACAAAGACTGAGAATAAGAAAGTGGAATTTGGAGGAAAACCTAAAACCATTAATTGCCTCAGAAATGAAAAGATATTCTAGAAATACTATGTATATGTAAACAAAAAAAAATGAAGAACTTTATAGTATAAAAAACACAGTAATGAAACTCGGTAAAAAGTTTGGAAGAAAAAAAAATGGAAATATTCCAGAGAGGAAAGCAAGAAGATGAAAAATAGTTGAAAAGGATAAATGTAATCCAGGATTAAGAGAACAGAGAAAGTGGAGGGGAGGAGAATTTCAAACACATTTTAAATTGATGGATTTTACATCGAAAGAGTCCCTCATGCCATCATGAATGAAGGCATCCACAGCGAGGTGGAACATTATCAGGGATATCTCTGAATATCAGAGATAAAAAGACGAGTCTAACCACTTCCAGGAGGAGAGAAAATAGGTAACACAAAATCAAAATCAGAATGGCTTTGTACTTAATATCAATACTAGAAAATAGAAGTCAAAGGAGTAATGCCTTTCCCAGTTCTGCAGAGAAATGCTTCCAACTTACATTCCATACTTAGCCAAATTATCAGTTGAGCTTAGCTCTTTGCTTGCTAAGCCATCATAGAATGTGCTCCATTACAATGAGGGAGTGTACTGAGAAAGAAAGAATTTCAGAAGTGGTAAATGCAACATAGGAAAGAGGTAAGGGAATTACCAAAATGCTGGTGAAGGAGAAAATTCCCAGAATATCAGCAACAGCTTGCCCAAAGTAGAACAGAAGATTCACAGAAAGATGTGGAAAAAATCATTAGAACTGATTATTTGATAGATGTTTGACTATTAAGAGCTTTATACCTCCACAGGAAAGTTTAAGGGATGAGTTAGTGACTGGTACATTTGAAAAGTAAGGAAAGAAAACATAGGGAAAATGAGGCAGTAAGTCTATAGAAAATAGTGTTGATTAATGAAGAGTATTTATATTTGCTCAGCTGAAGGATATTTCTTGGGTCACAAAGTACACAATGCAAATTGATATAATCAAATGTCGGTATGATTATATTAGAATGATGAGGGAGGGAAAGTTTACCTGTGGGGATGGGGGTAATGTAAATTCTGATTTCTTAGGGTAGGGAGCTACTGATAATGCCTAAAAATGAAACATTAAGAACTATGTAAATTCTGGGGCACCTGGGTGGCTCAGTCAGTTGAGCATCCGACTTCGGCTCAGGTCATGATCTCACAGCTTGTGAGTTTGAGCCCCACGTCAGGCTCTGTGCTGACAGCTCAGAGCCTGGAGCCTGCTTCGGATTCTGTGTGTCCTTCTCTCTCTGCCCCTAACCCACTTGCATTCTGTCTCTGTCTCTCTTAAAAATAAATAAACATTAAAACAAATTTTTTAAAGGACTATGTAAATTCTATAAGTCCTGAGTTGAGTGTATCTAGGTAGCAGGAATGGAGGGAAATAGAGGTGTTGGACCTATAATTTTCATGTTGATTTTTTAAAATTATAATCCTTGTGGCTCTTCTTGATCTTACGAACTACAGTACTTATTTGCAAAAGAAAATGTAAAACGCTGGATATTCTCCACTTATTCAGTGGTATACTATAATTCCTTTAAACAACCAGAAATTTAATCTCAGAGGTTACCTGGAATATCAGATTATTTCTATGACAATTATAAAAGGAGGGATTTTTTTTTTTAATTTTTTTTTTAACGTTTATTTATTTTTGAGACAGAGAGAGACAGAGCATGAATGGGGGAGGGTCAGAGAGAGAGAGGGAGACACAGAATCTGAAACAGGAAGGAGGGATTTTTTAAAGTATTCTGTCTGCAGTGTTATCAAGACCTTTGGAGCTCACGAGAAAAATATGTATAATTCCAAAACAAGGCAAAACGTGCACACTTCAATTTCCCAATTTAAGGAGGAAAATAAGAAACAAGCCAGTAAGAGTAAGGAGGCTAGGCGGTGAAGACCCAGGGAGCTCCCCAAGCAAGACCGAATGCTGGAAGATAAAGTGAAAAGTTGGTAAAGATAAACCAACTATCAACTGCTGCAGGAATGCAAAAGTCCACACTTAGGACAAACATAATAACATTAAAGTCTAACAGAAAATCATCCTTGTAAGAACATATCTAAAGAAAGAAACAAACAAACAACAACAACAAAAAAACATATGGAGACGTTCCAGCTAGGATTTGGTGCAGAGACCAGTGTTCAGCTAGCTACTGGTTACTTTGTGAGTGATTTTGTCCTCCACCAACACTGCAGTGTGCCCTTAAACCTGTGTCTAACAAAAAAACTTGTGCTTTTTAGGCTAACGTTTTCCAAGTTTGGTGGCTGTCCAGAGTAGTAAGCCCTGCTTTGAATCCTGGATGCATGGGAATTGTTTTAAATATTTAAAATTAATCAAATGAACTTATGAATCTTAATTAATATGATGCAACATATTCATGCAACCTAATGTTACTTATGTTAAGTGAATAGCAACAATTAACTAATATGTCATAAATTAATAAACTGACAATGGTGGGAATGCCAGGGTCTGACAGACCCTCAGAATAACAAGACCAATAAATCTGAGTGCTCACTGGCTTTTCCTTTCCCCCAGGGTAAGGATGTGTTCTGATCCTTTCTGTACCAGGTAGGTCCCAGTGTTTGTAGAATTTCTAGAAGTGGAAATATTGCAACCAAATTGTGCACTACCTTTGAATGGTAATGTAAGCATTGCATATAAAGTGTCTGTGATTCAACTTCAAACTACACTTTTGGGATCTATCATGAGACTTGTACAAAGAATGTCAGTAGCAACTAGAAGATGCACCAAGATACCTGCTCTTGCTCTGTGCGGCCCTCTTACTTCAGTGAAGTTTATCTACCACGGATAAAAGCAATCGGGGAATGTCATCTGATCTTTCGAGGGGTTTGTGCCTCTGTTTCTGTGTGTGCAATGCCCTCTCTCTGCCATAACTACATGAGTAACCGGAAGCTCTGAACCCTCTGCAACCCCCATAAACAGAGTGGGAATCTGAGACTGATTTGCTGCCCAGCAACCTGAAGACTAGATCATGTTCTTTCCACCCTTTGCCACACTCCATCCATTCTCCCCTCCCTTTCTTTCTCAACATGTTGCCTTTTGTCATAAGCGGGGTCTTTCACCTATCCAGATGGTGGTTGTAGTTCTAGGTATGCATCCAAACAAGAGCATCCAAAGTGGGGGGGGGGGGGGGGAGTATCTATTTTTGAGATTCTCTCAGGATTACAAAGACCTACCCACACAATTAGACTCCCAGAAAGCAAAGTTGTGTTCATTAGACTTCATGCATTAAGGGAAGACACATGGGAGTGCGGAGCTAAATAAAGGAAGCCTCATTTGAAGTGGAGCCCTGAGGCCAGAAGGGGCTCACACAGCAAGCACCTCTCCTGAAGCCTTCTGCAGACCCATGGGGAAGAAGCCTATAGTACCCCAGCATAAGGAAGAAAGATTTTCTCTTCCCCTGGCAACGGCTTAGCCAATGAGAAACTGTCACATTCAGCCAATGAAAAGCCACTATCCTTCATACTCCCAGTTTACTTCAATGCATTTTTTGTTTATAACAGCCCATCCCAACTCCCTTCTCTCCTCTGCAAGAGAGTTTTCCCCTCCTTTGTTCTCTGGTATAGTGTAAGATTTTGCTGGAGTTTACATGTCCTAAATTGCAATTCCCTACTACTCCCAACTAAACCCATTTTGCTGGTAAAATAGTCGATAGTTTTATTTTTAAGGTTACCAGGCTATACGTAGGGTCTCAAAAGGGGAAATTAATGAGGAATATTTATAGGGTTTTAAAGGTCTGTGTCAGATAATTTCTAAGGTGGGTTTTGTGGGGCAGAGAACTGGCAGATATTGAGCCGAGTAAACTAGGTATTGATTAAGTATTGATGAGCATGGCTTACCAATCAAACCATTTTAGGTGATTCATAGTCATCTTTCAAGAGTAAATTGCCTAAAGTTAGTTGCTAAATTACCTTCGGTCTTAGTATTGTTTTAACATAGGGGTGGAACATTATGTTGATCTCAATTTCCCTCATTTCTTGGGCATAATTTTTTCTTTCTTCTTCTTCTTCTTCTTCTTCTTCTTCTTCTTCTTCTTCTTCTTCTTTTCTTCTTCTTCTTCTTCTTCTTCTTCTTCTTCTTCTTCTTCTTCTCCTTCTTTTTTCTTTTGCATTATCTCATTTAATGTCATAGTATCCCAGTGAAGTAGGTTATTTTCCCTATTATTTTCCACTATACAGGTAAGGAAATTGAAGCTCTGACAAGTTCAATATTATCAATAATCAGGCATAAACTCAGGATTCAAATCCCAGTATTATGATCCAAGAATCCATGCTTTTATCCTCTATTTTCCTTTAAATATGTTTAATCATTCATAAAAGTTGTCAGAAAATTTATTTTTATTTATTTTTCCCTTTTTAAAAAAATTTAAATCCAAGTTAGTTAACATACAGTGAGGCATAATTTTTCATAGTAGTTTTCTTAACTTACCTTTCCTTCCTTACCTTTCCTTACCTTAACTGGGTCATGTACAGAATTAGATAAAACAGTCTAGCGTGTTTCTCTGTGTATCTCTGGGTGTGTGGAAAGATAAAGTGTCATAAAAATTGGATTACATTAGAGACCCTGCTTTTTAGGTTTTTTTTCTCACTTTGTGTCACTCAGGTAGTTTGCAAGCATTCTTCAGCCTCTTCCAGTTCCTGTTTCTCCCCTGTTCAAGTCAGTAGACTTCTTTAATCTGAACCCTGATAATTCTTTTGTGTTAGTCGCCCCTACTTATTGCTGTGATAAAGCCCATGAGAGCCAACTGTTACATTCTTAGGAACAACGCCAGCCAGTTGACATCACATTCGAACCTTAAGTCCGTCATGGTGAATGTATTTACACCATGGCAATCAGTGAATGCTGGAGATTCATGCTGCTCACTTCAGCTGGTTGTTAAACACTTCCCGGCACAGCACTGCCTATAGGTGCCACTCTTTAACCAAGTATTTGATTTCATAATTACTATAATTTTTCAGAAAAAAACAGAATTATTTAACTTAAATATTCATTTGCTATAAGGAACAGCATTTCCTGTAAGCCCTCTATGGTTATAAGGGGGAGAAAAAGTTATAAAACACATAAAAGTGCTTAAGTTTTTATGCATTTGGAAACTGAGCTCAACTAGCTTTGGGTATTCTTTGACTCTTTGACCTATCTATCCTTTATGTGTTGCTCTTTTTCATTAGTTATATTGTTGTTTTCAAGATTTCAAGGGCCCTTGGGGCACCTGGGTGGCTCAGTCGGTTGGGCGTCCGACTTCGGCTCAGGTCATGATCTCGCAGTCTGTGAGTTCAAGCCCCGCGTCGGGCTCTGTGCTGACAGCTCAGAGCCTGGAGCCTGTTTCAGATTCTGTGTCTCCCTCTCTCCGACCCTCCCCTGTTCATGCTCTGTCTCTCTCTGTCTCAAAAATAAAGAAATGTTAAAAAAAAATTTAAGATTTCAAGGGCCCTTGAGCAAGCTGGCTGGCTGGTAAAAAGAGTTGATGAACTCCTACAGGTGAATCATCTTCAGTTGATTATTAAAAGCATCATCTGTAGTCCAGTTCTTTAAGTTAGAATGTGTGTGATAACAAACACTCTCCTCCTCTGAGTACCTTGTATGTAGTTCGTCTGCATACCCTTTCCACCCATCCTGTGGTTTATCTTTCCACATATCTGAAAAGCACCTGAAAAAAATGCCTGGTAGCTAGTAGGAGCTCGGAACGGCAGCCATTGTTATACAATTAGAAAATTATCAAATATATTTTGCACTTTCTTAGTTTCCTAGGACTGCCTGCTATAACAGATTATTACAAACTCATTGGCTTAAAACAACAGAAATTTCTTCTCTTGCCATTCTGGAGATCAGAAGATGGAAATCATGATGGTACTAGGGCCACATTCCTTCTGAAGGAAGGATTCTTCCAGGGAAGAATTTTGCCTTTTCCAACTCTTGGTGGCTCCAGATGTTCCTTTTCTTCTGGTAGCGTCATTCCAGTCTCTGCCTCCACCTCCACATGGCCTTCTTGTCCTCCTTCTTCTCTGTGTGCCTCTTATAAGGATACTTATTTCTGGATTTACTGCCCACTGGATGCCGGTGATGATCTCACTTCAGGATTCTTAATGTAATTATACTATCAAAGACCCTTTCACCAAATAAAGCCAAGGTCACAGGTTCTGGGAATTAGAGCATGAAAATATCTTTTTGAGGACCACCATTCAACCCACTTATAGGACCTAGACCTAGAAAAATGGATAGAACATTTATTGAGCTCACCAGAAGTTTACAGTCTAGACAACCACATAACTAGACAGCTATAGTCTTGAGGAATCATAAACAGGGCATTAACGGAACACAGAGGAGGAACGCCTTACTTCATTACACTTGGGGTGGGGATGGGTGGGTGACTTAGAACCAAGGGGCCTCTGAGCAGAAATTTAAAGATGAGTTTGAGTTTTGTAGGGCAATGCGGGTGACTTGGAGAAGGCCATTTAGGCAAAGCAAATAGCACCATTAAGTCAAGGAGAAGAAAAGTAGCTGGTTTGAGTAGGAAAATTACAAGCTCAGTATTGCTGGAATGTAAAATTGCACATTAGCAGGTGGTGAGTAAAGGTGAAACAGGAAGTGATCGGGGCCACTCAGACATTAATGTGCAATGAAATCATCTAAGCCTCTCATTAAAATGCAGACTCTGATTAAGCAGAGCGATTAAACAGGTATGAAATGGGCCTGAAATTCTGCATTTCTGAAAGCCTTAGGTAATGCTGGTGCTGCTTAGCTGCAGAGCACCCTGAATAGCACAGATTTAGAGCAGTGAATTGAAATCTTGAAGAAATCTTGAAAGGAAGAAAGGAATGAAGGACAGTGCTGACCAGGGCAGACTAGAGAGCCTTTCTACTCCACGAGAGTATTGCCAGTAGGAAACAAAGGGTCCATTACTGCCAGATCTTCCTGCTATTTTCCAAGAAAAATATGAATCAGCATTTCTATTTGAAGTCATTCAAATTACGTGATAACAACCCCCACCGCCCCCCCAAAAATTGATCTGCTAGCTTTGACCCCTGTGAGGAACTTTGGATCCTTTCAGGAATCCTTACATCTGGGAAGCTGGGATAGGGATGACCTGAGGGCACTGAGACCTGTTGTTAAGTCTTGGAACACCTGGGATTGTCACAACAAAAATGGCAGAATTGCAAGTATCCTGGAGCAAATTCCGGTTGATTAAGATGGTGACTTCGGTCTGAGGAGATAGAATGACCCATGAACATTACTTAGGATCAAAAAAGAGGAGGAAAAAAAACCCTCCAGGTTTCATAATATAACTGTAGAAAAATGAAACCATGAGGTTTTAGCATGGCCAGCGTTGGGTAAAAAGTAGCTTTCTCAAGGTTTCCCCCAGGCATAATTTGGCTTTGGGAGGCTCTTGACAAATGGTTTTTCTTCTACACGATAATCAGTGAAGAAAGCATCAGAGAAGGGTTTAAGTGTAGAGCCAAGCATCACTTTCTGAAGCAGCTGAAGCTATGCTGTTGGCATAATCAGGGATCCACTCTTTTGCATGTCCTACTACCATTCTCAGGAAGAGGGGGACGAGTAGTGAATTGGTACCAAAAGCTGCAGAAGAATTTGGGTTAGATGGCCTGCTTGGTCTCAAAGTCTATAGCATCCTCTTCGTTAGATACGAATCACTGAATGAATTACATAACCTCTCTTGTTATTACTTCCTCATCTATAAAATAGGGAACAATAGTATGAACCTCCTTGGGTTGTTAGAAAGTATTAAATGAGCCAATAAATCTAAAGCTTTTTGTGCTTGACACATAGGAGGCACATAAAAAGAATAAACATCCCCTGATGGTTCTCCTAGCCACTAACACCATTAATACCACAGACAGGGGAACCCATGAGGGTCCTGGTTTGACGAATACCAACTGCTGATTGAGTATTGGCAGCTCAATATGGATTGAGCTCTTTTGTAGGGTCAAAGCCATAGAGAAGACACGTATTTCATTTCCAGGAGATTGAGGCTATTCTAGATAATCTTAAAAAAGGGACTTGAGGACTAGAGGCTGACTAATAAGAGGAAGAGTTTCCCTCAGAGGAAGGTTCATGTCTGGTTTCATCTTTTTCTCTGATGTACAGATTTACTCAGAAAAACTATAGGCATAGTTGCATCTTCATAAACTGGGCTACATCATATAAAAGGATGGTCTCTTACCACCGGAATATGTGTTCGTAGGAGGTAAAGTCTGTCCCAAAAATATCCCAGTGTGTGGCATCTTGGAGGCATTTAGTAAAAATGCCTGGACTAACGAATGATTTATAATATCTGCAAACACCTTTCATTTAAGGTTTGTCTCTGTTTAGTCAGAATATAAAATGTTTTTACAAATATATTGTAATCAGTGACTTGAAGGAAGTTTTAGACCTCTATCCATTTGATAATGTATATTAGTATCTGGGGATATCATAACAAATATTTTCACTTTCAGAAAGGACTGAAAAAGTATAGAATGTTTTGGAAATTAAGACATTAGGAGTAGTGCCTATTCCTGGAGAAAGAAAAGATTATAGCAGAAGCAACTTAGTAAGAGACCATGCCATGAACTATAGATCTCCCTGCAAAATTATGGTCTATGAAAAATGATGTAAACTTTCAGAAAGCTTTCCAAGTTATAATTTATAAAGTTATAACAATTTCTAAAGATATTTTTAAGTTGGCCTCTATGATGATTATGTAAGCATAATAATAGTATAAAATAGAATAAAAGAGTCTCTTAGAATATTTCAAATCCTATATTTGGAAACATCCAAACTAGAAATAAATAGTAAAAATGATACAAATATCCTCCAGGAGGACTTGGCTTCAACTATATAAAGTGAGAAAGGTAAGGGAGGGTCTTAGGGATGATGACAATTGATACACATGATCTCTGAAACTATAAGGAAGACCAGTGTGAACATTCTTAAAATAAAAAAAGAAAACACTTGCCCTTGTTAAGGTGGTGTGGTGGACAGTCTGTAAAGGAGCCTCATGACCTCACCTCCTGGTATTCATGTCTGTGTAATCCACCCCCTTGGAGTGTAGGTGGAACATGGGATTTGCTTCTAACCATAGAAAACAGCAAAGGTGACGAGATGTTGCATCTGTCATTATGTGATGTAAGATTGTAACATTTGTCTTTCTGAGAGACTCTCTCCCTTGCTGGCTTTGATGAAGCAAGTAGCCTTTTGGGTGGTCAATATGTCAAGGAACCGTGAGAAGCCTGTGGCCAACAGCCAGCAAGAAACTGAGTCTCTCAGTCCAAGAGCCATCCAGGAAGTTAATGCTTCCAACAACCACAAGAATTTGGAAGTGAATCTCTATCCAGTAAAGCTTTCAAAAGATGACTGAGCCCTGAGTGACATCTTGATTGTAGCATTGCAGAACACCGAGCTGAGCCCTTCCCGACTCCTGACCTGTGATATGACAAATGTTGTTATATGGCAATAAATAACTAATGTAGGCTATACGTTGTCGTGATAGTTCTTAAAGACCATGATGATATTAATATGTTAAAAGGAAGATGAAGGTAAGGAATAGGAGCATCTTTTATGTTACAGCATTACCCCTCCAACAAAGGTTTAGACACTGCCCACTCGATCACATCCTTATCCTCCACTCCCATATTAGAAACTGGCTGAGACTAGACAACTTTCTATCTTACATTTTCAGCGTTAGGAAAGACTTTGTAACCGACTTTTTCTTTCCTTTTTACCTCAACTTTTTAAAAAAAGTTGACCTGTAGGAAAGTGGGACAAGAATTCCAATGAACATCTACATACCTTCACATTTGGCCACATTTGTTTTATCACCCTCTCTCTCCGCTCAGAGACACGTACACATTCAGACTCTAGTTTTGATTCAGTAAAATCAAATAACTTTCTGTAGTCCTTGGAGGGCTGCATTCATGGTATTCTCGCAGGGCAGTGTCAGATACTGGCCTAGTTCCAGGTGTTGACTGAAAGAATAGTTCTAACACTTCCTCCTTCTCACCTCTTCCCTCTCTGCAAAGAAGGAAGCAATTCACCGGAGAAGTTTGCATCTGTTCTGCTCTCCCAGAGAAGGGTCGGGACAGAATTGTTCCAGTGAAGCTGAGCAGGTATCTTTTTGATAATTCGCTGTTACTCCAGCCCTTATTGAATGGTGTGAGAGAGTAACTGAACATTTTCCTTACACAAGAGGAAGGAACTAATATGTTATCTTTTTTCACATTTTGTCAGGACCAACTCCTTATGATAGCTTATAAGAAACACTGGAAGGTTGTGTTGCTAAGTCTGTGAGCTGTCAATATGAAAATGGAGAAGGAGTGCCTGGGTGGCTCAGTCGGTTGGACATCCAACTTTGGTCAGGTCATGATCTCAGGGTTCATGGGTTCGAGCCCGGCGTCAGGCTCTGTGTTGACAGCTCAGAGTCTGGAGCCTGTTTTGGGTTCTGTGTCTCCCTCTCTCTCTGCCCCCCCCCCCCCTGCTCATGCTCTGTCTCTCTCAGTTTCTCAAAAATAAGTAAACATTAAAAAAAATTTTTAAAGAAAATGGAGAAATGTGAACTAGCCCCTGAGCTCTGTCACACAAATACAATTGTAATTAATGTGATATGGAATGTTTCTTGCAATTCCCCTTCCTCTGTTAAGGTTTTAGTTTGTGTAACTGGAATCATAGGATATATAATTACAAATGCACTTAATTTGCTTTGATGACTAATTACAAAGCCATGTGAAAAAATTTTCAATGTAGTCTTTATATAGATAATACTCACACTTCCCTACATTTGCCCTTCTATCCAACCAAGTATCTCTTTCCAGAGAGTCTGTAAAGATACAAGTGTGTCTGTATTTCTTTTTAATAAACTAAATATAGCATACTTGTCCACATAGCTTTTCACAAAATAATATGTCATGGAATTCCTTTTATCTATCTATCTATCTATCTATCTATCTATCTATCTATCTATCTATTTTTTCTTTATTCTTTGTTACAGCTGCATATGTACTAAAAACACACTACTGTGTTTTATATACTAGGCTCCCTGTCCCAAAATGTTTTCACATTTTTACCGCAACTCATGATGTTACAATAAACAGACTCATATAATATAGTTTCGTATAATACATGTTCAAGTATATATATTTGTAGTGAATTTCCTGAGAGTAGAAATATTGGGTCAAAAAGTATGTGCCTTATCATTTTTATGTATGTCCTAGTTCTTCACAGAGATGCCAACATACATTTTCACTCACAATTGTGTCTCTCCCTTTATTCTGACCTGTAGTGTAATCAAACCTTGTTTAATGCATTTTTTTTGGAAATATACACACAGAATATATATGTGTGTAGATAAGTAGACTATACACACACACACACACACACACAGAGTTACTAAAGAGTAACAAAAGCACTGTGAACCCATCACCTAGTTGAAAGAAAAAAGCAGATTACTAGTATCTTAGAAGCTTTCTATGGGCTCCTCCCTGATTGTTTCTCTTTTCCTCCCTCCCAAAAATAATGACAATTTTTTTTGAAAAAAATTTTTTTATGTTTAGTTTTGAGAGAGAGAGAGAGAGAAAGAGTGAGTGAGCAGGGGAGGGCAGAGAGAGAGAGAGAGAGAGAGAGAGAGAGAGAGACAGACAGAATCAGGAGCAGGCTCCAGCTTCTGAGCTGTCAGCACAGAGCCTGACATGGGGCTCGAACTCACAAACCATGAGATCATTACCTGAGCTGAAGTCAGACACTTAACTGCCTGAGCCACCCAGGGGCCCCAATGACTATTTTGAATTTTGCATTTATATCTCATATGTATTTTTGGTTTCTGATTTCTGGATTTATACAAAGCATCTATGTATTAAGAAAGTTTCCCCTGTGTGATATTAGGTGCAGACTTTTCCCAATAGTTGTTTGTTTTGATGTTGCTTTTTGTAGTTTTTACCATGCAGGTGAATCTTCTATAGTATCTGGGTTATGTGCTATGTTTAGAAAAATCCTCTCCACTAGATATTATTTTTCAATCCAATTTTTTAGTGTTTATTTTCTTGAGAGAGAGAGGGAGAGGTAGAGAGAGAGAGAGAGAGAGAGAGAGAGAGAGAATCCCAAGTAGGCTGTGGCTGTCAGTGCAGAGCCTGACACGGGGCTCTATCTCACAGTTCATGAAATCATTGACCTCAGCTGAAATCAAGAGTCAGATGCTTAACCAACCAAGCCACCAGGCACCCCAAATCCCCTTTTTAAGGATTAGTTTTCTTTTCCTCTTTTCATTTAGAATCTTTGAATAGATTTCCAAATTTTGGAATTGGTACGTATTTCTTACAATACTGCTCCCATTATAGAACTATACTTGACGTTGTCTGGGGCCATATATGGAGTCTTAAATTTTCCCTTTTCAGAATCTCCATCAGTAGATGCCCATTGTTGAAGAATTAACAAAGCTAACCTTGGGATTTCCATTTTGCCTACTATTGTAGCTATGCGTGGATTATGAAGAAAACTCAGAAATTAAATCTCGTGTGGAAATACACTGCTGGACTTGAATATGCTGTTTTCATTTTTAAAGAGCATTAATACCAATTAACATAGAAAATTTTGATTGACTACAAAAAATTCTACCACCTGGAGATAAACCACTGCTGTTAACATTTTAATGTATTTCCTTTCAATTTATTCCTCTGTGAATGTATACATATTTTTATATTAAAAATAAATTAGGATTGGGATGTTTAGTATTTTATATCCTGCTGATTTTATATTATAGTTTGATATAAATATCATTCTGTGTCAGTACAAATCTAAATCATTTTAATAGCTATATGGTTATATCCTATTGGTTTACTGTAAATGAATTACCCAAGTTTTGACTGGATCCAATTAAGTTGTTTATAATTTTTGGTTATCTGTACATATAATAGACAATACCGCCTGGCTTCAGCCACACATAGTTTTATTATTTGGGATGGAGACTCCAATAAGATGCTTTTCAAATGAGGTTGATAAGTAGAGAATGGAAACCTTTTGGCATACCTGCAGAACAGAGTCAAACCACTTAAAAATAATCTAGTATTTATGGACAATGGTAAGAAAAGCTTTAGCATTAAAAAGTGTTCCTCTTCGATTACTTGAGCCATGTTAATAGATCAAATCCAGCCTGGAGAAGTACATTATGCTAAATTACTTGTTTGTTTGTTTGTGTGTTTGAAGTTTATTTATTTATTTTGAGAGAGAGAGAGAGCAGGGCAGGGGCAGAGAGAGAGAGAGAAAGAATCCCAAGCAGGCTCTGCGCTATCAGCACAGAGCCAGATGTGGGGCTCAATCTCACTAACTGCAAGATCTTGAGATGAGCAGAAATCAAGAGTCAGACGTTCATGCAACTGAGCCACCCGGGCATCCCAACTTGTTCGTTATGACGAACAAGAACTGAACTGACATTGGTGCAGGAACTACAATCAGTGAATATGTACAATTGAATCCCATTTGTGGGGCTGTATCTCTACAGCTGTGCTATTCAACACACGATACACTAGCCACATGTGGCTATTTAAATTTAAATTACTTAAAATGAAATTTAAAATGTAGTTTTTCAGCCAAACTGGCCACATTTCAAGTGCCCAGTACTTGTGGTTGGTGGCTAACCCATTAAGACAGTGCAGCTATAGACTATATCCATCATAGCAGAAAGTACTGTTCTAGAAAATTAAGCTGAGAGCATTTTGCAAAATACACTGGAATCAGGGATTGTGTGGGCAAGATCCCATCCAAAGGCATTTTTGTACTCCATTTGAAGATAGTGTTAGTAAAAAGGGGAAAAGAGATTTATATGAGATGATGTTCAGTTATTATAGGGTGTAAAACATGATGCCATAACTTTTAACTTGGGAGACTGGGAGATAGAAATGTCATGAAGAGAAATATAGGACACATAAGGAGCAGCAGGTGTAGGAGGAAAGATCCTCCAGGGGCATGCTGCATTGAATATTGGGGGCTCTCCGGATAAAGCAGAACAAAGTGTTGGTGCTTAGAATGAGTCTTATGGTCACAAGTGGATTTTTGAGACAACAATTCTCTTATTTTATTTGTTTTTCTTTTTTTTTCTAATTTTTTAATGTTTATTATTTATTTTTGAGAGAGAGAGAGAGAGAGAGAGAGTGCAAGGAGAGGAGGGGCAGAGAGAGAGGGAGACACAGTATCGGAAGCAGGCTCCAGGCACTGAGCTGTCAGCTGAGAGCCCATTGTGGGGCTCGAACTCACCAACCAGAGATCATGACCTGAGCTGAAGTCGGACGCTTAACTGACTGAGCCACCCAGATGCCCCTGTTTGTTTTTCAATATCATTTTTATTTCACTGACTAGATATGCACAAGCCTATTAGGAAGCTTACTTTTAAAAAAGTGGATAAACTTTAGTTGAGTAAACTGAACAAATCTTAAGTGTATAAATCAATTATCTCGTACACATTTGTGGACTACTGACGCTACCACTTAAGTTTAGATTCAAAAGATTTCCATCATACCTCAGGATCATCCAGTACACCTTCCCAGACAATACCTAACCTTCCCCAAAGTAACCACTATCCTGACTTCTTTTTTTTTTTTTTTAATGTTTATTTATTTTTGAGAGAGAGAGAAAGACAGAGTGTGAGCTGGGGAGGGGCAAAGAGAAAGAGACAGAGAATCTGAAGAAAGCTCCAGGCTCTGAGCTGTCAGCACAGAGCCTCACGGGGCTCGAACTCACAGAGCTGAGATCATAATCTGAGCTGAAGTCGGAGGCTTAACTGACTGAGCCACCGAGACACCCCAACCAGTATCCTGACTTCTACTACAGGATTAGTTTTACAAGTAACTGAACTTCACATAAATAGAATGACATAGTATTGGTGGTCATGAGATTTTCCATGCTGTTTCTTGTATCAGCAGTTATTTTATTATTGTTGGTATTGCTGTGTAGTACCCCATAGTATAAACAAATCACAACTTATCTACTCTCCTATTGGCAGACATTTGGATTGTTTCCACTTTTTACCTATTGTGAACAAAACTGCTATAAATGTTCGTATACACATTTTTTGGTGGACACATGAATTGATTTCACTTAGGTATATATCTGATAGTGTAATTCTTGACCCATAGACTCATGAAACATGTACAATTAGAATGATGCACCCAAAGGTTCATATACATCTCTCATCTTGGTGCTTTATTATTAATCTCATGACACGTGTGTGTGTGTGTGCGTGTGCGCACACATTCATAGTATTTTGCAGAGATAACTTTATCAATAACTAAAATAAGGGAAAGCAAGAATAATCTCATTGAAAGAAAATAAAACCCTCAAAATGATTCAATATATAGGAACTAATAAGAAATGAAAGATTTATGGAGAAGTTCATGATAAAGTTTATGTAAAGACCTTAAAAGTGGGAAGACACACTGTGCTTTTAACTGGAACACTTCATGTCATACGAATGGCAATTATCACCTAATTTCTAAAATGATTTCAAATATAGTCCCTTCAGAATGTTCTTGAAACACAGCAAATGGTTCTAAAGTGTATGTGGAATAACAAATGTGTGAAAAGAGCCAATAAATAGTATCCAAAAAATAATAATAATGAGATGGGAACTCCCAGCTGGATATAAACAATAAATTATCCAGTAAATAGTTTGAAACATTTGGCTCTGCAGTTAGGAATAAAATGTGATAGCCTTACCTCAAACTCAACAATAAATTCCAGATGGATTAAAGACACAAATGCAAACATAGTAATCCAAGAGTGTGAAAGACTACAGAAAAATGTAGCTTTATAATTTTGGAATAGGAAAGGCTTTTCCAAGCATGCCATAAATCCTGAATACCATAAAACAAAGGTTAAAATATTTAAAACTACATAAAGATATTTAAAACTACATAAAGACAAATGGCAAACTAGGGAAAATGTTCTGCAACACATATGACAAAGTATTAATAGTCTTAATATAAAGAGCTCCAACAAATCAATAAAGAAAAGACAAAGAATCCAAAAGAAAAATAAGTTAAAAAACAAACAAGCATGAAAATGTATTTTACAATGGCAGAGTTAAAGTAGACAATAGATATACATTTACCCTCACTAATAATGCATGGAATACAAATTCAGGCATTAAGAAGACAATGATTTTTTTTTTACATGTACAAATATTTATAACACTTTCTTGCCAAGGTTATAGGAAACAGAGACCAATAATTACTTGGAGATAATGTATTTGAGTACAATCTCTTTGTAGGGTAACCTGAAAAAATCTATTTAAATGCATTGGTTCAGATAGAGCAAATCCACTTCTGGGACTTACCCCATGTAACATTCTAACAAATGTTATAACATAGTTATAAGAGGGGGAAGTGTTAATAAGGGGAAATAGCTAAATAAATAAACATTATGTGACTGTTAGACAGGAGCTGGATAGATAGATGGAAAAGATAAAAGCAACTTCCAGAAAAACTTCTAGGTTTATATGTATTGTGAATTCTGGGCTAAACAATTTACATGGATCATCTCATTTAATCTTCAGAACACTGATCATTTAGTATATCAAAACATTTATTACAAAGATATTTTCCTTCAGGGTGACTCGATGGCTCAGTCAGTTAAGCATCCAACTCCTCATTTCGGATCAGGTCATGATCTCACAGTTCATGGGATTGAGCACTGCACTGACAGAGCCTGCTTGGAATCCTCTCGTTCTCTGCCCCTCCCCTGCACATGCACTGGCACATGTGTGTTCTCTCTCTCTCAAAATAAATAATTAAAAAAAAACCCAAATATATCTTCCTGGGGTGCCTGGGTGGCTCAATTAAGCTTAGGACTCTTAA
The DNA here is from genome assembly GCF_046562875.1 of Panthera onca. NCBI lineage: Eukaryota > Metazoa > Chordata > Mammalia > Carnivora > Felidae > Panthera > Panthera onca. Next base: position 186,267,831 of record NC_138342.1, read on the forward strand.
TTTTGCCATAGGTCATGATCCCAGTGTTGTGGGATCGAGTCCCGCATTGGGCTCTGTGCAAGGCATAGAGCTTGCTTAACATTTTCTCTGTCCCCCGTCTCTCATGTTTGCACTCTCTCTCTCTCTCAAAAAAAAAAAAAAAAAAAAAAAAAAAAAAAGATAATAAAACAATTAAACAATAGTAATTAAATCATGACATCACTACTGGATGAATATATAGTCTCATCAATACAATAGAATAGAGTCCAGTAGGGGTGACTGGGTGGCTCAGTGAGCCGGGTGTCCCATTCTTGATTTCAGCTCAAGTCATGATCTCATGGTTCTTAGGATTGAGCCCAGTGTTGGGCTTTGTGCTGACAATGTAGAGCCTGCTTGGGATTCTCTCTCTCTCTCTCTCTCTCTCTCTCTGCCCCTCCCCTGCTTGCTCTCTCTCTTTCTCTCTCAAAATAAATAAATAAACATCCAAAAAAAAAAGTCCAATAAAGTACTCAAATGCTATAAGAATCAAGTATTAGATAAAGGCAGTGTTCAAATCAATTGGGAAAAGATAGATTAGTCAACAATGGAAATAATTCAAGAAAAATCTAATTGTATCCATACCTCACACTTTGTGCCAAAATAAATCCCAATGATCATGTATTTAGCAAACATTTAGCAAATATCTGAAAACAAGCAAAGCACTTGATATCAGAAAAATACAAAAGAAGACACAGAAAAATACATTGATAATCTGGGATTACATAATACTCCTCAATATGACACTAAACTCAAAACCACATAAAATACAGATTTATTTGGCTTAAAATGTAATTGAAACTTTCCTCATCACAAATTAAAATAATAAAACTGAAAGGTATGTGTCAAATTAGAAAACAAATAAATACCTCACATCATAGACAAAAGATGAAAATAGAAAAATATATAGAAAAATAAAATATGTCAATAATATAATAGTTTATAGGAAAAGAAATGTAAACTGTTCTTAAGCTTAAAATAAGAGGTTCATAGGGATGCCTGGGTGGCTCAGTAGGTTGAGCATTGGACTCTCGGTTTTGGGTTAGATCATGATTCCAGGGTCTTGGGATTGAACCCCATATTGGGCTCTGTGCTGATCACGGAGCCTGCTTAAGATTCTCTCTCTCTCTCTCTCTCTCTCTCTCTCTCTCTCTCTCTGTCTCTCTCTCTCCCCTCTGCCCCTCTCCCATTCAAGCACTCTCTCTCAAATACAAAATAAGAACAAATAAAGAAAATTCTAAAAAAAAAAAGAAAGAAAGCAAAGAGTTTCATAATAAGGGAAGTGGAAACTAAATCTATCTTAAGATACCATTTCTGACCCATGAGATTGGCAAAAATCCAAAACTTTGACAACTACTCTTGGCAGGACCGTGGAAACAGACATTCTTCCATCACTGTTTGTGGGGAATTCTTTATACCCAGCCACACTAGACTTCTTTTCATGTCCTTCCTTAGGAACTTCCCCTGAAGTTTTCTTTGTGCCATGCCCAGGAACTCCTATTTTATTCGTGAGAGCCAAATTTAACATCACCTTCAGAAGGAAGTCTTCTCTACCCTTACCTCCCACCCCTAATTGTTCTGCCATAAGTGCTCATAATCCCCTTTCATAGCATCTCTCATAAATGGTATTTATTAACCTAGGATTTTTTTCCCCATTCAAATCCAAGATTTATGAGATGAGTAAAATTTGCTATCATCTCCTCCAATACTAGCCACCTACTTGGTACAATTGTACTGAAATTAAAGAATACACTTTTACTTGTGTGCACCATTTAATTCACTTCTCTTAGTCTCTGTTTCCTCAAGAAAATACATGTCTTTGGGATATTGTGACTATTGATACTCTAAAGCACATAAACCTGGATCCAGAGTAAACCCTCAAAAACGGGAAGATATTCCAAGTTTAATTATGATATCCTTACCAGTGCAGCATGTTTCTGGTTGACATCTGATTGGTCAATAGTTGCCAAACATCAGTTATCCTTATCTCTGCCTCACTAGTGTTCCAAGAGCTTTGCTCTCTCGAAACTCTTATTTACTTAATTTTTCTTTACTGTGACTGACTTCTTAAAATTAACTGTCTGTTTTAACCTCATACCAAATTAATCTCCACAAATTATTTGTTTTTGTAATATATTTTTTGCAATGAATCATTATCTAATAAAAAAATGTTTTTGGTGACCAACTAAAATCGTCATGAGAAGGGGCTACTTGACTCAGTCTTTGGAAATTGCTGAGATAGATAATCGCTTCATGTTTATTATTTTCTTTCTATGCATGTCTCAATTGCACCTATGAAAGTTATTTATCTCTGTGTTTATCTTCATCATTAACTGGGATCTCTAAGGGCAGGAATTGTGACTGTAAATCCTGTTGCCAGTGATTACCAAGATACTTTCCCAGAACAGCAGCTCAGTAAAGGTTTGCTAAATGAATTAAACAGCTTTTGAGTACCTACATTGATTAAGGAATGCTTAAGGAGTGCTAGAGTGTTGGCAGAATTCAAAGAATATATTATGAGTATATAGTTAATTTTCATGAGTGCTAATAGTAGTAAAGATAAATAACATTCAGTTCAAAATTACACTCAAGCTATACCTTAAAAAACAAGGTGTGAATTATTAACAGGTGTGTGTTAATGCTTGTATTTTCTGGCATATAGGTTATGTATATGCTTTGTATAAAACTCAAAAGTACCGACATGGTTGCAATGACAAGTAAATCTAATCTCTGTTTCTGTTCTCTCAGTTTGTCTACCCAGAAATAATATGGTACCAGTTTCTCCAGGGCACCACCACCTGGAGATATTCTATGCATACAGAATTAAGATTCTGATTTAAGGTATAAGGAAATGCTGGTAAAAGGCATTTCAGGAAGAGAGGATTGTAAATGCAAAGCCAAGAAGGTGGGAAAGTGAGAAAAAGGTAATGACTGAAATTATAATAGAATAGAAAATAGTGAAAATAAGTTGATGGTGTATACTGTTCCTGGAAATTCATAGAAATGGCAATACAAATGTTTTTAAAATATGAGGATAATTAATAAGACATATTTATTTCATTTACATTTCTTTTTTCTTTTTCTTTTTTGAGCTTGGGCATAATATAATTTTATTCTGGTATCAGGAAAAAGAAGAAAATTATCTTAACAAATTTATATCATTCAGCCATAAAAAAGAAACAAAATCTTGGTATTTGCAACAACGCGGATGGATCTCGAGTGTAATGCTAAGTGAAATAAGTCAGTAAGAGAAAGACAAATACCATATGATTTCACTCATATGTGAAATTTAATAAACAAAACAAAGAAAGGGATAAAAGAAGAAAGAAACCAAAAATCAGACTCTTAACTATAGAGAACAAACTAGTAGTTACTGGAGGGAAGGTGGGTAGGGGATGAGTGAAATAGGTGACGAACATTAAGAACACACTTATCATGACAAGCAGTGAGTCACGCATAGAATTGTTGAATCACTATATTGTACATCTGAAATAAATATAACACTGTATGGTAACTACACTGGAATTAAAACAAAAAAAGAAATACTCAGGGTGGCTCCGTCTGTTAAGCATCCAACTCTTGATTTCAGCTCAGGTCATGGTCTCATGGGCTCATGAGATTGAACCCCTCATTGGGTTCTGAGCTGATGGTGCAGAGCCTACTTGGGATTCTCTCTCCCTCTCTCTGCCCCTCCCCCACTCACTCTCTCTCAATCCCTCTCTCTGTCTCTCTCAAAATAAATAAAAAACATTTAAAAAATCTTAAAAAAAAAAAAGAAATACTCAAATGATGAAAACATGAAAAGAAGAAAAGAAACAAAAAAAAAATCATGGTCTTGTTTTGGCCACTATGAAGGAAAACGGTGCTCTTATACTTTGTTGGAAGTATAAATTGGTATGTCTACAGAAGGAAATTTGCCAATAAAAATTAGGATATTATTTATTTATTTTTATTTTTAAATAATTTTTTAAAACATTTATTTATTTTTGAGAGACAGAGACAGAACATGAATTGGGGAGGGGTAGAGAGAGGTAGGGATAGAGGATCTGAAGCAGGCTCTGTGCTGACAGCAAAGAGCCCCATGCAGGGCCTGAACCCATGAACCATGAGATTATGATCTGAGCTGAAGTAGGACACGTAACTAACTGAGCCACCCAGCCGCCCCTTTTTATTTTTTAAAAATGTTTATTTATTTTGAGAGAGAGAGAGAGAGAGATTGAGAGAGAGAGCAAGCAGGGGAGGGGAAGAGAGAGGGAGAGAGAGACTCCCAAGCAAGCTCTGCACTGTCAGCACAGAGCCTGATGCAGGGCTTGAATCCACGAAAGCATGGGAACAAGCCCTGAGCCAAAATCAAGAGTTGGACACTTAACTGACAGAGCCACCCAGGTACACAGATGATTAGCATTTTAAATGCATTTACTCTGATCCAGAAATTCCAATTCTAAGACTTTATCCTCCAGATACTCACACATATGAGTAATGATATCCATGCAAGAATATTTATTGCAACATTGTTTAAAAATCGCAAAACCCTGGTAGTCTAAATGCCCCCAATAACAGGCTGGCCGAATAAATTGAGTATGTGTTAATTCTAGGAACACTATGTCATCTTTATAAAGAAGAGAGTTTTCCAAAAATTAATATGAATGACCACCAAAATATTTAAATACAAAAGGTGAGATAAGGGAAATGTGTATAGATCGTTCCCATTTGAGACAAGAAAAAGGATGGTTATAGTGTGTACACACACACACACACACAAACACAAACACGCATATATCTGCCTATCTACGTAAATGGACACATACTTAGTTGGGCTTATAATACTTCCAATCAAATACAAAAGAAATTGCCAAAGTGGTAATAGAAACTAAGTACATGGAGAAATAGAAGGGAAAATTACTGTACACTTTAATTCCACTCATAGCTGTTCAAATTTATAATTATTGAGGAAGCAAATATTTATTGAGTGTCTACTAAATGCCTGGCACGTAGGTAGTTGCTGGAGATAAAGCACTTACTTTTGTGGAGTTTACATTGTACATAAAGATATTATAAAAACCTTCAAAGCTCATAGGACAAATATGATCAATTGGCTAAAATAAATAGCACTTATTTTTTATTTCATCTATGTACATAAATAAAATAGTTGTTTCAGCCCTTGCTCTTTTTCAAATCTAGTAACAAACTATAGAAATGATTCCCAAAAGTATACTCTTTCTTTTTCAAATCTAAAACTGTTTTTGTTTTTATAATAAAATACAAGCATTAAAAAATTGTTTTTTTAACATCAATTTTAATTAAAATTTTTAAAATGTTTACTTATTTTTGAGAGACACAGAGAGACAGAGCGTGAGTGGGGGAGGGGCAGAGAGAGAGGGAGACACAGAATCCAATCTGAAGCAGGCTCCAGGCTCCAAGCTGTCAGCACAGAGCCCGATGCAGGGCTCAAACCCTTGAACCGTGAGATCATGACCTGAGCCGAAGTCAGACTCTTAACCAACTAAGCTACCCAGGTGCCCCTCACATCAATTTTAAATGCAAATAAGACTGCATATTTGAAATTATTTTTATTGTAAATTAAAAAATAATTAGAGAGCCAAACCTTAGAGTTAAGTCAAGAAGTTAGGGCTCAAATAAAAATGTTAGAGTATGGATAGTAGATTTAGAAATTTAAGAATAAAAATCTTAAATTTGATGGATTAATTTAAAAATTATCATAGTAGAGTTTTCAACAGGTTTTATGAACCCAGGCGAACAAAGGAGATAGTGTAGATGAAGCAGGAGCAAAGAGAGATCCCCGAATAGAGTCATCCAACCTTTGGGTGTAGAGTTTCAAGAGCGAGATCTCAATCATGATCATAAAGATTTGGGTCTTCTTGACTCTGTGGTAGAATGTGCTAGAATGGGAGGGAGAATCAAATGTGGAGCTCCATTTGGGGTATGTTCAGTTCCAGATGATTTTAAGATTTATAATTAGAAATAGCTGAGAATGAGAATCAAGGATGGGGGAAAGCAGATGGGTTGGGGTTTGAAATTTGGTTGGTGTTTCACTCACCCACAAGGTGACTATGTGATGACCAAGGTCAGGCCCACAGGAAGAAGATGCTCCTTTTGGGATAAAACTTACAAGAGAAGCCAATGAAGATAGAACAGCAACAAATGGATTAGGGAGAAAACAAGGACTTGAGAGACAAAGCAACCAGGGAGGTGAGTTTTGTAAGGATAAATACAGTTAATGGGGTCATTGTGCAGGGTGAAGAGGGATAGATAAAAGGAAAATCAGTCACTAGTTGTGCCATCTGAGATATTTGCTTTAGAAAGGCACATTTTGGAAGGGTTCTGAGAATAGGAGGCATTTTATTAGAAGTTACACAGTGAGCTACCGGGGAAGACAGAAAGAAAGTAAAGTAGAAATATAGATTTTTATGAGGTTAAAATAGAAATGACCTAAGGAATGTTTGTTTCATACATTTCTTGCAGATCAGTTAGCTGAGCTAAAGTATCTTAACTTGAATGTGCTTTGTGGTGTATCAAGAGGCTTGTAATTACTGGGATAATATTCCACACACTATACACTAGTACTGTATTTAATGTGATTATTCTCCTTGTTCTGTTGATTGAATTAAATTCCTTTCTATTTTATTGAGCTGTCTAATTGCTCCATTATAATTTCTATGTATTCCCCAAAAGACTAGTTTCCTTATGATAGAATACAATGCAATAGCCCGCGGAGATAAGCAAAGCATAGGCATATTATCCTTCCTTTACTTGAAGTAGAAATGTATTTGTTTTTGTGTTAAAATTAGATTGAATAGGGAGATGAATTCTATTAAATTAGACCACAGAGAACTTACATGAATATGGATGGAGGGAATGTTTGTTAGGTGACTTTCCAGTTGTGTCCTGAAATCTGAGAGGAGAGATGCTTAGCAAAATTTCTTTGGGGAAGTGCCAGGAGGTGCCCTGAGTCATTACAGTGTCCTTGAACATTACAGTTCTTGGAAAGCTTCGGGGCATTTGGGTGTCTGTGCAATTGATCTGATATAAAAGGAGGGTTCAGTTTTGTCCATTGCTAGTTTGAAGGATCACATCTATGAGCAAGAAAGATGGCTTTGTTAGCCATATCTGAAGGTGACCAGTGATTACTTAGCTGTTAATTTTTTTGTAACCATATAATTAAATCTACAGGTTTTGAATGTGGGTACAGGTTTTGCTGAATAGCTCAAGAATATCTGTAAGGAGAGAAAAAAAAAGCTTACTCCCACGTTCTTGACTTGAATGAATGTTAACTTCCTATTTGAGAGACAGAGCCTCAAGTTAATTTGGAGAAGATGACCAAAATCAAAGGGAAACAAAGAAACTAGTCTCACTTTCTGTAATTAAAGGTGAAGTGAATACATTGTGAAACCCAAAAACCATCAGGAGCAGTGGAAATGACTCTGTCAGCAGAACCAGAGCCCTTGTGTGCTCTCTTTTCACTTCCAGGAGTACATGGCTCATTAAGTGCTTCCCAAAGAGAAAGGGACAGACCATTGCTGGGAAATATAAAGAGCTGGTAGTTCCTGCAGGCTAGCAGAACATGTCATTTACAAGAATGTACAAACTGGAAAGCGTATTCTCTTGAAATCAGAATTGTCAGTCTCTCTCTCTCTGTGTATATATATCCTTTCTGTAGATAATGGTTCTGTTTGTTTGTTTGTTTGTTTGTTTGTTTGAAATCAGAACCTTCCTTTAGCTAGAGGTATGCTACTAATTTAACTAATTTTGTTGTTGTTGCTGGCGGTGGTCATTCAATTCAAATCTAAGGAAGTACAATCATTTGGTTATGGTGGTCTGCTTATTTACTCTCCTATTTATCAAGAGAATTGTTTCCCAGTATTTGCTCTGGTTGTTATTATTGTGATTTTTATTTTTGTGAAATCCGGGTTTTCACATCTACAAATTCTGATTTCTTCTGGCTTCAGTTTTTCTGTAACAAGATCAGGGATCTTTGGTCAATCTTCAGCTTTGAAGTCATATTTGTGGTTAGATAGACTAGCCAGAGAGTGCCCTAAGGTTGGCCTGCTCACATAGAAACTCAACACAACTTGTTTGCTTTTCTTATACTGAATAAATAGTATTGACTTCTACAAAAGACAGTCTTTTATTCTTACAAATTTGAGGAGTGTTAGATATAGAGACTTGATGCAATATATACTTGAAAAGTAATCCAGAAAAATTTAAAGAGTCAGAAGTAAGTCAACCTGAATAAATCTTTATTCAAAATGGATAGTTTTAGTTTTATTTATTTTTAAAGTTTTTAAATGAATTTTGAGAGAGAGACAGCACAAGAGGGGGAGGGGCAGAGAGCGTGGAGAGAGCGAGAATCCCAAGCAGGCTCCACATTGCTAATGTGGAGCTCTATATGGGGGTTTGAAATCATGAACCATAAGATCATGACTTGAGCCGAAGTCCAATGTTTAACTGAACCACCCAGATGCCCCTAAAATGGATATTTTTATTTATTCATTGTAATGTTTATTTATTTTTGAGAGAGAGAGAGACAGATCGCGAGAGGCAGAGGGGCAGAGAGAGAGAGGGAGACACAGAATCCAAAGCAGGCTCTAGGCTCTGAGCTGTCAGTGCAGAGCCCGACACAGGGTTCCAACCCATGAACTGTGAGATCATGACCTGAGCCGAATTTGGACACTTAACCCACTGAGTCACCCAGGCACCCTAAAACAGATATTTTTAAAAAAGAAATCCTCGTTTAACCTTATCAAAGTTATTACCTAACATTTTCTTGTTAGGTAAAAGTTCATTGTGTATGTTTTCAAATATTCTCTAATTATTTAATGAGTTATTTAAAAACTTTTTTAACATAAATGGAATTACACTATATAAAGGGTTCTGAAACTTGCTTTCTTTTCTAAATAAATCTTGCCCAGGATTCTGTATGCATACGAAGAGATCTACTTAATGGACTTTAATGCCTGCATAGTATTTATATTTTAAATGTTCCACAGTAAATTGAGCAAATCATCTCTTTTTTAAAAAAAGGTATATATTTATATATATGTATATTTATTCTATTGTTTTATTTATTTAATTTTAATTTTATTTTATTTTAGAGAGAGAACATGGGCAGGAGAGAGAGGCAGAGGGAGAGGGAGAGGAAGAGGGAGAGGGAGAGGGAGAGGGAGAGGGAGAGGGAGAGAGAGAGAGAGAGAGAGAGAGAGAGAGAAAGAGATTGAGAGAATCCCAAACTGGCTCCACATTCAACACAGAGACTGACACAGAGTCACAACCTGAGCTGAAATCAAGAATCGGCCACTCAGCCGAATGAGTCACCCAGGTGCCTGAGAATGAATCCTTGGTTGTTTTTACATTTTTGTGACTATAAATATTCCTGTTTTGAATATCCTTCTATATCATATTTATGAACGTGACAAGTGACTGTAGAATATCTCTAGTTGTAGAATTGGTGAGGCCACAAAGGAAAATGCCAATTTTAGAATCTAAGTTTTGAAATGTGTTGATATTTTACTCTACTTGCAATTTTCTGATATTTAAAGATATAGCCTCAAGAAGCTATTAACTACATTTATTGGAATCAATAAAATCTCATTTACAATCATTAGGTAATAATCTCTTATTTGAATAAAAAATAAAACATGAGTTTTGTGAATGTGGTAAAAACATTTTATTATACACACAGATGATGAAATTACATCTCAATTTAATAATAGGGTGTCTATTAAATTTAATAGTAGGGCAACTAAATATTATATGGCTCCTAATGTGATATAATATAAAGTATAGTAAGACTTATAAAATGCTCTTACCAAAAATATTTACCCTGTAGCTAATGAAATCTTTCCATCTCTTGCTCACATTATAGAAATACACGTGATAAAGAAAGTTGAATGATATCACGAGGAAACAATTAGACAAAGTCTAGAAGGTGGAAAACTATAGCAACTAGATCAGATTCTTCAATATGTCAATATGATTTTAGAATAAAGAGAAGGGAACTCTTCTAGATTAAAATATACCCTCAGCGACTTAACAACAAAATGGGAAAGCTTGTCTTTTATTGTGTTTTGGTTTAAACAAATATCTTCTTATGCCAGAAAACAAAGTCATGCTCAAAAACCAAGGAGCTAGGAGGGGTCAACTTGAAAACACTCTTGCTTGTGAAATTTGGGACGATTTGAACATCCAAATGAATAATGACAGAAATATATCAGAAAAAGTGAATAAAATAAATTCAAGTCAAGGGAATTAAGATATACAAACTTCTAGTTACAAAATAAGTAAGTCACGGAGTTGAAAATACAGCATAGGGAGTGTAGTCAGTAATATTGTGATAATGTTGTTATGTGACAGATGGTGGCTACATTTGTCATGGTGAGCACTGAGTCATGGATAGAATTGTTGAATCAATATGTTGTACACCTGAAACTAATATAACTTGTATGTTAATTATACTTCAATTTAAAAAATAAATAAAATAAAGTAAAAAATTCATGACTCCCCTCTGGCAGGAAAAAAAAAAATTAAAGGGAAAGAGGGAAAAAGAGTCCTTTTTTGAAGAAAAATTCCAGCTAATGATATATATTTCAATAATCATACAATTTGAAGAGAAACCAGAGTGTTTAATCATCATATTATAACCACCATCATAATAATTTATTCTGACAACAACCATCAATGAGCTAAAACCTACGAGTGAAAGATTACTGGGGAACATGATAGTCACCTAGTGTCAAATTATCAGACAAAAGAGAGCTTATCATTTACAAAGATAAAAGAATATTTCTCAATGATGAAATCTGGAAGACATAATTTTAACCAAATAGTCAAATTTAACATCCTCAATAATAGGACAAACTGATATAAGCTTCCCTCATGTGACAAATTGAGAAGGACATATCACATGAGTGGTATTCCTGCCTGAAATGTTTATCCTGAATCTAATTATGAAGAAACCATCAGACAAATTCAAACTGAGAGGTATTTTCCAAAACAACTGCTCTTTTAAAAGACTGAGGTCATAAAAGACCTAAAAAACAAAAAAACATCTCCCCCCAAAAAACAAACTAACAATCCTAGATTAAAGAGATGGGGCAACTACATGTAATGTGTGTGCTTTGATTAAATTTTGGGTTAGAGAAAACAACAACAAAAAAACCTAGCTATGTTAGGGCAAATGGGAATATTTAAATATAACAGTATATTTAATAAATATGTTACATTTATATTTCCTTTTTAAAATATTTTTCAAGTTTATTTTTGAGAGAGAGAGAGCGCGCGCATGCACATGTACTCAAGCAGGGAAGGGGCAGAGAGAGGGAGAGAGAGAATCCCAAGCAGCCTCAGCACCCGTTACTGTAGAGCCTGATGTGGGGCTTGAACTCACAAACCGTGAGATCATGACCTGAGCCGAATTCAAGAGCTGGACGCTTAACTGACTGAGCTACCCAGGTGCCCCACATCTATATTTCCGGAATGTGAAATCTGTGATGTGGTTATATGAGAAATTATAATAATCCTTGGGAAGTGCCCGCTGATGTATTTAGAGAAAAGTATCATGATGCCTGTGATTAATTCTCAAATGGTTCATCCCTTCCTCTGGCTCTGCCAAACATGTGGTTATATATATATATATGTGTGTGTGTGTGTGTGTGTGTGTGTGTGTGTGTGTGTGTGTGTGTGTGTGTGTATGTGTATATATATATATATATATATATATATAAATGTGTGTGTGTGTGTGTGGAGAGAGAGAGACAGACAGACAGTATGCAAATGTAGCAAGATATTAACAATTAGCTCTCTATGAAAAGTAAATAAGGAGTTCACTAGAGCTGCCATAATAAAAAACCACAGAGTGGATGGCTTAAACAACAAGGATCTATTTTCTCACAGTTCTGGAGGCTGAAGTGCAAGATCAAGGTGTCAGCAGGGTGAGTTTCATCTGAGGCCTCTCTTTTTGGCTTGTAGATGGCTGCCTCCTTTCTGTCTCTTCCCATGGTTGTCCTTCTGTGCATTTACACCTTTGGTGTCTTTGTGGGTCCAAATTGCCTCTTATAAAGATACCAGTCAGATTGGATTAGGGCCCATCCCAATGGCCTTCTCTTAACTTGCTCATTAACTAACTAATTAATTAATTAATTTATTCTCAAGTTAGCTAAAATACAGTATTTCCTAGTCTTGCCTTCAGGAGTAGAACCCAGTGATTCATCACTTACATATAACACCCAGTGCTCATCCCAACAAGTGCCCTCCTTAATGCCCATCACCTATCCACCCCCCCATCAACCCTCAGTTTGTTCTCTGTATTTAAGAGTCTTTTATGGTTTGCTCTCTCTCTGTTTTTATCTTATTTTTTCCACCCTCCCACTAATTAAAACTCTATCTTCAAAAACAACCACATTCTGATGTACTAGGGGTTAAGTCTCCAATACATAAATTTTGGAGGGATGCAATTCAGCCCATAGAGATGGTATTCACTGGATTGTTCTGGTTACTTTCCTGTAGATTTGAACATTTTCAAAATAAAAAGTTGGGGGAAAAATGAGGACCTAGCTGGTTCCCATATACTTCTCTAAAATCAAATTATTTTGACAATGAGAAACATTTTCATATGTACTATTAGCTAAATTACTTATACAAACTTTATAAGATGCTATATAGAATGAACTTTGTTGTTCTTCCAGAAGCTGGACTATGTTAGTTAAGTTTTGTCAGTCCTGTCTGGGAAAGGAAAATAACCAACAATTTTCCTAACACCTCTGTCCTCTAAATAAAAGCATTCTAGAAAGTGAAGCACAGGTTTGAAATTGAAAATGAAAAACTCCCCTATTACCTTTTCTGAAAAGTCATTCCTTCATTAGCTTATTAAATTTAACATCTCATTGAAAAAGGATATTCTTAATGTAACACAGGTCAACATTATGATACTGCTAATAGTTATAATCAGTCTTCAGATTTTAAAACATATTACTATTTGTTTTTTTCCAATTATAATTTAGCTATAAAATAAATGAATATAATTGCATTCATCTTTCATTTCTAATTCCTCTTGATATTTTTCAGTCCTAAAGCTTTTTCACCTCAAGCTGTGATTTGTCAGGTTTTATAACCTCTGAGTATTGTCAGTGTTGCGTATGTGTGGATAGGAAATCTCTAGGGGAAAATCCAGGTTCTGTAGAAAAAGGCAATGGTGATTCAGGAAGTGCTGTTCATTCCTCTGAGTGAATATTGACCCAATGCCCCCACACAAGAGGGGCTATCTTTTTGAAAATGACATAAAACAGAGGTCTTAACTTTAGTAGGAGATTCTTTCATAAAAAACCTCCAGGAACGACCTCAGTTTCAGATTTCATGAGAAGTCTTAAATTTTTTTAAATGTATATACAGAAGTTTTAATACTTCAGAAGAGGAGAGGAATTTTACTGAGTTGCAAAGATATCTTTATTGCCTGATTGCTTTTTCAAAAGGAATGCTTTTTTTTTTTTACATGATTTTAAGGTTAGACATTTTTCATTTAAAAATATCTCATAAATAAAGGTATACATGAAATAAAAATTCATTCATAATCCTACCATCCTGAGATGAGAAGTATTATTTAATCAATATTTATTCTATTGTCTAGTAAATAAAGAAAAATAATGAAGCATTTATCCTTTTTTTTTTTGTAGGAATTGTACTTCAGGAATTACTCTATCAGCACAGGATAACTAAAAAATTAATTCTTAATTTATTTGTTGTGAATCTTTCTTATATATTAATTAATATATTTAAAGTTATTTCCCCCTAGATACTGCTCTGTGTTCCACAAATATTAACATGGGATGTTTTTGTTGTTTAATTCTCAATTGTGTGAAATTATTCTTACTTTGCTCAGAACAAAAAATGACCAAGTATTATTCTTTCAGGGGCAATTGGATATCTTCCTCTGGTTTTGTGTATTCAACCAGGATCAAATCTTGTCTTTGAAACTTTGAAGACACAAACCATATACATGTTACTTTCTTCTGGTATGCAGCTCTTTGCTTTGCTTCTTTTCCTTTTTTAGATTATTGGACTCATTTCCAGACTCCCTATTTCTCCAGTTTCCTTGTCCATTTCTTCCTTCCGATGTATCTCATTTAGGCTCATTATACTTGGATAGCACCAGATGTTCCAAATTTATTTGGCATTTTTTACTGTCAAAACTCCTAGTTGCTTAAACGCCTACATTTGAGTTAGCTGCTGCCCCCAAAAAGTGATCAGAAAAAGTAATTTATATAGGGTATGAAAGACTTGTCATTTAAATAAATTTTCCTAGGCACCATTCCCTGTGTTAGCAAGGCAATTTGGCAACTCAGTTACTGTCATATGTAACTACATAATCCAAAAGGATTATTTGATTTTTGTGAAATGCTCAGTAATATTTGACTTATAAAATGTATATACTTTTCCATAGAGGGTATTATATAAAATGTAATAGTATTAATATGAATTATTTCATTTTCTTCCTTCCAAAATTGTGTCATTTTCTTTCTTAAGGTAACGAAGGTTTAGAATGAACCTACCATATGAGCCAGTGGATGGAGCCAACCACTCTGTGGTGTCGGAGCTTGTGTTCCTGAAACTCTCCAATTCCAAGGAGATCCAGCTTCTTTTTTCTTTTTTTTTTTCCTTCTCTTTTGTATCTAATGGGAAATGTCCTCATAATGGTTACTGTGACCTCTGACCCTTACTTACATTTTCCCATGTGTTTTCTCTTAGCCAATTTCTCCATCACTGATCTGATATCTTGCTCCATTGCAGTACCCAGGATGATTTGTGATCTTTTTAAGAAATGGAAAGTCGTCTCCTTTGGGGACTATATAGCTTGGGTCTTCTTTAGCCATGCCGTTTTGAAGGCAACAAGATGTGCTGCTCATAGCCATGGCCTTTGACAGCTATAGGGCCATATGTAAGCCTCTCTACCCGTGAATGTGCATTTTGATTTTAGTGGTTGCCTAGACCGTTGGTCTCATTCACTCATTGGGCCAATTGGCTTCTGTGGTAAACTTGCCTGTCTGTAGCCCTTAATGTATTAGACCAGCTTTTACTGTGACATACGTTGGCTCATCAAACTTGCCTTCACAGACACTTATAACTGAAGTTCACAGGCACTGCTAATCGTAGGTTTGTTTCCTTGGTTGCTTTCTTCTTGCTCATCCTTTTACATCTTCATCTTGGCCACCTCTGGAGGTTCAGCCAAGGCTCCTTTTACTCTATCATGAGCTCATTGTACTGTCCTGATTTTATTTTTTGCCTACTGATTTTTTTCTATGTGTGGCCCTCTCCTTCAACACATCTAGATGAATTTCTAGCCATATTTGATGCAGCTTTGACTGCTTTTCTAAACCCAGTCATCTATACATCTACACATTCAGGAATAGAGAGATGGAGATGGCATCAATGAGGAGAGGATTCAGTCAGCCTACGGGTGTTAGAAAAATAAAAATCACTAAATGGCTTGATTGAAATTTCCAGGTGACTATCGATACATTTTTCTGTCCCTAGTAGCCTATCCTCATGAAGAAGAGATCTTTCTAAGATCTTACTTTATTCTTTCTGTTGGAACATATTTCTCTCTCTCTTCATTTGGCTTGACTGTGTTTAAGAAATGGAAAGTCATCTCCTTTGGGGACTATATAGCTTGGGTCTTCTAATGCCTTGGGTCTAGGCATTAGATAAAATGTCCACGTCTTCCCGTGTGGAAGTGGTGGCCTCATGTAAGAGATGAACATTACTGTTCAACCTTGCCCTAGCTCTCGGTTGTCTCTCAAACCCCTGTGATTGTTGGAGCAGCCCATTTTATTTTTAATAGCTTCCAGGAGTTGAGAATGTACCAAAGCCTGTCAGTGTGCCAATGGGGAGGATCTCAGCACCTAGAGTCAGGCTGACTGGGAGCCAGATCCTCAGGCAGCACCTTTTACAGTAGGCCGATATAGACAGTCCAGTGGGACTGGAACCCTGCGAACCACCAGTGCCGGGCAATAGAGTTGTCCCCTGGGCTGCAGTCACAGACCTCGGGGCTCCGGATGAGTGTATAAGCTCCTGTCTGGGACATACTGGTAAGCTGTAGCAAGGCGGCAGGAGAGACAAAGACGGGGGGCACCAGCCTAGCGTTTCCTGAGAGCACGAGAGCACAAAGATTTGCAGGTGTTTACCAGTGAGTCAAACCTGAAGTCCGCCTCTCAGGCAGAAGCTCCTGGACAAACAAATAGGACTTTTTTTACGGAAAGATTGGGGTATGTCAGTCTGTGCAATGTGGGGTGGGGAGGTGGGGTGGTAGCCTGCCCAGAATGATTTCTCTGATGGTTACAGCCCCCGGGGACCCAGGACCGTAGCCATCAGAGCCAGGCCCTTAAGGGGCACGCTCTGTGCGCAGCCGCAATGCCCTGCGCACCACACGCTTGAGGGAGCTCCGGCGGGAGATACTGGCTCCAGAGCCCAGGACGGGAGGCCGAAGACGGCGACCCGCCAGGACCTCCCTCCCTGGGGACAGCCCCAGCGACTTCCAAATGTGTGCGAAATCATATGGCTGTCGCTCAGGCCGAAGCTCCGAGACAAGGAAAAAGCAAATGAGCGTCTCCCACACGGAGCCTGCACGCCCCTCGCTCCTCAATGAGCCGCTTCCGCGCTGGGCACTGGGGCCGGTGAGTCCAAGCGCGCGAGCTCTTTAAGGGCTGTTTGCTCAGATTACAGCCTCCTGGTTCTCCTCTCGTGGACAAAGTCTGCTTGCTTTTCAAAGCTAGATGTTTTGGGGGGTGGGCGTGCAGGTGCAGGTCTTAAAAGTTGGGGTGATGGTCGTGGTCTTTGAAGCCTTCGCTCCTCAGAGAGAAGCTCAGGGTTTACGTTCCCTCCCAGTCGTCGCGGCGGGGATAGGGGGGTTTATGACTTGATTGTGCCCCAGCCTCTCCTACCTGCTCAGATGTGGACCTTCTCTTGTTGTTGTTGTATCTCTTGTTGGCTTAGGAGTCGGTCCACCAGTTCTAGGGTTTTTTTCTGAGAACGGATAAGGTGTGTTGGTGGGAAGATGTGGGCTCAGTGGCCTCTTGTGTCGCCATCTTGAACTGGAACCCCTCCGGAGCTTTCTAATAGCATGTTGTTAATTTTCTAGGTAATATGTTAAATCAATTACCTGCCTGTTCGTGATTTTGAATTGATTGCTTTATCAGCAGATGCAGTGTATATGACGTTGATCTTCAGAATGTATTGAGGCTTTCTTGTGTCCTTGACTACACGCACAAATTTTAATATTTCATGTGTGCTTGAAAAATTAATGTTTTTTTTTCCTGTGTAGTGAGTATAAAATTCTACATCTAATATTTCAAACATTATTTTTGAGGGTTCTTTCTCAAATTTAGGCTCATCTTGAAAACCATACCTTTCTAACAAGTGTTTTTGTTGTATATTTTAATGAAAATAGAGTCAGGCAAGTTTAGAAAAAAGAACAACCAGTCTTTAGCATATAATCTATTGATATAGTCACCACCCAGGACAGAGTTGACATTCATAACTATTCTTAATCTATACCTATTGGATTCCCACCCACTCTCTAGCTCATTAGCTTCCAGAGCTGATCATATATCCAATTTATTGCTTTTCCTAATCTCTAGAGATACATAATGAATTCTAACCAATTTTAAATGATGTGGCAGGGAAAACCCTCTCTTCCTTTTAGTTCAAGTAAATTCTGTTTTAGCTAAACAACTCACCCAAAGGGTAGACACACAGTAGGATGGTAATAATTGAATAACTGGATTTCTGAATCAAAGTGGAGTTTTAAATCCTATCACCTATTGATCCATTTGGTCTTACTGATGAACTAATAACTCAGTAATGTTTATTTGTGATTAGTTGTTGGGTGATTTTGTATTTGTAGCAGGAAAGAGCTGGGGGAGAAGGTGCTTAAGCAATTATTCTGAGAGGTTGAACCTCTCAAAGCAAACAAATTGGGTTTGTTCAAGTAGCATCTATTGCCATTATATGGAACATACTTTGAATAACTGTAATGATGAATAGTGTAGTCGACAGGAGGACTGTAATCTATGGTAGTTATTAATGGGATAATCATTATTTCCTTCCTTTTTTTTCCCCCTGGAGGTGGAGGAGAGTGAAAAAATTCACCTCTTTTCTCTGCCACCGATCTTTACAAGAATGACTTTCTCATTGAATCTTTCATTTTTTTAAAAAAAATTTAATGTTTATTTATTTTTGAGAGACAGAGACAGCATGAGTGGGGGAGGGGCAGAGAGAGAGAGAGAGAGAGAGAGAAAGAGAGAGAGGGAGACAGAATCTGAAGCAGGCTCCAGGCTCTGAATTTCAGCACAGAGTCCGACCTGGGGCTCAGACTCGGGAAATTTGAGATCATGACCTGAGCTGAAGCTGGTCGCTTAACTGACTGAGCTACAGGCACCCCATCTCATTGCATCTTGAGTGTACTTCCCAGTATGATGCCTGCCTGTGTCATGATAAGACAGCTTCCTCATAATATTCCCCATGAAGAGCTCAACGTTTTAAGCAATGGCAGTCACACTGGAATAAGCATGAGACACTTATTGTGGAGCCTTTGAACTCTCATTTGATGTATTGTTTCCCATCCATTCTGTTCATAGATTTATTATCATGCCATGCCATGCCGCAACTACCATTTTCAATGGGACTAGTACCCTGTACCCTCAATTTAGCTCCAGAGGAGTTGGTGTTGGGCTGCTTGTAGTTGTTATTGCTGTATCCCCAGTGGGGGCCCAGTGATGCTGACTCATATTTACCTTCTGGATCCATGTTATTCTTAGGGCTAGGAATCACCAACTTGCACTCCTTCCTTTCATTGGAAAGATCTGTGCTTTGCAGGACAAGTTAACTTGACTGTTTAGAGAAAAAACACAGCATTCTCTTGTTCTATTTACAGTGATCACATATGACACTTTCAAAGTCAGAATCACTTGTTTTCTAGATTGGGATCAGCAAAAACATATCTCATCTCTGGGGAAGAACAACCAGATCAGTTTTTCTCCTGAAAAGGGGCTTTGTACTATGAAGGCACTCTTTACCCAGATCATGCACATACACAATTGTTCAATAATAGGAAAATAGATAGCATGGGATAATTACTGGACAGAAAATCACCATCAGAATTTTGTAGGAAGCTAGATGGCTAGGGTGGAGGCTTTTGGGAACAGGTTAGGGACTGCTTGGGAATACTGTTCTCATTTTAAACTGTAGTCTAACCTCACTAATAAAGAGAAACAAAAATATAGCATTATCTCTGAAACTTGGAATACTTAACTAGATTCCTGTCACCATTCCGGGTGGTATATGTGACTCTTATCAGTTATCTCTTGCTGTGTAATAAACCATTTGGAAACAATTTGGATCATCACTTTGGGCTCTGCTGATAAGGACAAGTTTTCTCTTGCTCTTGGAAGGGCTCACTCATGCATTTGTGGTCAGTTGCTCATTCTGTGGTCAGTCAGTGGACTAGCTTGGGGCTGGTTTACCCAGGTGGCCTCACTCACTTTTCTGGGAGTGGCTGTCTATAGGTAAGGGTACCTCAGGTCTCCTGCACTGGTCTCATCCTTTAGCAGGAATACCTGAATTCATACCAGCAAGACTCCAGCAACAGTAAGGAAGTGAACCCCTACTCCCACAAGCTCTTTTAAAGGTGTGCATTATGTTTGCTAATTTCCCATTAGCAAAAGACAAGTTATAAGAAGCCAAGCCCAGATTCAAGGGTAGAAAAATGGTCTTTACCTTTTGATAACAGAAGATGCAAAATCACATTGGCAAAGAGGTATGCATGAAGAATGGGGAAAATATGTAGCCATTTTTGCTGACTTAGCATGAATACTACAACCTTGAGAAAATAAGAAAGCTCAGGGAATTAAAGTTATTAATCTAAAATTAGACAGCAATACCTGGGGGTGACATTGGTGTCAAAAAAATGTATGTTGGTCTCCAAAGCCCATGTTCTTTTTCTTTTTTTTAAACATCATGCCACCAAGCCACAGAGCTATAGTAGTTGGAGGTACCTATTTTCTATCCATCCACCACTATTTTTAAAACACACACACACACACACACACAAGTAGTTGATAATTTTGCAATGTGTAAAGATCTACACAGGTATAATTTAAATTACCTGGAATCCCCTTCCATCTAAGATGTTTGATGATCCTGAGTTCCTTCTGAATAGAGGTCCTTAGTGGCTTCTGCATGTACATATATTCAGCAGTAACTAATGACACCATATTGTAATTTTCTATTAGACCATAAGTTCCATTGCAAGAATTCATTGTGCCATGTTGTATTTATCAGGTGCCTGACAGAGAAGCTTGTTTAAAGATGTTCAATATATGTTGGTTGAATAACTGAACTGTTAGCATTTATTTTCTTCACTTAAAGGTGTAACAGAAATATCTCAGGCAACAATGTTTAGTTAGTTGTAGCTGGTATTCTCTCATACATTAATACAAAGAACCCTATAATACACATAAAGTAAAGTCTGTTAATAGTGGAAAAGAGACAAATAGCCTATAGAGAGGAATTACATATAATTTACATAAATACCTCCCCCCCTCAATGAGCAAGGTTTAACTCCTCTCTCCTTTGAGTAGGCCCATGCTTGGTGACTTGTTTTTCAAATACTAGAGTATGGAAAAAAATAAAATAAGGAGTCATTTTGTAGGGAAGGAACCTGGCAAACATTTCTCAGCCAGCTTATGGTGGACATTGTCAGTAACGTCATGTTGATAGCATGTACTCTGATATGATCAGAATGGCACTTCATCTTGATCTTCCTCCTCAAAACCCATAACTCCAGTCTAATCATGAAAAAAAGACCAAACCAGGATTGAGAGACTGTCTGTAAAATGCCAGGCCTGTACTCCTCAAAACCATCAAAGTCATCAGAAACAGGGGAAGTCTGGGAAATTGTCCCAGACCAGAGGAGGCTGAGGAGACTTGACAACTAAATGTAATGTGGGATCCTGATAGGATTCTGAATAGAAAAAGGACGTTAGGGAAAAACTATTAGTCATTTCGGACTTTAACAACTCACCATAGACTGGGTGGCTTAAACAACATTTATTTCTCACCGTTCTGGAGGATGGGAATCTGAGATCGGAGTGCCAGTGTGGTTTGGTTCTTGGTGAAAGTCCTCTGTAGGGTTTACCCACAGCCAGCTTCTTGCTGTGTTTTCACATGATGGAGAGAGAGATCATCTCTCTTGTGTCTCTTCTTATAAGGGCACCAGTGCCATTTATGAGGGCTCTACCCTCACGACCTGATCAGCTCCCAGAGTCCCCTACCTCCAAATATCATCAAAGTAAAGATTTGTGTTTTCACATATGAATTTGGGTAGGGGACAGAGGATACAAAATTCAGTTCATAGCACTAATGAAATAGAATGAACTATATACAGTTAATAGTATGGATGTTGGTGTTTCGTCATGAGAAATGTATCATATAGTGTAAGATGTTAGCAATAGAAATTGAGGGCAGGGTATGTGAGACCTCTCTGTACCATCTCTCCAAATTTTTTTGTAAATCCACAACTATTATAAAACAAAAGTTTATTGAAGTTTAAACTATCTCAGCTAACAAAAAAAGAATATATCCACGTTGCAGTTCTGAAACAGTTTATTTTCTGAAGACATGAAAGAAAGTGATTATTGAAAGAATGTATAGCACCTAGAGCTTTACTTATACAGTGATACATAAACTTATCTTAAATTCATAAGAGTCATGGAAACAAGGAGAACAGATCGTAGATGAAAATGCTGCCTCATTTTCCGTTTATAATGACTTTTCCACAAGATGACAAAATAATAAAGAATTGTAAGCTCCTCTCAGTCTGCCAAAACTATGTGAGCTGGTAGGAGACTGGGTGGCTGGGAAATTGGTATGAGAGGGAGACTTTCCCTGGTAAATCATTTTTGTATTTCATATTTTGTATCGTGTGCACACATGTATTACCTACTTTTAAAAAGTTAATTAACAGTTGGCTCTGTTTGAAAATAACAAATATTATAGCTAAAACCTCGTATGTAGGTGAAAATCTGCCTCTCTCAGCCAAAAATGACAAGATTGAGCCTGATAAGCTATAAAGTTCGTGGCCATGTAAATTAAGCCAGTGAGTTGAAATCCTTTTCATGCCTGGCAGAATTTCAAAATTGACACTACCTCAAAATTTGACTCATGCTAAATAATATAGCCAGGGTTTAAAAAAACAAAAAATAAAAAGTTCCAAAGTTTGGGAACTTTCTACCATGAGAATTAAATATTAGCAGAATAGTCAATTTGATGGTGTTAGCATGGTCCTTTAGCAATTAAATAAACTTTTATAATGTAGTTTTATATTTGCGAGGCAGAACCTATCCAAAAATATCACCCTAATGATGGTGGTCTTTGAACAGAAGATTAATTAATGTATATCCAGGCTTCCTGTATTTTATAATCACAGGGTTTTGCAACTTTCTTTAGCTTTTAAGTTAATAAGGCAAGTTATGAATTAGAAGATTTTCCAAATTACTGTTCATGTGATCTTTATACAAAAGTTTTTAAAACCCTGCAGAAAATCTAATGTATAAAGCTTCAGTTCTGTTATTGAGCAGTTGCTAGCTACATGGTGCTGTATCTCCATAGTTTATCAAGTTCTTACGATGATTGTGAGAAGGAAGACTCTATTCTCTCATGATTATTGGGCCATGAGCAAATTAAAAGAATCTTGTAGAAATGTGACCCCAAAAGAACTAAGAGCTTCTAAGGTCTTATAGGGTTTTAGACTGGAAATAGATCTTAGGGATCAATTTAGTCAAATCCCTTTATTTCACAGGTGAAAAATCTAAGGGTCATAGAAATTAGGTGAGTTGTTCATGGTCACCCATTAAACACTTACTGAAGAGAACTAAAACTCTTGTTTCTTCCCAGATTTTCTTGCAAAGGATGTATATATACCTATCACTAAATGCACAGGTCATTCACGGATATTTCCAGTATAAACCATGGCATGAAAATACTGGAGTAGGGAAGAGGTAGGCAGGGAGCAAACAATTCAATACAAATGAAGTCGTAGGAGAAATTCCTACGAGAGAGGAACGGGAATTAAGCAAGGGAGAAAGAAGATGCCTATCTAATATCTCATAAAATAAGCCTATATTCCTTATTCCATGACTAATGTTCTCTAACTAATACATTCTAAATGTAGGTATTCATTTCCAATGACATATCCCCATCTAAAATTCAGCATAGACTCTATCATTTTTGAGATATTTCCTGATTCAAGTTAATACTATCTTTGCCTCCCACTTAACAGCACCACTGGATGGGGATGTCAAATGTGGAAATCAGGGAAAGGGGCATGAAGCTGAGCTGAGAGTATCAAGAGCCCATTCTAGAGGTAGTGGCAGTAAGAAAAGTTCATTCTAATAATCCTTAAAAGGCTGGTATAAGAACATGTGTTCACCATATCCCAGTTTGGTTGATGCACTGGCATACCTGGAATTGTGTTTTTATTTATTAGCTGTAACTAAAATAATTCTTTACTATCTGCAATTATTAATACTATTTATAAACTGCTTCTCTTCACTTCAGTCTTGCCACAATCATCCTTAATGATGTGGCTTTATTTTGGTCAGTTATGCAGAATTATCCTTGGACTTTGTATTTAAAAATGCAAAGCATGCATTCTACTAATTATGCTAATTAGATACATACATGAACAGTGGTTTCTGAATAGAAGATGCTTACAAGAGACCTCTACCATATTTATTTGAGAGGTTGTTTTTTTTTAATTTTTATTTATTTTTGACAGAGAGAGAGACAGAGCATGAGCGGGGGAGGGGCAGAGAGAGAGGGAGACACAGAATCCGAAACAGGCTCCAGGCTCCAGGCTCCAGGCTGTCAGCACAGAGCCTGATGCGGGGCTCGAACTCATGAACTGTGAGATCATGACCTGAGCCGAAGTCGGATGCTCAGCCGACTGAGCCACCCAGGTGCCCCGAGAGGTTTTTTTTTTTTTTTTTTTTTTTTTTTTTTTTTTTTTAAGGGACAAGATCTTTCCACATTTTCTTATTGCCCTTGCTTTTTACTTGAACAAGAGTGTGAGAAATGTAACCAACATCTATCAATAAAAGGTACCTGGCTGGCTCAGTTGACAAAAGATGTGACTGGATCTCAGGATCGTGAGTTCAAGCCCCAAGTTGGGTGTGGAGCCTACTTAAAATAAAAAAAATTAATAATAAAACAAATTTAAGAATCAGTAATTCTCTACTCCAGTATCCTGCAGTCAGTAGTTGACATTTTGATGTAGGGATTTGATGTTGCTGTTACGTGAATTTTGACTCCGACTGAAAACCATTAAACTTAACAGAAATCTTGCCATTATAAATGGAGACTTGGTTTCATTGTTTAATTTTATGAAATGCTGAAATGCTACTGAAAACATAATTATGAATAAAGAAGGTGAGAGATTTCAAAGAATTTTTGGAAAGAGAGTAACATTGGTTGAGATCTTGAGTCTAGCATTGTGTAAAATAAGGCAGTATAAGAATTTATCTTTAGTGAGTTCACTGCATAGTTGGAGAACAAATCTACACACGTGAAATATTAAAAGACAATTGACAATTAAGAGCTAAATTGTATTGCAGAAACCAGGAACACTAATAGTTCAAAACACTGTGGGCTAGAGCAGAAAAGAGTGCTTCCTGGTGAAGTGTTCATAGCTCCTTCTCCCCACTTGCCTACTTCAAAGGTTTATATTTCCAGCAAAATTACTAATTTGTCTCTAATAAAAAGAATATATGAGAACACTACAAAGAAAAAAAACTTTACTGGTAAATAAAATTATAGGAAAGAGCATCTGGAACGAATCAGTGTTATTTTGTTGGATGTGATGATGGTATCATGATTGTTTTTTAAAATTTCCCTTATCTTTTAGAGATGCATATTAAAATATTTACAGATGATATGGCATGTCTGCCATTGTTTTAAAATACTCAAAAAAAGGTTTTTGGCGTAATAAATGAAGTAAAAGAACCGAATGTTGATCATTAATGAAACTAGATAATAGGTACAGGGAGACTGTTCTGTTTTTCTGTATGTTTTAATTTCAGCACAGCAAAACAGAATGGAAAGAAAGAAAGAAAAAAGAAAGGAAAAAACAAAAGCATGATCTAGAGCAAATGTTTTACTGAAATGCAAGATTAAAGTCAGGAACAAAAAGGTCCTCTGTCCTTATTTCTTTGACATCTCTAGAGTTTCATGTGGAAGGAAACAGGTGGCCTGCACTGATTCTCTATTTTTCCACGTATCATCTATGCATACAGATATATTTATATATAATAAAATAAAATATAAAAACATGAAAACATGAGAGGGACTGTGGAGATTGCTAGTTGAAATCCACTTTCTTTTTTTCTTTTTTTTCCATTGATAGGGCAATATCTTGCTGTTATGGCCTTGTAACTAAGTGCTTATCAGTGGAATGAGTGCAGACTAATTCATGCCACTTGTGGGACTGAATTTTTAAGTTCATTTTTTCCTGTTCACTGGCTACAACAGAAGCATTGTGGCAACCCACCCTTAGTCAGGTAGATGGTAACGGAGGGCATAGCAGCGTTAAAGAATGGAAGAGCAGTCACATTGGGCTCAGTCTGCTGCAGTCATCTGGGCTCACACTGAGGTAATAGGAAAGAGAAATAAAGTTTATATTTTATTTAAGCTAGTGGGGAGTGAGGGGGAATACTCTTTTTTAATATCAGTGTTTTATGTTAATCACATTTCTACGGAAAAAAATCACTGAAATCTTTAATGTACAGAGAATTAAAATTATTTTTATAAGTATATATTTAACATTTTAAGTTCTCATATAGAGAAATCAAAGGTTAATATTTAAAGTCTATAAGTTGCACATTTATGTTGTTATATATTTATACATCCATTTTCACACCTGCTGCCAATATATTTTAATATATAGCAATTAAAAACTTTTTTTGTGTGTGTGGAGGGCACCTGGATGACTCAGTTGGTTAAGTGTCTGACTCTTGGTTTTGTCTCAGGTCACGATCTCACGGTTTGTGAGTTCGAGCCCTGCATCGGTCTCCGTGCTGGCAGCACTGAGCCTGCTTGGGATTCTCTCTCTCCCTCTCTCTCTCTGCCCCTCCCCAACTCACACTGTTTCTTTCTCTCTCAAAATAAATAAACTTAAAAAAATAAAATATTTTTCTTTGTGGAAATATTTTGGTCAAGTATTAACTTGACCTTCTTTGAATATAACAAACTGTCAATCTTTCAACCATGTAGCTGAGCTTAGGAATTGAGTAACACATAATTTTTGTTTTACTAGATCTCATTTGAAATTCTGAAGAAAGACAAGGTTTTTTTGAGTAAAAACTTACTAATTTTGTGAAACCTAGAGAAATTATTCTTAGTATATAATCAAATGTAACTGATAAATGTTTGACCTGTTTTTGCTACAGTGAGTAGCCACATAAAAAATAAGGATTTAAGAAGAAGGAAAAGAAAAAAAGAAATTCAGTTAAAACACATAATTTCAATTAGAGTCTAACTAATAGACTTTCAACAGTAATTTTGAAAACCCTTTTAAATTTCTGTATATAGAAAGGTATTTTTATTTGATTCTATCTTGAACTTAGTATGAAAAAGTTAATTGTACTTCACTGGATTTAAGTGATAAGTTTATTTTGAATGGATGATAAACTTTTAAGTTGAAAAGATAGCTTTACTTAACAAAAGTGTGTATTTTAAATAAATAATTTTGAGTGCTTGAGTCTCTTTTCCTTGTGATCTCTGAATAAAATAATGTAAGAAGTCACAAGTAGATATTTTGTGGTTATTAGAAGAAATAATGTCTAAAACCCAAATGCCCATTTGGGTAGGGGTCTGTTACGAAATTATGATATGTCCACAAAAAGCAAGGTGTAGTAGAGTAGAGAATATATAATGTGCTGCATTTGCATAAAAATAATGGGAAAGATAATTTCCTTTTCTCACTGCATGAATAAATTATTGTATAGTTTTATAAACAAAAATAAGAAATTGTGCTAAAACCTATCTATAAGAAGAAGCATTAAAAACTAGGACTCATTTCAGAAACAGTTACTTATTTCACTTTATTTTATCAACAGATAATCTTTTAAGTAAGAAATGAATATTGTTGATCCTTTACAGGAATGAAACATGGGGGAGGCATGAAGAGACCTAACTTCATAGTATCCTAGGAATCCTTTTTTAAAAGAATACTTCAAAAACTGCCTATTTTTTACAGCACTCACTTTTACTACTTTAGCAATGTCACACCTACCCGCTCATAGGTTTTTTCAATATCTTTTATCACAGATGAATTTCCAGCACTTTATTAACCTCCTCACTGTTTCTGTTTTTACCATCCATATATTTGCTTATTACCCAGCAGGGCTTGAAAGGGAGCAAGTTTCAGGCTTATGACACAATGGCTCACCTCTTAGCATATTTTTCAAGTCAAAGCAATTCTCCTGTCCT
Organism: Panthera onca; assembly: GCF_046562875.1. Taxonomy (NCBI): domain Eukaryota; kingdom Metazoa; phylum Chordata; class Mammalia; order Carnivora; family Felidae; genus Panthera; species Panthera onca. The sequence continues at coordinate 186,295,395 of NC_138342.1, forward strand.
TCTTAAGGAGAGTAAGCAGGAGGCTTGAATGTATACAATCATCTGTTGTTTTGTCTTATCTTTCTAGGTAGATTTGTTCTTTCATTTGGATTGTCCTTCTGGCTTCTCAGATTATTAGCCATGACTATTCCAAATCAAAGACACTTGAAAAATAGTCATTTTTTTATCTTTACAAATATATCCTATCCATTTCCATGCACCCAATCCATGCAAAGAAATAGCAGGGTTGTGACAGCACATTTTTTGAGACTGTTTTAACGTTTTCTGTGGCTTTTGCCAGGAAGACTTTGTAATTTCTTTTGTTTTTACCTTGGAATTTGATTGCCCAGATGATTACTCATTTGATATTTTTCAAATATTGTTACTTGGGCTTTGTTTTTAAGTACTAAAATGTTCTTTTTTTTCTAATTGCCTAAATAAAAATAATTGCTTATTTCTAGCCACAGTAAACAAAAGAAGTCAAGTTTTTCCTCACCAGTCTACACCTGGCTTAGTTAAGCTGATTGATTTGTATTGAAAATTTTAAACTAGTTTAATTTTAACTAGTTTAAAATTTTTTCTTTGGCAGACCTTAAGAATGATGATTATACTACCAGCCCAGTCTTTAGCAGCAAAACTGAGAATTAAAAATTTTTTCAATTTTTAATTAATCACTAAGTCATTGATTTTTACCTAAAAATCTCCTATTTGAACTACTAAAAGAACTTGCAGCTGGTTTCAAAGAATAGTGGAATTGATGCTGTGTGACTTCCAAGTGTAGGAGAGCTTCTACTTGGCTTTTTCCTCTTGTGTTAGTCTGGGAGAAGCCAGCCACCTTGTTATGAGGACAGTCAGTCAGCCCTGTAGGAGGTCTCCATGTGGCAAGGAACCAAATTGCTAGCTTTGTGGGACAAGCCAACTCAGAAGCACAGCCTCTAGCCTCAGTGAGGCATTCAGGTGATTTTAGCTTTCTAGCCTTGAGTCTTCCAGTTGATGACCCAGATGTTGTGTAGCTAGGACAAGCCCCCACCACTGTGTTGTGACTAAACTCCTGTCCCATAGAAACTATGAGATAATGAATGATTATTTGGGTGCAATGTATTACGCAGCAATAACTAAATAAATAACAAACTCCTTGAAACAGGCTGTCACTGTGTTAGACAGTAAGGACTATACAATTATTAAGGCAAATTTTGCCTTCAGTGGTGTCTGGTCTTTTCTTTAATCTGCTCATCAGTATTTGTTTCTGCTTGAGGGCCTCTGGCTGTGGGCTTTGTTATAGTAGCCCCAGGTAGGTAATTTAGAGCTCCTGGTTGTATGATTTTATTTTATACTTCTATCTTTTATATCCCATATATAAGGTTATTTTATGACCTTATTTTATATCTTAGTGTATGTGTGTGTGTGTAACTATGTACATATTTTACAAAGCAAGCTTATTTTTTTATGAAAAAAAATTTTTAATGTTTATTTTTGAGAGAGACAGACACAGAGAGAGTGCAAGTGGGGGAGGGCAGAAAGAAGGGGAGACACAGAATCTGAAGCAGTCTCTAGGCTCTGAGCTGTCAGTACAGAGCCCAATGCAGGGTTCAAACCCACAAACCGGGAGATCATGACCTGAGTTGAAGTTGGATGCTCAACCAGCTGAGCCACCCAAGTGCCCCAGACCAAACTTTTAGAAAAAGAAACAATAATAAGCATATTTTGACTATTTTAAATTTTATACAATACTCTCTTTTTTAAAATACTGTTAATATTTTTATAAAACTGTCATGCTCCCTTGGCCACAGCAACTTCTTATTCAACACGTCTCTGGAGGCAAGGGAAACAAAAGCAAAAATGAACTATTGGCACCTCATCAAAATAAAAAGCTTCTGCACAGCAAAGGAAACAGTCAGCAAAACTAAAAGGCAACCGACAGAATGGGAGAAGATATTTGCAAACGACATGTAAGATAAAGGGTTAGTATCCAAAATCTATAAAGAACTTCTCAAACTCAACACATAATAAATAATCCAGTGAAGAAATCAGCAAGAGACATGAATAGACACTTCTCCAAGAGACATGAATAGACAGCCAACTGACACATGAAAAAATGCTCCACATCACTCATCATCAGGGAAATACAAATCAAAACCATAATGAGATACCACCTCACACCTGTCAGAATGGCTAACATTAGCAACTCAGGCAACAACAGATGTTGGCAAGGATGCAGAGAAAGAAGATCTCTTTTGCATTGCTGGTGGGAATACAAACTGGTGCAGCCACTCTGGAAAACACTGTGGAGGTTCCTCAAAAAATTAAAAATAGAACTACCCTACAACCCAGCAATTGCACTACTAGGTATTTATCCAAGGGATACAGGTATGCTGTTTTGAAGGGGCACATGCACCCCAATGTTTATAGCAGCACTATCAACAATTGCCACAGTATGGAAAAATCCCAAAAGTCCATTGACAGATGAATGGATAAAGAAGATGCAGTATATATATACAGTGGAGTATTACTCAGCAATCAAAAAATGAAATCTTGTCATTTGCAGCTATGAGGGTGGAATTGAAGGGTATTGTGCTAAGTGAAATTAGAGAAAGACAAACATCGTATGACTTCACTCATGTGAAGACTTTAAGATGCAAAACAGATGAACATAAGGGAAGGTAAGCAAAAATAATACAAAAACAGGGAGGGGGACAAAACACAAGAGACTCTTAAATGTAGGGAACAAACAGAGGGTTACTGGAGGAGTTGTGGGAGGGGGGATGCGCTAAATGGATAAGGGGCATTAAGGAATCTACTCCTGAAAACGTTGTGCTATATGCTAACTTGGATATAAATTAAAAAAAAAAAACCAAAACCTATCATGCTCATAATAAGACATTTAAGGGTCAAAGATAAAATTAATTAATTAATTTTAAAAGTTTATTTAATTTGAGAGAAAGAGAGGAAGAGCGCACGAGCAGGGGAGGGGCAGAGGGAGTGGGGGAGAATCCCAAGCAGGCTCTTCACTGTTAGTGTGGAGCCTAATGAAGGACTCAGTCTCACAAACCATGAGATCATGACCTTAGCTGAAAGCCAGAGTCAGATGCTTAACTGACTGAGCCACCCAGGTTCCCTCAAACATAAAATTTAAGAGGATATAATTGTGGCTCTCATACAAATATAAAAACGTGAGTGAAGATTTTTTTTAAATCTCTTAGTTTATGAAGGAATCAAGATATAACCAGTTTAAAAAGAATTTGAAAAACTACATATATATGTCAATTAGGGAATGTTGTAATGGATTTACAAATAAATGCAAAATCTATTAGGATTGGTCAGTATTGGGGCACCTGGGTGGTTCAGAGGGATGGGCCTCTGACCCTTGATTTCAGCTCAGGTCATGATCCCAGGGTTGTGGGATGGAGTCCTGCCTAGTGCTCTGGGCTGAGTGTGGAGCCTGCTTGGGATTCTCTCTCTCCTCCTTTGCCCCTCCCCCTCAAAAATAATTGATCATATCTATATAGTAGTAATCATTTGCATTCTACCAGACACAGTTTGTATTTTTATGGACAAGATTAATTTACATTGCTATCATTCTTTTTTTTATGACATTGCCAGTTTTATTTATTTATTTATTTATTTATTTATTTATTTATTTATCATGAAATTTATTGTCAAATTGATTTCCATACAACACCCAGTACTCATCCCAACAGGTGCCCTCCTCAATACCCATCACCCACCCTCCCCCCCTGCCACCTGCCATCAACCCTCAGTTTGTTCTGTTTTTTGAGTCTCTTATGTTTTGGCTCCCTCCCTCTCTAAACTTTTTTTTTTTTCCTTCCCCTCCCCATGGTCTTCTGCTAAGTTTCTCAGTTCACTGCTTTGTAGGATATTCCCAAATCTGCATTTTCTAATTGTTTCTTGAGGGTTAGATTCACAATAAACAATTTCTTGAGATTATTTTCTAGGTGGTGTCAAGATCAGTGTAGTTTTGTTGGCCAGGTACCAGTTTTCCACTGTTATAGACAATGCACGCTCCAGTGACCAACTTTTCACACTTGTGTGATCATGTCTTTGGGATAGCAGTTCTAAACCTGAAGGTGCACTAAGTTTTCAAGTGGGGAATTTATTGAAATTGCAGATTATCATAAGTTGCAGATGACTCTAGATATTTTAATTTAATAAATCCTAGATAAAACCTAGTAGTCTACATTTTTTATTACCATCCAAGAGTTTTCAGGTTGTATTGGACAGAAGAGTACATTTGAGAAACCACTGTTTAGAGAAAAGTACCTCAGAGGCTTATGGAGCAAAGCCTACATGCGTTTTAAATTTCAGCATGTATTTCCAAGCTTTTTATCATAAGCCTCCCATTTCCCTAAACCACAGCTGGCAATATGCTTTATTAATTTTTGCATTTATTTCTAATTTACTACCAATTTTACCTTTGGAGTAACACAAAAATATTGTTTTTTTCTGTTTAAATCTAATGTATATATGTAGAAGATTTATAAAATATTTTCATTTTTAATTTTACTTTAAAAAAAGAGGGGCGCCTGGGTGGCTCAGTTGGTTGAGTGTCCGACTTCAGCTCAGGTCATGATCTCATGGATCATGGGTTCGAGCCCCACATCAGGCTCTGTGCTGACCACTCAGAGCCTGGAGCCTGCTTTAGATTCTGTGTCTCCCTCTCTCTCTGCCCCTCTCCCGCTCGTGATCTGTCTCTCAAAAATTAATAAATGTTAAAAAATTTTTTAAAAAGATGATGGTAATTGGGGTGGTCTCACTAGAAGATTAAAATATGATTTTATTTTTCCATAGCTTTTCCCTCAAAAGCAAGATTTAAAACTTTCCAATGGAATGAATTTTTTACAGAGTCCTTACCAAACTCTTACAGAGTCCCTACTGGGCGCTGGGTACCGTGCTAAGTGTTTTACAAATATTGATTCATTTACTCATTCTAAAAACCTTGTAAGGTAGATACTATTATCATCCTCATTTTTCAGATAATGAAACTGGGGCATAGGGTAGTTAAATAACTCTGTTAAAGACTTGCAGATACTGAATAGTGGAGTTAGGATTCAAATTTATTAAAAGCCATGGAGGTAGAGAGTCCTAGTAAGGAGTTAAAGGGTTTCAAACTTGTTTGTGTATATCTTATGACATGAATGAGTTGGTGCTACCCCTCACCCACAGTGTTTGCCTGAGTGTTTTCCTCCTTCCTCTTAAGATGCAGGTAGATGTTTTGAGGTTTGGAGAGGTAAAAAATGGAATAGATCAAAGACCCCTGGAGAAGGGATATATCTTCCCATTTCTTTAAAAACAAAACAAAACCAAAAAACAAAACCGTGTGGTTCCAACGTGGAAGATGTAAGGGAGCTAAGACCATTTTGGTATCACAAGGGTTTTACAGTTTTAAAGTTATAGGGGGCTCCAGCCTGGGTAGGAAAGAAGCAACAACAGGGGAAATGCTGGATGCCCACAAGAGGCAGGGAAGTAGACTGAGAGTCCCCAGAGACCATAGATTTGTGAGTTGTTCTTTGTATTCCTTGAATACAAAGGAAATACTCCATTAGGATTTTCTGTTCAGTTATAAAAAATTAGGCATATACACTTTTTCTCTATTTTAAGTCCTCTTCATTATGTTATGATGGAACATCATATACAGTGTTCAAACTATTGTACAATGGAACACAGAGTGTTATCAATAAATAATATGTCATATCATCTCTTTAAAAGTTTCAGTATTCAGTTGTGTCAGATTTTTTTTTTTAAACCATCTTGTTCCTTGATTGGGAACTTTCAAAAAACACTTGGGGAAGAATCTGCACAGACTTAGGTCCTGGCAAGTAGGTTAAGCAGGCTGAGTAGGATGAGCTGATAAAATGGCTATAAATGCTAATGACCCTCATTTTACATGTAGGCTGCTAGGCTCTAGGGTCAGTGCAGCTGTGTATTTTTCACCACACATGGAGTATTACAGATGTTGAAATGATGCTCTCCTAAAATACACCTAAGGAATGGAGTTGGGACATGGTGATTAGTGAAAATTCTAAAGATAGTGTAGGAACAAGTAGCAAAGCCAGTTTAAGAGCTGATAATTTTATCAACAGATCTCGAATTTAGTGTAGCAGCACAAGGATTTGCCTTGATCCACAGCTGTGAGAAAGTAACTTTGCTGCTAACAATAAAATACGAAAATTGTAAGTTATATTTTTCATAAATTAGAGTAGTTATATTTGTAGTACCTTATTGTCCTGAATTTCTTGAGTAGGAAGTAAGAGTTTCAGCTTGTACACACAAATGTGGTGAGAAGGATAATATTTTGGTTTATACGATGTGATTTAAAGGATTTGGGGAATGCTTTTTGATCCTCAATCCTACACTCCTCCCGACCCACTCCTACCTCTCTAAAATCTCCTACATATTTTGATATTTCTTTCCCCTTTTCTTTAAGATTATAGACTTAAAAGCTTCAAATGTATTAAACCAGGTAGAAGCTAAAAAATATCTATAGTATGAGTTGAAGTTTAATGGGTTATGAGCTACGTTAAAATTTAATTAAAGAGCAAAATATTACCAGGAGAGGACCAACCTTGGAAAGGTGTGGAGATGGGTAATTAGCAGCCAAATTATTCTTGGGCTTTGGGAAGGGCAGGAGTAGGAAGAATACTCATGAATGAAGGAATCCTAAGGCTAGCAATCTGTTTAGCATCCCGGTCATGGAATAGAACAACAGTAAATGAATTATAATCTTGGCTTTGAAATATGGCTTTGGAATGCTTCATAACTTTGAATTTTCTTTTCCTTGGTTGATAAAATAAAGCTTTCAAAGAAAAAAATGTATAATATTAAAAAATGTTTTTAAGAGAACATCTCCCTCATTCCTGGCAGAAGTATAAATTGACACAGCCTTTCTGAAGTTCAGTTGGCCAATATGTGCATCCATAAAATTAGTATCATGCCATGATGCTAATTTTCCAGCAGGATATACCATTTTTTACCTTTGCTACTTGTTATTAAGGGTTCAAAGTTTAATGTTAATTCATACTTTGGTTTCTGATAAAGATGCAAATAATTTCTGTCTAGTAAGAAAAATAACCCGGGGTGCCTGGGTGGATCAGTCCAACTTTGGCTCAGGTCATGATCTCAAGGTCCCTGAGTTCAAGCCCTACATCGGGCTCTGTGCTGACAGCTCAGAGCCTGGAACCTGCTCCTGATTCTGTGTGTCTCTCTTTCTCTGCCTATCCCCCACTTGTGCTCTGTCTCTCAAAAATAAATAAACATTAAAAGAAATTAAAGAAAAAAAGAAAAAATAACCCAAAGATTATGGTTTATTGTTCTGTAAGACATTAAACAGATCCAAAAAAAAAAACCACACTAAACTACCAATATTATTCTAATACATATTTTTTTTCTAAATGCCTGAAATACCAAGTTTTCCAAATGCATTTGAAACTAGCTTAGTGATCTTACTGATTCCCTCATGATTTAGTTAGATATTTGAAACATGTCTAATTTATATTTTTATGAGAACTGTGTTTTTAACTTTAAACAATAGATTTATTGATCTTTTGACAATAGGGCTATTGAAAATCTAATAAATAACAACAAAAGAAAATGAAAAGAATGCTAACCTAAGGTAGCATCGTCTCATTAAGCAAAGGGAAAAACTGAAATGGCACACTGCTATCTCTTTTTTACAAATGTTCACTCTAATGAATTTTTCATTTTTGTCCTTCCCTAATCCATATGTCCAGTGAATAATCTAAAGGTTCATGACTGACTAGTTTTGTTCCTCCTCAGTCTCTTTGAATACTTATCCTTCAGTTTTCCTCAATTTTGAATGTTTTTCATAAGAGACCACTATTCTTTTATAAGATTCACTTACATAGAATAGAAGGTAAAAAATAATATATGGTCCCTTTTTATCCTTGGGTGAACTCTTCTGTCGGGAAGTTGCAAGTATTTTACCCACTCCAAACTATCTTATACTAATAGAAATTTTCAAATCCTTTAGGAATAAAATATTACTCAGATAATTTTGTACATTTGTGTATACTTTATGTTTCCTGTAAGAACTATGTATGAATTTACAGAGAATAAACAAATAGAGATTTCAAATTATATTAGTCTACGTGGGTTGCCATAACAAAATACCATATACAGGATGGCTGACACAACAGAAATTTATTTCTCACAGTTTGGAGACTGGAAATCCAAGAATCAAAGTGCTGGCAAATTTGATTTCTGGTGAGAGCTATCTGTCTTGCAGACAGTTGTCTTCTTGGTATGTCCTCTCATGGCCTTTATTTGATGATGTGTGAAAGAGAGAGCTCTCTATTGTCTCTTCTGTGAAGATACTAATCCCATCAGGTTAAGGCTCCAACCCTTATGACTTCATTTACCCTTAATTACTTCCTTAGAAGGCCCCCCCCCCCCCCCCCCCGTCTTTAAATTGCCACACTGGAGGTTAGGGCTTCAACATGTGAATTTCTAGGTGATGGGGAGGATACAAAGATTCAGTCCATAACAAAAATGTTTAATTTAAATAGGCTTAAAATACCTGAAATTCATTTTGGGGCTTTTTGGTAATGGAAAAGAAAATACTAAAAACTCATTTTGAAACATCAATAAGGTTTTATTAATTGCAAGAAGTACAAGCCTAAGGGAAGAGCATATGTTTACATCATTTGCTCTTTTTTATCATCAAAAGTAGTGATATTATACTTATATCAATGTTTAGCAAATGATGGTGCATTTTTCTGCATATGTAAGTTTTAAAGTGAACAGAAGATCACATTTCATAAGTATATGGAGACCTATCTGTAATTTCTAAACTAGTTAGGAGATGAAATGTAGTAGTGGACTATTTCGTTTTTTCAACACATTGAATATTTTTCTTAAAACTTCCTTTCTTCTGATCAGTAAACACTCCCATGGTACAAACTTGTACCTGTCTTTCCTTACCTCATAAAACAGGTACTTGGCTTTGCCCTTGGCTTTATCATGGAGCAAAGCATTGTCAGACAAGTGTAGGTAATATGCATACTTGTAGTGAAACAGTACTGAAACTAGCACAGTAAACAAATCAAATCAGTGTGTATGACATTTTGTTTATTTCTATGACAAAGCAAATCTTTTCTTCATTTAGTACTAGCATATACAAATGAGCTTGACCTAAGGTACATATGTTACTTGAAAATACAAATGCATGGTATGAAAATCTCAGTTCCATCACTTCCTTTAATTCTTAAAAGTTCAATAAATGAAAACAAAACAAATGGACAATAAGAAAAAAAAGACTATTTGGAAAAGATAATTTATATTAAAAAGGATTATTTTACTTTTCAATGGCATTATTTAACAAAAAAAATTACCAAAGATTTTCTTTATATCACAGTGCATTTAAAATTAAAATAAAGCACTGGAATAATAAATATTTTAAAGTGAATATACCAAAAATAAACCTAACCTACATATTTAAGTGAAATAAAGACAACTGTGGGAGTTAACAGTAAGCATCTGTTATTATCTAGACATGAACTTTAGAGGACAAGTAATTCAGTGCATAAATGAGATTTGAAAGATAAAGGAAAGAATATCTTTAAGACCCAGAAATCAACTTACCCTGAATGAATCTCAAAATCAGGAACTCAACAGAATCCTTGCATTCAAAAATATATTCTTCTCAGCTATATATATGATATATATAATAATTTTTGATATATATGATATATATATAAATAAGGGTTAAATTTGTTATTCTTTAGGTTTTAAAAAATTAATATTTTGTTTTTTACAACAGTTTTAGGTTCATAGCAAAATTGAGGGGAAAGTAAGAGATTTCCCACATACCTCCTACCCAATTTATGCATAGCCTCCCCTATTATCAACCTCTCCCACCAGAGTGGTACATTTATTACAACTGGTGAATCCATGTTGACACATCATAATCACCCAAAGTCCATAGTTTACATTATGCTTCACTCTTGGTGTCAAGTATTTTATGGGTTTGGATAAATGTATAGTGACATATGCCCATCACTATGGTATCATGCAGAGTGTGTTCGCTTCCCTAAGATCTTCTGTGCTCTACCTATTTATTCATCCCTCCCACCCTGACACCTAGCAACCACTGATCTTTTTACTCTTCTCCATAGTTGTCTCCTCCAAAATGTCATTTGGTTGGAATCTTATAGTATATAGCCAGATTGGCTTCTTTCAGTTAGCAAAAGTTACCTAAAAGTTTCTCCATGTCTTTTCATGGCTTGATAGCTCATTTCTTTTTTCTTTTTTAATGTTTATGTATTTATTTATTTTGAGAGAGAGAGAGAGAGAGAGCGTGAGCGAGAGCATGAGCAGGGAGGGACAGAGAGAAAGGAGGAGAAGGAGGACTTGCTGTCAGTGCAGAGCCCAAGGAGGCTAGATTTCATGAATGGTGAGATCATGACTCGAGAAGAAATCAAGAGTCAGACACTTAACCAACTGTGCCAAACTCCTTTCAGTAAATACTGAAGAGCATAATTGCTGGGTCAATCAGTAAGAGCATGTTTAGAGTATGTAAGAAACTATCAAACTGTCTTCTAAAGTGATTGTACTATTTTGCATTGAAACAACAATAAATGATAGTTCTTGTTGCCTCACATCTTTGTCAACATTTGGTGTTGTAGATTTTGGCTATTATAATTGTGTGTATAGTGGTATATTATTTTAATTTTCATTTCCCTGATGACCTATGATGTGGAAAATTTTATATATGCTTATTTGCCATCTGTGCATCTTCTTTGGTGAAGTGTCTCTTAAGGTCTTTGTCCTATCTTTTAATTGGACTATTTTCTTATTGTTGAGTTTTAAGAGTTCTTTTATATTTTATGTAACAGTCCATTATCAGATATACCTTTGCAAATATTTTCTCCAAGTTTGTCTTCCCATTCTCTTGTCATTGTCTTTTTCAGAGCAGAAGTTTTTAATTTTAATGAAATTTAGTTTATCAATTATTTCTTTCATGGATTATTCCTTTGATATTGGATATAAAAAGTCATTGCCATATCCAAGGTCATTTCAATTTTCTGTGTTGCCTTCTAGGAGTTTTATAGTTTTGCCTTTTACATTTAGGTCTGTAACCTATTTTGAATTTCTTTTTGTGAAGCATGTGGGGTCTGTGTCTGAATTCACTTTCTTTATGTGTGGATGTCCGGTTGTTCCAACACCATTTGTTAAAAAGACTGTCTTTGTTCTATCGTATTGCCTTGGCTCCTTTCTCAAAGACCAGTTGACTGTATTTATGAGACTGTATTTCTGGGCTCTTTATTCTATTCCATTGACTTATTTGTCTATTCTTTCACAAATACCATTCTGTCTTGATTATTCTAGCTTTATAATAAGTATTATAGTTGGGTAGTATCAGTCTTCCAACTTTGTTCTCATTCAGTATCATATTGGCTATTTGGGTCTTTTGCCTTTCCATATAATCTTTAGAATTGGTTTGTCAATACCTATGAAATAGCTTGCTGGGATTTTGATCGGGATTGCACTGAATCTGTAGATCAAATGGGGAAGAACTGATATCTTGGTGATGAATCTTCCTATTCATGCACATGGTATATCTCTCCATTTATTTAGTTCTTTTCTGTTTTTATTCATCACAATTTTATATTTTTATATTTTATACATCACAATTCTATTTATATAGATCTTATACATATTTTGTATATGTGTTTATAGATTATATTGTATACAATATAATTGTATAATACAATATAGATTATATTGTATACAATATAGATTATATATAGATTAGGTATATAGATTTATACCTAAGTATTTCATTCTTTTAGGTGCTGGTACAAATGATATTGTGTTTTTAATTTCATATACCACGTGTTCATTGCTGCTATAGAGGAAAGAATATTAACCATGTATCCTGTAACCTTGCCATAATTGTATATTTGCCTACATATATTTAATAGCAAAACTGTATACACATAAAAAGGTGATATATTACCCATAGAAAAACCAAATACTTCCATTGTTAATGAATCCTAGGTTAGGACTTACTTATATTGTGAAATGTAACATTTCATTTTTGAAAATGGAGGGTATGATTATCTCATTTGTATTATGACTGTGTACTCATGTATCAAAAAATCTGATCAAATGAAAAAGTGTCTTTTTTTCCTTATTCAACTAATTTGTTTCTTGTTGGATTTTCAAAACTTTGAATTTCAGAACAGTTGTGACATATATATGAGTGAAAAGTGTGGGGAAAAGCATAGTTGAAATAGTGTCAGGATATTTGGGTTGTAGTACAATGTTGGCATCTACTTGTATTCCCATGGATGAATACCTTTATCCTGTATGCTTGGTAGAGTGAGGATGTACAAAAATAAACAAGACAAAGTGCTTTGTTGTAGGTGCCATATAAAACTATGCTAATGATGTTAATAAAGCTCACTATCACTGAAATTACAGATACCCCATATACATCGGAAGATAGAAAGGAAGAACTCATTTCTCCACAGGATATTCCAGAAATCATTGTGAAGGGGTCTGAAGCTGAAATTAATCTTCAAAATATGGATTTTGATAACTGATTTACAATTTTAAATACTAGTCAATAATATATCATGATTGAGAAGAAGGCCTCCTGTGTCAGTTGAAATGAAAATGTAGACTGCACTGAAAACCGTAAAATACTTAGGAATAGACTTAACCAAAGAGGTAAAAGATCTATACGCTGAAAACTATAGAAAGATTATGAAAAAAATTGAAGAAGACACAAAGAAATGGGAAAACATCCCATGCTCATGGATTGGAAGAACAAATATTGTTAGAATGTTGATATTACCCAAAGCAGTCTACATATTCAGTGCAATCCCTGTCAAGAACCACCAGCTTTTTTCACAGAGCTAGAACAAACAATCCCAAAATTTGTATGGAACCAGAAAAGACCCCAAATAGCCAAAGCAATCTTGAAAAAGAAAACAAAAGCTGGAGGTATCACAATTCTGTACTTAAAGGTATATTACAAAGCTGTAATCCTCAAGACAGTATGGTACTGGCACAAAAACAGACACATGGATCAATGGAACAGAATAGACAACCCAGAAATGGACCCCCAAATATATGGCCAACTAATCTTTGACAAAGAAGGAAAGACTATCCAGTGGAAAAAAGGCAGTCTCCTCAGCAAATGGTGCTGAGAAAACTGGATGGCAACATGCAGTAAAATGAACCTGGACCACTTGCTTTCCTGATACACAAAAATAAACTCAACATGGATGAAAGACCTAAATGTGAGACAGGAAACCATCAAAATCCTAGAGGAGGAAACAGGCAGCAGCCTCTTTGACCTCAGCCACAGCAACTTCTTACTAGATATGACTCCTGAAGCAAGGGAAACAAAAGCAGAAATGAATATTGGGACCTCATCAAGATAAAAAGCGTCTGCACAGCGAAGGAAATAATCAACAAAACTTAAAGGTAACTGACGGAATGAGAGAATATATTTGCAAATGATGTATCAGATAAAGGGTTAGTATCCAAAATCTGTAAAGAATTTACCAAACTCAACACACAGAAAACACATAATCCAGTGAAGAAATGGGCAAAGACATGAACACTTTTCCAAAGAAGACATCCAGATGGCTAAAAGATGTTCAACATGAAAAGATGTTCAACATCACTATCATCAGGGAGATACAAATCACAACCACAATGAGACATCACCTCACACCTGTCAGAATGGCTAAAATTAACAACTCAGGAAACAACAGATATTGGCGAGGATGCTGAGAAAGAGGAACCCTTTTGCACTGTTGGTAGGAGTGCAAACTGGTGTGGCCACTCTGGAAAACAGTATGTAGGTTCCTCAGAAAATTAAAAAATAGAAGTGCTCTACGAACCAGCAATTGCACCACTAGGTATTTATCCAAAGAATGCAAAAATGCTGATTTGAAGGGACACATGCACCCCAGTGTTTATAGCAGCACTATCAACAGTAGCCAAAGTATGGAAAGAGCCTGAATGTCCATTGACTTGTGAATGGATAAAGAAGATGTGGTATATACATATGATGGAATATTCCTCGGCGATCAAAAAGAATGAAATCTTGCCATTTGCAACAATGTGGATGGAACTAAAGTGTATTATGCTAAGCAAAATAAGTCAGTCAGCGAAAGACAAATGTCATATGATTTCATTCATATGTAGAATTTAAGAAACACAAAAGATGAATATAGGGGAAGGGAAGCAAAAATAAGATAAAAACAGGGAGGGAAACAAACCATAAGAGACTCTTATATACAGAGAACAGACTGGGGATTGCTGTCAGGGTGTTAGGTGGGGGGATGGGCTAAATGGGTGATGGGCATTAAGGAGGACACTTGTTGGGATGAGTACTGGGTGTTATATGTAAGCGATGAATCAGTAAATTCTATTCTTTAAATCATTATTATGCCATATATTAACTTAGATTGAAATAAAATAAAAAACGAAAATGTAGAATTGTATAGCTAGATTCTAACTAAATTTTTTAATGATAGGAACATCTTAAATTTCATTGTTCAAATTTTTATTAATTAATAAACAGAAGTAATTGGGGCCAGCTACTATCCTTTGGTAATCCAGTCAATTCTCTTTCTATCCATTTTCTATCTGGTGCGAGGCTTGAGGAAGTAGATATTGGTGTTTTGCTTTAAATTTACCATTTTGATTAAATCCAAATAATTTTTAGTTGTTACATAAAGTAGAAGGAAACTATTGGCCAATATTTCTGGTGTTTTTAAAGTATTTTTTTAATGTTTATTTATTTTTGAGAGAGAGAGAGATAGAGAGAGAGGGACAGAGACAGAGTGTGAGCTGGGAGGGGCAGAGAGAGAGGGAGACCCAGAATCTGAAGCAGGCTCCAGGCTCCCAGCTGTCAGCACAGAGCCTGACATGGGGCTTGAACTCACAAGCCATGAGATCATGACCTGAGCTGAAGTCAGATGCTTAACAGACTGAGCCACCTAGGTGCCCCTCCTTTTATTTTTAATTTAAAATTAATATCATTGGTTTCCATAAATCTTAATCCTCTAAAACTGATGGTAATAAATAATAATATCACATGTACCAATATTTTAAAGAATTTTACACATGTTGACTCTGATCACTTACAAATAACCTGCCGTGTAGGTACTGTTATTATCCTTATTTTACTGATAAGAAAACTGAAGAGTTGAGAAACTTGCCCAAGATAACCCAGCCAGTAAGTGGCAGAGCCAGGATCTACAACCATTTTCAGAGACTAAAGCCTTTATAATTTTACAGCTTCTCTAATGAAATGGCTGTTGGGCCTCCATTTCAAAAAGGCCAAAGTTAAATTTTCAGAAATGCCATATTTATAGATTTTTTTAAATGCAAAAATAATTATTTTAAGCAACTAAAGTATAATTTAATGTGCACATTCCAGAGTCTGTGGAAATTATTTTAGGTTTTAAGTGTGTATAGTTTTGTGTATTGTATATCTTGACCTGTTCCATTATGTACTGGGAGATCAGAGGCACTTATTTCTTGAACCTTGTTTCCTTAATCTAGATGTGGGCATGGAATAATTATGATAGTAAACATTAAAAGTTGAATTCTTTGATCCCATAAGTATGTTTGTAAATAAATTGTTTTACAAAGAAACTTCATAACTTTGTAGCAAGATCTTTAATTCTCAGGTCCTCATACACTATTCCATTTTATCTTAGACTCAATACAGTAAGACAGGTATTACTGTTTATACTTTACAGATGAGAAATAGAAGTAAAAAAACTAACTGTATTACCCAAGGTCACACAGCTAGTTAGAGAGAAAGGCCAGTCAGGAAGTAAGTTCTTTGAATTCTCAATATCAGATTCTACAATATTCTTCTCTGAAGAAACTACTGTCCTCATTGAATATATCTTTCATTATTTTCTTCCTTCCTTTTTCTTTTTTCTTCCTTTCTCTCTCTCTCTTCTTTCACATCTTTAGAATAATTCTTTTTTTTATTAAAAAAAATTTTTTTTACATTTATTTACTTTTGAGAGACAGAGTGAGACAGAGCACAAAGTGGGGGAGGAGCAGAGAGAGGGGACACAGAATCTGAAGCAGCCTCCAGGCTCTGAGCAAGAGTTCAGCACACAGCCCAATGTCGGGGTCGAACTCACGAACCGTGAGATTATGACCTGAGCTGAAGTCGGACACTTAACCCACTGAGCCACCCAGGCGCCCCTAGAAGAATTTTTGACGATAGCCTTCACCTCGCTATTTTTAGAGGAGTTGTAGGACTTATTTGAAGTGCATTCTTAATAGTTTACACGCTGATTTGTATGATAGGTAGGGAGGAATAAGAGACACAGAGCTGAATGCTGCATTTGAACTTCCTCATGGGCAATGAATAATAATTATGTGGTTGCCAAATTAGTTCAACTAGTTTGAATGTTAAGCAGGCAGACAAGGGCAGAGAGATTCTCTTCCAACTCTGACAGGAAACTAATGACAAAAACCTTTAACCAAGGGAGAAATAGCTCTCAAGTAGGTAAAGAGGTCTTTAGTTCAGAATAATTATGATTAGCAGGTGATTAGAGTAGAGCTTTTCAAAGTGGATGGCTGGAGTCTATGCATCTGAATCACCTCGGGGCATTTGTTAGATCCTGGGCTCCACCCTCAGTGTATTGAATTTGAATTTCTGGGCTGGGGCCGTGAATTTATAACATCATCTAACTTCAGGAGGAACCAATGAAATGAAAGTAGGTAAAACAGCAGAATGGTTAGTTGTTTTCAAATGCCTAAAATTTTCAGTTTTAAAAATGCTGTGGATGGAGAGGGAGCACAACTCTCCATTTCTTAAATATGGGCCACATATGCTGGCTTCCCTCCAAAAATTGCAACATGGAAAAAGGTAACTTTACAGTGAAGAAACCTGAAAACACCACCTCAGCTAAGCAATGAAGGCCAACCTCAACTGTGATAATAATACATAATGAAGTAATGACAACAGTACTTTACTTCTGTGGTCTTCCTTTCTAAAACATATTTCCCCAACCTAACCATGAAAAACAGAAGAATTCCAACAGAGGAGTATCCTACAAAATACAAAATCAGTATCCTTAAGAATTATCGTAGTCAAAAGTCATCAAAAGCAAGGTAACTGTGAGAAATTTGTCACAGTTAAGGAAACCTAGGGAGACACCAAAGAGGAACTAAGGACTAAATGTAATGTGGTTTGTTGGGTGTGTTCCTAGAATAGAGAAAGGATATTAGGTAAAAATTAAGAAAATCTGAGTAAATTATGTATCAATATTAGTTCAAAAATTGTTATAAATGTACCCTACTGATGTAAGATGTTAATAATAAGGGGTAACTGGGGGAACCTGGGTGACTCGGTTGGGCATCTGACTTTAGCTCAGGTCATGATCTCAGGGTTCAGGAGTTCGAGCCCTGCATTGGGCTTTCTGCTGTCAGTGCAGGGCTGCTTTGGATCTTCTGTCTCCCCCCCCCCTTGTCCCTCCCCCTTTCCACCCCCCCCCCCAAATAAATAAACTTTAAAAAATTAATAAGGGTAACCATCTAGAGTATATGAGTATTTCTACTATTTCTCCACTTTTCTCTAAATCTAAAGCTGTTGTAAAAAAAAGTCCTCTGGCTTGCTTATGGTAATTGGAGACTGTTACAGTAAATGAGAGAGAAAGACCGTATTTACCTGGCGCCAGTTTGTGCCATGGCTGTTGAAGGTAGGCTAGATCTGGATCAGGAGCTTGCAGACTAATGTTCAAGGTGAGATGATACAGTAGTTGCTCAAGCATAGAGAGCTGTTTCCCCAAGACAGAGTTTTAAACTGACTAAATATCCCTTTTAGGGGCAAAAAAATTGGGCGCTCCTTTAAGTCAGTGTTTCTTGAATCTGATTTTGAGAAGGACGAGTAGATGCTGATTGAGGGCTTATTGTGTATCAGCCCTTTTCTAAACATGTCATATGTGTTAACTCATTTCATAATTTATTTTATTATTGCTTTTTCTTTAAAGTAGGCTTCATGCCCAGTGTGGAGTCCAACATGATGATTAAACTCATGAGATCAAGACCTGATCTGAGATCAAGAGTCAGATGCTTAACCAACCGAGACACCTAGGTGTCCCACATTGAATTAACCCCATTTACAAATGAGAAAAAGAAGCTGAGAAGGGTTAAGTAATTTATAGGGCCCCCTACAGGCCAGAGCGATATCTGACTCCAAGTCTAGCCTCTTTACTTCTTCATTGTACCGCTGCCAACTGGGTTTTCTCAGTGTGAGTGTAGTGTAAGACTTGAGAAAGAATATCTTCTGTCACTGGAAGTTCACTTCTCCCATTCTTTCTTTTTCTCATATTTCATATCCAAGCTGTTAGGAAATCCTGTGACTCTACTTCCAAAGTAAATAATCTGACCACTTCTGACTACCAACTTCCTCTGTTACCAGATTGGTCCAGCTTCCATCAAAGTTTGCTTGATTATTGTGATTTGGTGAGTTTTGACAAACGCAAACGGTCATGGAATAATAAGAATCACAAAAGAGAATAGTTCCATCAACCCCCAAACCTTCCTCATATCCCTTTCAGTTAGTCCTCCTATCACAATCCCCACTGTCTGCTGGCAGTTGTCTGGCAACTGCTGATCTGATTTTTTTCACTATAGATTTGCCTTTTCTGCAATCTTTTATTTTTATGGAATATAAAATTATATATAGTATGTGCCCTTTTGCATATGGCTTCTTTCACTTAGCAAATGCTTTTGAGTTTTGTTTATGTTGTTAAGTGCATAAGTCACTCATTTCTTTTGATTGCACAGAAATATTTCATTGTATAAAGATACCACGCTTTGTTTATCCATTCACCAGTTGATGGACATTTGGGTTGTTTCCAGTTTGTGTTGATTTTGAATAAAGCTGCTGTGAAGATTCCAGTGCAAGTCTTTAGGTGGACATATTTTTCATTTCATTTGGTTAAGTACCTAGGAGTGAGTCTTATATGAATAGGTGGTAAACTTTTTAAATTTTTTAATTTTTTTAACATTTATTTATTGTTGAGAGACAGAGTATGAGCAGGGAAGGGGCAGAGAGAGAGGGAGACACAGAATCTGAAGCAAGTTCCAGGCCCTGGGATGTCAGCACAGAGCCTGACTTGGGGCTCAAACCCATGAACTGTGAGATCATGACCTGAGCTGAAGTCAGGTGCTTAACCGACTGAGCCACCCAGGTGCCCAGAGTAGGTGGTAAACTTTTAAAGAAACTGCCTAGTTTCCACAGTGGTTGCATCATTTTGCATTCCCATTAACAATTTTTGAGAGTTCCAGTTGCTTCACACTCTTTATAATGCTTGATACTATCAGTCTTTTTATTATTTTATTATTATTTTTTCAATGTTTATTTTTGAGAGACAGAGAGACAGCCTAAGTGGGGGAGAGGTAGAGAGGGAGACACAGAATCAGAAGTAGGATCCAGACTCTGAGCTGACCACACAGAGCCCGACGCGGGGCTTGAACCCACAAACCGTGAGGTCATGACCTGAGCCCAAGTCGGGCACTTAACTGACTGAGCCCCCCAGGTGCCCCACTGTGAGTCTTTTTAAATTGTCTTGTAGTGGATTTGTGTCGGTATCTCATTCTGATTTTACTTTACATTTTCCCAATAACTAAAAATGTTGTGTATATTTTTATGCATTTTTTTGCCATTCATATATATTTGTGATGAATTTTCTTTTTTTTTTCAACTTTTTTTTTTTTTTTTTTTTTTCTAATTTATTTTTGGGACAGAGAGAGACAGAGCATGAACGGGGGAGGGGCAGAGAGAGAGGGAGACACAGAATCGGAAACAGGCTCCAGGCTCCGAGCCATCAGCCCAGAGCCTGACGCGGGGCTCGAACTCACGGACCGCGAGATCGTGACCTGGCTGAAGTCGGACGCTTAACCGACTGCGCCACCCAGGCGCCCTGTGATGAATTTTCTATCCAGATCTTTTGGCCAGTTTTTAATTAGGTCGATTATTTTATTATTGAGTTGTAAGATTTCTTTATGTATTTTGGATACAAGTTCTTTATCAGATATATTTTGCATATATTCTTTCTTAGTCTGTGGCTTCTTTTAGATTTAATGCCTTTTGAATTTTGGTGAAGTGCAGTTTTCAATTTTTTAAATGTACTTTGGCATCTTATCGAAGACATCTTTGCTAAGAGGTAAATATTCCCCAAAATGATCTATGGGGTTCATTGAAATCTGGATCAGTACACCAATAGGTTCTTTTTTAGAAGTTGAAAAGCTGGTCCTAAAATATTCATGCAAGTGCAAAGGACATAGAATAACAAAAATAATTTTGAATAAAAACAAAGTTAAGTCTTAGATTACCTGAAGTCAAGATTTTACTATAAAGCTAGAGTAATCAAGATAGTGGTGTGCTTGTGTAAGAATAATACAGAAATGAATGGAATAGGATAGACTTCAGAAATAGACACACATTCAGTTGATTTTTGATAGAAGTGTCAAGGTAAAGGGAAAAGCTAATCTTTTCAGCAAATAATACTGAGCAATTAGAAAAAAAGAAGAAAAGAAAGAAAAAAAAAAGAAACTCAATTCTTGGGGCTCTCTGCCCCTCCCCCACTCATGCTGTCTTTGTCTCTCTCAAAATAAGTAAATAAACTTAAAAAAATGTTTATCTTTGAGAAAGAGAGAAAGCATGAGTGGGGGAAGGGAAGCTGTAACACAGTGCTGGTCGCAGGGCTTGATGCCACAACCTGTGAGATCAGGACCTGAGCCGAAACCAAGGGTCAGGTGCTGAACCGACTGAGCCTCCCAGGTGCCCCACTAAGAGAAGTTTTTAATGTTAGGTATGTGTCTTATATATTTCAGCATATTTAGCCTTTATGGAGACATTTATCTAGTCCATATTGTCTGCTTTGATAGAAAAATAATTATCCCCCTGTATAATTATTTGGTTTAATAATAGCTACCATCTACTACATGCTTAATAAGAGGTGAGGTGTAAAGACACACATTATCTAATTATTCAATTCTCAAAATAACCCTAGTCATAAATTATTGTCACAGTATTACAGAATATAAAATTAAGGTTTGGGATGCTTGGTAATTTGCTCACTGTTACATAACTTATTAGACTGACGACAGAAGATACAAACTGGATCCCCAGTCATGTCTTTGACAGTGACAGGTTCTGTTCAGTGTTTGACATTCTAGGTATACTAAATTCTAAACCATAATCCATAGATACTGCTGGCATCAGAGGGCAGCCACCTGGATATTAGGCAGAGTTGGATAGGAACAGCGTAATTCTTTCTTATTTTTTTAAAAATAGTACTCACACCTTTTTTAAAAAGATTTTTTTAAAGTTCATTTATTTTTGAGAGAGAGAGAGAGAGAGAGCACAAACAGCAGAGGGACAGAGAGAGAGGGAGACAGACAACCCCAGGCAGGTTTGCACTGTCAGCAAAGAACCCGAGGTGGGGCTCAATGCCACGAACCAACTAACCATGAGATCATGACCTGAGACAAAATCAAAAATCAGATGCTTAACTGACTGAACCACCCAGCAGCCCCCAACATGATTCTTTCTAAAACATGTGATAATTGAATCTTACTTGATATTCTACAATTTCTTTATACTGATGTTTGGGATATTCAGATATTTTAATGGATACACAAAATCAATTATTAATATACTAATTAATTATTAATTGGCATATTAATGATATAGGTCCAAAATCCCTCTTCCAGAACCCTTGAGGCTGGTTGTTGTTCAGTATACATAATGGTTTTTAAGAATGTAAGACAACACAAATACCATATACCAATTCTGTAAGGGAGATTTGGGGCAATTTTGATATTTGATTTAGTATATGTAAAGATGTAAAAAAATTTAGAATTCATGGGGCGCCTGGGTGGCTCAGTTGGTTAAGCATCTGACTTCAGGTCAGGTCGTGATCTCCCAGTTTGTGAGTTCGACCCCCGCATTGGGCTCTGTGCTGACAGCTCAGAGCCTGGAGCCTGCTTTGGATTCTGTGTCTTCCCCCCTTTCTCTGCCCCTCCCATGCTCATGCTCTGTCTCTCTCTGTCTTTCAATAATAAATAAACGTTAAAAAAATTTTTAAATTTAGAATTCATTGACTACACATAGTAAGTGCTCAACCAATGTGACCAATATGATGTGTGTCCTATGGTAGAATGTGAGAACAATTACCAGGCTTTTCTAAGTAAAAAGGTAAAGTATTCAGTTCTCTGTCATAAATTAGAAAATAATTTAACTTTGTAATATAGAGCCCTTGTTTCTCTTAATTTATAATTTATGGAGTATTATGAACATCTGTAAGAGTGATTTCAGGATCAGTTCTTCTTTTAAAGCAGTTTATTTGCTTCATTTGATTTACAAATAAACTGTTCAATATGCTGCAGAACTAAGAAGTTTTTCTTATTATCTAATCCCTGCCTGTATTAACAGCCACATTACCATGGTATTTGATGTTTCAGCTAGGTTAGTGACTTCTGGCCAGGACCAGAATGTTCTGATATGAGTGGTTTGTTTCAGTGTTTTAATGATTCATACCATCCTGGATGCAGCAGAAACTTTGCCATCCTTTGATCCTGAAATGAACAAACTAAAATCAATGTAAACTATGTCAAAACCTTCTCGAAGTGGTAGGAGCAATCTTTGAGCAATGTTAATCAAGTGGCGGGTAGAGAGTGAAGCCTTCAAGGCACCTTACTTCACTTAGACTGTTTACCTCCGCCAGCAGCTTTGCTTGCCATCTGCCCTGGCTCTCGAAGTTCCAGGTGTAATGAAAATGTCTGTCTAGCCACAGGACCTTTGAAAATATTCTAGGCAATGTTTGGGCCATCC
Source organism: Panthera onca (assembly GCF_046562875.1). Lineage (NCBI taxonomy): Eukaryota > Metazoa > Chordata > Mammalia > Carnivora > Felidae > Panthera > Panthera onca. The sequence continues at coordinate 186,318,247 of NC_138342.1, forward strand.
CTCCACCACTACCAGTCTGCACCTCCATACCTAGCTCCCACTCATCTCTCATTTCTCAGCCTAATCATAAATTCCGTCCACCGGCTATTGTAACACCTGAGTCTGCTTTATGTGCCTCTCATAGAACACCACTCAGACCTCAGTCATACTGTTTATTAAACATTGGGCACAGCTTGTTATAATTGGCTGTTTACTCGTCTGTTTTGCCTAGATTGTAAGACAGCCGTTTCTACCTTGTTCCATATTGTATTCTCAGTGCTTAATATAGAACCTGGCAGAGGGTAGTAATTATTTGCTAAGCAAATAAAACCTCTTAAAGGTTCTCATATGTGAAAAAAAAAGGCATAATGCAACTAACCTATAGAAGTTGTGATAATTAAAATAAGATGCTAAAAAAAATAAAAAATAAAAATAAAAAAATAAAATAAGATGCTGAGTGTGAATGGGAGTTTGTATCACAATGCTTAGCAGGTAATAGACTTTCAATAAATGTTAATTAAATACAAAATCTGCATTTTCTTTTAATCACGATATAACAGCTTTTAAATTTCATTGTAGATTCAGATTAAACTATATGTATTATATATACTAACATTTCTTTTGCTTTTTTGTTTTTTGTTAAATGGATTGGAAAATATGCTACAAAATTAAATGCCCTTTTTAGTAGGGTTAGGTAACTCTGATCTTTTAATTTTTGAATATATCAGTATGGTTTTTAAAAATATATTTCATTCAATAGAACCTTAAAACTCATTTTGTGAAGTACATTTCCACTGAATTTTAAGCAAACATTTTACAGAAAACTGATAAGAACAGGATATAGGCAGAGTCTCCCAGTATTTCCCTACAAATTACCTATGAAAGACAAAGGAAAGACAGTAACTTCATAGTAGAGAAACATAGCAGACACCACCTTGACAAAGTGAACCTGGTTCATTTTGTTCAAAGTGAACCTGGCCTTAGAACAAACCAACATCATGTGCCTTTTGATATAATGCACAGTGAAGGCCCCAAAATCACTATGGTTATATTTCTGCCTAAAATGTATAACCTGAGTCTAATCATAAGGAAACAACAGACAAAACCAATTTGGGAGTCATTCTACAAAATAACTGGCTTGTACTCTTCAAAAATGTCAAAGTCAAGAAACACAAAGAAAGCTAAGAAACTCTTCTATATTAAAGGAAACGAAAAGGTTATGACAATTGTCATGTAATAAATACATGACCTTGGATTGGCTCTTCAACCCAGGGGAGAGAGGAGGTAGTATTCATAAAGGACATTACTGGGAAAATTGACAGAATTTGAAATAGAGATTACCTATCAGGTAATAGTTTAATAAGGTTAAAGTTGGTAATTGTGCTGTTTATTGTACATAAATATCCTTGCTCTTAGAAATACTCACTGATATATTCAAGGGTAAAGGGATATGATATTTCGAACTTTTAAACATAAGGAAGAATGACAGAAGGAGACACAAAGATGAAGAGAGAGAATGATAGGCAAAGATGATAAAATGTAAAGGGTGTGTGGGAGTCCCTTCTCCTGTTCTTACAACTTTTCTTTGAGATTATAATTATATCAAAATAAAATATTAAGCAAAACATGCCTTCTTCTCAAATAAACTTTAGGGACACCTGGGTGGCTCAGTTGGTTAAGCATCTGACTTCGGCTCAGGTCATGATCTCATGGTTCATGGGTTTGAGCCCCATGTGGGGCTGTGTGCTGACAGCTCAGAGCCTGGAGCCTGCTTCAAATTCTGTGTCTCCCTCTCTCTCTGCCTCTTCCCAGCTCGTGCTCCATCTCTCTCTCTCTCTCTCTTAAAAAATAAATAAACAAACGTTGAAATAAACTTTATGCGGTTTAGTGTTAGATATCCAAATATAGTGGTTGAGTGGTCAGTTATTCATTGATCACTCTGAAAAAGTTAGTTTTCAGTTTCTGAGTAATTAAAAAGCATGGACTCAGTGACCTAAAACAACAATTTATGATTTTTAAAATAATCTTTAGTGTGAACTGAGTTCAGCTGGGCATTTTTTCTGCTCCACAGTGCATAGTCTGAAGGTATTCATTCTGTTGCCTTCAACAGGAAGCTCAACTGTGACTGGAACATCCATGATGGATGCTCAACTTCTCAGGGCTTCTCTTCATTCAGTAGTTTAGCGTGAGCTGCTTTGTAATTAGAAGCTGATTCCAAGAAGGGACAACAGAAGCTGCCAGTTCTCTCAAAGCCTAGGCTCACAAGTCCTAGAATATCTATCTCTTCCATGGTATTCTGTTGTTAGAACAAATGGCAATACAGCCCACATTCAAATGTAGGGAAATAGGGGTGCCTGCGTGGCTCAGTCGGTTAAGTGCCTGACTTTGGCTCAGGTATGATCTCATGGTCCATGAGTTTGAGCCCCATGTTGGGCTGTGCTGACAGTTCAGAGCCTGGAGCCTGTTTTGGATTTTCTGTCTCTGTGCCCCTTCCCTGCTTGCGCTCTGTCTCTCAACAAACAAAAACAAATGGAGGGAAATAAAATCTGTAGATCTGAAAAGTAGCCTGTGCTTAAAGGGTTGGGAAGAATTTTTGGCAGCCACATTGGAGGCTGCCTACCACAGAGCCCAAATCAACTCACTTAGATGACTTAGAATGTACTTATCTGTGAGTATAATTTCGGAGTATTAGTGAAGGAGATACATGTCAAAATAATTTTAATTTGCATGAAAGTTAACAGAATTTGTATATGAATTCAGAACTATTTAGTATAATTATGGATAAGAGATGGTCTATTATAAGTTATTTTTTCATTATAAAAGTGCCAGTGTTTTTGATGCCTGATAGAGAAGAATATAATGACTCTAGTACAGTTTGGTGCCAGTGCCTGGACTTGTTCTAAAGTGCAAACTGGTTTATTCATTATTGCTTTTACCTCAAAAGTGTAAATATTGACATAAGGACAAAGGCAAATAACACATTAGGGGACTCCAGACCACAGTGAGAGAACCACTGACCTAGAGAAACGTGCCAACTTATGCACTAGTCATATGCCAGGGTTCACTGTACTATTTCTGATAACAAGATGTTGTAAACAGTTTAAATATTCTTCATTAGCAAATGGTTAAATAAAACACAATGCATTCATATTAAGGAATACCATGCAGCCATTAAAAATAATGGGTAGATGTTTATGTACAGAGAAACTCTCTAGAATATAGCACTACTAGTAAAACATGGTCATATAACATGTATATCACCCCATTTTTTTAAATGCAAATATACCTAGATACATGATAGCAAGATTTTCTTAAGGAAAATAAGGTCATAACATGCACGCTGTAAATAAGGATTACAAACTTAGGTGTACACACATACACACAAATGCAAACGCATAGAAGGAGAGGGAACATACTACATAGTTATCAGTGGTGACACATGAAGAAAGAAGTAGGGTGGTAGTGCTGAGGCTAACTCTTCTCTCTGTTCTTTTTTCCAATGTGTGATAATCATATATTACTTCCAATATTAAAAATTGTAATAAATAGAAGGTAACTGTTTACGGACTTTTATATAACCTATGAATTGATATAAAGTTTACTGGAAAGAATTTTAAGAATGAGGTACTGTGACTGATAGCTGTTTTTCTTTATTCAATATTAGAAGATGGAAGAATTAGAACTGAAAGTGAAGCTTATGCACATAACCCTTCACTCCTGCATATGCCACTCTTATTGGTACCTTTGTTTGTTTTGTTTTGTACTGAATGAAATATTCCTTTATTCTTCTCCTTAAAATTTTAACATTCTTAGGACATAGAAAATGCATTGTATATCTCGTACTAGAGTTGACTAATATATGGAGGGAGAGTAAAATATAGAATGAATTACAGGTTGATCTTTTTATAGTAGGTAAAGTTCTTCACTGCCTATTTTGGCACAAGCAAGATACGGAAAAAGGTTGTAGCACATAAAAACCCAAAGATAATGAAAGTGTATAAATGAAACAATTGTTCTAAGCTATTCTGTGTTATCTATGAGAAGGTATCACATGTACAAGATAATACATAATATAGAAGATTATAGTTTCTTTTTAGGAACTGCTTGTAAGACTTTATTTGTAATATTCTATCTAATTTCAGGCCATTAATTAACTAACAGATTGCCAAATACAATTTCAGTAAGTTCATTTCTTTATTTGGGATATAATTATTGTATGCCTGCTGTGCACCAGAGTCTCTTATTGGTGTTTGGAATACAGCAAAAACAAAACAAAGTTACTGAACTCATGGAGTATACAAAAATGAAGAAACATTCCTGCCCTTATAGAGTTTACATTTCAGAGGAGAGAGATAGACAATAAACAGATAAAAAAGTAAAATGAGTGATGAGTACTTTGGAGAAAAATAAGGAAGAATAGGAGATTTAAAAATATGGCAGAAAACAAAGTAATCAGATACGACCTTGCTGAGAAGTTTCCACTGGAGAAAAGACTTGCCGCAGGTAATGGGGTGAGGTAGCCAGTTGGGTGGATATCTGAAAGAGTCGTCCAAGCAGAATAGGCAACAGCAGGTACAAAGGCCCTGAAGTGGAAACATAGTTATGCATTCATTGTGGAATAAGGAGGTCGGTGCAGACAAAGAGGAGTCTGATCATGCTAGAGAAACACAAGATAAGAAGATAGTGGAAGGAGGGGAATTTGAGGTGGAAAGATAAGGACATGTTGAGTTTGAGATTCACAGAAGACATTTAAGTGGAGGTGATGAATAGGCAGTATAAATTTGAGGGCTTACACTACCTATAGAAGATATTTAAAGGCCTAAGATAAGATGAGATCACCTAAAGAGAGTAGATCAAGAAGAGAATGGGAAGGCCTGGGTCCTGGGGTAAGGGACTGAGCAAAGGAGACTGAGAAGGAGTAACTTGTGTGTCATGACACATCTGATAAAGGACTCCTACCCATCACTTAAGAAAACTCTTTAGAGGAATTTTCTCTCTTGTTTTGAGAACTGCAAATATCTTTTAAAGTTCATCATATATCCACAGAATGAACACTTCCACTTCTAATTATATTCAGAAGAAATGAGAACATTTTTTTTCTCCAAAAGACATAAGAATATTCATAGCAGTATTATTTATAACAGCCTTAAGCCAGAAACTTACCAGATGCCGTCACCAGTAACAGTGGTGTTGGAGGTCAGTAGAGTGACCTTTTGGGTGAGGATGGATAATGTCTGGGAGGGGGTAAGTGGAATGCAGGTGACTTCATGATCTATACATTTTTCTACATCTAGTACGTCAAATAGGGATTTGCATTAAAGAAAATAATTTGATGAATGAAAGGTTTTTGCTCTAAGAATACGTGTTACTTCTTGTCGGTACATGTCCTAGAATTGACCTTTCCAAAGTTCATTTTTTCAACATATAGTTAGTCCCTGCCTACATGCTAGATACTACACTAGGCACAGGGAATACAGAGATAAAAGATTTAGTTTCTGTCTCTTCATGCACTTCACGGTGTAGTTTATTTGCTTTGCGCAAGAGAATATTATTGTCACCATTTCCATATAAACTTGGACCAGAATTCATTGGTGGAATGCTCTGTGGTCCAATTTTTTGTTTGTTCGTTCATTCTTTTTTATTGTTTCCTTGATCAGGAAGTTCCTGTATTTAGATAAAACTTTACATGTAAGAATTGCCTACTAGTCTCTAGAGGTTAGTGATGTAAAATTTACTTATTTCCAAAGTAAGATAATAAAATTTGACCCTATCTAAGTAAGATCTGTGTAAGGTGTACATTTTTATTGAGACTACATTTTTTCTGAGCTTTCTTAATGAGTGAGTGATTTATGAAAATGCATGCTTTTTCTTCCTTTAAGACTTACGTGAGACATTATCAATTCCCCATATTTCTTTGGAAGGACACAAAAGGGACATCATTATCTACTCCCCTCTCTTTAAATGTGAGAAGCATGTGTCCAATTAAATCTAGTGCTTCCTCCTCATTGTTCTGTATGAATAATTAACCTTTCTAAGTGCTGACATCAGGAAGGTTTTGAATCCCCCTTTCTTCCATGGGAAAAATAAAATGAGCAGAACTGATGCTTCTTTAAAAGTTTTCTTTTTAATCATTTTGAAAGACGATTAATAATAATATAATATGAGTGTTAAAATCTAACACGTTGATTTTGAAAAGTATGATTTTATTTATTCCTTGGTGATAATGATTTTATTATTAATGTGGGCTTCTCTAAAGCAATAATGTTCTCTAATGCAATCATTTAGAACAATATGGTCACCAATCTACTTTCATTAGTCACATGGGAACATTATAAATCAATTTATATGATCTTTGCAATTGAAACTTGCTGGATGCCAGCTGTGTCAATTTCTGTTAATTATCATCCTTTTAAACCTCATTCTTTCTGTAAGTAAGATATGCACTTTCGGACTTTTTTTTTATAGTTTAAATTGTTCTGCTCATCCTCCTACAGGTCTCCTACAAGGTTTTTGCCCCTCTAAGTTGATTTATAATGTAACCTTGAAACAAGGAGAAGCATTAGTTGCCTGCTGTTTTAATAAATGGCTTGTCAGCTATTTTACAACTACGGTTATTTCTTTGACTAGAGAAATTTCTAGATAGCAGGTCTTTGAATTCTTGATTATTTTAAAGATTTGGCTGGACATTCTTGATCATATATATCTATCCTCTGTGCAAATAAATACTTGACTGTTAGAAAATGGCTTTTATCTGTTTTGAATTTGATTTTATATATTTTGATTTTGTCATACACTTATGAGTCAATCTGGAGGGTTGAGAATGTAATGAAACTATCTGACATTTAACCTGTTAAAATACTATTTATCCTCCCTGATTTATTTACTTCTTTTGCAATAAAGGGTTAAACTATCTTAAGAAATCAATAAGTATGTAGAATGCAAACTCCGTAAAACTCTTAATTAAGTTTCCCTAGTCAAATTTGATCAGGTTCACTTTTCACAGTGATTTTTGTTTTTGTCCCATCACACACAATGAGTCTCATCTTCCACTGAACATATATCACATATTCTGTCCTTTCTCCTCCTGCTGCATTTCTAGCTTCTATTTCCCTTCTTGGAATCACAACCTACCCACTCTTCTAAGCTGGAAACCTCAAGACCATTCTAGTTTCTTCCTCCTCCCATGCATTACCTTGGCCTAGTAATTTCACCTATGTATTACCTTACTCATCCTTTTTATCCCTAAAGTAGCTCCCTTTTACCAGACTTTCAATATCTCCTCCAAACAGACCTGCCTTATCCAGTCTTTTCTTCTCCCCTGCTTCACATATGTTCACATCCACAGGTGACACGACAGTGTTAGATATCAGCTGATCTGAATGTATTGTTCTGAGTAAACTCCATTTTTTTTTATAATTTTTTTTTGTTTTTTGAGAGAGACAAAGAGAGGGTAAGTGAGGGGAACAGAGAGAGAGAGAGAGAGAGAGAGAGAGAGAGAGAATCACAAGGGGCAGAGAGAGAGAGAGAAAGAAGCAGGGCTCGTGTTCACCTTGAAGTAGGGCTTGAGCTTACCCAAAGCAGGGCTTGTGCTCACCTGACGTGGAACTCGAACTCATGACCTGTGAGATCATCAAGCAAAACACAAAGATCCTTCTAGCATAAGGGTGCTGTGCACTCCTCCAGTCTGTTCTGCAGTTCGCTCCCAGAGTTTATTCTCTGCCTATGTCATGCTGCTTCATGCCTCCCACTCTTTCCTCTGACTGCAAATCCACAAAGTGCCCTTTGTAATCTCTTTGAGCTGCTATAATAAAATGCCACAGACTAGGTACCTTAAACAATAGGCATTTATTTTCTCCCACTTTTGGAGGCCTGCAAGATCAAGGTGTCAGCAGGTTTGTGTTTTTCTGAGGTCTCTCTTGGCTTGCAGGTCGCTGTCTTCTTGCTGTATCTCCTTGGTGGGAAACACATCCCTGGTGTCTCTTTTGTGTGTCCAAATTTCTTCTTATAAAGACACTAGTCGGATTGAATTAGAGCCCATCCTAACCACCTCATTTTAACTTAACCATATTGTACACACTTTATCTCCTATTCTGAGGTACTTACTAGAGGTTCAGGCTTCAACCTATGGATTTTGGCAGACACGTTCAGGTCCATTTTACATGCCATTTAACGCTCATACAACATGCCATTTTATGCCCACACTGCGCTTTTCATTTTCAAAGCACTTTGCAAATGTGAATGTATCTTTTTTATTAAACCAGACCCCTAAAATTTCCTCAAAAGCCAACACATGGCTTTAGTAATAGTGTTCCTAAGTCATTAGCGATAGTAATAATAGCAATAATAGTAATTAAACAGTAATTTATCTTTCTTACCTTTTACTATATTATCTTGAAATGAGTCATTTATCATGTCAACATTATTAGAACAGTCTTTCAGAACTAAAAAGGGTCTTAGAATTATATTTTAGAACTTTTTGAATTTGCATCTTGCTATCTTGTCATTCACATGTCACTAGTTGTAGTATTCAGTATATATTTCATGGGTCTCAGACCCTGCTTGTAAGAGGTACACCCAGTGGCCTCAAGTATTATATCCGGTCTAGAGGTCCTCCTAACATCACAAAGCGCCTACCGATGGACCTGAATTACATCTGTAATTCAGAAGGGTCATCTTGAAGGTCTCCACTAATGCAGATTAGGACAGGGGAACATTCACTGAGCCCCACCCACACCTGTTATCTCAGAAACTAAAAATTAAGAACTTGGTAAGAATTCATAAAATTATGAATATTCTTTTTATGTTATTTTCACTTTACCCAGAAATATCTGGCAACAAAGGAGCGCTAACACTTGTAAGGAAAACTTTTTCTGGGAAAACCCAGACCGAGAAGGATGCCATCAATTCTTCTCGCTGACGAAATTCTAGAACGCTCTTGTGGCTCTGCCTGGGGAGCCACTGGGAAGCTGTGCTACTGGGAGAATGGTCTCTGAATTGCCTTGTTCATTTAATAACAGAAAAATGTCTGTGGAGGCTGGCTGGTATAAGGGAGAGAAGGCGAACTGGGCTTTGCAAATATCAGACCTACCCACTTTATTTATTTATTTATTTATTTATTTATTTATTTATTTTAAGTTTATTTATTTTGAGAGAGTACACACGTGAGCGGGGGAGGGACAGAGAGAGGGAGAGAGAATCCCAAGCAGGCTCCACACTAACAGTGCCTGCCATGGGGCTCGTGACCTGTGAAATCATGACCTGAGGTGAGATCAGGAGTCTGTTGCTTAACCAACTGAGTCATCCAGGCATCCCCAGACCTACCCACTTTAAAGCTGCCCTTGGAAAACCTTCAAATGCATAAGTCACAAGGGGTTTAGTTTTAGTAGACAAATGAAACTGCAAGATGCTGACCATAAATATTTTCATCTTTAACACACTTTTCAAAAAAATGTATAATGTTCATTAAGGAAACATAAAAGTGGTAATTTACATCAACCACCTACAATGTGCTATAAGATTTTAAGAACCTTAAGGGGCAGGACCATGGTCTTGGCACAGTACACCCACTAGAGGTCATATTAATAATACACAGAATAATATCTAACATTCATTTCTTAGGCACTTTAGCTCTGGGCATTTTTGTCTGTTGTCTCATTTAACTTTCACAATATCTCTGATAGGTTGTATTCCTATTTTACAGATGACTAAAAGTTCAGAGAAGTTATGTGATTTGCCCAAAGTCACACAGTTTCTATGTGATGAAACTGAGTTTCCACTCACTTTGCCTGCTTTTGGTGTCTGTGTTCTTAACCCTGGCTATCTAACTACCTGAGTGTTCGATGTGCTTAGTTATTACTTGCAATGCACATGACTGTAAAATAGCTAATAAGACAACATGAGTTTGCATAAGTGATTACTAAACTAAGTTTTATTGAGATATAATTCATATGCCATAAAATTCATCCTTTCAAAGTATATAGTCAAGTGTTTTTTAGTACATTCACAGAGTTCTACAAACATCAGTACCAATTTTAAAACCTTTTTATCACCCTCCAAAAGGATCCATTAGTAGTCATCGCCTGTTCTCTCCATGTCCTAGCCCCTAGCGACCGCTAATGTACTTTCAGTTTCTATGGGTTTGTCTGTTCTGTGCATTTCAAGTAAATGGAATCATATAACATAGGGATTTCTGTGTCTGGCGTCTTTAACTTACCATGTCTTCAAGGCTCATCCATGTTGTAACATATTAGTACTTTGTTCCTTTTTGTGGATGACATAACATTCCATTGTATGGATACACCAAATTTTGTTTATCCATTTATCAGTTGGAGGGCATTTGGCTTTTTCCATTTTTTTTTTTTTTTTTTTTTTTTGGCTATTGTGAATCATGCTGTTATGAGCATTGGTATACAAATTTTTTTTTTTTTTTTTTTTTGGTATACAAATTTTTGTGTGAACAGATTTTTACACCTCTCTAGGAGTGAAATTGTTGGGTCATATAATAATCATGCTTGACTTTTGTTTTTTTAAAGTTTACTTATTTTTTGAGAGAGAGAGAGAGAGAGAGAATGTGAGCGAGGGAGGGGCAGAGAGAGAGGGAGACATACATAGAATCCGAAGCAGGCTCCAGGCTCTGAGCTGTCAGCAGAAAGCCCAACAATGGGGCTCAGCCTCATGAACCATGAGATCATGACCTGAGCCAGTGGGATGCTCAACCCGCAGAACCACCCAGATGCCCCCATGCTTGACATTTTGAGGAATTGCTAAGGTGTTTTCCAAAGAGTCTGCACCATTTTACATTTCCACCCAACAGTGAATGAAGATTTAGATTTCTCCGCAAACAATACTTGTTTGTTCTTTATAGCCATTCTAGTGAGTGTGAAGTGGTATGATGGTGGTTTTGATTTGCATTTTCCTAGCGACTGAGGTTAAGTATCTTTATGTGTGCTTATTGGCCATTTATACAACTTCTTTGAAGAAATGTCTATTCAAGCCCTATGCTCATTTTTTAATTAGATTATTTGTCTTGATTGTTGTGTGTCAGTGATGTTAAGCTTAGTGCGTCTTTCACTTTTCCATTTTTACTACTGCTTGGAAATCCTTTTGGTTATGTCAAGTCAAGCATTTATTCAAACATCTATTAATCATTTATTGTGTCCTATGCCTGTATTGGAAATATAAAGTCCAATAAGACATGTCATATCTCCTGTGGATTATTGCAACAGCTGCCTGTTTTCCTACTCCCCAATCAATCTTTTAGCCTGCATCCCAAATGGTTTTTCTAAAAAGTAAATTTGATCATGTCACTTACTTGCTCATTTCCTTCAATGCTTTCTTTATTGACCATAAGACAAAATTCTAACTTTTAAGGATGGTTTTATAAAGGATTCAAAATTTGTTCTTCACCAGTTTCTACAAGATTATCTTTCTTGTGTGCATCCTATATCCCCAAATAGGATAACTTTAAGGGTCTCCTATTTAAATACTCCATCTAGACACACTGAGTTTAGTAAGCAAGGAGAGTAAGTGGGTCCTCAGTCAGAAACCGAAACCAGGTTTCAGGAGAAAGAGAATCACTGGAGCTTTTCTCTTAAGTCTGGATCCCAACCAAACAGGTGGATTTCTCTTAAGCCTGTGACCTGAGACAGTTAAAGCAAGCTGTATTGTGTTCTATTCTTTTTTTTTTTTTTAACGTTTTATTTATTTTTGAGACAGAGAGACAGAGCATGAATGGGGGAGGGTCAGAGAGAGAGGGAGACACAGAATCCGAAACAGGCTCCAGGCTCTGAGCTGTCAGCACACAGCCCAACGCGGGGCTCGAACTCACGGACTGCGAGATCATGACCTGAGCCGAAGTCGGACGCTTAACCGACTGAGCCACCCAGGCGCCCCTCTATTCTTTTCTCTAATGAAATTTTTAAATGTCCAGCCTCATTTCATTTTCACCACTAAGTAATAAAAGAAAGAGCTATGTGCTCATGCTTGGGTCACTGTTAAAGCGGACCATGGCCCTTTAAGGACGGTGGTGGTAGTTGCAGTAATTAATGGGGTTCCTCTGAGAGAGATGACTGGCCCAGAAAGACACAAACCATTGGTCAAGAGAAACGTTCTCTCACGGGGAGACTCTACCTCCATCAACCCTTAGAGAAACTGAGTTTTAGTTTTAATAAAGGCAGCTTTGTTTTCCTTAGATCTCCTACCAAATAGGAGCAAGGAACTCACTACCTACCTCCCTGTTATGACTTTTTTCTAGTATATAAATCTAGTATAAAATTTGATCTAGTATATAAAATAGTATATAAAATAGATCTAGTATATAAAATAGATCTAGTATATAAATTTGAATGTATATTAAATAATTCCTTTTGAACTTAGGCATAAACTAATTATATGGTAAAATCCATGTATATATGTGTGTATGTATATATAAACACATGTACACACACAACACTCCTGCACAGATGGAAAGTGGAGGCTATAAAATTCAAATAACAAATCAGAGGTGTTTAGATATGTTGCACCATAATGAACAAAAACAAAATTCAAGTGGCTTAAAACAATCATTTTTCCAGCTTAATTGACATATAATTGACAAATAAAACTTAAGATATTTAAAGTGTATATTGTGATTTTATATACATATAGGTTGTTAAAGGAATCCTCCCATCATTAGTTAATATAGCCATCACTTCACATATAATGTTCTTATCATATATATATATATATATATATATATATATATATATATAGTGATAACTCTTAAGTTCTACGCTCTTAGCAAATTTCAATTATATAGTAGTGTCATCAGCTATAGTCACCATGTAAATAACCATCTTATTTAGTTCATCATTTTGTAGGTCAGGAAGTTGGGAAGGGACCACCCACACAGTGTGCCTGCAGTTCATTTGGCATCATTTGGGGGGACGGGCTGGCTGACCCTGCAAGATGGCTTCTTCCCTATGTCTGGCATCTCACTCCTCCTTGGCCTTTTTTTCTCCATTTTTTTATCCTATAGGCCTGTGCATGTGGCTTGGATTTTGCCCAGGATGGTGGTCTTAGGGTAGCTATACCTCTTAAATGGCTGTTAGTTTATAAGAGAGCAGGGCCATAGCTACCAGGCCTTTTAAAAGCTAGGCCTGGAACTGGCATAGCTGTTACGGCATCATTTACACCTTACTGTGCATTCACTGACCGGCAGAAACACAAAGGGAAGGGAAATAGACTCCCCAACTTTCCATGGGAGGAAGAGAAAAGTAAACACAAAGATTTCCACCTCTTCTCCCACTCATGAAAATATCAGTACCATTCTGAGTCTTCCATAGTTTGTAGATGTATTGGTTGTCTCAGATAAAGGTGAAGTGGCATTACACATACTGTGTATAACTTTTAACAACTTTTTTATATTTAATGTCGCGATAATCAAAATTCTTTAAAGTTTTATTCCTTCTTTGATTTGTACATGTGTATTTTATGACCACATTTTGAGTTGCAGGAAGTGTGAACTACGCTTTTATGACACATACCCGAGATCTTAGGAGCATTAAAAATAGTTTATTAATACCCAGGGTATCATTCTAGCTTACCTAATACCTTTGATTTACTAAAGTCACAAAAGTTATGTTGGCTTCTTTTATGGATATAACTTTAGCCACATGGTAAAGCATAGCTTTGTACAGGTGTTTTCAGATGTTTGGTCCACTGACATCTAAGAAATTCAACCCTGGGGTCACAGAGAGAAGAAGCGAAAGACAATAAAAACCACATGTTAACCATTAATGTTCATTTACCAAATCCTACTTAAACTCTTGTACTCTCTAAGCTAATTTCATCCAATTGCCTTTTAATTATAGTCTCTTGCTCAGAGTTGCAAATATAATGGCTTTTTAATATATCTTGCACTGTTCTGTGTCCAGTGTAGGATGTAATCATGCAATTTATTCATAGCTAGTGCATTAGGTAATTAAAACATAAGCACACGTGGATTTCTGCACATGCATATTCCACAGAAAGGAATCTGACAAATCTGCTTTTGTATAAAATTCTTTTTTAGATAGAATAGAAATTCTGTGTCCAATATATCCTGTAGCCATGATGAAATAAATCAAATATGACTGTTTGAGAGATCTGTGTACCTACCAGGAATAAAAGAAACTAATTTAAAGTAGGAATGTAAGTGTCTTAACACATTTTTAATTAATCATAGTATTGGTAGATAGAATTCTCAATGTAGGTTAGTGCTTCATTATCTAAGATGTTAGGAGATGAACAGACCCTCAGTCTCCTGTCTCTTTTAGACAAAGACAGGAAAATAAGATGAGATTTAAGATAATTACCGCTATTACTAAAAATGATAAAATATAGCCATTTTTAAAACTCTTTTTTAACAGTGGTGATTACCTTTTGGGAGTAAGAGTTGATATATGCATGGCTAATAAATATTATGTTTCTTTCAATGAGCAAATACTAATCTAGTGAAGTTGTTCACCTTTATTTCATAGTAACCAGGAGTTTTTATGTAAAGACAAGTGATTACCTGTTTTTGAATTATGTATGATTTTGAGAACTGTATAATAACTTTTTAAAAAAGCATATCAAGCTGTATTTTTACACATTTACTCATTCCATAATTTATTAAGTGCCAACTATGACCTATGTGTTAGAGATACCAAGAAAAGTGCCTTAGGATTTTGATTTTTTGTGGAAAGCCATTTCTCTGGTGTTACCTTCTGACTATTAATGTTTGGCCACATACACATGTGCGTACACACACACACACACACACACACACACACAAAGGATATGAGTCATGAATCCAAATACCATGTTAGTGCCTGGAGACATCTGAAAATCTAGATGGATTGATTTCCTTTTTCAGTTTTCTCTGGATATGTGTTCACACATCTTATGTTCATTCTTCTTAGAATACTAATATAGAAAAGTATCTGTACATATCTTTTCCAAAACATTAACATTATTAAGATTTTAGATAACATATCCTCATTAGCTAATTTCCTTTTCTGTTCCTTTTTCATCCACTTGCCTTCTTCCTCTTACATTCTTAGCAGTTTTAGGGATCTTCTTTGGAAAATACAATGAACAGCTAGGAGGCTAGTCAAGGAGCATCCTATTCCCAAGTCAGAAGTTAAGCCTTGAAATCCAGATACATAAACCCATTCTCAAATTGGTATTTCTTGTACATTTAAGCTTTATGTTGTAAATACTGAGCTTTGGATGCTTTACCTCCAGAAAGAGTAATCTACAGAAGGAGACCAGCCTCTACAAAGGGAAAGTCAATCTTGATCCCTCTTGATGCTTTGAGTCCCAGGTTTTAAGAGCTTGCTCCCTAAACCCTGCCATTGACTTTTTTTTTTTTTTTTTTAATCTAGTCTTGACTGCTCTCTATTTAATCCTGCCTTTTACTTACCCTTTGGAGATACTACATCCTAATTCAACTCTGAGGTAGAAATCCATAGAGGAACAAATCAAACACATTAATGTTAAAGCAAAAACAAGACAAAATGCTCCATCATCTTTGTCAAATCAAGTACTAAATTCCCATCCTAAATTCTATACTCAGGTGTTTGATTTAGAGGAAATTCCAAATTTATAAATGGATTATGTATCCAGTGTTCCTTTTGACTTAGAAACTCAGGACCCACATTCCTATAGAAATGATGGTATAAATGCCATACCAGATACATTATAAGTAAAAAGTTAAAGTTTCCACAATATTACGTAGTAACTATTTGCTCCTTCTGAGGCCAAAATATAAGTCCTTCATTTTTTCTTGAATTGTTTTGGTATCATGTGATTTTACATTCTGGCATTTTTCAAATCAAAATTAATCTTAAAGTTGATCTACTTTCCTTTTCTTTTTTTCCCCTGAAAAGCTGTTAAATTTATGGTACATATTACCTACCATTACCAACAATGGGGTCTTAAATCTTTACCTCAAATGTAATATCCTAACTATATCTGAGTATTTATAATTATTAATGTAGGGAAGGGAGATACATTCCAAGTTTGATAGCTGCATTTTGTTGTGCCCATCATATTATTCCAGTTAGGGATTCAGTTAATCCTTATATTGAAACTATAGTTTTATTTTCACCAGCTGCCTCTGGACAACACAGTGTCTCCCTTTATCCAGAATATTTAACCAGTTTCTCTGAATTTTCTTCCATAGCATATGAATTACCCCAGATTCTGTCCCATCTATTAAAAACAACAAACCTCCTCCTACTCTGTGGCTTTCCTCTGGCTGTGGCCCTGTTTCCTTTCTTTTACAGTCAGAGTTCCTTTAAGGATATCTGCACACGTTCTGCTGAATAGAGGTATCATGATTTATGCAACCTGTTCCCTTTTAATGGACATCTAAGATAGAAATTATAATCAATATGCTTTGCTCAACATCCTTGAACAAATATCTTTGCACATTAGTGCAGATATTTCTGTAGAATACAATTCCAGAATCTGAGGGAATGCACATTACGGTTTGCGCTGCGTGCTGCTAAAAATTTGTTCAAAATCCTAACCCCAGTGTCCCAGAATATGGCCTTTTGTAGAGATGGGGTCCTCATGGAGGTAGTCAAGTTAAAATGAGCATATTAGGATGGGTTCTAGTCCAATGAGTGGTATCTTTGTAAGAGGAAATCTGGACATGGACATGCAGAGGGAAGAGATATGGATGTAAAGGAAAACAACCACATAAACATGAAGACAGCCATCTATAAAAGCCAAGAAGCGAAGCCAGGTACAGATCCTTCCTTCATATACTGAGAAGGAACTAATCCTTTCAACACCTTGATTTTGGATTTCTAGCCTCCAGAACTGTGATTTCTGCTATTTAAGTCACTCATTTGGTAGTACTGTTATAGCAGCCCTAGAAAACTTATAAAGCACACTTGCAAAAAAACCCTCCAAAATAGCTGTGACAATTTATATCTTAACCAACCATGTAGAAGGGTAGCTTTCTCCTCACCCCTCACCAATACTTAAATATTAACCTTTGCAATGTTTAGTTAATTTCTAAGACAAATAAATGGTATTGCTTTTCTTTTTTTAATTTTTTGATGTTTATTTATTTTTGAGACAGAGACAGAGCATGAGCAGGGGAGGGGCAGAAAAGGAGAGAGACATAGAATCTCAAGCAGGCTCCAGGCTCTGAGCTGTCAGCACAGAGCCTGACATGGGGCTCAAACTCATGAGCCCTGAGATTGTGACCTGAGCTGAAGTCAAACGCTTAACCAGCTGAGCCACTCAGGTGCCCCTGGTATCTCTTTTCAAGGCACACTTCTCTGATTTTTTTTAATCCAGATTTAGCATCTCTGGAGTTTTATTTCCTTTTAAAATACCTAAAATGGACTCAAATGAATTGATACCACCAAATAACTATTCAAATCTAACTACATGATTTCAGTATAGTTTCATACAATGATAAAAAAGGATTAAAAAATATTTATCTTTTAAAAATGTTTAACTACTCATTTACTTATTGACAATCTACAGCAAAATTTTCATTCTCTATGATTATCACACGTAGCATGAAGTTTATTCCTAAAAGGCAAAAGCTAAACAATTGGCAACTACACACTTTAAAAAGTTAATTTCGTACTTATAGCATGTGAAAATCTAGTAATCCAATTCATAATGTATTAAGGATTATGCTTTTGAAGTAAATTAATTACTGGCCTTCCCATTAGAAATACACTGTTGGAAATTGAGCATTTAGCAAATGCTCTAAAATGTTCTAAAATGGTATCATAAGTTTCAGGAGCATTGTAGTAACATTAAAAAAATATATACCATGTAGGGTTGTAATTGCCTGAAAAAGTTCTTTTTGGGAGATAGTAATAAGGTACATATGTCCCCAAATCACTATTTTGTTAATATGCTCATCTTGTTTAAGGATTATTTTCTATCCTCTCTTTCACGGATTTTTGTTGGTCTTTGCATGAGTTAACATGTGAACTTTCAGGTTATTTGACTGGACAAACCTCTTGTGACAGCTTTCAAAGGGACACACAAAACGTTTCTCCCCAGTATGGATACGTACGTGGGTACGCAAATTGTAGTCCAGGGAAAAACGTTTTCCGCACCCTTCAAAAGTACACCGAAATGGCCTCTCTCCAGTATGAACCAGAAAATGTCTTTTTAGTTTTGCACTCTCATTGAATGCTTTTCCACATTCTGCACATACATGATCTCGGGGAGCATGAACGAGGAGATGCCTTCTCAGGGAAGCTCTGTTCTTTAACTTTTTTGTGCATCCACTGTGAGGACAAACAATTCTTTCTGGAGCATCATATTCCTTATTTTTTGTGGGCTTCTTTCTAGCAAATTCTGCAAACTGTTTAGGATCTGATACATCAGTGCTGGGTATTCCTCCAGGAGAAAGCTTCTTGCCTGTCTCATACTCTGAATATTCAAGCTGTGAATTCTCTCCAGTCTGCTGAGAAAGTTCTTGTTTTGCCCCTTTTTGCACACATTTCAAGGATTTTCCCAGAAGCGAGCTTGCAGTAAGAACCTGTTGAGAAAGCTCTTGTTCTGATTCTTCTTCCTGGTAGTTAAGGGACTTCAGTGAGTCTTCTTCCAGGATGGGTTCAGAAAACTCACCTCTTATTATGCATTCTATGTAACAATCAGAGAAGGAATCTTCTCCAACAACTAGGTGGCTACTTTCAAAGAATACACCTTCATCTTCTAAGGCCCATGGCATGTCAAAAGGTTCTTGTTGGGCTGGCCGTGGCTTGGATGGCTTTGGTTTATCCCCACTGAAGGCTCTTCTACCCAAGCCTTTCCAGCCACAAGTCTTTACCTTTTTCTTCAGTTGCTGGTCCATATTGTCGTGTTGCTTCTTCCTTGAAGGTTTGTACCAGGATATACCAACCACTTCCAGGTGATAGTGATCTGAGTAAACTGCCTTCAGCAAACACCTGCTTTGAGATAGTAACCTTTAGATAAACTATATTCCAACTTTAGAACCACTGTCAGAGCTTAAAAAATGGCCTCAAACTCACTTTTTAATAGCGAAATGGCTGCATTTGCCTCTTCTCTGACAAACCCAAGAAAGTAAGAGAATGAGCTGTGACACAGGATGTGGGTTATAACTAGATCTTATGTGGGGGTCCCCACAAATTATCTGCCCTCTCCAACTGACCACCTGATGTTTACTGGGTACTCACTATGTGCTAGCCCTCCTCTAGGCTGCTCATATGTTGAGATCTATCAGTAAGTAGACATACAAAAAATCTGTGCCTCACGAGTATACAGTCTCGTGAATATACAAAATAAGTTATTTTAGGTCACACATTAAAAGGTAAAGTGCTACAGAAATAAGCAAGGGAGCTAGTAAAAAGTAGGAGTTCTCAATTTTAAATAGGGAGCTCAGGCAGGCTTGCCTGAGGTAGAAGCAGTTGACTAAAAACTTGAAGCAACTGAGGGAGTAAGATGTGCCTATTTTCTTATATAACACTGTTGGGAAATTCAAATTAAATAATGCATATAAAGTGCTTAGCACAGATCATGGCACAGAGCAAATGCTGAATGTTTATGTGAGCTAGTGTTATTTACCTTTGTATTCATTAAATATATGGTGGATCCTGTGATGTTCCAGATACTACTCTAGACCAAGGGTGGCATTTTTCTTTTTTTTTAATTTAATAAAGAGCTAGATTTAAGTGTTGTGGGCCCTATGGTCTATGTCATAACTGTTCAACTCTGCATTTTGTCATACGGAAGCAGCCATGGATGATACATAAAGGACGAGCATGCATTCCAACAAAACAAGCAGAGGCTGGATTTGGCCCATGTGTAGTTTCTGTTTCTTCTTCACAAGATGGAGATTCAGAAAGAAGACACATGAAATCCATGCGTTGCCATCTTTTACGAGTATAAGCCAAAATAAAGGCAAGCGGAGTTTAGCCTTGAATAGTTTTCTGTCTTTTTCTTAAGAATCTAAAAGTGGGGTGCCTGGGTGGGTCAGTCAGTTCAGAAAAATCTCTTGATTTTGGCTCAGGTCATGATCTCATGGTTCATGAGTTCAGGGCCCCCATGGGCTCCATGCTGACAGCCTGCTTGGGATTCTGTCTCTCTCTGCCCCTCCCCACCCTTCTCACTCTCTCTGTCTCTCTCAAAATAAATGAATTAATTAAAAAAATTTCAAAAATGTAAAAGCAATATTATAAAAGTTAGAGCATGAATATGATATATTCTAAGAGTCTTTTGCTTAATGTTACAATTGTGTGCCTTATGGAAGATCTCTTAATTTTATTGTCCTGATGTCCTGCTGTAGGACAAAAATTAAAATGCTTTTTATAAAGGAGTAAATGTGAAGGTAATGGACAGAAAACTAACAGCTTGAAAATATTTTTAAATAGCTACATTTAAAAATACCACCTCAAAAGAATCATGCTATTTACTTTTGTCAAATACACAGCATCAAAACAAAACATGTTTTACAATTGCTATGGGAAGATTTTTGAAATGCCTCCTTGAACATTGATATATATATAAATATACAATGCATAATGTTTTATGTAAATTACAGACTTAAAATATAAATTATAGGGTCACTGGGTGGCTCAGTAGGTAAAGCATTCTACTTCAGCTTAGGTCATGATCTCAGGGCTAGTGAGTTCGAGCCCCGTATTGGGCCCTGTGCTGGCAGCTCAGAGCCTGGAGCCTGCTTTGGATTCCATCTTTCTCCCCTCTCTCAAAATAAATAAACATTAAAAAAATTAAATATAAATTATAAATAAATTATTTATGTACAATACGTAAATGTTTTATATATATAAATTGCTAAGGGAAGAGATTTGAATTTCTTCTTAAACATTTGTATATATATTTCTATGTAATATATATATATATATATATATATATATATATATATATACACAAATGTTTAAGAAACTTAAAACATTATTTCCTTAGCAATTGAAAAGCACAGGTATTTAAAAATATTTTCAAGCTATATATATGTGTGTATATATAAATATACATATATATATATATAGATAGATAGATAGATAGATATATAAAATGTTAAATGGTACAAGTATTATTATTTATTGCTTCTTTTAAAAAGGTGAAATAAACCAGGAGACTGTATTCAGGAAAATTTGCCTAACAAAATCTTGTTCTTTTAGCTAAAAATTATTCTTGATTTTTTCTTTTTTGTATTAATGAATATAACCTCTTTGGACAAAATCACTAGCAAAGAGTCTAAAGTTTGAGTAGGATAATACAAAACTCCCCTCCCCCATTGAGGCCATTTAAAATACGTGCAATTTGATTTGATTCCAGCTTTTCTCTCCAAGTTTATGTCTTGCTAATTTCAGCTCCCCTATTTTATTTTCAGCCATAATAAACTCTCCCTCCAATAAAGCAGTATGCTGTTCCTTCTTAATCCTGCCCACCCTCACTCCTCCTTCCCTTATTAGTGCGCACACACACTCACACAAGCTCATTTCTCATCCATATTTCTGACCTCTGCTTAAACATCACTTCCTCAAGCAAGTTTCCCTTCATTCTTAGGCTCAGTTAGGTTCCCAAAACTTCCTCTTTTACACTGATCAGTCTCTGGTACCGATTACTTTAAGATCTGTCTTACCTATTAGACTGTAAGGTCTATGAGGGCAAGGTCCTCTTCTGCTTTATTCATATGTCCCAGGGCTTAGAACATTTGTCTAATGAAATGAATTCATATATATGCATTAGTAATCATACTGGTGATACTGGTTTAGCAAATCTATAAAATTAATTTACTAAAAAATTATTTGTGACTTTCAAAACACTTAATGTAGAGGTTCCAAAAAGTTGATTATCAATGATGCCAAATGTTACCTAGAAAAAGACATCTAATTAGGAGATCGGGATTGAAAGAGAGAGGTATTTTCTTTATGAACTTATCAAAGCCAAATGTAGCCCTTACTTTTCTAAGCTAGATTTTATTTGACAGATCCTCCCATTTCTTACACAAAATTCAAGCTTGTGAGTGATGTAAAAACTGAAATACTAACTTACTAATTTATTATGGGAAATCCAGTTTATATAACAAGTACATTCTCTGTTGGTGGAAATAACTACTTGGAAAATGTACTCGGTAAACATGGTGTTAAGACAGAATCTGGATATTAAATACTTAATGGTATGACAATAATATAATTTTATATTTCTCAAACTGGCATAAAGGTGCTTCCAAGAGTGCATCATTTACTTATTCAATCATTTGACAAATATTTAGTACCAAACATTGTTCTAGGTGTTCACCCTAGAACAGTAAAAAAAGATCCAAAGTTCCTGGTTTTCATAGAGCTTTTATTGTGTAAAATAAAAATGTAAGTAAACAAAATGGTTTCAGGTTGAGTAAAATGCTATGAAGTATAAGCGATTAGAGTATGAGAAGGAAAGGAAATGGGGGAGGCCATCTTAAGGAAGAATGTCTGCAACAGCATCCAAGGTGGGGGGGTGGGGCATTAGGCTTAGGCTGAGACCTGAAAAAAAAAAAAAAGTATCAGCCAGTGGAAAGAGGTGGGAGGAGAGTGCTCTTTCCAGGTTATAGCAGGGAGTACAAAGGGATTTGCATGCTGGAGGACAAAGGAAGACATGTTTATTACAGACTGTGGCTGGCACAGACCGGAGTGGTCTGAGATAAGGTGGGGGACCTTGCAGAATCTTGCCAGGGGAGCCATTTACATTTCTTTCACAAACCCATGGGAACCATTACAGGGTTTCTTTCAAACCAGGAAATAGCATGCTCTGGCTGAGGTTAAACAGGTATGTGGAGAGTAGACTTAGGGAGGCAGGGGTGAAAGCAGAAAAATCCATTAGGCTATTTAGCAGTCCAGAAAGAGTGCTGGTGTTGGTAGTGAAGATGAAAATGGCGGGAGAGGGAAAACAGAGACAGAACGTTCTAAACTTCCTTGAGGATTGGATAAAGGGAGTAAGGCAAACAGGGAAAACAATAATGACCAAGCGGTGCTCGGTTTTTTGCTGGAGTAACTGGTAGATGGTTGTGTCACTTTCAGAGATAATCAGAGGAGGGAAGAAATGGAAAACGGCTATACTCTCTTGATTTAATAATGTGAACATTTTAATATAAATATTTTAATATAGATCTAGCCATTTGTTGCAGTGAAATATATGAATTTTTCAAACAAAATTTAAAAAATGCAACTTCAAGGAAATTTCAACCAGGCATCTATTTTCATGAAAGTGTATTTGTTTCCCTCCTTTATCTGTGTTAGAAGTTTGAGGCCGGTGGCCCAAGGCAGTTAAACACTATAAGTCTCCTAGCCAAGGTCCGTCCCCACTGGTTCTAGGATGATGAAACCCTTCCTGTCCATGGTTTTTCAAAACCTTTTGAACAGGACCCATGTTAAAAATACATTCTAAGTGGTGAACTCAATACCACACACCTTCCCCCATATCTGAAAAAAAAAGGCAGAGATCCACGAAACAACACTTACCCATGCACTCTGATATTTCCTTCCAAAAGAAAGACCAAGAAGAAACTGTTACTGGCGCCCCCCAACAGCAGCTGAAATCTTCCCTGCTTTACGCTCCGCCTACTATACCCGCCCTCTTTTTGATGGACACATTCAAATTAGGCTACACCTACATTTCAACTCTGCCTTGCTTAGGCTGGAGTTTCCTAGAAAAGGCTCTACCAAACCTGTTTCGGTAAGGACATCAGGTAGCAGTGGAGTGGCAGATCGTGTGGCTTTGCTCCGCCCAGGTCAGGGTTGGCCGCCTACACCTGCCTCCCCCGCCCCCCCCGCCCCCCCCCCCCCCCCCGCGTCACCTTTAGCTGAGAGCCTGCCCTGTAGGGGTGACCCCACCCCCCACCCCGCCCCGGTACACCTCAGTGCCTGGTCCCTCACCACGTGGGCAAACCTGTTTGAATTCCAGTCGCCTAGTTTTAGCCTGTAGTAGAGGCACTCAGTGTCTGTTGAACAAATCAACTTAGGTATAATCATATTTATACAGTTATTTTTCAATGAAATGAAAATCCAGTGGTGGAAGCAGTTTTTACCTACTAGAAAAAGTTTACCCAAACGCACACCACACCTTGCTCTGCACTCTCTTACCCTCCCCCAGCCTCTACTCCCCACCCCACCTATCTCCAGCCTCAGAATTACTGCTTTTTTTTTCTTTTTCGGGCATTAATGTGACTGTTCATATCCTTAAAGGTAACACAACTCACTTTGAAAGCCGCGGTCAATCAACGCTTGCCATTGGCTATGGTCTAGTGAAGTTTAATAGTTCGTGTAAGCACACAGACCATTAAAACAAAAACCCAAATCAATGTTTAAAAACGTCTTAAATTTTACTTGAAGCTTGTCTCCAATTCACATATATATCTGGGAACAGTTCTCCACGCTATTTTTTTTTAAATTTGTTTTGAATGAATATCAGTTGTGAGGTCAGAAAGTAAAAGATCATTTCCAATGGGGGAAATATGTGAACTGTTTTTCTAGGTATTATTCCCTCATCTCCCCTGGTAGTCATACCAGATCCTCATCCGTTTGAGATTGAAGTTACATGAAGCTTCTTAGCTCCTTACCTTGTTATATATTATTTGTAGGTGAGTTTCTGAAGGCAAAAATTGTGAGAAACTGCTTCTCTCCTGTTCTCTGTGGCGCCATACTATGGTCTGTATAAACTTTATAGACAAGTTTTCAGAGCTGGTTTTCACCAACCCTTTTTTTGGTGATAAAAATGTTAATTTTTTAGGTTTCAATAGAAATACCACTTCAAGAATTCTAATAGACCATTCTTTCCAAGCCTTTATATGGCAATGTCATTGGTCAGTCAAGGCTTTATATGTCAATGTCATTGAAAGTCCCCCTCATCGCCGGAGGTATCTCTCTGTCTTTCTGTGTATCATCATATTTATATACATATGTAAAAATATAAATAAGTGACATATAATCATGTATCTATAATTTATATGTATAGATAATATATTAAGAGATAAACATGTTTTATTTGAATATATACATATAAATTATATATACATTATATATCACTTATATTTTTATTTCAAATATTTATATGTAAAAGACGATGATAGTTATACATATATATAGAAAGAGAGATATGCACACATACCTAAACTGAAGATCCTTTCTTTTATCAAATTCACCAGACCACACCCTTTTGTTATCAGTCCCTTAACAGTTGAGACAGTACATACAATCAACTAGGTTAATTTATAATCCCTTCCTCACCACTGATTCTGTCTGTTCACTTGGTTTGTGTTAGTGTGACTTTGTCTGGAAACTGGAGACGACATATTTAGAAAATCTAAATTTACATTTCACACTCCACCTTCTACATAAATTATTTTTGCTTCTATTTTGTTTCAGCTTTCCTGAAGAAGTAAACCAAAAAGAAGGCACTCATCTGTTGTTATATGAACCTAGCTCAAGGGCAGTAATCCAAAATGAGCTAGGGAACCAATTAAACCATGAAACAAAAGTGGGCTGCCTTTTGAAATTGGTACAAAGAGAATGGTGCATGGAAACAAGTAATTTTTTGGATGCTGGAATTTTAGTCATAGTAATTCTTCTACAAATAACATCTTGGCTAGTTTTTAAAAATTCTATTTTGATTACTTATTTCTGTGTTACAAACAAATATTTTCCTTAAAAAGCTTAGAATGTTAGAACTATAAATATGCTTTAATTCACTCAACACATATTTAAGGTATTTTTAGAATGTGAAATACTATAAATACTGTGAAAACTGTAAGTATGCTTTAATCCACTCAACACATATTTAAGATATTTTTTCCCCAGATAGGCCACTGTTCTAGGCCCTGAGGGTATGGATCCCTGGCCTTCTGGAGTTTGCAGGCTGAAGTAGCAGGGCCGGAAACTAGGGTGAGGCAAATAACTCACAGGTTTCCCCACAGAAAAATTTAAGAAATGCCAAAAAATTTGGTAACTAGAATTAATGATATTACATTTTTTAGTTTTTTAACTATATTTTTGAATTTTTCTTTTCATTTTTTTTAAATTAAATTTTAATTAACATACACTGCAATATTGGTTTCAGGAGAATTCAGTGATTCATCACTTACATATAACACCCAGTGCTCACCAGGACAAGTGCCCTCTGTAGTGCTCATCACCCATCTAGCCCATCCCCCACCCACCTCCCTCTATCAACCTAGTGTGTTCTCTGTCATCAAGAGTCTCTCGTGGTTTGTTTCCCTTTCTTCCCTTCCCCACCCCCTTCCCATATGTTCATCTATCTGTTTTGTTTCTTAAATTCCACATATGAGTGAAATCATATGGTATTTTTCTTTCTCTGATTGATTTACTTCACTTAGTGTAATACACTCTAGCTCTATCCATGTCATTGCAAATGGCTACAATTAATATTTTAATGCAGTATTTAAAAAAATAAAAGTTAGTGCAAAAATCCATAGTGAATAAATATCAAAAACTCAAATAAAGGCAGACAACTAAATAATCATGGTTTGTAAATGTCAAATGCAGCTATTATTAGGACCATGAAGGGTAGGCATTTGGTGTTATGGGAGCCCATAATGGGAGGCTGTGATGGAATCTGAAAGTTCAGGGAAGGTTCCCTCAAAACTGCTATGATCTGAAGGCAGTTTGGAAGGCAAAACTTCTCTAACAGTAGAGGGAATAACTATGTAAGGAGGGACAGCAAGAGAGAATGTGCATTGCTAGACTCTTGGGCCTTGTAGGCCATGGTAAGAAGTTAGATCTTCATCCTAAGAGTAATGGGAATGGACTGTTACCAGAAAGCATGTCATATGTAAATGCGTATTAACCTTAAACTTGTAAACTGTTGTATCATTGTTGGAGCTTCAATCTGTGTTTGATCTAGCTAATACTAACTGAATGCTTTACATGCATTGTTCATTTTAGTATCTAGAAATCAAGTTTATAAAATTATTATCTTTATTATTATTATTATCATCATTTTATTTGCATTTAAAAATGATAATTCAGAGGAGCCAAAAAAGCAAGTAAGTAAACTAAGCACCTAAATTCAGATTAGAACTCAAGTGTCATACCTGTTAGAATGGACTTCATCAAAAAAGGCAAGAGATAACAAATGCTGGGTAGACATGGGGAAAAGAGAACCCCTGTGGGATTAGAAATTGGTGCAGCCACTGAGGAAAGCAATATGGAAGTTTTTTGAAAAATTAAAAATAGAACTACCATATGATCCAGCAATCCCACTTCTAGAAATATATCCAAAGGATATGAAAATATTAACTCAAAAAGATATCTGTACCTCCATGTTCATAGCAATATTATTCACAAAAGTCAAGACATGGAAATAACTAAGTGTCTATAGATGGATGAATGGATAAAAAAGTTTTGGTGTATAAATATAACAGAATATTACTCAGCCATAAAAAAAAAAAAAAAAAAAAAAAAAAGAATCCCTAACATTTGTGACAACATGAGTGGAATTTGAAGGCATTATGTTAAGTGAACTAAGTCAGAGAATGACAAATACTCTACAATAGCACTTATGTGTAAAATATTTAAAAAAAGAAGAAAGAAAGAAAGAAAGAAAGAAAGAAAGAAAAGCAAAAGAGATCACAGTTGTGGTTACCAGAGGCAGAGAGTGGGGGAAAACAGGAATTGGAGGAAGGTGGTCAAAAGGTACAACTTCTGTTTATAAGGTAAAGAAGTACTAGGGATGAGACATATGACATGAAGACTGTAGATAACACTGATCTATGATATATGGGAAAGGTGAGAGTAAATCCTCAGAGTTCTCACCACATGGAGAAAGTTTCTTCCCTTTTTTCCTTTCTTTCCTTTTATTATATCTAGATGAGAAGATGGATGTTAGCTGAACCTATTGTGGTAGTCATTTCATAATGATGCAAAAAACCATCATGCTGTACACCTTAAACTTATACAGTGATGTATGCCAATTAGTTCTCAGTAAGACTGCAAAAAAATAGAACTCAAGTGTGCTTAATTATTTGAGATATAGCATTTTACATTATATTATGGCGTTTTAGAGATGCCATCATTTTATAAGAAGTCTCTTCTTGCTTTATTATTTTCTGTCATTTATACTGCCTATTTACATACTTATTTGGCACTGATAGCAGCCTTATGAATTGTTATTACCCATTTTATGGATAAAGAAGTGGATAAGTCAGTAATGACAAATGCTTTCTTCAAAGCTGTGCAGGTATTCCTTTATGGGCCAAAGTTTAGACCCCAAGTCTTTCTATCTTGACATCAAGTTTAAAGCTAATTTTTTCAAGTTCAGTCAGTTGTTTAAAGGGCTTTTAAAATGTATTTTTAGGGGCGCCTGGGTGGCGCAGTCGGTTAAGCGTCCGACTTCAGCCAGGTCACGATCTCGCGGTCCGTGAGTTCGAGCCCCGCGTCGGGCTCTGGGCTGATGGCTCGGAGCCTGAAGCCTGTTTCTGATTCTGTGTCTCCCTCTCTCTCTGCCCCTCCCCCGTTCATGCTCTGTCTCTCTCTGTCCCAAAAATAAAAATTAAAAAAAAAAAAAAAAAAAATGTATTTTTAGAGTTTCTCTACAAAAAACAAAAAACAAAAAAACCCCAAAACCCAGTCAATAATCGATGTTTCTACCTAGAATGTGATATCTTAGTAAATGATGACTTTTAAGAGGGCATAATAAGGCACATTTTGACTCTGCACTTTTTAAAAAAAATGAGATATAATTGACATAAACATAATATTAGTTTCAGGTGTATAACATGATTATATACATATATGGGTAGTGAAATGGTCCCCATAAAAATCCAGTTAACATCCATCGCCACAAAGTTACATTTTTTTCTCGTGATGAAAACTTGTGGTAATTATTTTCTTAGCAACTTTCAAATACACAATTTATGGTATTATTAGTATTAGAGTCACCAGGCTGTACGTTACATCTCTATGACTTAGTTGTTTTATAACTGGAAGTTTGCCCCTTTTGGCCCACTTCCCCCAGGGGCGGCAGTGGGGAGCGGGAGAAATAGGTGAGGGTGGACTCTGTGCTTTTTGTTTTTTTGTTTTTTGTTTTAAATCTAAGTGGAAGCTGTTTGGTACTTCACACTGACAAGATTGAGACTTGTCATTATACCGTCATACATTTCAACAGTCTTTATGCTCTTTAGACAAAAGCTGTAACCACACAAATATTGTCATGTTTCATTTTCTCTGGGAGAATTCAGCCGTGGGCTTAAGTGCGGGACCTACAAGCTATATTTCAGACTGCATATTCTCTTTGAGCTTTGGCAATGATTTGTGAATGTTATTATTTGGCAGTTTCGTAACATCCTTTTTTCCTCTGAAGAATGGACTATTCACATAACCTCTCTTCCTACTAAAGAACCTATTAAAATTGGGTTCACCTGAAGAAAATTTTCAGGGCCTCCTCTAACTTGAATTAGTTCCTGCCTTGTTCTTTCCCATAAAAAATTTTTGGAGTCAACCTCAGATTTCATGGTCTTTGAAAAAACGTATATTTTGAGGTACTTTTGGATTTAAGGAAGAATTGCAAAGATGATATGGAGAGTTCTCATATATCCCTTCACCCAGCTTCCCCTGATGTTAATGTCTTACATAACCAATGTGTATTTTGTACAGTTAAGAAACCAACATTGTCACAATACTATTAACAAAATTTTATTTGGATTTCGTCAGTTTTCCCACTAATTTTTAAAAAAAAAATCTGTTCTAGGATTCATTGCAGATGCTAGTTTGCGTTTAGGATCTGGTTAATGGACAGACACGAGCTCCACAATCTAATTCTAGTTCCAGCCCAGAAAAATGTAATGTATGTCTTAGAATATTGTCTCTAATACCACTTCTCCCATGAAATTCACCACCAACCCCGATTCCAAATTTATATCTCTTTCAAGATGCAAATCAAGAGTCATACCTCTCAGAAAACCTTTTAGAAACTCAGTGCCATCTCTGTGTAGAAGTACCGTGGCTTTTAGGGATATATTCTATACAACATAATCGGCCATTTAACAATACCTTTACAGGTCTTTTGTATCTGTAATGTGGTAAGTGGAAAACCAGTAAAATACACATTGGTGCAAGAGAAGATCATTGTGACACATTATTCCTCCAGGCTTTTTGAGGTGTATATACTTTAAATAGAAAACCTGTAGAACATTGTGGTTACTGTTTTATATTATTTTTGAAGTGATAAAATTAGATGATGACATATCTACAAATAAAATTACTAGTTGTGAGGTACACAATTACGTATAGTCCTTTTTTTTTTTTTTAATTTTCAGATCTAAATTCATGTTGTTCAAACTGTGAGTTGGAACCCATTAATGAGTAGTTACCAGTATTTTGTCAGAGTCAAAACAGTTTGAAGGGCTCCTGGGTGGCTCAGTCAGTTAAACATCTGACTCTTGGTTTTGACCCCCCCGCCACGATCTCATGATTCCTGAGATTGAGCCCCGCATCAGGCCTGTGCTGACAGCCCGGAGCCTACTTGAGATTCTGTCTCTTCCTCTCTCTTTCTCTCTGCCTCTTTCTCTCTGTCTCTCTCAAAATAAATAAACTTTAACAGGTTTGAAAAATGTAGATCTAAATAATTTGTTTATATGTGTCATTAGAAACAGATCAAAATGGGTAAATGTATGAACATCAGTGATTCAGACAATCTTTAAAAAATTTTTTTTTTAATATTTATTTATTTTTGAGAGAGAGAGAGAGAGACAAAGTACGGGCTGGAGAAGGGCAGAGAGAGAGAGAGAGAGAGAGAGAGAGATACACAGAATCTGAAGCAGGATCCAGGCTCTGAGCTGTCAGAACAGAGCCCAATGCAGGACTCAAACCCACGATCTTGACCTGATATGAAGTTGGACACTTATCCAACTGAGCCCCTTAGGTGCTCCCCAGACTGTCTTTAATTTTGAACTTAAATATATCTTTTTTTTTCAACTAAAAAAAAATCTCAAATGTGCTTTAAAATAAATTGGGTAGGTGATCTACTTTATATTAATAAATAGTGCAGGTCCTCAGTTTTCCAGTTATACTTCGCCCTCCTATCCACAAGAGAGTGCAGCAGGAATAAACAAAGTAAGAATTATGTTTCTAGTTACATCCATCTTTTTAACTTGCATCATTAAATATTTCCTATAAAGTTTGTTAAAATGATGGAAAGACTTTCAATATATCAGAGCAGAGTCCAGAAACAGACCTGTACACCTGGAATGACCTGACTGACCTGTGTCCTCCCCCAAATTCATAGGCTGAAATCTAACACTCAATATGATGGCACTGGGAGGCAGAGCATTCGAAAGGTTATGAAGGTAGAGCCCTCATGAATAGAATTGGTGCCCTTACAAGAAGAGGGAAGAGCTAGTTCATTCTCTTTCTACCACTGTAAAGATACAATGAGAGGCTGGCAGTCTGCAACTCAGGAAAAAAAGGCTCTCACCAGAATCAGCCATGCAGATGCCATGATCTTGACTTCCAGCCTCCAGAACTATGAGGAATAAATCTGGTATGTGGAAGCATATGGTATTGTGGTATAGAAGCCTGAATTGACTAGGACACTGACTCATAACAAAGGTGGCAGTGGGAAAAGACTAGTGTTTCCAAAAACACTTTGAGACCACTAGCTATCGACGTGGCAAGAAAAAGAATCTTCACTACTCATTCATACTACACACAAAAAGAAGTCCGAGATTGTAGCTTTAATTATGGATTGTAGATATAATCGTGAAAGGTAAAATAATACAACTCTGAGAAGGAAATGGAAGAACATCTTCTTAAATTTGGGGTTGAGAAAGATTTCTTAGTCAACACACAAAAAGTATTGAATAGAAAGAAATAAAAGATAAATTGGATGAGATTGAAATTATGAAATTTAAAAGGCACCATTGAAAGAATAAGGTATACCACAGTGATCTTTTGAAAAGGTAAATGAGATGCCACTTCCTTCAAGGCTTTCCATCTCCCTCAGAAAAAAATTCAGATTCCTTCCTTAGAAGACAGCCAGTGATCTGGCCGGTACCCACCACCTCTTCGTCAACTGTACTCATTTTTCTCCCAAGCCTAACCTTCTTTTCTTGTTCTTCTACAACCATGCCAAGCTCACTGACAGGATTTTTGCACTTGTCTTCTGTCTGAAATTCTCTGCCCCAGATTATCACATGCCTGGTTTTTGCTTCATTCTGGTTTCAGCTTCAGTGGTAGGCTGGGGCCAGTGTACATACATTTCTTCAAACTCTGTCGTATCTCCATGATTTATTTATTTATTTTTTCATATGGAGGTTACTAACCTCCCCTCTCCTGGAGGAGGTAGAAAAGAGAGGCAGCCCAGGACCAAACTTTAATTGCCCCATTTAGGAGTACAGTTGGTAAATAGCAAAGGGCAATATAGAAAGTAATGGATTTTCTTGAGTCCTCGCCAACTTTCTTCCCTTCTACTGGGATTTTTTGCTTTGGTGAATATGGAGAGTAATGGCAGAAGTTTCTGGGTATATTTTTCTCTTTCCTGCAGAGGGATCCAAGAAATTACTGCTGTCGTAGGATTCTACAAGTGTTTCTTGCTTGCCGAGTCCAGGAGTCCTTTGAACCTGGGAATGGGTTTCAGATGTGCCTTTCTGGGTAAGAATCACTTGTAGTCTCTACGATGGGATTTCTCCTTTCCCTAGCTTTTGGGGTTTCACCCAGGAAAGCCAGTCGTAAAATTCAAGAGAGGAAACTATTTTAAGGAATTGTCATAAAAAAGAATTCTCAAACCCAAGAGAAGATAATTTTAGCTTTGGTAACTGGAGGGACCATACCGTTAGATCCCCTTTTCTAACGTTCCCCATGTGTACCTCCACTCCCCTGTTTTTTCACCAGCATCATATTCTTCTTACCTTCTGACTCCTGTAAGTGAAGTCTCTTTAATGTTCCTAAATATTCTTTCCTTTCTGTCTCTGTGTCTTGTATATGTTTCTTCTATCGGCAATCCTCTTCCCTCTTTGGGTTCCATTTCAGGGTATTGAATTGCTGTTTTTTGTTCATTTGATACCTTCCTCCTTACGGTATGTTCAGAGAGAAAGTCAATTGTATATTTAATACCCTTTCAGCATTGCCACTGTAATTATTTCTAATGACATTGAATGGCTTATCCTTTCTCAAACAAAGGGGTCTCTGGGCATTTGTGTCCCCTCATTGTAAGTGCCAAGACTTCTAAACTGGCACTCTCTTGTCTTTTCATTCGGTTTTTCCTTTGACAGCCACTTATTTTCCTGAACACTGATGAGATGATATCTTTTACCTCTGTGACAATTTTGAGTAGGTCCTAAGCATACCGGAAAAAAAAAAAAAAGTGAAAAGTCATTATTAGCATGCTTTTTCAGGACCTCCCTAGTCTGGTTGCAACCTATTCTTCTCTTTTACACCCTCCACAGAGGGGGTAAAATTTCAGACGTCTTCTCTCTGTGGTGCCTTATCGAGATGTGGTGTGCCCTGTCATGAGCTAAGAAAGGTTTTCACATTTTTAAATGATTGAACAAAAAAATCAAAAGAAGAATAATATATTCTGACATTGAAGATTATATCAAATTAAAAGTTCATTAACCATGAGTAAAATGTTATTGGAAAAGAAGCGTGCCAGTTCAGTTGCCTATTGGATATGGCTATTTTGTGTATTACCCTGGCAGAGTTGAGTCATTGTGACACAAAACCTAAAGTACTTACTATCAGGTCCTTTACAGAAAAAGTTTACTGAGCCCTAAACCCCCATTTTAGCTGAGTAGGGCTGGTTCATTTGCACAATTCTGCTGTTGTTTATGCGTAGCATTAATACTGAGCCAATTATTCCCATTTACCTCAGTTGCTGCAAGTGGCCAAACACTTCTGCAGTGGTCCTCCCTGTAACAAGGCTCTGTATGTTTCCTTAAGTAAGCCAATCTGATGCCTTTTCAGAATCCCCAGTCCTTCTTTGCTCTTGGATTGCCAATGACCATTATCTTCTAGCCCTAACAAAGCAGAGGACCTGGCTTTCCCTGAACCCCTCTCAGGTTGAGGCTCTTTTTTCTTCACTCCTGTCACTCCATACCATGAGAATGTTTGTGGTGAATGTTCTCCTTGTCCCTCATTGCTCCCTCCAGACCTTTCTTTTCTCTCTTCTTGCTCGCACCATCCCGTTCTTTAGACGTTTAGGCTCTCAGACTGTATTACTCGGCACTACTCCTAGATGCAGTCAAATCCAAGTACCCCATGCTTACCTTAGTGATTTTGGTATCCGCGTGGATGATTCTTCCTCACCTCTACCACCTCAGAGTTCAAACTTGTCATTACCTGTAACTGTACGGATTCATAGTCTCATTTAAAAGCATCTCAGTCTGGGACCATCACTTTTAACCTTCTCAGTTCACTTCTAGTATTTCCAGTGCGATGATCTGCCATCCAGTGGCTCTTGCCTTTTCACTGCCCCTCAACTGCTCTTGCCCTTGATTCTTATCTGGTCCACCTTAGATTACATGGCTCAACTAATTTATTAATTTGGTCATAAATCCAAACCCCTGAGGTCTAATATATTTCCAGGTTCACATTTTTCTTTTTAATTTTAGAAAGATGGTAATTCCTATACCATGTTGTATAATACCATCTGCAATGAAATTGATGATTATTCCCAAAGAAGTGGGACCAGTAAAGGCTCTAAATAGCTATGTGTCTATTCAGGATGGATTTTGCTGCCAAATGGGTTGTGAGCAATATTATCAAATTCTGTTTTTTTCCATGATCTTCTTAAATTATGGAAATGCAGAAAGGGATTGTGGACCTGGACTTTAAGCTGCCCTGCGCCCTGATCAGTCCATTTACTCTCCCAGTAAAGAGTAAAGGTGATACCCTGGTTAGATGTAACTCGACTTACTCTCAGCTTACTTACATCCAAGCAGCTGAAGAAAACAAACAACCTTGTTAATGGGTCTCCTGCAAAATCACAAAAGCTTAACGGGAAGTCGCGTCAAGCAACATAATTATTTTCACCAAGGGTAGTATCGCCTCCTAGAGGGCAGTAAGTGTTTTATGGAGATGATGTTAGTCTCCGTGTACTCAGACCTGAGCATTTACACGTGTAAATACCTGTTAGTTTATTATGACTTACTTTCCTTTTATTTCTTTATATTATGGTGAGGACAGTATGTGGATTTAAAAATATGTGTG
This sequence comes from Panthera onca, assembly GCF_046562875.1. NCBI lineage: Eukaryota > Metazoa > Chordata > Mammalia > Carnivora > Felidae > Panthera > Panthera onca. The sequence continues at coordinate 186,353,394 of NC_138342.1, forward strand.
TAGCTAGGTTAAATTATTACTTTATTTTTACAGTAGTAGCAAAGGTGCTAAAAAATATGTAACAAAAGTGGTCATTGTGGTCAATGAGGTTAGGGTTGAGTGGTCAAATGAGTGGTCAGTGAGTGGTCAAAAGTGGACAGGATTGAGAACAACTGTTCTGGTCAATTTACTTTCTCATGTTTATGTATTTATGTGTTTATTTATATAATAGACTTTATTTTTTGGAGCAGTTTTAGGTCCACAGCAAAACTGAGCAAAGGTACAGGGATTTCCCTTCTGGCCCCCACTGCCACTCATGCATGGCCTCCTCCATTACCAACATCCCCCAACAGAGTGGTTCGTTTGTTACAATTGATGAACCTACACTGACACATTATTATCACCCCAAATCCATAGTTTATATTAAGGTTTACTCTTAGTGTTGTATACTATGGGTTTCGACAAATGTATAATGACATGTATCGATTATTATAGTATCATATAGTACAGGTTTCTCTGCCCTAAAAGTTCTCTGTGCTTCACCTATTCAACCCTTCTTTGCGTCTCATGATTATTTCACACTGTTTTCTCTTTCCTCAAACATCTAACATCTTTTCCCAAGTCCAATCAGCTAAGTATTTTACTGAACTGAGAATTAAAAACAATTGGAAGAGAACCTCTATGCACTCCACTGTCCAACTCATCTACATCTATACCCAGGAACCTTGCATCCTTCCTTAGTAGTATGTGTGAACTGTCTGTGCTTCATTCCAAGGCTTTCCCTTCATTTATCACTGGATGCTATTTTCTCTTGACTACTCAAGGACACTGTTCAAACAATTATCCCTTTTCTCCTCCATCTTCATTTTTTTTCTCTCTCTCTCAACACTGGAGAGAATGCCACTGACATTCAAATACACTTGCTGTGGTAATGAGAATTCTAAAAATAATTACCTTGACCCTGCACACCCCCCCTGTTAGTTTGCTTACTCATCCCATATTATTGCTCCCTTTTATAGAAAATTTCTGAAAGGATTTTCTTCTTTCGCTTCTTAAACTATGATTGGCCAACAACATCAGCCACCAAGGAGCTGGGTAGAAATACAGACTCTCAGATCCTACTCTAGACATGTTGAATCAGAAACTCCATTTTAAAAGGATCTTCACGACTTATAATGACATTAAAGTTTGAGAAACATTAATCTGTAGTGCCTGTTTCCAATTCTTGTATTTTCTCTTGACTCTACTTCAGAAATTTTTCCTTTCTACTCTGTACTGAAACAGCTCATTTTAATATTTTTGAATACAGTTGACACATAATGGTACATTCATTTTAGGTGTACAGCATTTCTGTACATTATGCTGTGCTCACCACAAGTGTAGCTGCCATCTGTCATCATACCCTATTATAATACCATTGACTATGCTGGACCTTTTATCCCCGTGACTTATTAAAGCCTGTATCTTCTACTCCCCTTCACTCCCTCCACCCTTTCCAGATCACCAGTTATCTCCAAATTATTAAATTCACAGTCAGTGTTCACTACTCATCTTACTGGGTCTGTGCATCATGTGACATGGTTGAAATCTCTGTTGTGCCTCATTTTCAAGACGATTCACATTTATGTAAGGGGCTCACTCCTTGGGACTTTCTTGTTCCCTCTGTTTAATTGACTAATTTATCTCACCTAGTGCCATGGCTTTAAAATTTTTTTTACATGTTTATTTATTTTTGAGAGAGAGAGACAGAGCGTAAGTGGGAGAGGGACAGAGAGAGAGGGAGACACAGTATCTGAAGCAAGCTTCAGGCTCTGAGCTGTCAGCCCAGAGCCCAACGTTGGGCTTGAAGTCACAAACTGTGAGATCGTGGCCTGAGCTGAAGTTGGACACTTAACCAACTGAGCCATTCAGGTGCCCCATTTTTTAATGTTTACTTATTTTTTAGAGAGAGAGGGAGAGAGAGAGAGAACCAGAGAAAGAGGGAGAATAGAATCTGAAGCAGGCTCCAGGCTCTGAGCTATCAGCACAGAGCCTGATGCAGGGCTTGAACTCACGAGCCGTGAGATCATGACCTGGGCAGACGTCGGACGCATAACCAACTGAGCCACCCAGGCACCCCTAAATGCCAGGGCCTTTAATGCTGCCTGTTGATATAGTCCCCACGTTTCATATTTCAAGGCTAAAGTCAAATACCAACTTCTTACTGGAATATTTACAGATTCTCCTGGTAGAAATTAATCACCCTTTCTTATAAGTGATTATTCCCGTCACTTGTACTTCTAGTTTCTCACTTTTTTCCACTTTATTTTATAGTTTGTTTGTAAATTCTTTGGAGACAGGATCTATATAATATTCATCTCTATGTACTCATATTTCACTCTTTTATTAAAAAATACATATTTCAGGGTGCCTGGTGGCTCAGTCGGTTCAGTGTCTGACTCAATCTCGGCTCAGGTCATGATCTCACAGTTCATGAGATTGAGTCCCGTCTCAGTCTCTGCACTGACAACACAGAGTCTGCTTGGGATTCTTGGGAGTCTCCCTCTCTCTCTGCCTCTCTCCTGTACTCTCTCTCTCTCTTTCTCAAGGTAAACTTAAAAAAATACATTTTTCTCATGCAATAAGTGCTCAATAAATGCTTATTAAAGAGAAGTTTTTCCTCCCTTCCTAGAGTGTATGATGGGCTTAATTCCATGTGCAGTTTGCTCCAGGATCATTAAAATCTGTACCTACACTCCTATTATCCTCAAGAAGCCAATCCCCATGTAAACTGTCGACATTAATCTTTTCTTGTAAAAAAACAAAAAACGTAGGCAAGATCAGAGATAATCGAGTAGCAACTGGATTTGCAAGGCACCTTTTCAGACACACTCAGTGAGACTCATGGAATTCTGCACGCAAAACTACTACTTGAAGGGACACACTCTACAGAATAAATCATAGAAATTAGATTGTGAAAATGGTCTTCTTTCAGCTCTTTCCATAGTTGGCTCCTCATCTTTTATTTCTTGGGTGTGATGGGATCACCACAGAAAGGCGTTCTCTAGTCATCCTTTCTGAAACAATACTTTTCAGTCATGCTATGTCTTAATACGTTGTTTTATTTTAGTCATTTACTTATTATCTGAAATTATATATATTTTTAGGTTTTTATTGTCTATCTGCTGCCCCTATGGAATATGAGCCCCATAACTGCAGAAACTTGGCTTGTCTGTGTTCTTCAGTTACGAAGTAAACAGTGCATGGCACATAGTATGTGCTTAGTAAATATTAGTTGAGTAAATGGGTAAGTACAACCTGAGGACACTGAAAAGCCTCTTTGGTCCTTACCTTCATCTGCACAGACCTTAAAGGTAATTTTTTCAAAGTTTATTTTGAGAGGCAGAGTACACAAATGGGGGAGGGGAAGAGAGAGAGAATCCCAAGGAGGCTCTACACTGGCAGTGCAGAGCCCAGTGTGGGGCTTGAACACACAAATGCTGAGATCATGACCTGAGCCGAAATCAAGAGTTGGACACTGAACTGACTGAGTCACCCAGGTGCCCCTATAAATCTTACATTAATATAATTTGGTGGGGTGCCTGGGTGGCTCAGTTGGTTAAGTGTCCAACCTCAGCTCAGGTCATGATCTCATGGTTCCATGAGTTTGAGCCCCACATCAGGCTCTGTGCTGACAGCTCAGAGGCTGGAGCATGTTTCTGATTCTGGGTCTCCCTCCCTCTGTCTCTGTCCCTCCACCACTCATACTCTCTCTCTCTCTCTCTCTCTCTCTCTCAAAAATTAAGGTATACACATATATGTATATGTATATGTATATGTATATGTATATGTATATATATGTGTATATATTAAACTTGGTGATGAGGAGGTAAGGAGAAGGGAGGAGAATATTAATGACTTATGGGCTACTGACTTCCTTTAAAAGACTTAGAAGTCTTTTGGATTTTGAAATGGCCAATGCTTTAGGAAATATCTACAAAGCTAAAATAGAAATATTTTACTAAGGACTTTGAAGTGGGTATTCAACAAATATTCTTTGATGGACTCATTTGGACACTTACTTGGCCAAAATGATACATACGTAGCTGGTATAATTTCTCTGCCAGAGCCCATGTTTGGAACTGCAAAAACCCTATAAAAGGTTACAATGACTTTTTTTTTCCTTGCTCACCTTTCAGTTGTATTTTCTAAGTTTTTTCTTGTTGTTGTTGTTCTGTTTTGTACTTTTATTTTATTTTATTGTAGTATAGTTAACATACAGTACTATATCAGTTTCAGGTGTACAGTATAGTGATTCAACATTTCCATACATTATGCAATCCTTACTCTGATAAGTGTAGTCATCATCCATCACCATACAATGTTATTTATTACAGTATTTACTAAAGAACATCTTAGGCCAATGTATGATCTCAGATCAGCAGCACTGGCATCACCTGGGAGCTTGTCAGGAATGAAAATTTTTAGGTCTTACTCCAGATCTACTGAAATAGAATCTAAATTTTGACAAAGTACACAGATCATTCATATGCACATTTATGTTTGAGGACTAGTACAATAGAAATGATATCTATCCAATGAAGAAGTGACTTAACAGCTGTTTCTGAAAATAGAGTAGGAGGGTGAGCTTAGGGCAAAGATTGCAGCTGAGGGTGAGGGGTGTATGAACAGCGATTTAAAGTGAGCAAGTTAACCCAACAAGGATTAAGTGGTATTCATTTTCACCTCATGGTCATAATAAGCAACTTGGATGAACACACACGTCATTGAGTCTAGTGACTCTTCTAAGATGGCACAGATGTTTGGCAGTACATAGAAAATGGAGGGCAGATCTATTTTCTGACTTTTTTTCCTATTGAGAGTTTTAACTCAGTGCTTAATGATGCTTCATGAATTTCCTCAAGGCTTTTTAGTACCTGTGAAGGAGTCAGAAAGTGATAGGTTTGGTTCTATGCAGTAGGTCAACTTTAGCCACAAAGGAGAAAGAAGGAAGGAAAAAGACTTGGAGAAATAGAGAAAAAGTTTGTGTGTGTGTGTGTGTGTGTGTGTGTGTGTAGGGTGTAGGGTGTATGGGATAGGGTTGTTGAAATAGATTCCTGTACATATTTATATATAAGAAGGGATTTGGTTTTTCCTTGCTGAGGAAGAACATAAATAGTGCTACAGATGTTATTTGGGAAAGAAGAAAAGAGCTGAAATTGTGTTCAAATAGACCTTTGGAGTGGGCAGGGGACTCATATCCTCAAATAAAAATTCAATAAGAAATAGATCTATGCTTATGTTCTTAGATCTGGGGAATTATGGTGATTTACTAATGCACTCTATTGCCATGACATCTTTATGAAGTCGCTTTAAGCTTTCCTATGTTTTTAATTAGAAGTCATTTAGCCAATGCCTCTGCTCCTTGGCAGCAGTGGACTTAAATGGCTACGGAATAAAAAATGAATAATGAACGTTGCCCTCCCCTCTAAATACCCCACATTGACCAAGGAGAGGTGATCACTCTCTGTATGCCAAGGATTTTTCTGAAGTGGAATTTGGAGAAATGGAGTTTCACACTCCATCTCCCAGTCTTCCTTATGTTTTGACACAGGTCCCAATATAGTGCTTTGTACTTAATCCTTAGTAAAGTGTTTGTTTTTTCATTGTTCAGTCCACTCAGCGACTGTGGTCTGTGAATTCTGATGGCTTTGAATAAAAAGATGGATAATCCCAAGTCAGGAGAGCACCTTTAAGAGTCCATTTTTTGGAGAGCTTTTACTTAAATCCACTGCTGTCTTAATCTGTATACACTTTAGATGGGAGGAGAGAGACTAGAAGAGAGGACTTTTTGTAGGTACAATTTTGATGCATCCTTTCCCTGTAATCTAACAAATCTTTACCTTTGACTTTCCCTATAAATTATCAAAGTCTAGTCAATACAAGGTATATTAGTTTGTTAGGGCTCCCATAACAAGGTGCCATAAGCTGAATAGCTTATAAATAACAAATGAATTTTCTCACAATTTTGGAGGCTAGAATTCTGAGATCAAGATATCAGTAGGATCACTTCCTTCTGAGTCTTCTCCCCTTGGCTTGTAGATGGCTGCCTTCTCCCTGTGTCTTCACATGGTCTTCCCATTGTATGTGTCTTTGTCCTAATCACTTCTTAGAGTTTTACTGGATTATGGCCCACTCTAGTGACCTCATTTTTACTTATTGCTTCTTGAAAGACTCTGTCTCCGACTATAGTCACATTCATTCACTGTAGATATTGGGGGAGTGGAAACACAATTCAGCCCATAACACAAGGCAAACATTTGACCAGGAATAAAGCCTGGACATTAAGGAGCAGACTAATGAGAAATGAAACTTATGTTTTATCAATGTTGTATCATTTGCTTTCCTGAACTCCCAGGACTAAGCCTCTCTTATCACCATGGGAATTAGGAAGGGTATAAAAGACTATTCTCTACAAACTCTTCCCTTTAATTTTACTGCCCACTTTCTGTGAGATTTTCCTTGTCGGTATACTGAATCCCACTAGGGAGAATTTTAGCTGGGTTGCCCTGTTGGTGGTCAAATTGTGCTCTTTACAAATGCAACCTAAGAGCCAGGCCCATCTGGGAGGAGGAGCTACAATCTACTTAGGGCTTCATCCACTCAGAGGGGCCAGTTTTTCTGATATACCCACCTCAAAGGGGACCCATTATATTCTCACAAAATTGTCATTTAATCTGTGTTTGGAGGTTTACTTTTTTTTTTTTTTTTTTCCCTTCTGGCTGTATCACATATAGAAGAGAAAAAAATGATTATTTTGTTCAGGAAATTTCATGAAGCCATGCTCAGTGACGCTTCAAGCAGGTCTGTGAAGAGCTGTGTAACTGAAGCACAGGAGAGGAAATTTTCAGGGTGAGCATGATAAAAAAGCTTCCTACTCAAAGTCAGGAAGTTGGGGTTCCTGAAGAGGGCCAAGCTGCCACTCATCTTTCTGATGGTCTGCTCAGCTGCTTGATTCCTCAGCTGCAGAATACTGGGGTTATTTTGCTTGCTTTATCATTTTTATTCATTTAAAAAAAATTTTTTTTTAACGTTTATTTATTTTTGAGACAGAGAGTGACAAAGCATGAACGGGGGAGGGTCAGAGAGAGGGAGACACAGAATCTGAAACAGGCTCCAGGCTCTGAGCTGTCAGCACAGAGCCCGACGCGGGGCTCGAACTCACGGACTGCAAGATCGTGACCTGGGCCGAAGTCGGCCGCTTAACCGACTGAGCCACCCAGGCGCCCCTCATTTTTTAAATAGATACTGAAGACACAATATATTCAAAATTTCTAAATCTTATGTTCAAAATTCGAAACATATGAAAAACTGTGCCATCCTCTGTCTTCAGAGAGGCAGAGACTTGCTACTTAAAGTGTGGTCCATGTGTCAGCAGCATCACTTTGTGAGAAATGTAGAATCTCCGATCCTACTCCCGACCTATAGGATCAGAACTGCATTTTAACAAAATCCAGGCGATCCTTGTACACATAAAAAAATGACAGCTGTTGTAGATGCGTAGGTGTAAACATTTTGAATCTGAGTCTCAGCTATAGCACTTTCTCAACACCAATGCAGGAAGGCAGCCTAAATTTAACCTTATCTTATTAGCATCCTTGTCTTAGGGTTGCCTGAAATCCATAAAGCCCACAGCCACATAGGTGGAGTTAACAGATCCAGCAAGTATATTATTTATATTTAAGATCAACATAATTGATTTCACCGGCTTTGTTGCGTACAGTTAATCTAAGCAACTGTGGGAATAGCAACCCTACCACCAACTGAAAGAATAGAATAGACAAACTGGTCCTGTAAAGTATACCACTACAGGGAAACTGTCCCACTGATTGTTCTTGCTCACTTGATGGTGTGTGTGTGTGTGTGTGTGTGTGTGTGTGTGTGTGTGTGTGTGAAGAGGGGATACTGTCTTACTTTACTTCTAATGTTTAAAGGTGGATAATACTGAAAGGTTGAGTTTCTGTTTGGAGGTTCTAGAGCTCACTCTGATGAGAATTCTCATATAATATCCAATCCATTTCTACAAGGGGGAAAAAAGATCATTGTGGGACACCCCCTAGAAATTAGGGTACCATAGCCTTTCTTCTACCCCAAACAAATATGTACGTATTGTGATATGTGTTCATAGAAAGACTCAGTTTAGATTCATTCATTTAGCATTGGATGCCTTTTTTGTTAATTTGATTAATCCTATAATAAATATAAATAAATTGAAAGGCAAAATTTAGTTCCACTTATTGGATACAACCCAATGCAATAAATACAATGTGGGCCATTTTAGGTCTTAAGCATTCATAGTTGCAAAAGTTTGTTTTATGTATAAATGAATAAATACACATATATTCTTTTTCTTCCCCCTTTTTTTTAAATTTTTTTTTCAACGTTTTTTATTTATTTTTGGGACAGAGAGAGACAGAGCATGAACGGGGGAGGGGCAGAGAGAGAGGGAGACACAGAATCGGAAACAGGCTCCAGGCTCCGAGCCATCAGCCCAGAGCCTGACGCGGGGCTCGAACTCACGGACCGCGAGATCGTGACCTGGCTGAAGTCGGACGCTTAACCGACTGCGCCACCCAGGCGCCCCTCTTCCCCTTTCAGTAAATGGGAGCATATGCAATATGCTTTAGCATATCCTTCACATTTGCACACCTTCTCTCTTATTGCAACTGTAAGGACTAACCATGTAGCTGCTCAATTATGAGGTGTTGTGAAGCTTTATTTAGCATGACTTTGAGCTTCTCCAGAGCTCCAAGGCTTTTCCCCAAGGCTAAAATTATGATGAAAAATCACTTGCTTATTTTTTGATACCTTGAAATTATTAAAAATTATTATGAATTTTTTTTCTAAAAAGGATAATACATATACATGATACAGACAGTAAAACAAGGAAGGTCAGAAAAGGAAGTCTTTCCTACTCCTTGACCACTAGTCACCCAGTTCCTGCCCCCAGGACAACTCTTAGGTTGTCTTCTGAGGCTTTGTTTCCCTTCACCCAGATATTTCTTGCTTTGTCTTCCAAGAAGGCAATTTGTCCTGCAAGGGCAACAAGCTACATTAAATGGTTACTTTTTCACAATCGGTATTTAATACAAAGGCAGTCTTCATGGGCTCCCCAGGTATAAACGTGGAAAATGATTCTGCAATTTGGCTATTTAGGAATAAAGAAAACTTCAAAGATCCCTGAGTGCATTGGTTGCTTCCATATAGAATTACACTGCCTATATTGATGCAGCAAATATTCACTTCTAATATTCCTCTGATTCCTAATGAGATAGGCATTCTGAAACAAAATTAGGGAAAAATGGAGCTCATGGATATGGTAACTGCCTCTATATTGTCCCTTACGGTCATTAGTAAGAAAATAGTTCATGAAACATTTCTCACTCTTCACAGTGTTCCCTAAATTTGTATTTAGTTGTGACTGCTAAGTTTCTGATTCCAAATTAGGTTGGGTACTCATAGAGAATCTAGATGAATTTTGTGTAGCTATATGATAAATGTGATTTAAGCAGTCAGAGTTTAAATTATTAACATTTATGTAAAAAATTAACATGGATATATTGTATATTTTAACACAAAATTCACATGAAGTTTTAAGATAAAATAGTCTTCAAAGAGAAATTAAGCCTGTGGTACCATGTTTTTTCTCTACCACTAAAGGAAATTCTTGGAAAAATTTGGCAGACATTATAAATACATAAAACTCTGTGGAAGTGGAATGACGAACTAATGCTGGCATATACAGAATTAAGAGCAAAGAGTGGGTGTTAAAATTGGAATGTGGGAGGTGAACAGTTTTTTAGTAGCTTAGTCAAATGAACGCGATTTAATGATGTAACTGTCCCTGACTGAAATAAGAAAATAGTGATAGAACCCAACAGCAGCTAAGAATATGTCCTGTGTTAATAGGAGGCTTTTAAAAAAATATATGTGGTACAATCTGAGTATTTTTCCTACATCCTAAAAGTCAGATAATTAAATTCTACTGTCAAACAAGTGTTGATTTAAAAAATCATTATTACCTTTATTAAACAGCATTTTAATAGATGCTAAAGAAGGTAAGTCTTATTACCTACAGACAGACAATTTGTTCTTTGTTCTCAGGGAAACTAGAGTGGTAGTTAAAGAGCAGTTATTAAAAGATGATAGAAAAAATTGTCAAAAAGCAGTTAGTTTTTTCCCCCATAGTTGGTTTAAGTAAAATCCCACGATTTCCTTTTGGTATCATAAATTCATGTTACCATTCTCCCACACCCAGTTATATTGTGGGATTTTTTTTTTTGGTAATTTTACTTAAAATATTTTAGCCTATTTTTAGTACATTGATTTATAATATACTGTTGGATCATATAACAAAATATATTTATAATTAGTGTGGAGTGATATATATATGTGTAAATTAACATTAATCTACACCTTAGGATTGGTTGATCAGCCTCTGAACTGCCTCCAGGAGCTTGAGAGATGGGCACAGTTAAGTTTTCAATATTTATATGTAAATCTAAACCAGAGAGATTGTTAATTAGCCCACATCATCTAGGAAAAAAATACTTCATTGGTGAGATGAGCAATGTTCAAAATGTATAGTAGGCAAGAAAGATTGTAACAGGATCTGTGCCCTTGAATGAAGAAGTGTCTCATAAGACCTGCGTCCTAATCTTGTCAGAGTGGTCCCTTAGGTCTAGGGCTTACTTTGATCCTTTGACCCTACCCTCACAGGTAACCATTATGTAAATTGATAAAAAACAAAGTCTGCTTATCCAGTTAGTAAAATACTGCATCTATTTTGAAATGAACCTTTTGTACTGTGTGCTTATTATTAGAGCATCCAAGAGCTGAGAGTGGCAAGAGGCTATATGGCTGTTTTTCTTCCTACTTGGTATGAGATATTTTTAGGATTGACAGAATTATGTTTGGGACTTGCTTTCCTGTAATGTACTACTTGGAAACTAGGTAGTAAGGGACAAGATGCATAGAGCCAATTGGAGTTCAATGATTTTCATCATCAGATGCTGACAATTGTTCAGTGAACTAATACTTTTTATATTAGTATCAAACATTTCAGGCTTAAATATGCAACCAAACTTGGAGAGGATCTATTGGCCTGTCTTGGTGAATGTTCCATGTATATTTGAAAAGAATGTGTATTTTGTGGTTGGATGGAGTCTTTGATAAGGGTCAGTTAGGACAAACTAGTAGATGCTGCTGTTCAAGTCTTCTATATCTTCACTGATTTTCCATCTGCTCTGTCAGTTACTGAGATGAGTGTTGATGCAGCACCTGTGCGTTTGTCTATTCTCCTTTCATGTCTATAAGCTTTTGCTTTGTGTATTTTGGAGCTCTATAATTAGTCAGCACACATTTAGTGTTGTTACCTCATTGTGATGAATTGACCCTTTAACATTATGTAATGTCTTTTTATCCCCAGTGATATTACTTGTTCTCACATTATTGTAGCTACTCTATACTTTGTTATGAGTAATGTTTACATGGGTTATCCTTTTTTAATTCTTGTAAGAGCACTATAAACCTTTAGATTTCCTGTGACAAATATCTCTAATGGTAGAAAATGGGGAGTGTTGGGGAGGAATTTCAATCTCGAATGCTTTATTGTGACTGAACTGCATGTAACAGATCATGTAACAGAACTGTTGTCAGAGCTGTTTCAGCATCCAGTTCTTAGATATATTCCTTAAGATTGAATGTGAACCTCTGTCCTCTAACTAAATATAATGACTCCAAATACTAAAGCCCTATGAAAAGACACGTTTAAAATGCACCTCCTAAAAATAAATTATCTATTCATTTTGGGTATTTCAAAAATAAATCGTTATAAAAGACGTAGCTATAATATAAAAAGTACTTTTTTTTTGCACAAACCTACAAAACCTAATATTGATCCTCTTTGCTAAAACTATTGAATGGCCTTTGATATTCTTTTATGTGTTCAATAATGTGTCTGTCCAGTCTAATGAAATATTGTGCCTCAATTTGTTTGGGGATAATGGTACAATAAAATGTAGGCTTAAGCATGAAAACCTTGTCAATACAATTTACTGTGTTTTTTTTGTAGGTTTACAGTGCTGCAAAAAATCATGACATTATAAAGCTGTACCCATAAAGCATCCATCACATAACTCTCCTACTTTCTATGCTAAGCAAGTTATTAAAAACTATTAACACAAATTATGGGAAAATAATGTTTTATTTTTAGAATAATTGATATCCCCTTGTTAATTAAAACATTGTTGCTTTTATTTTTGATGAAAACAACATTTTCATTTTGTTTTGCATGCCAAATTAAAACAAATATAATTATTGCCTTATTCTTCCAGGTCCTTAAAGAGATTACTATTATTCTCCATTTGACGAATATAGACTTATAAGTAAACAGCTGTTGATTTATTTCTCCTTCTCTAAGGATTTTGATCTCAATACTTAGAATTTTTTAATTAGCAGAAGGCAACAAAAGAAGTGAAAAACCACAAAATGTAAAAATATGTTGTAATAAGTGTGTTTAAAATGAGTTTCTTGAGGTGGATATTGCTAGGCTTTGGAAAAGGGAAGATGCATATCTTTGATCTCTTTATTTCAAGCAGAGAATGACTAAGCAACAAAAACAAACAAAAAAATCAATTGCTTTATGGGTTTGTCAGGAGGTTAGCTCTGTTAAGGGAAGCTACAGTGGGAAAGTTCAGCTACCAGGTCGTAGAATGGCAAAGATAAACTATCGGGGACCAGATTTGGTAGTGGACTAGAGACTCAAGATGCTAATGAGGCATTGCAGGTCAAGTCTCTTGTAAGGCAGAATATCGGAATCTGTGGAGCAGGGAAGGATGGAGGGAGGCCCTGGAAGAGGTCATTGCAAGCATTTCTCGATAGAATAAACAATGCAGAATGTTATAGTTGGAAGGGGAAATCATTAACTTTAGCACAAAAGATAAGCATATTGTTCATGAATTTAGAGGAGGGACCATCACATCAGAAAATTGCACTTTGTGTCACAGTATTGAGGAGAGAAGTTGAAAATACCAAGGAAATAGCCTCAAAAGGGATTTAACACTAAATCTCAGTATAACTCGTAAGATATTGGGCATGTGGTATTTAAGCACTTACATCTTGAGTTACTGTTGCTGAAAGAATATATGCTATACACATCATGGCTGCATGGAAAGGGCATTTTCAGTTCCAGTTAATAACATAAAGTGACAATGAGTTGTAATATCCCTTATGCACCATTTCAAGTTTCCAGAGATTTTCATTCTTTCTATGGGAAGAATGCAGACGACCAGCATTCATTTCTTAGAGACAGAGAATTGCAATAATCTAAAACCAATGGCGGACACAATGTTAACGAATGTATTGGAGGAAAGTTTCCACAAAAGCCAATGGATCATAACTCTGTACACAAAGATTACATTTTGAGGAAATATTATAGGGCCAAGATGGTAGCTACTCTGATATTAGCTACTTCTGATTTGCCTATACAGTATGTATTTCTGCCCAGTCCTACCCCCCAGACAACAAAATAGTCTTCTTATCAGTTATGGTATTGCGTCCTACAGACCTTGGTAATTGGCTTAAGGGTTGAGGTAACTGGTATTCCGCCTCAAAATGTAGATTTAACATAATCTCCTCCAAGTTTTTAATGGATTCCTCTTCTCACATGATTATATCTTCTCATTGTATCTTGTGTAATTTCTTTCATACCATTTATTACACAGATGTGTATTTATGTTTTTATATGTTGGTCTTCAGCTTACCACCAGACTTGTGAGAATCTTAAAAAGAAAATTGTACCTTATTTGTCTATTACATCCAGTACTCAATACAAGCCTAAAAAAAAATCATTCACTAAATATTTGTTGGATGAATACTTTCCTTTTCAGTACTCTTCTAAGACATTGTTGCACCTTTTTAGCTTAAATTTTTCTTACTCTAATTCTTCAACTGAAATACCACTTTGGCAGTAATGAACTTAGCTATTGAAAAGACAAACCCTATTTGAATTCAATATCTCTTTAAGTATTATTGCTTTTATAGCATTTTCTCCATTTGTCTAATTTTATAGGTGAATGTTTTAGTTCAGATATTTATGTTTATGAGTATTATTACAGAGGATAAATGGATTTGTACTGCGATGATGGAAAAAAATTAATAGAAATGGTAACATAAAAGCACTAGTTTCATTTAAATTCTAGGGAAAAAAACCCCACAACACTTCTTCTTTCAGAATTGTTACTACATAAATTAAACTAGTAATTCATAGTAAATTAGGGAACAAAGCATAATTTAGTAAATTGAAGCAGTAAAGCTATTCCGGTGCTGGATAGTTGTAGGGCTCACCTTGAAGAAGTAGGGATAATGGAGAGGGAACATATTATATTTACCATTTTTCTGCCTACAGTGTTATACTTCACTGATTTCAGCTATGAAACAAGGGATTGTCAAGAGTATGGAATATCTTTAAAAGAAATATAATTAGCATACTATTCTTTAATAAGGGTGCTTATTATATTATTCTATTCAGTAAAATTTAGAGATACGGAGTCAAATGTTTTGTAGTTTTAAAATATCATATAAAGGTAAATGTTTATACTTCCATTTTACATATTGCTGGATTTGATTTGTCACATATTGTTTTCTTTTGTGGTTGGGGGGGATTTTAATCCCAATTTATGACTGAAATAGTCCAGTAATTTTTTGAATTTTTCTTTTCTGGCTTTGGTATATTATATTAACTTTGTGATAGTTTGTTTTATGTACCAATTTGGCCAGCCGATAGTCCCCAGTTATTTAATCAAACACTACGGTGTTACTGTGAAGGCATTTTATAGATGTAATTAAAATCCATAATCAGTTGACTTTAACTAAGGCAAATTATCCTAAAATATTTTTTGAATGATTATCTTAGATTATCATGCATAAGTCTGATTCAGTCAATTGCAAGGTCTTGAAAGCAGAGTTGAGGCTTCCCTCAGAAAGTATCAATCCAACTGTAGATGGCAATTTCAGCTCTTGCCCCTGAATTCCACCCACTTCTTTCTGATGTCTTGGACTTTGAATTTCAGACATGCCTTATCAGTCCCCACAGTCACCTTAATCAATTGCTTGCAATAAATTTCTAAATATGTATCTCCTACTACTTCTGTTTCTCTGTTTGAACCCTGACTGATAGAACTTTTATAAATGAGTTTCAGAGTAACTTTTTTTCTATTCTGTGAAATAATTTGTATAAAATTGGGATGTTCTGTTATGTAAAAGTTGATAGAACTTGCTTTTAAAATTCTTTAGGCCTTGCAAACCTTGCAACTGATGAGACTGATATCCAGAATATATAAAGAACTCCACAACTCAACAGTGAAAAAATAAACTGCCTAACTAAAAAATAGGAAAAGGACCTGAACAGACATTTCTTCAAAGAAGATATACAAATGGACAAAAATCACATGAAAAGATGCTCAACATCAGTAGTCATTAGGGAAATGAAAATCAAAATCGTGATGAGATACCACTTCACACCATTAGGATGGCTACTATTAAAAAAAAAAACACAAAAACTCCAAAAACAAAAACCAAAAATAAATGTTGGCAAGAATGTGGAGAAATTGGAACACTTGTGCACTGTTAGTGAGAAAATGGCATAGCTAACGTGGAAAATAATACGATGATTCATCAAAAGATTAAATATAGAGTTATATGCTTCAGCAGTTCTGCTTCTGGGTATATGCCCAAAAGAGCAGCACAGATGTCCACAGGGATGAATGGATAAACAAGGGTATATGTCTACATACATATACACACAGACACACACACAGACACACACACACACACACACACACACACACACACACACACACACTGGAATATTATTCAGCCCTAAAAAGGAAGGACATTTTGACATATACTGCAGTATGTTTCTTGAAGACATTATGTTAAGAGTAATAAGCCATATACAAAGGGACACATGGGCATGATTCCACTTAAAGGAGGTTCCTAGATTAGTCAAGTTCATGGGGACAGAAAGAATGAGGTTTGACAGAAGTTGGGCAGGGGATGGTGAATTGGGTGTTTAATTTGTGTAGAGTTTCATCTTGGGAAAATGAAAGAGTTCTGGAAATGGGTGGTGGTGATGATTGTACAACAGTGTGAGTAGACTCAGTGCCACAGGACTGTACACTTAAAAATGGTTAGAGGTGCTTGGGTTGTTCGGTTGGTTAAGCATCCCGCTCTTGATTTTGGCTCAGGTGTTGATCTCATGGTGGTGAGATGGAGCCCCACTTCTGGCTCTGCACTGGGCATAGAGCCTGATTAAGATGATCTCTCCCTGTCCCCCTCTCCCACTCATGTGCGCCAGTGCACACTCTCTCCTCTCTCAAAAAAAATGGTTAAAATAATAATTTTTAATTAATTTATTTTTATTTTTTATTTTTTTTTAGAGAGTGCAAGTAGAGGAGAAGGTTAGAGGGAGAGAGATAGAATATCTCAAGCAGGCTCCATGTTCATCATGGAGCCTGGTGTCAGGAATGATCCCATGAACCTGGGATTATGACATGAGCCAAAATCAAGGGTCCTATGCTCAACCGACTGAACCACCCAGGTGCCTCTAAAATAATAATTTTGATGCGATGTATGTTTTACAAAAAGAAAAAAACTCTTTAAGCTTGATTTTTTTCCTTGTGAAAAAATTTTCAAAAATTCAATATTTTAAGTGATTATAATTTCTTAATAGTTAAAGGATCACCTAGGCTTTTTGTTACTTTTTGTTGTAATTCTGCTTCTCTTCCATAATCAATCTTACTGGATTATTTTTTTTAGTTTTATTTTATTAGTCTTCTCAAGGAATCAATGTATGTATGCTATATTATTCCTGTCAATTATATCTTTACTTTCTCTTTCATTAACTTCTGATTTTAGTATGATTGTTTGTCTTTTGTTTTCTTTAGATTGTTTTCTTGTTCTTAACTTCTTAATTTGGACAATTAAATAATTTATTTTCAGTTTTCCCCTCTTTTCTAATATGTATATTTGAGTCTATAGGTTTGCCTTTAAATGTTCTTTTAGCTGCATCTCACAAGTTTAGATATGTGGTATTTTATTTATTTTTTAAAGTCTATTTATTTATTTTGGGAGAGAGAGAGGGAGAACGAGTAGGGGAGGGGCAGAAAGAGAAGGAGAAAGAGAATCTCAAGCAGACTTGATGCTGTCAGAGCAGAACCTGATGCGGGGCTCAATCTCACCAAATGTGAGATTGTGACCTGAGCCAAAGTTGGACACTTAACCAACTGAACCACTCAGTGCCCCTAGATATCTATTATTTTAAATGCGATATGAGACCAAATGGTTTTCATGTATCAATATCAGTGAACTCTTTTCTCCAGGAAATTCTTGCCCCAAGAAGATAAACCTGCAAACCAATAAATAACTTCACTGTTTGCCTAAGGAAATTCTTTAAACCAATTTATCTGGACTTAAAAAATAAGTTTTTTTATGGTAGAATACTTTGCTCATTGAGACAAACAGCTTGATTCTCATCAAAACGTGTTGTTCATCAATACTCACCTAAAGACCATTGTCTTGCTTTCTCTACCAGTCTTAAAGTATGTTATAAAAATTTTCTAATTTCAGTAAGTTCCCTAACTTTAATTTACCTTAATTTGAGCCAGACTCCAAAATCTTATATTTTTGGAGATACTATCTTGTATCTTGTAACCTGTATTAGTGGTCCTGTAACAATTACAGGACCTGTATTAGTATCCTGTAACAAATTTCCATAAACTGGGTGACTTAAAACAACAGAAATTTCCTGTCTCCCTGTTTTGGAGGCTACACGCCTTCCAGGAGCTCTGTGGAAGAATCTATTCTCTACCTCCTCTAGCTTCTGCACGGCTTCATTTGTTTCTTGTTGCTACGTCATTCCAGTCTCTGCCTCCATCTTCTTACAGTCTACTCCTCTATGTGTCAAATATCTATTTGCCTTTTTCTTATAAAGATATCTGTCATTGGACAATCCAATATGATCCAGTTTTGAGATTCTTCACTTACTTACATCCTCAAAAGCTCTTTTCCCAACAGAGGTCACATTCATATGTTCTAGAAGTTAGAACGTGGACACATCTTTTTGGGGGTCACTATTCTACCCGTTGTACCTTCTCAGAGGGCTGCTATAAGGATTAAATAAAATAAGGCATGTAAAAAGGCTTATGTGGTTCCTGATATATACAGATTATCTAGGAAATAATAGTTATTATTTTCCAAGGAATGCAAGAATGGTTCTGATTTAGGATTCTGTCAATGTATATTACTCTACTATCATATAAAAGGAAGAACATCATGTGGTTATCTCAATAGGTACCAAAGCTTGTTTTGAAAAAAAAAAATCAATACCCATTTCTGGAAGTGACAAACATATGAACTTTTTTTTTTAACTTGAAAAACTAGATCTAGCAGAAACCTAATGGAAATATGAGACTTGATTTTTAGAAATTAGAGATTTTTTATTACAGGTAATAAGACTTTCTACCATGCTATTAATCAATATTACATTCATCCAGCAAAGTAATGTGATCCAAAAGAATATAAAATAAGTATAAATACAGAAAAATAAAGTCTTTATAATTTACATATGATCTGATTGCCTACACAGAAAACTAGGGAACCAACTGACAAATTGAACTAATAAAAGAGCTGTATATTGACTAGATTAAAGAACAACTTCAATGTCTTACTTGAGTGATGGCCAGTTAAGAATTTTCATTAAAAAAATCTCATTCTCAATAGCAAAAAATCTACCAAACATATCTGAGCGACTCTAGCACACATATTGGAGAATATATGAAGAAATATAGGAAACATGACTTAAGGACATACAAAAGATGTGAATAAATTGATACATTTGTGATCAAGAATGGCAAGACTCAATGAATTGATTTTTAAATTCAATGAAGTACTAATCAAAACCAAACAGAATCATTATCAAACTTGACCTGTTGATTTTAAAATTGTGTGAAAGAAAACATGGAAATTAAAGGAAAAAAAAAGAAAGCATTAAAGAATAAGGGGATTGTTCTACCTGACATTAGAATGTACTATCAAAGAAAAATACTTCAAAATATTGTAACTCTGGTGTAAGAATTAATAAATAGAATTGTCTTTTCAGAAGACAATAATGAATCCAAAATAAAACATATTCATATAATTTTTTTGGCAATTTTATACATTATATTTCCAGTCAATAAGGAAAGATTATAATTGGGACAATTGAATATCTGTTCGAAACAAGCAAAAAATTGAAAACAGATTCCTGTATCTCATCATAAAAAAGAAAATCTAGGGATGCCTGGGTGTCTCAGTCGGTTAAGTGCCCAACTCTTGATTTTGAGTCAGGTAATGATCTCACAGTTGTGAGACTGAGCCTCATGTCAGGCTCTGTGCTGACCATGGAGCCTGCTTGAGATTCTCTCTCTCTCTGTCTCTGCCTCTCCCATGCTCATGCACTCTCTGTTTAAATAAACATTAAAAAAAATAAAATCTAGAGATGAATTATAGAGATGAATAGATCACAAAGCCTTAATAATATCAAAGGAAATTATGAGAATAGAAAATATTGTTTTCTTTTTTTTAAAGTTTATTTTATTTTTGTGAGAGAGAAATCATGCATGTGCAGGAGAGGGGGTGGGCAGAGATAGAGGGATAGAGAGAATTCCAAGCAGGCTCCACACTGTCAGCATGGAGCCTGACACAGCTTCAGTCTCATGAACCATGAGATCATGACCTGAGCTGAAATCCAGAGTTGGATGCTTAACCTGCTGAGCCATCCAGGTGCCCCTAGAAAATATTTCTAATCTCAACATTGGAAAAAAATTCTCCATATGCTAACATAAGGCCCAGAATTCATAAAGAATAGAGAGACTTAAAAATTTTTAGCTAGACATATCTGTCACTTATTTTTCTTTATGAATTCTGACACATACTTCTTAGATATCTATCACACATTTGTTTATCCAGCCTGAGTCCTCTTCTAATGCATTAGATGTTGAGGTTTCACGAAATAGGATATGACTAACAAAATTTGTTTTCATAGTGAGAAATACAGTAAGAATAAAAGCCAAGATAACAAAAGTTATTATTCATTTTTTAGGGCAAACATGTAATTTTTCTATCAAGCCAATTCAAAGCTCTATTTACACCACACTGAATAGTGAGTCAAGGAAGAGGTTTCTGAGAGGCTCCCATGCAAAGCTTGAAGCTCCTCCCTGTCTTGAGGAGGAATAAGATGGATATGGGATCTGAACAACAATTTCTGTTGGAGCTGTGATGGAACTTTCAGTGTAACCAATCAAGATGGTAAAGGATTTTGTTTTTGTTTGTAGGGCTCCCTGCTTTGGAATATCTCTTATTTCCTGTTCTTTTCTGTCTTTTGAACTTCCTCTGTGTGATGTCATAAGAAAAACCTAGACATGCTCCTGCTTAGTTGCTCATCCCCTATCCTCTGAGAAGGCCTAGCAGAAACCCAGCTGTGGCTCATGGGAAAGGAGAAGGGAGGTAGAGTAGGGAATCCCTATGTTTGGCTGGGGAAGGTGCTCACTGCATGTAGGAGGTATTGGCCTCATTGTCTGTGTATATAGAATATGTCACTCAGGGACCTCTGGGGGGCAGCACTTTGGTGGGTGGTCTCCTCCCTTGATCTGACATAAACATTTTTTCTCTCTTTTTTCTCTCTCTCTCCTTATTGCTAAAGCAATTATATTGTTTTACTGGGATATTTTGAAAACAAAACAAAACAAAACAAAATTTAATCTTTGCATAAGGGAGATTCTTTAAGGAGACAGATAAGAATTTAAACTTAGGTAGTTTTTAGTTAGCTTGTTTCTTTGTTGATTCACATGGAGTTTTGCATCAATATGTCCTAATGATTCTTCTGTACTTGTGGTATGAATGTAGATACTGGGTGTGGAACCTAAGAACTATAGTTCAAACGGCTAGAGGAACTTGAAATAGTCATGCTTGAGTTTCATAAAACTAAGCAGATTTCTGTATAAAAGTGACAAGATTTTAGGAGCATTTTAATAGAGGAGCAGATAATTCTTTGAAGAAGTATTCAGTAGGCAAAGAGGACACATACATAGAATAAAAGTTCTCAGTGCTGCTTTGTTAACAAATCTACTGACAAACATATACAACAGCAAAAGATTTGAACAATATTTGTTAAGAGTTGAGTGTGACAGGTGTGTTAATGGAATGAGCGAAGCTTTGGTGTTAGAAAGGCCTGGGTGGCAATATTTACAAAGTTGGTCATCTAAAAAATATTTTGTAAAACCTAGATGAAGTAATAAAGGGTGGGCCATAGTTGCCAGAATCTGGGAGTAGGGGGGAGAAATCTTGGTGGTGATAAAATGTCCTGGGTCTTGAATATAGTGGTGGGTACACAACTGAATGCTTCTGTCAAAATTCATACAACTCTATGCCAAAAAGGGTTAATTTCCCTGTATTTCTCTTAATATCTGAACATCACTGAGGGCCCAACCCATAAGCTGCAAGCCAAAAGAGAAGCAGGGAAATCTCAATCAACATTTGAGATGCCCTCTGGATGCTCTAGGCACCCCTAATCTCTCTCTCTGTCTCTCTGACTCTTTAAGATATTTAGGTATTCTTTAATTATCTATGTTGCCACAGAGTTACTGTATGCCCACGGACAGACAGTCCTCAAAGAAGCCATGACCGTAATTTAGGATGCAGTTAGGAAATAATAGAATTTACAGAATAAATTTGTAATACAGTTTTGAGGTGATGTATATCAGCTTCTAAACAGAGTTCTTGACAAAAGCTACTAGAGCATATTCCAATAACAGAGGGATATCACTGAATGATTTTAATCTGTATTGGTATCTATAATCAATGTGTTTTAGACAGTTTACATATAATGTGTGCTAGACAGTTTACATACATCTGCACCCCTTCAACTCTTAAACCCATATCCTCCAGTGTCCCGTGTTGCCTCAGAGCACGTAATCTGTGTTGACGCAGAATTTTACTGCTGCAAGGAGAAGTTGAGGGCCAATTAGAGATGGGCTCTTTGATGGAGATTTTGAGGATATTTTAATCCTTAATTTTAGACCTGGAGCTTTAGAAGTTAAGCATATTTTCTTCTTAAAGAGTTGAAGTTCAGCTTTAAAAAACATTTTCAGTTTCTAAGACTGCTAATATAGTCAGTATTGTGAAAGGATAAATATTTTACTTGAAAATATTTTAATTACTTACATAGAGAAGGTGCTTCCAAGAGACAATGAGGAGCCATGTATATAATAAATATAACATATGAATGAAAATAGCTTTGTATCTCAGTGTAGCTGTACCATTATATAAAATTGCCTTAAGCCAGTATTGCTTTCCTGCTCACTGTTACAATAACTTCTTAGCTCTCTTGCTTCTTCCATTGTCCTTTCCCTCATAACGGAATGAGTATAAGCTTTATTTTGCTTTTTTATTTAACACAACAGCCAGAGTCCAATTTTAAATTCTCAAATATGATTTTACTATATCCCTGCTTAAAATCCTTCAGTGCTACACTGCTGTTCTTGGATTATGATCCAGTGGCTTTTGTCTTTGCTATAAATACTTAAAATGATGTCATTTCTGTCTACCTCTTCAAACACGGCCTAAAGCATTGTCCAAGGGTCTTGGGTCTTGGGCTCTCTCAATGCATGTGTGTGTGTGTGTGTGTGTGTGTGTGTGTGTGTGTGTGTGTAGATATATATCTATAATTCATATATATTAAATTACATATTATATGTTATATAACAATGACAAATAATCATTGACCAATTTCTGTTTATGAATTTCGTGGATTTTACTCAAAAGATATGTTCTTCGTCCTCAAGATATTTGGAATCTAGAAGAAATGCAACTAACTGTATGATGCAAAGCAGAGTAAAATTAAGATTACAAGCTTGGGAAAAAGAAAGGACTATGGAGGGACAATTTAGGGGCTAATTTTGATACAAATAATTGGGAACAGCTTAAAGGAAGTTTGCTTTTTATTTAACTTCTTCACCATATTGTTATATAAGTGGTGTAAAATACATCAGTAGAGGAAATACAAGACAACATAAATTAAACTTGAGGTAAATAGATAATTAAAAAATATGGACTGGAAATATAAAACAAAGCCAGAAATAATACGAAAACACATACAGTAATAATGACCACATCTTCCATAAGAGGGTCACAAGTTGGCTTTAAATTTTCTAGTTGCAAACTTGTAAAGGGGAAATTGATCACTTATGTGCTTCCTAGTGTCCACAAGATACAAAGAATCCCTGTTGCTCATGACAAGTGTCCCTCCATTTATAATCAAGAATTAGGAGAGTTTACTCCTGGAAGTTTTCCACGAAGAGGAAATTGTGATACGATATGTTCTACATCCTTGAAAACACCTTCAGAGTTTGTAAGAGGGCAATAAAAAGGAGGGCAATCAAAAGGGGAACCTGGGTGGCTCAGTCAAACATCCTACTCTTGACTTCTGCTCAGGTCATGATCTCACGTTGGTGAGATTAAGTCCCTCATCGGGCCCTGCACTGACAGAGTGGAGCCTGCTTCAGTTCTCTCCCTCTCTCTCTGCCCATCCTCCACTCATGTGTTCTCTTTCTCTCTCTCAAAATAAATAAACATTTTTTAAAAAGGGGTGAATGTGACAGGGTTGTTTCTTCTAAGAACAGTTTAGACTGATAATATTGTATGTTGATTATACCTCAATGAAAAAAAAAAAAAAGAATAAGGCTGATGGTGACGTGTCACAGATAGTTCTGCAGAAGGCTAGTACAGTTCAGTTTAGTTTTCCAGTTCCCAGATGATCTAGCTTAATCTAACCACATTTTAGGGAGAGCTGGAAGAATATAAAAATTGTTCCATGAAAGTGGAATTTGAATTAAGCCTACAAAATCAAAGTAGAAACTTTATAAAAGCAGATCGAGAGAATATGAATAAAGGGGGAAAAGATATCTAATTGGGGGAAGGTAAATAATTCGATGTGAGAGAAGTGGTTCTCAGGACAGCCTACACATTAGAATTACCTGGAAAGCTCACTCTCAGAAATCCTGATTTCATCAGTCTGAGCTCAGTCCTGGGTGTAATTTTTGAAGGCTCCCCAGGTGATCCTAAAGTACAGCTGGGACGGGGTGGGGGGAACCGAGCTAACACCTTGTTCCTCAAGTGTGGATCATGGGCTGGCACAGGCTGCCTGGTCTGGCATTGTAGGTTATGAGCCGTGAAAGGCAAGTTGGGCCAGGTATGGAAGGTCTTGAATATTGTTCCTAGGAAATTAGCTACTCAAGGCTCCTCAAGGGCAGGGACGGGCCATTTAGCCTAGCACCATCACCTAACAGTATTTTTAACAGCTTTTTATAAGTTACAATGCTTGCCCCTTAGTAGTGATAGATTGCTTCAACATTTTACAACTTGGTTTTTAGTAACAACCATATTACCAGTTTTTTTTAGGTATGGCACATTGTCCTTTTAAAATGCACACTTTCTCCTCCATCGTCACCTTCATAGAAACTGTATTATACTCTGTGCTACTTAAGGGTCTTGCTATTTGTTTCCTTTCTCTCCAGCCATGCAAAACCCCTTATGTTATTCTATCAAGATTCTAGTCAGCAGCTTTTGGGCACAGGTGATGAAATTACAAAACATTTCAGGTAAAACAATCACTTGATTTTCTTGAGTTCTTTTAACCATATTTTGAAAAGAAATATGATGTCTAACAATAAATCATCTAGACACAGCAGGAGCACTCTCGGCAATTTTAGTGAAATTTGTGTCTCCTGAGTTTACTAATGAAAATGAATGGGGCAACTTCTGTGTTCCCACAAACTCTCCAAAACCTTTGCTGCTTCTCAATAGGCAGAAGCTGTAGCTGAATAGAACACTGAAATTGATGTTAGGATTAAAGGTTATGAGCAATGAAGACAGCTGAAAACTTAGATCCATAAAGTCTATGAAAGGCAGGCTATTGAAATGGAATTTTGTGGGCTTTTTGTTTGTTGCTTTTGTTTATTGTGTGTCCAAGGCTAATTATACTAATTAGATTAGAAGGCACGAATGGAAATTAAAAAAGGCATTCAGAAAGAAAGAAAGAAAGAAAGAAAAGAAAAGAAAAAGAAAGAAAGCATCAGGAATTGCTTTGTTAGTTGATAATTCAGGAGAAGGAATGGAAGAGTGGTTTCATCTTTCACCAAACCCTGGAAATAGATTGTGTGGAAATGGAATTTTTCTGAGCGGAGGTCATATTCAGGGCTCATATTGTTATATTATCTTGGTCATTGAATTTGAGGACTAAAGATGAAGTAAAGTAAACTTATGTAAAAATAAAATGTAGTATGTAAAGGATCAGAAAATCTATAAAATAAAAAAAAATAATCTCTGAGTTTAGAATTTGTTGAAAATTTCTATGTGATGTCAGTAGTGCTATAAAAGTAAAAAGCTTATTTGTTGAAGCACCTCCAAAAGCAATAATAAAAACATCTAGCTGCATAACAACTGTGTGCATATTTTGAGAATTATTCTGTTATAAGCAAAGAAGGATCTTCATACCCCTGTCATGCAAGGGCACTTTTAGCCCAGTAAATGGCACAGCAAAAAATACAATAAAATTAAGATAAGATAAGATAAAATAAAATAAAATAAAATAAAATAAAATATATAGAAGAGAGATAAATTGCAAGTCAGATTCACTGGCTTATTTTGGGGGGAATTAATTTATTCAGGGGCACCTGGGTGGCTCAAACGGAGCCTGCTTGGGATTCTCTCTCTCTCTCTCTCTCTCTCTCTCTCTCTCTCTCTCTCTGTCCCTCCCCAGCTCATGCACATGCTCACTATCTCAAAATAGATAGACTTAAAACATTTTTTTCAATAATTTATTCAGTAAATGTTTAGTACCTCCTATGTGCCAGGGTTATGTTAGACAATTACTTATAGAGCATAGTGCTAGAACTCATAAATACAAGAAGTCATGAGAACCTCTAAGAACCCTCATCAAGTACTTGGATTAAGAAGTCTTTAGAAAAAAGCGGTTAAAAACTTAGAGTATGATCAAATGGTTGAGTAGGTGTGTTCAAAGGTTACTTTTGAAATTTTTTTTAATATTCATTTATTTCAGAGAGAGAGAGAGAGACAGAGCATGAACAGGGAGGGACAGAGAGAGAGGGAGACAAAGAATCTGAAGCAGGCTCCAGGCTCTGAGCTATCAGCACAGAGCCCAACACAGGGCTCAAACTTACTAACTGCCAGATCATGACTGAGCCCAAGTCCGACACCCAACTGACTGAGCCACCCAGGCACCCCTACAGGTTACATTTGAAAGGCTGCACTAAGTGCAGAAGAGGAGACAAATTGGAGATAGAATCTTCTATTTAACCTTAGCATGACTGCTAAAATTACTAAAGAACATACTGCTAGATTTAAATATATAATCTGTAAAAGTGCAATCTACTACCAATGATATGAATTTGTTTTCTGAATATGTTTTGAAGAAACTAACTGATGTGTGAGGCACACCATAACAGGGTGCCTTAAAAATTGCAAATTAACAACAGTCTGGTTTGAGAGAAGGAAAATTCATATATTCTTGAACTATTACTCATGTACTGCTATGTGATATTATCATGAATTTAGAGTGATTTTTACTGAAAATCACAAGCTAACAGTAATAAATACTTATTGAGTGGCTACTATTTGTCAGTACTGTTCTCAGCACTTGGGATACATCAATAAATACCCCTGCCCTCATGGAACTTACATTCTAACGGGGGACATTTATTTACAGTAAATAAAAATGATAAATATTACACATAAGTAAATTATACCTAATTAGGCAACAGGTGCTATGGAAGAAGAAGAGAACAATAGAATATGGTAAGAGAAATCTGGAGTTTAGGATGAATTGTAATTTTATTTTTTTAACTTTTAAAAAATGTTTTAATGTTGATTTTTTTGAGAGAGAGGGGGAGAGACAGAGCACAAGTGGGGGAGAGGCACAGAAAGAAGACACAGAATCTAAACCAGGCTCCCAGCTCTGAACTGTCAGCACAGAGCTTGACGCAGGGCTCGAATCACGAACCGTAAGATCATGACTTGAGCTGAAGTTGGATGCTTAACTGACTGAGCCACCCAGGCACCCCTGAGTTGTAATTAAAAAAAAATTATTTTAATGTTTGTTTATTTTTTTTTTTTTAATTTTTTTTTTTCAACGTTTTTTTATTTATTTGTGGGACAGAGAGAGACAGAGCATGAACGGGGGAGGGACAGAGAGAGAGGGAGACACAGAATCGGAAACAGGCTCCAGCCTCTGAGCCGTCAGCCCAGAGCCTGACGCGGGGCTCGAACTCACGGACCGTGAGATCGTGACCTGGCTGAAGTCGGACGCTTAACCGACTGCGCCACCCAGGCGCCCCTAATGTTTGTTTATTTTTGAGAGAGTGCGCGAGTAGGGAAGGGTCAGAGAGAGACAGAGACACAGAATCCGAAGCAGGTTCCAGACTCCAAGCTGTCAGCACAGTCCCTGACGTGGGGCTTGAACTCACTAACCCCGAGATCATGACCTGAGCTGAAGTTGCATGCTCAACTGCACTGAGCCAACCAGGTGCCCTGAGTTGTAATTTTAAATACAGTGTCAGGTTGAATTTCATTGAGATGGTGATATTTAAACACAAATGTGAAAGAAGGAAATAATTTGCCTCATGGATACTGGGGAAAGAGACTTCTAGGCAGTGAGAAGAGCCAGGGCCAAGTCTCAGGGGAGAAGGTACTGACCATTGAGAGGCAAGAGCAGTAGATTCAGATAGATAACTGGGAAGTCTGTGGGGCTTTGTGTGGATTTTGGCTTGTATTCCGAGTGAAATAGAATATTGAATTTAGATGTTAACTGGGTTTACTGAGATTACCTGAGGAGAGACTGAGGAAAAAGGAGGGCACACACTTCATAATTTCGACAAGTAAGGATATTCCAAGACACATAAAAAGAAAATACATTTATGTTTCTGTGAACTGTACTTTGGAAGAACCAGTTGGCTTGGTTGTCATGATTATATTTTCAAATGAATTGCATCTGAATTAATATGTAGTGATTTATATTGAATGACTTAATTCATCTATGACCCAGTTGTGTGTTTTTTTTTCCATCATGACTTAGAATGAACTAAAACTTAAAAGTCATTTTGATTTGGAAAAAGAATTTGAGATGCTAAGAAGACTAACACAATTATTAGCCATCTATACCTGAAATATAAACCAAAAAGCCACACATGTCTCAGAGTATCTATTTTTTATAATAAAACGACATAACTTAGATGTGAAGGAAGCCTCAGGTGATCTTTTTGTGTCATTTAGAGGGAAATGACATAACTTAGAAGTATCTTCTTTGGTGCTGGAGATTAGGGGAGCCATAGAGGAGGCTAAATGAAAAGCTTGTATATTTTGTTGTTATACAGCTTCATTATTTATTGGATTACAAGATACTTGTTATAAGAAAGTCTTTGCTTTCAGAAATAAAAAAGAGAAGAACTTTTTCTTAAGTCAACCCTTCCCCTTTGACAACTTGCACTAGTCACCTTTTGTCATAACAGAAATTCCCCATTGATTTCTCGCACACATGACATGAGGGCTTCTGGGCGGCAGAGGGGCTCCTGGGATCTGCGTGTTTTCTCATTTCAGGACTCAGAGTGAAGAAGTCCCTATTGTGACTGAGGGAGGGAGAGAGAGAGAAACTGAGAGAGCATTGAGTATATAATCACGTTTCGAGCAAATAGGAACGATTATCCAATTTACAACACCATTGTTAACTCTTTGATAATAAAGTCTCTCAGACTTTTTCCAAACATATCAAAATATTTAATATGTCTTTAAAAATATAATCACATTATATGTTTTTATTTATGCTTTTTCCATTTAACAGTGTAACTTTGGAATATTTATAAGTTGAAATACCTTCTTTTTCTATGTTTCTTGAAAAAAATCAGATTTTTTCAAATCAATAAAAAATATTGATTTCATTACACTTTAATATTAGCCTTGATATATTTACTCTTACACACATTTTGAAGGTCTGTGTGAAGGAGGTCCTGCTGTAGATCTGGCTCTCTCTCTCTCTCTCAATCTCTCTCTCTCTCTCTCTCACACACACACACACACACACACACACACACACACACGTGTGTGCACATGTGCACATGCACTCATACATACTATTACACCCCCACAGTGTAGCTCTGATTGTCTAAACCTTCATTCTCATCTATCATAGTGTAAGATTAAAATACCATCCAGGGAACTCTCTTCTCGAGGATCTTTTCTGGCTTTCACCTTCGCCGACATACTGTGCAGGCAAGTTTCATGTTTAAGTTCCTTTGAAGTGGCTCTCCAACAGCTGGATGAAAGAATCACTCCAGATAGGGTGACCATATAATGGATCAACCACACTAAGATATTTTCTTAGAGTCAAAAGGGAAAATATTAATTATTAATGCTTAAAGTAGGCTGAGCAAACCAAATTATTGAGGCACTCCACTTCTAGAGGGTATTTTCAGATGGCAGTCTATTTTTTTATCCTAAATTTTGTTCCTACTGTTCTCTATAGTATTTTGTTACCTATAAAAATAATGAAAAAAATGGTTTTCTTTATTTTGTTAAATGCCTCTCAAGAAATATATATATATATATATGATTGCAATCACGCAGATCTATCAATCAACTCTTTCATATTCCATTTCTGCAGAATTGATCTATTCTGACCTATACCATGCTTTATCTTTTGGTTCAGTTTAGTATCTAGATCTCATTACATACCTGAATAGCTATTTAATCTTGCACAAACACCCATATGGTGGGGTTTGAAACCTGGTGCAAGAGATAAAGGCAAGTAATTACTATCCACACTTAACATTTTATCTTCTTGCCATTTAAAAGCTTTTTATAGAAGTGCTGATAGTCTGCGTGATTAAATGGCTAGGTTCTCCATTCTTCTGATGTATTTTTATGGCTTGGACTCCACAAAAATTTAGGTTTTAAAAAGTTATAGTTGTAATCTTATCTAAAATCTGAAGATAGTTTATCACACCTGCAAAAAATGCACTCACATGAAATGAAAAATAAGAAGTCACACTGTAGACTGAGCACTGTATTTTATTAAATATAGACTCTGCTCACAAAATGAATATGCTAAGATGAAACATAGCTTTAAAAAATGGCCAGTGATGCCACAATAATGTCTCCTTACTCTCTTCCTTCAATAAAATTATTATACTAAAGTATGCTTGACATATCCTCTTTAATAATCATTTTGGAATACCATTTAATGAATATTGGAAGTTTCAACATCACAGTGGGAAATATCAAATATGGAGGTAAAGTATATGGTTATAATCCTGATTCTGATGTTGATTAGCTCTGTGATCTTGAGAATAAAAATATAAAAATAACCACTTTTTTGAACATTGCCTCTTTGTATATGCTATTATTCCTCAAAACAGTCACATCAGGTAAGAATTCATCTTAATGGAAGGGCTTTGGTTACTGACAAGATGTTTCACTCGCGTGCTCTTTCCCCTCTCCTATCTCAATTCTAAAATGCTCTAGAAACCAGAGGGAGAAGATGACTGTGTCAAACTTATGTAACAATTATGGAAAGCCCCTGGGCAAAAGAACTTGTTTGCCTCTTGGTAACCGGCAGCTCCAGTTAGAAGGGGGTGCATCACAGAGTCGAGGAAGGTTTCCAGGATTGCTCTCTGCCCTGTTGCTGCTGCAGACCCTGATAACTAATGATCCCATTTCAATTTTATTTATTTGTTTGCTTATTTACCTTTATTTTTAAGTGTTTATTTATGTTGAGAGAGAGAGCCTGAGTAGTAGAGGGGCAGAGAGAGAGAGGGAGATAGAGAATCCCAAGCAGGCTCTGTGTTGTCACTGCAGATCCTGACACAGGGCTCAATCCCACCAGGAAGCATGAGATCATGACTTGAGTCGAAATCAAGAGTTGGACACTTAACTGACTGAGCCACCCCAGTGCCCTGATGCTAACATTTTCTAAGCTCTGCCTTCTGATTTTTTTTTTCCAGAACTCTGATAAGAGTTTACTTCTGCTTCTCTAAATGACACTCAGTCACTTTTTATCTTAAATTACAATTTGGTTTAGTTTCTCTTTTGTGTTTCTGATTATGCTTAATTTCCCACTAGACAGCTTGCTCTTGAAGCTTGAAGGCAGGTAGATCCTACATTTTTGTGTGTTTGTTTTGACTTTTGTGTCCTCCACAGCATGCAGCTAGGCATTCTAGGTGAACAGATGACTGAACTGTAAAGCATTCTGTTTTCAGTTTTCTGATAAATGTCATTTATGGCAGTGGATAATCCTAATATGTAAATTAAAATACAAAATGATGTGGTGAAATTTTCCTCAGAATGACCTGTGCAAGGTATTCAGACTTTTATACCAATCCTGATGTTTTTATTCATTAGAAACTTAAAATTTATGTATATTGCTTTAATAAGTACCAGCATTAAGACCAGCGGAAGAGGATGTTTTTATCTGATGCTAGCACTGGCAAGAAGCAGACAGGAATGTATTTATGTAGTACATCCAGGATATCCTTACTATTTGTGTCATTCCTGTTAGGAAAAGGCCACAGGGTCATCTGGTGTTACTTCTCTTTGCTCTTCGATGCCAGCCAGGTCCATCCATCATGCTGAAAATTGCTTTGCACATTCCATGCATGATCTCCTAGACCTGAAGAGGGCAGCTATTAACGTTTCTTCCTTTCTTGACAAACATTACTTTTCTTGTATGGTCTATTTTTCCTCTCTCTCTGCCTTGAGTGTTTCCTGATGCAAGCCCACACACATTCCCTCGTCTCGGGTGCCAGTGTCTGGATGCGTTAATCAGGATTAGCAGAGATATTACTGATCTTGACATTTTCCTCATACTTCAGAGTGTACAATGGTCCAAACATGTTCTTTGTTGAGGATTCCATGTCTTAAACACACAACAGACTCAGAACATTTTTTTGATAGTCACACTCTCCTAAGATACTTTACGCTTTCCTTGACATGTCTGTCCTTTTATTGACTTAAATGATTTATTCAGCTTCAGTTTTGTAGTTTCCCAGTGGAAAATGCACTTTAGACTCCTTGTTTTAAGGAAAACAACAGTGTCTTTGCCCCTGAAATGGGAACTGCTGTGGCTCAAACAAAATTTCTTCAGCATAAGTAATTTCACTTGGATTTCTTCCCACATTAATACAGGAGTTCTCTTCACCATTTTTGTTTAGAGTCATCCTAACCAAAGTTTGGATCTAACTTTAATAATTAATTGCATTCTGGATACTGAATCCTGCAATTCAAGAAAGTAATTCTCTCTCTTCAGTCAAGATTCTGTTCATGTCTTTCAACACCATTATCAAATTTATCTGCTTCCCTTTTTTTCCCTGTTGTTGGCCCTTTTCCTACTGAAACTTCATTTTCCTGCCTCACCCTTTTTGAGGGTAATTTACATCTTCTACTAATTTTCTTGAAGCTAATTCATCTTGGGGCTTCTGGGCCTTTTGTCTGCCAGATCCAGTTTTGCATGTTCTTTTGCAGTCTTCATGAATTTACCTAAGTGTGAGCCCTTCCATCATCCTTCTTTCTATCATAAACATCAAATGAGAGTAGACACATTCATCTGCTCTTACATTAAAGCCAGGGAATTTTGCTGTAACTTGTTTAGCACTCTCAAAGTAATTTTTCATTTATGTGTCACACCTCAAAATTTTCATGAGCTCTTCACACTGGTAAATGGAAACTACATATTTTTTTCTTATTCCTCGTTTATCACTTTCTTAGTTACAATCACTGGTGCT
The DNA here is from genome assembly GCF_046562875.1 of Panthera onca. Taxonomy (NCBI): domain Eukaryota; kingdom Metazoa; phylum Chordata; class Mammalia; order Carnivora; family Felidae; genus Panthera; species Panthera onca. The sequence continues at coordinate 186,386,294 of NC_138342.1, forward strand.
TGAAAGTAGTATTTCTACTGGGTTAATAAACAGTGTCACAAGTACATGCAGTGGCAATAGGAGGGTTTAATTTCCTTCATCTTCTGCTACCAAAGGGCATTTACCAGTCTTCGTAGGGTACTCTTGCTTTTTGATTCTTACAGTTGTTTCTCTGACTTCCAAACCCACGTCACTGAACCTGACAAGTTAACATTTATTGTTTTTATTTTACTTGGCCAACTCCTTTTAATCCTCAGCCCTCAAGATAAGCCCTGAAGAGAAAGTGAAAATACCTATCTGGTGGGCCCCTTCTTCAAGTTGTCAGATCTATCTAGCAAATAAGAATATAGGATGCCCGGTTAAGTTAGAATTTCAGGTAAATGACAACTTTTTAGCATAAGATGTTTTGAATACTTTATTAGTACAATATGTTCTGAATATTGTGTGGCTATCTGAAATTTAACTAGGAATCCTGTATTTAATCTACATCCCTGAAACCTTCATCTTTTCTGTGACTTGAGTTCCAACATGTGGGCATCACAGTAATGTCCTTGGGTTATGATTGGTCTGATTTGTGCAATTTCTGCTCAGATAATCTAAGGTGGTTTAGCGTTGAAGACTCTGTGTATTAGTTTCCTAGAACTGCCATAACAGAGAAACACAAACTGAGTTGCTTGAAACAAATGAAATGTATTGTCTCATAGTTTTGGAACCTGAAAGTCCAAGATGAAGGTGTGCTCAGGGCCGTACTCCTTCTGATTGTATTAGAAAAGGCTCTGTTCGGAGACTTTTTTCTAGCTTCTGGTAGTTTCTTGGCTTGAAGTTTGTTGTAACAAAACTCCAGTTTTCACATGGAGTTCTCCAAATGTGCATGTCTGTCTTTCTGCATGACATTCTTTTATTTAATAAGTACACCAGTTATATTGGACTAGGAGCCCACCCTCCTCCAATATGACCTTGTCTTAATTAATTACATCAATAATGAACCTCTTTGCAAATAAGATGTCATTCTCAGGTATTGGGGTTAGGGCTTCAATATATATTTTGGGGGAACATGATTCAACCTACAAAATATTAAGGGAGACTTTCTAAAACTTAGTTTAATACATTATCTACAATGAGATAAGATCAGCCCAGGGATCTAAACATGTTCATGTAAGTTATAGATTTAAGCAAATAGGAAACTTTTTAATAGATTAAAAATATGTTCTTTAAACTTGGAACACCTTAATTAGTCAGAAATACAGTGTTGCAGCTATACAAAATTATAGAGCAAAGACATTTTCATGCTATGGGAAATATCCATATTATGTTAAATAAATAACAATTACATGATTATACTGTTTATTCAATTAAAACATATTCTGCCTTCTTAGCTAAGTGCCGAGGGTTCAGACATCAAGGCAGCACACACGAGCTTACAGTCTATAAGGGAAGAAGTAAATTGATAATTATTTAAATTATTAATTTGTCATAACCGTTACTATAGTTGATATGGTAATTAAAAATAGGGTGTTATAAAAACATGCACTTGGGAGGAATAGATTTCAAAGTATCTCTGGCATTTTAATACAAAAATAAAGACTAGAGCTATTTGCATTTTGGAAAAATACATTAAAGCATGAACTTATGTATTAAATAAATGGTGAGCATACAAGTTATGCTTCTTGCTTCATAAGTTTTGGGTAGTATATTTATTTTAAGAATTCCCAATTAACTGCTCAAGCATCCTTTGGTTTCAAGGGCTTCTCATGGGACTGAGCATAAAAACTAAGCTTTTTTGCTATGGCTTGTAAATTCTTGTCTCCATCTTTAATCTAATTTCCTATCATAGACCTTCCATTCTCTAATAACTTGCTCCTCTCCAGCCACACTGGTTTTATTTCTATTCCTTGTTCTGGTCTTAAGGCCTTTGCACTTGTTATTTTTTCTATGTAGAAAGCTATTCATCCAGATCTTGGACAGGGCAACCCTGTGCTCATTATCTGAGTGGACATTCCTGATAACTAAGATAGCTCTCTATCAGAGTCACTTCTACCCTGTGGCATTTTTATTAGTTTTGCAGCCGTTTCAGTTTCTAAAATAATCAAGGGTTTTGTTTTGTTTAGTTTTGCTGGAAACTTGAGTTTTTAATTTGCAGCTATTTGTTTTACTGTTAAATAGGAACAACTGAGTAGTGTGAGGCAAGCTACGTTAAATTCTTTGATATTCAGATTTAGCAGTTTTAGATTGGGCAGAATGATCCCTGTCAATTGTTGGTGAAAGAATTCAATAGGGATTTTTGTGTTGCCATTTCCCTTATTTATGTATTTATTTATTTGACATTTTAATTCAGTATAGTTAACACAGTGTAATATTAGTTTCAGGTGTACGTAATACAGTGATTCAACACTTCCATACATCACCAGGTCCTCATTTCAAGAGCTCTCCTTAATCCCCATCACCTATTTCACCCAAACTCCTTCCCCTCTGGTAACTGTCAATTTGTTCTCCATTGTTAAGAGTCTGTTTCTTGATTTGTCTCTCTCTCTCTCTTTTTTTTTTTTTTTCCCCTTATGTTTGCTTATTTCTTAAATTCCACATTTGAGTGAAGTCATATGGTATTTGTCTTTCTCTGACTGGCTTATTTAGCTTATTATTATACTCTCTGGCTCTATCCATGTTGTTGCCAATGGCAAGATTTCATTCTTTTTTATGGTTGAGTAATATTCCATTGTATATATATACTACACCTTCTTTATCCATTCATCATTCAGTGGACACTTTGGCTGCTTCCATAGTTTTGCTATTATAGATAATGCTGCAGTAAACATAGGAGTGCATGTGTCCCTCTGAATTAGTGTTTTTTAATATTTTTTGGATAAATACTCAGTAGTGTGATTACTGGATTGTACAGTAGTTCCATTTTTAACTTTCTGAAAAACCTCCATACTGTTTTCCACATTGGCTGCCTTCTCACTTTGCCTTCTTGCCAACAGTGCATGAGGATTTCTTTTTTTCCACATCCTTGCCAGCACTATTTTTCTTGTGTTTTTGATTTTAGCCATTCTGACAGGTAAAGTCATCTAGTTTGAGAAATCGGTTTCCTTAACTCTCTGTGTTTCCCCAACAGAATGGGCTCTGTGACAGCTAGCATTGGAAATGTAATTAGATAGGGAAACACATTTTCTGAAGGTTCACCTATTCAACACATTTAAGGTATTACACTGACATTAATATTTAGGACATTGGTGAAAAAGTATAAGAGGAAGCAGTGTGAAAATAAGAACAGAAATAGGTCAAGAAGATAGTAGAGTAGTCCCTCACCAACAGTGACTCATGTGCTCTCAGGTTAGACCTTGCCATGCTGTCTCAATTTTGTTGAATGAATGAGGGAAGGAGGGAGGGAGGGAAGGAAGGAAGGATGGAAGGAAGGGAAAAAGGGAGAGAGGGAGATGTTTATATTCTTTAGGGGCAATGAGTTCAGTATTTTCTTCCTGAAGTCATCCAACCCCATTCCTAATCATTCTAGAACCCTATGTCTGAATGAGCTAGTTCTGCTTTTAATACTGGGAGGATCTACGCAGAGAACTGACATCCTTCTATATAGAATAGACCATTGTTCTGCTAGAAGAACTAATCCTAAAAATAATATTTCTGTTTTGGAATTTAGGTAGCATTTATTCCCAGTCATTGTTTTGTCCTCTTTTCTTGGGAGCTCTTTGCTTGGGAGACTTTTTTTGTCAATCAGACAGACAAGAGGAATTTTACTGGGGGTAGAACAAGGGTTTGTGAACATGCTATGTTTACAGCCTGACAAATACTCCTTGCACACATCCCCAGAATCTGTTTGATTTCCTTCCCTTTTCCTTACTCACTGAAACCTAAATATTTAATGTGTAAGATTCTATTCAGATAAAAGAGGCTCATTGCCAGCTTTGGGTTAGTACTTCGCCTGAGGACATGAACAATTACAAACTGTGGAGAGTTATGTATATCCAATGTTGTCAGTATCAGCTGTAATAATCAATGGATTTTTTGTTTTATTCTCATGCTTAAAACCAGCATCTGCTCTATCCTCATAATAAAAATGAATGAGTTTTTCAAACTGTATTTTATTATCTATTCAGCTTTGTGTTTGAAAATCAATATTGTTGCACACTTGATTGCATTTCTTCGTTACCAGTCAGTTTTCCCTGTAGGCTTTTTTTAAATTTGCTGAAATTAACTGCAATCAGGGCTTCTTATTCTTGTCTATAAAGCCCACATTTAAATTAAAAATGAGTTCTCCAAAAATAGTTTACTGCTTCTGGCTGTGTTCTTTTCACTATCAAAACATAAACACACACACACACATACACACACGTACACACACAACTGGGCAAACAAACAAAACAATTAAAATGAGAAAAATGAATCACAGTATATTTTATAGACATACATATTTCATAAATGTATGGATATTTTACACTAGAAAATTGGGTTAATGAAGGTTTACATGGGCCTAATGTAATTGCATTCTGATATTGCTGCATGAGGCACCTCTATAATATTTGCTGGCATTAGCTTGTCACATTTTTATCTAATTAAAGGTTGAAATAAAGGAAATCTTTTTTAATTTTTTTTAATGTTTATTTATTTTTGAGAGAGACAGAGACAGAATGCGAGTGGGTTAGGGGCAGAGAAAGAGGGAGACACAGAATCAGAAGCAGGCTCCAGGCTCTGAGCTGTCAGCACAGAGCCCGACGTGGGGCTCGAACTCACGAGCTGTGAGATCATGACCTGAGCCGAAGTTGGATGCTCAATGGATTGAGCCACCCAGGCACCCTTCTAAAATAAAGGAAATCTTAACTGATCTGTAGTCTTTCAGCTTTTGTTGATACTTCATTTAGATAGATGAAATAACTTTCTTCCTATTTAAGTTTAGTGGCTGGAAGTTTCATCAAAAAACTCTATTTTAGGGGCACCTGGGTGGCTCGGTCCATTACATGTACATCTTCAGCTCAGGTCATGATCTCACAGTTTGTGAGTTCAAGCCCCACATTGGGATCCCTTATGTCTGCACAGAGCTCACTGTAGATCCTCTTTTTCCCACTCTCTCTGCCTCTTCCCTTACTGTGCTTTGTCTCTCTCTCATAAGTAAATAAATATTAAAAAATCATTTAAAAACCCCAAAAAAGCTTTATTTTAGAAGACTTTGATTTCTAAATTTAAAATATGCCTTCATCCAGATGGCCAACCAACACATGAAAAAATGCTCAACATCTCTCATCATCAGGGAAATACAAATCAAAACCACAATGAATTACCACCTCACACCTGTCAGAATGGCTAACATTAACAACTCAGGCAACAACAGATGTTGGCAAGGATGCGGAGTAAGGGGAACCCTTTTGCACTGCTGGTGGGAATGCAGACTGGTGCAGCCGCTCTAGAAAACAGTATGGAGTTTCCTCAAAAAACTAAAAATAGAACAACCCTACGACCCAGCAATTGCACTACTAGGTATTTCTCCAAGGGATACAGGTGTGCTGTTTCGAAGGGACACATGCACCCCAATGTTTATAGCAGCACTGTCAACAATAGCCAAAGTATGGAAAGGGCCCAAATGTCCACTGATGGATGAATAGATAAAGAAGATGTGGTATATATACACAATGGAATGTTACTTGATGATCAAAAAGAATGAAATCTTGCCATTTACAACTACGTGGATAGAACTAGAGGGTATTATGCTAGGTGAAATTGGTCAGAGAAGGACAAATATGACTTCACTCATTTGAGGAATTTAAGATACAAAACAGATAAACATAAGAGAAGGGAAACAAAAATAATATAAAAACAGAGAGGGGAGTAAAACGTAAGCGACTCTTAAATATAGAGATCAGGGGCGCCTGGGTGGCTCAGTCGGTTAAGCGTCCGACTTCAGCTCAGGTCATGATCTCGCGGTCCGTGGGTTCAAGCCCCACTTCGGGCTCTGTGCTGACCGCTCAGAGCCTGGAGCCTGTTTCAGATTCTGTGTCTCCCTCTCTCTCTGACCCTCCCCCATTTATGCTCTGTCTCTGTCTCAAAAATAAATAAACGTTAAAAAAAAATTAAAAAAAAATATAGAGAACAAACAAGAGGGTTGCTGGGGGGGGGGGGTTGTGGAAGGGGGGATGGGCTAAATAGGTAAGGGGCACTAAGGAATTTACTCCTGAAATCATTGCTGCACTATATGCTAACTAATTTGGATGTAAATAAAAAAAGAAAAAGATAATAACATATGCCTTATACCTTTGTAGCAGAAACTCCTCTGCTGCTACTTCATTTTTTCAGTATGATGCGTGTCTAACCAATTATGCTCTAAGTATATTTAAATACTTACATTGGAAACATTTAGCCTTTTCAACATTTAAATTATATGAAAGCATTTATTTGACAATATGCCTTTCCTGTGATTACCCATTATTCATTTGTGAGCAGTAATACAAAATAGAACATATTTCTTTTTTTTTATTAAATTTAATTCTGGGACATGTGTAAATTTTCTCTGCATTTTAATGTACATACTAGCATTTGTTAATGAATTAGAGATAAGAAATGTCAGCTTCAAATGACAATCTTTTCTAAGTGAAAACAGGTTAGAAAAAAAATCACATATAAGCTTAAGTAGATGATTCACTATCATAAATAATATAATAAGAACAAATTGTATCTGTTATGATCTTGTGCCTTTTTCTTCCTTTTCTTTTCAATCTTAGTCATAAAAATAAATTACAATTGTTGCAGTTTTAGTGATCCTTTTAAAAGCTCTTGTCAAAAAGCATGGTGTCAACCATGTTTTTAGAAAAGGTCCTTGAAAAAATCAGTTACAAATACCAATGAGACTGATACTCATAAAATCAGGTGACATGTATCTCATTTAGAATTTATTTTAAAAATACCTTTACTGTTGATTCTTATTTAGTGCCTTTGGGGGTGTTGAGTACCTTTAGGGGTGACAGACTAGGTAACATATACTTACCCTCATCAGGAGATGCCGCCCTAGTCCTTAGTTTGCCATCATTTTGATGATTTTTATTTCTATACATGTAGTTAACATAACCATAGCAACATACCAGGATCCCATATACAAGTGTAAAGCAGTTTTACACCAAGAGTCACTGCTAACATTTACTGAGCACTTACAATGATATAGGTGCTGTATAGTTTCAGTCACTTCCATTAACCAATCCATGTGATAGGAATTCCCATGTTGCATTTGATGACCACAGGGAGGTTAAATTAACTTTTCCCCAGGTCATATATATGTAGAGAGAGATGCTGAAAATTGAAATCAGACAGTCTGAATACAAAGTCAGTGGGCTCAAGCACAGGCTATATCTGCTTTAGGTGATGACTAAATTAGTGATATATGATTGTATAATTTCCTTAGCCTAATATCACAGTGTCTTGCTCATGGTAGTTGTTACATAAGTATTTGCCAAAGGTATGATGAGGATGGGAAGATGTTAAAATTTTATATGGGGGAAAAGCCACTTGGATTGGCTTCACCTCCAAGTTCGAATCTATCACTTTCTTGTTCTTGTCAACTCTATAACATTGCAAATGTGAACTAACCCATTGGAGCTTTGATTTATTCATATATAAATTGGCATATCAATCTTATTATTATATTTAATTATTCCCACTTCTGTACCTTCCATTTTCAAACACTTACCATTATTTATTTTTATATCTTTCTTTCCTACAAGATGATAAGCTCCTGCAGGATAAAGACTTTTATTTAGCTATATAATTGAGAATCTAGGCAGAGTTTGACATGTGGCAGGCGCTCTGTATAAATAATAATTGAGTTAAGAGTTTAATTAATTTTGTTTACCTAAATTCAGCTATTTTTAATTTGCGTCTGTCTTGTCTCAGTGATTGCTCTAAAGATGTTTTCGTTTTCACTGACATGTGAGGCAAAGCTACATACAATAAATTGGGTAAAAAATCATATGTGGTATATACCTGGCACAACATTGTCTGCACTGTTAAAATCCTTATGTTCCTAGTCTGTAGATCAAAAAGGCATAGAGCCCATTACCTATGATAAATCTTTTGTATAAAAAGTGTGGAAGGATAGCAGGAAACTTTATGAAAGTTTTCAGCAATCATCTTTTTTGTCACCTTACTCTTTACACTTTTGTAACCAAGGGATGTCTATTTCTGTGCCTTTAAGTTTTATGCATCAGACATTATTGCTATGTAATGGCTGTTATAAAAAAGGTAGCAAGAGGTAAGAGAACAAGAACTGGATAGCTGAAATTCCACTAAAACCTGACTGTCAGGGTGCCTGAGTGGCTCAGTTGGTTAAGCATCTGATTCTTGATTTTGGTTAAGGTCATGATCTCATGGTTGTGAGATCCAGCCTTGTGTCTGGCTCTGTGCTGGGTGTGGAGCCTCCTTAAGATTCTCTCTCTCCCTCTTCCTCTCTCTCTCTCTCTCTCTCTCTCTCTCTCTCAAAATGGATAGATTGATAGACAAATAGATAGATAAAGCTGATTGTTGTTGCTAAGTGAAAAATACCCATTAGGTAAGTTATTCATTGAATTATAATGCCAGACATCATGACCTATTCCATTTTGCAGTTTTAAGGCTATCTTTCAGCCAGGAAAAGGTATATCAATGAGCCTGAAGACACATAACATTTTGAAAATGACAACTACATTTTCCTTTAGCTGGAAATTCTGAGTTTTCCTCGAACAACATCGTCATTATAACTGTTTGGTTTGGGGTTTCTGGTAAAAAGAAGAGGAAGAGGGAGAGGGAGAGAGGGAGGAGAAGAAGGAGGAGAGATGGAAGAAAGGAAAGAAGGGAGGGAGGGAAGGAGGAAAGGAGGGAGGAAGGAAGGAAAGAAGCAATGACCTTTTATTATAGTCTCACTTTATGGCACTTAAATAAATTTAACGTATGTCCGTGTAGTGGTAGATTTGGGCTCTTAAAAACACTTGAATGCCTCCCTACTTCTTTGTTCTCTCCATCCCATCAATGAGTTACTTCACTGTCTTTCTTCTCTGGAAAACTCTTACAACTTTTGGCTTTTATCTTTGCCTCCAATATTTCTTCCTTCCAATCCATGTTCTTCATTACTACCTGTTATTTTTCTAAAAACATATCTCTGTAAAGCTCTGTGTAATTGTGGGTTGTTACTGATCTGATTTCACTCTGCCTTTTGCTCACTTTGTTCTAGCCATATAGGCTGCCTCTTGAGCACACCAAGCAAGTTCCCACCTCAGAGATGGAACACTCACTATTCCCTCTCCAGAGAAAACTCTGCCCCCGGATAAACACATGACTTGCTATCTCAAGTTTTTTTTTTTTTTTTTTTTAGGGATCACTGCAAAGTTACTTCATTGGGGAAGACTTCTCTGACTCTATGACATTTGTGAGGTTGCAAACTATGACCCATAGGCCAAATTTGTCCACTGCTTATTTTTAAATGGCCTGTGAGCTAAGAATGGTGTCTATATTTTTAATTGGTTGGAGAAAAAAGATTAATGATTGTGATACTTGAAAATTACATGAATTCAAATCTTAGGGTCTATAAATAAGGTTTTGTGAGAACCTACTTACACTCACAGTCATTTACTTAACTGCCCACTGTTGCTTTTGTGCTATGGTGGCAGAGTTTAGTTGCAGCACAGATGGCTAACCTTAACAGAAAAGCTAGTTGATCTCTGCTGCATATAATTTTATATCTCTCATACAACCTGATACTCTCTAATTCTTTTTCCCTGCTTTACTTTTCTTCATGTTTCTTGTTACCATGCTATTAAGTAAATGTTTTTATTCAAATACAGTATACAGAGGTTCCTAGGTGGCTCAGTAGGTTTAAGCATCAACTCTTGATTTCAGCTCAGGTCATGATGTCATGGTTTGTGAGATCGAGCCCCATGAAGAGCTCTGTGCTAACAGCAGAGCTGTTAGTGTGTGATTCTCTCTCTTCTCTCTCTGCCTCTTCCCCAGCTCGTACATGTGCACACATACACACTCTCTATGTTTTAAAATAAGTATTAAAAATACATATACAGAAAAATGAAAAGATTATATGGATTACTAAATCAGCTACCCGAACCAAGAAATAGAATATTATAGGACCCAGAAAGTTTGTAGAAATCCTCCACTTTTTATCTTCCCCCCAGTGAAACTATTCTGACTTCTAACAATATAGATTAATATTGTCTCTATATGATCTTTATATAAATGAGATCACACCATATATAATTTTTGTGTCTGGTATCTTTCACTTAACATTACATTTGTGAGATTTATCTGTGTTATTAGTTTTGCATAACAAGAGTTAATTCAATTTAATTACTTACATCATTCCATCTTACCAGTAAACCACAGTTATGAAAATTCCATTTTACTATTTAAAAAAAATTTTTTTAACGTTTATTTATTTTTGCTACAGAGAGAGACAGAGCATGAATGGGGGAGGGTCAGAGAGAGAGGGAGACACAGAATCTGAAACAGGCTCCAGGCTCTGAGCTGTCAGCACAGAGCCCAACGCGGGGCTCGAACTCACGAACTGTGAGGTCATGACCTGAGCCGAAGTCGGATGCTTAACCGACTGAGCCACTCAGGCGCCCCCATTTTACTATTGATGTACATTTTTATTATATCCCATTTTGGATTATACACATAGTATTTCTATGAACATTCTTTGCATGTCTTTTAGTGCGCATATGTATGCACTTCTGCTGAATGTATACCTAGAGGTGGAAGTATTAAATCATAGGGTATGCAAATCAGCTTCAGTAGATATTGCCAACAATTTCCCAAAGCAGTTGTACCAATTTCCACTCTTACTGGAAATGTATGAGCGTTCCAGTTGCTCCACATACTTGCCAACACTTACTATTTTCTCTTTTTTAAGCTTAAATCATTCTGTCTGAATCTTTTCATTAGAATGTGAACTTTGTGAGAGAAAGGATTTTATATCTTTAATTACCATATGCACAATGGCTAGTATTGTTATATTAAATGGCTAGTATTCAACTAGTGTTGAATGAATGAATGCTTGAGTGGTAAGGCTGTAGGGAGAAGGACAAACTATTTCAGAGTCTAAGGTCCTTCCTCTGCTGGTGCTAGTTTACTCTGAATTGCTGTAACATTTATCTATATCTTTGCAATGGCATTTTACTTTATTATATATTTTTAATGTACATTTCTTATTCTTCCTGTTAAGAGTCAGGGTTTCTCAACCTTGAAACTATTGACATTTTGGGCTGGATAATTCTTGGTAGTGAAGGGCTATCCTGTGCATTGTAAAATGTTGAGAAACATCCCTGGCCTCTACACACTAGATGCCAGTAGCACTGCCTCCATAATGCCACCCAAACCCCTGTAAGTAGTGACAACCGAAGATATCTGCAGATATTACTAAATGTCCCCTGGGAAGCAAATTTGTTCCCATTTGAGAACCAGTGTGCTGGATAATGAGCTACATAAGAATAATCGTTGTATCAACTTTCCCTTCTCTCAAGGTTAACACAGAATTTTACCCATAGTAAATACCTCAACTCTTTTTAAAAAAAATTTTTTTTAATGTTTATTTTTTTGAGAGACAGAGACAGAGCATGAGCAGGGGAGAGGTAGAGAGAGAGAGGGAGACACAGAATATGAAGCAGACTCCAGGCTCTGAGCTGTCAGCACCAAGCCTGACATGGGTCTCGAACCCACAAACCATGAGATCATGACCCGAGCTGAAGTCAGACACTTAACCGACTGAGCCACCCAGATGCTCTGTAAATACTTCAACTCTTAAAGCTTTGTTTAATTCTCTCCTTCTGTATGTCATCATCTGAGAAGCTTTAAAGAAATACAGATTCCCAGAACCCACCCATACCCTACTGAATCATATCCTATGGTATAGGTTCAAGGAATCTGTAAAAGTAAATGGCTCCAAGGTCATTCCAATGAGCACCTTACCCTGAAAATGTCTGCTTCACATGTATCATATTTATCAGTTGATAAATAATTCTAACTGAAGTCAAGATTTTACTGCATATCTATACATAGATACAAAGATTTCCCCTTTAATAATTGCAGATATATGTTTCATCTATTTATTATCTGAAAAACATATTCAATTCACGAATATTGTGTTGATCTAGGCAATCTATACTACTTACATTTCAGAGTTCTTATTTTTAATAAGGTCATTATTTTGTTTTGAAACATATCTGACATTGCAACTATTTTTTATGCTTCCAGCTTTCTGTGAGAAATGCAGTGGGAAGAATTTTGTTAATTATACACCATCTTTACACTGTTATATTCAGTGTAAAAATCATAACAGTAAAAATCGTAGTAGTAATCAGAGCAGATGGCAATGAAAAAGAAATAGCCACTTCTTTAGAAATAAAAGAAGGAACCAATTTATATGTGCCTCTCCCTCTTAACTTTGAATTGTAAAAAAACCAACAATATAAAGCACAAAAGAGATTGTATTTTGCAGCTACATTTTTTTCAAGTGATATATACACTGGACTGGTAAAATTACATTTTTATGCAATGGCAAGACAATGTTTACATTTGACTTTTAGTTTTTATTGATTTTAGTGTAGGTTATTGTCAGACTTTCGTATGTTTCCTTAGATTTACCAAGTAAAAGGAAATATATTTTTACTTACTGTCACAAACTACAATATTAATAGTGAAATGTAAATTTTCTTTCATAAAAATTATGGCGCATCTGAAAGCAGTTACCTGAAAGGTGAAAGAAAATCGCTGCTTATTTTCCATTTTTCCATTACTCCCCAATTTTTTTGTTTTGTTCTCTTTTTAGTGGTCATTGCCACACACCCACAAAACTATCTAGTATGATTATTAAATTATGGGTTTCCTTCATTGTGCATATTTAATTTATTGCCAACTTGAATTGAATTTTAAGCCTATAATTGAAACATTCCTATTTTTAAAAGCTCATCTGTGCTCTATGCTGCTAGCTGCCTATCCAATATACACGCTCTCCTCTTCCTTACAACGAGAACTTGATGATTTTCAGACTGGAAATCAGTCCAATTTAAAGTAAACAAACCAAAAATCCTACATATCCCATGCAGCTCTTAAGTGGCCACGTGACACAATTTTGACTAATCAAGTATAAGCAAAAGTCACCAAGTAGAGTTCTAGGAGAGCTCTTAAAAGAGATAATTTCAACTGGCAGGTGCTTTTCCTCCTTTGCCCTTCCTCCTCTTCTTAGCTAGAACTTGAAGTTAACAGCCATCTTTCAACAATGAGGTAAAAAAAAAATCATGAGGGCAGAAAACATATGATAATTCTGACTCAACAGGAAGAGAAAAGAATGTGGGTTTCTAAAAGCATCATGCTGCATTTAAACTGGCCTGCCTTGTTTTATAAGAAAATAAAATGATTACTTAAACAACTTTAAATTGTGATTTCTGTTATGTTCCACTAAACCAATTCCTAGTTGACATACCATTCCTTTACCATGAGCCTTATGGTGGGCCTTGGCCTTGCCTGTCCTGGTCATTTTGGTAACCACCTTTCTCCTTATTCTTGAACTTCAAGCAGTTTTTATATTCATCCTCTCCCCAGAAGTGCCATTGCCGACCTGTCAGTTCTACTGACTGCTCTGTCTATGTAATCTCTACAGGTTTACTTTTTCATCTTCCATTATGGTCTCCATTCTCTGTTTCAGGAAGCTGGTTATATTTCAGTATATTTCTGTTGTTTGTTCATGCTTAATCCTACAAAAATATGGTGACTTAGCTATATGCTTATATTTAAGAATGGAACCCTGGAGGATTGATTGGAAATTCTAGACACAAGCTTCATATCACCTTGGGCTTCACTCAGGTTTAAAAGAGATGAGGCTATTTCTTTGGAGATCCCCTAATATCACTATTTTTATGTCCTTTTTCTTGGTTTCCTCAAATTCTGCACAAATACCCTTCTCCCTCCTGCATGCAAGATACAAGTCTGCTGTCAGCACTTTAGAAGCCACAGGGGAAAGGCTGAGTAGTCTCAATATTGCATTTTGTAGAATTTTACTTCTCTGTTTTCCAACATACTATTCATCTCTTCTTCTTGGTATCTCCCATTGTGGAGATCCTGTTTCCCTTGTTCCAGAGGATAAATTCCAGTCTTCTCCCAGGTAGAGAAGAGATAGTTGCCCAGCTGGCAGGATGGCGTGGGAGTGAGAATTGTAGAAAGGGAGTGTCTGTCTACCTGCTTCTTTGGCAACTTTTCATTCTCTCTCAGCTAGTTTCTGAAGCTTTGTGGGTGTTTTGATATGAATCACGTTGCTTCTTTGCTGTCTCCGTTGTCAGCTTTGATTTGAGCTTTCCTAGACCTCTTCTTCTGTTATGATTCATTCATTTGCTTTCTACTTCCAGTCTTTTGTTGTTCCTGTCTCTTCTCTTGATATGGGTTTCTCCATAAAACAAACAAAACAAAGCAACCCTGTTTATGTTGTTTTTGTGTCTACTTGAGAGGAAGCAGTGGTTAATACCTATTTCCAATCTCTCATCTTTAACCAGGAAATTACACTTTCATTCCAAATGTTTATTATTACTATAATAGAAATACCCATTTTATTTTATTAAAATAAAAAAATTTTTAAATGTTTATTTTTTGAGAGTGCGGGCAGAGGAGGGGCAGAGAGAGAGGGAGACACAGAATCCAAAGCAGGCTCCAGGCTCTGAGCTGTCAGCACAGAGCCCGACCAGGGCTCGAGCTTAAGGACCACAAGATCTTGACTTGAGTTTAAGTTGGCTGCTCAACCAACTGAGCCACTCAGGCACCCCAGAAATTATCAGTTTTAGTAAATGCTGAAACACATTTTAGAAATGATGGTTAACACGGGGTGCCTGGGGTAGCTCAGTCAGTTTGAGCGTTCGACTTTGGCTCAGGTCATGATCTCACAGCTTGTGGGTTTGAGCCCTGCACTGATGGCTCAGAGCCTAGAGCCTGCTTCGGATTCTGTGTCTCCCTCTCTCTCTGTCCCTCCCCGACTCACATTCTATCTCTCTCTTTCAAAATAAACATTAAAAAAATTAAAAAAAAGAAATGATGGTTACCATTAGTGTTATTTCTTTAGACTCTATTTTTCCCTACACATATATTCAATAGCAATGTTAATATATTTAATATTTAAATTTATGACATATAACTTACATATTATACAAATATAAAATATATGAAGTAACATATAAACATGTATAATACGTGTATATTTAAGTAAATTATCGTCACTTTTGTAGCCTGTTTTTTAAAAATTTCCTATTATATCATGAGCATTGACTCAAAATGAAATATTAATTGGAACGTGGTTTTTAACGGTTGCATGGTATTCAATCCTGTAAATGAACACAGTTTTTAAAAGTACTTCTTTATCATCAGAAACGAAGGTCATTTTCTGAAATCCAGTTCATTCTCAGTGGGCATCCTGCTCTTGCCTCTGTTCTCATAAGTGGCGCACTTACTTTCATCAAACTCCCATGGTGAGGAGGAATTCCTTGACCTCTATTTATTGACAGAGAGGCGTATTGCTAAATCAGCTCAGAAGGTCCTCCAAAGATACTCAAGAGAAATCCTTCCTGAAGAACAGAGCGATGGTTGCCGGAAGTTCGCACTGTGTGGATTGTTGCTGCTGCTGCTACTGCCACATTGTGTGTGTGTGTGTGTGTGTGTGTGTGTGTGTTGGGAGGGTGTGCAGTATGGTTGGGAAGATTGCAATAAAAATTATTTCTTTTTTTAAATCCACATAGACCACCCGGTATGCATGGATTTTACACTCTCCATGGTAGGTGTGGCTAAGATAACTGTTATATAAATACTAGTTTATTTGACATTCCCAAGGCATTAAAATTGAAATTTATCCCCTCAAAGCAGCTATTGGGTTTGAGACTGGATGCTCTACGAATGTAAACTATTTACATGCATGCTGACATTTACTTTGTTTCACTGGTTGTGATTAAATTCTTTCTTTTTTACATTTTTTTTAATGTTTATTTATTTTTGAGACAGAGACAGAGCATGAACGGGGGAGGGTCAGAGAGAGGGAGACAAAGAATCTGAAACAGGCTCCAGGCTCTGAGCTGTCAGCACAGAGCCTGATGCGGGGCTCGAACTCACGGACCGCGAGATCATGACCCGAGCTGAAGTGGGCTGCTTAACCGACTGAGCCACCCAGGCGCCCCGCGATTGAATTCTTAATGTACAATAGCGATATCTGATTTTCTGAGAATCACGATTCCTTTTTTTCAAAACACATGTCTGATATGGAAAGGTCTATTTCCACTTAAGACCTCACCTTCCATATCCATGGTTGCAAACATTAAATAAACTACATTGCATGATGGTGAGCACTTGAGCCTGAAGACCAGTTTGGCTACTTAGGCTTTATTTAAATTGAGAGCTAAAGGTCACGTCATTTAACCAGAATGAAGTCGTTTATCTTTTCTAGGCTTTACTTTCATTGTTTGAGAAATAAATTTCTCCTCTGTATCATCAGAGTCTTGATAACAAGGCCAAATGAGATCATTTCAAGTTGTCCCTTAAGTTTTTAGGGACGTTTGCAAAAGTCCAGAGTCCCGAGAACCAGTTATCTCCTCATTTCTCCTGTTTTTTTTATTTTAAAGTTTTATTTATTTATTTTTGAGAGAGACAGCACATGCGTGAGAATAGCAGAGGGCTAGAGAGAGATGGAGAGAGAGGATCCCAAGCAGGCTTCACATTGTCAGTGCAGAGCCCAGCTCGGGGCTCGAACTCAGGAACCGTGGAACCGTGAGATCATGACCTGAGCTGAAATCAAGAGTCAGATGCTTAACCAACTGAGCCATTCAGCCACCCCCTCATTTCTCCAGTTTAAGTGCCAATTCCTGTGTAACAAACCCCTTTATGTTTCCACAGCATTTGCCTCAGGAACAAAGACAAGATGATCTGATGATACGTTTGTCTTTTCTTCCAGTGTCTAGACTGTGAGCTCCCTAAGGGCAGGGATTTTTGTGCCTTAAAGTCCAGGCATCCAGCAGAGTGCCTGATATACTGAAGGTCTCAGTCAGTGATTGCAGATTGAGTTAAGTGGGGAACGCTTTGCAGAGGGCTTTGTAAATATAAGGTACTTTGTAATAATGCTTCGTGTGCAGGGCTGTGCATTGTACAAGTTCTTTCACATATATTATTCATTCTCTCTTATTTGATCTTCCCCGTACTCCTGTGAAGGCAGATATTAATATCTTCATTTTGCAGAGAGGATTTAGAGTAAGATAGGTTTTGGGGTAAGAAATGAAAAAACTATTAAGTACCCCTTGCAGTTTATGTGAACTTATGAAAAGGAGTCCCTTGGTTATTGAGTGTAGGCTAGTGCCTCTCAGACTGTCAGATTGACAAACCGAGGCATGTTCACAGCTCATTTCTTTAGCACCTTTGAAAGTTTAATAATATGTCCATATCTGCTCATTTTTAAACATCCAAGTGAGCCAATCAAGATGTGAATTAAATAATTTAGTGCTGTTCTTCTAGAAAAATGAAATTCCTGTTCTCTCATTATAATAGAATGTTTTAATGTTTAGTTCTTGTTTATAACTTGCTCTCTTTACACTAGTGGTTTCAACTTAATTTTGTATCTCTTTCGTCTATAATCTCTTTACCTTTAAGTGGTCTTTTATCTTTCCAGGAAACAGCTGACAATACTGTTTTTCAGTTCAGGACGTTTTCATAATTACATTTTTAGCCTTGAGGGAAAAAATTGTATACCTCATCAAATCTTCTAGCTCTGTAACTGAGTAACTTTAACAGTCCCGAATACCACTTGCTGCTATCACAACTTAATTGTGAATTGGGAAAAATAAAACTGCTTTATGATTTTTGACAGTGTTAAATTCTGTTTGAATTGAAGCATTTTATATGATGTTTTGATGTGATCATTAAGTCAATAATGTGGAGTCTCGCAGTTGTTCATCTCAGATGAGAGGCCTTGACTCCTCTGGACCAGCTTCAGTCAACACCAACTTAATAACTTTATATCATTTGGTGCAAACCATTCCTTGAAGTGACAACACATTGCTAGGTTTTTTGTTTGTCTTACAGCAGTCTTTTGTTTGTAAATTTAAGACTTCTCAGTAATGTATTGTAGCTGGGCTAGTTTTTCACACTTTGCCTGCCAGGTAGATCTTATGAAGAGGCATCTTTGATGCTAGTTTAGGTAGATCTGCTAAGCATCTGCAGTGGTTCTGTCTTCTGGAAAATAAGCTACCACAACTGACACACATGGAAAAGTCTCTGTTACCTTTTATATTCATCAAGCTTTCTTCTCTTTTGCAATATCTGTGATGTATATTGGGCTGGTTGTTGCTTTAGTCTTAGTCCTTTTTTCCTTTAAGATAGAAAAGGAGGATATTGTTGAATGTTCCAACAGAAGGCATTCTGATGTGAACTTTTACCTATATGAAGACATAGGGCATTCAAGGCCTTTCACCATCTGACACACGCCCAAAATTATGTGCTCAGTCCCCGTCACTTTTCCTGAGAAATTGTATGCTTCAGGCAAACCGGAATGCTAACCATCCTATCAACATTTCAGGTACTAGCTTACCTCTGTCCTTCTGTTCCTCCCTCTCCAGAAATCCCTCACCTAGCCTCATTTTTCAATGTCCAGTCCAAACATTAACCCCTGTTCACAGGTTGCACTCCTTGATGCCCCACACTATTTCCAAGTTAGGTAGGTTTAAATGTGCCCTCATGAATGGAAAACACTGAATATATTATGATTGTTTTTTGTCACATGTTTAACATAACCACTAGAGATAAAATTTCTTTCTAAGCAGAGCATTGCTTGTCTTGCATCCCACAATTTTTTATTTGTTAAATTTTCATTATTATCGTGTTCAGACTATTTTTTAATTTGCCTTGTGATTTCTTCTTTGACTCTAGGTTCTATGTAATTATGTTGCTTAATTTCCAAATATTTTGGGGTTTTCCAGAATTCTTTTCACTGTTTATTTTTTAATTTAATTCATTTGTGCTCTGTTATGATTTTAATCCTTTAAATTTCTCAAGACTCATGTCATGGGCCAGCATGTGATCTGTCTTTGTGAATATTCCATGTGCGCTTGAAAAGAGTGTGCAATATACTGTTACTGTAGGCTATAATCTATATATTGGTCATGTTGCATTGAGTTGTGCATGACTTTTATATTCTTTCTGATTTTCTCACTGCTTCTCTCAGTTGCTGGGAAAGGAGTATTAAAATATCCAACATAAATAAGGACTTTTGTTTATTTTTCCTTTAAGTCTATCTGCTTTGTTCACATATTTTGAAGTTTTGTTATTGGATGCATAAACATCTAATTATTGTGGAATATTCCTCTTCACCTGTGATAATACTTCTTGAAGTCTACTTTGTCTGATATTAATATAGTCATTTCAGCTCTTTTCATGCATGGTATGTCTTTTCCCATCTTCGTATTTTTAGACAATTTGTATCATTATATTGAAATGAGTTTATTATAGACAGTATGTAATTGGAATTTACTTTTTATCCAGACTGACAATCTCTGACTTTCCAACATCTGTGCCATAACTGAATCTGGTTTTTATGCTTTTTCTTTCTTCAGATTGTGTTTTTGTCATTCATATGCATTGTAACTTTTTGCTGAAAGCCAGACATGATGTAGTGGGTAAAAGGAATTGCAGTAAATAGGTCATCAGTGTAGGGCGATAAGGTGTGTAGAGAAGGGAAGCATCTTATGGTCTTATGATTGTGCTTTGGTTTTTTAGTGAGCCTGTGTCTCTGGGCTGTGATTTCACAAGTGCTTCTTAGTCCTTCTACCCCCACTGGTGGGATAGGAAGTTTAGAGGGGGCTGAACTTGAATGAATTTTTTTTCTTTTTTTTTTCCTTCTAGGTTGGTTAGGCTCAGATAAAACCCCAATAGAATAGGATCTGCTAAAATAGTTTATCTTGAGGGAATGTTTTACTAAGAACAGAATGCTCTGGACATATTCCAGAATGGTTTATTCCCCCCTGCCCCCCGACTCTGCCAGAAGCAAGAAGGGCTTTTTTTCCAGTATTCATGGTGAAAACCTAGTGGGGTTCCTGAAAGTAAAATATAAAAGTATGGATGTACCCCTAATTCTGGGCCTTCTAGGTATTTTAAACGCTCAGCCTTATCCAAAATAAACTTCTAGCAATTTGCACATTATGGTTAAGACTTCCTAGTGCTGATTCCCATGGAGATTTCTGCTCAGGTAAGTGCTAATTCTCTATTTGTTTTCTGTCTCTCCAGTTCTGGGGGCATCGGTTTGCCCTGTAACCTCAATTCTCTAGTGGATCTATGAAGGCTTGTTGGTTTTCAATTTTTCAGCATTTTACTTGTTGTTAAGTAAGAGTGATGACTTTCAGGTTCCTTAGTTATATGCCAGACTGGAAATTGGAAGTCAGTTTCTGACTTTAATTGAAATATTAGGCCATTTACATTTATTGTGGTTATTTATAATGTTGAATGGAAGTGTACAACCTTGTGATTTGTTTTCTGTGAAGTGGCCATATTCTCTTTGTTCTCTCCCTCCTTTGTTTTCTGCCTTAGTTTTAATTATCTTTTAGTATTCTGTTTTATGTCCACTTTTAGCTATTAGCTTTACCACTGTTTTTAAAGTGGTTGCTCTAAGGTTTATAACATTATCTTTAACAGTCTACCTCGAAAGAAAATTATACTATTGTACTATTTTATATGTAATATGAGAAACACGTTAGTAGTCTGACTTTTTTGATGCAGATGCTGTCTCAGATTAATAACTACTAAAATATTCATATATTTTTGTAGTAGAGTGTCTCTCTCTATAAAAGGGAACAGAAACTAACAAATGATAATGTGCTATATTTTGAAATGTGCTATATATTTGAAATTTAAATATGGAATATTATAGAATTATATAACACAGAATATAATATATTCAAAATAAGGAATATTAGAGAACAAAGAACCATTACGTATGGTGTAATTTCTTAACTTTATGACTAGTATTTTTATGACTTTTTCACTACTCAAACTTATACAGTTTATACTTCAAACAAACACTTTTCAATCTCAATTTTCTGTTTCACAGGAATAATATTTTATCACTTTGATGTATTATGTGCATTCCAGATATCATTTTACTAGAATAATGTTTATTTCATCTTAAAAGGAAATATAAGACAGGATGTTCTTATCATGTGGAGTCTATGGAAATTTTTCTAAGTAATCTTACATAAAGATTATATGAAAAAAATGTTAATATCAGCTCTAAACATATATCTTAGTCTCAAGTAGCCTGATTAAATGCACTGAATAAGAAAGACATTTTTCCATAAATTGAAGAAAATGTCCCCATGAATTCCAATCTGCATTCTTTTCTGTGGACATTCTTTATGATATCAAATCAAAACTCCCTCTACCACATCTTACGCATAAATAACTTTTTTTTATATCTGCAACCAAGGTTTTTGTTCTCAAAATATTTTCTAAAAACCACTTTATTTTGTTAGAGAAGTATGAAATAAATCTAGAGAAATGTAAAGAATCCAAAGGAAAACAGAATAGGGACATTTGCTGGTTCAGATACCATAAAATAGAAAATAATCCTCCAAGAAATCATATAAGAGTATTTTACCTTTTAGGTTTTCAAATGAAGTTAAAATAAATATGAATTCAAGATTTGGAGTTATTGGATATCTTAAACCATATTGTTAAATGAGTTATAGAAAATGCCAAAATGGTAAATACATTTTTCCTTGATTCTTAAACTGAAGAAAAATAATGAATTCACCAAATGTCATACTGAAATCTGAGGCTACAGCTTAGTTTTTATTTTTTCACAAATTGTTCTGTCTCTCTCTTTGCCCATGGATTGGATGACATCATCAGAGCATCTTGGGTTAATCCCCATAGTATAAGACAGTGTTTTAGTTTCCAGAGGTGGCCAATTTTGCTTTTAAGAGAGACCAGTTTTATCAATGTTTTTTTCCTCCCCCCCAAGTCTAGGACTTTTAATCTGTTTCTTCTTTCTTTCTTTCTTTCTTTCTTTCTTTCTTTCTTTCTTTCTCCAAATTTTTATTTAGATTCTAGTTCATTAACATATAGTGTAATACTGGTTTTAGGAGTAGAATTTAGTGATTCATCACTTACATGTAACACCAAGTGCTCATCATAATGAGTGCCTTCCTTAATACACATCACTCATTTAGCTTATCACCCACCCACATCCCTCTGTCGACCCTGTTTGTTCTCTATCATTAAGAGTCTCTTACGGTTTGCTTCCCTGTCTCTCTTTTTTTTCCCTTCCCTTATGTTCATTTGTTTTGTTTCCTAAATTACACATATAAGTGAAATAATTAATATGGGATTTGTCTTTCTCTGACTGACTTATTTTGCTTAGCATAATATACTCTAGCTCCATCCATGGTGTTGCAAATGGCAAGATTTCATTCTTTTTGATGGCTGAGTAACATTCCATTGTATATATACACCACATCTTCTTTACCCATTCATCAGTCAATGGACACTTGGGCTCTTTCCATAATTTGGCTATTCTTAATAATGCTTCTGTAAACATTAGGGTGCATGTGCCCCTTAAAATCTGTATTTTTGTATGCTTTAGGTAAATACCTAGTAGTACAACTGCTGGGTCATGAGGTAGTTCTATTTTTAAGCTTTTGAGGAACCTCCATACTATTTTCCAGAGAGGCTATACCAGTTTGCATTCCCACCAGTAGTGTAAGAGGGTTCTCCTTTCAATGCATTCTTGCCAGCATCTGTTTCCTGAGTTGTTCATTTTAGCCATTCTGACAGGTGTGAGGTGGTTTCTCATGGTAGTTTTGATTTGTATTTCCCCGATGATGAATGGTGTTGAGCATCTTTCCATGTGTCTGTTAGCCATCTGGATGTCTTCTTTGGAAAGATGTGTTTTCATTCTTTTGCCCATTTCTTCACTGGCTTATGTTTTTGGGTGTTGAGTTTGATAAGTTCTTTGTAGATATTGGATATTAGCCCTTTATCTGATATGTCATTTGCAAATATCTTCTACCATTATGTAGGCTGCCTTTTAGTTTAGTTTTCTTGATTGTTTTCTTTGCTGTGCAGAGGTTTTTATCTTGATGAAGTCCCAATAGTTCATTTTTGCTTTTGTTTCCCTTACTTCTGGCAACATGTCTAGTAAGAAGTTGCTACGACCAAGGCCAAAGAAGTCATTGCCTATTCTCCTCTAGGGTTTTGATGGTTGCCTGTCTCACATTTAGGTCTTTTACCCATTTTGAGTTTAATTTTGTGTATGGTTTAAGAAAGTGGTCCAGTTTCATTTTTCTGCATGTTGCTGTCCAGTTTTCCTAACACCATTTCTTGAAGAGATGGTCTTTTTTCCATTGGATATTCTTTCCTGCTTGAGTGAAGATTAGTTAACCATATAGTTGTGGACCCTTTTCTGGGTTTTCTGTTCTGTTCCATTGATCTCTGTGTCTGTTTTGTGCCAGTACCATACTGTCGTGATGACTATCACTTTGAATTACAGCTTGAAATCCAGAATCGAGATGCCTCCAGCTTTGCTTTTCTTTTTTCAGGGTAGCTTTGGCTATTAAGGTCTTTTGTGGTTCCTTCCAAGTTTTAGAATTGTTTGTTCTAGCTCTATGAAAGATGCTGATGGATTTTGTTAGGGATTAAATGTGTAGATTGCTTTGGGTACTATAGACATTTTAACAGTATTTATTCTTCCAATCCATGAGCATGGAATGTTTTTCCATTTCTTTGTGTTCTCTTCAATTTCTTTCATAAGTGTTTTACAGTTTTAATAGTATAGCTATTTTATCTCTTTGGTTAGATTTATTCCTAGGTTTTTTTTTAGTTGTTTTTGGTGCAGTTGTAGATGGGATTTATTCCTTGATTTCTTTTTCTGCTCCCTTATTTTTTGTGTATTGAAATGCAGAAGATTACTGTACACTATCAGTATATTTTGAAGAGTCTATTTCAACAACTCTAGGGCCACTACATATCTGTAGACTGCAACCTTGTATGGGCCCTCAGCTCTGATCAGTAATTTTGCCGTGTCTAGTAACCTTTCCTGTTCCCCTTAGTTGCTTTATCCAAATTCTCACGAATCTTCCTTGAGATCTCAAAAATTCTCTGTCTCTTATTCTCTTATTCTCTCTCTTCCTGATTCCTCCCCCCCAATCTTGTTTTATATTTTATAGAAAAAAAAATAAGCCTATACAAGAATACTGATAGCTGTATCCAACCCTATCTACTTATCTCTGACCCCTTGGCCTTTTTTTAAAGAAAATTCCCTCTACTTAGTGACCATATTCCCTTTCTCTCTTCTCAGAATACTTTCTACCTATCACTCATTTCCATCACCACATTGTACTATAAAGATTTATTTATGGATTTTTCTCATTAGACCTTGAGCTCTTTGAAGAAAAAGACTGTTGTTTTTGTTTGTTTGTTTGTTTTTCACTTTGTATCCCTGAGCCCTTTTATAGTTCCTTGAACAGATGCTTTCATTTGTTCATTAAAAAACAATCATTGATATCCTACTATGTGCCAGGCACTGCTGTAACCTCTAAAGATACTCTGGTAAGGAAGACAAAGTCCTTACCATCACGGAGCTTACATTTTAGTTTGAAGGAGAAGTATATTTTAAATTAATATACACACACATACAGGTCTATATGTCAGTTAGTGTTAATTACTCTGCTAAGAACTAAAAGTAATTTGATAACAAAAGACAGACAGATTGGCTACTAAGACTGGGTAGTCAGTGAAGACTTTACTAAGTAAGTTTTATATACTCTGAGGAAGTTTATTACTATTATTATTATTATTATTATTATTATTATTATTATCTAAAAGATCAGAATAGCAAGAAAGAGCCTAACCTGGGACAGTCTGAAGAAAGAATCTTCCAGGTGGAAGGAAGAACTAATGCACAAGCTCAAAGTAGAAATGAGTTTGGCTTATTTGAGCATAATGGGTAAAGGCACAGAGGATATAGATTCAGAAGCTGAAGCTGAAGAAAGAGGCAGGAATCGGACAATGTAAGATTTAATAAGTCAGGGAAGGAGTTTCAGTGTTGTTCTAAGAATGAGAGAATGCCATGGGAGGATCTTACAATGTAGCTTGACATGAACTATTTACATTTTAGAAAGAACATGCTGACAGCTGGGTATGAATATACTGAAGAGCAACAGTGAATTCAGGGAGACTGATTAGAAGGTTATTACAGTTGTTCAGATGAGATACAGTAGCAGCTTGAATGAGGTTAGTAGCAGCAAAAATGAGATAAGCAGTGAGATTTAGGGTGTGATTTGGAGGAAGAGTTGACAAGTTCCTGAGGACTAGATGTGCAGTAAGCAGGAAAGGGATCTAAGATAATACCTAGGCTTTTGGCTTGAGCTTTAGGGTGGACAGTGATATTTATTTACTGAGATGATCCCACAGCCAGTCCTCCCTCCTGCTGGAGAAAAGGGGCAACCTCTAAGCCACTTAATGCTCCAGCTACCATACCTGGGGCCACATATTTTCTCCCCTCAAAAGAAGAGGTTGTTTCCAGCCTACTTTTCCATGCATTACTGCCCCTTGCACACTGGCCATACTACCATGTCTTTAGAGAGAAGAAGCCCTCTTATCATTTGTTGCTTCAGGTCCTGGAAAGGACCTCCTCTCTCCCCTTTGTTGGCAAAGCACTGGCACCTACAGGAAAGAATGGTCAACCCCTAAACCCATAGCGTCTATCCTGAACTGGCTACCCACGTCTCTTCAGGAGGCAATCAGAATTCAGCTCATTGTGCCCACATTCCTCTTTACCTCATTTACCCACAAACCAAGTCCCCAAGTCTTCTGTCATCCATCAAGCCCTCAACCTGTGCCTTCTGTAGAAGCACTAACTGGCTTGATTTCTCACACTTCATGTCCTCTTAAACACATTCTCCACCATTTTTTAGGATAATCTCTGAACTTTCTCTTCACTTTTTAGGCCTCATTGAAACCTGATTATCCTCTGAAAACATTACTTCTCCTAAAGCCCTCTAAGTGCAGGTTGCTTTTCCAGGTCTTTCAGGGATATAAGTGGGATAGAAATTCTTCATCTCTGTTTTCTACCTTCCGGGAATTGCAGGAACATACTTTGCTTTTTTGCCTGTATCATAGATGAATGCTTTCTACTCCTCAATCTCCCACTTGTGTACAGATTCCATGTCCACCCTATTTTGGAAGGACATCACACCACAAATTTCCCCTTTTACTCTTCTGTTCAACATTTTTTCTCTTGTTACTGGAACAGTCTCATCAGTATGCCAGCAAGTTGTATTTCTCTCAATCAAGGAAAAAGAAAACCTAACCTTTTCTTGACTCTATTCCTACCAGCTATCACCCCCTTTTTCTTACTTTCCTTTATAGTGAAAATATTCACAAGAGTTACTATACTTACTTTTCCCAATTGTTCTCTCCTTTGTCTCTTCCCCTTCTTTCATTTGGTACCTTTTTATTTTGATCTACTTTCTACCATACATAAAAGTTTAAAAAATAGCATAACAAATTTCCATGTATGTTATAGCCAGAATCACCATTTGTTTACATTTTGTTCTTCTGTTATCTATTTATCTGTTTGTCTGTCTATCTATCTATCTATCTATCTATCCACATACACTGAGTCTTTTGAGAGTGGTTGGGGACACTGTGCCCCTTACCACTAAACACTGTAATGTGTACTTCCCAAGAATAAGTCCGTTCTCCTTCCATCACCACAGTAAAGTTATCAAAATCAGAAAATTAAACATTCCTGCAACTCCATTATCCAATACAGTGTATACATTCAAATTCTGTCAGTCGTCTCAGTGCAACTCCATGATCACACGTTGCACTTAGTTATCATGTCTCATTAATAGCCTTTAATCTGAAACTATTCCTTAGGCTTTCTTTACCTTTGCTGACCTTTATATCATTCCTAAATGTACTCCTTTTAGCCATTTCCTCCTACCATTCTACTGAAACAACTCTCCTTAGCATGACCATTATTCTCCAGAGTTCTAATGGTCTACTTTCTGTTTCATCTGACAGCAGCATTTGGCACCAGTGATCACTCTATTTCCCTCGATTTAGATTAATAGAGTCTACTGGGACCCTCACAATCTTTTGACGTCCCTCCCTGATCCCTGGCATCTCCTCAGTTTTCTTTGCTGGTTTCTTCTGTGCTTTGTCACCTTTTAAAGTTGGCTAGCCCCAAGAGCTCAGTTCTAGAGCATATTCTCTTTACCTACACTCACCACCTCAGCGATCTCACATTGTCTCAATGGCTAACCACTTCCAGATACACATTTCCAGCCTGGGAGTCTCTCATAAACTCTAGGCTGAGTATCATCCTCCCACTTGCCGTCTCCAACGATGCTGAATAAAACCTTTCTTCCAAGGTACTGATGATACTGAGACAGGCAATTCCAGTATCACTTCTCAGTCCTCTTCTTACTGGATTTTCTGCCTCACTTATTTCTGTTGACAAATACCTCTATTTTAAAATTTGAGTTATTTGGTATTTACTATATTACTCTTTGGTTTCCTTTTTATTTCTTTGTTTTGGTTAGTAACTTCCAGGTCTTTTTTTGACCTTGCCTTCCTGGCTTCCCTATGATTTTTCTTTTCTCTTTAAACACTTTGGGTAGCTTCAACCAGAGTGTGTTCTATCCATCATTTTTATATTGATCATTTATTTCCAAATATCTCTCTAGCTTCCTTCTTTCCTATGAGGAATAAACTCATATATACAAATGGCTGATGGAGCGTTCAATATCTACAGGACAAAAATGTCCAAAATTTATTCTCCTCTCCTCTCCTCTCCTCTCCTCTCTCTCTCTCTCTCTCTCTCTCTCTCTCTCTCTCTCTCTCTCTCTCTCTCTCTCTCTCTTTTTGCTAGCTTCTTAATTCCTCTCCCATCTTCTGTATTGGTAAATTTGGTCTTAAATAGCTTGTCACTCAAACGAGAAATTCTGGAGCCATTTTAGATTTTTTCTCCTTCCCTACATTCAACAACTTACCAAGTTTTAATTGGTTCTACCTCCTTGAAATCTTTTATTTATTCCTTTATTTTCTTACCACACTTAAACCAGGCCCTTACGTTCTAATTAATAGGACTACGGGACAACAAGCTTGTATTATCGCTGCTTCCTACTTGAAAACTCTAAGCACTGCTGCTAGAATGAATCCAGAAGGTGTTTAAATCATAGGTTTATCAACAAAGCTAGTCAGCAAAAACATTTACTGTTGAGAATGCTTTTATTTTTTAATACACTATTACTTTATTTCAAAGAGTAAATTTCTTCTAGTTTAAATGTAGACAGTCTAGGAACTTTGCATTTTCATTCTTCATATTACTAAGAACAAATTTGCATTTGATTCTCTTTCACAAAATTGAGCAATTATGCTAAAATATCTAATATTTGAATGTTTTGAGAGAATTATTTCATGTGATTCTTAAGTAAAGAAAAAATTCATGTTTAAACTATGTTTAGTGTTATTTGTTTAACTATAAAATATAATTAGTCTAATATGCTTCCTATGAGGAAATAATATAATTCCCTTAAGAAAGTTTCTTCAGTAGCATGAATAAAATAATTGAAATAATGGATTCCAGGAAACATCCCAGGAAGCAAAGTTCCTTTTTATGTTGCCCTAAGAATATAATTCTCATCTGGATAGTATTTGACAAAATTCTGCAGTTTTGTTTTCCTTATTGCCTAAATGTTTTTTTTTTATTTTCTAAAAATAAAATAATTATCACAGCAATTATCCCAGCAAACCAATGAAAAAATATCTTTCAGAATAGGTTTTGTTGTCCAGAATAGGCAAATACATACGGACAGAAAGTTGATTAGTGATTGCCAGGGGCTGGGAGGAGGGTGTGTGGAGAATGACAGTTAATGACTATGGGCTTTCTTTTTGGGGTGATGAAAATGTTCTAGAATTGGATAATGGTCGTAGTTGCATCATTTTGTAAATATGCTAAAAGATACTGAATTATATGCTTTAAAAGGGCGAATTTTATGGTATGTAAATTCTATCTCAATTTTAAAAATTGATTTTTGTATCAGAATAGTTGCATTATGTTGAATTCCAAAAGCACCTTGGGCTCTTGCCAGATTGACAATCTACTCGGCAGAAGAGAACTGCTTCTTTAATAGCTCACATCTGGAGTACAAAGTCACTGAGTGGGTTTAACAGTCCTGTAAGAGAGTGAGTGCTTATTTGTTGACTGATTTTTTTGACCCATGGCAAATACATTCAACTTCTTCATTTATCAAGTAGGGATAAGGATAAACAGTTAAAGAATTAGATTTATGGGTTGTTAATAGAAATATGTATAAGATTGATTGAAATTGTAAGCTACTTACAACCTGAATGATGTGGGTAATATTTAATCATTCTTCAGAAACCCTCTCAATAGCTTAACCTCTGGGGAATGTTACAGAGTGGCATATCTGGTTATTTTGAGGAAATATCACTACAGCAATTTCTAATGATGGCTATGCACTTTTTTTCTAGAGGTCTTGATTCCATAAAACATTTTTTTTCTTTCAAAGGACAGTCTGTGCAATTTTGTTCTGTGTAAAAACTCCAACCTATAAAAGAACACATTAGAGGAGGCGAGGATGCATTTCATAAATTAGTTTATTACAGGTAGTTTTGAAATAAGTCAGCTTTTCTGGGACATTTTCAACTATTTGTCCTGACTCTCCTCACAAGACTGATGCTTCAGAAACATCTAGTGCGCACTGAGGTGGGGAAATGTGTAACACTGGGACTTCCGTTCACATCGAGAACTGCTCTGAAATGCTGTGGCCCTCTTTGCCACCAAAGATACAGGTGGCAGCACTTCAAACGAAAATGTCAGACTTAATACTTTTCCCTGAAATCTTAGCCTTTTATGTGTGACAAATTAAAGGATCTCACAGTATAGTGGAATTTGTTTCATAGTCTTGCTGTCCTTCTTGCACACTTCTACTCAACATTAAATAGCTTTTCAAAACACAAAACATGCATAAAATCAGCTCCTTGTTCCTTTCTAATTTATGGTTGATGAGTTAAAATATTACCTGTTGAGTAAACTATTTGCTACTAACATTTGGTGAGGGAAAAAGAACCTAATGCAAGTTTCTGATTCAAAGTTAAATTTGCTATACACATCTATAGTTCAAATAAAGAAAACGCAGGGGGATTTGATACTGAAATAAAACAACTTTGGTATCCTCCAACACTTCCTTCTTTTATTAAAAAAGTTTTCATATAAAATATATTTAGCTTCAGTGTGAAATTTAAAAAATTCACATGATGGATAGCTTGACATTTAAACTTCCAGCAATTGAACTTATTCAGAACAGATATAGCCTGGACATAAATTGAAGAGGACTTTGAAGACAAGTGAAAAATATGTCATGGATATTTGTGCTTTATTTATTTACTAATCCATGTATGCATTTATTAATCACTTTTTAAATTAATTAGTTTGCCAATGATGTGTCAGGTTGTGGGTACACTGTAATGAATAAATAAAACTTTATACAGAGCTCACAGAACTTTCTACAGGTTCTCAGGAAAGAGCTTATTGATTTTGATTTTTTTAAAGTTCATGTAATTGATTTAGCATGATTTCCCCTGGTGCTATTTAGTGGACTACAGTGAATGGTGAATTAAATTGTAGGGTACTGTGAATGGACAGAACCCTAGGAATTGACATATAAAGCAGCAGTCTGGGGCCACTTCATATAAGGACAGTAGTTATTCATTTAGCCATTGATTTGTTACAATTGCATATTTTAGAAAAGTGTATTTGTCATTACATTATTTAAGAACAAAGATCTAATGTAAAAAAGTATGATCAAATATTATGAAAATAACACCACTGAATATTTTACTTTTATTATTCAAATCCCAAATTTTATAAAATTTGTAATTTTAGGTTTAGAGAAGAAATTTTCAGAAACTTTCCTGCTTCTTTTATTTTTTTTTTATTTAAAAAAAATTTTTTTTTTTAACTTTTATTTGTTTTTGAGACAGAGAGAGACAGAGCATGAACGGGGGAGGGACAGAGAGAGAGGGAGACACAGAATCGGAAGCAGACTCCAGGCTCTGAGCCATCAGCCCAGAGCCCGACGCGGGGCTCGAACTCACGGACCGTGAGATCGTGACCTGAGCTGAAATCGGAGGCTTAACCGACTGAGCCACCCAGGCGCCCCCTGTCCTGCTTCTTTTATTTAAAATGTCTCATGAAGCTTTAGATTTATGTTTACTTCCTTTTGACCTTTTGTCAATGCTGATTATAGTTCTTAGATTAAAGCACATACAATGAAAATTTTGTAATGTTCTAGCTTGTTTAATCATAAATTATATGTTTATGATTAGACCATCATTTCTATTTTTTCTGCACTTAGTGTTTTTTATGTATTTGTAAATTCAACATCAAGGTTAGTATATTTGTTACTATTTCAGGATTTCAAGTTGAATTCTTTGTATATAATTATTTTTATATTGTGTTTTCTCCACATTTCTTAATGTTGTCTCAGAACCTGAATGACTCTCAGTAAATGATTGTTTACCAAGTGCAAGTTAATCAAGAGTAGGCTTTTTGAAAATGAAATGAGGGTTCCACAAAAAGAAACCAATACATAAATGCTGAGTACAGAAGAAATCTCTGAATTGTGAAAATGTGACACAGCAGGTGGTTTTTACCTTTTGACCTTGAATGATTCCAGTCACTGGAATTAACAGGTTGGGTTTTTGCTGAGCACAAAGCAATTTCTGTGACAACTTTTTACATAGGGCCAAAGAGCAAACTAAAAAGCAGAAAGTGACTTTGTGTGATTCTCTGAGCAGCACAAAGACATCATTGAATTGTTTCTCTTTGTACAGTATAGGAAATGTTTAGCTCCATTGTGACTCGCAGAATAGGCTTTTTCATTGTTCACTCAGCAATAGAGGATATGTACCACACATTTCTAGTGCTTCTTGCTTTTTTTTTTTTTTCATAGTTGGTACTTGAATATCTAGCAATACCTCCGGCTTCAAATTTCAGAGGAGATTATTTAAATTTTTGAAGATACAGTACTAATAGGCTTTCCTATATCCTTTGGATATTAATATTTCCAGTGACCTTGTGAAAAGAGATGCATTTGTTTAGATTTATTACTTCAATCTATAGGTTTATATTTTACACTAGTGAATATTTAATTTAGGGCTGGCTTTGTGTTATAGGAAGCGTGAAAATTAGGAAAGATTCATACAAAACACAATTACTATAATATGCAGGAGGATGCAACTAGATACCCAATTCATGTGGAAGAGAAGTGAACGCATCAGAAGCTCAAAGAGGAAGACATTGTACAAGGCATGGAATAGTCAGCAAGATTTCCAAGGAGTGCTGAGACTTGAAATAGATGTGGATAGATGGGCGTAGTTGGACAGGCAGAGGAGAGAGAGAGAAAAAATTTGTCCAGGCATAAGGCATGGAATTTAGTTTGGTTGAGGTCGTGGAGGTCATTAGGTCCAACCGTCTAAGTGGTACATGAACTCCCTTTACTTCTGTGATCATTTTTGCAGTTGTTTTAGTTTGAGAATGACCTTTAGAGCCTCCCTTCAAGTCCAATCATTCAAAAAGTACCATTGATTTCTCTTTTAAAATGTCATTCCTATTTAGCCTTTCTTTTCCAGTCCAGTGCTGCCACTGTGGTTGTGGCTCTTTTCTTATGCTTGGTTTAGTCCAAGAGCTTCCTAACGCATTTTGCCTCTAACATCCCACCTCACATTTATCCTGCACACTAGCATGCACATGTGATAAATTATCTTAAAAGGACTCTTTTCATCATATCGTAAACTACAGTTTATAGAATTGCCTTAAAAGCTTAGACTGTCCTTTGAGGCTCTCAGCATGCTGCAAAACTGTAATTTCCCTCTCACCTCCCCCACCCTCATAGGAAGAATTTTCCATATCAGGGCTAATCTATATTTTTCTCTAACCATGTCATGCCCATTCCAGACTTGCTGATTTTCCTCATGTTATGAATGCATTCCTGAAATCCACTCTCATCTTTCTTTGTCATGGCTAAATCATATTCATTTTTGAAGGTACAATTCTTTCCTCCATGAAATCATCCAAGATCATCCCAATTGTAGTGAATCTCATTTCCCCGAAGTCCTACAGTGCTATTTCATTGACTTTTATGGTCCTTATATGTATTACACTGACTTGTTAATTAGTTTTTTAATATTTGTCTATCCTATCTCTGTATAATCTCCATGATTAGTACTGAATATCATAACATTTATTTGACTATTGCACAATGTCTAACTAAACTCTGTACATAATAATTGCTTAATTACTTATTACGTTGAGTGAAAAATAAGATTAGCTCTTCTGAGGTGGGACAAAATTTGGAGAACTTAGGAAATTTCTTTTCATTACTGACACATGAACAAGTAGAAATTAGTGCTTTCTAAATTATGACTTTAGCATTCATAGACTAAAATCTAAACCCCAAATCCCAAATCTACACAAAATGTTTAATCATTCATAATCAGAAGTTCTACAGCATGAATTTCGTCAGCCAGAAATGGGAGAGCGAACTTTAATCCTTGGTATTAAAAACAAACAAAAGTTCTGGATTATTACCGTAGTCTCTCCCCTCCCCGATACCTTTTTATGTGACCTCTGAGAATGAGAGGATCCTAATAAAAAAGTACCATTTATTTTCTTTTGACACAGTCATTTTTGGGTATGAGCATGCAATTTCAAGTTTCCTTATTATCTGAAGCTATTTCTATAATTAATTCATTTATTTACTCATTCAGCAATTATAGAGTATCTGTTATAGTACTTCTTACAGGCCAAGGTCTATGGAAGGGATGGAGATGTAGAATAGAAGTAACACACGCAAGCATGTTCTTGTGGAACTTATCACATATAAGTGATATTTAATAAAATAAGCTGTTGATCATCATGGTAGCTAATTCATTTATATTTTCCAATATAAAATTCACTTCCATTTGCCTATTTAATTTTGTGTATCGTATTTTGTATAGAATGCACCAAAAATTATAATTATAATTTGTGAAAAAAGTTACTTCCAAAGAGTAAAATAATGTAATGGTTACTTTCGGTAGCAATCAATTTGTGTTCTTTCTCTTTCTTTTTAACTCTATCTGTGTGTAGTAAAATATCAAAATACTTGAAAGACTCTAAGATGTTCAAGATTGGACCATATATGAATATTACTGTCTACCTTAGGCAAAGTATAGCCCCCAATTTATTGAACCAATTTGAGATGTTTTTAAGTATCTGTACATTCTATGCCCAAATAGATACATTACAAACCATATTCTTTCACACATTTATGTTCAGGTCTGTGTCAATTCCTCCTTTCTCTTTCTACTTAGCCATCTTTTTATAAAGCCACACAGGCTCAACCCAAGTTCCATTTTTTTTCTGTGAAGTCTTTCTGATGCTTCCAGTACAAAAAACTACAATAGATAAAGTGCTGTTTTGTTCATTAATTGGTTTGTGGCTGTATCTTTTTTACCCAACCAATCTGAAGGATTTTTGTGGGAAGAGATGTTTTTACCTGTTGATTAAAAAAACATTCCTCTTTACCTTACACGTAGTATTTTTTGCTGTTTACATAAGAAGTCAATACCTATTTCATTCGCAACCAGTAAAGAGTAGCTTGATACATCCAGGCTATGCTCCTTCAGGTGTGCTACAAGGGCAAGAAACAAACAAATGAGGACTGGGATGAATTAATGATAATAATAATAATGAAAGGGATTCTTTTTTTTAATGTTTATTTATTTTAGAGAGAGACAAAGAGCAAGTGTGTGCAAGAGCAGGGAAAGGGCAGAGAGAGAGGGAGACAGAGGATCTGAAGTGAGCTCTGCACTGAGAGAACAGAGCCCAATGCGGGGCTCAAACTCAAGAACCACAAGATCATGACCTGAGGTGAAGTCAGACCCTTAACCAACTGAGCCACCCAGGCACTTCCAAAGGAAGGGATTCTACATGCAAGGGCTTTATTAATTGTTTTGCTTTGCTAAACTGAAGGGATCTGCCAAAGGCAGAATTTCTACAAAATCAACTTGATTTAAAAATTACTTGAATATTATTTGCTTGCCTTCATAAATCTATATAATCTCGAGAGGTACTTCTTTATCTAACTTCAGTATATGAACAAAGCCTTTTGTTACAGCTCCAGACCTTTTGTCAGCTGTGTAGCTGATCAATGTTAGCTTGAACCCATAGTGGAGGTTGCATGGCAATGAAGGCTGCCGTTGAGATTTCACTGCAGGTGCCTAGACTTGCCTCCTATGAACATACCCTTCAAGTAGTGCCCAGTGGGCCAGATATAACAAATGTGAGATGAATTCAACAAGCTTTATAGAAGTTTAAAGGTTTTTAAAAATTTTTTAAAAATTTATTTTATTTTGAGATAGTGCAAGCAGGGGAGGGGGCAGAGAGAGGGAGAGAGAGAATCCGAAGTAGGCTCTGCACCATCAGTGCAGAACCGGATGCAGGGCTCGAACTCACAAAGTGTGAGTGAGATCATGACCTGAGCCAAGATCAAGAGTCAGATGCTTAACTGACTGCACCACCCAGGCAGTCCGCTTTATAGAAGTTTAAAGTGGAGTTCATTAAAACAAAACAAAACAAAACAAAAAACAAAACACAAAAGCACTAGACCAGAACTTAAAGTTTTCTTTACAGAGCTCATGTATGAATATTGGAGACAATTTAAACATATTTATTAACTCCAGTTTCATCTCTTTTCTACTTAAATTACTTCATCATGGCAAGAATAATAATAACTTCAGTGTGAAGAAACATGTTAAAATATATTACTGAGTTTTCAGAAGTATAAACCACTCCTATTCATTGAGGTAATTTAAGGGTCTTATTTAAGGAGATATTTTGGGTCCATATTAGTTCTAAATACATGATGTATATGCTAAATATAATGCCTGGTCTTCAGAGTCTGCACATGCCCTACCTGCACACCATACAGTAGGCTTCTAGTCTGCAATTATTTTACAGCATCTTAATTAGAATAATCTGTTGAAAGCCTAGTCTTGGTTAATATTTATACAGATGTCTATGCTTAGCAGCCACCAGTTGTGAGCAAATGTCAACAAACCTTTGCTAAAGCGTATGTATTATGGCCACTCATTTTCATGCACTCAAACCATTTTGCAGCAGCACTGTATGCATTATTTATCTCTCTCTCTCTCCTATGCTTTGCTAATTTGAAATGAGCTCAGAGTCAGCTGTTTACACACTAAATCTCTTAATATATGATCTTGTAATAGAAAGAATGAGATAAGGCCGACAAAGTATTATGAAGCAAGAATCAGCGATAAGCTTCTTTGATGACATGTTTAGGAACAGCTTCGCTTCAGTGCTGGTCAACTACTGTAAATATGGGCATCAACACAGGTGCAATTCTGAAGTTTGTTTCCAGGACAAACTTGTATTTGAAATCGGTGGGGTATGCTTGTTTGGAGACCCGGGAGTGAATGTCTGTGTACAAATGTTTCTGCTTCCCCAGCCGACAGCTGAGGCTCTGTCATAGCTGAACTACTTTAGTGGTGGTACCTGTAGCCACCAGCTGCTGTGGTTCTGGGTCTGAGATTCTTTTCTTTGGTCAACAGAAAATAAAAAAGTAAATTCTGTTATATGTGCTTGTGTGTGCATATGTGTGCCAAGGTTCTTTCATTTTCAAATCTGAAACTGTTTGTGTGCTCACCTCATGTGAATGTGTTTGTGGGTTTGCTAGTGGCAGTTCATTTTTAGAAATAGTCTGCTCTGGGTCAGTTGAATACATTTCTTTGTCTGTTATAGGTATAGTATTTTTTACCTCTTTCAGTATGCTCTTTCACCCTATCACAGAAATTTGGGAAAGTCAAAATGAGGTAGATGCGTAGAAGAGACAGGGTAATATCAGCAGCAGCTATTGGCGGTAAAAGGCTAAATAGCAAATACTTTGGTATTTTGCATTTAATTGTCATTTGATATATTACACAATGCAATAGAAATATAGACCTTAACCTTCTGAAGGTGACTTCCAACTTTGTGTTTGTGTGTGTGTGTGTGTGTGTGTGTGTGTGTGTGTGTGTACTTGTCTCTTAGGGATCATTCACTAACATTTGAATTAGTATTTTACATTTTTCCTCAAAATTATTTCCAATTACGGAAATTTGAATAGTGCCCTTTTCTTTGTCCTTTTATGAACCTTGTGGCCATTCTGAGCTCTTTTATGCTAGCCTTTAAATACAAATAGCTGTGTCATAGAACATACCATCTTTATATTTCAGATTTTGAGATTTCTGAATTCTTATAATTATGTAATAATACACAAACTGTGGGAGGAATAATATACTACATATACTTAATCTCTAGTTTTATGGTAGGGACAAAAATAGACCAGTTCATAGACGTGTTTAAGACATAAGAAAAAGTAATCTTAAAGAAACTCTAGACATTATTTTGCACTGTCTGCCAACTTCCAGAAATAGTCCTAGTGACTTATATCTCTTGGCATTCCTTTTAGCACAAAGCATAGCACCTTGCTGAAAACTAGTCAATGTTTAGAATATGAATGAATAAATGATTGGATGGATAGATGAATGAATCATGACTTTTGATCTTAGGAAAGAAGTGGCTTATGGCCTGTGAACAAACGGGATGGGAGTAGCTTCCTAGGGTCAACCGCTTTAATAGCACAAGATGACCAGGTGGCCATTCATTTCTCCCTCTGCATGTCCTAGATTAATAATTCCTAATTAGAGATCTTTGGTTTCCATTCAGTGAATTTCTGTTTTAAATTTCCTCACCCTCGTTGTGCAGGAAAAGTCTCCAATGACATCCAGCTGCTCTTTGCCTAGAATTTGAGTGCAGAAACAAATTACACGCTTAAAATGGATTAGAATGTTTCACCACACATTGGTCTGGGATGAATACCCTGCTAGGAGCAGACGGCTGTAATTAGAATGTGCTCCTATGGCAGGGAATTTGATTAGAGATGAGAAAGTTATAAATTCTTCATGGGAAGAAATTGTCTGATAAAATTAAAAATTACCTGTATTTCATGGATATTCTCTCTGCTGCTTATCTCACAGAGTTTCTAATGCTAAATCCTGTGACACAAAGTTCCATTGATAAACATGTAAAAACTAAATATATTAGCAGAAAAGCAATTAAAAAATATTGTAAAATCTTAGATAAAAATAATGACAATGGTTAAAGATATATGCTGAGGAGAAGCTATTTCTTCTGCAGTTGTTTTGCATATAACCCTAGCACACATACACATATATAAAAGCACCTCCTTTTAAAATTTCTTTTTAAAATTATTTGGATGGGAACAACACAGGACAGTCACGAGAGAAGCTGGGAACACTTGGTCGTGGGAAATCATTTAAACATATTCCAACTTACAAGAGGGAAAAAATACCATACCTACGAAAGACAAAGAGATGTATTCTCTTTTAAAGATGTGTATTCTTCATATGCCTGCATGTGTCTCTGATCCTCCCCCTGCCCAAACTGTAGGCCTCCCAACCCCCTAAATCCAGCTTTGATATTACTGAAGAATTCAAGAGTTGAGGAAATTCTCCAGAATCTCCATATCATAGCTTCCCCTGCAATTGCAGGGATTATATGTGGAAGAAGAATCTCTATTAAACAGATACCCACAACATTTAAAGCAGACCAGGAAATCCTTTAAGAACAGTGGCACTTCAAGAATTTGGAGGAAAAAACACAGTAAAATGAAAACTTACAATTTCTCTCTGGAATTGAAGAATCCCACTTTTCATCAAGGACTATGGGGAATTTGACATCTTTTAGAAGCCTATAAATAATGAATCCTACAAACATTAAATATAATTAAAGACTCAACAGACATAATACGCTAAAGAAAAATACACATTGTGCCTAGTTCCAAATTGTAGCATCTTGACTCCTAATTGCTAACCCATTGGTGGTGGTGGAATAGGGATAGAGTGTGTGTGGAGGGGGAGGTGTCCATCAAGGCCTGTGCTAGGCATCCATTGTTTGCATCCTATTACTTGACTGCTGTCAATTGCTACCCAGTTGATTCAGTTTGCATCCTATTACTTGACTGCTGCCAACTGCTGACCACCTACTGTCTGTGTGAAATGGACAGTAGGTTCATTAATTCCATTTTTTATTTCCTTATTGCTCTTCATTAGAAAATTAGCTCTAGGGCAGTGATTCTTAAAGGGTGATTTTCATTCCTCTCCTTGGGTGCAGGGGTGGGCATTTACCAATGTCTGAAGACTTTTTTTGTGTGTGTGTCACAGAGTATGGGTGTTTTGTGTGTGTGTGTGTGTGTGTGTGTGTGTGTGTCCTACTAGCATCTAATGGTAGAGGCCAGGGATTCTGCTTAATATCCTACAATGCACAGAAAATCCTAAGGACAATGAATTATACAACACTTAATGTTAATAGTACCAAACACTGGGAAAAACTCTAGGCAAAAACAGCAAAAAATTCTGATTTTATATCCCTTTGCAGAAATTGTATCTCCTGCCAAGAGCATTTTTGTGTTTGTTTCAAGTTGGGTTCCTTGTGATGCATACTCTGAAATGGAAATGAGCAAACAAGGTGTCCATTAAGGGAATAATTTATGGATTAACATCTGCCGAAAGAAGGGAAAGAAGAGGACTGGACAGAGAAGTTGAGCTGAAATGAAGTTCCAGTGAAGGACTCAGCCAAACCCACCG
The DNA here is from genome assembly GCF_046562875.1 of Panthera onca. NCBI lineage: Eukaryota > Metazoa > Chordata > Mammalia > Carnivora > Felidae > Panthera > Panthera onca. The sequence goes on from NC_138342.1 coordinate 186,426,053, forward strand.
AGAGCTCTGAAGTTGGGATGAACTTTCAGAGCTGCTCCAAGTGGTGAGAGGGCAGGTCTTTCACACCCTCTGTTGGTCACTCATTAGATGTGGGGTACCTAGGACAGAACCAAGACTTGAGTGAAGCAGTATTCTTGAGCTGAGGCAATCCCTATCTTGTTGGAAGGGCCATCTTCCAACAGCACTTCCAACCACTGGGGAAATAGATTCTTCCTGAAATGGGGATATAGCTGGAGAATCCCAATACTCTCCACAGTTTCCTACAGAGTCCTATAGTGGAGCTCACAACTTAGACTTCTTATATACAGAGAGAGTCTTTATGTAGTTAAGATCCCAAGTTGCAGTTTTATAATGCTTTTAGACATTCAGTGTATTTCAAAATGGCATTATATCTTTAATTACACATCCACATACAAAATACTGCACTTTTTTTGAAGGATTCAGGTATTTCAAAATAATATTTTGAAATTAATTTCAAAGATAAATTATTAATTTATTATTAATTTCAAGATAAATTATTAAGAAATAAAATATGAAGACAAAGAAAATTTAAAAGTATCCCCTGAAAAGGGGGGGCATCTGGGTACTCTATTGGGGGAGTATCTAACTCTTGATTTCAGCTCAGGTCATGATCCCACTGTTACGAGATCAAGCCCCGTGTTGAACTCCATGCTGAACCTGGAGCCTGTTTAAGATTCTCTCTCTCTGTCTGTCTGTCTTCCTCTGCCCCTCTCCTCTGCTCTCTCTTTCTACTTTATGTGAAACTGTGGTATATTTAAAAAAAATGAGTTTTGCAGTTTATTTCCAATATAATTAATTAGTGATTACTAATATCACCATATTTTTAACTTCTTTTTTAATAAATCACAGTGATGTCATAGATACCTACTCTGCCTTCCAGAGGCAAATACCATCTATTCATAATAAAACTTTGACTATTAATATATCACTCATATAAATAAATACTAAAACTTTGTTGGAAAAAGCTCTTCCTTAACAAGAAAAAATATAAAATAATACAGTGCAATTCAGTTCAGTAAATATTTATTGATAAACTAAAATGCTCAAGGACACACTAAATATATATCAATGAATAAAAGAGTGAGAAAGATACTGTTTTTAGTATAGGGACATTTACAATCTAGCAGCATCATAAAAGGAGTACATAAAAGGTAATAAACATGATATGCCCTGGAAGCAGTATGAGTATTGTCTCTGGAGGCTTAGAGAGAGGACTCCCTCTAGGTTGGTTTAGGGTGATCAGAAAGAGCTCCAAGGAGCTCAGATACAGGATTTTGACGTGTAAAAATGAATGACACATGATGTTATTTCAGGCAGAGGAAAGAACATAAACAAAGATGAATATATTTTTAATAATGCTGGATCTGTAGAAAACTATCTTCTTTCCCACCTTATGTATCTATTTAATAAAATGAAACCCAGAACAGGTAGTTTGGCAGTTTTAAGTATCTATAGTGAGAAAGCAATATTTCTTTAGATTAAAAGCTTCTTTTCTTCATCATTACAGGGTGGTGCTTCAATGAGTATTTGTATTTTCTTACATCCTTGTAAATGTTTTCCTTTATCATTATAGGGTTTTGCTTCAATGAGTATTTGTATTTACTAAAATGCTTGCAAATGTTCCATGATTAGATATGGAACCTCCACTGGGGAGGAATTTATAGAAACATTTTTTTTTTCTTAACAAGTAAACAACTATCACAACTCAGCCTCAAATATCTTCAGGAATGTCCAGATCAGAACTGGTTACAAACCAGGAAAACTTGTAGAGTCAGGAGAATGGCAAATGCTGCAATATGGGTAAGAGTAAGAGTGGGGATTGGTTATTCAGAAAATCAATACAGAGCAGTAAGTTCCAAATAGTGTGTCTGAAAAGCAAACATTGGTCTATGGGGCAAATACATATGTGACATAAGCACTATTAGCTAAAAATACATGTCTAAATGCTGAGGATCCATTTAACAAGTTGCTGAAGGCTAATAGTTGGAAACTCAGCAATAGGAAGTAAGTTACATGAGGAGCACTAGTCCCAAGAACTCTGTCATTCGATGTAGAAGTCAAAAAGAAGAGCATTTGGTTAGTAGGGATGAAGAATGTATGTGTATGGGAAATAAAAGGCCAACCTACCAGCCTACCTTGTTCAGGTACCAGGAACAAGGCTGGAACACGGTGTTCAAGGAAACAAGGTATCAGGCAAAAACAAACAAACAAACAAACAAACTGGTTTATCAATAAAATGTGGTTTCAAGCATCTTATGGATCTAGGGTCAGCACTGTAGCAGGTGGGCTCCAAGAGGCCTACAGTCTCTGCCTCCTGGTAGTCCTGCCCTGTTGTGGTCCTCTTCTCGTAAGTGTAGGTACAGATGCATGACTTGTTTCTAACCAATAGAATACAGTAAAAGTGGTGAGATGTTACTTCCATGATTATGTCACATGAGATCTTCACTTCTGTCTTACTGCACACCCTCTGTATTGACTCTTTCTTGCTGGGTCTGATAAAGTAAGCTGCCATATGAAGAGGCCCAAGTGGCAAGAAACCAAGAGCCAGTAAGGGCTTGAGGACCTTAGTCTGACAACCTGCCAGAAACTGGATCCTGCCAAAACCCATGTAAACTTGGCAGTGGACCTTTCTTTGGTAGAGCCTAACATTATATCCCAGCTCTAGACAACACTGTGATTTCAGCCTTGTAAGAGATGCTAAAACAGAGAATGTAGTTAAAGAATATTTAGATTCCTGCCCATAGAAATCGTGGGATAATAAATGTATGTTGTTTTAAGCCACTAAGTCATGGTAATTTGTTATGCAGTAGATCGCTAACATAGGCATTGAATTGATGGTGAGGCTAAGTGAATATTAGGTCAAATGGCCTTGAAGTCACTGGTTGGTGAGAGGAGACAAACAGGGACAGGCAGCCGAGTGCATCTCTGTAGGATAAGTTACTCACTGTCAACCATTGCAGGGACAGGATAGGACAATTCTCCACACCCTCTCCTCTCCCCTCTCCTTTTCCTTGCTGGAATGACAACATTTTGTTGTGTATACTTTCTGGTTGCACGGCTATAAACCAATAAATGGGTACTATACAAAGATCTAGCTCTCTTTTAAACAAATATCAGATCCAGTTCTTCTGCTATTACATGGAAATAGAGTTTTAGGTTGAATCCAATTGTTGGAATCCAATTTTAATAGGTGGAACAAAAGCAGAATTTCAAAGTGATGTTCAGAAACATGTTCAGTGTTATTTTAGTGAATTAAAGAATAAACTCCATATGTTTGAAAGTCCTCATATTCTTGATTCCGATTTTATTTTGCCTCCTCTAATCTTTAGTGGAATCAATTATATTTTATATAGATACTTAGAAGGGCAAGGTGAAAAATCTTAATCCCCAAGGATATTATATTTTAATAGCTTACTGGGGAATAAAGAAGGTAAAATGTTTTTTGCTTTCTCTATAAAACAATACTATACTTTAGGAATTGAACAGAAATGAGTTCATTAGATACAACCATGAGGGATGAAATCTAAATTATGTCTCTTGTTCTACCACTGATTCATTTTGGTGTACGCGTATTTTCCACAGTGCTTTTAGAAATAAAACACTATACATACACACACACACACACACACACACACACACACACACACACACATATATATGTGTATATATATATATATACACATATATATATATATGAAGTTTTTTGAAAAAACTTTTTAGTGTGTTGTGCCATGTTTGAATATTTATTTGAAAAAGATTGTAAGATCTAACAGAAGGAAAAAAAGGTCTAACAGAAGATCAACAATAACCATGTATACAGATTAGTTCCTTACTATGGAACGTTGTATTTTTCTATTTTAATAATTGTAGTTTTCTAATTGTATTTCTAATTGTATTTTTCTAAAATTATATTTTTCTAATTTAATAATTATTTCTAGTTTGCCAATATTAAAAGCTAGTTTCTTTTGCTTAAAATTTAGTCACCAGAGTGGAGCATCTGTCATGAAACAGGTGGTATAGAATTGCGAATACTTAGAAATGCCTAATAATTAGATTTTTTGTTTTATTTATTTTTATAAATATTTTTCAGTTAAAAAATAAGTATCTTAATTACATATTTTAGTATGCTTATAACTTTTTACTGTATTAGAGCCTGCTTTTGTTTATATGAAACGGGCACATCCTACAGTATTGGGACACTTTTATATGGTTAGAGAACAGGAAAAAATAAAATGAAACTAGAAAACTTAAATTAAAAATTGCCACAAAATCAAATCAGAAGTCATTTTTCACATAAAATAAAAGGCCTTTTTCTCTGAAACAAATGAAATATGATAAGAAATCTATAGTGACAAATAGCTTCTTCCCAAAGTATAGTGCAATTGGCATTCAGTGTTTTTGGAAATTGGTTATAAACAACATTAAATAAAATGCTTCTGTGACTTAGGTTCTGGTAAAAACTATAAATGGAGCTTTGCAGAGAAAAATTCTTGTAGACAACTGGAGAAGCACAATTTTGAGATGGTATTTTCTTTAGAAGTCAAGCTAATATGTACACCTGAAAGTTTTAGATGGGAGGAAAAGAGGAAGAAGAAACAGTTAAAAAATTGATGGAGCACCTGGGTGGCTCAGTGGGTTAAGTGTCTGACTTCGGCTGAGCTCTGCGTTGGGCTCTGGGCTGACAGCTCAGAGCCTGGAGCCTGCTTCGGATTCTGTGACTCCCTCTCTCTCTACCCCTCCTCCCCCCCCCTCAAAAATAAATAAACATTGAAAAAAATTGTTAATTGTTATTAACAACAACAAAACAAAGTTCCCTTGGTTTTTAATGTGAATAAATGTTATTTAAACATGACTTAGCATTACTTGGGGGAATAATTTTACATAGGTTAAAGTTATACATGTTTTACCCACTCTTGTGTTTATCCATAGTTTATATGAAAATTTGTAGTCAAAAATAAGGATAATTATATATAATCTATAAACAATTATTATATATTATTATTTATAAACAAAATCAAAGGTAACAGATGACAAAAATTATTTGTTAATTTATATGCACTTGATTCTCATTATTCATGGCAGTTATGTTTCATAAAGTTGCCTTTAATACTGAATTAGCAAATGCTGTGTCATTGCCCCTTGGGGAACCATGTACACATATCTATATATCTTACGTAGATTGTATAGTCTTAAATTCAGAAACAACTCATCCTGGTATATTCTACTTAATGTTTCTCATTTCTGGAATGTTTTCTGTTCTGTTTTATAAAAGAGAAAATGAGGTCCCAAAATGTTAAGAGACTTACCTGAGGCCCGTTCCAACAACAGGTGCCAGGGTAGGAATTCAAACCTTGGTCCAAGTGGCCCCAGAGCTAGAGAGATCTTGTTAAAATAGTAGATTATAGTTCAGTAGATTTAGGGTGAGGCCTGTAGTTCTCCATTTCTTACATGCTCTCATATGATGCTGATGGTGCTGTACTGCTGGCCATACTTTGAATAATCTGAGCCTAGACTACTCCACCTGCTTCTTAAGGGTTTCTGTTCCATTAAGTGTTTCCCATAATAACCCTGAAGTGTTTCCTATAGCCAAGAAGTCCTTCCTAAAGTTCTTCCACAAGCACCTTTATAACTCCTACACAACACTACCTCTTTCTTACTTATAATATTAACTGTTAAACTGACTTCCCTAGTTATAAGTTTTTCATATACACCCTTTTATAGGGTTTTCCCCATAAGCATTCATTCCTACACACTGTAATTTAGTGTTGTTTCTTTTCTTGAATTTCTAAATAAATAGTATTTATTAAATAAAATTACAGGATCACATCTCATATACCTGGCTTCTTTATTCAAAATTACCTTTGTAAGATTTATCTATATTATTATATGCATTCATTTTCTTTGCTGGATAATATTCCATTATAAAGATGTATCACTATGTATCTTTGTACTCTTGGTAGGCGACTGGCTTGCCTTTAGTCACCACCAATAATGCAGCAATAACCATTCTAGAGTGAAATTGTTGGGCTCTAGGATATGTGGGTTATATATCTTCTTCAATTTTAATATATAATGCCAAAATCTTTTACAAAGTGATTATGTCAATTTGCTGATACAATCTCAGTGTATGAGAGTTCCTGTTGCTCTATAATCTTACCAACACTTGCTGTTATCTATTATTAATTTTAGAACATCTGGAAGGTATATAAGTAGTATCTCCTATGGTTTCAATTTGCTGATTAAGAGGTTAAACACTTTAAAAATATGTTTATCGTTTTTTATCATAAAAATACATCAATTACAACATCCTTTTCTATGAGACTTTGTTCAAGTTTTTTGCTTACTTTGTTCATCAGTTAATCTTTTTGTTTTATAAGAGTTCTTTATGTTGCTTACATGTATTGTAAGTATTTTCTGCCACCCGTGGCTGCTTTTTATCACTGTCTTACTGTTTTCTTTTGATAAGAGAAAGTCATTGAGTTTAATATAGTCCAATTGAGCAATATTTTATTTTAAGGTTACTGTTTTTTTGATCCTCTTAAAAAAGTGTTTCCCCATTTCAAAGTCATGAAGTATTATATTCATGAAGTATTATCTTCTAGAAGCTTCATGAATTAATTTTCATTTTTAGCTTTACTTGGAATTAATTATTGTGTGTTATGAAGTCGGAGTCAAACTGAATATATTTTTCCATATAGATATCCAGTTGATCCAGCACCATTTTTTGAAAAGACTGCCTCTTCCATACTGATACTTTTGTTGTAAATCAAGTGTACATATAAGCATGGGTCTGTTAATGGACTTCGTATTGTATTTAATCTCTCTTTTGTCCTAGTGCCGATATAACAATGTCATAATTACTACTGTAGCTTTCTTTTGAGTTCTGGTATCGAGTAATTTCTCCCATCTTGCTGTTTGTATTCCACAGTGCCTTGAGTATTTCTCTGTCATTCCATTCACATATACATTTTACTTTCTGTCAAAATAAAAAAAAAAAGGGTGGGATATTTGTTAGATTGCAATGACTCCATCAATTCAGTATCTTTATCACTTTGATTCTTTCAGTCTATAAATATATTTCTCTATTTATTTAGGTTTTCTTTAATTTGTTTCAGTAATATTTTGTTTTTCATATAGAGGTTTTATATATTATTTGTTAAATTTGTTCCTAATTTTTAATCTTTCATAAATAGCATTTTTTTACTTTTGTTTTTGCCTTAGAAAATGTTTTTAATATTTATTTGTTATTTTGTAATAATATTTTAAAATTCTGGATATAAACAGTATTTTTAAATAATTTTCTCTTTATTGCCAATCAGTGGACTTTGTATCTAATATTACAGTATTTACTAATTATTTCTAATAATTTATCAACTATGAAAAAATCAGATTTTTTAAAAAAGTTGATCAAAATCTATCATAATTAGCATCATTTAAGCTTATTATTCGATATTTAAGTTGCCTGTTCCTATTTATTTAAGTTCTGGCAGTTATAATAAAAGTACATAATTTGTATGACTATGACCTTTGTATTTAAGCATCTCCCTTAAGATAAGACAATTTGATCCCTTACTGGCTCCCCCGCAGAGAGGTAAAGGTCAGTAATGCCAATAAAAGCAATAAACACATTTTTACTCCTCTTAGCTGATTTCTTCATCAGGTGATTGAACATACAACAATAATAAATTGGGATATAAACACATCAATATATTTTGTGACTCTGCAATAAAATATGGACCCAAAGAACCACTATGTGCAAGATTAAGAAGAAATTTGGCATGGTTTAAAAGAGATTGTAGGAGAATAAACATAACAGAGTACTCAAATCTTAAGTATGTAACTTCATGATTTATTAAATAAATTTTAATAAGTAATATATACTTAAAATATATATCATTTAAATTCAATCATCTTAACTTGTATATATAAAATACATTGTATGTTATATATAAACATTTATATATTTATGTTTATATATTATATTATTTTATGCACAATATGATATTATTTACGTTACAAATAACATATATATGGATATATATAAATGGATATACACACTGGTTATATATAAATATATATATATATATATATATATATTTAAATGTGGCCTCAACATAGATTGAAATAAAGAATATTTACAAGATTACAAAAGTTTTTCTTTTGTCTCTCCACCATTAATACCAATTGCATTCTCCAGAGAAAATCATTATTCTAAATTCTGTTTCTGTAAATTAATTTTTCTTGTTTTTGAACTTCATATAAATGGAATTATACAGGATGTAGTACTTTGTGTTTGATTTCTTTAGCTTTTCATTTCATTTGTGCAATTCATCCTTGTTGCAAATGCAAGTAGTATTTTTAAGTGCTCTGTAATGTTCTACTTTATGAAAAGACCACAGTCTATCCATTCTACTCTTGACAGACACTTTGGTTGTTTCTAAATTCGGATTATTGTGAACAATTCTGCTACAAAAATTCACATATTTTTGGTAGACTAGATATATACCCTTACTTTTCCTATGTGTATGCTTAGGAGTGTTGGGTCATAGGTTTGATGCATGTTTAGCTTCGATAAATAGGGGAGTAACATTTTAAATTAATACAGTGAAACAATAATTCTCCAATTCTGAGAGATAAAAAGGCTCATTTATAAGAATGGGGCTAAAAATAATTGGAGTCATTGCAGAAGGGATTATAGATGGGGTGCCTGGGTGGCTTAGTCAGTTGTGTCCAAAACCCTTGATTTTGGCTGTGACAGAATTTGGCTTTGACAGCACAGAGCCTGCTTTGGATTCTCTCTCTTCTTGTCTCTCTGCTCCTTCCCCACTCATGCTTTTCTCTCTCTCCCTCTCTCTCTAAACAAATAAATGAACTTTATAAAAATAAAAAGGGATTTGTAGATGAAGAATTGATTAAACAGTTTGGCAAGTGTCAGAAACCAGCAAATAAGCTTTAAGCATTCTAATCAAAAAAGCTTCTACCTGGCTTTCCTCTGACTTGCGTTTCACCTGATAAGTAATATAAAAAGATGGCGACCTAACTTGCCAAACCTTAGGGTAAACACTATTGAGGTGCTTGAGTGTCACATTGTTTTCATGAAGTGATAGTTTTGTCATCCCCGTTCTAATTATTTTCATGTCTTATTGCTTTGGATAGAGACTTTACTCAGTGTTGAACAGTAGCATAAGACAGTCTCTTTCAGTGAGAGATAAAATATCAGTAAAAAAAAATGGCTTTAAGCCAGTAGTGCCTAACATATAATGTGAACTCCCTGAAGTAAATAAATAACATTACAATAAATAACATACTGGCATCTTTTCATTTAGAAAGCTATTTTTAGGATAGGAATTGGAATCATTATGTGATATGTTACAAGGAAATGTCTGCGGTTTGGAAGTAGCTTCATGATTTTAGAGTGATGTGTATTTATAGAACTCATTAAGAGTTTCAAATTAAGCTGAATACCCTTAGTTCAATAGACCTGACAAATACCTGACAAGTCTGGGGGGCAGAGTTTGCTTGTAGAGAGGTAAGATTTACTGATGAATCAATAAGCTAGAAGGATTATATTAAACTGTGACTGGAAGGTTTGTTTGTTTGTTTGTTTGTTTGTTTGTTTAAGTAATCTTTACACCCAGCATAGGGCCTAAACACAACCCTGAGATGGAGAGTGACATACTAGACCAATTGAACCAGCCAGGCACCCCGTGACTGGAAAGTTTTGTCTTGGATTCTGCTCTCACTACAATGTATGTAACTGTGTCTGGCAAGCATAAGGTCTGAAGAAGTATCATAGTATATGTTTGGATAAAGATATAATGAGACAGTATTTTCTCTTGAATGATATTTCAAATGAGATAAGTTTGAGTAAATCAATAGTACTCTTAGTATACTTCTGTTATTTACACTGATATTTACATGTCTCCACTTATAGATGTGAGTTTTTAAGAGCTGGTTCTTAATACTGCATCCTTAGAACCAAACACAGTGCCTACCTAACACATAGAAACCCTCTAGCATGTTTTAGATCAGTGGTTTTCAACCAAAGGCAACTTTACAGTGAGGAGTCATTTGGCAATGTCTGGAGATATCTTTTCTGTGTCATAATTGGTGGGAACATAGAGGTTAGGGATGCTGCTGAACATCCTGCAATGCACAGGACGGCCCTCAAAGAATGATCAGGACCAAAATGTTAATAGTGTCGGGGTTGAGAAATTGTTTTATATGAATGAATAAATTTATTGTTGGTAAGTGAGCCCTTTAATGTGAAATAATCTGTTTGTTTGGTATAAATTGTTTACACCACACATTTTTGCTGTTAAAATTTAGTCCTGATAATCAGTTAGGAAATGTTTGACTTTTTTACTCACATGTTTTTGAAAAGGAGTTTAACTTGATGCTTGGGATTTACTTATATAATTTTGTTATAGAATTTAAAGTACAATTAAACTGTTATCTATTTGAATTGAATAATGGCTTATAATTTCACTTGCATCTAATCCTGGGTCCTCGTGCTGAATCATGCATATATTATTTGTTTTGAAATAATAATTTAAAACAAAAATTCCACAGAGCTTATCTTTTAGAGCATCGCTGGAATCTGTACTATAGTAGTATAGTAGTATCTTTATTGATTAAAATAAAATATAATGTAGAGTGAAAAAAAACCTCATGAAAACTCATGAGGGAAACTCATGGCCTTAGACGTCTTTTCGCACATAATGGGCTATATGAAATGATAATAGTTGCCATTTAAACTTCAAAAATAAAAGCAGCCTTGGATTTGATTTTTATCGTTTCCATTTTTATCTACTATATAAATCTGACAAGTTGATTGTTGCCAGTGATGTCTAAATTAGAAGGAAGATACCACTGCACATGTGATTGGAGAGCTGAATAACAGTGTTCTTTCTTCTTGGAAAATGTGCCCAGCAAGATTTTACCATCAAACATCTCTACTATCACCCAAAAGAGTAGAAAACAATGAAGATGTGCTCAAGGTAAAGGTGATGGTGCTTCATTTTTTTTCATTATTTTTGGCCAATGAAACTGAAAGTATGTAATGAATTTTGTCATAATGCACACAGATTACCTGTTGGACTCATCCAGAACATCTAGAATGTGTTTTGGCATCCAGATTAAGAATACAAACGTCCAAGAAGGATGAATTCTCCATATGTTGAGCAGAACACTATGCACCCGTAACCAATGACAGGGGAGAACTCAAACAACAGGGAGGGTAGCAAAGATCACCACAATACCAGCCTCTAGGGAAAGAAGTTCAAACCGTTCTGCCCATTACATCTTGGTATTAGATGGGCCAAGGAATATACAACACAGTCAAGCACAGAATGGGACAGCACTTTTACTCAGAGAAGATACAGAGTGAGATCAGCTCCATAATGTGTGTAGGGTCCCTCATGGCTAGTGAGTACCCCTGGCAGCTGACACAGGGCAGTTGGCTCATGCACAGTCCTCTTGTGCTGCAGTAGAAGGACCCTGAGTCCTCCTGTCTGGAGTGTATATTTCTGAAAGCTGTGGGTGTTCTTCAGAGCCTGATGCAGAGCAAAGGAGCACTCACTGACCCTAATCAGGGAAAGATATTTCCACAGAAGGAGATTAACCAGTTGTAGGCTGTGTGGGTAGTTAATATATAGTGTAATAATGATTTAAGGAATAGAATTTAGTGATTCATCACTTACATATAACACCCAGTGCTCATCCCAAGTGCCCTCCTTAATGTCCTTTGCCCATTTATCCCGTCCCCCACCCAACACCCTACCAGCAACCCTCAGTTTGTTCTCTGTATTTAAGAGTCTCTTATGGTCTGTCTCCCCCTCTGTTTTTATCTATTTTTGGTTCCCTTCCCTTATGCTCATCTGTTTTGTTTCTTAAATTCTACGTATGAGTGAAATCATACGATATTTGTTTTTCTCTGACTGGCATATTTTGCTTAGCATGATACACTCTAGTTCCATCCATGTTGTTGCAAATGGCAAGATATCATTCTTTTTGATCACCAAGTAATATTCCATTATGAATATATATCACATCTTCTTTATCCACTCATCTGTTGATGGACATTTGGGCTCTTTCCATACTTTAGCTATTGTTGATAGTGCTGCTATAAACATTGGGGTGCATGTGCCCTTTCAAATCAGCATTATTGTATCCTTTGGATAAGTACCTAGTAGTGTAATTGCTGGGTCGTGGGGTAGTTCAATTTTAATTTTTTGAGGAAGCTCCATACTGTTTTCCAGAGTGGCTACACCAGTTTTCATTCCCACCAACAATGCAAAAGGGTTCCTTTTTCTCCACATTCTCACCAACATCTGTTGTCTCTTGAGTTGTTAATTTTAGCCATCTGACAGGTGTGAGGTGGTATCTCGTGGTGGTTTTGATTTGTATTTCCCTGATGGTGAGTGATGATGAGCATCTTTTCATGTGTGTCTGTTAGCCATCTGGATGTCTTCTTTGGAAAAGTGTCTGTTCATGTCTTTTACCCATTTCTTCACTGGATTATGTGTTTTTTGGGTGTTGAGTTTGATAAGTGCTTTATAGATTTTGGACACTAACTCTTTATTTGATAGGTCCTCTGCAAATATCTTCTCCCATTCCATTGGTTGCCTTTTAGTTTTGCTGATAGTTTCCTTCACTGTGCAGGAGCTTTTTATCTTGATGAGTTCCCAGTATTCATTTTTGCTTTTGTTTCCCTTTCCTAAGGAGACCTATCATTAAGAAGTTGCTTCAGCTGAGATCAAAGAGATTGTTGTCTGTTTTCTTGTCCAGGATTTGATGGCTTCCTGTCTTATGTTTAGGTCTTTCATCCATTTTGAGTTTATTTTTGTGTATGGTGTAAGAAAGTGGTCCAGGTTCATTCTTCTGCATGTCGCTGTCCGGTTTTCCCAGCACCACTTGCTGAAGAGACTGTCTTTATTCCATTGGATTTTCTTTCCTGCTTTGTCAAAGATTAGTTGGCCATACGTTTGTGGGTCCATTTCTGGGTTCTCTAGTCTGTTCCATTGATCTGTATGTCTGTTTTTATGCCAGTACCATACTGTCTTGATGATTATAGCTTTGTAATGTAGCTTGAAGTCTGAAATTGTGATGCCTCCAGATTTGGTTTTCTTTTGATTCTTTATCTCTTGATAAAAAAATATCCCAGCTCCAAGGCTCATTCTTATGTGACTGAGTGGAGGCTGAAAGACTACATGCCTGCGATTCCCTTTCCCAACATAAACACACTAAGCAACCCCAACCACAAAGTCAGAAATTCCTCTCAAATAAATGATGTACATCTTGAGAAAAAAACAGAACAAAACAAAACTACATTCTACTTAAGCAGTCTCTACAATACGTCATATTGAATTTACTTGGTTCACAAAATTGATGTCATAAACAAAGCTATGAATATAGAAAAATCTGGAATTTAATGGTAAACTTGACTTAATTTTGAAGCATGGATAGAATAAGCTACTAAACTATATGCATAGTCTCATTACCTATAGAACAAGGAAGGCATTTCCTAGGACTTGTAAAATAACCATCACATCTTTAAGTAGCAAGATGGCGACAATTACTGTATTTCCTGATGCCCACTGCTGGCAGGATCCTTGAGTGCACCATGATTGGATATACTGTAAGGCTTGAGCCCAAGGAGAATTACACTGTGAAAATCTTGTGGTGTAGGAAATAAGTTCAGAAAACAATGTTACATTTTCTTTATTATGTACATTGCATTTGAAAAAAAACCATTTGAATCTGGTGTACTTATTGCTACATAAACCTGCACATCTCAGGAATCTCATTAAATCTACCAAACCTCTCTCAATCCCCAAAGGGAAGAAGCAGATCTATTTATTGTTTCTTTCTGATAATTCACATTGAAGATCTAAGAAGAAAGTTGGAAACATTTTAGAAGGTGCTTCTTTTCTTCTGAATAATTCTTTCAGCTTTGTAATCTATAGAAATAAAGTCTTTGAGATGTTTATCCATAAACTACTTTAGGTTCATAATTTAATTTGAGGGCAACATAAGATAACATGACACATTACAGCCTGATAGACAAAGTGAAATCACACCTGTGTGTATTATGTAACCAGAATGAGACATAAAAGATATCCTAGCTTGTGTCAAGAAAACAGATGTGAAAACAGAATTTAAGAAAAGATCTTTACTGAAGGTAATTAGCTAAAAATTGATGCTTTTACCCTCTATAATGCATGTTGTTGAATGTACTAGATTCCAGATAAAAGATCCATAGATCTTTGTAGATTGGTGGATTATTGTGTCCAACAATTCCTCTTTCTATATCAAAGAAAAGAAAAACCTATCACTAGCTTCATTAGGGTCACCAACAATGCAATCCTACTAGATAGCATTTCACTTGTGTGATGCTGCATGGTCTCCAGCCTGGTCCAGTTCCCAAACCTACATTCTTCCCATATAACACATTGCATCTGAGGTTACCAGAGAAGATGCACAGCTCTCCTTGCTGGCAGCTATTACTCCAATTACAAACCCCTGGAATAAAAGCAAACAGAAGATAACCTACATGAACTTTTGTTAAGCCCGTTCATTTGCTTGCAAATTTCCCCCATATTTCTTTTTATCTGTCTGTCTGTCTGTCTATCTATCTATCTATCTATCTATCTATCTATTTTAATGTTTTATTTATTTTTGAGACAGAGAGAGACAGAGCATGAGCAGGTGAGGGGCAGAGAGAGTGAGACACAGAATCTGAAGTGGGCTCCAGGCTCTGAGATGTCAGTACAGAGCCTGATGCAGGGCTCGAACTCACAAACCACGAATGAGATCATGACCTGAGCCAAAGTCGGATGCTCAACCGACTGAGCCACCCAGGCGCCTCCCCGCCCCCCCCCCCCCCCAATATTTCTTTAGTATATAAAATCCAAACAATGTTCTGGATCTGCAACTTTGCAGAATCATTTTCCCTATGAAGCTCACAGTATTTCTGAGGTGCTAAAGGAAATATTAGACAAAAGAATCAGCTCTTCTAAAGGTATGCATCTGAAATATGCGATGTGAGTTTGGAACTACTCTATGAAGTGCGTAATTATTTACATATGACAAGTTTGCTGATCACACCCAGGAACAGACAAGACATGGCATTGTTTTCTTACAGCTTCCTCAGTGGTCTGTGTGCCTGGATAAAAAGCAAATGCTAAACAAAGAGATAATATTTCACTATAATCAATTGGGTAACAACCTTTGTAAAGTCTAGATGTGAGATAATCAAACTTTCATCGAAAGTATTTTTAAGAAAACTTGTACTTGTTTTTGCTGTTCTATTTTCATTCAAATAAAATATAAAAGTTAGAGCAATGTATTGTTAAAATGGTTGTTGTAATGCTATTTTTAGACAGAAGAGGAAATGCCATGATTATTATAAAAAGGTACATTGGCTAAAATGGAGATTCACCCCATTGTTGTAATGGTTAAAATGATTGTTGTAATGCTGTTTTTAGACAGAAGAGGAAATGCCATGATTATTATAAAAAGGTACATTGGCTAAAATGGAGATTCACCCCATTGTTGTAATGGTTAAAATGATTGTTGTAATGCTGTTTTTAGACAGAAGAGGAAATGCCATGATTATTATAAAAAGGTACATTGGCTAAAATGGAGATTCACCGCCCTCCCCACACACATATATTACTGTAAAGACATTTGAATACCACAGTCTCCCTCAAAACTTTTTCTCTATCACTTTGTTTTTGGTAAATGCAGTGGATATTATTATTTGATCACAATTCTACTGTAGATGTGTTGTGAGCCATGGAAATTTCAAGACATATTACTAGAAATGTTGGCTACCTTGCTGCAATCACTATTAGATGCTTTTGATTAATCTGTAAATAAGTGGATTTATTGTTTAGGAAAAGTTTTGGTTTTGGAGTCAATAGAGCTGGGCTGGAATATGTGCAGCTCCACTTACTATGTAAACGAGGTTCTTAATGGGGTTGGAGAAAATGAACACAAAGTGTTTAGCACAGCAGTTGATAGGTAAATGGTAGGAATAATTATGAACCCACTTTGTACACCAGTCCATTCTTATCCAGCACATAAGATGCTTCATTAGAATGATATACCGTAAGAAAGTGCCATCTTGTAATCAATCCTTGTTTCATCCGTTCTCACAGTGTCTGTTTAACGAAGGCCCTAAACTATATTTTGTGGAAAAACATTTTTGGCTTTCTTGACGCAGACAAAAATGTGAAGGAAAGTCCCTCTTATAACCTTTATTTCTCATTGTAAATCATTGTAGATCTATCATCCATCGATCTAAAACAATCATCTTGAATATAATTATAATTGAAGCAGTATCATTAATGGTGTAATTGGTTATATTTTACCTATAATTAAAACGGAAATACCTTTTACTTCTTCAAACGTTAACTCATTTTTCAAGTTATAAAAAAATGCTATAAATTGGTCCAAATGCTACAGTTGTTCCAAATCCTCAAAATATTTAGTCAGCAAACAAGTTGTTTCTATGTATCAGTGCAGGATATTTTGTTGTTTCTGGGAAATGCAAATGAAATGATATATTCATCTTATTCTCTGCAGTTTTATAGTCTACCGGAAAGATAAGGCATGTAAATAATTAACTTTGTTTTATTCTCTTTTTAAAAAAGTTTTTATTTATTTATTGAGAGAGATAGAGAGTGGGGGAGGGGCAAAGAGAGAGGGAGAGAGAGAATCGCAAGCAGGTTCTGCTTAGCGTGGAGTCCCATGCAGGGCTCTATCTCATGACTGTGCGATAGTGACTTGAGCCAATATCAAGTCGCATGCACAACCAACTGAGCCACTCAGGCTCCCCTCAAATTTAATACAAAACATGAGTCAGGAAATAATGAATAATGAACATGTGTGTATGTGTGTGTGTGCACGTGTGAAAATTTAAATGTGTAGGTATGTTGATTCATGGGGATCCACTGGATTAGGGAGCATGCAAGGGGGATAATCCTATGGAAACATATGCATGTATGATGCCATGAGGGACTCAGGTTGGTTGACAAAGGAGGGGAATGATTTTGAGTACATCATAGGATGTACTACTCACTTTTCCCTTATGTGTAAACGTCTTATACTTAGGCTCATTCTAGAAAAAGGCACCAAAATAAAAGAATAAATTTAAAATAATGCATGTGTTAATCATATGTTTTTTCCAGAACAGACAGTGCAGGTCTGCTTTGCTTAAATTTTTTGTAAAGTGATTTATCTTAGTATACTAGTAATGACTACTGCAAAATTAAGAAACCACAAAAAAATAAGAAAACCTAGAACTCCATTACCTCAGCACCCAGAAATAATCACTTCTATGTTACTTTCAGATAAATTTTGAGGCATCGAGTGCAATTACACTATTTTTTGTTTGTTTTATAAAAAAAAGTTCACATTATATGTAATTTTTGTAGACTATTTTTTTATCTGTTAACATATCAAACTCTATTTCTTCACTGAAATGGGTTATGTGCGGCTCTTTGCACATTTTTTTCTGCTTGCTTTAGGATACGTTACTTGAATTTTTGGGTCAAAGGAGGCATATTTAAAATTTCTATAAATATATCCCAATCTAGAAAGGTTGTACCAATTTATACTTGCAGTGAGTTTGCAAAGTTTGAGAATTCTCATTTCCCTTAGTGTATGGAGAAATGAGCACTTGCACACAGATTATAGATTTTTAAGAATTTTATTTATTTATTTATTTATTTATTTATTTATTTATTTATTTGCTCATTCATTCATTCATTCACTTAGAGAGAGAGCATGCAAGAGCAGGGAAGGGGCAGAGAGAGAGGGAGGGAGAGAGAGAATCCCAAACAGGCTCCACTCTCAGCATGGAGCCTAATGCAGGGCTTGATCCTAGGACTGTGGGATCATGACCTGAGACAAAACCAACAGTCAGATGCTCAAATGACTGAGCCTCACAGGCACCTGAGATTGTTTTAAAAGTCAGTTTTTAACTTTTTTTCATTTTGATAGAGACACATAGCGTTTTATTAATTTACACTTGATCTTAACCAAAAGGCTGAGAAGTGATAGCATTTTATTAATTTAAAATTAGTTTTTAAATTCTTAATATATTTGAATATTTTAAAATATATTTTGTTTTTCAAATGCAAATTGGTACTTCAGTTTTCTAACTTTAGCGATTGTTTTTCATGAATCTATTTGGCTTAACATATTGATTAGTTTTAAGAGCTCTTTATAAACTTGAGATAATAACCCACTGTTACATTTCATAATTTTTTGTTTATTCTTTGTGAATTTTTTTCTTCTGTCCTGCAAAGAATCTGCAATTTGTTTACTATCCTATATACAAATCCAGTAGTCACAGGACTGTTTATTGAGAGGCCACCCCTTCGACACTAATTTATAATATCACATCTGCTACACAACAAGTTTCCAAAATTACTTGAGTCTGTTCATGGGCTCTTTATGCAGTTACATGGTTGTATTTGTTCATCCTGACACCAGTGACAACTATATTACTTACTGACTTGTTTTTTAGTAGCGCAAATCCTCCTATCTTGTATTTCAAAATTGCCTCAGCTTTTTTTCCTAATTTTATTTATTTATTTTGAGGGAGGGAGGGAGGGAGGGAGAGAGAGAGAGAGAGAGAGAGAGAGAGAGAGAGAGAGAGAGAGAACCCCAGTCAGGCCCTGCAGTGCCAGCACAGAGCCCAACACAGAGCTTGATCTCATGAACCATGAGACCATGACCTGAACCGAAATGAAGAGTCAGACGCTTAACTGACTGAGCCACCC
This sequence comes from Panthera onca, assembly GCF_046562875.1. Taxonomy (NCBI): domain Eukaryota; kingdom Metazoa; phylum Chordata; class Mammalia; order Carnivora; family Felidae; genus Panthera; species Panthera onca. The sequence continues at coordinate 186,444,868 of NC_138342.1, forward strand.
AGGTGTCTGTCTCAGCTATTTTTGACCACTTCCTCTTCCAAATTAATTTTAAGATTCCCTATTGGGATTTTATTAAAATTATACTGCAATTACAGATTGCTTTGGGGCAAACTGACATCAACAATATTGATTCTTCCCAATCACTGACAATACATATTTTCTTAAATAGTCAGGGTTTTTTTTCTTGAAAACATTTAAAAAGTGATCTCTGCATACTTTTGCACATTTGTTATATTTCTTTTAGGTCTTATAGGTTTGGTACCTTCTGTGAATATGATTTTTTTTTTGTCTGCTTAAATTTCTGAGTGGTTTGTAGTGGCATGCTAGGGCTGACACCACCTTGCAAGGGCAATTGTGTTCCTCTCTTCCCAGTCCTCCTTCAGTGACACCACACTGGCAGTTTGATATCAGCTATGGTGGGAGTAAATACACCATGGAAATCAGCAGACACTACACATCAGGTTAATCTTTCTTTTTTCCTTTCCTCTCCTCTGCTCCCTTCCCTTCTATCTCTTCCCTTCCTCCCTTCCTTCTTTTTCCTTCCTTAAATATCAGCATATAGCTGGTTGTAGATACTTAGTAGAAATAATATGATTTTGGGGGCGCCTGAGTGGCTTGGTTGGTTAAGCATCCGACTCTTGGTTTCAGCTCAGGTCATGATCTCCCGGTTCATGAATTCAAGCCTCACGTAGGGCTCCGCACTGACAATGAGGAGCCTGCTTCAGATTCTCTCCCCTGTCCCCGCCCCTCCCCTGCTTGTGCTCTCTCTCTCTCAAAATAAACTTAGAAAAAAAGAAATAGTATGATTTTTATAATGCTAATCTCGAATCTAACAAAAATTTTAAATCTCTTATAGTTTCTATTCGACTGTAGATTATCTTGGATTTTATGCATGGACATCAAATAAACTGCAAACACCAGTTTTTTGCCTTTTTCTCAATTCTTATATATATATTTTTTATTTTTGTTGTTTAGAACCTTTAATACAATTTTGGATAAAAATGATGAAAGCGGGCATGTTTGTCTCACACCCCGGAAGTTCAATGAAACTGCTTCTGAAGTTTTACCGTTAAGTGTCACGTTTGTCATGAGTTTTTGTGAGCTAGCCGTTACTGCCTATGACTTCCATGTGGCCAAAACCAGACGCAAATGCTCAGTTTTCATTTTATGTGGCCAATCAAGCACATGGAGCACAGTTGACCTCTTCACAGAGCCCTCTGACTTTGGAACATCAGACCCCTGTTTTTCTTTCTACCTCTCTAGCTGTTCTCACTCTCCTTGCTGGTTCTTTTTCATCTCCGTGATTTTGAATGTTGGGGTTCTGGAAATAAGTTATTGAATTTCTTCTCTCTTCTAATTACACACTCACTTATGACTTCAATACAGTTGGCCCTTGCAAAACACAGGTATTAATGGCACCAGCCTCTTGCCCCTATAGTCAGAAATCAACATGTAACATTTCACTGCCCCCAAACTTAACTACCAATAGCCAACTGTTGACCGGAAATCTTACAGATAACATAAACAGCCAATTAGCACATATTTGTAACTAATATGTATTATGTAGTGTATCCTTACAATAAAGTAAGCTACAGAAAAATATTTAGAACATCGTAAGGAATAGAAAATACATTTACCGTTCTGTATTGTATTTATCAAAAAAAAAAATCCACGTATAAGTGGACCCATGCCGTTGAAACCCCATGTTGTTCAAAGTTCATCTGTACTACAACTTTTTGATGGAGTCTAATTTATGTCTCTAGTTTGTTCAGCTCTTCTGAAGTTTAAGTTTGCTTGTCTGACTGCCTACTCGCCACCTCTACTGAAATGTCCAATGTGTATTTCCAAGTGAACACCTGATATTTGCTGCCCCTGCACGACCAGACTTGCTCTGCCTGCATCTTTCACTTTGCTGAGGCCAAAACCTTTGGCATCCGCTTTCTTCCACTGCACAGTTAGCTTGCCGGTAAATCAAGGCAGTTCTATAAATTTATATAAACGTTTCCAAAACAACTTTCTACCACCTTCACTGCTGCCATCCTTGTCTAAAGCACCATCCTTTTTCCCTCTAGCTTTTCTTTGTTAATCTCCTAATTGGTCTTCCTGTGTTTCTCCTTCTATTTCAGAGCATTTCCTAAGAGCAGCCAGAACAGTCTTTGTCCTACAGAGAAATCATATGATGGATCAAATCGACTCTCCTCTGTTTAAACTTCTCCAAAGGCCTCCCATCTCTTCCATCTCACTGTAATGTCCGGGGCTCCCGGTGGGTACCTCCTTACTTTCTCCCGTGTTTACTCAAATGCCATTTTTCAGTGAGTCCCGCCCTACTCCCCCAATCTAAAGATTTAACCTACCCCTTCTCCCATGATGCTCATCATCTCTATTCCCTGCATTAATTTCTTTCTCATTGGAGATAGTCATGATCTAACTAACTTCCTTTGTATTTTGCATAATTATTATTGTGTTCCCTTTCCTCCCCATTAGTATACCAACTACAGTTAGGTGGAGGGTTATTTTTTTAAATCTGTTTTTGTTTCTTTTAATCTTGCCAAGGCCTAGCAAAGTGCTTATCACATAAAAGGTACTTCACAAATATTTGTTGAGTAAATGAGTAGATCATATTAAGTAAATACATTGGTTTCCTTTTTGCTGTTGTAACAAATTAACACAAACTTATTGGCCTAAAACAATGCAAATTTCCTTTTTTACGGTCATGGAGGCCAGACTCTGAAATCAGTTTTGCTGGGCTACACGGAAGGTGTTAATAGTGCTGGTTTCTTCTGGGGTTTTGAAGGGTCAATCTTGTTTCCTTGCCTTTTTCAGCGTCTAGTGGCTCCCACTGCTCCCTGGCTTATGTTTCTGTGTCCGCATCCAAAGCACATCATTCTGATGTCTGCCTCTATCACAACCTCTGTCTCTGGTTCCTTCTGCTTCCCTGGACCCACCTGGATAATTCAAACTACTCTTCCTATCTCAAGATCCTTACCTTAATCACATTGGCAAGGTCCATTTTGCTGTATAAGGTTACACAGGTTCCAGGTGTTAGGATGTGGCCATCTATGGGGGGGGGGGGCATTATTCAGCCTACTAGAGTAGGGAAACTCCCTTATATTTCAATTATGCTGGTTTAAAAACCAAATTATGAATGTCTTGATTTTATTGAATACTTCTGTATCTGTTGAGATAGTAATTTATATATTTGTCCTTCTGTAATGTCTTTTAAAATTTTTTTATCATAGTAAAAAAGTCATAACATAAGATTTACCATTTTAACCATTTCTTTTTAAAAAATTTTTAATGTTTATTTTTGAGAGACAGAGACAGAGTGCAAGTGGGGGTGGGGTAGAGAGAGAGGGAGACACAGAATCTGAAGCAGGCTCCAGGCTCCAAGCTGTCAGCACAAAGCCAGATGTGGGCCTTGAACTCATGAACTGTGAGATTATGACCTGAGATTCATTAAATTGGACGCTTAATGGACTGAGCCACTCAGGCACTCCTCATTTTAACCACTTTTAAGTGCACAGTTCAGGAGTGTCAACTATAGTTACATTGTTACACAACCAATCTCCAGAACCCTTTTGTCTTGCAAAACTAAAACTCTATATCCATTCAACAACATTCCCTACTTCTCCTCCTCTCCACACCTGGCCACTGCCAGTGTGCTTTCTTTACATTGTATATGACATTGAGAGATTTTTCTCTTGAACCAGCTTTTCATTTCTAGGCAAAATATGCTACATGAGTGTCATGTATTATCATTTTTTAATGCAATACAATTTGCACATTTTATTTAGAATTTTTTCATTTACATTCTAATTGGACAAAATTTTCTTTTACTATTCTTTTTAAATCAGTTATATATTTTTTCAGTTTTATTGGGATATAATTGACAAATAAAATTGTAATGTATTTAAAGTATACAAAGTGATTAGATACATATACAATGTGAAGGGATTCCCACAATTGAGTTAACGTATCTATCACCTCACAGATTTAGCTTTTCTTTATTTTTCTTTTATTGTTCTTGTCAGACTTACACTCCCCTTACAAATTAAGGTTAATTTTGTCTCACACAATGAGATAGGCAATTTCCCTGTTTTCTTCTCTGAAAAAGTTTGTATAAAATAGAAATTATTGGGGCTCCTGGGTGGCTCAGTCGGTTAAGCGGCCGACTTCGGCTCAGGTCATGATCTCGTGGTCCGTGAGTTCGAGCCCCGCGTCGGGCTCTGTGCTGACAGCTCAGAGCCTGGAGCCTGTTTCTGATTCTGTGTCTCCCTCTCTCTGACCCTCCCCCGTTCATGCTTTGTCTCTCTGTGTCTCAAAAATAAAAAAAAAAAAAAACGTTAAAAAAATTTAAAATAGAAATTATTGGGGCGCCTGGGTGGCTCAGCCGGTTAAGCATATGACTATGGCTCAGGTCATGATCTCACTGTGAGTTCAAGCTCTGCATTGGGTCTGTGCTGACAGCTCACAGCCTGGAGCCTGATTCAGATTCTGTGTCCCTCTCTCTTTCTCTTCCCCTTCCCCACTCTCTCTCTCAAAAATAAATAAACGTTAAAAAAATTAAAAAATAGAAATTATTTATATCTTTAATAGACTAGATGTTCTTACTGTGTTATTCTGATTTTCTGTTGAGCCAAATTTAACAAGTTTTTTTTTTTTAGAAAACTATTCATTAAATTTTGAAATATTGGTGAAAACTTTTCAAATAATTCCATTATGAGTTTCTAAGTCTTAAAATATATCTCCTTTTTAAATTGCTACTATTGTATATTGTGTCTTTTCTTACTTTGTTTTTCTCAGTCCTCTTAACATGCTGGCTATTATATATAGCACTTGGTTCTGTTTGGCTTTCTCTCTGTAGAACTCGGGTTAAAGTCCACACTTTTTTAAAAAATACTTATTTATTTTGAGAGAGAGAGAGGATGCAAGCTGCGGGGGGTGGGGGAGTGGGGGGTGGGGGTGGGGGTGGGGTGGAGAGGGTGAGGGCAGAGAAAGGGAGGCAGAGAATCCCAAGCAGACTCCACACTGTCAGTGCAGAGCCCGATATGGGATTCAGTCTCATGAACCCTAAGATCATGACCTGAGCTGAAATCAAGAGTCAGATGCTTAACTGACTGAGCCACCCAGGCGCCCCCCCCACCCCTTGTCCACACTTTTATCAGCAAAGCAGCTAAATCCAATCTAATGGAAGCTACACATGTTTACTGCCCAAGGAAATATACAGCTATAGAGAGGAAAAACAGTGCACACTTGATTTAAGAAAGAATGACCCTCACTTCTCCTGACACAGTGTTGTATTTGGTAATTGTATACCAATACTGTATGTCAAATGCATATTAAAAGTTGACAACATTTCTACTTTCTGACTTTACAATATTTCAACATTTCTACATTTCAACATTTCTGACTTTAATAAGATAAATGGAAATTATGGTACAGCTAATGGAAAGATCTGGAAGATTATTTTCTTTAAGGAAAAAAAACTAGAAGGATTTCAGAAGGGTTTAGGGTGGTTATGGTAGGGACTGCTGAGTTATAAGAAAGAAAAAAAGAAAAAGAGATGAGATTGATGAAATATGGCCAAAGCCACAGCTCATTCTGCCAGTTACATCAAATCCAGAAAGAAAGCAGGAATAAGCCAAAGAGCCCAGAGAGATGGGCTAAATTAAATGAATAAGGGAGTGAGTCTGAGCAGATAAGGAGGTGAGAGGGCCGGAGATCAGAAGCCAAGAGCCTCCAGGTGGGACAATCAGATGGAAGTACTTACGCCTTCACAGGCTACAAAGTCTCTGCCTTGAGAAAGAAGACAAGAATGAGAAAAGATGAGAGACAGTGGGGAGCCTTGGCTGATTTTGCTCGACTCCCCTGGGAGTCGAGCCTTCTGTTGCAGCTCCAAGGGTATTTTCATATTTACACTCAGTGCACCATCTGTTATTTTCCTGCCTGACTCATTATGAAATCCCCCGTCCCTGCTGGAGTAACTGAAATCTCTGTACCTTCTTCAGTCTCTTTGGAAATGAAAACAGTGATGACCAGGAAGTTGAATCTGCAGGCAGTTATACTCCCTGATCCAACCTGTCTGATGTCCTGGGTCACCCTGGGTGGTTGTGGGCATCCATGTCTCCCGCTGCTGGTCATGCCCTGCTGCTAGCTTTTGCCTGGCTTGGTGAATCAGGGGCTGCTTTGGAGTGGTTTATAAATAAATGCAGCAGGGGAAACTGGAGGAATGTGACCAATAGTTTGCTCTGAGGGATGAGTAAATGAGGAGGTATCATGAGCATCCCAACCACGTCCCAAATACATAGTCAAGAGTTTGAATATGTGTTGAAGATCTCTCCCGTCTCCCCCTCCCCCTGTTACTTAACTGTAGGAAAAAGGAAAAAAAAAAAAGACTGGGAAATTAAACCTGAACTCCAGTTTCTAAATAGAGAAACCAGAGTCTCTGAACCAATTTTCCCAAGTCAAGTTCAAGGTAAATGTTTACATTCACATGATCAACTCCTGTGAGAGAATGTGAGGGAGGGAAGGGATTAAAACATGAATGATGACAAATCTTCAAACGAGAGCTTAAGGGGAAGCTTTATGAAGTTTATGTTTTGTAGGCTGGAAAAAGGAAGTACAGTGCTTAACAAACTAAGGGTTTCTAATCTAATGGCATTTGTTTTCATTCGAGGGAACCCACAGCAGAGTCGTGTCTTTACAGCATCCACAGCAGAACCGAAATGTGTGGTGTGCCGCACAGCCTTCTCTGGGCTCCACCACGTCGGTTAGTTACAGGTGGTCATCCTGGGTTCCGTCACAATGGCAGCACAGTTCTCTCTGATAAGGCAGGATGCTCCGAACCTCTAGACAAAAACACCTGCTCCTCATTCTGAGGAAACGCTGTTCGAGATTTGACTCAGTTACACAGTGCATGCCATCTCACTCCCGGGAGGGTGGCGATGAAAGCTTTATGCAGATCTCAGGAGAAATTTTAAAATGTATATAATGTACACTTTGTAATACACACTCGATATAATGTATAACGTATACATTGATATTTATAAATACATATATGCATTTATATACAACCATATATATATATATGTATACTTTGGGAAAACTGTTGACCCATTTCTAACAAACAAGAAGCATAGTTCTTAGAGAACCACAACTGGAGGATAAACATTTAATCCTGAAACGGTGAGACGAACTCTGGAGCATAGTTACAAAGAGATGACATTGTCACAGAATTCTCACAGATAAGTATATCCTACCATAACCTGCTTTCAGTTCGTTGACTTTTCTGGTTTTGATTTGAAGTCTTTTTCTCTTAAATGGTAGAAGGAAATGTTAGTCTCTGAAGATAGTCATATCCCTTAAGAGTCATGGGTGTCATTTGATTAGTTTTCTCTATTGTACAGCCTTCAGCTCCCACCTATGTACCACGTTACTGTATATATTTCTCATGAAAGCATTCTCTAGTACTTATGGGATACTGGAGACTTTCTAAAGCTCTAGAAAAGCAGCAGCACATTTCCTTGACTTGAACAGAAAATTAGTTCTCATCACTTTCCCTGCTGTTTAATTTCTTAGTTTCAGGCCAATAGAGAGGAATAAAAAGTAACTAGCAAACTAAGCAAATTATATATTATATAATATATCTACTGATATATGTCTGATGAATTAGGCTATATTTTCAGCAGACAGATGGCATTGTGAATCCTGATACTTGCTAGGTTGCCTTCTAGGTGCTTTTCTTAAAAGTAAAAAATTGAAGAAAGCATTTCTACACTTTCCAGCAGCATCAGCAGGAGTGTGAAATAATTCTTCCTTTCAGTCTGCTCAGCTTGTACTTGGTTAGTCTATTATGCTATATATAAAGGCTATAACAACAACAAAAAAAGACTGAAAAACAAAATTCAAGTGTGGTGTCTGTCACATCCTAGACTGGGAAACGGCACTAGGCTGTTTGCTCAAGGATATAATTTTGCCCTTTGTCTTAATTAGCGGTTGGAAGATTGTGAGGTATAAAAATGGGGTGACATAGAAAAATAAATGCCTGTTCACCTGCAGCCAGCAGGGTCCTAAATTATTTTCTCTTCCTCTGCAACTGACATAGCCATACTGGTAAAAGAATGATCTGATTTGAAAATATGAGAGAGAATGTATGAACCAGAAATGTAGTGCTTTACAGAAGTATGATGATCTTTGTATGAACCATCTAATAGGCACTCTCCACTATCTCCATGTTCTTTTTATTCACAGTTATGGTTTAATTTTGTGATTACTCAGAATTTATTTTAGAAAGAGCAAGTACTGCCTCTGACCTTTGAAAACCATAAGGCACTGCAGAAATACACACACTACTGTTCATTTGGTTTTAATTATTATTACTGGTGTTGAGATTTGTGTCTAGAATCAGATTAGAGTCTGATATCCAAAAGGTTAGGGGGGCATGATACCACACCATTAGGTGGAATTTCAAAAAATGCCATTCAATATTCAAACGGCATTTATTGAACATCTTTTATGGCTGGACTATATTTAACATTTATCTCTAAGTAGGGTTCCAGATTTAGCAAAAAGTAAAAATAAATAAATAAACAAATAAACAAGGCAAAATGAAACAAACCAAACCAGAATAGGACACCCAGTTAAATTTGAGTTTCAGATGAATACTGAATCATCTTATTATTATAATCATTTTATTATTCCAGTATTATCCAAATGTTGCATGCACCCACTTATAGGGAACAATGATTTATTTATCTGAAATTAATATTTAACTGAGCATCCTGAGTTTATCTGGAAACTCTATTTCAAAGCTAAAAAGTCATAATCTCTGAGCTTGGGAAACTTTCTGTAGTGAACAGGTCGATATGTGTATTTTACTATTTGGAGTTGCAGTAGGAGTGGAACAATATGCTTTATTTTTTTAATTTAAAAAATTTTTTTAAACTTATTTCTTGAGAGACAGCAAGCTGGAGAGAGGGGCAGAGAGAGAGAGGGAGACCCAGAATCTGAAGCAGGCTTGAGGCTCCAAGCTGTTAGCACAGAGCCTGACGCGTGGCTTGAACTCACGAACTGTGAGATCTTGACCTGCGCTGAAGTTGGATGTTTAACCAACTGAGCCACCCAGGTGCCCCACAATATGCCTTATGAACACAAAAGAAGTGGTAAGCTAACTCAGTGAGCCCAGCTCTCTTTCTTTCCTCACTAGAAAAGTGCTTGCAGGCTGCTCAAAAATATTCTGTTGTATGCTGAGGTCCTCTAGTCCTATGTAAGACTGATTTTCCTCCCCAGATCGTAATGGCACAGAATAAATAGGTTCGTTTGTCTAGTCTGAACAAGCAGGAAGAAATCACCCTCCTCTGGGTTTGGGTAACTGGGAAACTTCTGAAGTCATGTAATATCAAATACTGATTTTAAACAACGTGTAATACAAAAACAAAATTTTCTAACTTATCTGGAAGCTGCATCAGGTCACACGTTTTATTTCTTATGCCTAAGGAATGGGTGGCACTATGTAAACTACATGTTTCTATTTTCTACAGTTGACACCCACATGCAGTACCTGAGTCCCTATCCAAATGCTGAATTTTTGTCATGAACTCGTAACTGCCAGATTGTTGCTTCTCAAGAGAGGTGGAAGTAGCCTGGAGCTAGATTTAGAGTCTCTGCACTCTAGCCCTTGCTGTGCCTAATTTGTGATATGACTTGATTTTAAATTAAATTAGACAGTTGAAATAGATACTTTCTCAAGATTTTGCAACTCTAGAAATTCATAGCTTTAAAATCAAGAAATGCAAATCTAACCCTCCACTTACCCTTAACTTAAAGCTAAGGCCTGAAACTCAAATGTCTACAGGGGTCAGTTTGGAAACTAAATGAATGACAAGCTGGTGGAGTTCACTGTGGCTTGGAAAACACATCAATTTCAAGCTGTGGGGAAACTTCAGCTCTAGACAATGCCTCTGATAAGGGAGTGAGGGCCATGGTGGCTAGATGCTGAAAGTTGGCAAGCTTTTTACAAAAGAAGGTGAAATGTATTATTTTTATGTAGTATCTTATTATATGGTAATTATATTATATGGCAACTTATTTTGAATATATATATATATATATATATATATATATATATATATATAGCAATGCGATATTTTTTAAAAACAGAAAAAAATGTGCCATGTGGATGTGGTTTTTATGCTTCTAATTTGTCCCTGATTTAAAGCATCATTATGTCCGTGTGTTTTGTGTGTTTGTTTGTTTGTTTGTTTTTGTCTAGATTTCAAATCACCAGAGTTTTTGTCCTTATTCATTGTCTTGTATATGCTGAAGTAATGTGCTGATTTTGAACAAATATTCCAGAATTTGCATGTGAATATTGGTTTTGTTCTCTTCCATTTAGTTGCTTTATAATAATAATTATGATTAACATCTGTTGAACATTTGTATGGCCCAGAAACTGTTCCAAGTATGTATATATTTTTTTATTTAAAATTTTTTTATGTTTATTTATTTTTGAGAGAGACAGAGACAGAATGCTAGTGGGTTGGGGCAGAGAGAGAGGGAGGCACAGAATCTGAAGCAGGCTCCAGACTCTGAGCTGTCAGCACAGAGCCTGACATGGGGCTCGAACTCACGAGTTGTGAGATCATGACCTGAGCCAAAGTCGGACGTTCAACCGACTGAGCCACCCAGGCGCCCCCTAAGTATGTATATTTTTATTTCATCTTCAGCAAAACCATGTTAGGTAAACATTATCTTATTATTCAGTGTTTCAGTTAATCTTTGTTCTTTAATAAAGTACCCCAAAATTTAATGACTTAAAACAACAACAATTTATCATTTCTAATGATTCTGTGAACTGGTAATCTGGATGATTTCTTCTGCCCATGCCACCTGGGGTTATTCATGTGGCCTGCCATCAGCTGATGGCTCAGCTGAGGCTGAAGGGTCCAAGATAGCCTTGCTCATTTGTCTAGCTATTGGCTGTCAGCTAGGGTACCACATGTCTTCTCCACATGAACTCTCGTCCTTCAGTATGCTACACAGGTCATCTTTATAGCATGGTGTTCTGATTTCAAGAAGGTGAAAATAAGAGCTGCAAAGCCTCTTCACACCTAAGCCCAGAACTTGCATGTGTTGCATCCATTATATTCTGTTGGTCTAAGCAATTCATAAAGCTAGCCCAGATTTAGTGTGGAGGGGAGATTACACAAGGGCATGCATTTAGGAAGGCATATTCCATCTGAGGCCGTTTTGTAACAATCTACCATATACAGATACCTAAACTGAGGCATAGAAGATCTGAATAACTCACCTTAGATCAGACCATTTGTAAATAGCAGAATTAGGTTTTGAACCTTCTAGGCCTCTCATTTTTACTTCAGGCCAAAAGTTGTTATTCCAGTAACATTGCTCTTTATCCGGTGTAACTTCCTTGAAGGGTAACATTTATTTATAGATATAAGTTTTTGTATCCTTGTTTTAAAAATTGCCCTGTAATTATTCTTGGAATGCCATTTACTTAAAAAGCTGCCTACAGGGAGTTTTAAACAACCACAATTAATATGTAATGTTCTGCACTTTGGTTTAAATGCCAAAAAAGATAGAAAATATGGATTCACATTTAGATCTTTGTTTTTGCCTTTATAGATAGAAAAGGTGCATTAAGTGATGTAGAATTGATTGCATCCATTCATTCCATGTAGAACAAGGTAAGGAAGGGGAAAAAATATCGTAGCTAATATATCCTCTATTCATAAAGAATAAAAGATAAACTATAACTGTAGATAATTCTGAGAAATACACTATAAAAATGTTCTTAGCTTGTCTTTAATGGGGTTAGGTATGCATCTGAGACTTGAATGCATTATTAGAAATGATTTCTCCAAGCAAATAAAGATTTAATATCCTAGAAAATTAAGCTGTTGACCAGAATGTCAGATTAAACAGATGAAATATCATTTCTTAACATTCTAGGAAAAGTATTGGGATACTTAATGCAAACCAGAAGGACTGTGCATTGGTAAGGATGACTGTTGTCAAACTACAAAATTAAATATACAATACTTTATTAAGTGCTCAAAAGTTGATCTAAGTTTTCTTTATCAGCTGTTAAAAAATAACTAGTTTTGGGGTGTCTGGGTGGCTCAGTCGGTGGAGCATCCGACTTTGGTCAGGTCATGATCTCACAGCTCTTTAGCTCAAACCCCGCGTCAGGCTCTGTGTTGACAGCTCTGAGCCTGGAGCCTGCTTTGGTTTCTGTGTGTCCCTCTCTCTCTCTCTCTGCCCTCCCCCACTCGGGCTCTATCTCTCTCTCAAAAGTAAATATTAAAAAAAAATTTTTTTTAAATAACTAGTTTCACTTTGATTGGTCTCATTATTTTCAAATTGCTTCCTTTCTCCAAATATTTTCACATATTTTTGTGTGATTCTGTTTAGATTCATATACAAGGGAACAAACCAAAGAGACAGTTACAGTGAAATGGGCTTAATAGGAGCAAGAAAAAGTAGAAAACTTCTGGAGCTATGTGGAATTTTCAAGATCGGTGAGATATCAGTTTGCAATTTGAGTCAAAGACACAATATTTATTCACTTCTTGGAAATAAGAAAGTTTGTGCTTCTAGGATAAAATATGGGAAAATTAAGAGCTTATGGATTCTCTGACCAGCGTTAGTAACAACAGTTTTGAGCTTGTCCAATAACTTTTGTTTACCCCAGTTTCTATTCTTTGTAATGGGTATAATACATGAGCATCTCTTAGGGACAGAGGAGGATATTTTCGTTCTTCCATAGATTTAATATAGGCTCAAGTGACAGGTAAAGAACACTATAGGCCACATCATGGTGTTGCTCTGTTCCTAAATCTGTGTCAGGTCTATATTGGACAGGAATGGGTGGCAGTCAGATGGAGGTGAGGGGAGTGGCAATGGAATGGCTGAAACTGGAATTGTGGCTGGGTCCCCAGTATGAACAGAATAGGGTAACTAGGCCATTTTCCCTTATACTGTCTTATGAGTCTACTTCCTATGGAAAAGCCCAGATGCTTCTAGCCTACGAACATAACTTATAACTGAGACAGATGAATTTTCTTATAATAGCCAAAGCTAAACTGAACACCCATTTTTTTTCTTGGAAACCATGATTCTGTGTGGATGTACTATTAGAGAAAACCTAAATGGACAAATATTTACACTCAATTTAAGAGACATGCTCACAGATTGTTTTTTGTTGGTCATTTTTACTTTATTTTATTTATTTATTTTTTAATGGTTTCAGGAGTAGAATTTAGTGATTCATCACTTAAATGTAACACCCAGTGCTCATCCCAACAAGTGCCCTCCTTACTGCCCATCACCCATTTAGCCCCATCCACCCACCAGCACCTCTCCAGCAGCCTTCATTTTATTCTCTGTATTTAAGAGTCTCTTATGGTTTTCCTCTCTCACTCTTTTTATCTTATTTTTGCTTCTCTTTCCCTGTGTTCATCTGTTTTATTTCTTAAATTCCACATATGAGTGAAACCATATGATATTTATCTTTCTCTGACTGACTTATTTCACTTAGCATATATATTCTATTTCCATCCGTGTTGTTGCAAATGGCAAGATTTCATTCTTTTTGATTGCTGTGTAATATATGTACCATACCTTCTTTATCCATTTGTCAGCCAATGGACCTTTCCATACTTTGGCAATTATCAACAGTCCTGCTATGAACATTGGGGTGCATGTGCCCCTTTGAATCAGCATTTTTGTATCCTTTGGATAAATACCTAATAGTGCAATTGCTGGGTCATAGGGTAGTTCTATTTTTAATTTTTTGAGGAACCTCCACACTTTTCCGGAGTGGCTGCATCAGTTTGCATTCCCACCAGCAGTGCAAAAGATATCCTCTTTCTCCGCATCCTCGCCAACATCTGTTGTTGCCTGAGTTGTTAATGTTAGCCATTCTGAAAGGTGTGAGGTGGTATCTCATTGTGGTTTTGATTTGTATTTCCCTGATGATGAATGTTGTCAAGCATCTTTTCATGTGTCTGTTAGCCATCTGGATGCCTTCTTTGGGAAAGTGTGTGTTCGTGTTTTGTGCCCATTTCTTCACTGGATTATGTGTTTTTTGGGTGTTGAGTTTGATAAATTCTTCAAAGATTTTGGATATTAACTTTAAAAAAATTTTTTTTAACATTTATTTATTTTTGAGACAGAGAGAGAGAGAGCATGAACAGGGGAGGGTCAGAGAAAGGGAGACACAGAACCCGAAACAGGCTCCAGGCTCCGACCTGTCAGCACAGAGCCCGACGCGGGGCTCAAACCCACGGACCGCGAGATCATGACCTGAGCCGAAGTCCGATGCTTAACCGACTGAGCCACCAAGGGGCCCCTTGGATATTAACTCTTTATCTGATATGTCAATTGCAAATATATTCTCCCATTCTATCAGTTGCCTTTATTTTTGTTGACTGTTTCCTTCGCTGTGCAGAAGCTTTTTATCTTGATGAGGTCCCAATAGTTCACTTTTACTTGTGTTTCCTTTGCCTCAGGATGCTCAAGAATTTTGAGGGAAACTGGTGTAGATGCTTCAACAATTAAAGAATATCATGAAAACACTAGTAATCTTGAAACTAGATATTAATTATTCATTTATTCAACAAATACTTATTAAACAATTATTACTTTTGGATATTATAGTTAACATTGGGGATAGAGTCTTGCACAAAATAGGACATAGTCTGTGTTCATGGAGCTTGTATATGAGATGCTGCTAGCTTCAAAAGGAGAAACCTAACCTTTGCCAACATCAATTGAGTGAAAACCATCACCAGGATCTAGAGAACACCGTCTCCACATAATGTGATTCTAAAGTACACAATAATAAATGCAGCAGTATATATACAGAGAATACTTTTGTTTTATGTAACAGGGACATGCACTACAGTTTATTACAGCCTCCATGCAAATAGTTTTTGCAGAGATATTTCAAAGGGCCAGATTTAGGAGTAAAATAGAAAAGCAGCTGTATTTATTTGCATATATTTACATGAACACTGCACATTCTTCATTGGAAATTAGAATTTTAAAAAGTTACCTCAAAAATGTAATTTCAAAGTTTTCTTTTCTCAATACCTTCATATAAACCTATTTATGGTTTTTCAAGTATCCATATGAGAGGTTTGGAATACATATTTAAAAGCATTTTTTTCACTAACCACATTAAAAAGATAAAACATTTACCTTTCATAATGTCGTAGATGTGCACATCTGCTGAAATTTGAGCCCAGGGAAAGGGATAGCCAGGGCAATGACAGAGTGGCTAGAGCTGGGAAATGAAGAAAGACAAAATTAGTGAGTCCCACATCCTCTTCTCCTCTAATTCAGAGCCAGAGTTGTGGTTCCACCTGTAAAGCTCCTTCATATCAAGAAAGATTGGCAAGACTTCCATATATTTTAAGAGAGTTCAGGCTTTCACTGAAATTTCATTTCTGTGTCTGTTTTCCAATCATGGTTGTTGTAATAATTAACAGCAATAATAATAATAGCTATTACATGTTATTTCCTTGATGGCTGCCAGTGACTTGTTAAATGCCTTTGTCATTTTATTTAATTGATAGGGAAAAAAACCTATGAGGTAGGTGGTATAATTATTTCATTTTCAGGTAAAGAAACTGACATTCACAGAAGTGACATGAACAAAGACACAGGGTTAATAAGTCGGCTAGCCAAGATTCAAATTAGATCTGATTCCAAACATTGGCATGTTTACCTCTATTTACCTTGTTAAGAAAAACCGTAAGGCAATAATTAGAATAATCATGCATATGAAAAAAGCAAACGCAAACCATTTAGATAGGAATAGAGATGGCGTTAATACATATGTATCTATATAAAAATCTATACATATGTATACATATTAATATGTATTATTAATTAATTAATATTAATTATTAATTAATATGCATATTAATACATATGTATCTATATAAAAATGATTATACATTCTTTATATAAATCATGCACACAGAAATATAGATAGCAAAACAGATTTTCTTTTAATTCTCACCCTCTGTATTGAAAGCAGCTAAAAAAAACAAAAACCCAAAACACAGCAAAAGCTCAATGATCAGCCAAGAAGTACTGGATAGGTAAATAGGTCTGGAATATTAAATCATCCTGTCAGCCCCTCTCACATTGGCTGTTCAATATCATGATGAAGCATTCCTGTGTTTAAACTAATAGTTTCAAAACTTCTTGGTACCAACCTGATTAATTCATAAAAGAATCATAAAATCTACACGTTAAAAAAAGAGGATGAAAATAAAAACTGCAAACTCTGGACGATTGCATTACAACTTGATTTTTAGCTCTTTAAATAATTTTACTTAGAAAATGACAGTTTTCATAATTCAGGAACTGGTTGATTTGCTTGCACATTATGCTTAAGCTTACCAAAAATATGTGCTTAAATTCTTAAAAAAATGAACACAAATCACCAGATTGAGAAGAGGCCTGACTGTCCTAAAAGAGCAAACCAAAACAAACAAAAAAAAAACAGGAAAAAAAAAAACCCACTGCTTTTACATCTCCTTCCAGTGCTCCAAAACCTACGCTTACCTTCTCCATCAATTCAGAAACTTGACTCCAAGTTCCTCTACAGTCTGATTTCACTTTACATGCCTCACTTTATTTCCCTTCAATCAAGCCAGCATCTTAACTCTGAAGCTGTGTCTATATACACATCTAATCCCTGCTTCACATCATTGCTTATGTTATAACACACAATGTGTCTGTTTATATGCCATGTCTTTTCTCCTCCTCTTTACCTACTGCACATTCTGTTTAAGCCTTACCTGCCTCACAAGACACATTTTGAAGAGTTCTATTACCCTTATAACCTATTACATTTAGAATCATTACCACAAAGCATATTGTATTGAATGTGTGTGTTAGAGAGAGAGAGAGAGAGAGAGAGAGAGAGAGAGAGTGTGTGTGTGCGCACGCGCGCACTTTTTATTTGGAGGGCACTTTGGCAATATAAAAGTGAAAATATGCAAATCCTTTAATCCCCAGTAATACACACACATATAGATAAATTCTTAACTGTCTGTATTTATATATGTACATGTAATAATACACAATATATGATACATGCATATTCATACATGGAAAAACTTCAAAAATAACGTTAAGAGTTACTTAACGTTTGGAGACTGGATAAATGTTACTTCCCTATAGGGAGGTAGGTATATAGATGAAGTTGGAAAATATTAATAACTGATATTTACTGTAAACCCAATGACAACTTCTTTGTGTTTTTTTCTTTAGTTCTCACAAAAACTTTACTATAGTAAGTGTTATTATCATGCCCTTTTACAGATGAAATGTGGATATATGTTTACATCTGCATACGTGAATTACGAAGGACACGCCAGATGTTAAGAGTGGTTGCCCATGGGGAGTGTGATTAATATTGAGGGAGACTTGGTTTTCACTATGTGCCCTTCTATATTGGTTTTTAAAAATATACTTATATTTTTAAATGCATCATAATAACAGAGGAAAACATCTGTTGAGTTTTTCCTTCTAGCTGGACTGTGAACCCTTTTTAGGAAGGAGCCCTGCTGTATCAAATTGTATTGATATATTCAGTGATGTGCTGCTGGAGCACATATTTTCATTGCAGACAAAATAAAAACACAGATGCAGTTTTCATAAATATAAATTCTCAGAAACAGCAAACTCTGCTTTTTTTATTCGGGGATATAATATTTTACTTATTTCATATTTTCAGTGTCGTAAAATAAATCAAATGCTTTTTAACAACCATAAAGGAACTTCTGAGAATTTGTTCAAGGTAGATACTTTGTGAGAATATAATATCCTTTGAAGTGATTCTGAAGTGAATTGTTCAATTTTTTTTAAGAATTTGAAAAGCATTATAAAATACATTTATATGTTTAAACTTGTAGAAATTTTTACCTACTTATACCTGTATATTAAAGTATCAATTAGTTGCTTGTATAAGAGCCATTTAGAAAACCAAAACTCATGTAAAGTAATTCAGTATAATAATAATCATCATCATCATCATCATCATCATCATCATCTAGTATGGAATATTAAGGTGTTGGAAGGCCTAGGGAACCACTATGGGAAGACAAGATTACCTGCTTTAGGAAGTTACCACTATTTCTAGGTTCAAGGTTCAAAAGCAGGAGCTCAGGAGCTGGGGACACTGAGCTGAAGCTAGAACCTTGGATCCCAGCTGTCTCGGGAGAACTAGAGCTACGGAAAATACCAGCTGGCAGAGATGATACCAAAGTAGAAAGAGAAGGAAATACCTTGGTTTCGCTTTTCTGCCTGCCAACTCTGTGCCAGTGCCTCTCATTGGCTGAAATGGGCCAGGAGTCAATTTGCAAGGGATCTTGGGAAATGTAGTTTACAGAGGTCAGCCCCCCCCCCCCCCCCCCCGTATGCAAAGGAGAGAGGAGAATGATTTGGGAAAAAAAACATGCAAATAAACTACATTGTTTTGAAAACTTACCATGATACACAGTAGCACCTCCCACTTCTCCTTTCCTCTTAGCGCCTTTCTTACAGAGGCACTTTTACCTCTTTTAGCCATTTCTTCTGTAGTTTTATTCATAGTTATAAATAAAAGTCTGCATTGCCACATGGTAATTTTTTAAGTTGATGTATTATATATTGGTTGTCGATGATGGTGGATAAAGATTTAGTTCTCTTATTTGCTCCTCCCTCATTCTTGCAATAGAATTGTTGCAATAGAATTATAGCATTTTAAAATGTAAATCAGCAAGCAGTGTTCACAACCTCATATGATGTACATATTGGTCACTGCTAAAACAAGTATCATGTTAACTTTTCTCATCTTGGATAAGTATTTGTTTGGAAGAATAATCACTGTTCTTTTACTTCCTAATTCCTCATGTTTTAAAATATTTTTTCTCATAGTCTTAATTCTTCTCTATTACCCTAAAGTATCATCTACCTTTTTTTTTTTTTAAGTTTATTTATTTATTTTGAGAGAGACAGGAACATCGTGAGTAGGGAAGGGTCAGAAAGAGAGACAGAATCCCAAGCAGGCTCCACATTGTCAGTGCAGAGCTCTACACGGGGCACGGACTCATGAAACCTTGAGATCATGACCTGAGCCCAAACGGAGAGTCGGATGCTTAACCAGCTGAACCACCCAGGCGCCCCTCATCTACCTTTCTAGTTTTTATTTCATTCTGTTATGTTTTTTAGGAGAATTTCCTTTTGGAGCCTTCTTTCTCTTGCTCTGATCTGGACTGACTGCTCTAGAAGTTAGCTTTGTGCTATCATCTGGGGCTTTGTGTTAGTAATTTCTTGCTTTGGATGCACTTTTCCTCTTTCTTATTACTTTGTTTTTCTGTGGTGTATTTGACAGGAATTCTCTTGCTCTCACTTACTTGCTTCTCACTGTCTTCTCTTTTCTCCTATTTTCCATGTTAATAAATTCCCTTTCTCCTCATTCATTTTCTTTTTCTCTATTTCAGGCATTTGTATTTCATAAGCACTTAATCTGTATCAAGCACTTAATCTGCATCCAACACTGAGTTAGCAAATAGGAACCATGCTATTTATTGGCTACTTTATAGCACACTAAATTTATTTCAAATAATTCCTTGGTGTAGGTCACTGAAATAAGCCAATGTTCCAAATCTCTTTCACATTTGATCCAATTATCTTTAACAGTCCCTACTGCATATTTTCTCACAGGAATGGATAAATTGCTTTATACGGGTAATATTTTGAATTTTGGAGCACTTAAAATTTTTCTTAATTTATAAAAATACCTGTTATGAGCCTCAGTCCTCATAAGAACCTATTCTGAAATTACGCATATTTGACAAACAGTGTCATTCTAAGTATCTTTCTCAAGAACAGATGTATTCACTGGTAGAGTCAGGAAACCCAGAAATCTTCTTTCTCACCTGTATCCCATAGGCCCCTTATCTGTGGTTTCGCTTTCCGCAGTTTCTGTTACCAGAGGTCAACCTTGGTTGGAAGTAGCAGACCCAGTTTCTGACAAATCATCAGGTGAATAGTAGCCTAGGGCTGCATCACACGTTGGAGTCCTGCACCTTACTTCCTCTCCTCAGGTCGGCATTTAATCATCTCACAGCATCACAGGAAGAAAGGTGAGTACGAGACAATGCTGGGTAATATTTTGAGAGTGATACCACATTCACATAACTTTTATCATAGTATATTGTTATAATTGTATTTTATTCTTGTTGTTAATCTCTTACTGTGCCTCACCTATAAATTAAACTTTCTCATGTGTATGTACAGGAAAAACAGTGTACATAGGGTTTGGTACTGTCTATGGTTTCAGGCATCCCTTGGGGGTCTGGGAATGTATCCTCTGAGGTAAGTGGGGGGGGGGGGATGACTAGAATACTATTTGACTATGTGCTCCATGAACTAGTATAAGGTTAACCAAATACGAGGTGTCGCTCCTTGGCTATAACAGTCATTAAGAAATGATTGAACTAACCTTTATTTATATCCAGTTTCTCTACTTCTTTATCTGGTTTCAGTCTGAGGGTGGATGTGGCAAAACATAGCATGTTTGAATTGTATGGGAGACTTTTTTTTCCCGAATGATTTCAGAGGAGTGTGTGTGCATGTGTGCATGTTCTAGTGCAGCCAGGGGGGCAAGGGTGGTGAGGGTGGAGGTGTTGTTGAGTTGCCAGGTGAGCCCATGGAATTTACTTACCTAAAAATGGTTTAAAATTAGAATATTTCCCTGCTTAAGGAGTTAAGTTTTTCTTCATTAATGTTAGAGAAACCAATTTATATTAAATAATTTCAGATATACACACCCATCTTAATACTTAATCTGTTTTAGTATTGCTGACATATAGGGCTTCAAAATAAATTTGTGGGATCACATGTTCATTAAAATAATTTCTTTTGCTAGTTAATTGTCATTGTTCTTTAAAGAGCCAAATTAACAATAAAATTAACAGGATAACACAATACCGTTTGTGAGGCAACGCAGTACGTTAGAAATAGCACTCACTTGAAGATTAAGCAATTAGACTCTAGTCCCATGTCTGTTACTCATTTGTTTCTTGGCCCTTGCAAGACACTTGCTTTCTGCTATGTTATTTATCACCCACAAGAAGAGGTGAGTGAATGAAGTAGAATCTAAAGATCCCCAAAAGTAATTCTCTGATTTCTAATTTTTTTAAAATTAGGTTTATAAGTGCTAGACCAGTTCAGAGACATTCATGGACATAACTATCAAACACCCATTAATACACACAGACACACACAGATACACATTTGAATGATTTTATAGTTTCAGGTAAGTGAAAAGTGTAGATGATTATTTGTTACCATATATATTTTATTTTATATAAAAATATTATATCTTTTTTTCTGTCTCTATTTCTGTCTGTCTGTCTCTCTGTCTCTCTGTCTATCTCTTTCTCTCTCTCTTTGTCCATACAGAGAATGGCCAAACAAATTAGCCAAAGTGCAGCCTTTTGAATTCTAACAAATAGATAAGGGGTTAAATCTCCCTTGCTCCATTGCCCTAAGAAAATGGGTTCTATATAGAGAGAGTTATTATTCCTAGCTTTGCTTAGGATGAAAATATAGTACTTTATGTTTTTAAGTGAATGGATATGGAATAAATGTATATAAAGGTCCCTGGTGTATTTATTGCTGTATGTCAGATTAACTGAAAACTTTTCAACATACGGAAGGATTACTCAAGATCTCATTTAACTAAAGGTTTCTGTTTTATTTCCTTTGTGTACATGTTTAGGTATACGATATGTGTGTGTGTGTGTGTGTGTGTGTGTGTGTATAATTACATAATATATTTAATCTGATATTTAATACTATTAATTTAATAATACAATTAATGTATTCTGTATTATATAATTACGTACATAGTTGTATATACATCAAATATTTAATATAAGATTTATTTATTTTTACTTTAAAAAATTATTCTCTTGCAAGTCATGCAGTTATTGCCTTTGTAGAAGTTGATATAATGTACTTTGTTACACTGACAAATACCATCTTTCATGATAGGACTAACAGTAAAGCCACATCAAAAGATAAAATAAGAACATTTAGTTGGTATAATGATCTGCATAATATGAAACCAACATTTTTATTCTGAACTCCCCATGCTTTATTATGCAGGCTTTATTTTGACATAAACATTTTTTAACACTCTTACAAGCAAGAATTAAAGATAGGAAAAGGGGTCAAAAAGGACATAAATTAGGATCAGTGCCCCTAATTTGGTCTACTCCCAGTGGTCCATGTGGAATAATCAGAGGTAAAAAACAAAACAAAAACAAAAACAAAACAGAATTCAGTGGAAAGCTCTGAACTCCTATGTACAGAACAAGATTCCCTATAGATCTCTCAAATTTTAAATCATTTTGATAGAACCATTTGACTTCAACATCAAATAAGATGCATTCATGAACACTATTTGTTCAGCTTGCTTCCAATCTACTTCTTATTATAGCTTTACTAGCCTTAAGTATACACAATTAAGAGCTTTAAGCAATGACAGGATAAATTGTCATGCTTTTTAAATGCCTTATTTATTTGCATTTGAAGATCTTAAAATTAGACATGTTAAAATATGGCGTGCTTCTTGAGTTTTTATGGTAACTAGAGGTATAATTGAAGTAATTTGCTGTGAAATATTTAAAAATCATAGCAAATATATTTTCTTTAAAACCACTAGTTCTACATAATATTTTATAATCATTCTTTAGTTTTATTTCCTTTTCTGGTATTTTGTCATGGTCCTGTCTTATATAATATGAATAGAAGATTGACTTTTTACAAACAGTTAATTTCATTGCAAGTACTTCTTGGGGCACCTGGGTGGCTCAGTTGGTTAAGTGTCCAGCTTTTGATCTCAGCTCAGGTCCTGATCTCAGGGTTGTGAGTCAAGCCCTGTGTTGGGCTCTACACCCAGTGTGGAAAAAGAAAATACTTCTTGATAAAATAAACTACATGTGTACTCCTAAAAATAGCATCTTAATAATTTTTTTCTAGTCATAACATCTCAATACTCTACTACTTTAAGATTTTTGGTAAATATTTTGTACTTAGACTAAAACTTAACCTTTGCTAATAAATGTAGGCTAAAAGTAAAAATCCTAAAGATATTAAAAGCACAGAATTGGGCCAAATAGAAGTTTTAATTCTACCAGCAGGACCTTAGTTTTGTGTTGTTCTAGTTTGGACTAAGTGTCAGTTTCCAAAGAAAGCCAGAAAGATAAGTTGATCACTTACTCAATAGTTTTACTCATTATTTGTGGAAAGGATCTCTGTATCCAAGTATTGCCTTTTTTAAAAAAAATATTTATTTAATTTTGAGACGGAGAGAGAGAGAGTACTAGAGAGAGAGGGAGACAGAAGATGTGGGGCTCAAACTCACAAACCGTGGGATCATGACCTGAGCCAAAGTCAGTAGCTTAACCGATTGAGTCCCCCAGATACCCCTTGTACCTAGGTATTTCACAGGAAGAAGGAGGAGAAGAAATCAAATTATTGAAAGAGAACTTAGAAAATGTAATACAATGAAGATTTTCTCAGAGAAAAATGCGGGTGAAGTAAGAGACACTAGGGTTAAAAAAACAAGTGATAGATGTGCAGGAAAGAATGTAAACTTTGGGTCTGAGAAATTATTAATATAATATGAGAAATTTATAGGGAAGAACAATGAAAATTGCTTTATATAAAGTAAGTTTCATATTCGGTTGGACAATCATGGAGGAACACGGGCTTCACCCTGCAGACTTCGGAAGGTCCTGACTCCAAGCGGTCTGACAGGACGCACACACCGTCTCCACTTGAGACTTGCTTTTACTACCATATATTTCATCCTTGCCTCCCAAGTTATTACCATGATAATTGTTGAATTTCTCATTACAGAAAGCCAGGCTTTCATAAATATTATATGAGGCTATTATTGGCAGGCACAGTGTCAGTTTTTTAAGAAATATGGAAATTCTGTAATTTGAGGTGATTCATTATTTATCTTTTTTATAATTTTAATGAATACAAGTGTCTCTTATTCATTAAAAATAGAACAACAAAAATATCCATCTACCCATTATCCTCTTGATTGATCTGCCTCATTAAGCTAAAGATCCAGGCAGAGCACCTGAAAGCACCTTAATTCTTCTTCAAAGATCATCATCACACTGAAATTATTTGCTTCTGGAGATCATTAATTTCATTTTATGGATGTGAGGATTTTTTTTTTCTGGATTGAGGTAGATTAACATTCCTTTTCACTCACCCCATTCAAGGAATTCTTAGTAATAAAGCAGAACGAAATGGCACATGTGAAACATCATTCATTTCATCTTTGGGGAAAAATCGTTCTAAGGAAAGTCTGGAGAGGAAGCCGAGAGTGGTTTTTTGATCTCATTGTAGGAGTGATGGCGGAGGTATTTTGTTTTATTTGACAGGAAATACATGGCTATGTATGTTACTTGTGCATGCCAAGAGGTATAAAATGATCACATAATTACTCATTATTATTTAAATGCCGGAAACTCCTGGGATTGATACCTGTGCCCCTGTATCACCTTTTAAGGAGCCTCTGGGCCTCTATCTACAATGTTTGCCGCTTGGTGCTTGTTAGAATGACCAGTCACTCCTAACTAAATTCAAATCAGTCTCCATGGACTGGTGTTTTGAGGGTTAGCAAAGAAAGACATCTAAAGATGGCTTGCTGATAGGAAAAGATTTCATGTTATTGTAAAGAAAATGCACAACTTTTAAAGATGTATTCTTTCAGTTCTCACTTCTGTAATTTTTTTTTAGTGACTGTATGTACCAAATTAAGGCAATTGCTTTCCCTCAAAATTATCCTTCAGATGAGAGGATGTGTCCTTAAGAAGTTTCTCATATAATATGTCTCAATCATTTTGTTTTGAACAACAAAGTTCAGGTTTGCTTGAAATGATTTCAAACTGTGCTAGATTTTTATGTTTTTAAAAAAATCTAATCTTATGGGTTAAAAAAAAAGGAAAGAAATGTGAAACAGATTTTATAATTATTCCTAGGGTTGAGGTCTTACAATTGTGAGTGTAAATGAGTCTTTTGACAATCACTTGAAAATCATTTGCAGAAAGAAAGACTGTCGTTTGCGTATGGATCCCTCGGTTCCTTAGAATTTAGAAGAACAAAGTGCTAAACCCAAATAGGTTTAGGACCATCTTCACAGAGAGTGGTGCTTATATTTGGCATCTCCTCTCTTCAGTCTCATTTCACACATAAGTATCAGGACACTTTTCTTGTCTTATGTTCCTATCTCTGCACACACCATTTTCTTTTAAATCTTCCTTGTATTTTAAAACACTTAGAAGTAAAAAACTACATGCTGTGGAAAAGATTCAGTAATACCTCTAACATCATTGTAATGGTGGTGATGATAATGCTATCTAAGGTATATGTGAAGAGTCTCAATGAGAGTGGAAAAGAACATTTCTGAAAGACTCTTCTGTTTTCTGAAGACATGTTGTCCAGTTTGGTAGCCACTAGCCTCATGAGCCAATTTAAATTTAAATTAACGAAAATTAATTTTTTTCTGAAAATAAATGTATATTTAAATGTATACATAATGTTTTCTGAAGCCATGTTTGTCCAGTTTTGTAGCCACTAGCCTCGTGAGCTAATTTAAATTTAAATTAATGAAAATTAAATGTAAACATTCAGTTCCTTAGTTGTACTGGTCCCATTCCAAATACCCAATAGCCACATGTGGCCAGTGTTTACCATATTAGATAGAGCAGATATAGAGCAATTCCATCGATGCAGAAAGTTCTGTTGGATGACACTGTACCAGAGAATAATTTTAAATGTCTGGGTAATTAAAATAATATTATAAATAGATATTTCACTAGTACATTTATATGCCTGTATTTCAAGCTCAAATGTTCAAAACATTTTGGAATAAAATGGGAGAATTATCTTACCTTTGAGGTTATTTTATATTTGGGCACACATAGTAATGTATTTAAAATATAAATTGTGTTTATTTCATTAAAAGTCAATGCCTTAAATGCTCCATGCAGTTTGTTAATTTGGAGACAAAGCTGATATTGACACCAAATTTTGAAAAGCAAGTGTTCAAGTCACTGAGTCTAAGGTAGTGAATATAGGATTTCATATTTAATAAAAGTTTTACCACTTTCATCATCCTTGATTTCATTTTATCATGACATTTACTGCTATAGGCTTCTGTTTTACAAAAGGGCCCAAGGGCACCAAATAACATGTTATATGAAAATGTAATATAGAATAGTAAAATTTCTGTTTAAGGAAGAGTGAGAATTGTATTGCCTTTAAGATATTTTCTCCCTGGACCCTATAAGCAATCCTTGTAGGAATAGAGGCCTCTCCGACCAGTGGATATAAAGCTGAGTCTTAATGGAATTTAGAAAAAATATATAGAAGACTAGTTTCTAAATTTAAATCATAAACCTGCCTAGTATTCTAGTCAGAAGTCCAGAGTTGTTTTTGCTTGTTTGTTTGGTTGGTTTTTGCAAGTAAATTTCTTTGGTTGTATGGTTTCCTGAAGGAATATTAGCAAAAGGCTTTTGCTGACATTACATTTTGCTTTAATATTTATGTGAGGAAATAAAATGATTAACTTCTCAGGGTTCTCACCATCTCCTTCTGCATTCCTTAGCTCCAGTTCTCTCTCCTAGTTTCTGAATTTAGAAGGGAGAACATTTTCCCAGTGGAAGTCTTTAGAGATGAGCAGTCTTCACTGTGGAAGTCTTGTGCACCTGCTCCCCAGGGTGCTGCCCAGAGATGTAAAGGGGAAGCCGGGGAGGAAGTAGCATCTCAAGAAACATAGTGTAGGTGCAAGGAGGGTGTTTTGAAGGAGGAGCATTCATCCGTCCAATATTAACTGAGCCCCAACTGTTTTACTATGTACTCTGTAGGGGCTCACCTAAAACAACCCGCTAACAGATAGGTTTCTGTGACTCCGCAGAGTTAATTGTCAAGCAAAGGCAAGATGGGCAAAGGAGGAGATAATCCAATAACTTAGGGAATGAAGATAGCATTGCTTTTGATGCCCATGACTTCAAAAGGAGTTAATGAGGAAAGGCAAACACCAAAAACAAAAAACTTAGCCATCTTTTCTTGATCCTCTTTTAAGGACTGAGCACCTTTCATGCATTATCTTACTTAGTTCTTACTGCAACCTTATGAGGACTGTGTTATTTTCAGGTAGCAATAGTCTGGTAGCAAGGCTACATTTCAGGTAGCAAGGAAGCCTTGGCTTCCTTAGCCAAGGTGTAAGGAAGTTAGGTAATTACCTGAAAAATCACATAACTGGTGAGGTGTTTTTTTTTTCTTTTTTTTTTTAATGAGAAAACTTTGAATTTGTCTAAGAGAGATTCTTTGGAAATTTGCGTATAGGCTTCTAGTGACAAAATTATGGAGATTTTTAGAGGAGGCAAGTAATTATATGAGAGAAATCAGAAGATTCAAGAGAAGATTATACCTCGTGGAATTCAGACATTCTTCATAGTGAGAAATAGCTGGTGTTGATAGCAAATGGGGTTTGTGTTTGTTTATTTTTTTTGCAAATGAGGAAAGCCAGATTTATGTGTATATATACACACACACAAGAAAAGGACTTAGAGAAACATAAAATGTTAAAGACTAGAGAAAAGGTGAAGAAATGGGGGGAAATAAGGCTGATCAGAGCTAAGATGAGATAGAAACTAGGGTGCAAAGTGGAAGATAAAGGATCTGAATCTTGATGGACTGTATCCTTCAAGAAGTAAGGTGATCACTCAAGGAATGAGGAGGAATCAATCAAAGAAATGAAGGTATTCTTCAGGGAGTTAGCCCTTTTCCAGTATTCATGCAGGCCAGTATTTCTAACCTGATAGAACCTGACACAAGGCAGAATAGTGGCACCACATCAGTGGACCTGAAGAGAAAATGGAAGATATCCATGGGTAGGGGGTGACATCCTGTGAAGTGAGGAAAGATGTGTGAATTGTTAACCCTGTGCCTGAATAAGTGTTAGAAAGTAGCTTCAGAAAGAGAATTTATTTGTTCAACTCTGCACACATTACTTGAAAAGCAGTTAAAAAATAATAAATGACTGGGGTACCCGGGTGGCTCAGTTGGTTAAGCGTTCAATTCTTGGCTTTGGCCCAGGTCATGATCTCATGGTTCAGGAGTTTGAGCCCCGTGCTGGGCTCTGTGCTGATAAAGTGGAGCCTGTTTGAGATTCTCTCCCTCCCCTTCTCTCTCTCTGCCCTTCCCCTGCTCACTTGCTCTCTCTCAAAAATAAATAAGCTTAAAAAATTTTTTTAATTAAAAATATTTTTTAATGTTTATTTATTTTTGAGAGAGACAGAGACAGAATGAGAGTGGGTTAGGGGCAGAGAGAGAGGAAGACACAGAATCCGAAGCAGGCTCCAGGCTCCGAGCTGTCAGCACAGAGCTCGATGCGGGGCTCAAACTCATGAGCCATGAGATCATGACCTGAGCCAAAGTCGGATGCTCAACCGACTGAGCCACTCAGGCACTCCTAAGCTTAAATTTTTTTAAAAATAATAATCAATGACTGATTGACCAAGACATTATTCTTTTCATTTGGGAAAATGATAATATGGTATTTCCTTAGTTATGTATGTGATGAATAAAGATCTTCTTTCACATTTTGGAAGACCCTTGTGTGAATTTAGTCTCAGAGTTGCAGCTTAACAAAAGGAGAGCTAGCTTCATGATAAAATCTTTTCCAATTCTTTGAAGATATAGGGAAACAGAGTTTTATGGATTGATTTATAATTGAACAAGTAAAAAATAGAGAAAACTAGAAGGGCAATACTAAATTCAAAATAATACGAAATCTTGCTACATAAGTTCCAAATATTATTTCTTTTGGCAAGTTGTTTCCCTTTCTCTGTTGTCTGTCTGTCTGTCTCACTTTTCTTCTTTTTTTGTATTTTTAAGATTTATGCTATCAGTTTCTATAAATGCTATAAACACAAGTATCAGTGCTGCCTAATATATGGTGATTACAAAACCAGTTTCATGGGAAATCAGAAGTTAATATTGATTCCCTTAAAGCAAAAACAACACATGATATCCCATAATAGAATACTTAATTTTTTAATCTATTTATCTTTATAAGATTTCCAGAGCAAGGTAGTAGAAAAGAGAAATGATCTCTATATCCTTGCTAAATAATGGGTACTCATTAAAATACATCAGTAATATTTTGGAAATTTTAAATTGACAAATTTTTTTTATTTTTTCCAGTGTTAATCTTTATTGGATTTATATTTTGGGAACTACACTATTTTTTGATCAAATAAGACAATAAGAAAAAAATCTGAACATAATAAAGGAGTAACACCCAGTGGTCTGGTGCCTTGGCAGTTCGATGGGTCTGATTATCCTATTTTTAGGACAGTCAAAACTAGTTGGCCCAAGTGTGCTCAACTCTCACAGGTTTTCTATTCTGAGTCTTTCTGGAGACCACAACTTCTTAAAAATAGTTAGGTCTATTTTGAACCTAAAAAAGAGTTTTAAGGCTTACTTCACCTGAACCAAACTCTCAATTCCCTCACAAAGCAAACTCATTACTCAAGTCATCTTGAATACACCTCAGAATTTTCAGAGTTCTGGAAACAAAGGTAAACGCTGACCTTCAGGATTTGTATATTTAGGCCCACAAGGTATAGAGTGCCAAAGTGCCCCCAAATGGGATCTGCACAGAGCTTTGGAGGCCAGATTGAGAATTTGTAACAAAATGGAGAGAGACAGTTAGTGTTTCCTACCCTTCTTTTTATATACTATGGCTTATTTTAATGTTCCAGGTGTTTAAGCCCCATTGATTGCAAGAACTTGTAAAAATGTGTCCTACTGGTTTTCAAAGCCATATATTATAGGGATTCCCTGTGCCTGGATTCCTGGTGTGGAGGTCTGTTTCTTTCCTGTCTCTACTCTGGTGGTGTTCCTCCCTCCTGTGGACAGTGCTAGGGGTCCCCTTAGCTCCTGACCATGTCTTCACTATTCCTACCCTCTTTGATGTGGCTTCTTGTCTACATTTAGCTGTGGAGAGCCTCTTCTTCCAGTCTTCATGTTGTTTCACACTGATGTGGGTTGAATCTGTGGGGGAGATGAGCTTAGGGTCCTCCTACTCTGCCATCTTCCCTAGAAGTCCTGCTATGGCTTATTTTAGACTATGATATGTCTTAAATGTCACATACTGGACAGGACTTTAAGATTAATAATAAGTAACATTTGTTGAGCATTATATATGTTTTACCAGCACTATCTACTTAAATGCCACAACATTCCATGACACAGATACCATTATCATCCATATTAATGAGGAAATTGAGGTTTAGACAGGTTAAACTACTTGCTGATGAGACTATATAACTTGATATTCTTAAGTTACAGATGAAGACTCTGAGACTAAGAGATGAGAATTAATCTCTCTGCGGAAGACTGGATTGCTGTTAATTCTACTCTCCTTCCCTCTGCCATGTGATTTTGCAGAACCATAGAGGGGGCAAAGTATATTTCTCTTTCCCGCTGATGTTGGGTCTGACACTATAACTTCATTCAGCCAACACAGTTTTAGCAGAAGAGTGAGAAGGGCATGTCATAATAGCTACTTCCCTTCTCCCTTGACCCTTCCCCAGCTGGCCTGCAGACCCTGGGAACAGAAAAATCAATGTCTTTGTAGGCCATTGAGTTTGGAGTGGTTTGTTCAGCAACATCATTGCGGCAATAACTTAATAATACACCATCCTTGGTTAATTAACTTATTTTAGATAAATTAATGTTAATACTGAACAGAAGCCAAATGCAAACTAGAAAAATCTGAGTTATCAAGTAAGGAGGCAAAAAAGTAAACAAAACCAAGAACCTAAGGTCTTTTCAGTTAAAATCAGAGAAGTACTTTTTTTTTTCATTGTAAAAACCACATGTAACCTATATTAAAGTCTGAAAAATTGAAAAAAATACTCAGAAATAACCACTCTTTTGAAATACTACTAGCACATACTTACTCATTTTATATATTATACTCCAAATGAACTCATAAATTTACCTAATAGTAATTACTTTGCATATGTAGTTTTATATCATGTGTTTCCACTTGTAATTATAAAGTCTTACCCTATTTCTATAGGTGTTATAACTTTAGTTTTTAATGGATGCTACATTAAGTGAATTAATCATAATTTACAATTTGATTATTTCCTGAGAATATATTCTGTGCTTGTTCTGAACTAGAATTACTGATTAAAGAGTGTAGACTTTTTGCTCATGTTGCCAAATTGCTTTCCAAAATGGTTATAAAAATTGAGTGTCACCAGCAGTGTGTGAAAGTAATGCTACTTCACTGCTGTTTTAATGTAAAATTTTTCATATTTATTGAGTTTCAACACTTTCTTACATTTTATAGCCAATATTTACTTAAAAATGTGCTACCTCTTTTTACAAGTTGCATGTTCACATCATTTTACCATTTAACTAATGAATTTCTTACTATTGTTTTCCTAAATTGCATGATTTTTTTAAACATTAAAAAACCCTTCTTTGCCATTATCCTCAGATCTATTGATGCTTTTATGTGTCTATGAAAGACTACCTCAGGTGGAGATTTGGGGGAAGAAATCAAAGGGTATTTGTACAGGCTGTTTCTAAAACATTTCATTTATTTATTTATTTATTTATTTAATCATTCATTCATTCATTCATTCATATATTTATTTTTTTGGTGCAAAAAAAGTGATTTTATTAAAACACAGGAACAGGACCCACGGGCAGAAAGAGCTGTCCTGGGATAATGAGGAGAGACTGATTATATATTTGGGAGTTGGAGAAGGTAAAGGCAAGGGGAAGTTTCCAAAGGGATTTTCATGTGCAAGAGAAGACTCACAGGATAATGGAGGCCAAGCTGTTGTCAAATACTTTAAATAGAGTTATCTTGGCTTATGGTGGGAGGTATGAAACTAATTTGATTTTTCCCCCAAATTGCAAAGTACTTAATTCAAATAGTGTTTATTAAATACACTTTATACTCTACATAGTTTCATGATGTCTCATTTGGCATATGCTAAATTGTTAACTAGATAATTCTCTCTTCCTAGGTTAACTCCTCTTTTCTATAGCTATTCTTGACTGAACTTTTTTTTTTTTTTTTTTTAAATTTTTTTTTTAACATTTATTCATTTTTGAGACAGAGAGAGACAGAGCATGAACGGGGGAAGGTCAGAGAGAGAGGGAGACACAGAATCCGAAACAGGCTCCAGGCTCTGAGCTGTCAGCACAGAGCCCGACGCGGGGCTCGAACTCACAGACCGCGAGATCATGACCTGAGCCGAAGTCGGATGTTCAACCGACCGAGCCACCCAGGCGCCCCTTGACTGAACTTTTTAAGAACAGAAAACATAAGTGGCACTTCCTTTTATTTCCCAGTGTTCTGCACAGGAGGCAGTCAGTAAATGTTTATTGTTGTTGACACTGGAGTAAAACATGGAGAAGAGGAAAATCTCTAATACTCCATTTGGTACTCCATGTCCGCTACCCTGACTTACATCAGCAGTACCGTAAGGCATTTTCCGCATTAAACAACAAGACGTTGGTTATATGATAACCTCTGAGATATAAATGAATCTTGGGGCACCTGGGTGGTTCAGTTGGTTAAGCGTTGGAGACTCTTGATTTTGGCTCCAGTCATGATCTCACAGTCATGAGATTGAGCCCTGAGTCGGGCTCTGGGCTGAGCGTGGAGCCTGCTTGGGATTCTCTCTCTCCCCCTCTCCTCTCTGTCCCTCCCCTGCTAGTGCATGTGCCTGTGCACTCTCTCTTTCAAAATAAATAAATACACATATTAAATGAATCTCACAGGTGGTTCCAGCTGTTGAACATTGAGATTTACTTTGGGACTTCAGGATGTAATGGATAGGAAAGAACATGGTCATAGGATTTGGAAAAGATTCAGAGAAGCAGCCTCTGGAACAAAGAAGATAATTGGAGTTTTAGAAAAGACTGCAACAAAGAAGGAAAAAATAAAAATTGAAATCAGGAAGACCATGTTTTAGTTTCTTTGTATGTCAAAGAACATGAGTATTAAGGTAAAGCATTTTAAGATTCTGTTTTATTTTTCTAACTTTCTTATTTGCATTTTAAAAAATCTCTCTTTTCATGTAATATTTAGCAGTAAAAACCGTTTTAAACTCAAGCTCTCTTAGAGACAGAATCAAAAAGAGAAACCCACTAAAATCCATTCTTAGTGTATCTGCAAGATGAGAGTCTGTGTGCTGGTAACAAACTGGGCCAGATAAACCAATCCCCAAAGCCTGGAGAAAAATTGCATGAGAAAGCTTCAGAGCCATCCCAGAGCAAAAGTGACATGGTGGAGATGTGAGCTGGTGGGGAGATGGCTGTATGTTTAGGATTTGTTGGCTATTTCCCTTCCTTTATGTATGGGTCTCC
Source organism: Panthera onca (assembly GCF_046562875.1). Lineage (NCBI taxonomy): Eukaryota > Metazoa > Chordata > Mammalia > Carnivora > Felidae > Panthera > Panthera onca. The sequence continues at coordinate 186,478,393 of NC_138342.1, forward strand.
ATTCTAGGTTCTTTTTCTTCTTTGCCCCCCAGCATTTCCTGCCTGGTGGGTGTGTTTACCTCTTGGATCTCTTTTCAATTTAATATATTTTGCTGAGTGATACCAAGTATATGCAAATGATCTCCAAATTTATGGCTCTGAGTTCTGCCCTTTAATTATCTTAAATATCCCACACCGTGCTTTGAGAGAACTTTGTGTGTGCCCCACCAACAATTCAGACTGAGTATTTTCAAAGCCACATTCATTATTCTTCACGATTTTTCATCAGCTACTTTTTCTATATTCCCTGTCTTAATTAATAACTTCAACAGCCATACAGTCACTCAAGCAAGAAATATTATAGCTTTCTCAATTCCCTTCTGCTTCATACCTCAAATTCAAAAGTTCATATTCCATATTCAGGCCAGTCTTACTCTTCGAAATGTCTCTGAATTCAGTCTTACAATGGCTCCCATTTTGATGACCCATTTAAAGTCTTACCTGGAGGAGTACAGCAAGTTTCTATTTTACTCATCTTTATCTTTTTGATATATGATCCATTCTCACTTGTACTGAACATATTTCTTTGCATTGAGGAGGGCATTTGTTGGGATGAGCACTGGGTGTTGTATGTAAGCGATGAACCATAGGAATCTACCCCAAAAACCAAGAGCACACTTTACACACTGTATATTAGCCAATTTGACAATAAATTATATTAAAGAAATAAAATGAAAATCTGATAGTGATTAATGTTGGCACTTTGTCTACTGTATAAAATCCAAGACATGGCGTCCACCTACTTTTCAACCTCATTACTTGCCACACACATTCATGCTTTCTAAACATAAGCCATGCCAGGCTGTTTTCCTTTTCTAAATATGTTAGGCTGAGTCAGTTTCCGTTACTATATGAGTGGTTCCAATAAACTCATCAAGGCAAAATTAATCCTTCTCTCTTGTATTTTCCCATATCACATTCTCTTATAGTGAGTAGCACTCAGAGTTGTTTATACAATAGTAGTATTTGTCTGTGTAGCTTCAGAAACACACGCTAATTGAAGGCAGATCCACTGGGATCTCTCCATCCTTATACCCTCAGGTGCCTTCTCTAAAATGTATCACAGCAGTTTGCACATAGGAGGTGTACTGTGAATGTGCTTTATTGAATTGAATGTTGCCTTCTGTTTATCTAAAAGACTCCACTTGGAGCTCTAGCTCTCAGGTAGTCTCCTCTCCCGGATTTGAAACATCAAAACCCATGTGTATGCACATAGAAAATAACTCAAACAATACATAAAAAAATTCTTACCTGTGGTTACCTCTGGAGAGAAAGATTGGGTGGAGGGGTGCAGAGTTAAACTTAACTTTTTCACTTCACGGTTTTCTGTTCCTTTTACAATATTATACTATTTATTTTATAAGATTAAAGTAAATGAAACTCCTCAGCCCCTGTCTCAAACCCTGTCATGCTTGTTTAAAGACTTGAATATACTTTAAACAAATCTGATGTTGATTCAAGAATATGTTTCAAGAGTGGAGAATTATAGAATCCTGCTGTCTGCCTTTTTTATTAATCAGAAAGTTTTATCATGTCAAATTTCTAAGGGAAAAACTGCCCTGAGAAGCATTTAAAATTTTGAATGTGCACATTAAAACATTACTCCAGACTTTAAAACAAAAAGGTAAAATTGAATGTCTATAGCTTACCAATTGCTGTAACTTCTAAATATTTAAAAACATAACTGTTTGATTTATATGATTATAATTTGAATAACTTCTGTTTAAGAATTTTTTTCTTTATACCTCTCCATAAGGCTGAGAAAAAAACAATTGTTGTCAACATATTTAACCCAAGATACAGCGTGTCATTTGTGTCATAATTGTAAAAATGTTATTTAGGAATATCTATAATTAGTCTATCTATAATTTAAAATATATGAAGAGTAAGATCATAAAAGGAGTGTTACACACAATACTTTTAATGAGCCATAAACTTACCCTGTATGAAAGTGCTGGCTTTGGATGGGTCTTATACATAATTTGTAACTTCAATGATAGGATCTTCCTACTTCCTTTTACCCTTCTATAATTAGAGATGTATGAAACATAAATTATTCTTTTAATTTATTGTTCACGTTGAAGAATTACATGTCATGAAATCCCTTGGTATCTTACTATTTTACCAACAGTGATTGTGAGATAAAGAAGATGGTTCTAAGAACAGCTTGAGCTCCTTCTCAGAAGTCGACACTAACCTCCTGAGAGCACATGTAGAAGGGAAGGAGCTGGCAAATTAGGAAATTACAGATAAAGCCTCAGTGCCTTCGCTAGGCATACAACACTCAGCCTAACTAAGTAAATGTTACTTCCTTCCCCAGAAGACCCTGCACTATTTTAGGAACAGAAGATCAATTGTAGGATTTTTGTGAGGCTAAAAATTATTGGTAAGTCTGATTTCCTTGATATCCTAATTAAAGCAGAGTTTAGATTCTTGAAAGAAAATCATTTCATTTAACTCCAAACTGGGGAAAAAAATACTCTGGGCCCATTCCATCTTTATTTATTGTTATGCTTTATTTATTGTTCTGTACTTTTCATGTTTCTGCATTTTTGCGTTGGTGCTCAGAATATGTCTTAATAAGTGCCTTTTGGAACTGAAATTTTTTGTGTTAAACTAGAATCTTTAGTGTAACCGTTTTAGATGACTACGTAATACTGGATGTCAACATACTTGTTTTGGGGACATGGTTTGCATCTGACTTAAAGCATATGCATCAAAATGTTTATCACTACAAAATAAGAAATAAGGGCCACTTTATTTTGAGTTAAGCAACAATAATAACCAGAGATTTAATCTGACAGGAATTTTCTTCACGGTGATTATTGCTTATTGTGATTTGTCACATACACGTGTGATCTTAGCACAAAAACTTGACTTAAATGGCAGGTTTATATTTTCTTTTCCTCGCTTGCTAAACGGGTATCAATCTCATGATTTTTGTTTTGTCTTTTTTTTTAACTGAGGTATAATTTATATACAGTCACCACAAACAAGATAGTGAACGTAACACTCTCATGGTTGTGAAAGGAAAAGATACGTAACCTTTTATATAGTACTTTCACTGTCACAGAGAGTATAGCACATTGTAAACAAGCAGGCAGTGTGGAGTAAAGCATAATTGTAAACTGCCTCCGGGGTAAACTGCCTTCCACCCTCTCATCCCTAACCCCAAACCGACACTCATCTCTACCTCACATCTTCGAGGAGCTGTTCATCTCTCCAGTTCCTGAAGATACTGGTAGGCATTCTACTTAATGGGGTCTTTACACAATGTAGTACTTGGATAGAAGTAGTGGGCAAAAATTTGGAGTGAATTAGGAAAAATAAAAAACATGATTGACAATGGGAATCCAATAATATGTGTCATCTGTTCTGATCACATTGTTTTCCTTAGGCAGAGACTCTGACAACTTAAGGACCGAAATGTATAGGTATTGTTTTGGTTACCTGCCTTTTTAAATTTTACTGTAATTGCAAGGGAAAAGAATAAGGCAGATAAAGGAGTACAGCTACTTAATAGAAAATTCCGCTTATTAGGGATTGTTTCATCATATTATTAGAGAATATATAACACATTGTTTTATATCATAAGTCGCAGGATGATGTAAAAAGAACTTAAGGAATCTGGAAATAGAAGACCTGCGTGTAAGTCATTTTTACTGTCTAGTGACTATGGACAAGTGACTTTTTTTTTTCCAGAGGTTCAACTACTTCATTATGAAATGAGGTCGTTAGCTAGATCGGGGTCAGCAGCTCTTTCTGTAAGGGCTAGTTTACTTTTGCTCTGTGGGCCCTGCAGTCTCAGTTGCAACTACTCAACTGGGCCACTGGAGTGTGAAAGCAGCCATAGACTACACTTAAATGAATGAGTGAAGGAGCAAGGGAGTGGCTGTGTTATAATGAAATTTTATTTACAGAACCAGGCTGTGGGCAGCAGTTTGTTGACCCTTGAACTAGATAATTTCTAAAACTCTTTTCAAGTATAAATGCTGCTTATTGCATTAAGAATGTGCATATTTTCTAAGCATCAGAAGTTGTCATAGAATTTTATTACTGAAAGACATCCCAAGAGCTGCTTTAGTTCCTCTGTCTACTCAAGCAAGATTATACTTCCATCACCAATGAAGACAGTTATTCAACTACCTGATCTAGTAAAAACATAAATCTCCCTTTACACTCTTTTTTTTGTAAACTGACTAGATAATAGATAATATATCCAGGGCTAGTGTAAGAATTTGGAAATCTCTTTAATGGCTTTAGGCTGAATATCTTGCCATTTTTAAAATTGACTTTACACATGATAGAAGATAGAAGAATGATAGATCTCTTTTGCATTATTCTTATAGCTTCAAACTCTATGAAACCATTCTTTCTCTTAATAGATCTAAACATTATAAAATTTTTCTTCCATACAAAGAAATTGTCATAAATGGAATTTGTTAGATATGGAATATAGATTTAATAGATGACGAATCATAGCTCCTCTGTGAGCTCTTCAAGTTTTTCACTCTGTTTATCTTTTTTATTTACATTATTTTGTGAGCTTTATAAACAAAACGAAAAGTACCCAAGACAATGTAGTAATCAGAGATTTCATGTAGTAAAAAGTACTGGAATAATCTAGTCTTAAAAAAACATTTATGATCATTGCGACTTCATAGTATAAAAAATTCATTGATATAACTAACCTTAATTCAAAATAGATAGAAAAATGTGATATAATTATAGGATGTATTACATCACCCAAAGTTAGCATTGAATTTTACTTCTCTAATTTCTGCCTCAATATACAAATAACTATTTAGCTTTGTAAATGAATTGATTTTCCTAAATTATATTTAGCGTTTATTAAATATATTTTACTCTGCTATTAATTGGGTAAATGCATACATAAAGCTGCGTTAAAATTCTAAAGAGACAATACTCCTTAAGATTAGTTTAAATTTCCTCCAAGGCCCACAAATATTTGTCCTAGCCAAGCAGAAAGTGTAACCAAAAAAAAAAAAAAAAAAAAGATATTGGAAGGCATTCCTGTTTTCATCTTCAAAAATCTTTTCTTCAGATGTTCTTTTTCTATTAAAGTTGAACTCAAAAATCATTAGCTTTCATTGCCTAACCTTATGAAGCTTTGTTCAAGTTAACAATAAATTCTGTCAGGGCTGGAACAGTGTCTATTTTACATACTCGTATATTTGTTAACATCTAGCAAAGTACCCCATACAAAACAGATTGACTTGGCTTAATATAGCATCATCTTCATCACCCTCACCATCATCATCATCATCATCATCATCATCATCATCATCAAATCACTATCCTGATTACTGTGCCTTACATTGTGCCTGCCACTTAGATCATTTTATAATCACACAAAAGAACTACACTTTGGGTTTATGTTTATTTTCCTTTTTTATTCCAACTTTTAATTTTGTTCAGATTATTAAAGTCTACAGTAAAGTAATTATCAGATCCAGGATTTGAACAAAAGTACTCTCACTGTCCTATTGCACTTTTCTAGCATGTTCCACATGTACCTGGCAGTACACTATAAACCCAGAGATATCTTAATTAGCTCTAAGGAAAAGTATCTTTAAACTATTCGACCACTGTCTTATACTACACACAAAAATTAACACAAAATGGATTAAAGACTTGAATGTAAGACCTGAAACCATAAAAATCCTAGAAGCAAACATAGGTGGTAAGTTGTTTGTCATAGGTCTTAGAGACGATTTTTTTTTAATCTGACACCAAAAGCAAAAGCAACAAAAGCAATAATAAATCAGTGGCATTACATCATACCAACAAGCTTCTGCACAGCAAAAAGAAACCATCAGTGCAGTAAAAAGACTATCTACTGGATGGGAGAAAATATTTGGAAATCAGATACCTGATAAGGGGCTAATGTCCAGAATATAGAAAGAACTCACACAACTCAATGGCAAAAAAGCAAATGTCCCGGATTAAAAAATGAGCAGAGGATCTAAATAGACACTTTTCCAGAGAAGACATACAAATGGCCAACATGCATATGAAAAGATTCTCAACAGCACTAATCATCAGGGAAATGCAAATTAAAGCCATGATGAGATATCACCTCACACCTGTTAACATTGCTTTTATCAAAAAGACAAGAGTAACAAATGCTGAGGAGGATATGAAGAAAAGACAACCATTGTGCATTGCTGTTGGGAATGTAAATTGGTGCAGCTGTGGAAAACAGTTCTTCAAAAAGTTAAAAATAGAACTCTCATGTGATCCAGCCATTTGACTTCTGGGTATTTATTTAAAGAAAACAAAAACACTAACTTGAAAAGATATCTGCGTTCCCACATTCATTGCAGCGTTATTTACAGTAGCTAAAATAAAAGAGAAATGGATGAAAAGGGTCAAAAGACATACTTACATACATAAATTAAATATATAAATAAATAGCCTTCTTGATATAATAATTAAAAAAAGCTAATTACCTAATACATATTTATATGGAACACAGATTTAGCAATCACATAGGGAAGGAGAGTGGTTGCCATAAATACATAATAAAATGTCTCATTCAATAACTTACAATATTTGTATGTGTTTCAGAAAGTTATCTTCTTATAAAGATGGCAAAGTTATCCAAGTTAGTATTTCTTGGCATTAAAAAAATATCACAAAATAGATGAAATGTTATCCAATCCAGAGTGGTAAATAAAAAGTGTCCAACGAATTTGCCTCTCTGCACTTTAGGAATAGTCTGGGTTTTTTCTGGACTCTACCATGAATATCCCTTTCCAACTGTAGATTCAGCTCTCTTTTTATCATTTCCTGCACATACATCTGGGAAACTATTTTACCGCAAAACTCATGTGAATTAAAATTCATTTTTAAAAAAATATGGAAAGGAATGAAGCATCACGTAGGGAATTAGTAGTTATTTAATTGAGAGTAACACTATTGTCAAAATTGATGCAAGGTTGGTGAATCACATGACCTGCATGTTTTCACCTCTGAAAGAAAAGCTTCTTTCAACTGCAGCCTTTTCTCATTCATGAATACTTTTATTTTGCAGACTCCTAAGTGCATTGTAAGAACTCTGTTTAAAAACAGATTACCTTAAAAGAAACAAGAATGGAAAGTGAGAGAATATATTGGAATAAGCAGTTACTCATTTTGGCTAACTTGGCCTTGGTTGGGTCATTAGAGAACCATGAACCTGTTAAATACAATTTGCAAATGTTTTCAGTGCTAGTTTTGAGTCATATTGGGCTGAATTTTACGGGTGACCTAATGAGTAATGAACTATTAAAAAATAACTACTCTGATTTTGAAAGAGTTCCATCATTTCAAATTAATTTCAACAAGAGGATAAGGAAATTTCAGATATTCCAAATGTCCTTCATTAGGGAAATCAAGAATGGTTTTCTAAAATATGTTTGGTCTCCATTATAGGCAGAGAGAGATTCTGAAACTTTCCAAGGAACTGTTGAAATTCAGTGATGAGTTTAGATCAGGTGGAATAGCAGAATGGTGTGCCTTTTCTGCCGAGATTTGCTTTAGGAAGTCAATTCACATCTTCTGTACTAGACTATGTTTTGAAAATATAGTTTTAAGGTACAAAAGGACAGGAAAAAAGTAGAGGAAACCTAGTAGGTCTCTGTCTGATGCTAAATTTTATTGCAGTGGTCTCCTCCTCTTTTGAATAATAGTAACAAGTATTACCTACCCAGTGCTTTGTTGTTTGCAAAATTTATTCACATTACTTATTTAAAAAAATAAGATCTCATTGTAATCAGTTTCTACTATTGATAAAGATTTTTCCATTAAAAAGTTGCCTTTTTTTTTCCTTGCTCCCTCATCTCCTCCATCCTGAACCAGAACTATTTATTGAAATCCCCACTGTCACTTTTGTCATAAGTACACATTCCCTATTCTTCTCTATTGGTCTGTCTAACCAGTAGCCTATTCCACAACGTGCTAATTACTCTAACTTTATAATTACATCTGGTAATGTAAAGTGTCCTTGACTCTGCTTGAATGCTTGCATTTCCATATGATTTCTGCAGTTTTCTTGTTAATTGATATACACACATACATATACATATTGCTAAGATGTAAAGTGGGATTGTGTGGAACATACAGATGAGTTTTGAGAGAATTGACAAAACTGGGCAAAGCACTTAACTGGCACTTAGAGAAAAAGAATATTCAAATGACCAATAAATGCATCACCACTTCATTACTCATCAGAGAAATTCAAATTAAAACCACATGACATTTCACTGTATACTTAACCAGAATGTCTAAAATGAAAAATACAGATAGTATCAAGTGTTGGTAAGAATGTGGCACGACTAAAATTCTCAGACAGTATCACTTAGGAAGATCATCTAGCAATATGTATTAAAAATGGCCGTGCTCGCTTCGGCAGCACATATACTAAAATTGGAACGATACAGAGAAGATTAGCATGGCCCTTTGTGCAAGGATGACGCGCAAATTCGTGAAGCGTTCCATAAAAAAAAAAAAAATGGCCATAGGTATGTCCCATAACCCAGTAATTTCACATCTAAAATATACCCAACAGAAAATATGTTCCCTCAACATGTGTGTGTGTATTCGTAAATGAATGTTCACTGCAGTACTCCATGTAATTGGCCCAGAGTGAAAACTACTGTAACCCTGAGCAAGATACCTCTCTGTGCTTTTTGTTTTTCATCTATAAAAGCAGGAAACATCAGAGTGAATTACTATTTTTAAAATTTTTTAAATGTTTATTTATTTTTGAGAGAGACAGAGACAGATTGTGAGCAGGGGAGGGGCAGAGAGAGGCAGAAACAGAATCCGAAGTAGGCTCCAGACTCTGAGCTGGTAGCACAGAGCCCAACATGGGCTTGAACTCACGGACTGTGAGATCATGACCTGAGCTGAAGTCAGAGGCTTAATTGACTGAACCACCCAGGCATCCCTATTGTTGTTGTTATTATTATTATTATTATTATTATTATTATTATTATCAGCATCAGCATCATTAGGGTGGCTTTGAGGATTAAGCAACTTAATATGTCTATAGCACTTAGTCCCTCGTGTATAATAAATAATATGTAAATATCTATTATTAAGATGAAACACATAACAACCAGAAAGATTCTAATATTTCAGCGTCTTAGGTTCCTTCTGTGGCTGAAGCACATTTTGCTTTTGTTCAGAACTATTTGGGTGAAAACTGACAAAGAAACATCCATGTTTGTACTGCTTGTGTCTTCATCAATCAAAGAACATTCATTAATTGTCTCTCCACTGTGTAAGGCATCACCATTATCAAGTCAGACAACAGCATTTATTACCTGTTCCCTGTGTGCAGTGCAGAAAGAAGTATTTATTAAACGTCCACTTTCACATTGTGTCATGTTCTTTCTAAAGCTAGTCAAAAATCCCTTTTCTGAAATAAAATCATGATTTACAACTTTATAAAAATAAAGTTACTTTGGCTTTGAATAGTAGGCTGCACAGTATGAATTCCTATTCATAATTGATGGCAGACATACATTCTTCCTATTACTTAGCACTTAGAATGATGCCAGTTAGCAGCATTATATTGTCCATTTCTCACATGCTTAAGACTATAATATTGATCAGCTCAGTTAGTCTTCCATTCTCTGCAAACAGAAGTGCCCATGGGCAAAGACCTTCTTATTATAAGCTGGTATTCTACTTTATCGTTTGAAGAACCATTCAGTTAAAATAGGGGCAGTGGTGGTTAAGGTGCAGACAAGCATGGAAGGAGACATGGCGGGGCAAAGGAAATTTCTGAAGGGCTCTTTTCAAGTGGTTCTGAATCTCAGTGTTTATTTCAGGTGGAGACCATGACTGGAGGCCAAACAGGATTGTCTGTGACTTTGAGTTGAACCCATCCTTTATAAGTAGGATCTTGATAAAGTTTCTGGACACAAGCCAGAACACCTTGACTTCCATTTAGGAGTAGTAGATAAGCTGGAGTCCTCCCTGCTTACCTTCTTTGTTAGCAAGATGTGAAACCAGTGAGAGTGGCCTGCTTCCTTGTTGATAGAGACACAAACTAGCTGAAATTCTGTCTTTCAAATCAAGATATAATTTAGTTTCTCATTTTTTAACTTTTAAAGTATACTGTTTCTTTGCAACAAAATTTGAATAATAAGTATCTTTTGAAATTATCAATTCTGTTTTTTGTAATTGGTATGCAAATTAAGTACTTAGGTCTAAAACTGAAATATTAGATTAGAATTCCAGAAGGAATACTGATTTTTTGATTCAGGTACCTCCTCCTAGAGATACCACCTCGTATGTCTTAATTTGCATGTTAAGAACCTCTCTGAATAGAGGCCACAATGTTTTCAAAATATCCACTGAATCTATTCCTTTGTCCTTTCCTACATTCAACAACTATATGGTGTTCACCTGTAATGTACCAGGCACTGTTGTAAAGGCTAGGAATAGAGCAGTGAGAAAGCATACAAGTCCCCACTATCATAATGTTTACATGGCAATGGGGGGAAAGACAGTGGACAAATAACTAAGTACATGAACAAATAACTTCAGGTGGTGATTATGTGAAAATGATTAAATAAGTGCTATTATAGAAAGTATCTATGGAAGATGCAGCTGTTTTCCATAGCATTACTGAGGAGGAACATTTGCACTGAGCCGTAAATAATTACTCTCCAGCTGTGACCAGATTTGGAGGAAGAGCTGGTGTCATCGTTAGGGTGTACTTCATTCAATGAATGTTTATTAAGGGTCACAGGGGACAAAATAATATGACTTTATCCTAGACTTCCAGAATTGTTGAGCAAAAGAAAAGGTATACAGTTTACCCTTGAACAACACAAGGGTTGGTTGCTGACCATCACATAGTCAAAAATCCATGTATAACTCCTCAAAACTGAACTACTAATAGCCTGTTGTTGACCAGAAGCCTTACCTGTAACATAAAGGAATGATTAACACGTATTTTGTATGATATATGTATTATATACTGTATTCTCTTTTTTTATTTTTTAATTATTTTTGAATGGTTATTTTTGAGAGAGAGAGAGAGAGAGAGAGAGAGGGAGCATGAGCGGGGGAGGGGCAGAGAGAGAGGGAGACACAGAATCTGAAACAGGCTCCAGGCTCTGAGCTGTCAGCACAGAGCCCGACGCAGGGCTTGAACTCACAAGCCGTGAGATCATGACCTGAGCTGAAGTTGGACACTTAACCGACTGAGCCACCCCAGGCGCCCCAATGAATTCTTAGAATAAAGTAAGCTAGAGGGATGCCTGGGTGGCTCAGTCAGTTTAGCATCTGACTTTGGCTCAAGTCATGATCTCATAGCTCTGGAGTTTGAGCCCTAAATCCGGCTCCATGCTGACAGCTTGGAGCCTGGAATCTGCTTTAGATTCTGTGTCTCCCTCTTTCCGCCCCTTCCCTGCTTGCATTCTGTCTCTTCGTCTTTTTCAAAAATAAACAAACATTAAAAAAAATAATGATAATAAAATTAAAATCAAAAGAGCACTGTCACAAGTGCAAAGAAAAAGAATAAAGTAAGCTAGAGGAAAGAAAATGATATTAAGAAAATCACGCGGCACCTGGATGGGTCAGTCGGTTGACCATCCGACTTGAACTTTGATGCAGTTCAAATTCATGTTGTTCAAGGGTCGACTGTATGTGTCCTTGTGTACACATCTCCCTGCATTAGTGAACAATGCAAATTTTATAGACACTTGATACAGAAGGAAGAGAAGGAAATCCCTGAATGAGCTTTATCTGTCATGTCTTTCCTCTAAAATACGATCTTTCAACCATTACCATAGCTTTTTTGCTTTTGCCCTTTCCTCATACAGCTTCAGATTGTTGTCTTCATCTCCGTTTTCATAAAGTCATTCCCTTATTCTCACGCTTCACACTTCAAATGATTCCAGCCTTTGCTAGTTTAGTCCTGTCTTAGTTGCTTTGTCTCTTCATGCCCATCACAGGTGCTAACCAAACAAAGGGCCTTATGGAAGACAGATATTATAGAAAGCAGTGTTCTTTTTGTATTATTTATTTAAGTCATGATATTCACAGTCTCATCAGAAAAGGTTATTATTGTTATTCCATGAAATATCCCTTAGTGAATCTCTTGGAATTCTCACTTGGCTTTGGGAAGTGAAAGAAAATCCATAGCACAACCCAATCCCAGGCCAACAACTATGACTCCAGTGATTCTTTTCTCCTTTATTCTCACTAATTTCTGTAATAGATTGGGAAGCGTGTGTGTGTGTGTGTGTGTGTGTGTGTGTGTGTAAATGCTGGAGAAGAAGGTGAGTTGAAATAGCGCCTGAGGAGTGGCGGAGCCGGTTAGGAGACTTTATTGTGATAAGGTGACTTGTACTGAATTTCTGTAGCAGGTTTAATCATTCCTGAGATAAACTCACTTGAGCGTGGAGAATTAACTGTTTTTTTGCTTATTTTGGATATTACTTGCAAATTTTTTTTGAGGATTTTTACTTCTGTGTTCATGAGAGATAATGGTCCACAGTTTTCTTTCTTGAAATAATGTTTTATCTCATTTTAGTATCAGAATAATGTCGGTCCCATAAAATGATATGGACAGCATTTCCTCTTCCCAAGTCTTCTGAAAGAGTTCATGTAAGATAAGTATGTTCTTCGTAGACATTTTGAAGAATTTACAAGCAAGACCATTTGGGTTCAGAGTTTTTGTTGTGTGAAGATTTATTTATTTATTTATTTAAAAAAAATTTTGTTTTAACATTTATTTATTTTTGAGACAGAGAGAGAGCATGAACAGGGAGGGTCAGAGAAAGAGGGAGACACAGAATCCGAAACAGGCTCCAGGCTCTGAGCTGTCAGCACAGACCCTGACGCGGGGCTTGAACTCACGGACCGTGAGATCATGACCTGAGCCGAAGTCGGATGCTTAACCGACTGAGCCACCCAGGCGCCCCTGTTGTGTGAAGATTTAAATTACAGACTAAATTCCTTTAACCAAAATCAGGTTATTTAGATTTTTAATTTTTTTCTTGTATAGTTTTAGTAGAATTGTTTAAAGATTATGTTCATTTCATCCAAACTGTCAAAGTTATTGTCATCACATTTTTCATAGTAATTCCTTATAGCCCTTTAAAATCTGTAAGATGCATCATAATGTCCCTCCTTTATTGCTGATGTTGATAATTTGGGTCTACTTGCTTTCTAGAGTATTATAATTAGAACTTTATCAATTTTTTTACTTCAAAGAATTAGCTTTTGGTTTCATTATTTTTTCTTTATTTATAAATTTTTATTTTACTGTTCTCAAATTTTTTTTAATTTAAACAAATCAGTTAAAAATATTTTCTAATTTCCCTTGTGTTCTCTACTTTGCCTGTGGATTATTTAGAAGAATATTACTCAATTTCCAAATCTTCAAAATTTTAATTTAATCCTATTGTGGTTGGAGAACATGTTCTACAGTTTTTCAAAACTTTTCAGTTAGTTGAGGCTTGTTTTATGGTTCAGCAAGATCTTTCTTGGTGTTGGGCATCTGTCATATAAATATCAGTCAGTTAAATCACATTGTTTAGTAATGTGACTCACATTTCTGTATTACGTCTGTATATATCTCTATCTGTCCTATCACTTATTAAGAAAGAAGGGCTAAAATCTCTAACTAAAATTGTGAATTTCTAAATATGTCATTTTAGTCTGTATTGCTTCTGCTTTAAACTGAATTATTAGTTATATACACATTTAGGATTTTAACATGTTCTTGATGAATTGAAGAGCATCAGGAAATGTCCTCCTTTATTCCTGGTAATATCTCTTGTCCTGACATATACTTCATCAACAGAGTCAATTCACCTTTCTTACTATTAATGTTCACATGGTATACATTCTCCATCCTTTTACTTTTAATGTACCTGTTTCTTTATATTTAAAGATTATTATTTATTTTAAACTTTTGTAATGTTTATTTTGAGAGAGAGAGAGAGAGAGCAAGCATGAGCAGGAGAAGGGCAGAGAGAGAGGGAGAGAGGGTTCATATTCTATCTCTGCTGTTTCTTCCATTTGTCTTCAATTTCCTTATCTATAAAATGAAGATAATCATAATAATTATACCCATTCTGTAGGGTTAAGTATTAAATGAGACATATGTAAAATGCTTAGACTTATGCCTGGAGTATAGTAATCAATATATATTAATGTACTAGGTTGTATTATATAAGCGTTATAATGCATGTAATTAGTTCTGTTGTTACCATCATTACTATTATTATTACTCTGTATCTTCCCACCTTAACTGGATGATAAACTCCCAAGGGACCTGGTTGGAAGTTTGATAAGTATTTTAAGTGCTCAGTTTCTAACACTTAGTGGATCTTTGATGAGTATTTTAGAATATGATGTTTTTATTTTAAGGGTCACTTCAATGAAAGATCATATTATTACTATAATACTTATAGTGGCCATATACTTTTGCCTTGGAACCACACATGGTTTCTAAATTGTATATATCTAAAAAATTTTTTTTAATGTTCATTTATTTTTGAGAGAGAGAGAGAGAGTGAGTGAGCAGGGGAAGGGCAGAGAGAGAGGGAGACACAGAATCTGAAGCAGGCTCCAGGCTCTGAGCTGTCAGCACAGAGCCCAACGTGGGGCTTGAACTCACAAACTGCAAGATCATGACGTGAGCCGAAGTCGGATGCTTAACCAACTGAGCCACCCAGGCACCCCTAAATTTCATATTTTTAACTAAGAAATCACAAAAGGGATTCATCAGATGGGAAAAATAATTACTTTTTTATATATATTTTATAAGTCAAATGGGAGAAGAGTTTAAAAAGTTGAAAACTTCCATAGTGATGCAGTTTTGTAACCTGGAGACTTGACAGGTATATAATTTATTGTAGTAAACTGAAATACTGTCACTTAACTGCCTTGACCTTTCCCTTTATCTTCAAATGGGGCCGTTGCTTATATAAATAATAATACGTAGCAGGGTAAGTTTTGGAAAAGGACATTATTGCAATTTGTATTTAACTTATTAAGGATCTGGGGAAAATCCCTTGTGCTAGTAATGCTAAACCCACAAAGCAAGTTATAAGAAATAGTCACTTCCTATTTCTTCTCTGCCACTGTGTAAACATAGCTTGGCAAATGACAAATGGTTGTAGTTTCTGTACCATTCACGACTCACTATCTTAGTATACTTCCCATGTAACTTTGTGTAAAAGCCAAATTTAGTTCAAGCAGTAGTATGTAAGACAGTATTTTAGTATATGGAAATGCAGTATGCACTCAAAAAAGGACGTAAATGCGGAGAAGTAGAAGACCATGGGTAATATACAGTAGTATATAAAAGGTTTGCTTTAGTACAAGATGAAAAAGATGAACCTTCAAGCAGAAACTGTCCACCCAATGATAGATAGAGAGCTTTCATTTAAGTTCAGTGGTGGTATTTGGGACTTAGGTTTACATTTAGAATTTTATGTTTTATTTTTCTAATGGAATTATTTTCAAAATGAGAGCAATATATATAAAACTGCATTATGGCCCTTTTGTTCTCACCTATCAAGATATAGGATATTTAGTATATTTCAGCCCAGCGAATTTCAAATTTTATTTTAGTTTATAATAGTTGACTTTTTAAAATTCAGCTCTACCTCACATACCCTAAACATAGCTTTGCATATAGATTATTTTCTCACATTTTAATGAAAAACCTCATGATTTTAATACTGTATCACTTAAATCCAAAACCGGAGACATTTCTGCAGTATGTTAAACAAAACATATTGGCTTGGATTGAATTTTGACTTTTAAGGTGATTTCATGAAGTACAGTCACGGTGCTTATACAGTTTCATGGAATAGACATGTCTGTTGTATTTTGTTATTTACCCTTGCAAAGTAAGGTTAAGTCAAATTACGTGAGATACTATGTTGTGGTGTTAAATGTGGAGTCTGGGTGGACTCCCAAGTTTACCTCTAAGTCTGTTAAGTCATTGATTTTTTTTTCTTGTTTCCCATGAACTAGCCAAACTTAGTGATACATGGAGTTCACTGGAAGGATATGTTCTTTTAGATAGTTTGGGATTTCCTGTGGTGCCTGGGTGACTCAGTTGGTTAAGCCTTCGACTGTTGATCTCAGCTTAGGTCTTGATCTCAGGGTCATGAGTTTGAGCCCTGTTGAGCTCCATGCTGGGCATGGGGTCTACATTAGAAAAAAAATACATAGTCTCAGAGTTCCTGAAAAAGCCATCCTCCTCCACTTCCTCCTCCTCCTCATCATGTATATTACTACATCTCTAACTTCTTTAGTCTGTTGATATAATGGATTCCATTAATTGATTTTCAAATGTTGAACCAGTCTTGTATACCTGGAATAGGTCCCAGGTATGATTGTTATGTATAATTCTTTTTATACATTCTTGGGCTCAATTTCTAGTATTCTTGAGAATTTTTCCATGTATGCTCATGAGAAGTATTGGCCCCTGGTTTTTCTGTCTTTAATGTCTGTCTGGTTTTGTGATTGGGATAATGCTGGCCTTAGGAAGTGTTCCTTCTGCTTCTATTTTCTGGAACAGATTGTGGAGAATTGGTATTATTTCTTTCTTAAATGTTTGTTAGAATTCATTAGTGAAATCTTCTGGGCCTGGCAGCTTTCAGTTTCTTACACTCACCATCACTGAGCTAAAACAAATAAAAAAGTCTGAGTCCACAGCTCCCTTATTTATTATTCTAGAATGCAGTTCAACTTTCTTCATTGCATAAAGTATTTTGGTCTCTATTTCTTCCATTCTTTTATTTGTGTGTGTCAGCCATGAAGAGAGGAGTGTGTGAGGGTGTGTGTGTGTGTGTGTGTGTGTGTGTGTGTGTTAGTGCGAGTGTGTATGGTGTAGGCCATGGGCTTTAGAGGTTAAAAGAAACATGAAGAATTATGAGAGATGACAAATGGATAAACTGGGAGTATCTAAAAAGGAATGGATGATGGGGTGCTGTGGTAAGAAAGCTTGATTATTTCCCCTCAGTAAAAGAAAGTCACAAAAATTCTTACTTATTTGTAAATCTAGATTCCTAAATCTAAATCTGCAAACAGGGCAGGATAAAGTTCCATAAAACTAAAGAAGAAAATGGCATTAGGGGTGCGCCTGGGTGGCTCCATTGGTTAAGCATCTGACTCTTGGTTTCAGCTCAGGTCATGATCTCACAGTTCCTGGGACAGTGTGGAGCCTGCTTGGGATTCTTTCTCTCCCTCTCTTTCCCTCCCCCCATCCCTGCTCACATGCTCTCTCTGTCTCTCAAAATAAATAAACATAAAAATAAATAAATAAATAAATAAATAAATAAATAAATAAATAAATAACTTTAAGACATAATAGCGAGAAATAAAACTTGATTAAATAGAAATTTCTTGACAGTTTATAAGATACATAAATTATGATACAGGCAAGGCACAGAATTTGATTCTCCAAATATATTTGCCTATAAAGAAAAAATTTTGATTCTCTAACATAGTTTATCTCCAGTTTCATCTTTGAAGGCAGGGTGTAAGAGGTACTTTGATGGAAAGATTTGAAATAATAGAAATCATAGAAATTGCCCTGCAAATTTCTCCCTAACCTAGTAATGAATAGTTACAGTATTAGCAGACACATGGTTCTTATCCTTAGGCTTCAGGGGTGAAGGCCCTGTTCTGGTTTCTGCCAAATCCCTTGAACTGCCTCAAAATTTAATCTTGTTAAAGTATTGCTGCTATTGAGTTTCACTGTCATTGTATTGCTTTCAGTGATGATGTTGATGATGATTATAAAGAAGATGATGGCTTTCGAGGAACTCTGAGATTATCTAAAAAGGATATACATTCAGTGAACTCCATAAATCCCAAAGCTTAGCAAGGGCATGGGAAACACGGAAAAAACAACTGATTTGATAGATTTAGAGTGGGATTTTTCAGTCTCAGCACTACTGACATTTTGGGCTGATATTTCTTTGTTGTTGGGGATGGAGGAGCGGCTGTCTTCTTCATTGTGGGATATTTAGAGCATCCCTGGCCTCTACCATCAGCTGTCGGTAGCATCCTTCTATTGACTCCACTCCCATTTTTGACAATCAGAGATGTCTTCAGATGTTACTTAATGTCCCTTGTGTACTAAACTTACTCCTGATTCATAATCTACTGATCTAGAGTTATGATTGAAGTCCAGGTCAGAATTCACTTTTAATGCCACCATTTAATAGCCTGCTTAATTTGACTCAAACTTACTGTTACATCTCCCAAGTATATTTCGTCTATAAAGCCAGGATCTTTACTATTTGAGAGGTGGTTTTGAATACCTGTTACCCTAGGTTCTTTGCATGTATGATTATGGCTGTTGTACTCAAGGATCTTACAATTTAGTAGAGAAAATGAGGTATTTTAAGTGACTAGATGTACCATATTCTGTACTAAATGACAAAGAAGGGGATAATAGCATACACTAGGTGTTCAGGGAGAGCAAATCAAGTAATAAGCCTCAAGAGAGGCATTTGAATTTTGCCTTGAAGGATTAGATGGGATTTTCAAGAGGTAAAATAGAAATACATTCTTGACAGTGGGATTATCCTACAAAATGACATTGATCTTGAAGGAATGTCAAGTCAATCTGATCAGGTGACTTTGTGCTTAGGTTGCCTCCATGAAGAGAATGTAGTTCTCTGTTGACCAGAATAATCTGACATTTAGATAGAATAAGCCTCATCAAGCATAACTTATGTGAGTCAATTCTTAAAAGACCAAATTATTTTTAATGTGCTAACAAAGTCAGAGATCTGAGCATATGACTCTCACGAAACACATATAGCACTTTGTGAAGCATCTTCTCACCCAAAGGGCCACCATTGTATGCATGGGCCCTGGTCACCTGAATGTTCAAGTAAAATCTTTCTTCCAAGGTGGCAGTAGAGATTAGAAATAATATGTATAAATAACACTCATTGTGACCAAATCTCTGCCTATTCTCTTCTACCTTTGGTAATTGTATTTGGAGTATTTGGGGTATTTGAAGAAGGGAACAGACCAGTCTCATTGACAGAATCTTAGGATATCTCTGAGTGGCATGGGTGGGGTGTGGAAACACTGAAGCTTAATTTGATAGGGTACCATCAAGAATTTCCTCTCTAAGCCTAAATCAACAGCTCAGCTATGTCAGTCCCATGACAAACATCTGGAATATTTCTGGATAAGTGAAGGATTGAGCTTATAAAGTAAGCTCTGCCAACAAATTACAGCTCAACGGGAACATTATTGGTATTTTGGGTGGGACAGTTCCTCATGATGCAGAACTGTCCTGGATATTTAAAAGTGTTTAGCATTTGTTAGCTTTTATCAACCAATACCTTCAGTAGCCCCAAGTCATTGTGACCTCAGTTCTCCCATTTTCATGGCTCCTGGGTTTACAGACATTATCAGCACATTGAAAATCACTGAATTATATGTTTGACCTTGGGATAATGGTGTGGGGCAAATGGGTGCCTGTGGGAAATCCTCCTTTTGTTCTACATTTCTTCTGCTGTGTTACTAGCCTCCTGGCCATGGGAGTTCAGGAGAAGGGACCTAAGTATCCACACTTGATCCCTGGAAAATATCCAAATGGCTCCAGACTCATTTGACATTTTGGCATGAATTGTATTAACATATATCTATCATTGATTGAAAAATGTACCGTTATTTTCTGTACTACTTAAAAGATAAAATGCTGCCAAATAATTTATGAAATATATTTTTAAATCACATAGATTTTGACAGCTTTATACTTATGAAAGAGTTCCTTTAGATTTAGACAAGATTTTTTATCCTATATTATTTTTGTGGATTAAAAACAAATGCAATAAGCAAAATAAAATGAGAAGGTATTCCTAACTTCTTTACATTGTGACTTTTCTAAAAACCATTGTCACTTAGGGGCGCCTGGGTGGCTCAGTCGGTTGAGGGGCCGACTTTGGCTCAGGTCATGATCTCACGGTCCGTGAGTTCAAGCCCCGCGTCGGGCTCTGTGCTGACAGCTCAGAGCCTGGAGCCTGTTTCAGATTCTGTGTCTCCCTCTCTCTGACCCTCCCCCATTCATGCTCTGTCTCTCTCTGTCTCAAAAACAAATGAACGTTAAAAAAAAAAAATTAAGGGGCGCCTGGGTGGCTCAGTTGGTTAAGCATCCGACTTCAGCTCAGGTCACGATCTCACGGTCCGTGAGTTCGAGCCCCGCGTCGGGCTCTGGGCTGATGGCTCAGAGCCTGGAGCCTGCTTCCCATTCTGTGTCTCCCTCTCTCTCTGCCCCTCCCCCATTCATGCTCTGTCTCTCTCTGTCTCAAAAATAAATAAACGTTAAAAAAAAATTAAAAAAAAAAAAAAAAAATTAAAAAAAAAAAACATTGTCACTTGGTGTCTATGTTTTTCTACATGATATTGCTCACTATACTATCAAGAGTGTTCTGTTATTGGCATTGGGATTTAGCAATGTCTTCTGCCTTCAACTGCAGTTTTTTTCCTGTTAGAAGTCTTGGGTTTGCTTGTAGGTACATGCTAAAATGTAGTAACAGCTTCATTTACCTGTAGATATCTTCTTTAAAGTTCTCTGTTGTTGATTTACAAAAAAATATGGAATTTTGGTTGTTCCTCCAATGTGTAAGTTTTTTTTTACTCATATCAAATTTATCCCCCTTGTATTCTCATGTTTTTCTGTGAACACAGTAACTTTTTGTTTCAAAGATAAATTGTAGTACAGTCTTTCTGAATATATTTTCAATGATAACTAAACTCAACATATGTATAGTAACAATCCACTAGTACACATAACTCAATTGAAATCATGGCAAATGAACCACCATGAGCAAATATGCTTATGTGCTGACAAAGACAACTATTGACTGACATTGATTGGAATAAGCATCCTGATTACAAAGATGTCAGACTGTGAAAAGTATGTGTATCTTATCCCATGAAACTTAGGTCTCAAAAATAAATAGATACATAATATCAAAATTGTATCTATCCTATATATCAAGTAGGATAAAAGTAAGAGCAAAAACTTATTAAGACTAAAGTTTCTGGGGCACCTGGATGGCTCAGTTGGTTGAGCGTCCCGACTTCGGCTCAGGTAATGATCTCGCAGTCTGTGAGTTCAAGCCCTGCGTCGGGCTCTGTGCTGACAGCTCAGAGCCTGGAGCCTGTTTCAGATTCTGTGTCTCCCTCTCTCTCTGCCCCTCCCCCGCTCATGCGCGCGCTCTCTCTCTCTCTCTCTCTCTCTCTCTCTCTCAAAAATAAATAAACATAAAAACAAAAGACTAAAGTTTCTGATTTTCATGGCCTGGTCCTGGTTGATAGAGATGGGGATATTATATGACACAGGGCCCAGGAATGTAGAATCCCAGAGGATGAAGGAGGGAGGGAAATCTCTGCCAGTGGAAGAAGGAGCCCAAAACAGAACCCTGAGTTCTGGGTGAAGCAAGACCACCAAGTGCTTCAAATTGTCAGTACCTGGCACATAGTAGGAGCCCAGTGAATGGTAGGTAGTCCCTACTAATAACTAGAGGCAGTAGAGAATAAAGGTAGAAACTTCAAATAGGAGACTTTGTTTTTTCAGTAGTTTCCTGAGTGTAGGTGCTAGGTCAGTGTCCGACCCGTGTTTCTTACCACATTCTGAGACCCAGGATCTGAGTTCTGCAGACCACTCTGACTTCTCTCATTCCCTCCCAGCCACACTGGCTTCTCTCCATTCTTCAAACACCCAGAGTAATTGCTCTTTCTGGGTCTTGGTTGTACTGTTTCTTCTGCTTCCAGCACTCCCCCAAGACTGACACATGCCTGCTTCCTTCACATCATCCAGGTTAGACTTCAAATCTCATTTCCTCAGAAAGTTTTTTCTGACCATTTTATTTCAAGTATTCTCTAAATCCTACTTCAGTCACTGTCTGTAATATTAACCTGTTTGTGTTCTTAGTATTACATCTAACTCTCCAGAATAGTGCTATCCAATAAAAATATAATGTGAACCACAGAAGTACATAATTTAAATTTTTTAGTAGTCACATCAAAAAAATATAAAAGAAACAGGAAAAAATAATTTTAATATTATTTAACTCAGTAGATCAAAATTATTACCATTTAAAGGTGTAATCAATATAAAAATTGTGAGATATTTCATACTCTTCTTACCACTTTACCTTTTCAGAATTTGGTGAGTATTTTATACTTATGGCTCATTCAGCTAGTACTGGTCACATTTCCTGTAGTAGCTACCTGGGTTGCTAATGGCTATTATGTTGACTAGTGCAAATTCTAGAATAATTTCAGTTTTTAATTTATATATCTGTCTTTATATTCAGTTCATTATGCTTGTATTTGTGAAAAGAATTTTGGTCTATAAGGTCAGGGAATTTAAATCTGTCAGGTTCATCACTGAATCATAACACCAGGAACAGTACCTGACACACAGTTGGCCTTCAGTAAATATCTGTTAACCTAATCACTTAAATAGATATGAAGTTCAGAACCTGAGATATGGCTGCATAGTTACCAGATAAACTCATAGGACAGTAGAGACAGTTAAGAGAGGATAAGAAGAGGCATAAAGATACTACAGCCACATCTTTTAGACTAAAAACAAAATAAAATATCAGACAATACCAAAACCTTGGTGAGAATGTGGATCAGCTAGAACTCTCATATGTTATTGGCAGAAATGCAAAATAATGCCATCATTTTGGAACAGTTCAGCAGTTTACCATAAAAATTAAATACACACTGTCTATATGACCCAGAAAACCCACTTCTGGGTCCTTATTCCAGTGAGATAAAAATGTGTATTCCCACAAAAATGTATAACATGAATTTATAGCAGCCTTTATTTGTTATCACTGAAAACTGGAAACCCAAATGTCATTTAACTGGTGAACAGATAAACAACCAATGGTACAATCATACAATGAGATGCATTTATCAGTAAGTAGGAACAAACCACTTATGAAAACATGGATGCAAAAACATGAATGAACCTCAAATATGTAATGCTAAGTGTTACATGCCATATGATTCCACTTATATGAAATTCTAGAAAAGACAAAACTATAGGGGCAGAGAACAGATCAGCTTTGCCAGGGGCTAAGGTAAGGAACAGCATGAAGAGCAACATTAAAGAGTTCCTAGGAAGTTGTTCTGTAGCTCATAGAACTGAGAACTGTATATTTAAAAAATGCAAAATGGGGGCGCCTGGGTGGCTCAGTCGGTTGAGTGGCCGACTACGGCTCAGGTCATGATCTCGCGGTCCATGAGTTTGAGCCCCGCATCGGGCTCTGGAGCCTGTTTCAGATTCTGTGTCTCCTTCTCTCTCTGACCCTCCCCATTCATGCTCTGTCTCTCTCTGTCCCAAAAATAAATAAAACTTAAAAAAAAAATTAAAAAAAAATATTTAAAAAAATAAATAAAAAAAAAGCAAAATGAAACATAAATTAAAAAATAAAATTAAATGACCTTTATAAGTGCATTAAAAAAAAGAAGCCCTAGAAAATGCACAGTTGCTGTTATAGATGTATCAGCAAACAAGGGAGCACAGAGTTAGGGCACTTGGCATCTGGCAGGAGATGGGTTTCATGCAGTTTGGGGCAGAACAGGGAAATAAAGAGGCTAAAAGCAGGTAGCAGGGACCCAGTCAAGGGCCTGCATACTGATTTAGTCTGGAAGAAAAGAGAGGGTCTAGTAGGGCTGCAGCCTCAGCACAAGGGGTGCTGAGAACCAAGGCGAGTCATGAGGCCTAAAACGAAAACAAAAGCCCTGTTCATAGAAACTCTGGTACTAGTCCAAAGCAGGACTTTGCACAGCTATCCTGATGCTGGGCCAGTGGGCTTGGATCTCATATTCTTTCCTGCTGTGTTGAGGGGAGCTAGTTGTCAGCAGACTGCATTCACTCTGTTTTCCTTTAAAAACAAAGCCATTCAAAGTTTTTTTGCTGAGCTACAATGCTGGCTGGTCAGGCCCTGGGGGCCCACAGTCCCGATCCCGTTACTGTAGTAGGCTTGATGGCATCTGGAGGTGATGTTCCTGCTGATGACCACCGGCCCACTGGGCTGGGGAAAGAGGTCATGATGGCTGCATAGAGCGAATTGGACCTTTTCAGTATGCTAGCCTCAGAGGAAACTTCAGACACCAAGGAAGACCCTAATTTAGTCCCCACCATCACCAACAAGCAAATAGTTGACTGAATCTGTTCGAGAGAACTTCAGTCTGCCATCTGGTTCTGCCTGCACAAAAGTGACTTGCAGCGATTCCCTGACTATGGGACCCATTCCAAGAGGGTACTCCACCAGTTGGGCCACCAAACCCCTGCACTGACTTAGTGCTATAAAGTTTCTTCTTTCCAATAAAGACTAGCCACTGGATTGGCTTCTCTTCAAAAAAAAATCCTTCCAAGTTCTCCGTGGGCTCCTTTCTGCTAGAGGCATTTCCTAGCATCCCTTGAATCTAGGTGTCACCAAATACCTAATTGGGAACAAACAGAAATGATGTAGTGGTTGAGGCATTTCTGAAAGAAATGGAAGTTATAAATGTAAAAGTAACCATAATGGGGAAAATATAGAGGGACATGAGGAGGCTGAAAATAGACCTATGTAGGATGGGAATAAAACAGAATCCAAAAATGAACCAGAAAATACATGTCATAGAAGAAGACTGAAGGAATTAGAATTGAATTGAATCGAATGAGAATCAGGTTATTTGAGGAGAAGAGTGTTTCAAGGAGAAGTCAGCTAGAGGATTTGGGGCAGAGAGATAAAGGCCCATGAGAACAAATCCTAGTTGCACGTGTTTCTTTGGTGGTAGGAACCATGTCTTCCTGCAGAGTACTCCAAAATATTGCTTCTCAGAATCTACAATTTGGCTTTATTTCACATGAGTTAAGGAATTAGTTCTTATATTTCTACCCACTGCAAGCCTATTCTTGCTCATCTACCCCACAGCTCATAGTTTCACTATTGTCTCCAAAGTTAATTTTCTTGTATTATTTAAGATCATTAAATATAAATGAAATCAGGCAAAAAAAAAGTACAAATGTCTTAATAAAAAGGTTATTTTTCAGACATGGGGGTAAAGTTCTGCTTATGCTTCCTCAAAGAGTTCCTTGTATGTTAAGTTTGAATGATACTTCTTTAAGTGAGGGGCAAAGAAAAAAAAACTTACATTTTGAGACTGAAATTATTAATGAGAAATGAATTTTTAATATTATTCAATCAGCTGGGAGATTTTAGAAGCCATATGGAATGAACTATCCTATAATACTTTTCAAAAAATGGCATCACTCAGTGGGCATACTGTCTGTTGAGCAAACACATACTAATGATGCGTATCAGTTATTCAGCCCTTACTCTGTGTTAGAGGCTGAGCACAATGCTTCATTTACTGTTGCATTTTCTCCACAAACAGATAGGAAAGTCTGGGCTCAATGAGGTCAAGTGAAGTGCCCAAGTACCCTATCTGGTCAGTAAAGAAATGGGGCTCAAATTCAGGTGTTGGATTCTAAAGCCCATTTAATGAACCAGCATAACAAATTGCTTAATTTGAAGGCAGAAAACACATCATAAAAGATAAAGTATAAGGAAAATATATTGGTAAACTGGAAATATACATTATAAGGAATTGATTATTTTGGCTGCAAGACCTCTCATGTACACTGAGAGAACTTTACAATTCACAGAAATAGGGTGTGTTTTAACTATTAGCCTTTTATTGGAAATGTTAAAATATTTTTCTAGATGTCCTTCGAGTATTAAAAAAATGTCTTTTTGTATGATAGAGGCAAAACATTATCAGGTATATTTCTTGGGAAGAAAAGGAAAGTGTTTTGTTTATTTATTTTTTTAATTAGAAGGAAATGTTAACTAATTTTCTAAGAAAGTAGAGTTTCACTTAAAGCAATGATTAAAAACAGCCTTTGGATTTTATAAGGTAGTTGTATACAGGTATTACATTACATTTCTTCAGATTAGAAGATGACAGAGGAGTAGGGGGACTCTTGGCTTGCCTCATCCCTCAAACACAGTGAGGTAAATATCAAATCATTTTGAACACTCAAGAAATTCATCTCAGGACTGAGAGAGCAGAACTGCACAACTACGGGTAGAAAAGAGCATTGTGGAATGTGGGAGCTGAAGAGTTGATTTGGGGGAGAGAATAGCTGCGGGTGCTGCAAAGGGGAGGGAGCCTTAGAGAGAAGCAAGAGAAAAAGAAAGAGAGAAAGAGTGAAAACACACAGGGAATTAAAAAACAAAAACAAAGACACTGTTCCCCAAAACCATTGACTGGGAAAGGGAGAGGGGCTAAATACTACAAGTTTATATAAACAGCAGAGTGCAGAGTCTGAAGTTTCAGAGGTCCATGCCATCACCCGGGTTGTGTCTGAAGGGCTTGGCTATGTTCTGGTGTGGAGGAAGGCAGACACCTGGGGGCAGGCAGCGTGTGTCCCCTGGGTCACACGGGAGAAGCAGTTCCCCTGCTTGAGTGCATTTGGGAGTGGCAGCACAGCCTCTCTGGGGGCAAAAGAACAGGCAGCATGCTGTCTTGTTTCTTAGCATAGAAACAGAGACACCAGCTAAGGGTGGTGAGCTTTGGTGCTAGCTTTTACCCAAGCTTTACCATAAACTCCAAATCGCCACGTGGTCACACAACCGATTTCTGGGACAAGCCAGGGTGAGCCATATTGCAGTAAGACCCTCCCCCAGAGGATCAGCATGGGTCCACCCTATGCATATCTCTAAACTTCTGAGTTTTGAAACCCCGCCATGCACCTAAAATAAAACAGAGGAGTGCTGGGCCACCTGGCAGGCAGACAGCTCTGATGCAGGGGAGGGTGAAGGCGGGGATCTGGTAGAAGCCAGGGACATAAGAGAGATGATTATTTGCTCTTCTTTGAGGGCTTCCTGAAGAGTGCCAGGCACCAGCTTCCTGCTCAGGACAAGAGGGAATGACACCGTTTTTTTCCCCCACCCATCAGCACTGACAGACTTTAGGGAGCAAAACAGCGCCACCCAGTGGAGGCTGGAGCTGCCTCCACCAAGCACGCCCCCCGCCCCCCACCCGCCACCCCCACCTGTGCCCTACACATGCATCTCCAGTATGGGGAATCTGCCTGAGAATCAGAGTAGCAGGCTTCTTCTTCAGAAGACCAGCACAAACCCCTCAAATACACCAAGTTGGAAAGCTTCAACGCTACAAGAAATAGGATCTAGTTTCCTTTTTTTGGTTTTTTTTGGACCTTTTCTTTTTTTTTAAATTTTTTTTTTTTCAACGTTTTTTTTTTTATTTATTTTTGGGACAGAGAGAGACAGAGCATGAATGGGGGAGGGGCAGAGAGAGAGGGAGACACAGAATCAGAAACAGGCTCCAGGCTCCGAGCCATCAGCCCAGAGCCCGACGCGGGGCTCGAACTCACAGACCGTGAGATCGTGACCTGGCTGAAGTCGGACGCTTAACCGACTGCGCCACCCAGGCGCCCCTGGACCTTTTCTTAATATAACCATTACTCTCAAGAACAGGAACACAACAGGCTTTTCTAACAATCACACACACACACACACACACACACACACACACACACACACACACACACAAAACAGTTACCCAGACAAAATGAGAAGACAGAGGAATTCATCATGAAAGAAAGAACAGGAAAAGTCATGGCCAGGGGTTTAATTAATACAGATACAAGTAAGATGTCTGAACCAGAATTTAAAACAATAATAAGAATACTAGCTGGACTTAATAGAAGACAGTAGAGAATCCCTCTTTCCAGAGATAAGAGAACTAAAACGAGTCAGGCCCAAATAAAAAATGCTAAACCTAGATGCAAAACTGAATATATGCTATGACAACAGGATGGATGAAACAAAGGGACGAATCAGTGATAATGGAAGAAAAATTATGGAAAATAGTGAAGCTGGAAATAAAAGGGAAAGAAGGGTTTTGGATGACAAATGTAGACTTAGGGAACACAGCAACTCCTTAAAGTGTAAAAACATATGTATCATACAAATAGCAGAAGAAGAGGAGAAAGAAAAACAAGCAGAAGGTTTATTTGAGCAAAGTATAGCTGAA
The DNA here is from genome assembly GCF_046562875.1 of Panthera onca. Taxonomy (NCBI): domain Eukaryota; kingdom Metazoa; phylum Chordata; class Mammalia; order Carnivora; family Felidae; genus Panthera; species Panthera onca. The sequence goes on from NC_138342.1 coordinate 186,506,530, forward strand.
AACTTCCTTCATCTGGGGAAGGAAAAAGACATTAAAATCCAAGAACTATGCAGAACTCTTAAATTCAACAAAAGCCACCATCACCAAGATATGTCATAGTCAAATTCACAAAATACACAGAAAAGGAAAGAATCCTGAAAACAGCAAGGAAAAAAAGTTCTTAACCTACAAGGGAAGACAGATCAAGTTTGCAGCATATCTGTCTACAGAGACTTGGCAGGCCAGAAGGGAGTGACAGGATATATTCAATGTGCTGAATGGGAAAAATATACAGCTAAGAATTCTTTATCCAGCAAGCTTGTCCTCAGAATAGAAAGAGAGATAGTTTCTTAGACAAACAAAAACTAGTGGAGTTTGTGACCACTACACCAGCCCTGCAAGAACTATTAAAGGACTCTTTGGAGAAAAAAGATCAAGAGTGGCAAAGACTAGAAAGGAAGAGAACATCATTAGAAACATCAACTTTCCAGGTAACACAATGGAACTTAATTCCTATCTTTCAGTAATCATTCTGAATGTAAATGGACTAAATGCTACAATCAAAAGACATAGGGTATCAGAATGGATAAAAATACAACAAGATCCATGTATGTGCTGCCTACAAGAGACTCATTTTAGACCTAAAGACACCTGCAGATTGAAAGTGAAGGGATGGAGAACCATCTATCATGCTGATAAATGCCAAAAGAAAGCCAGAGTAGCCATACTTAATATCAGACAAAATAGGTTTTATTTTATTTTATTTTATTTTATTTTATTTTATTTTATTTTATTTTATTTTTAATTTTATTTATTTTAAAATGTAAAGCCAAGTTAGTTAACATATAGTGTAATAATGATATAAAGAATAGAATTTAGTGATTCATCACTTACATATAACACCTAGTGCTCATCCCAACAAGTGTCCTCCTTAATGCCCCTCACCCATTTAGCCTATCCTCCCACCCAACATCCTATCAGCAACCCTCAGTTTGTTCTCTGTATTTAAGAGTCTCTTAAGGTTTGTCTCCCTCTCTGTTTTTATATTATTTTTGCTTCATTTCCCTTATGGTCATATGTTTTGTTTCTTAAATTCCACATATGAGTTAAATCATATGATATTTGTCTTTTTCTGACTGACTTATTTTGCTTAGCATAATACAATCTAGTTCCATCCATGTTGTTGCAAATGGCAAGATTTCTTACTTTTTGATCACTGAGTAATATTCCATTATATACATATACTACGTCTTCTTTATTCATTCACCAGTTATTGGACATTTGGGTTCTTTCCATACTTTGGCTATTGTCTATAGTGCAGCTATAAATATTGGGGTACATGTGCCCCTTCAAATCAGCCCTCCTGTATCCTTTGGATAAATACCTAGTAGTGCCATTTCTGGGTCATTGGGTAGTTCTATTTTTAATTTTTTGAGAAATCTCCATACTGTATTCCAGAGTGGCTGTACTGGTTTGCATTCCCACCAGCAGTGAAAAAGGGTTCCCCTTTCTCCGCATCCTTGCAAGCATCTGTTGTTGCCTGAGTTGTTAATGTTGGTCATTCTGACTGGTGTGAGGTGGTATCTCAGTGTGGTTTTGATTTGTACTTCCCTGATGAAGAGTGATGTTGAGCATTTTTTCATGTGTCTGTTAGCCATCTGGATGTCTTCTTTGGAGAAGTGTCTATTCATGTCCTCTGGCCATTTCTTCACTGGATTATGGGTGTTGAGTTTGATAAGTTCTTTATAGACTTTGGGTACTAACTCTTTATCTGATAGATCATTTGCAAATAAATTCTCCTATTCTGTCAGTTGCCTTTTAGTTTTGCTGATTGTTTCCTTTGCTGTGCAGGAGCTTTTTATCTTGATGAGGTCCCAGTAGTTCATTTTTGCTTTTGTTTCCCTTGCCTCTGGGAAGACATGTCAAGTAATATGTTTCTGTGGCTGAGGTCAAAGAGATTGCTGCCTGTTTCATCATCTAGGATTCTGATGGCTTCCTGTCTTATGTTTAGGTCTTTCACTCATTTTGAGTTTATTTCGTGTATGTTGTAAGAAAGTGGTTCAGGTTCATTCTTCTGCCTGTTACTGTCCAGTTCTCCCAGCACCATTTGCTGAAAAGACTGTCTTTATTCCATTGGGTATTCCTTATTGCTTTCTCAAAAATTAGTTGGTCATACATTTATGGGTCCATTTCTGGGTTTTCTATTCTGTTCCATTGATCTGTGTGTCTGTTTCTGTGCCGGTACCATACTGTCTTGATGATTATGGCTTTGTAATATGGCTTGAAGTCTGGAATGGTGATATCTCCACCTTTGGTTTTCTTTTTTAGGATTGCTTTGGCTATATGGGGTCTTTTCTTGTTCCATACAAATTTTAAGATTGTTTGTCTTGCTCTGTGAAGAATACTGGTGTTATTTTGATAGAGATTGCATTAAATATGTAGATTGCTTTGGGTAGTATTGACATTTTAACAACACTTGTTCTTCCAGTCCATGAGCATGGAATGTTTTCACATTTTTCTGTGTCTTTCACAATTTCTTTCATAAGATTTCTATATTGCAGTATGTAGATTTTTCACCTCTTTGGTTAGGTGCAATTTTAAGTTGGCTCAATTCCTTTATTTCTCTTTCTGATGCCTCATTATTGGTTTATAGAAAGGCAACCAAGGGGCATTTGGGTGGCTCAGCTGGTTAAGCATCTGACTTCAGCTCCGGTCATGATCTCCTGGTTTGTGGGTTTGAGCCCCGTTTCAGGCTCTGTGCTGACATCTCAAAGCCTGGAGCCTGCTTCAGATTCTGTATTTCCTTCTTTTTCTGCCCTTCCCTGCTCATGCTCTGTCTCTCTCTCAAATATAATAAATAAATGTTAATTTTTTTTAAATGCAACCGATTTCTATACATTGATTTTATATCCTGTGACTTTGCTGAATTCAAGTATCAGTTCTAGCAGTTTTTTTGTGGAGTCTTTTGGGTTTTCCACATAGAGTATCATGTCCACACAAACTAGATTTAAACCAATTTAAACCACTGTAACAAGAGATGAAGAGGGCATTACATTGTAGGTACCGGTTCTATCCATCAAGGAGATCTAACAGTTATAAATATTTATGCCCCCAACATGAAAGCACCCAAATATATATATCAATTAATAACAAAAATAAACTCATTGATAATAATACCATAATAGTAGGGGGCTTTAACACCCTGCTTACAGCAATGGACAGATTATCTAAGTAGAAAATCAACAAGGAAACAATGGCTTTGAATGACACACTGGACTGAATGGACTTAACAGATATATTCAGAACATTTTATTCTAAATCAGCAGAATATACCTTCTTTTCAGGTGCACATGGAACATTCTCCCGAATAAATCACATACTGAATTACAAATCAGCCCCCAACAAGTGCACAAAGATTAATACTATAACATACATATTTTCATATCTACAATGCTATGAAACTTGAAGTCAACCACAAGAAAAAATGTAGAAAGACCACAAATACATGGAGATTAAAGAACATCCTACTAAAGAATGAATGAGTTAAACAAGGCATTAAAGAAGAAATTAAAAAATACATGGAAGCAAATGAAAATGAAAACACAACAGTCCAATTCCTTTGGGATGCAGAACAAGCAGACCAAAGAGGGAAGTATATTACAGTACAGTCCTACCTCAGGAAGCAAGAAAAGTCTAAAATACACAACCTAACTTTACACCTTAAGGAGCTAGGAAAGGAAGAGTAAATAAAGTCTGAAGCCAGCAGAAAGGAAATAATAAAGATTAGAGCAGACATCAATGATATAGAAACAAACAAACAACAAAAAACAATAGAACAGATCAATGAAACTAAGAATTGGTTCTTTGAAAGAATTAACAAAATTGACAAATCCCTAGCCATTCTTATCAAAAAGAAGAGAAAGGACCCAATAAAATCACAGCTAAAAGAGGAGAGATCACAACACCACAGAAAAACAAACAATCCTAAGAGAGTATTATGAAAAAATATATGCCAACAAACTGGGCAATCTGGAAAAAATGGACAAATTTCTAGAAATTCACAAACTACCCAAACTGAAACAGTAAGAAATAGAAAATTTGAAGAGACGTATAACCAGCAAAGAATTTGAATTGGTAATCAAAAATCTCCCAACAAACAAAAGTCCAGGGCCAGATGGCTTCCCAGGGGAATTCTGCCAAATATTTTTTTTTATTTTTTATTTTTTAGAGAGAGGGTGAGTGCATTGAGTGAGGGAGAGAGAGAGAGAGAGAGAGAGAGACGGAGAGAATCCCATGAGGGTCAGAGAGAGAGAGAGAGGGAGAGAAAGAGATGTGGGGCCCACCTGAAGCGGCATTCATTTTCACCCAAAGTGGGGCTCGAGCTCCCCTGTTGTGGGGCCCATGCTCACCCAAGGTGGGTGAGCTCAACTGATGTGGGACTTAAACTCACGAACTGTGAGATTGTGACCTGAGCCAAAGTCAGATGCTTATCTGATTGAGCACCCAGGCACCCTCTGGCATACATTTAAAGAAGAGTTAATCCCTGTTCTACTTTAAGTGTTTCAAAAAATAAAAATTGAAGGAAAACTTCCAAAGTCCTTCTACAAGGCTAGATTACCTTGATTCCAAAACCAGACAAAAACCCCACTAAAAAGGAGAATTATAGGCCAATATCCCTGATGAACATGGATGCAAAAATTCTCAACAAGATACTAGAAAATTTAATCCAACAGTACATTAAAAGAATTATTCACCATGACCAAGTGCGATTTCTCCCTGGGCTTCAGGGGTGGTCCAGTATTTGCAAATCAATCAATGTGATACACCACATTAATAAAAGAAATTATAAGAACCATATAATCATCTCAGTAGACACAGAAAAAGCATTTGATAAAACACAGCATCCATTCTTGATTAAAAAAAAAAGCCTCAACAAAGTAGGTATAGGTGGAACATACCTCAATAGCATAAGAGACATGTATGAAAGACCCTCAGCTATTATCATCCTCAGTGGGGAAAAACTGAAAGCTTTTCCTCTACTTTCAGGGACAAGACCGTGGTGTGCACTCTCACCATTACTATTTAACATGTACCAGAAGCAATCAGACAACAAAAAGAAATAAAAGGCATCCAAATCAGCAAGGAGGAAATCAAACTTTCACTATTTGTAGACAACATGATACTCTATGTAGATAACCTGGAAGAATCCACCAAAAAAGTAATAGAACTAATACATGAATTCAGCAAAGTCACAGGATATAAAAATCAATGTACAGAAATCTGTGACATTTTTATATACCAATAATGAAACAGCAAAAAAAGAAATCAAAGAATCAATCCCATTTATAATTGCACCACAAACAATAAGATACTAGGAATAAACATAACCAAAAAGATAAAAGATCTGTACTCTGAAAACTGTAGGACACTTATGAAAGAAATTGAAGAGGACACGAAGAAATGGGAAAAAATTCCATTCTTGTGGATTGGAAGAACAAATATTGTTAAAATGTCAATACTACCAAAAACAGTCTACATATTTAATGCAATCCCTATCAAAATGCTACCAGCATGTTTCACAGAGCTAGAGCAAGCAGTTCTAAAATTTGGAAGCAATTGCAAAGGACCCTTAATAGCCAAAGCAATCCTGAAAAAGGAAAGCAAAGCTGGAGGCATCATGATTCCAGACTTTAAACTATATTACAAAGCTGTCGTCATCAAGACAATATGGTACTGGTATAAAAACAGACACATAGATCTGTGGAACAGAATGGCAAGCCCAGAAATGAACCGACAAGTACGTGGTCAACTAATCTTCAACAAAGCAGGAAAGAATATCCAATGGAAAAAAGTTTCTTTAGCAAATGGTGTTGCAAAAACTGAGCAGCAGCACACAGAAGAATGAAACTGGACCACTTTCTTACACAATACACAAAAATAAATTCAAAATGGATGGCAGACCTAAATGTGAGACAGGAAACCATCAGAATCCTAAAGGAGAACACAAGCAGAAACCTCTTTGATCTCGGCCATCGTAGCTTCTTACTGGACACATCACAGGAGGCAAGGGAAACAAAAGCAAACATGAACTATTGAGACATCATCAAGATAAAAAGTTTTGGCACAGCAAAGGAAAAATCAGTAAAACTAAAAGTCAGCCTACAGAATGGGAGAAGATATTTGCAAATGACATATCTGATATAGGGTTAGTATCCAAAATCTGTAAAGACCTTACCAAACTCAACACCTAAAACACAATCCATTTAAGAATTGGGCAGAAGACATGAATAGACATTTTCCCAAGAAAGCATACATATGGTTAACAGACACATGAAAAGATGCTCAGCATCACTCATCATCAGGGAAATAAAAATCAAAACTGCAATGGATTACCACCTCACACCTGTCAGAATGACTAAAATTAACAACACAGGAGACAACAGATGTTAATGAGGATGCAGCAAAAGGAGAACCCTCTTACACTTTGGTGGGAATGCAAACTGGTATAGCCACTGGAGAACACTATGGAGGTTCCCCGAAAAACTAAACAGAAAAACCTTATGATCCAGCATTTGCACTACTAGGTATTTACCCAAAGGATACAAAAATACAAATTTGAAGGGATACATGCACCCTGATGTTTATAGCAACATTATCAACAGGAGCCAAACTATGGAAAGAGCCCAAGTGTCTAACAACTTATATGAATGGATAAAGAAGGTGTGGGATAATGAAATATTACTCGGCCATCAAAAAAGAATGAAATCTTGCCATTTTGCATTGAAGCTAGAGTGTATTATGCTAAGTGAAATAATTCAGTCAGAGAAAGACAATCATTCTACATATGATTTCACTCATATGTAGAATTTAGGAAACAAAATATACGGGAAGGGGAAAAATGAGAGGAAAGGCAACCATAAAAGACTCTTAAATATAGAGAAGAAACTGGGAATTGATGGTGGGAGATGGGTGGGGGATGGGCTAGATGGGTGATAGGTATTAAGGAGGGCAGTTGTATTGGTCATGGGGTGTTGTATATAAGTGATGAATCACTAAATTCTACTACTGAAACCAATATTGCACTAAATGGTAACTAACTAGAATTTAAATAAAGATTTGGAAGAAAATATGTTTCTTCAGATTACTATTTTCATTTATTTGGTTAATTCTTTGAACAAAGTTTGTTTGAGCTCTTATGTGATGTTAGGAGATATAGAGAGGAATTAAAATCCAGCCTTTGCATTTATGTTCCCTCACATTATTATATAATGGAGATAGCTACTCAATTCTTTATTCTCTTCATAAGAAACAAAAGAATACAAAAATTTCTCCAAATATTACATGTGTAAGTAGTACCTTTTAGGAATTACTGAATATTCCTAATCTCTATCACATGACCATACTTTAATTGTATCTGTATGAAATGGTTACTAATACTTGCAAAAACACAATTGTCAAGAATATTCTTATGAGATGAAAAAAATTAATGTGGGAAACAAAGACTTAAACATTATTGTGTATTACTGTATTGGACTATAAATTATTTGTTCATTCTTCTATTTCCAGTGCCTAGTGGGAAATGATATAGAGGGTACTCAATAAATACAGCATTGAAAAACAAATAGAGATACAAAAAAGAATAAGAATTTTCAATGACTGGAAGAAGAGATAAATAAATAATTAAAATACAGTGTGACAAATGTTATGATAGAGTTAACACAAGACAAAAGGTGGGTTCAAGACAGGAAATTTCCAGAAGATAATGCTTGAGGTAAACACCTAAGGCTATGTAAACAAAAGGTAGCTAGTTCTTTCCAGAAGTACAGCATGCATGTAAAGGCACAGGGGCACTGCCTACTCTTTTGTAGGAAGTGCCCTGAACAGAGTCACCTGGCCCAGTGTGGCTGAAATACAGTTGTGTGTATATTGAATTTCGATGGCCCTCTCATCTGTTGTTCTCTACCGCATGACTTCTCTCCCTTCTCCCCCTCATACTCCATACTCACTTTATGCCTTACTTTATTTCATTTTTACCTGTCCTTTCATTTACTCATCTATCTATTCATTAAAAATATTTATTTGAAAACTATTCCATATTATGCCATTGTGTTGGCTCTGCTAGAATAGGTGCTTTTATCTTTAGTTTGTATATGATGACTTAAATTTGGGCAGTTCCTTCAGTAGCATCGTCCTAAAAATAGTTAGAAATGGTGATGAATATGTCCCATCCATGTGACATCACACTGGCTGCCGGAAGCTTGCCTTCACTTTGTTGATCCTTTGTGAAACCTGCCCCAGCCATCTTTTGTCCACGTTTCCAAGGTTTACCCTGCTGCTCTGTCATCCTCCTGTATATTAATAGCGACATCTAAGAGGAACGGCTAGTAGGGATGGTGGAAGGATCTCTGAGAATGTGAAAATACCTCAGTAGATAACCGAATAGACTGTATTACAAATAGTCCTCTAATAGCTAGCAACTTTTGTTGCTTTCCTTTTGTGTGCACATCTCTTGGTTAGGCCTTGAGGACATAAAGATGAATAGAGTATAGTTTTTCCTTTAAGAAATTTGTACTGTAATGAGGATTGGATTTATTTAATTGCATTTCTCAAATTAAGCCACCAAAATTTTAAAAAATTGAAGTACTCCACAAAAGATTTAGATTTATATATATTTTGTTAACTTAATATTTGAAAAAAATTAAAGATTATTAAAAAATATGTTTTTAACTGAAAACAATTGCTTGTTATAAGTAAAAGTGCCATTTCTCCCCTGAATTGCAGTTAACAATATGGACATAGCTCTTTATTTGAGGCCTTAATGGTATAATTTCATGTTAATAGCATTTTATGTGACTTCACTTCCAACTAATTTCAGTTATCTTTACATATAAATGCAGTGTTTTCCCTATAAATATATTTAGTATTAACTCTTTTTAAAAGAAAAGACATGAGGGTAATATAAAGTCTTAAGCACTCCTATATAAAATTGCTTGAAGGAAAACAACTTTAATATAAACATAGACATCTCCTTTCTCAAGTGTATATATACTCTTAAGATCCTTGAGGGCCAAGATTCCATTTGATTTGCATCTTCAAAAGGACCTAGTACTGTGCATTGTCATAGAAGGTGTTCAGAAAGAATGTATTTGTTGAATTCATCTCTATGTAATGAACATTGCCTATAGATCTACATTTCATTTGTTCAATTAGATCAGTGCATCTTCTTCAGGTGTTTCCATAGCCAAACATTTGATCACATATTCCAGTGGCTTCTTCCACCAATAGGCAAATTATAGATGGAGTTGATGTTTAACGTTGTCTCCAGCAATTAAAAAATGTCAAGGAAAACAGAGACTAAAGAGTCACTAAGATAATACAGAATTACATCATTAAAAAAAAAGAAAATGTTTCCGTTTTTGTTTTCCAGTTTTTTCTAAGATAAAGATTTTATCATTTTAAGTCCGCGAAGTATTTAAGTTACCTTAGCACCTTTGAATAATGTATTTAAATAGTGGCAATGTACATGCATATATAGAAAGACACACATATACATATATATTCTACTTACTAATGGCAGAACTAGTTAAAATATGAAAATGCTGTCAATAATTTATGTTGTATACTTATTTCTGTTGCGCATTTATCTTTAGGTCATGTTTTGGATTTATTTACCCTTTTGCATTCAAAGTTGGTCAGTAAAGCAATTTTAACTCAGTGAGACAGATTTAATGCCACAAAAGTTAAGGATGCAAATATTTCCCGAAGTATTATCCATTGGGAATTTGCTTTGCTTTATGTCTGCAAGAACAGGCTCATAATAGTGTGAATATTTAATCTTAATTACATGTGATACTTAAAAAACCTATGCACATTTCAGAATTTTACAGACACTGTGCAAGTCTCACAGGACTATGTGATAAAATAACAAACACAACAGCCTCCAAAAGAATTCTGAAAATTAGCATTTAAAATAAAAGTCATGCCCAAGCCAGGAGATGACTATCTAAAGGAGCAGTTAATATTTCACATGGTTACACAGCGTAACTTCTACACTCTACAAAAAAACCCAAAAAAGCACATGTTGAATTTCATGTTATCTGACAATTAAAAAAACACATTTAATTTTCATAACAAAACTAAATTCTGTATGTTTCCAAAAAGTTCTGAGAATTAAAACCAATGATAAAGGCACAAATACTATTATTACTTTTTTCTCACATGGATACATGTTTTCTAATAAAAGGATGCATATCTATGTCTCTAGGTCATGGGGATCTTTAGGGTTTGCAACGGGCTACTGTATGAGAGCTCAGAGACAAACTCTGGTTTGGAGACAGTCACCTTTGTAACTAACCACCTTGATTTCCTCTACCCGATGGCTATGGCCTAGGAAGGCAAAATAAAACCAACATCCTAGACAAGAGGGAACCTGCCTGTCACTGGGTTTTTGACCTCTTGCCTCATTTAAGACTTTATTATTATCCTAATAATCAGATTTCTTCCTGTCATCTCCAACCTCTTTCTTTCCACTGGCTTTTGTTCTCAGTTTCAAACATGTATATAGATAAGGTTTTTATTTACTCGAGCATTTGCTTCATTAAGTAATTCTCCCATTTTTGCGATTCTGTGTTTAAAATAATTCTCCCATTTTTGCGAATCTGTGTTTAAAATATTTCTTGGGGTACCTGGGTGGCTCAGTTGGTTAAGCATCCAGCTTCAGCCCAGGTCATGATCCCATGCTTCATGGGTTCGAGCCCAGCATCAGGCTCTGTGCTGAGAGCTCGGAGCTTGGAGCCTGGAGCCTGCTTCAGATTCTGTGTCTCCCTTTCTCTCTGCCCCTCCCCTTCTTGCACTCTGTCTCTCTGTCTCCCAAAAATAAATAAATATTTTAAAAAATTTTAAAAAAATAAAATAAAATATTTCTTAAACTTCTCTCTTCTGTAACCAACACTTACCTTTGCATTCCCACATTGGCTGTCTTGTTTGGCGTTTTGGTCAAATTCTGATATGTTTGATTTAATTGATAAGACTGTAACAACAAGTCCTCCTGTTTACAAATTGTTAAAAGAAATGACTGCTTCCCTCAGTGTGTTGCTTTGCTCCTATTTGTATAAACAAAATTTATCAAAATATCCTAGGTGTTGCTCCCTATTGAAGTTCAGGAGGACACACAAGGGAAACTAACAGAGAAACACATTTATCTGAGGACAAATGAGTGAGTGCAGAATAGTGCTTTAATTGAGGTATTGCTATGAAAAGAAATTATAAAGAGGTAAAGTTCACTTTTATGTTTTTCAATAGTTTTTGTCATCCAAAAATATTAGTGTTTTTTACACGTAATTAATTAAGCATGAATTTGTCTTAAACAAGGCTGATATCACATAGGTTTGGGTTCTGTTAGGTGTTTTCACTGCTCTTCCCTAGATACATAATCCTATAACTGTGTCCTTGCATTGATGTGAGTATAAATTGTTAACTTCCACTCAGGTTACTTGGATGCCTCTCCTGAGACAGGGATTCCTGCCCATTTTCATTAATCAAAACTCATAGATTCAACAAAACGGAAGAGAAATGTACTTTAGAGGTCATTACTGTCTTTTGCAGACATATGTATAGGAACAAAAATTCCTTCTACCTATTGCACATAGAATTAAGGAGTTATGGGGCACCTGGGTGGTTCAGTCAGTTAAGCATCTGACTTCGGCTCACTCCATGATCTCAAGATTTGTGGTTTCAAGCCCTGCATCAGTCTCTGTGCTGACAGCTCAGAGCCTGGAGCCTGTTTCAGATTCTGTGTCTCCCTCCCTCTCTGCCCCTCCCACACTCTTGCTCTGTCTGTGTCTTTCAAAACTAAATAAAACATTAAAAAATTAGAAAAAAAAGAATTAAGGACCTATTTCATGGGTTTCCTGTCTGGGAAGAAGTTTATTAATATGCTTGAAAAGAAACACCAAAAAATGAAAAAAACAACAGAAAACAAAAAAAACCTTCTGTAATTAGAAGATGTTGCCTGAAGTACCATGAGAGTGATAATCTGAACCATTTTTTAGTTTCATTTAGTATTTATTTCTGAGACTCAAATATATATATGCTTTGATATTTTCATTTCTTGTCCCAGGATAACATGAAAAAAAAAAAAGGAATGAAAATAAAGGATTCTAAGCCAGTAGATTCTTCTTAAATGTTCTTCCCACATCTTGAGATGAACATACCCCAGAGGTTGACGATTATGAGAATTTTAGCACCCCATTCATCTAAGACAAGTAGTCTCTACCCTTGTATGAAGGTGGGTAGACTTCATAGTCCAACTAGACGAACTGCAGCACTGTGCCGTGAACACAGGGTTGCTTTATGTTCTCGGTGGGACGGCCGCCCACCTGGTGTTAGAATTTTGGACTTGAACGAGTGAATAGAACATTCTTATAAATTGGCTTTAATATTTGCCACCACAGTGTAAACCCTGTTGCTAAGAGCTGTTAAACTTAATAATATTCCAAAGCTCGGGGCGCCTGGTTGGCTCACTTGGTTCAGCATCTGACTTCAAATCAGGTCATGGTGTTGTGGTTTGTGAGTTTGAGCCCCGTGTTGGGCTCTTTGCTGACAGCTTGCTTCACAGCCTGGAGCCTGCTTCAGATTCTGAGTCTCCCTCTCTCTGCCCCTCCCCACTCGACTGTCCATCTCTCTCTCTCAAAAATAAACATTAAAAAAGTAAAAAATAAAAATATTTCAAGCTGACTGAAAAGGCAAACATTAGCAAACTATATCATATTAAATGAAGAGCTTTGCAGTTTGCACTATCCTTGAGTTATCTTGCTTGCAAGTCAAAGTTTCTTGTTGAGCTACTAAGTTAAATTCATTTTTTTTAAAAAAAGGATTATTGTAAAAAACTAAAAGACCATTAAGAAGCTCTTTAAAAAATATCCTGGTATGTAAGGACACAATGCCATCTAGGTTGTTAGACCTTTTTTTTTTTTTTGTTACACACTGTTACTCTTCTGCCAACAAAACTGTTGAGGGAGCCATGGTCCTGAGTCGCGGCCATTACTGCTCCTGCACTGCAGGCCTGCTCAGCAACAAAAAGCTTACTTTAGCACTGACCAAAAACAGGGAGAGAAGGAAAAGAAAAACAGCTGAAAAACTCTAGTCACACAGTATTAAATGACTTGCGACTTGATCATCCAAAAAGCCTACTTTACCAATTTTGCTGCAATGAGAGGAAAACACTTCACTTTATAAAGGGCCATAGGCCTGTTTGTTGCAGGCCGTAAATGTCAGTCCTGCGTGTGGGCCTAACAATGATGCTGCCCCATCATCCAGGTACTAGTGACCCTCCTGAACTCTCCCCTATGACACACAAGTCCAACTTTTGAGAGATCTGCTACCATTGTATTGTAAAGACACTTCATCTGCAGGCAGAACAAAATGGAGTTCATTCTGCTAGATTGTTCTTCTGACAGCTGGAATAATTATTTTTGACCCAGCTTTAGAGCTGGTTGTGTTATTTTAAGCAGTCACACCGATAACTATTTTATAATTTGCTGGGTTTTGATATTTTATTGGCGCATAATAACGGTCCTCATTTATTAAGTTTATCACTGCTCTACAGAGGCATGAATACATTTCAATTAGATTTGTATAAAATGCTGAATCGCAACTTCTTTTCAAATAGAATGAAATGGTCTATCATCTTAGTTCAACCCACTCAGATAATTTGATCCATTTGACTTAATACACATGTAAAACAAATTGCTCTAGTAAATTTGCATATAAAATAGCACCAGTCCTAAAGTCTCTAATATAAACAATTAGTTCCGTGTTTTTATCTCACAGAAACACTGGTTTCCCACACAACAAAAACCAACCTTGTAAAGTTTATATTTCAAAATTATGTTAGGGAGGAAGTGGTACATAACACAAATAGTCCTCCTTTTCTGCTTTGCTGTTCAACAATGAAAACTGCCTTAGACCATTTTGAATATATTCTAAAGATACATACATACTCTCATTAAAATCAGAAGCATTAAATGAAGTTGCTGTAGTTCTGAGTTTAAGTCATTATTCAAATTGAGCAAAAATTCTACTGGAAACACCTTTTAATCTTGGGAAGATAGGTTTATCTTAATATGCAGGTCTGCACAAGCTACATTTAAAAACCAAAAGAGTTCATGCACCTTATTGAAAGAAATATATTAGAATTTGCCTTGATAAACCTAGAAAGTCACAAAGCCTGAACGGAATGTATTTTTAAGACCATGTGAGTATAGTATTTTTTTTGACTGAAATGTATTCAGAATATCCTAGTCATTAAACAAAGCATATCATGTTCTGTTCTTTCATTGTGTTGATAACAAAACTCCAGATCCTTGAGGCTGATTATAGAAGACATGGTAGAAATTTGCTCCATCAATTTCATCATTAATTTTTCTAACCAGGAATATGGTGTGGCATCTTGAGTGGCATGATTTTTTTTTTTTAACCAGCATTTACATGACTATGGACAGCTCTGACATGATTTAGAAATTAGTATTAGGGGTGCCTGGGTGGCAGGTTAAGCTTCTTTTTTGGTCTCAGGTCATGATCTTGTGGTTTGTGCGTTGATGGTACAGAGCCTGCTTGGGATTCTGTCTCTCTCCTTAAAGAAATTAGTATTAGGAAATATTTTTAATGGCTAATATGTCCCCTAAGAACACTTTCTTATTCTCCACAAATCTCAGTGCAACAAAGGCACATAGTCAGTAACCAATAAGTATTTACTGGCATACTTCTGGAATCCAGTCAGGCATTGGTATTATAGAGATGATGGCAAAGCTATTGGGGGAATTCAATGTGACAAACATGACCAGTCCAACAAAGCAGTTGTTTGATCTCGTATATTTCGATTAAAATATATTTGGAGTTTTACTCTACGTGTGTGTGTGTGTGTGTGTGTGTGTGTGTGTGTGTGTGTGTGTTTATCTAGGACAGGGAGATGATCTGAAATGGATAAATATTTGTACAATAGCTATAGATAGGATGATATTTATTTCTCTTGTCCATTGAATAAATTAAACATCATAATAGTTTATACATCTGTTGGTGTGTATATATCAGTTCCAAGATGCTTTATGTACTGTCCAGAAATAGCATTGACATTTTTTGCAAATTATTTCTTTTGCAAATATTACTTTAAAAATGTAAAGCTCAAGTGAATGTATTAGCCAAGATTTTTAGTGGTGAGACAGTTAGCAAATAAACTGATTGCTACCTATGAGACACATGGACACCAGACAAGATAACTGAATGTTTAATCAGTTCATTTAAAAACATCAAGAAATCTCTATCTTAAAAACTTGGTCATATTTTGCAAAAGCTAGGTTTTAAAAGTTATGTATACATGTATTTTTATTATGGTAAGAACACTTAACATGACACCTACTCTCAACAAATTTTTAAATATATTAAACATTTAAAGATTAAACAAAAGCTTAAACATTTCTGAAAGATAACAGTTGACAATGATTTCCACACACTAACTCATTTGATTCCTTTTCCCCCAAGGTAATATACATAGTTAAACAATATTTAATATCAGAAAATGAGATTAAAAAATAATTTATTTTGCACTACTTGTCTTATTTTATTTACTTATTTTTGAGAGAGGAAGAGAGAGATCAGGGGAGGGGTAGAGAAAGAGGGAGAGAGAGAATTCCAAGCAGGCTCCGTCATGAACCTTGAGATCATGACCTGAGCCGAAATCGTGTCAGACACTTAACTGACTGAGACACCCAGGTACTCCTCAAAAAATGTTTAAGTGCGTAGTGCAATATTGTCAAATATAGGCACAATGTTGTACAGCAGCTTTCTCTAGAACTTAGTTATCAGCAGTAATTAACTTTAAGGTACTTTTCAAAATTAAAAGTTTGAAGGAAAACATTTTAGCTTATTTGACTAGCAGTACTTACTTTTCTGTTTGTTTTATTAAATTTTTAAATGTGATTGCTTTATGTCTTCAGGATAAATTTGCTCTTTATTAAATCATTGTTCTTATTTTTTGAAAACAAGTTGTGTATCTTCCCCTTTGGATACAGTCTGATGAGGCATACGATTTTTGGAGCCAGGTATTTTAACAAATTTTTAAATACTAGAATCCTGCAACATGCACTTGTTTTGAAAGTAAAGGCTCATGGCAGGTAAATTATCCATGTTACCTGCTTTCATCAAACCTGGTGAATCTGAAGATTTGCAGTTGTTAAAAATACTTATTAAAATTTTCCAACTCCCAAGTTTGCTTTCACAGGGCTTGAATAACTAAAACATTTTCTTGGCAAAAAAACAGTTGAGCTAGGTAGCGCTGGCTAGGATTCGATGACATCTTTCTGGTTGTTCAAAATTAAACCAAGAATTCACCCCTTCTCCAGATATAACCAGTTTTACAGAATGGCACATGAATCTGTTATAATCTAAAGTAAGTAACGTTTAAGTTTGCCTTGAATACTTTGTCAAACATGAGGAGCGAGGTATGCATTGAGTTATCCAGTACTTCTCTTACTAGATAGCAGGGTTTGATATGTTTTTGATAAAATGCAGTGCTCAGCACAGGGTGCAATTAGCAAATGCCGGCAGGGATGATAGTGAAAGTGGTTATGGCAACTGGCATCCCGGAGACTTCAGATAAAAATCAGTTAGGCTTTTTCCACAGCAAATGTTTTTGTTTGCTAAATTAAACTAAAAACTCATGATGGTATTCACTGATCGATCCCTTGCTAGATTCTCATATGTTATTTGGGACACAACTTTAAGAGAAGCTTAAACATTTCTGAGAGGTAACTGTTGACTATGATTTCCACACACTTTACCTCATTTGATTCCCTTTCTCCCAAGGCAACACATAAAGAATATTTAATATCAGAAAATGAGGTAAAAAAATAATTTATATTATTTTGCACTGCTTGTGTGACCAAATTTTTAGATACACTTGGATTTTCACCTGGTCTGGCAAGCAACGGACATATGTCAGGCTATAGATTAATTCCAGAGAGAACCAAGTGGGACTTTGGGCAAATCTTTGATTTACCAACCCAACAAGCTTTTCCAAACTATGTTTCAGAAGCACTAGGGCATTTTCTTGCTCAAATAACTATGGAAGACAGTGAGCTAAATATAGTGAAACACATTTCTTTGCAGGACTTTTCAGAGCCTTTAATATATGAATATGAACGGCAAGTGTCTAAGGATGGCTTATGGTATGTGTCTGCCGGTGCTGTCCTCAATTGTTTTTTCAGATGCTAGTTTCTTTCCTAACCACTTAGCCATGCAGGCCTCCTTTTGGCTGAAGTTTCCCAGAGGGTAACATTCTAATAGGCTGACTTCTGATCCTTAGCCACTGGCTTGCCTCTGTAAGTTTGTGAGTCTGCTGAGGTCATTTTTTTTTTTTTTTCTTCAGTGTCTACACAGAGTGGCCTAGTTGCCATTTACATTTGATAACTTCTAATTCTAATTTACTTTCACTTCTGCTAATTCTCATATGTGGCTGTTATTCTTTGCAACTTTTCTTATTATTAAACTGTACAGAAAGAGGACCCCCTGAATCTTGTGAGAAGTAAGTGCTGAGACATACTGCATCTGACAGTGATGTGATTTACTTGGTTTGATTGGCATTTCTAAAAATTACATTGCCTTTTAATATTTATCTAGCAGAACATCATGAGAATTAGCATACGTAGAACAAACTGTTCGATGATAATGCAAGGAAACTATAATCATACATGTCAACAACTTGTGTCTATTGCTAAGCAAAATGAACTTTTAGGAATAAGCAAATTTAATCGATCTAGGGTAAAGGAAATGAGGGTCCTTCTGTCTTAAGTCACAATGTTGCTGAGAGCCCATATTTTCCAAACTTGAGAAGTAACAAACAGAAAGACTCTGAAATGGACCTTGATGTTGCAGGAAAATCGGTGAGGTAGATAAAAAAGAACAGTCTTTTCATCATTAATTTTGAATATGATTAAATTGGTGTCATCTTAAATGTCCAAGGCATATGTCTTTAACATCCATTAGTGAAGGAAGACTTCCTGGAGCTTGCTAAATACTTCCTTCACATTTTGCTGTAATTCTTAATAGATTCAATTTTAGGCTCTTGATTTGATTATTTAGTGTGAGTATCTGCAAGACTGACACGTTCAAGAGATGTACTAATATTGGACCCTGAAGTTGGTGCCCATGTTCATTGCTCATTAGAATTGTGAGTGTAAATGGAATACTTGAGGGAAAAGATGAAGTTTCTTATAGTGCTATTCTTAAATTCCATTTTTTCCTTGTAGCCAAGTTCCATTTGAGAAATGAGTCTCTTCTTGCCTCTGGTGTCTGATACATGTGCAATAAGAACACTACTAAATGTAAAATTTGTCCATTTTTACCCTATTTTCCTGGTGCATTGTCACTTCACCTTTTTGTTCCACCAGTAGACTCTCCATGCTGTAAATACACATAACTCTGGTTCTACACCTAAATACGAGGACCTTTTCCAGGATTCCTAAGGACAAAATAATACACTCGAGTAAAAAGCAAGCCTCTGTGTAAACTCATGAGGCCAATTATTATTGTTCTATCATGACACAGCAGAAGGATATTTTTGCTGTATTAAAGAGCAGAAGCTGTACGAAGAAGGAAATCACATTGAGTATTACAGGAATACTTATTATCTGAGATCAAATAAGTTAATATGACCAGGCCTGGGAATGTTGGGAGAGAATACATTTGACCCTCTATCTCAAAGTCTAAATTAAGTTTAACCAGTCAGAATTCAGGTCAGAAATGTGTTCTCGACATCCATGTGTGGGACAATGAGCAGTCAGCCAGCTGCACTGTGGTGTGCTCACAGTGACTTTTCCCCAAGACTTCGAAGGCAGCCTATTGTGACCAATATCTATTGTCTTCTCTAGAGTGTGAATTCTTTGTTTCCAGGGTGGCCTTCATGTATGCTTTGATGAATTTTCTTTGTTTTGACTCCAGCAACAGTGTGCATTTGAGCTTCCCTTTCTTTCCTTCCTTGTTAAAAGAAAACAAACCCATCATTAACTTTTTAAAATGCAAGTCTGCTATTGTTGCTATTCAACTGAACTAATAAAATGAGTAGCAATGGGAAATTTTCTGATGGATGCCATCTAAATGATTACTATTATTGAATGCCTTAAAATTTATGTTAAATGGGAATGGCATGCTATCAAACTCTTGTGCTATTTTTAGTGTTTATGGCTAGATAAGCTCAAAAAAGAAAAAGAGTTATTTTTTTCTTGGTAACTCACAATAAAATAAAACCAGATTGTTTTGGCAGCTTTACTGTCCATTCATTTTTTTTTCTCTATGTTGTCTAAAAGCAAAGTGAAACAGAAGAAAACCCTTCTCATCTCTACATATTGAGGATTCATCTTTACAGGGTTTCAGCCAAGTTATTCTTTATGAATCTTCCAACATTTATTGTCAATATATATTAATTTTGACAGAGGGAAATTTATTAATATTTTTCTAATATACTTTAATAATATTTATCCTCAAACTAATCCCCACAATTTTACTTTTTTAACAAAAAAATGAGGACAAAACTATTATCAAAGTAACCTTTGTTTAGCTAATCACATTTTAGTTGGTGTCTAAATGTCTAACTACTCATTGAGCATAATCTGTAGATGTACAGTGGGATTAACCAGCTTTCAAATAGATTTGCAACCATCTGAATGTAGCATTGTTTTTACCAAATCAGAAACACTGCCAATTAATGCCCAAGGGGCACAGAGGTAATAAAAAGAATAAACTCCCATGGTGTAGGTTATCAGCAAAGCTTGTTAACTCTACTTGGAGAACACATTCTAAGTCTATTGAATACATTTCCACTATTTCTCACTTAGTTCAAAGTGCAATCCTTCTTCTCTGGTCTTCCTAATATGACTCTTTCCCTACCTCCCAATTCTATCCAAAATAAATAAGATCCTGTCACAGCCTGGGTAAACCCTCCATTGATTTCTCTTTACACTTAGGATAAATACAAAATCCCAAGTTTGACCCACAGTCAAATCTACACTGAATGACAGGCCACCTTCTTGCTTCCCTGACTTCATCTCACATGAGCATCCCCCATTCTCCATGCTGGAGCTTGTATGGCCTCCTCTCCCCAAATATGTTGAGGTTCTTTCTTCTTTTTTATTTATTTATGTTTATTTTATTTTATTAAAAAATTTTTAAACGTTTATTTATTTTTGAGAGAGAGAGAGAGAGAGAGAGAGAGAGAGAGAATGAATGAGCAGGGGAGGGGCAGAGAGAGAGGAGACACAGAATCTGAAGCAGGCTCCAGGCTCTGAGCTGTCAGCACAGAGCCTGATGCGGGGCTCAAACTTGAGCCTTGAGATCATGACCTGAGCCAAAGTCAGATGCTTAATTGACTGAGCCACCCAGGCTCACCCTTCCTTATTTTTTTTAAATGTTTATTTATTTTTGAGAGAGAGAGAGCATGCAATCGGGGTAGGGGCAGAGCAAGAGAGAGAGAAAATCTCAAGCAGGTTCTGCACTGGCAGCACAGAGCCCGATGTAGGGCTTGGCTTGAATTTATGAACCGTGAATTGATGACCTGAGCTGAAGTTGGATGCTTTAACCAACTGAGCCACCTAGGCATCTCAAGACTAAGTCTTTAACTCCATAAATCTATTTTAGATTTTTGACCTCTAGAACTATAAGAAACACATTTGTATTGGTTTAAGCTACAAAGTTTGTGGTAACTTTTCACAGTGGCAATAGGAAATAAATATATTATTAACATGTAGACTTCTCCTAAATTTATAATTTGAGCCCAAATCACACTCCTTATTTATAGACTCATATATTTAACAGTCTGTGCAACTTCTTTTTTTCTGAAACAATCTTCAAACTCAATATGTCCAAAACTAAACTTTTGGTCTTCCTCCCAAACCTATTCCATGTGAGTTTTACTCATCTCAGTTGGTCGCAAATCCATTCTTCTTGTTCCTAAAGCCAAAACAATGGACTCTTTCGCTCCGCCTCTACATCCACTTTCTTTCTTTCTTTCTTTCTTTCTTTCTTTCTTTCTTTCTTTCTTTCTTTCTTTCTTTTGGAAATTGTATATCCTTCTACTTGCCATGTATGTCTAAGGACCAAATACTCACCAGTATCTGCATTTTACAGCCCTGATTCAGCCATTCTCATGTCTTGCCTAGATTATTTCAGTAGCTTCTTAGTTTTCCAATGCTTCCAGTCTTGCCTCTCCTAAACTTTCAACACAACAGCCACAATAATCCTTTAAAAATGCAGCACAAATCATGTCATTCTTCAGCTCAAACTCTCAGCAGGACCTCATTTCTTTTCAACCAAAAGTCCCAAAATATACAGTGGTTTGCAAGATCTTTGATGATCAGTGCTGCCCGTTTCCCATTTAGTTTCCCTTCTTTCTTCCTCACCCCGCCACATCAGCACATGGTCTGCTTTGTTCCTTGAGCAGGCACATTCCCCCCATAGGGTTTTTGCACTGACTGTTGCCTCTGCTTACAATTCAGTCTCCCTTCATATCCTCATGGAAAATCTCTCAGCTCTTACGTGTGTGTGTGTGTGTGTGTGTGTGTGTGTGTGTGTGTGCATGTGCATGCATGCGGTTCAACAAAACCCACCCCAGCCATATTATAGAACTTCAGTCACACCATCTATTCCTCATCCCCGGCACTCCCAATTCCCCGTATTGGACTCCTTTTCCCATTTTTTCTGTCACCCTTAAACAATGTTTTATTATGTTTATTATTCATTTTTTCCCTACTTGAGAGTAGAATAGGGCAGTCAATAAATATTTGTGAATGAATGAATCCCACGTCTCTTCTTTCTGATGAGTTATGTTTTATTATAAATTTAGTACAAAAGCAGGTTTATGATCTTAACAGCCACAATCCTCACTTTTTAATATTACATGTATATGCAGCTCTCAAATCAGTCTCTTAAGTCTTTTCCATATTTTAGAGAAAGATATCCTAAGTGATGTCAGCAGAATGGCTGATTAAGACATTCCTTGCATGTGCCCCCTCCCACCACCAACAACAGTAAATTGGCATCTATCCATGGACAAAAGTGCCTCTGTGGGAGGTTTGGGATCCAGGTAGGATATTGTGAAAACACAGGGCAGTCCAAGATGAGGAGAAACGTTTTGAGAAGCCAGGCTTGCACATGGTCCAGGGGACAGAAATGGAAATAGCTCCATACTCTTGGGGACTGGGCTATGGCTTTGTTTGGCTGTGGGTCTGTCACCAGCACTGTCCACCAGGTGATGTAGGCAGGCTGGGTCCAAGGACTCGGAGGGGCTTCTGATATCTAGATAGACTGTATTATATACCTATGATATATCTAGATATCAATATCTAGATATCTATAGCCTCACTCTGAGTCTGTGGAGCTAGAATCCCAGACTTGAGCTTGAACATTAAATTCTAGCAATCTATAACTTCTCTGTGAGCCATCTACTTAACGTTAGCACTGGGGTTTCAGATGTACTAAACTTTGCCAAATCCCTGAAACATCTCTACATTTATACTGAATTTTTTTTCCATGTAGAAAACTTTTAGTTCATTGGTGTACAAAAGTGAGAAACATATTGATGAAAATACAAATAAAACTTTTAACATTCCATAATCCTGTATCTTTGTTAAGAGTGTAAAATTCTTGTTGCAGGGCCTGGATTTGAATGATCACTTTTGGAAGGAATATCACAAAGCTGCCTGGAATACTTCCTAAGGTATGAGACCCTTCGGCCTCAATGGTTCTTTTTCATTGTACTGTACAATTTAAAGTGAAATCATGGCTCAAGATTTATAGCTAAATGACACTTAGAAATCAATTAGTATTTATTGAAAATTACATTACTTAATATACATATAAGTGTTCATGGATATGAAGTGTAATTGGCTACACACATGACATGAAGACTTGTTATCGCTTATAATTTATATAATGTTCATATTTTCAGGAAACAAAATATTGTTAGTACATATTGACCCCCATTATCCACAACAGTGAATTTGAAATATCATTCTAGAAATACTGGCATTGTTAATGATGTCATCTTCTTTAAGGTGTGTATAATCTGAATGTTAATTATATTCCAAAAGTAGTTTTCTACTATTTCATCTTGAGTAACAGTGTGAAAAGTCAAATAGTTCTAGTTAAAGCTTCAGCATTTACTTCAGACATGCTGATGAGAAGATTATAAGGAGTCTAAGAAATCAGAAGTTAACTTAATGTCTAGTTTTCCTTGCTGTCACAGTGAATTGCTGTTCAAATGCAGGTTTGAATACGTCTTCACCAAATAATCAATTTTTGAAAATTGAAATCATAGAAAGATGAGGCATATGAGACATGCTGTTTCTGTTTTCTTCTTTTTACATTCCTTCCAGAAAATGATTTTGGTAAAGAAAAACAATAAGGTAAATGAAACCAGGACTTAGTACACTCTTGGGGCAGACACATCGCAGTAATGCAAGATACTCCAATTATAGTTCAGGGAAATGACAGCATCTCTTTAGGACAAGAATAATTCAGTACAGTATTCCTTGATAACTATAGGCTGTATATACAGTATTTCCTGAAATAGCACATTTTATTTTCCCAGTTTTCATTTTGGCTAGAAACTTAAGCCAGCACTATTATATGTGTGAGAATAAAAGTTTGGCCATATATATCAACATCCTCTCAAAACCAGGTTGATGTCAGTAGTTTATATAATGGAGGCAGATATAGGGAGTCCCAGCTTCTAAAACTTCTGAGGAAGGCCAAACAGCAACTGGAAATATAAATATAGCACATTCAGAGCATATGTTTCTTGCTGAAACCTATCCAGAAATGAGGAGTGAGGCTAGACCACAAGATGCTTAGAATGTTTGCCTAAATGCCATTCCAGATAAGGACTATCCCATTGGGGTGTGGCCACATGGTGTATCTAAGTCACAACTTTAAAACTTGCTAGTCATGGGAGTTAAGAGAAATTACTTAACATTTATAAGTATAGACATTGTCAGTTGTTGAGTTGAGGTTCTTCAAAAGAAGGATTGTTATTTAACTTTAAGATCTAAGTAAGATAATTAAACGATATTTAAATTAGACATACATATAAAGTAGCCAGCACATAGTAAGAATTCAGTAGATGTTATTTTCCTGGAGGGTCCTTTACTCATCTGTATTTACAGCCTCCACTTAAGGGAGGCTATGGACTGTAGCTGTTAGGAGAACAGACTCTCGAGTCTATGTAACAAAAACGCACCACAACAGAAGCAAAAATACCAACAAAAGAAAGAAACTGGGTTTAAATCTAGACTTGAACAGTAATTTTGCCACTTTAGTCATTTAGTGTTTCTGAGGCACAGTTTCTTCGTCAATAATAGGGTGATGGTAATAGTGTCAGTGCTCACCCAGCTCAAGAGCACCAGGACCCCCGTCGTGGAGCAAAGCTGGTTTATTGACCTGTTACAATGACGCGGGAATGCACGCCACAGGGAAATATGGAGCACACCAGGAAGGGAATGTTAGAGAAGTTATGACGGGATTCGGGCTTATGTCAACTGATTTTGGCAAGGGCTCAAAGAAGAGTTTGCTCTGGATTGGATGCCTTGGGGAAGCAAGGGTAATTCTATGGTTCATATCTTAATGATTCTCACCTAGAAGACAGAAGCCTTGGCGGAAGCTAAGGCTCTAATCAGCACAGAGGCAGCAGCCACTCAGCTTGGCCAGGCTAAGAGGATGCTTGGTTACTTGTGTGGTTTGGAAATGTTCTTGTGTGTGTCTGGGTTCGGACTTGACTATGGAGTGGTGATATTTTGGTGCTGATCCGTCCTGGTCAGTAGCTGATGAGTTTCTGTGATGTGGTTTTATGTCCTCAGGAGAACACGAAGGCCTAGCTCATGATGCTAGGCCAGCCCCCAGCCGCCAGGGATTGCTTTCTCCTTCTCAATAGGAATAACCACAGTGTGTTTTAATTAAAAAGAAAACCCACTTTAGGGACATCTGGGTGGCTCAGTGGGTTGAATATCTGACTCTTGACTTTGGCTCAGGTCATGATCTCATGGTTCATGAGTTGGAGCCCCATGTCAGATTCTGTGCTGATAGTGCAGAGCCTGCTTAGGAGTCTCTCTCTCTCTCTCTCTCTCTCTCTCTCTCTCTTTCTCTCTCTGTCACTCCCTGTCTCTCTCTCAAAATAAATAATAAACTTAAAAAATAAAAGAAAAAAAGAAAATGCACTTTAATAGTGTAAGGTGGTGTTGTGTTATGTGTCATTTTCATTATGTGCCTCTAGTTTTTTTTGGTAAGACAGTCCTGTTTTATGTTATATTTACACTTGATTTCTCATTAGGGAATTAAGATCTCACATTCCTCGCATCTTATAAGAAGCATTCAAGTAGGACAATGTCATCTACTGTATCTATGTATATATTCTATTATTATATAATAATATGCTGTATTATTTCTCTGGTTCCTGGTTTCTAGCCCAATTTAGATGAAGCTCAAAAGATGATAATATCAGGAGGTATCATAGTGCTTTCAAATTCTGAATTTAAACATTCAGGTAAATAAAATTGATTATGGATAGTTTCTGACTATATTATTAGACAATATTGAGTAGAGGTTAGGAGCATGGTCTCTGTCTAGAGGTAGTCTGGCTGGGTTTGAATCCTGCTTTAATCCTCTACCAACTGTATAAGCTTGGTGTGAGTTCAAACAACAAACAACAACAACAGCACATCTCTGTATTTCTCCTTTATTTACACACTTGATATATTTGACTCCAGATGTATAGGTTTTCCACATATCAAGCAATTCTCTGACAGCGGCGGATGTCTTACAATTTAATTCTGTTCTCATAATGCCTGGAGATAGAATTAGAGCCCACAAGTTAAGGAATCAGTCCCCCAGGACTGTCTCCTGCCTCCACTTCAGATGCTAACTGTAAGTCCCAGGTTGTCACCTGTACCTCTGACTGACCAGTTATAAATTGAACCTTGAACCTTCCCTGGGTTCAGTAATTTGCCAGAATGGCTCCCAAAACTCAGGAAGACATTTACTTACATGTAGAAGTTTACTATAAAGGTTACAGATAAACATCCAGTGGAGTGGGATGGGGCTGAAAGTTTTAAGCTTCTAATCATGGCTTGGTTTCCCTTGGGAATAGTCCCCATTCTGGTGCCCACCAAAAATTGCCTCTTTAGAACAAAGGACAGTCCTATCACCCAAGAAATTCCAAGGGATTTAGGGGCTCTGTGTCAGGAACTGGAATCAAGGACCAAATATTCGAACAAAGATGCTCCTCATGCTCTTAATCACTTAGGAAATGACAAGGGCTTTATGAGTTCTGTGCCAGGAACCTGGGGCAGAGATGAATATGGATACGTACTTTATTGTATCACACTAGAAAAAGTTTTTTTTAAGCTTCTGTGCCTCAATATCTCCAGATCTAAAGTGATTTAAAAATATCTACCTCATAGAGTCAGTGTGAGGAGTGAAGGAAATAAGACAGTAAAGTGTTTAGAACAAATGCCTGGGACATAATGAGCATTAACAATAACATATAATAAATGTTAGCTGACACATTTTGTAGCCATTTCATTCCATGATAAAGACGCTTTGGATTTATTGTATGTTGATTAAACAACAAATATTCATTGCTTGCAACTCTTTGCAAGAAACTGAATTAGATATGTGGAAGTAGTTACAGTACCTGCCTTCAAGGAGGTTACTATATAGCTGAGAAATACCTGAATAAGTCTGTAAGAGTTAAGTGCAAATGTCTGTTGCTGACAGTGACAACTGTCATGCTTTTGAGGAAAGAGAATTAATTTCTAGTTACAGTAGACTGGCAAACGTAGTGGTATAGATGGTAAATGGGCTGAGTCCTGGGAGATTTATTGAATTTGGCCATCCAGGAAGATGACAAAATAGCACTCTGTTCAGATGGAACTTCAAGGGCAAATACACGAGAAACCAGATACTAAAAATTCCAACAACAATAGTACAGCCTACAAAAGCAGAGTAGAACGCGTACTGAACATAAAACCAAGCACTGAGCTAAGTACTTAAGTTCATTATCTTATTTAATCTTCTTTATGACCTTATAGAAAAGGTAGAATCATTATCCCCATTTAGTGAGGAAAACAAGGCTTAGACAGTTTAATGTGCTTAAGGTTACTAAACTAGCAAATGCGAGGAGGCAATTTAACCAAGATCTAATGGATTCTAGGTCCTAGCTCTTAACCTCTATTGTTCTGTTTCCCCTTAAATAACCTTTGTATATATTATCCCATTTAAGGTCCTCAGTAACTAACCCAGATCCATGTGGCCTGGTCAGATGATGCAAGACATTTAATGCAATGTCAGGAAATTTCTTTGTTCTCTGTACAGAATGGTGAATCCATTGCTATTTGGAGCAATGAAGTGGGGTGATCTTTTTTAAGGATATTTTAACCAATCATCCTGTCTTTCTTATTTACACAGATATTCTTGAAACGCTCCATCACTCCATGCCCTAGTATTTTACATAGCCAGACTGAATTGCTGTGTCTTACAAAGAAGAACCTAACAAAATGAGGGAAAGATTGTATTAGAAAAAGTTGTCTTTCATTCACATTTGTAGAAAAGCCCTCTACAACGTTAGAGCTCATATCATATATGTATACTTTTTTCGTGAGGCTGTGAAGCATGTTTTCCTTAGGCTTCCTCACATACATAACTCACACAGGGACTCATGCCAGATACCTAGGCTGTTGAAAAAAATACTTTAATTTTTTAAAATTTTTATTTATTTATTTTGAGAGAGAGAGAGAGAGAGAGAGAGGGAGGGAGAGAGAAGGTCATAGAGAGAAGGAGAGAGGGAATCCCAGGTAGGTTCTGTGCTGTCTGCATGGAGCCAGACGTGGGGCTTGAACTACCAACCTGTGAGATCATGACCTGAGCTGAAATCAAGAGTCAGACACTTAACCAACTGAGCCACCCAGGTGTGTACCCCCACCCCCCAAAACAGTCTAAATCATAGATTTAGTGACGGATATCAAATGCATCAAGAATTATGCTGTTTGGCAAAGTTGTTCACAAAGCAGCAAAAGAGGCCATATTGCTTAGTTAAGGAAAAAAAAAAGATAAGATGAAGTTTATTCCAACCAATAACCCATCTGTATGCAAGCAACCAACTGCTCCCCTTTTATTGGCTGCTTATTGAAATGTCAATAATTCCCTTATCTCGGGATACACTTCTACATCTGTAAAATCATGACTTTGGCTTATCTAGTTGTCTTTGAAATTAAATGAATCAATGAATAAGAGAAAAAGATAAAATTCGAGGGAGAACTATGGATATAGGTTAAATTGTTGAATAAAAAATGAATCCCAAAACCAAAGGACTTCTGTCAAATGGTTGATAATTACCACTGCATACCTAAATCATGAATCTAATTTTACATTTGTAGCTCTTTGAGTTATGCTCAACTCCTGATGGGTTCCTCCATATTTCAGTTTTCTGTTAAAATGTCACAGAAACAGAGTTCTTTTAAAAAATAACAGTATTCTTGGGGTGCTTGGGTGGCTCCATTGGTTAAGAGTCTGACTTCCACTCAGTTGTGAGTTCGAGCCCCACATCAGGCTCTGTGCTGGCAGCTCAGAGCCTGGAGCCTGCTTCGGATTCTGTGTCTCCCTGTCTCTCTCTGCCCCTTCCTTGCATGTGCTCTCTCTCTCTCTCTCCCTCAAAAAAATAAAATAAAATAAAAATAAGCATTAAAAAAGATAACAATATTCTTAATCAGCAATTCCTAGCAACCCAGAGCTGACTCTGATAATTCAAAGTTGACTTCTTCTAAAGCCATTCCAGCGAGAGTATAAAGCTACATTCCACATATTACATGTGTATTCAGAACTTGTTCTTTAAAATTTAATTAGTATATCTTTAATGAACTTCTTGACTTTCTCCTTTCTGGAACATTCACACCTATGAAACCTTTACTAGGCTCCCAACAACAGTGTTAGAATGAGCTGCTGAGAAGGTGCCAAGTCTCATAACTGGGGGAAGGAGCCAAGACTGTTGTCATTCATGCTGGTGACCCTGTTACCCTTACGGAGGGCACAGGCCTTAGATAGGAAAGGCCTGAGTTTGGGTCATGGCTCTGTCAATCGCTAACAGTGGAATCTCAGTCAAGTTATTTAATTTTTCTGAGTTTTGATTTCCTTATATTAAAAAAAATCTCACCTCGTGAGATTATGTGAACAATGAATACAGTCTTTTCAACTTGTATGTTCAAAGTACTTTGCACAGTGCCTGGCACAATAACACACATTTAATACATGTGAACTCTTATTTTTAAACTTACTGTATGGAAACCAATTTGACAATAAATTTCATATATCGAAAAAAAAATAAAAATAAAAAATAAAAAAATAAACTTACTAATGTAAGTTATTCAGCTAGAAGATTTTAAAAGTCCTTTCCAATCACAGTAATATATACTATTCTTATTCCTTAAATTACTTCTCTGTACCTAAAATTCTGCACCCAATTTCAATGAGTGGGGGTCTTCCCCACACCACCAAGCAATTCGCTAACACCAACTGGGGGTCCTATAATTCTGCTAAATTCTGACACTGTCTACCCAGAGACAGGACCAGACTTAATAGGTTAAGGGCTTAATCCCACAAGACTGCCCCCACTGCAGATGTCAGTCAAAAGTCTAGGTTGTTATCTGTGCTTCTGACCCATTGGCTATAAATCAAGGGTTCCCAAGAGTCTCTCTTTGGGTTTGGTTAATTTGCTAGAACAGCTCACAGAACTCAGGAAACTAGTTTACTCACTAGATTACTGGTTTATGACAAAGGATGTTAGAAGATACGAAACAGTAGCCACATCAAGGGTGACATTGGCACAAAGGAACCTGTCTTCATGGAGTTCAGGGCACAGTGGCATGCACAGGTGGTTCCCTATCCTGGAAGCTTTCCGAACCCCATCCTTCTGGGTTTCTATCGAGAGGCTTCGGTGCATGGGCATGAGTGGTTAAATCATTGGCCGTTGGCCATTGCTTCAACAGCCCCCTGTCCTCTCTGGAAATCATGGGATGGGACTGAAAGTAAGTTCCAACCCTCTAATCACACGGCAGCTTCCCCTGGCAACCAGCCCCTAGCTTTAGGTGATTTCCAAGAGTCACCTTACTAACAAAACAAAAGATGTTTTTATCACTCTTATCATTTAAGAAATCCCAATGGTCCTAGGAGCTCCATGCTAGAAACGGGAACTTATTTATTATAAACCACAGTGTCACAGTACCTCTAGTTTCACATGTCACTTATAGTCCTTTTGTTGTTGTTCTTTATCTTTTTAGGTGTTTGTTGTATCTTCACCTATATAACAAGTTCCTTGAAGCCAGGCACTGTGTCTGTGCTATTTTATTTTCTCCAAATTTTCCAAATCTTGTTTCTGTTGATGATGCCAATAAATGCCTTTGAAAGACTTCTTCTCTAACTTGTCAGTATTAATTAATTCAGATTACATGAATATTTCTGTTAGTCCTAGGGAGTAGGATAGGTGCTTTGGAATATGCAGAGGGAATTCAAAATGTCCTAAACATTCTTTTTATTTCCAAGGAATAGTTTACACACCAGAAACATCTGGCTCATTAAATGGGTATTTACACATTTCTGCATGAATTTGCTTAAAGATTCATAGGGTGACAGCTTTGCACCGAATTATACTTTAGTGGCTTCCAGCATCTTTAATACTGGGGAAAAGTCACTCTTTTTTTTTTTTTTTTTTTTTTGATGGTTTTAAAATACTCACAAAGGGGATTTCAGCACTGATATGAGAAAAAGAAAAGGGCCAACTGCAGAGTACAGGTGGACCCAAACGAATGTGCAGACATTGCCAGGAAAGACTAAACGCCTAAGCTTACCAGTGATTGTGTTTTACATAGATAGCTGGAGGTAGAAATCTGCTTTAGAGAAATCTTCCTGAGTCACTTTCAGAGGGGGAAGGGGAAAAACTTCATGCTTAAAGAGTCCCACAAGGAGTAATCTTCCTTCTTCTCTGGGCTCCCCACTGTTTTCAGCAATGGCAAGAATAAAAAATATCTAACTTGCATGCGAGAACATTGTGCATTTTCTACATAGAAACATACCTGTAGAGTTTGCTTTAGGTAAGGCTACTGTGTGCAATTCAAAAAGTGCAATAACTCTGCTCAGCAATTAGTAGTTGGTTTTCTGTTTGATGTCCTGAGATTGTTCTTCCCCCTGCAAAGCTCCCCTTCTGCACCTCAGAAGGATTGAGGGCAGAAGGAAAGGGAAATTTTACCTTACTGAAGATTTCTCCCTGAGAGTTAGCGGTCCACCTCAAATCATGATTGCATTTCTCTATGACATGTTCAAATAGACGTGTATACCCAGTGCAGCTCCATGCAACCATAATGCTGAAAGAAATCACTGGAAGGATGTCACTGAGGCTGTTTTTACATACTTACCTTTGCCCAGTCTTTTTGTTCAACATTCATCTTTGAGTTTGCACTCCAGTGCTATCTACTTTTCAGCACTGAAGCCATTCAGAGTCTGCCCTTTCAGACACTCTAATTTTCAGGCATTTAACCTTTAAAAAATTGACAATTTTTCTCCTCTACAATTTTATGACTTTTGAGTCCATAGAAAGCAGGAAATAAAATGGCATTTTCTTTCTTCAAATTAAAAATAAAAGAAATCTGAAAAGAGAACAGAAAATGAATTGTTGGACCGTCAGTGTCTTCCACGTGAAGACATTGGGTAATAAAATCAAAATGGATCATCAAGTATAGGTCAACTCATATTTGCATTCAAGCATTTTTTAAAAAATAATGTGACATAGGAAGATTTTCTGCAAACCCGAAATGCTTCTTATTTTGAAATCATCCTCTAAATGCAGGGGAATGTTAGAAAACATAAGAGTAGCTAAGAGTTTTGACCTTTAAGTCATTATTATCCATTATATTTGTTTAGAAATATCATCAAAGATTTCCAAATAATTTATCAGTCTGTGACTATTGGGTTCAGGTGTACAGCAGGCTCCCTTTCAAGTAATAATACATAAATTATAGAGTAGCCATATTTGGACACGTGGTCAGATATCTGAAATCGGAACTGCCTTGGAAAATTCTAGACTTTTTAAAACATTGATTTACACAAAAAGATTGTGTGTGTGTGTGTGTGTGTGTGTGTGTGCGCGTGTGTGCAGCTTTGTTTAAAAGCAAGCCATTCATTCTGAATAGAAGTCCTGTCAGCATTGGACAGCTAATCACCAAGGATGAAGGCTTTACTTAGAATCCAGTGCTCACAAGAGGCCTTATTGCAAAGCCTGGTCCACTGTTTCTTTTTTTTATTTTTTTTTATTTTTTTAACGTTTATTTATTTTTGAGATAGAGAGAGAGACAGAGCATGAACGGGGGAGGAGCAGAGAGAGAGGGAGACACAGAATCGGAAGCAGGCTCCAGGCTCTGAGCCATCAGCCCAGAGCCTGATGCGGGGCTCGAACTCACGCACCGCGAGATCGCGAGATCGTGACCTGAGCTGAAGTCGGACGCTCAACCGACTGAGCCAACCAGGCGCCCCTTGTCCACTGTTTTTGTCAGATTTCAACAATCACAGATTATGGGGAACAAGTTTTTGTTTTTCACATTTCCAAAAATCATTATGAAGGAAGATAAACATATGCTATTTAGAACTATTACTAATCTAAATGTTAAAAATTAGCAACAACTATGAGCAAGCAAATAGAACAGGATATTATTAACTGAGGCCCACCTATGGAAGAAATAAAGTTTCAACTATAGTTGCTATAAATTTTTCCTCTCACCAGGTCATACTTAACATACCTGGGTCCATTTTGTTGTTGTTATTTCACTTTTTTATTAACATGTTATTGTTTTTGTAGTGTTTTGAGTATTCAAAGATTTTGGGGGTTGAGGAAAAGAGGAACTTTCTTGAAATGGACTTTCTTATTCTACATAATTTGTAATATCTGTAGAGTACATTTTCAGTAAAACTCAGAGAGTGAAGTCAAGACAATTCCTTTCCAATAACTTACTGGTGTTCAGGTGTAACTTGAGTCTTAGCAAGACAATGTTTGTCCAGTGTCTCTGTATGGGTATAGGAAAGTTTCCATAGCACAGATACGTACCAAGTTTTCCAATTATCTATACACAAGTGTTATGAAAATTTTGGTCATGGTAGAAATGTATACATTTACAGAAAATCAGTGTGTGAAGATTTGGAGACTATACACAGACAGGCACATGCACACTTGTAGATACACAATCATATTGCATTAACCTACCCAAGGCAGAAATCTTCCATTAGTTGCTTTTCCATATAATTTTCTGAATGAAATTGAATGACATGTATTTTGAGGCCCACAGTGGTAGTAACTAATCATCCATTAAGCATGGCCTTCTCTAATACCACTTCAACTCCCTTCCCCTTAAAAAGTACACTGGAGAAAAATAAAAAAAAAATTTCCTGGGGGCAGGAAAACCTGGGACCTAGGAGTCTAGGCATCTACAAAGATTTAAGTTATTGGTGGAAAATCAATTGGTGATGACATCTTTTTGAGGAAGAATTGGAGATTGATTTAAGTGAATGCTATACATGGTCCTGCAACTATTCTTGGTCTAAGAACGATATTCTGCTAAGGGAAGAGACACATGTCTAAAACCTTCAGTCATTCATGAACAAATGCTCTCCTATTAAGCAGTGTTATGTAATCTTCCTTGGTGTCAGTTTCTATTTTCTTTGTCCCTTGCTGATATTTTTAATGAAATATCTAATTATATCATCTAGGGATCTAGTTCCTTTATGCTCCAAAGAGTTGAAGAAGCTAAACTTTTCTTGTAGCAGGCTACATAAATGGTCCAGTAGTGGGCTTTTCATGACTGTGTAGGGAGTGATGAGTGGGTCCATTTAAAGGCAATTCCCCAGATCTCTCTTAGCTGAATATGGAAGGGAGTGATGTCCTAGAAAAATCTGCTGGCTTGCCAGAGAAACTGCTATTAAAATAAATTTGTTACCAAGTGTTTATTACATTTTATGTTTGCCTCTCATCATAATCCTTCATAACGTGTTTAAACAATTAATTGCCACAATATCCAACCTTCTGAGGCTTGAAAAGGGACCCTGAGTAGACTGAAAGAGCTATGAATTGCTATTTGTGCAAGAGGGAGAAGAGGCTTTTTGCTGTTGTTAATTAATCACATATTAATTTTACATTTATCGAGTGTTCACAACTTAATGTGAACCACCGAATGTACTTAGAGAGAGATATTAGGCCATTATGGTCTTTTCATACACTGTGCATTCAAGAGTCAAGAGGTGTTTTTTATTGGGGGCAATGGGTTTCCAATGACCCTTGGAAACTTCACTGGGTGGGGAAAGTAAACATTTTGTCTATAAAGAGCTCTCATGTATCCTAACACTATGTTAGTGTGCAATAGTCAAGATACCTGACCGTATGGCTCCATATTCTCTTTCTACTTTATGTTCCCAGTAGTACAACCAAGCTGAAAAATTCTGTTTTTCAACCATACTCTACCCTGTTTTGGTCAGTTGTAATGAAAATATTGATGGGTGCCTAGTCTGCACGAAACACTTACTTTCATGTAGTCATCACCTTTAATAGGTGGAAATTGTTATCCCCATTTCACAGATGAGGTAAATTAAGACTTGAAGATTTGAGTGACTTGCTGAAGATCATTCAGCAGAGAGCAGAGCCAGTGTTCTAGCTCAAGCAGTCCGACTACAGAATTCTATCACCATCTGTCTGTCTGTCTCTTTGTCTGTCTATCTATCATCTGTCACCTGTCATATAGCTACCTATCTAGTTATTGAAGTATAGGGAGGTGTGTTTTTCATCTCACATATTAGAGGCTATTCTCAAATGTCTACTAATCATTGTTTCTCAGATAACATCAAATTTAAGAGCAAGATGCTAACAACTTTTCCAACACTCTCTGTAGCTGGGTGGTCTTATTGATGGATGGGTCTCTCCATATGTTGATTAGAAAATCATTCATTTTATTGATAGATACTCAAATTCAGTATCCATAATTCATTTCTTTTGAGCCATTCTTTTGCTTCAGTGGTATCATCTAGGATGCCAGTGTGAGGGTGCTAGTTCAAGTTCTTTGTGTGTCTTTCAGTGTCTAGTACAGAACATTTTGGGTAGCAACAATAATAATCAGGTGATGGCTATTTACATGTTTCCTATTTATATGATCATTATGGTGTAGGAAGAAAAAAATCTTTCCCACTAATTGTATGTTTTTCCTCACTTTGCTTCATAATTAATTAAAAATTAGAAATAAGCTGAATAAACTAGACAAGTCTTACAGTTCTTTAATTCCTACTTTGAGCTAGACCTACATCAGTACTAATTTTCACAGCAACCCTGCAAGGCAGGTATTACTATATTCATTTTTTTTTTCAACTGATAAAACTAAAGCTTGGAAAAGCTTGTATATGTAACACAAAATTAATAAAACTCTTTCACCTTATATGATATCATTTCATTTTGATCCTCCCAACAAATCTTTGTGTGAAGATGATTATTTTTCTTTGACAAGTGAGAAACATAGAACTTAGAACGGTGTTTCTTGGGACACCTGGGTGGCTTAGTCGGTTAAGCGTCTGACTTCGACTCAGGTCATGATCTCACAGTTCATGGGTTCAAGCCCTCTGTTGGGCTTTATTCTGACAGCTCAGAGCCTGGAACCTGCTTCAGATTCTGTGTCTCCCTCTTTCTCTGCCCCTCCCCTGCTCGTGCTCTGTCTTTCTCTCTCCCCAAAATAAATAAACATGTAAAAGAAAACACTATTTCTCATAATGAGTGACCCTGGGGGTCCCCGAGACCTTTTCAGGGGGAGATATATACATATATATATATATACGAATTTATATATATATATATGAATATATATGAATATATATGAATTTATATATGAATATATATGAATTTATATATATATGTGTATATATATACGTGTATATATATATACACGTATATATATATATAAATAAATTCATATGTATATATCCAAGTTTGTTTATTTTAAGGGGGGGCGGGTAGAGGCAGAGAGAGAATCCCAAGCAGGCTCCATCTCACAAATCGTGAGATCATGACCTGAGCCAAAATCCAGAGCCAGGTGCTTGACCGACTGTGCCACCCAGGGGCCCTCAAACTATCTTAATAACGAGACATTAATTTGCCATTTCCCTTCTCCCACACTTTTACAGTGAAGTTTTCAAAGTTTGCATAAGTGGTTATGTTTTAAAACCTTAGTTTTAATTTTTAATAGGCTAAATATCAAAAGATACAGCCCACGTATACAAAAGC
Organism: Panthera onca; assembly: GCF_046562875.1. Classification (NCBI taxonomy): domain Eukaryota; kingdom Metazoa; phylum Chordata; class Mammalia; order Carnivora; family Felidae; genus Panthera; species Panthera onca. The sequence goes on from NC_138342.1 coordinate 186,542,897, forward strand.
TCCTTAGAGTTCCTCAATAATTTTCAGAAGTATAATGGATGCTGAGACCAAAATGTTTGACAACTGCTGCCTTAGAGGAATACATTCCTTGTATTCCACAAGGAATACAACTCATTTCTAGTAGAAATGAACTGGCAGTACAGATTTTCTGTGATCTTAGTATACTGTGCTTCCCTGACACTTTGGATATCAGAATCTCCTCTATTTTAAGAGAAAACTTTCCTAGAAGATAGGCTTTATGTGTCCAGCAGAATAGCCCCAGTGATATTTACCTTAATTAGTAAACAATTTCTCATGAAGGCCTACAGATCTTTCTTTTCTGTATTCAGTATTATCACAGAAATCCACCTGGAATTCGATTGACTTTGAGATATTTGATATTGTTAAAACTCCACTGTGTGGCCAGTAATGATCCTTGTACTACATACCTTTCTTGGAGGCCTTTTGTTTGCAGTATATTTTTACCAAACAAAGTGGCTTCTATCAGAGTTAATCTCTTTGATATTCACAATATAGAACAAAATCAAAGTTTCACACAAGACAGTCTTTGAAAAGCCTAGATATAAGAATTTTTGAATCCTTTTAGGTTGCTGTCTGACTCTGATTATTGGAAAACTACCTAGAAAAAGCTGCCATATTTGACAGGTTTGCATGTGATACGTACTAAGGAAAATTTTACAAAGAGATTTTTTTTTCCCGAAGATACTGGACTTTGATCTAAGTTTCTGTGAACCAAACAATGTGTTTTTAGACATTTAGGTTGTAATTTCTTGGGAATTGTGATGGAATTCTTCCTCTGAGTTTTTTTTAATGTTTATTTACGTTTGTGAGACAGAGAGAGAGAGCTGGGGAGGGGCAGAGAGAGGGGGGGACAGAGGATCTGAAGCAGCTCCACATTGACGGTAGAGCTCGAACTCACGAATCATGAGATCATGTCCTGAGCTGAAGTCGAACCCTTAACCAACTGAGCCACCCAGGTGTCCCAATGTTCTGAGTTTTAAATAAGTATTTCACATGATAAGAATCATAATAAATTACTGATAATACTTTAGAGAAATTATCAGTAATTAGATTTTGAAGAGATTATCTCAAATTTCAAATTATATAGGGACCCAAAAGTTGAATCAAAATTTTCATTCTTTTGACTCACAAAAGATTAAATTGCAAATTAAAAACAAATAATTAGAAGTTGATTGTTTTTAGTATGTCAGAGTTCCTTAGATCAAATATGTATTTCACATAAGAATTATTATAAATTACTGATATTTTAGAAACATTATTAGTGATTGCATTTCAAAGAATTGATCTTGAACTTCAGATTATATAAAGACCCCAAATTTTGAGTCAAAAAAGATTAAACTGCAAACTGTTAAAAAAAAACATAAGTAAAATTTGGTGATTTTTAGTGTGTCAAAGTTCCTTATATCAAATATCTGATAAGTGAGAACACTTTCCAACATCCAGCCATTTCATTTGCACCAAATTTTCTGGAGTTTGTGAGTAATACTGATTGCTGCAATTGAATCGATTATGCAACAATCCACATTGATCATTAAGACAGCTGAAATGAGCAGATCAGCCATGGGGCAGTTCGTTTATTTTATGTGTATAGATATAGCTTTAATTCCCGGCACAGAAGTCTCAGAGAAATATCTTAATACAAATATTTTTTCGACTGAGTACACATTAAAGGGTCGTTTTCTTCCATGCTGTGGGAAACAAGAGCTCAGGGACATGGTCTCAGCATGTTGACACTGCACTTACGGTTTGTAACAAAGTACCTTATTCTCTACCCTATGGGTTAAAAACTGAGCTCTGGTAAATCTACACCAGGAAATCATCTGCAGGTGTTTTTATAGCGAGGAGGGAGTGAGTGTCTGTCTCCTGAATGGGAATAAAATGCCCTTGAGCACTATGATTATAATGCTTTTTGAATTTTTACAATTTGCTCTTTCCACATCTGGTTGCAAGCAAGGCCTGGATTATGTAAGAGATGCATGCCTCTAAAGGGACTCTTAGCTAGAATGTCCGACTCTCCCTTAGAGTTTCTTGAACGAGTACAATGTCTGAAAGCTACCAACAGCCCAAACTATGTGTTGATTTTGATTCAACATTTGCGAAAGATTTGCTATCCACATTCAAAATTTCTGAAATATGACACAGGAAAAATGTGAAAAAATATTCATTCACAAAGTATCTAATAAGAGAAGTTCTTTGTAATAGGATGGTTAAACTCCAAGTTATAGCCCTAAGCCATTAAACTGATAAAAAACAACAACAACAAAAACACCAAGTATAGAATCCAGTAACACAAAAGAATTTGAATGTTATAGCTGGATCTCATAAAAGTGAAACTTCACTTTGATTTTTGTGGGCAGCTAACTTGCCATAATGTAACACTTTTTATGTGACCTCGATATGCCACTATTTCCATGAAATTTACTGGATAGGTAGTCATCATTTTTGGCCCCTTTTAACACTACACCTTTAGAGGAAAATGGCTTGTTTCTAGATTGTCAGCTACTATTTGTTATCCTCTTTGAACTTGTGTTGGCCGAATGTTCCTTGGTGATTCTTTCTGCAGAGGCTGGATTTTCATTTCCTTTTGCCTCTAATTGGTATATAAGGGTTGCCTGCTGTTTTTCTATGTATATTTTTTAATCTTAGCGAAAGGAAAAACACTGAGAACAATGAACACAAATAATTGATGAGTTTTTACTTCTGCTGTGCCTCTCTAAATAGAATATTGAGTCACATTAGGGAAAAAAAATGTCCCTTTCAGAAAGCTTGTCCCTTGTCTGTGTGAATGTCCCCTCAATCCTTGGAGTTGTCCAGAGTTCTTTGAAGTTCTTTTGGAGCAGCCAGTCATATGAAGGAGAAATGACTGGGGGCTCAGGGTCTTTTAGAATGACTTTCTTATTTTGGACTCCCTACCAGTGTAGGTTCACTCTTACACGTTGGTGTGATGTGTGAATCTATTTGACAAAAGTGTCAAAGCTTCAGGGTGTGTCTTTTGAAGACTGAAATCAAAGCTGCTGTGGCAAACAATTCAAAATGCATTCCTCATAATAGCCAAAGAACATTTTTATAATTTCTGTGTGTTAAACTTATTCGCATCTATCATCATATTAGCATGATAGTAGGTATATAGCATAGTGCATGGATATCAGGAAACCATTATAACTTGAATTTGTTTTAAATATTCTAAACATATATTCAGACACCAGTAATGCACACACACACATAAACACGCTTCGATCTGAAGTCTTCATTTTTCACTCTAGTGATTTCCATCTCATTCAGTGTAAATGATCCATCACTTATATGCATTATTTCCAATAAAATACACCTTATGCTATTAACGTCCTTTAGGCAAGGCACATTTACCTGCTTTATCTCCAGCCAACAGCACAGAGGTGCAGTGGCTGGCTAGTGTATTCAGATATTGCTCTGTGTGTGTGTGTGTGTGTGTGTGTGTGTGTGTGTGTGTGTACTCTGCCCCCTTTACACCTGCATTTTCACCCATAGGTTTCATTTGTAAAGATACTACAGTGTCTCAGGAGAGGGCATGTCACATAGTCTAAATTCTTAGGAGAAATTAGAATCTCTGGATAAAAGAAAAAAATGCCAAAGAAAATTAGCAGATCAAGCAAGAATACCTTGGGGCAGCAAGTAGCAGAAAGGGCTGTTCCTCCACCACAGAGTAGGGGGGCAAAAGTGTGCTGTGGTTGAGAGAAAGGGGAAGAGGGACATGCGTTCTGAAGCCCTTACATCAGGACAGGGCCAGCTTCGAGCCACACAAGGGTGGCTGCGGGAAGCAGCGTGGCAGAGGGAAGTCGTGGCAATCCTAGAACCATCTCCTCCAGCGGCTGAAACTGAGCTCCGAGCTGGGGCCCCGTGGAGTGAGCCCACGGCAGCCGGTGCTTTTAACACGGGTACCGATGACTCAGGAGCAGCTTTTCTCTTCACCCTCCACCCTCTTGACAGCTGTAAGACCCCCAAACTGCCTGTGGCACAGCACCCTGATGGGCAGAGACCCTCTACGTGATGGAGGCTAAGCGCTCAGCCGGCCTGCGACACGACAGGTTCACATCAGAAATCTGTGCACGGTTACGTAATAGACAAATGTATGAGCTCACACAGTGCATTTAAAAGTCTGTGATTCGTATCTGGGGCAAGTCTGTTATCTCCACATTAGAAAAGAGTAACTTGAGGTTGAGAGAATTTAGAGAACTTACTTAAGATCATAAAAGGGGTAAACACCAAAGCCAGGCTACGCACACTCCAGTCTGTCTGACTTCGAGGATCCATGATCCACTGCTGTACTTTCCCATAATCCAGGATGGAACAGTAGTGTGAGATCCTTCAGCGGGAGCCAGGTGTGGCTATGGGGCGTGCGCAGTTGTGCCTGTCCAGTTTGAAACGAGAGTCAGCAGCCCGAAGACTAAAATTGAGTTCTCTTCATTTGGTTCGCAAATAATAAAGCTGATGTTTTTTAAGTCTGCTAGATTCCCCGGCTATTTCTCAACTGAGTCAAATCTTTAAGACAAGGTGATGTAATGAATATAATAGCCAATCATCCATTGACCAGCCCACATAGGCACAGTAATGGGAAGCAAAGTAAAGGCAGACTCACGGCTATAAAATCTATTCTTACTATCATACCAAAGCCAAGTAGTTCATAATAATGTAAATAATAGCAGGATACTTATTAAAGACCAACCAAAAGCAATGCCTTCGAGAAGCTTATAAGATCAAGTTTCCACGGGCCCTTCAGTACAGTTCCAAAGAACATGACCCTTTTTTTTTTTTTGCTTTATGGAAGCTCATTCTGTATTCCCTTCCTCTCTGGATTTTTTGAAGCATCCTTCTAGTTTATATGTTAGCACTTCGTTCCCTTCAGAATTTCTATTTTGCATTTTTCAAAGTTGTTTTTATTTTGGCTGATATTTATTTCTTATCTTAGCAAACACTTCTTTATGTTAATTTGACCTTTGCATTTGTCTTCAACTTGAGGAGTATCTATTTTGTTAACTTGATGGGGTCAATATGTTTTTAACCTATGTCTGTGGGGATTTGTTGGCTGTGATTTCAAATCTTGCTGTAGTTCTTTCTGTCAGAGACCTCGAGTGAGGAAGGATCATTCTTTTGGGAATTGGTGATTACAGAGAGAATGGAGCAGTAAATGAACATTATATAGTGCAATCTAGACTGATTCAAGTAAAAGTCAGACAAATATTTTTCTACTGGGGTATTTATTATAAAACATCACAGCTCACATTCTAAAAATGATAATTACCATCATAATATTTAACATTTACCGTGCCAGGAAACTCTCTAAGAGGTTTATTTGTATTAAGGCATATAATCTCCATAATAATCCTCAGTATCAGGTACTGTTATTAAGTTCCAACTTATAAATAGGAAAACTAAGACCGAGGTCATGCAGATAGGAAGTAGCAGGGCCAGGAGTCTGCATATTGTGTGTCTGTGTGTGTGGCTTAAGAGCATAGTTAGTGAAATCCACTGCCAAAGCTTAATGGAAATGTGATGTAAGAGTCAGATGAAAAGGTCAAGGTTTACTCATGGTTAAAGGTATGGGGTCATTTTTCTCCTCTCCAAACAAGATCGTCCCTGTCCTTCATGGATAATTAGAAGGACTCTTCCTACTCTTTTTTTTTAAGCTTATTTATTTTCAAGAGAGAAAGTGCACAAGTGGAAGAGGGGCAGAGAGAGAGAACCTCAGGCAGGCTCCACGCTGTCAGTGCTGAGACCTTTACGGGGCTTAGACTCACAAACCATGAGATCATTAGCTGAGCTGAAATCAGGAGTTGGATGCTTAACTGATTGAGCCACCCAGGTGCCCCAGACTCTTCCTACTCCTACATTCTCCTGGATAATTGGTCACTTACCTTAGGTGTGACCAGAATGGGTGGCCGACTTAAATGTCATTACCTCTGGGACCCAGATTCTCAGTTCCACAAGAAAATTTGTCTGCGTTTAGGGCATGAAGTACAGTTTTCTTAAGAATCTGATTGACTCCCAGAGACTAAATTTAATGTTGATCGTAATGGGGTCCAGATTGTTGTGTAAAATGATTGTGAAATCTACTTGAAAGTTTAGGGACTTGAGAATCAAGAGAACCTAGGGAGTAAATCTTAGTTCCATCACCAACTAGCCTAGTGACCCTGGACAAATGTCTTCCTCTCTGATATTTAATTCCTTCATTCGTCATATAGGAATGTTTATCTTTCAAAGTTTTGGGAGTGGTTAGGAGAAGGGAATGCAAACATCCATCGTACATAGGTTCTTAATATGTTTTAACTATAATTTTATCCAAAAGAGAAAAAAAGTATTTCCACAAAAATGGAGCATTTATTGATACCTTGTCATAAACAACATTTCTTTCCAAGACCAATAAAGTATTTAGAATTTTTTTTTTCATGAGGCCACAGAATAACTTACATATGGTGACCAACAATTTAATTAAATAGAATGGTCCAAGCTAATTTTGGGTGACTGAAAGCAACATATTTTAATGCACACACCACAGTCACTGTTAAAGAATTAAAAACACTAAGTTGTTCCAGAGGTCTCGTTCCGATGAAGCAGTTCCTGATCTGATATTCCTCAGTCTTCTGGGTAGCAATGCAGTTGTATGAGCGTGCTTCAGTTAGGTTGGGCTGCTGTGATAAAATGAAGAAATACAAAACAGACTGTGTGGCTCAAGTAGCAGACATTTACTTTCTCACAGTTCTGGAGGCTGGAAGTTGGGAAATGAGGGCACCAGCATGGTGGGGTTCTGGTGAGAAATCTTTCCCAACGCAGAAGGGGTCTGCCTTTCCCAACGAGAAGGGGTCTGCCTTCTCACCATGTGCTCACATGGCCTTTCCTTGGTGCCCCCCACACAGAGAGAATCTCTTTTTTTCTTCTTCTAAGGACACTCTGCTCTTCTAGTCTTACCTCTATTTTCATAACCTGATCAAAACCCAATTACTTCCCCAAAGCCCTAGCTCCAAATACCATCACATTGAAAGTTGGAGCTTCAGAATATGAATGTGGGGGAAACCCAAGCATTCAGATTATAACAGAACTGTTTTAAACATTTCCAAATAGTAAAATGGGATTCATAGATTTGTCCTCTATAAAACAGCTCAGGCTAATAAAAAACACAAAATTCTTTGTTGTGCTTTTATCAACTCTATGGTAACAATTGTACCACACTGATCATGAATTTAAATGTCTGATTTTAAAGACAAAACATATTACTTAATAAAATATAGTTTAGTAGAGAAATCTTTTCAAAACAGTGCTTCTGGTGCTGGAAAGAAAAACAGGATATTTTCAGGTTTAGTTGACAATGAGAGTGGTAGCATGGGTTTGAGGGAAAGAAATCAAGACATGCCTAAGACATGGTTATAGTTGATATCTTGGTAGAATGATCTTCCTCACAATACTTAACCAGATAACAAGAAATTTTTCAATAAAACATAAGGAATTTCTGAAAGAATAAAAAGTCTGTGATCTGTAAAGGTCATGGTTCAAGTGACCGGATAGCCATAGTAGGACATCCTTATCCTCTTAGATTGAATCTCAGTTTTTAGAGTGGATAGTCCCAGGGCACCCCACTTTGTTGTGGAGGCTGGCAATCGAGAGAGAAGGGGGGAATCACTATAAAGTCTGTAACCACAACAGGACAGAGGTGGAGAGCAGCTGGGAGGCACAGCTGGCACATAGTCATGAATTAGTAAGGATTTCACTGAATGAGGGGTGCCCGGGTGGCTCAGTTGGTTAAGTATCTGACCTCAGTTCAAGTCACGATCTCACGGTTCATGAGTTCAAGCCCTGTGTCAGGCTCTGTGCTGACAGCTCAGAGCCTGGAACCTGCTTCAGATTCTGTGTCTCCCTCTCTCTCTGCTCCTCCCCACTCACGCTCTGTCTCTCTCTGTCAAACAATGAATAAATATTTTAAAAAATTTAAAAAAAAAAGAAGTATGGGGCAGCTGGGTGGCTCAGTCAGTTGAGTGTCCGACTTCAGCTCAGGTCACAATCTCATGGTTTGTGAGTTCAAGCCCCACATCAGGCTCTGTGCTGACGGCTCTGAGCCTGAAGCTTGCTTCAGATTCTGTGTCTCCCTCTTTCTCTGCTCCCCACATCTGCTCACATTCTGTCTCTCTCTCAAATATAAATAAACATTAAAGAAAAATTTTTTTTAAAAAAAGGATTTCACTGAATGAAGGCAAGCACATTGGAGGAGACAAGGATGATTGCAGCAGGGTAAAGGGTTGTAGTATGGCCCAAGGAAAGAAGTATACCCTTGCAAGAGAGGAGAAATGATAAAAAGAAAGATTTGGGAAAAAGACAACTGTCCCTATAAGGCTTTTTTTTAATGTTTATTTTTGAGAGAGAGAGAGAGACAGAGACAGGGGCAGAGAGAGAGGGAGACACAGAATCTGAAGCAGGCTTCAGGCTTTGAGCTGTCAGCATGGAGCCTGATGGGGGCTTGAACCCACGAACTGTGAGATCATGACTTGAGCCCAAGTCAGACGCTTAACCAACTGAGCCACCCAGGCACCCCCTTATAAGGCTTTTATACAATATAATCAAAGCACCAGTAATAGGATATCTTGTTGTCAAATGCTTATATAAGGACCCTCTGTGTTCCCAGCTATATATACAAGTAGAATAATATCCCTTTGTGACAAAGTATTTACGTAATGTTGACCTAATCTTTCTTACTGCTCTTGCGGAAGACTGGATATAACCACCCAGAGTGATGAGACTGACCTACTTCCAAAGATTTTTTTTCAAAGAATTTCTGCCACCAGTTCTCACACTCAATAACAGCTTTATTTATTTAGCCCTTACAGTTTACAAAGTGTTTTTCATACGTTTTTCTCATTTGGATTTTCACCACTGTTGAGGCAGGAAACACATGTAGTTTATTCCAGTTACAGATAAGCAAGGGCAAGCTCATTCAAAAATCGTGGCCAAGATCAAGTTACTGATTAAGGGGGGTAGAGTTGGGTCATTAATACAGGTCTTCCAATACCCAGTTCTTTTAGCTAAATTATGTTGACTCTATATAAATGCTGTCAGAAAGTAATTTTTTTTCTAAACTAGATTTTTCATGTAGTAATGAAGATTCCATTTTTTTGATTCATAAAAAATGAAGATAGGAAATATTAGTAGCAGTATTAGATCAACCCATACTTAAAAAAACGATTAAAATTATCCAGCATAATTGTGTTAACCTTTCTACTTATGCCATATTTTCTAACTCTTTAATCATCTTAGGTGGGTCTCATTTCACTGTCTGATTGCTAGAATTTGTGGTAAGCAGTGAGATAAAGTTACTTTACTGTTTCTTACAAAAATACAGACTTTCACAATAAGATAATTATGTGTAGAAAAAATGAACAGTTAAGAACATAACAGCACCTGTCTTCTACAAATGAATGAATACAAGACCTGCTGACAGTCAGAAAGATTATTAAAATTGTTCTTGCTGAATACAGTGTGGTGAAATAGAAGCTAACAGTAAAAGTGTGCTTAAAAATAAACTTGACTCAGTCTTAAAGAAGTGTTATTACCCTTATAATACTATGGTTTTAAATTATGGTTCTTGTTTTCAGATGTTAAAATTGGAAACTTTATATCCTGGGACCATATCCTTAAACATTTTATAATACTGTGTGGCCGTATGAAATAATGCATATAAAAGCATGTTTGGTGTGACGCTGGGGAAGTATGAGTTAAGGACAATAACGATAGAGTGAATGTTTTCTGTTTTATACATAAGCTTTGCATGTGTATTATTTGTCTGCTCGCCCTGTAAAACAGGTACTGTTATCTTCAGTTTATAACCACATAAACCAGAGTGCTAAGAAATTAGGAGTCTTCTCCAAATATCACACAGCTCTTTGCTGAACTTGGGGAAGAGACCCAATCTTCTCATTTCAAATTTGAGACTTGCTCCATTTTTTCCACTTTACCTTTCCATCTATTCACATGATTCATGCAGCAATTTTCTACCATCTATCCAATCTAAAAATGTGGATGACATTCAATTTTTAAAGTTTTAGTCCCTTTTGTCTCCTCTGTACTGACAGAATGTACAGAATACCCTTAATAACAAAAAAATCACCTTTAAAAAAAAAGTTCCAGAATATTATTGACATTTATAAGCTCACCACAACTTTTCCTATATGTCACCTAACATTATCTTTCACATCTGTGTTGGACTTTATTCTTTCCAGAAGGAATGTTGTTTGTTGTCTGTGTTCAGTTCCATAGCCACCTTTGCCCAAGACATTGAATTGTTTCCAACAACACACAGAGGAGGAAAGCTTCCTCACCCGCTGCAATACAGATGGGATTCCGGGAGCTGCAGGAGTTTACCATGACCGCAAAGAGTTGTGTCCCCAAGGGCTTGCCAGCTTTGTAAACCCACAGCCATGGAAGATTATTTCAAGCTGCCTTAGTTTGGGCTGCCATAACACAATACCATAGATTGGGTAGCTGATGAACAACACAAATTTATTTTTGCAGTTTTGGAGGCTGAAAGTTGGAAGTCAGGATGTCAGCCAGGTCTAGTTCTCGTGAAGCTGTCTTACAGGTGGCACACTGCCAGCTTCTTGTTGTATCCTCAGACGGTCAGAGAGTGAGAAGGGAAGCTGTCCGGTGTCTCTTACTAGGGCACTGATCCCATTCATGAGGACTCCTTCCTCATAACCTTTCCTAATCCTGATTGCTTCTTGAAGGCCCCACCTCCTAATACCATCACATATTGGGTTAGGGTTTCCACATACGAATTTTTGGGAGGTGCAAACATCTATTCTGTAACAGAAGAGGTGATGGAAGTAGGTTGGATTTTTAGATTGCTCAGGCATAGACTTGAGTCCCAGCTCTTTCCTTCCGCTTGCTCTGCGTAAATGGCTTAATTTTAAAACTCAGTATTCCCAGGCATATTCTCAGTATTCACAGGACCAATAATTATTTAACAGAACTCAGGCAAATGTTAGAAGCTGCTTAGCACTATGCCTTATACATAGTATACATTTAATAAATGGTGGCTATTATTATTATCTACTAAGAATGTTATGCTAGGTTTCATATGGCAGAACATTTGCTTCTTTTGGGAACAGATCACACAGAAGGCACACACATTAAAACACTTGATGTACTTATATTTCTAGTTGCAACCGTCTTCTCTAATTGAGAATGAGTTTTCCCTTACATTTGTTTATTCCTTTAAAAACTAAGATTATTTGGGCTCAGAGCCCATATTGCTTACAGTAGAATATTGCCTTTGGTTAGAATTCCTGGCTGTGTGATTTGGGGGGAACGACCGCAATGGACTGAATGTGTATCCCCAAATTCCTGTGTTAAAATCCTAACCCCCAAGGTGATGGTACTAGGAAGTGGGGCCTTTGGGAGGTGGTTAGGTCCTGAATGGAATTAGTGGCCTTAAGAAAGAGGCCCAAGAGAACTCCCTCACGCCTTCTACCATGTGAGGACTCAGTGAGGAGACAGCCATTTATCTATGAACTAGGAAGCAGGCCCTCAAACAGACAACAAATGTGCCAGCGCCTTGATCCTGAACTTGTCATCCTGCAGAACTGTGAAAATGAGCTTCTGTCATTGATGAGCCCCAGCCTTTGGTATTGCTTTAGCAGCGTGAATGGACTGACAGTGACTTAACTTCTCGGTACTTCAGTTTTATCATCTTTAAAGTGAGGTTAATAATAGTTCCTGATTCATAGGGTTGTTGCGATGATCATAGTAATGAGATAGGTGAAGTAAAGTGTGTAGAATACATGCCTGACATGTAGCAAGCATTGTAGAATGGTTAGGTATTTATACCATTAGCACATAGCATTTTATAATTTCTTCCATAGTTTCTTTATAAAGATCATCCTCACTTTATTGTCTTTAACTAGTTCTCTTCCACTACTGTACTTATATTTTGAATATTTTCAAAACAGATCTTTTCTGGTTCTTTACAAAAGATCTCTTTCCCTTCTCCACTGTCAACAATGGTCCCTACAATGCATAAAGCTCAATATTTTTGTCTCCTTTAATGTGTCATACTCACACAGAACTCCTCATTCTCCCTGAGTCTTTGATCATTTGGGACATTTGCATGTTCTGATTTTTTCCCAGAAGCTTAGCTAATAATGAAAAAAGGAAAAAAATCCCAATTCTCTGCTTTCATCCTTCTTATAGGTGAGGAGAGGGGATATTTCAGTGTTGTAACACAAGGTAGTATATACAATACAAGCATATGTAATATAAGGGAACATATATTATTGGGGGTAGCGTGTCATACAAATATGTGTAATACAAGGGCGCGTATGTTATTAGGGGTAGCGCGTGTCATACAAATATGTGTAATACAAGGTCACGTATGTTATTGGGGGTAGCGCATGTCATACAAATATGTGTAATACAAGGGCGCGTATGTTATTGGGGGTAGCGCGTGTCATACAAATATGTGTAATACAAGGGCGCGTATGCTACATGGCAGATGAGCTGCCACACACAGTGGAGCCACAGGAGCTCAGGTGCTGAGGAAGCCAGTGTGGTCTGGGGAAGCTGGGAAAGGTGGCATGGAAGAAATAGGCAAAGAGCTGGCCTGTGTTCCTAAATGGTAGGGCCTCATTCTAGTTGTTTAGATATGCACAAAGAGGGGTGCATGGTTGGCTCAGTCGGTTAAGCATCCAACTTTGGCTCAGGTCATGATCTCGCGGTTCCTGAGTTCGAGATCCATGTCGGGCTATGCTGTGTTGACAGCTCAGAGCCTGGAGCCTGCTTTGGATTCTGTGTCTCCCTCTATCTCTGCCCTTCCCCTGCTCATGCTCTGTCTCTATCTCAAAAATAAACATTAAAATTTAAAAAAAAAAATGCCCAAAGAAATGGATCAAGCTTGTAATGTTTAGAGGAAAGTCTCTACTTAAATGTCCTTCAGGCACTTCTAACTCTCCAACTGCAAACCTATGTCTTGTCTCAGCTTCCCTCTCCCAAATAACCCACCCACCATCCACACATGTATGCATGCGCGCACACACACACACACACACACACACACACACACACACATTCAGCTCTCCAGTATAGCTGTGCAGCACCACTGTGCATCTAATTTTCAATCCAGAAACTGGTAAATTATCCGTGACTTTGCTCTCCTATTGCTCTGGGTCTTTAATTGATCACAAAGTGCTATTGATTCTCCTTCTAAATATCTCTCAAATCTCTCCACTTCTCTTCATCACAAGTGCCGCTACACAATGCAGGCACTATAATTTTGTGCCCGGGTTACGGGAAAGAGCTCCCAATTGTTGTCCCGAAATTTGTCCCCACCAAGAAGCCAGAATGATATTTCTGAAATGTAAATCTGATTGCTCTTTCTGACCTAAACAGTGTGACTACTGCTTTCAAGGAGCACATTGCTGTAGTGGAATAACTGTAACCTCTATACCCAACAGCGTTGGGTCCACGGTGGCACTGACAATGGGCTTGGCGGTTTGTGTCACTTGACCTGAGCAGGCAGTGCATTTCCGTGGGGAAAGTTGGAACAACGAAATGTGAGTGGGTTCCTCTCTGAGCATCTTTGACATTTTCCTGGAGGTTCCCAGGTACAGAGCAGGGGACTGAGAATATTTGAGGAGAGGGCTGTCTGATGCTCTTCATTGTGGCTGGCAGGGGTCTTAGCAGTTTGGGTATTAAAATGTTATTTGCATCCACCAGCTGGAGACAGACGGGTTATACACAAATATATAATTAGTGATTCAGTACTGCTCCATGATTTATTTCTTCTGCATGGGATACTGTCTGTTCTGCATGGGATACTGATTTATTTCTTCTGCATGGGATACTGTTCAATGTCTGCCCCACCCATACATAAAATTCCTTATTTTTCTACAGTACTCAGTTTAAAAGATTTCTCTGGGAAGTCTTCCTGACTACCACCACCCCCACCTCCCGCACAGCTGGTTTAGAGATCCCTCTGTGAGGCTTATATCACAAACTTTGTGTGCTCTCTATATATTCCCCACATCGGTTTGCTTGCTGAAAGACAGAGGCTGACCTAAGTGAGAGAGAGAGAAAGATTTGTATGAAAACTTGTGGAATGAGATTTTTCTGCTCCCCACACCTGGTACATATGTGTCTGTGGAAAAGATTAAGAGGAACAGATTGGAGAGAAAAGAAGTGCCTGTACCAAGGGCCTGGGGCAGATTGTATGGGAACTTTCCATCATGTGTGGTAGCATAGGTGTGATAGGAAACTTCTCCCCAACTATCCCCCACTCCCCCAAGCAGGGACTGAACCAACTTCAAGTTTTTCATTAAAAAGGGTGAACAAAAGGCATAGTTTACTATTCCATATATGGTTAATGAAGCAATAATTTGGTTGCTATAGTGCCCTGAGTATTATGCTGTTTGATAAATACTGTTTTGTTTCATTTAACTTCACTTTCACAAAAATTTTCTAATGTAGGAATTTTGCCCACATTTTAAGGGTAAAGAACTGAGGCATGTATATGGAAGCCAAATAACTTACCCAACTGACATAAATGATAAGTAGGAGTTCTGAAACTCTTAACTAGCCCACCAAGTCTAGACTTGATCATTATGCTGTTCTACCCTTTTGTATTGATTGTATTTTATATTGACCCTTTTATATTGATTTGTAATTTACTGTTTACCTAGATGTCTGTGTATTTGTGCAAGAAGCAGTCACAGCTTATTTATCTCTATCCCCAAAACTTAGCAAAGTATATGGCATGTTGTTGAGAGTACAACATAATTAAGGAATAAATGAGTGAATGAAAGAATAATTAGGGAGAGTAGAATGATCCAAAGTGCAGTAGCGAAGGGAACTGTTTGCCCGGGATTGGTCCTGCCCCTGGCATTCCAGGGAAGTGGTATTATCGTAAATGAAAACTGGTGTTGATTTTGCCCTATTCGAATTATTCTCTGTTGACTATTTCGAGTGGGCATGAGCAAACATGGAACTCACCCACCTGCACACTCATGCCAGCACCTGGCAAGGCCAGAGTGTGCACCTGCTCAGTGCCTCTCCGTCTCTGTTCTACTTGCTGAAATGCTGATGTTCAAAAGGTTACTGGCTCATTCTACAGATTTTCTGTGAATGTTAGATGAACTGAATTAAGATACTTCAGCATGGAAGGAACATTAGGAATTTTAAAAAAATGAATGAAAGGAATTAGGCTATAAGATATATTGCTAGATGAATATGTTCTAGAGACTGTGGTACGACACAGTTCCAATAAGTTGGTAATACAGTATGGTGCAGTTCAAAATGAGAGTAGATCTCGTGTTAAGTGTTATTATGCCCCTGCACACACACACCCCAACAACCAAAGGGACACAAGGACATTCTAGAAGGTGTTGGATATATATGCTGATAGTATTGCTAGTGTTTGCTTATGTCCAGACTCATCAAATTGCACATATTAAATATGTCCAGTTATCTGTACAGTGATGATACTTCAACAATGCTAATAAAACTATATATTTGCAACAATTATGTACGAATTTAAGAGGAAGACAAAAGTAAAAAAAAAATACTGATATCTTGACTCCCTGCCTGGTGGCAACTGTGCCTTAATTTTTCTGATTACTAAAGAAAAAATTCTATAGCCCACCTCTATCCCTCTACACTTAAAGTCTACTGAATTAATCAATTTTTTAATGCAGAATCTTTAAGCCACTGCTTACAGATATGCCGGATGTCAGCTATTGTTACTTCTGCTTTGTTCACTCACACCGAGTCAGCCTGTCTCCTTTATCTTTGACTTGGATTGTTTCTTGCGAGAGCAGCCACTTTTTATTCTTCTCTATGAAAAATTTAAAATTAATACTTCTCAATTCATTTATATCCTGGGTCCATGAAAGGCCTTTCTTTTGTTCAATTACTTATGAATTACCTTTTCCACGTGCTCATCATTGCCAGTCTTAAGGCTTTCAACACTGATTGCCCAGCCGTCCTCAAGAAATGCTTTACTAATTTATATTATTACCACGAGTGTATGAGGATGTTTATCTCCCTTTCCCATCTCCTGTTCTGTAGCTAGCAATTCTTGAGTTTTCCAGAAAATCAGATTTATCTCCTGGTAAAAACTATGTGTCCCATATAACTATTTGCTAAATACCTATAAATCATGTATCCATCAAATTCCTCATGCCTCTCCCACCAAACATTTAAGAGAGTACCTCAGTACTTTTTAAAAATTTGCTTAAAATATTTTTCTATTATCTTACATTTATCATTTGAATTTTAAAATCTTCCTGATGCAAGAACACAGGGACCCATGATCAAAGGCAGAAAACGCTGCCAGTGTTTGTTTTCTTTGCATTTGGGAACTAAAGAGAGATATGTATAGAAATATGCTAAGCGTGTAAGAAGCTCTAAAGGATTGAAAGTTACACAGGAAAATATAATAGTGAGCCAAGAATTATAAATGGAATCCCTGGAAATGAAGGTGACCTGCATAAAGGATGGGTATTATACACACTGATTACAAATTCTGATGCTGCCTTCAAGGGCCACCCAGAAAGAAACTGGATTCTGAATGAATCCACAGCATGGATGAAATAAAAAACAAAAACCAGAGAGACAAGGGGCTCCTGGATAGCTCAGTTGGTTAAGCAACTCTTGATTTCAGTTTAGGTCATGATCTCATGGTTGGGGAGTTCGAGTCCCGTGTCAGACTCTATGCTGACAGCACAGAGCCTGCTTGTGATTCTCTCTCCTCCTCTCTCTGACCCTCCTCTGCTCATTCTCTCTGTCTCTTTCTCTCAAAATAAATAAACTTTAAAAAAGAACAACAAGAAAAACACCCAGAGAGATAAGATAAGAAAGAGAAGAGAATGTGTCATCCATTGTGTGTGTGTGTGTGTGTGTGTGTGTGTGTGTGTGTGTGTGTGTTGGAGGAAAGAGATAGGGAAAAGAGGGTGAAACAAATTCAATTAAGCAATTATTTTAAAATTTCAGGAGTCCTTTCTTTTCTGAATGGATTGTATCATTGAAAAGAAGTTTAAAAATAGAAAGTGTTGCTGACAGTTAATTGCTAGAACTCAGGTGAACGATTCTATTACGATAGTAAACTCTACTTCCTGCAAATGAAGGTGCAGAGGAGAGACAGATCACCACCTGTTAGGAGGAGAGGAGGTCCTTGTGGTGTTCTAATAGAACTGACCAATATCTTCCATATCATATATTTCTATTTTTAAAATCTGAAGTTCTTGCACTAGAGTTAAGTATTAGATAAAATCTTCAGGGGACTTATAATATTTTTAGGATGAAGAATACATCAGAAAATTTTACTCTGTAATCCCTTTGTAAGGGACTAGAATGAGTGCTCTTCAAGATGAATTCTAAGTTCTAGAATCCTATATCCTCCAAGAAAAGAACAGTGCACAATTCTAATTAGAAAAAAAAATGAGTATGGGAAAAATACTCTTCTGTGCAATATAACCAGTATGTGTAAGAGTCTTACTCCTGACATTTATGAACACTTTGAAGGTAGAACTAATCAGTGGGAAATATCCGTAGCACTAACCATTTCCCAAATGTTCCTTTTAAAGAAGAAATCAAGCATGGGGCACCTGGGTGACTCATCATTTAAACATCTGACTTCAGCTCAGGTCATGATATCACGGTTCGTGGGTTTGAGCCCAGCGTCGGGCTGTCTGCTGACAGCTCAGAGCCTGGAGCTGCTTCAGATTCTGTGTCTCCCTCTGTGTCTGCCCTACCCCGCCCACACTCTGTTTCTCGCTCTCTCTCAAAAATAAGCAAACATTAAAATTTTTTTTTAAAAATGAAGAAATCAAGCAAAAAATTACTTGTGGCTAAAATGACTGATTTGGTTCTAATTTTTTTTTCAGTTTATTTATTTTGAAAGAGAGAGTGCAAGTAGGGGAGGAGCAGAGAGAGAGAGAATCCCAGTCTCTGCACTGTCAGCACAGAGCCCACTGTCAGCACAGGGCTTAAACTCACGAGAACCGTGAGATCATGACCTGAGCTGACTGAAGTCAGACGCTTACCTGACTGAGCCATCCAGGCACCCTGGTTCTAATTCTGTAAACAATGCTATTGTAGCAATACCTACCTATCAAACAGTTGGTTCATTCAGGTGTTCTCTTTATCTCGCTCTCTGTGGCCCACGTTTGCTCATCAGTGACGATTTGGAGGCCTTGCACACTCCATAGAGACCTTGATCACCAGCTTAACCATATATCATGGAAGACCTAGGGATGCTTTTGAGGCATATTTTGGCCTTGCTTTCGATAGACATTCTCTGAGTTCACCTCTGCATGGAGCACATTTGTGGCTATGCAGGATGCAACTGCCCAACTCCACTGGATACCATTTACATTGAGCTGTGAAACGTGGGTTATCTATCGTCCAGAGGCTTGAAAGTCCATCTCTTTGGGCATGTTTCTTGATTAGTCTTATTAATTATCAGAAGAGAGTATTTACCATGTCTTTTACCTGGTCAGTTTCCAAAGATGATTGGCAACAATGCACGTGCAGTGCAGATGTGAGCCCAAGATGAAAACCCTGAACTATCTGCTGTTCCTTTTGATGTAGAAAAGAGCTCCAAAGAGCCAGCAGAATCTATTGCTACTTTTAAAATATGGAGGGGCCTGGGTGGCTCAGTCAGTTAAGCGGCCGACTTCGGCTCAGGTCACGATCTCGCGGTCCGTGAGTTCGAGCCCCGTGTCGGGCTCTGTGCTGACAGCTCAGAGCCTGGAGCCTGTTTCAGATTCTGTGTCTCCCTCTCTCTCTCTGCCCCTCCCCTGTTCATGCTTTGTCTCTCTCTGTCTCAAAAATAAAATAAATAAACGTTAAAAAAAATAAAAATGTGGAGAAAAATCAGAACAAATGATATGTCCTACAATTGTAAAGAAGTTGGTGCGTTAGTGATTTTGCGAGAGCCCCCTTGGGAGCATGGTGAGAAAATTACCCTGATTGTAGGAAGTTGGGGAGAGAGTAGATGGGAGAAAATAGAGTCAGTACTCATAACGTACTTATTTAAGATTTTTAGCAGGTTTTGTAGCCAAAAAACTGTAAAGTTCAGTAGGACCCTGGGGTGGTATTTTTAAATTTGGAAAGAGTTTTGGGGTGTTATTTCACAGAAAGAGAGAAGAAAGAGAAATTAAAGATATTGAAAAGGCAAAGAAAATGCCGGATGGGTGAATGGGTAGCAAGTGCCTCCGGCATCGAGAGGGAATGTTACTCTGAGTCCAGGGAGCTTGGTGGACCTTGGAGAAGTGTGTGCACTTCTCCTATGGGGGGCCAGTCTGGGGGCTTGGCCAGATGCCTCTGAGTCTGTCATCTCTAGCTAAAAATGCATGTTGTTAGTAACGGGTGGGGCTTTTACCAGGGTATTCAGATCCAGAGCTATTTTTCCTGGGCGTTTTGTTTGAGGGTGTCACACAGAGCTACAAATTGGGCAGTGTCAATGTCAGGTAGGTGAATCATGTTGTACTAAAACATAAAAGAGATGTTTATGACCCCCCCCCCACGCATGCAATCTGCTCATAACTTTTCCATCCCTTTCCTCAAAAACTCCATTGGGACTATATCTTCTTACTTTTACATGAGCCTCGGACTATTATCTCGTAACTTCCCCTCCAGGACATCCTTTGATGCTCATCGTATTTATTCTGGTTCTGCCTGTTGACAACATTCCTGGGGGAAGGTGGGAAGCACACATTGAGGATTGTCTTAGGGCCTGCACTACCAAGGATGCGCCCGGCAACAGCTCGTAGGTCACAGTGCAAGGGAAAATTCTGTTCGCTTTCAAAAGATAAAAAGTCTCCTTTCTGGGTAAGTTTTATAGAGCTAAATAGAGGCTAGCACACAATCACATTTGGTCTTTTCCCCCTGGTACAGTTCTTTCTAGCATTTTGAATGTATGAATCTTATAAATGGGATTATTTATTGTTTTTTCAAAGAAAATTTGACAAGAGACAGATGAGTGACAATGAGGTGATGGGCCTACTAGTCTAATCATTATAAAATGAAAGGTTTTTTCACTCAGTAAGACAGCCAATTTTGATTACATGGTAGGATTGCACTTTAAGGGGAAAGGATTCCTGTTTGTATCTGAAAGGAAGCAAAGTATATTCTTTATTCTGATTTTCATAAGTAAATAGATTACTGTATATAAACACAGAGGAAACTCTGTTCTACCACCATCAACATGGTGGAAGTAGAGTCCAGAAAAAATCTGGTATGGTGACATTTAAGCCTTTTGATGTCTGGACAGCACAGAACCACTATTTATGCATGAAAAAGGTCTCTACCTCCTCAACTTTCACTAGAAACTTAGTTTATCGAACATAATAAGTCAAAAGAGTGAGAGAGATGTGAGGTTAAGAAGTAATGTGAGTTATGAACAGTGAAAAGCCTTGCCCCCAAAGATTCATGGGATTTATAACGTTTATTTATTTTTGAGACAGTGAGAGACAGAGCATGAATGGGTGAGGGTCAGAGAGAGAGGGAGACACAGTATCTGAAACAGGCTCCAGGCTCTGAGCTGTCAGCACAGAGCCCGACGTGGGGCTCGAACTTATGGACTGCGAGGTCATGACCTGAGCTGAAGTCGGATGTTTAACCGACTGAGCCACCCTGGCACCCCATGGGATTTATGTTTTTAGAGTTGTATTACTTCAGAGAGGAAAAAAAAAAGAGACCACAGTCATAGTAGCCATTATTGTCAACTGCTTTACGAAGTGATAGAAATATACGTGACGAAGTTTTTAAAAGTAGCACCTTACTATATTAGAATAATCTCAGCTACCACTGTGTGTCTATGATGGGCAACACATTATGCCAAGCACTTGACTTCTGTTAGCACTAATTTTCACAATCACTTTTATAAGTTGGAGATGATACACCTGTTTCATACAGGAGGCCACTGGGGTGCAGAGAGAAACTGTGCTCAGATATTTTGCACATGGAAGTACCCGGACTCTAAAGACCATAACCTTTCCTCTGTCTCTTGATGCCTCATTCTATTGTAGGGTATTGCTGTTTGATGACAGGTTAAGGTAGAGTGTGACAATCTTCAAAGACAAGTAAGCAAATTGAATAGAAAATAGCCACTTTATATCACAATTAAAGTAAAAAACTAAAAACAAAAAATGTACTTTGAGATTAATTCACGTGTTGAAAACAGTATTGCTATCTCCAGACAAAAGCACATTGCAGAGATTTAACTGAGGAGTCTTGTACAGGCAGAGGTTCCCAGGATAGAATAACTCTGGACCCCTTTCCTTCTGGCTGTCCTTTAATTCACCATCGAAGAATCTTCCCCAACAAATCACCTGTGCTGTGTGTCTGATCTTGAGACTCATTAAATATTTCTTCTCAGGCAGAGAGCATGAAGGTAAGTCCTCCACAGAAAAGAGGCAATTGTACTAGAATATTAGAACATTTTATAGCCACATCCACAGTTTTGCATAGGCAAATAATCTTGCCCAAACTCCCTTTCCACTTTGTTCTTTATTATAAATGAGTAAGCCCTTCTCATGTTAAAGATATTGCTGTCAATAACTATGAAAAAATAGATACAGATTTATCGAATTTGGCCGGCAATACTATCTGGATCTTTGCAGAAATAGTTTGTCAACTCCTGCTATAGATAAATTAGCTGATTTTATTTATTTATTTACTTGTTTATTTATTTTAATGTTTATTCATTTTTGAGAGAGAGAGAGAGAGAGAGAGAGAGAGAGACAGAGAGAACATGAGCAGACAGGGCAGAGGGAGAGGGAGAGAGAGAGAGAGAGAGAGAGAGAGAGAGAGAGAGAACATGAGCAGACAGGGCAGAGGGAGAGGGAGACAGAATCCGAAGCAGGCTCCTGGCTCTGAGCTGTCAGCAGACAGCCTGACACGGGGCTCAAACCCATGAACCATGAGATCATGACCTGAGCTGAAGTTGGATGCCTAACCAACTGAGCCACCCAGGCATCCCAAGCTGATTTTAGAGTGAATCATTCTTTTTATGTTGAATAATGTTAACATAATTGTAACTGATTTGGAAAGCAATTTTTCCAGTATCCTCGTGTATAAAACAAAGAAAATGAATGAGTTTATGCCTGGTACCTGTTTTTCAAACTTAGAATCCCATTAAATGCCTTAGCTGGCATTTTGGAAGACACAGGTAGTAGTTTGCTAGTAGAAAATTAATGCTGCCCAAGTTTCAAAGTTCTTAACTCTTATCTTTTCAGATCCCACGATCTTTCTTACCTCATTGCGCTGCCTTCAGTGCATCCAGTAGCTTGGCCTCAGGAAATTCTATTTATGAAGTTCTCAAACATGAGATCACTTGATAAATTATTCTTTCCAGAATCAGGCTGGCAAGCCAACCTATTTTCTCCCTCAGAAAAACAACAAAGACCGACTTGCCTCTTCCATTATTCACAAGTGAACCCTCAGCAGCTGCTTTATTAAGACCACAATACTGAGAGTTCTAACGCTCTCTAAACTTAAATTCAGCATCAGGCACATGTGAACAAGCTTCCAAAGCAGCTTCCAATTGTCCTTCTCCTCTTACGGCCTAGAAAGCCTCAAGGGACACGATAGCCTCTCTTGGGGAAAATGGGGCTATGCTCTAAGTGTAAATTATGTCCAGAGAGACAGTAAAGAAGACTGGTGTTTGGAGATGTATCTGAGCCTGCTCATTCTCTTCAGACAGCCCTCAGGGTCATCTGTCTTGTTGAATGTTGCCAAGAGGTCATCTCACGAAAAGTCACAAGTTGGAGTCACGGTGCCATTATTTCCAACTACTTCCTCACTTGCTAAAACACACGCAGGAACTTCATAAGTAGACTTTCCTGAGGCCAAGCTAACGGATGCACTGAAGGTGGCGCAATGAGGTGAGAAAGATTGCGGAATCCAAATGACCCAGGTTTAAACTCAGTTATGCCATTTCCTCGTCCATGTGGCAAGAGGCACCTAATTGCTCTGAGTCTTAGAAACTCACCTGGAAAACGGGGTGTTCCTCACAAGACTGTTGGAAGATTAAATGTGGTAATATATGAAAAATACATAATTGTTTATCTACCAGGTGTGCGATACGAAACATCGTTATATTTTTTCCATCCACTAGGATTCTACACCTTTTTCATATTTTGGAAACAAAATACTTACACCTGGTCCATAGAAACACTGTACTCTTCTCTACAGTCCTCCACTCTACGAACTGAGCTATCGAAGGGCGCTCGACACTGTACTCTTAAAAAGGTCGAGAAAGCACATGCACACGTATACGCAGACACATACTACTCACTTGTCGCTTACTTAAACATAATCTTGGCATAACTTGATAGGGAAAGAACAGTCAGTTTGGGTTTAGTAGTGTTAAGATTCTCCCTTCTGATTTATGGTCTTCATGTGCAGAGTGAGAGGGTGGGACCTAATGCTCCCATAGAGCCGTATCACATGTATGTTTCTGGCATGTTCAGATCCTGATTCCTTTATGGGAATGTTTGTATAGAGCTCCCAGCTCTCAATTATCCATTCTCCTTATTTATGTATTTGGAGTGGCACAGAATACAACATACACTTATATTTCTGGCTTGGGAATGCCATGTTGCACTTTAACATACATACAAATATGGGATTATGGAAATGTGCTTTAATTCCTCTTGTCTTCTGCTTGAAGCTATTCCAGGCTTCCCACCCTACCATGGAACAGCTAAATCACAGCCATCTCCTCCTACTGAAATAGGGTCAGGGTAAGCTAGCCTCTGCCCCTTTTCTCTCTTTCTCTCCCATTCTCTTGCTTTCTCTTCTCAGTGGGTTTGCTCATCACTATGTTTCTCACTTGGGGCAGGTAATGAAGTACTTTGGGTTAAACACATCCTGCTGATGGGGCACCTGGGTGGCTCAGTCAGTTAAGCATCCGACTTCAGCTCAGGTCATGATCTCATGGTTTGTGTGTTCAAGCCCCACATCGGGCTCTGTGCTGACAGTTCAGAGCCTGGAACCTGCTTCAGATTCTGTGTCTCCCTCTCTCTGCCCCTCCCCTGTATGTGTGCGCGCTCTCTCTCTCTCTCTCAAAAATGAATAAACATTAAAAATTGAAAAAAAATTAAAAAATGAAACACATCCTGCTGGTCTGTAGACTGCATGTGGGAATGAAAGCCAGAGAGACTGAACAATATTAACAGTTAGCTCTTCTGTTTAATTATATCAGTGTGAACCATGAGAGATAACTGAAAGTTGATCAAGTTCTTTTCCAGAGGATGATTGTTATTTACTCTCTGCTTTTGTCTTCTTGTGGCTGATTTCCTGTACAGAACTGAAGTGGTGTCTCTGTTCTCCTGAGACTGTGTGCTTTCCTCTCCTTTTTATATCATGCTGCAAGCTATTATTATGAGAACAGTAATGAACGAAATAAATCCTCTTACTGTAGGCAGATAATCTCTACTCCATGAGATAATTATCAGATCTCATGGGAATTTGTTTTTAAACTCACTTCATAATGATGGCTCTCTTCTCTGAAGATGCTCCATCACGTCTAATAGAATGTAATCACAAACCATGGTGGGATGTGTAGTAGTTGTTTAAAATCCATCTCCTAAGAAAAAGAGAAGGGGGACACTTAATTATATCTAATGGCTGTTGATCTCCCAAGAGGTTAGTCCTTCCTACCTGACAGAAAACAGTGGCCTGAGAATCCAGGAAGTCTTATAAGTAATTTAACTATTTTGGAAAAGGTGAGTGATCCACTTGTATTACATGTCAAGGCTACCATCTAAATGAGAAGCACTAGGAATTGCATATTCCGTAAAGAGAAACTGACAAGCAGAATAAGGGTCAAAGCTAATACTATACAAATACAAGTGGAAGAAACCCCTTTGAATCTCAAATCATAGAACAGTCTGCAAACAATAGATTTTTCATTTAATTATAGCAACTATCCTGAACATTTTGCATATTGGCAAATATAACAGATAATGAATTATTGATCCAACAGAAGTTCTGGAAATGCGGAACTTAACCAAGTTGTCTATTTTCCATTGGAAGGCACAATGATATAGTAGGAGAAGGGGGGCAATCTATTGATCCGCCCCCGAAATCCTTCTGCCTCACACTGATAAAAGAAAAGAAAAAAGCTGAGCACGTTCTAAGCCTGGTTTGCCTCTGATAAAAAATTCTGCAGAGAGAAAAGTAGTTGGGCCTCCTAAAATCTGGTGTCACTGTCATGAGTGAGTTTTGAGTTTTATCAACACCACATGTAAAAATTAGCAGTTGAATTGTTTACCGAGAAGCAGACACTTACTATGTGTTTCTAAATGAAGTGTGGTGGAATTTATCTTGCTGATAAGAGACAGGAGTACTGATAATCTTTCCTGAGATATTTTCCTTTACATTCATTTCTGAAATAAAGTGAGTTGGGGGTAAAGAGTAGTAAGGATTCTTATTTCTGAGAAGACGTAGACTGCTTTCACTCTAGTGCCCCAACCAATCTTAAAATTCGAAATTGGATCCTATCAGAGTCAACCACAATAAGTCAGGAAAAGAGCATCTCAGTGAGCTGGTAAAGAGTTTATTATTCCAGTAACTTAGATTTCATTTTAACCTATTTATCCATTTACTGAACAAATAGCCATTGTGTACCTACTCTGTTCCAGGCACAGTGTCTAACACTGTGGAATCAAAAGATGAATTGGACATGGTTCAATTGCTTGGGAGAAATAAACAAGTAAATCACATCCACAACAAAATGTAATAATGCCTACAATGGACATAAGGCACGATGCTGAGACAATTCAGGAGGATCTAAATTATCAAGGAAGTTTCCCCTGAGATGTGAGTAGGCGTTAACTTGATAAGCTGGAACAACAGATCTTGCCTTATACGTCCAGATCGAATGTAGGGAGGCTTGATGTGCATGACTCGCTGGAGGAACTCAGAGCAGTTGGGTCTGCCTCTAACAGAAATTGCAGATGTCGTGAGTGTCAGGGGTGAGGTCAGAGGAACAGTGGGCACCCAGTCAGGGCTAATTAAGGACTTCGTTATTTAGAAGAAAACACTGGAGGGTTGTTGAAGGACTTGAAGCAGGAGACTGACTTGACTACACATGTGGTTTGATTATAGCCTCTCCCAGCTGTATGAAGGTACATTTGGGGGAACCAAGACCAGAGACGAAGAACACTTCAGAAAACATAGATTCCATGCAAGAAATGATCAAACCCTGAATAATAATCATTACCCTTAACTGAATACATATCATAAGCCAGTAGTATGCTAAGTGTTTTATAATCATCTCATTTAATCTTTATAAGAAATCTGTAGGGTCGGTATTAGTAAACCCATTTTAAAGACAGAGAACTGAGATTCAGGGAATTTAGATAGATTGAGATTGCATAACTATTGCATAAAGTCATTTGTCCTTGAAACCAAAACTTGGATCCAAGTTTTTTTGACTCCAGAATACACCAGGAGGCATCAGGCAATACTTTTATGGTCAATGGTAAAAGTCATTTAAAAGACAAGTGTACCATTCACCAAAAGAATTCAGATACAGACACAGAGTTTGGGGGGAAAGATAATGAGATACTTTGTGGATATGCTGAATTTGTTGTTGTTGGTTTGTGGGGTTTTTTTTGGTTATTTATTTGTATATTTTATTTATGTATTTAATATAATTTATTGTCAAATTGGTTTCCATATAATACCTAGTGCTCATCCCAACAGGTGCCCTCCTCAATGCCCATCACCCACTTTCCCCTCTCTCCCACCCTCCCCCCATCAACCCCCAGTTTGTTCTCAGTATTTAAGAGTATCTTATGGTTTGCCTCCTTCCCTCTCTGTAACTTTCCCCTCCCTCCCCCCGGTCTTCTGTTAAGTTTCTCAGGATCCACATATGAGTGAAAACATATGGTATCTGTCTTTCCAGTTGGACATCTAAGAAGAGATGTCACTGAGCAATTTATATACTTATCTAGAGTTCAGAAGAGACTTGTCTAGCGACTTATCCACAGGGCAGTCACAGAAAGCCATATAAATGGCCTTTCACCCAGACAGAAGTACGAAGTGAAAAGAATAGTGGGTTAAGACAAAACCCTAGGAAACATTACTAAGCAGAAGGGAAGTCCGTAGTGGGTTTAGAAGACTATCCAGGATGAGCCCAGTGTGAAGTCAATCCATCAAGATGAATTATGCATTTCATGTACACAGGGTAATGTGTTGGGTCCTATAGCTGATGCAGGAAGGTAGCAGAACATCAGAATTTCCCCCTCAGGAATATTGGGGAGAAAATTGCATGTGTACACATAAACAAAAGGTTAAAATTAATACAAAAATTTACAAAACCACTAAGCAAAGTAAGAAATGCTACTAGGCAGAATACTGGAAATTTCTTACAAGTCGTTTAGGGAGTAAGATCTCTAAATTAGGAGGATTAAGAAATTGCTTGGTGAACTGAGTTAATAAGAAGGACTTCATGGAAAACAAAAGAACTGATCTCAGATTTAACTGTGCTTAAACAAACCATCTTGCTTAAAATTCAGATTTCTGGGCATGTCCTCAGTTGATCTGATTCAGCAGGTTGGAATTTGACTGTGAACAGTTACCAAGGACTCCAGGTGATTCTGAAGCAGATGATCTATCAATTCCAACTTGAGAAATACCATTTTAGAAATGTTACAATGTGGGCAGGCATGCTGAGTGGTCTGTGCTGTGTGTGCTGTGGGAAAGGGTGGGCATTTAAGGTGAAGAAAAGGCAAGAATAAAATTCAGTAGTGACGATAAATGAAAAACTGTTTTCACAGATGGTCCAATGGTGTCCAGGTTGGGAAACACTGAGAGATTTAAGTGAAAGACACAGGCCATATTAGGAGAACCTTGAATACCATGTTAGGATTTCTTGTCAACTGAAGAGACTTAATCATACTTTACAGTTCAGCTTACTCAGTGGAGTTTTGCCTTCTGCAGCATCACATTGCTCCTATAGCTGAGAAGCTAAAAGTTCTTCTCTAAATGTGCTGACTTTGAGCTCCCTGCAGGGGGTGGGGGGTGGATAATTAGACATGAGAGAGAAGAAGGTTGAAGTGGTTCGGTCAAAGTCATGCGGTGCTTCATAGCAAGTAAAGAACATAGATTTGACCAAGTTGCCCTGCAACCATCTGTCAACTAGGCGATCATAGCATTCTGCTTTACTTAGGCTCTTGCTCTTTTGAGAATGATGACATTTTCAAAAAAAACCTTTTTTTCTCCCTACAAAGTGGTGTTTGAAACACACTAACAGGCATAAATTACTGTTTGCAACAACCCATGAAGTTATTCCTCCAAACTGTAGATGTGTGAAAGCACAGGCAAAAAAGTGGAAATTTAATCCAGGACGCTGACAATGAATTGCTATGCCTTTGCTTGGTCTTATTTTGAAATTTCCTTTATAACATTATGACATTGTGTCAGTAGCTCATAGACTTTTATTTGGTTCAAAAAAAAAAAGAAGAACGTTAGTTTGAATTAAAGGAGAGGGGCGCCTGGGTGGCGCAGTCGGTTAAGCGTCCGACTTCAGCCAGGTCACGATCTCGCGGTCCGTGAGTTCGAGCCCCGCGTCAGGCTCTGGGCTGACGGCTCGGAGCCTGGAGCCTGCTTCCGATTCTGTGTCTCCCTCTCTCTCTGCCCCTCCCCCGTTCATGCTCTGTCTCTCTCTGTCCCAAAAATAAATAAAAAACGTTGAAAAAAAATTTTGAATTAAAGGAGAAAAAAGAAAGGGAAGTAACAAGATTTATGATGGAATATTGTGATTTTTTTTAACTGCCCCAGTGGAGCCGCAGCTCCTGTAAATCCTCGTACTGCTGGGCTAACCAGCAAAATGGCAAACCCACAGCCCTGCAAACCCCAGGTCGTACTGGACTCTTCCACCTTCGCTTTCATCTGAGAGCCGTCACTGGGTGCTGTGGAAGTCCTGCCCACACTGGACTGCCGGGGCCGGTGGCGCTGGGCACACGAGTCGGAGTGGGAGAGCGACACCTAATGTGGAAACAAATGCACACATACTTCATCAGATAGTCATGGTATTACAGAGAAAAGTCATCTGGGGTAAGAAATAGAAAAAATACTTGTTTGGGGGCTGGAGTTGATTATTTTATACAGGGCTTTCACAGAAGACCTCACTGATGTTGATGACATTGGAGAGACCTGAGTAAAAGATAAGCAAGCACCAGGCAGGTGTCTGGGAGGAGGGAGTTCTTGTGGTGGATTTATGGTAACTTCAGGCTGCAGTGTCAACTTTATTGTGATGCTGTGCTGGACGGGTGTTTTTAATGATGTAGACCAGAAACCTACGGCAGTTATGCATGCTTTCGTAATTAACACTGAATGTTATGTATAATAAGATAACATGCTCACCTTTCATACAATAACCATCTCTCTAACCGCCAAGTTTTCCAGAACAACTTTCTCCCATGCATTGGCTTTAGAAAAACTTTGTTGATGTGGAACAGAAGAGGGAGACATAATATCCAAGGTGGGAACATTTAAATTCACTTGTCAAGTAACATTTTATAAATCTACCTTTTCTAGATCTCAACACTGTAACAATTCAAGGTTAAAAGAAATTTGGTGTTCTCTGGGCAAGGCATCATGATGGTTCTTCCCAAGAGGAAGAGGAAAAACAGCTGAATAATAAATTTGTTTTATTTTACAGAAGTCTTTGTTGATATATTGCATTTTGAACAATTTGCCCTTTCTACTCATAAGGAATAAATAAGATTCTGACAGATCTCCCTGGTTCCAAATTCGGGCTACGCTAGTCCAGTGTTTATTTTCCTGGCTTCTTCAAAGTGTCTTAAATCCATCATGATTCACTCTCTTTCAAATGTGTATTCTCTAATTGCCTGGGATATTTGTCTGTCATTTCTTTTGCACTGAAGTGAGCTTCTTAGAAAAATCCCTCTGTGTCCTAAGATATCAGTCTCTTTGGATGTACATCTTCTCCTGAAACAAAACCATTCATTTTTTTTTTTTATCTTTTACCTCCTACTCTATGTCAAGTTTCCTCTCAAACTCTCCAATACCTTTTAGCTTATCCTCTGTTAAATTGGAAAATGACTATCTCATAAAATTTTATGCATCCAGCATAGATAATAAATGTAGGCAATTAACAAAGAAGCCATCTTTTTGTAAAATCAGTGCTAAGATAGATCCCAGTGCTGATAAACATACCTACATGGGTATTTCAACATTTTATGTCAAATATCTTATTAGTAAACAAGATACATTTGTATCAGACGATGAGTCCTCTGAAGGCCAAGCAAAGAAATGATTATAATTCCAGAGCAGTAGCAGTAAACACTTCCTTGTGGCCTTATTCCAATGTCAGCACTTCATTTTAATGGTAACTGGATATCTGCTGTTCATTGTGAAATCCTTGAATATACTTAACAACCTGCTTAGAGTATATTGAGTTTATGGGGATGACCAAATGAGGCCTGAAAATTTATTGTAAGGAAATTGTGCAGATTATATGAGAGATATTCATTCTAATTTAGGGCTGAGCAGGAGCACGCAAAATGTAAAGATTTGAATAGGACAGTGTTCAAGCAGGTGCAGTCTTACCTGTTACCACTCTTCATCATTGTCAAGTGTCTCCCCTGTTTAGTATATTTCTCTCAATTCTTGATTAGCAGCCTCCAGAGCTGTCCCTAGAGTGTGGTAACACTAACATGATAATTCAGGTAGCACTTTACAATTTGCAAGGCATTTTTTTACATGTGTCACATTTTTAATGCTCTCAACAATCTCAAGAAGCAGGCATTATTCTGGTTATGTCATGTATGAGGGGAAAGGGGCTTAATTAAATTGATTCAGGATAGTTAGTTAAGTAAGGGCCATTTTCTTCTTCCTCCAAAACCGAGCTTTTTAAATAAAATTCTTTTAATGTTTATTTTTGAGAGAGACAGAGAGCCAGAGTGCAAGTGGGGGAGGGGCAGAGACAGAGGGAGACCCAGAATCCGAAGCAGGCTCCAGGCTCTGAGCTGTCAGCACAGCAAGTGCCCAATGTGGGGCTTAAACCCACGAACTGTGAGATCATGACCTGAACCGAAGTCACACACTTAACCGACTGCCTGAGCCACCCAAGTGCCCCCAAAATGCATATTTATTTGTGTTTGGTTTTGTTTGGCTATCCAGCATGCACTTCCCTTTCCTAATTAATGGAGGGAGGAGTAAGCTATCCCCATGTGTGTTGTTCGGTGGGTCAGCTCTGCTGCCCACTATGGAAACTGGAAAGGGCCAGATCCTCTTCTTCTCAATACCAGGCAGTAAGAGTGTGGTTCATTAACTGGACTCAGTTAACTTAATTTCTATGACTGAATCTTGATGAAAAAAAAAAAAGCAAGGATAAGGGAATGATGAAAGTAACCTTTTATTAGATGTGTCTGGCAATGGAAGCATTTGCAAGGCCCAAAAATACACATGAAGGCTCACATACAAATATTTAAAAGTTATCAATCAATCCAGTGACTTATTGGGATGAGCACTCGGTACCATATGGAAGCCAATTTGACAATAAATTATATTTTAAAAATCGAATGAACTGTTTAATAATATTCATATATTTTTATTCTTGTACCTTGACAAATTTTTTTTTTTTTTTTTTTTTTTTTTTTTTTTTTTCATAAAATCAAGGTAACCAGGTTTGAATTTAGAATTTCCAAATCCCTTGGAGTGGCCCACTGGATTCTGGAAGCCTGGGGAGAGTGGGCCCCTGGTGCTTGGCCCTGGTCTGTAGGCCCTCACTCTTTCTCTTCGTGTTCCTAGTTCTGCCCTGCTCTCTAAGCCATTTTGTGCCTCTGTATGTGGACACCCTGGACTGCAGGTCCACACTCCATTTATATCCCCCAACAGAAAGGTGTATCTTAGCCACCCTCGTGTAGGGCCCATTCTTGAGTAGGTAGAGCCTGTGAAGAGGCCTGTATAGTCCTGGAGGTGGATTCAGGACTGTTGATGCAAGGAATTCTGGGGTCTTATGTATCCAGAGTATGGTCAAGAAGGCAGAACTTGGTGTTCCCTTAGATACATAGACTTTTCCTTCATAGAGAAGGTCATATTCAGAAGAGGGCCAAGGTGTGTCCTTTAAAACCCAGAACTTAGGACAAGGGCTCTTCTTGCCTAGACATAGGGTACTACTGGTTGGTGATATCCTATCAGTAATGTGTTAGTTCTTGGCTTCTAGATCCCCTTTGGTTCTTGCTGGTCTTCTAAGCAGGTCCTCTTATCTCATATTCATTCTCTGAGCCCTCTACATACTTCTAGTCCATTGATTTGACTTAGAGTAGCCAAACTCATATTTTGTTGTTGTTGTTGTTGTTGTTGTTGTTGTTGTTGTTGTTTACAACTGGGAACCTTGTTTGAAACACACAGTCTGTCATTTATTCCACAGGGTGAGGATAGTAAGGGGTTGTCAGTGAGTAAACAATGATGGATGAAAACAAACCTGAGCAGTATTAAGTACTGTCCATGATAAATCTTCTACTTTTCTCATGGAAAAACAAGTTGATAGGACAGCTCCTCTGCCTTTTATATATTCTATCAGGTTCCGCATTTCTTATCATCTTCTTTTCAGGGTAACCTGAGCTAACCCTTCAGGTGAAATATTGAGGGAATAATACAGTGCCTTATGCTGGTTGCTGTAAACACTAAAATACTGTTTAGTTACTTAAAAAAACAATTAAAAATATATTCCATATTATGAAATCAACAGATATTCATCAAAGGAAAAGCTTATAAATGTAAACAAACTTAAAAGGGAAGGCACACACTTCTCTAGACATCCTACTGTTTAGAGATATCACTATTATTAACAGATCACTTTTTTGAGCATATTTTTAAGAAAAAAAGGATCATACTATACATGCTTATTTAAAACCTGTTTTATTCACCACATCCTGTATTAGAAGCACTTTCATCTCAATCATTTTTTTCCATAATTTTTTAAAAATTGGTATTGTATAATGGAATGTTGTGATATTGTCTAACCTAATACTAACTGTTGGACATTTTAGTGGTCTTTAACTTTTACTATTAGAAACAATATTAGTGAATATCCTTGAAATAAAATTACTATACATATGCTTAATTATCTTAAAGGATATACTTCTATGACTGGAATATTCATTATTTGATCATTATTTGAATACTATTTTAAAATATTATAACTCATGCAAAGGGTAATTACATACTGAACAGCATATATCTAGCATATATTTTGATTAAGAATTAGTAAATATAATTATAAGCCAGCATTATTTAAGTCCTTTGTATAAATCTGATGTGTTACGTACAATATACTTTGAAAAGATCTTGAAACAAATCTGGAAGCAAAAGATATCTTTTTTTAATTTAATAGTGAACCACTTTGCTGTAAAAAAAAACAAACCCAGCTTTGTTATGATATAATTCACATATCATACAATTTACCCATATAAAGAATATACTTTAATTGGTATATTCAGAGAGTTGTGCAGCCATCACCATGATCAATTCTAGAATATTTTCATTACCTCAAAAAGAAACACTGTACCCCTTAGCCTCTACCATGAACTCCCGTCTTTCCCAATCCTAGGCAACCACTTAACTACTTTCTGACTCTATACATTTGCCTATTCTCGACATGATATAAATGGAATCACACAGTGTGTGGTCCCTTGTGATTTACTTCTTTCACTGAGCATGATGTTTTTAAAGTTCCTTATGTTGGGATGAGCACTGGGTGTTGT
This sequence comes from Panthera onca, assembly GCF_046562875.1. Taxonomy (NCBI): domain Eukaryota; kingdom Metazoa; phylum Chordata; class Mammalia; order Carnivora; family Felidae; genus Panthera; species Panthera onca. The sequence continues at coordinate 186,576,676 of NC_138342.1, forward strand.
ATGGAAACCAATTTGACAGTAAATTTCATATATTAAAAAATAAAAAAATAAAAAAATAAAAAAAACAAAAAAAAAAAAAAATAAAGTTCCTTATGTTGTCTCACTAATTCTTTCCTTTTTGTTGCTTAATCATATTTCACTATATGGATATGTCATTGATCAGATGGACGTTTGGGTTGTTTCTACTTTGGGCTTTATGAATGTTGCTTCTAAGAATATTTGTGTACAAATGTGTGAACATATATTTTTTGTTTCTCTTAGGTATATACATAGGAGTGAAATTGCTTGATTATGTGGTAGCTCTGTGTTTAACCACGTGAGGAAATGCCGAACTCTGTTTTCCAAATCAGTTTTACCATTTTACATTTTTACCAGTAGTATAGGAGGGTTCCAGTTTCTCTTCATCAATACATGATATTATCTGTCTTTTTTATTGTAACCATCCTAGTGGACACGAAGTGACATCTTGTTGTGGCTTTTATTTGAATTTCCTGATGGCTAATGCAGTTTCTCTATTTTTTTTTAACATAGAGAGTGCAAGTGGGGGCACAGGGAAAGAGAGAGAGAATCTTAAGTAGGCTCTGCATTCAGCATGGAGCCAGACATGGGGCTCAATCCCATGACCCTGGGAGCTGAAATCAAGAAGGATGCTCAGCTCAAGTGACTGAGCCACTTAGGTGCCCTGCAGTTCCTCTATTTAAAAAAAAAAAAATTATTAGCCTTTAAAAAGAAGTTCTGAAACATTAAAAATGAGATATTAACTCCCATTTCACAATGTTTTATGTTGGTAATTAAATTGATTTTCCTTTTGAATTCTTTTTTAAAGAGGTGCCTGGATGGCTCATTTGGTTAAGCGTCTGACTCTTACTTTTGACTCAGGTCATGGTCTCACGGTTCATGGGTTCCAACCACGCATCAGGTTCTGTGCTGACAGCACAGAGCCTGCTTGAGATTCTGTCTCCCTCTCTCTCTTCCCCTCCCCCGCTTGCTCTTTATCTCACAAAGTAAATAAACTTAAAAAAATTCTTTTTTTAAAACAAAATAATCCATGAACTATAGTTGTTGTGATTAAAAAAATATTATATGTTCCTAATGGATTATGACATAGCTAAGCATTATTCTCCTTTCTTATAAATGTTGGCATTCATGGTTATCTGTCTGTGGTTTCTAAGAATTTATCATAGTTTTATCAAGCATCATGACTAGGCTGAGTAATTTTCTACTAACAAAGAGGTACTAGATATCCTTCAGTTCAGAATGCTGTATTCTTTGATAGGAAAATTAAAGAAATAATACCTCGGAAAAGCAGATTTTAGCAAATCAAGAACTTGTATTTAATAGATTTTTAATTTTATGTGTTTTAAAAGTTTTATTAAAAGATGGATTTTTACTGCTAATTCACTCAGCTCAAAGGAGGATGTCTGGTATGAAACAATAATGATGTGGTGGTAAATACAATGTGATGAACCATCTAATTGGATTTTGAAAGTTAAATCTTGCTGCAGAGAAAACAGCTCTGTGATAATACTTTGAAAACTATATATGAATAAATGTGTAGCTTTATTTTATAATATAGAAATGGCATTCAGCCTGTGAGGTAACAGAGTTTAGTTTGATATCCTTGAGACTTTGAAGAAAGGCTGAAGGGCAAAGTGGTGAATTTGTTTTTAATACAAATCCACATGCATATATTGTAGGTCTCAGATGGATTTGCAGAAAGTCTTGTTCTCAGATGACTAAAAGTGTTCAAGCTCGTTTGAATAAAAACAAATTCAGAGAGCAGTATCTGTGGTGTAAGCTACAACAGGTATCTCATCAATAAACTGAAAGATGGCTCATGGGGCCTCTGGAAGGATCAAGCTTTATATGGATATATATTCTAAGAAAGGATTTCAGTTGCCTGTTCCATCAAGGACAAGATTGATGGAGATTCAAATCTAATCTCCTGACTTCTGGAGAATGGACCAAACAGATGACATGGCCAGACTGAAAGATTCATAATAAATCTGGGAGGGAAAAAAAAGGCTATGAAGCAATACTGAGACACCTACAGGATTGTTTTCACTAGCTTTGAACTTGGATGCCTTAACCTGACCACTGTGTAGCAGTGTGACCCTGAACAAATTGTTCCATTTCTCTGGCCTTCATTTTCCTCCTAAGTAGGGTGGAGACAGCCACATCCCAGGGGCGTGTGTGAATTAAATGGGATAATGTATTTTCAAGCACTTATTGAAGTACAACTTCTCATTGTCCTAGGTATAATAGGCATTCAGTAATGGGTTGAAACAAATGAACAAACAAAACCAATAATGGATTGAGCACTTAGCTCTGTGCCAAGCACTTTTTAAATGTCTTATAGCTATTAAGACATTTCCTATATAATCTTCACATCAATATTTTAAAATTTTTTACCAATATGGTACAGAAACTCAGAGAAGTTTCAATGACTTGATCTAAGGTCACACAACTACTAAATAGTGAGCCTAGGATATGAACCCAGACAGCAGTTTTAAACATTATACTATTACTACCCCAATATGTTCAAGCAAATGTAACTTTAGAGTCATAGCACAAATCTAGTGTATTTTATTTTTTATTTTTTTAATGTTTTTTAACAAGCATGCACGCATGCATGCACGCACATGTCGGGGAGAAGAGCAGAGAGTGAGGGAGAGAGAGAACCCCAAGCAGGCTCTGCACTGTCAGCATGTAGCCAGATGTGGGGTTCAGTCCCATGAACCTGTGGGATCGTGACCTGAGCCAAAATCAAGAGTTGGATGCTCAGTTGACTAAACCACGTAGGTACCCCAAATCTAGTATATTTTAAAATATAATTATTCTTTTTATACCAAAAATTAAAATCGCTTCTTAAAAATTCATTTGGGAATAAGAATAAATTGAGGACATATAAATTTAGGAAATAGAGTTATTTCATGGGTTTTGTAGTCATCCTTAATAAGATGACTTCATGAAATGACGTAATTCGGTTTTTTTAATAGAGTATTTGATATTTATTTCCATAGGTCACATGACATGATTATTGTAGTGTTTGAGTCAAATAAATTATCTTGGACTTAACTCTCAGTGATTTTAAAGACAGGTAACTTCATGACTCTAGCAAATACATCATCTAAAAGCCAGGAAGAGTCAGCACACTGCTATTTTATAATTAAAGGTGTTCGTCATACTCAATCACAAGTTCTTCAGCCTCTCCCTAAGTGTATTAATCACCATAACACTGCAGGTCAAGCATGCACCCTAAAGTTTAGGCCCCACAGTGCACTCCAAATCAAATTCCAGACTCACATTTAAAGTGAATCCCCTGGTGAAAGAAAAGATTACCATTTTAAAGCAAGCATTGACACTCTGGCTCTGATTTAGGACTCTGAGTCTACAATCATCTGCATATGAATATCGAGTCCTTTCTTCCTCAGAGACAGGTGATTGATTCTGCTAAGGCCCTAAAAAATGCCCTGTCTAAAAGGGCAGCCACTAGCCCCAATTCACCTATTACGCACTGAAATATGGCTAGCCAGAAATGAGATCTGGTATAAGAATAAACTACACACCAGATACAGTCAATTTAGTACTAAAAAAAAAGAAAAAGAGAAAGAAAGAATGCGAAATATCTCATTGATATTTTTTTGTAATGAATATATGTTAAAATGCTCACATTTTTGGATGTATTTGTTTAAATAAGCTAATTATTAAAATTAACTTCACATGTTTACCTTTATGAAAGTGGATACAGAAAATTATAAATTCTGTATATTATGTACACTGTATTTCTATTGGGCAGTGCTGCTCTAAGAAAACTGATAGATTCTGATTTTTTTTTTTTTTTGGTTTTGTTTTGTTTAGGAAGACAGAGAACTCAAGCCTTTGAATTAGTGGTCTGGGAAGTACACCCCTAGCCAGAGAAATAGAGTCAAAACTAGGCTGAGAAGGAAGAGCCTTTTGGAGTAGGTCTGTGGTTTCAGTAGAGCCTTTGACCCCATAAAAAAAGGAAGGCTTACTGCTTGTATACAGGCAGGGAATTTGCGTTAACTGGAGAGTGTTCCAGGGTTGAGACCATGCATTTCCCAACTGCACAGCAGTCTAATAGCCAAAACCATCGGCCCAAGGCAGTTCTTGGGAAATCTTCTCTGAGGCAGAGATTAGTATGCAGGACGTTTATTGGCAAATATTCTGACAATTAACACCTGTGGGGAAAGGAAAGCAACAAGATTAGGAAAAGTGAGATATCCAGCTTCCTCAGCTCACCCCATGAGGATTTCTGAAGTTGGGATAGCCCTTCAGAGTTCGAGTTCAAGCAAAGGCAGGAAATTTACACTGACATTATCCAGTCGTTGGATACAGGTTGTCCCCTGGAAGGCAGTGTGACCTTGAGTGAGAGGCTCTCTTCAGTCAGGGGCAATCTTGGCAAGCTTAAGAGCTACGTATAATGGGTGGGAAGGGTAGGTGTAGGTCCTTCAGTTCAGAAGAAGAGTCTGGACAGCACAGCAGCATCAACTATGGTTCACTCCTTGCTATGCTTATTCTACTTTATATAAGTTTGGAGTAGCACCTTCACGGTTTCCAGTGGGCTTCTTGGGGGAAAATTCTAGACCCACCACTGCAGCTGATTTCAAGGCCACACCTGATACCCAGTTTCTATCTTCTGCTATCCATTCTACATTTTGCTAATCCTCAAATATCACCTTTACTCTTCTGGATGGATCATGTGATGATGTGGAACCCTGGGCACTATACTTTCCTCAGGCTGTGGCTATTGGACATGTCACTTTACTAATACAGACTGTTGGGGATATTCTAAAAGTGGGTTATCTGATGGCTCAACATATGTCTCTTCATTTGTTCAGGGTATCATAGCAAAATACTTCAGACTGGTATTGTGTCTTAAAAAACAGACATTTATTTCTCAGTTCTGGAGTTGGGAATCCAAGATCAAGGTGGCAACAGATTTGCTGTCTGGAGAGGCTCTGCCTCCTGGTTCATACAAGGATGTTATTCTCTCTGTGTCCTCAGTATGGTGGAAGGGGTATGGGATCTCTCTAAGGTCTTTTTTATAAGAGTACTAATCCTATTCGTAAGGGCTCTAATTACCTCTCAAAGGCTCCATGTCCTAATACTGTCACATTGGGGTTTAGGATTTCAACATGTGAACTTGGGGGTTTACACAAATATTCATTCCATTGCAGCCTCCCTACAGTGGCAGTTCTACCTTTTGCAACGAAGGATCATGGATAATCAGGGTTGATTATGCCTGTCAGGATGGTGACTCCTCTCTTGTCTGCTGGCCCCTTGCCGTAAGAAATTGAAAGTGCCCAAGTGGCTGCTATAGGTTAAATTTCAATGGGATGAAGACGTTCTCGTGACAGAAACGTTATCCTTTTGGGAACCAAGATCTTTAAGCCCACAGACTCTAGAGTTTCAGAGAGGGAAAGCACACATTCCTCAAAGGGGTAAGGAGGAGTGCTGGTAAAGGCACCACTTCTACTTCTGCTCCTTGGTTCTCACCATGTAGTCTACTTATTAGAGAACTGGAGCCATATAATGTGTATTGATATAGGATATATGCTGTGTCCTGGAAGATGTTATTACCTCTCACAGGGAAAATCTGAGTTTGCACCTCCCATTTGTGTTTAAACAGGCTGTTTTGCCATTCTGTCCAGTTGGCATCTTCTGGGTGATGTGGCATGTGATGGAACCAGTAGGTTCCATCATCATGTACCCACTGATGATCCTGCTTTGCTTTAAAGTGGATCCCTTGGACTGACATAACAAGTCAAATGACTATTATTGAACCTAACACTGTCAGCTCTCAGAAAGTGATGTTAGCTGAGACCCTGTGGGCAAGGAAGTAAATCCATATTCAGAAATTATGTCTATTACCGTCAAGATACATCACTGCCTCTTCCAGGAAGAAAGGAGTACACTGTGGGCAACTTGCCACTAGGTGGCTAGCTGATCTCCTCAAGGAATGATGTGATATTGGGGACCAAAGTTTTGTCTTTGTTTGTGGTGGGTTGGTATTTGGTAGCAACAGGAGCTAGACTGGCTTTGATGAAAGGGAGTCCATGCTGCTAATCCCACATACAGCCTCCTTCCCGTACACCAAAGCTACTCCTTTTATGTATCCTTTATATTATCACTGGCATTGCCAGTGACAGAAGCTGGCTGATATCACCTGGCTGAGGCATTCGGTTTTGTCGGCCCTTTCAGTACAGATGCTTTGGTGGGTGTTAAAATGCAGTTCAAAGATTTTCATACATTGTACTCACTCCCATAGTTCCAACTGCATGCTACTACTCCAGAAATCTTCGTGATCTAATCTCTCTCTCTCTAGGCCCCTGACTATCTCTCCAGGTTATTCATCCCCACCCACAGTTCTGTATATATTCCAACCTGTAGCTCCATCTCATTCTATACAAACTAGATGGCCAAGCATATTGCCTGAAGCTCTGCCCATTGAGAGGATTTCCCCTAATAGCTGTTTCTGAAAGCCACACCTGAGTGGGAGAGGAGGCCAAGCTCCATCAACCAAAAATTGGGGAAAAACTTCCCCTGAAAAGGGTTTGTGGCATTGACAGAGGTTGCTTTCCTCACCAACAGCCAATTCCAAGAGAGTCGACAGTTGAGGATTGACCTCAGCAGTCCTCAGTGTAGCTGAGGGAATATATATCCTTCATTGCTGAGGAGGGACCTGGGAAGAGTATAGCATCTGATATAGTCTATTTTATCTTTGCATAATCTAAGGCTATGAATCAGCACTACATTATTATCTTAAAAGCTCAAGTTGAAGATGAACACGGAAATCAAATGTAGTGGAAAATTGGGAGATGAAAGAATATTTAGTACCCTGTGAGTTATTTGTATTCCCTACTCATTTCCTCATTGTGTTACTTTGATTGCATTTAAATATATTTTTGACTTTCTGGATATGTCAGATAGGGGTGACTACTTAGCTCTGAGTGATTGAGGGAAGCATAGATAGTTGTGGTTAAGAGTAGCTGGAGGGGGGGGCGGCTAAAGTGGGAAGGTCTAGCACCAAAGTGGCAGAAAGGGACATTTGTGGCATGTTTGGGGGCTACTGACTAGATGGATCATCACAAATGAGTCATTATGTTAATGTGGACACAGTCACATGTCCTTGGACCATCTTTATACAGATGCCAGGATGATGTAAAAGCTTCATGTAGAGCCATGAGATCTCTTGGGTTCCTGAATCATCATTTAGTAAGTTCTGCCTGCACTGAGTTAAATAGTTCTGCATCAGCCTGGATGAGTTATTGCAGCTGCAGAAATACATTTATTAACTCCCTGTGAGCAACTTATGCAGTGAATGAATCTGCCTGGATTTTATCAGAGTCACAATCAAAATAAAATCATAACTATTGTTTAACAAACCAAGCACTCTAGAGTTTGAGAAACTGACATTATTTTATATGCATTTATAATAATTTACTGCTTATTTTAAAGAAGAGGATTATTACTATAACATCTCTTAGCAAAATAGCTTGGCAGACAAATTTGCTGAAGCTGAATATTATTTCAGTAGAGTCATTAAATTTCTTTTGATACCACAGTTAGCTCAAAAGATAGCACTGTCCATTCAGGAATCCTTAATTCAGTAGGTTCTTTATATGAATCACACTAATGATTCCTCAAAGCTCCTTTAGTCAAAACTATTCAATATTCATCTTCCTCTAAAGCAAAAGTTTTGGTAAGGTATGTAACAAATGCTTACTAGTGTATTTGTAATAGAAGTATCAGAAGGGATTTAATTAAAGTTTAAAGGCAATAAGCCTAAATAACACAATTAAGGATGTGAGAGCTTTTTTTTCTGTAAGAATTCTTATTAGGATCATTTAAATTTTAGCAACACTGACATTAACACTCTTAGAAAATAAGAGATGTATTTTTAAAGTATTAAAAAGTACCATTTTCTTTATATATTACTAAAGACCCCTGTCATGCAAATTCTGGTTATGAAACCGGTTTAAGCTTAAAGTATTTTCAACTGCAACACCACAGCAAGATTGTCTTTTTAATCTAGTGGACACCATACTCTTGGTTATCATCTGATCAAACAAGAATGGACTTCTATTAACAAGACATTATTCTTCAGGAAATAGCCACAACTTATACCAAAGTCTGAAACTTCTACAACACAGCATGTAACTGTTCCCTCCAGTTTTCTTACAAGTAGCTTCTGTTGTTAAAAGGCAATTGTGTGGTCCTTGTGGGGAAATACCTGAGTTAATAGGAAAGTGACAAATGAAGATCTCAGTAAACATTTGAACTAGACTCCTCTATGGCTCCCACATTCTTTAATATTTAGGAACATTTTATAATACTTGAAACACACTCTCAGAGTAAAAAAAGAATTAACAAAAAACAAAAACCATAAAGAGAATATAAAAAAAATTATTTTATCCAAGGGCGATGAAACCTGTGAAGATTATTAGGGAATCCTCTTTTTTATTTGATATTTTAAATACATAAATATAATTTAACATGGGAAATCATACGTGTATTGTTTGGCAACATTTTGTGGCTATTATGTATTATTAAAATATATTTCCTACCAATAAATACACTTCTAAAATATGGTTTTTATTTTCAGGTTTAGTTCATTATATAAATGTAACGTACATTGATAAATCAATCCATTATTATTTATCATTTAAGCTGTTCACAATATTCACCATTATAAGAATGCTATGTAATTAAATATTGATGCTAATTCTTAATTATTCCACCAGCATAAATTCCCAGAATTAGAATTGCTGTATGCATGTTTTAAGGCTTTTGATAGTTTTTAAAGTCTTTATTGTGCTTAAGGAGAGTCTAATAAAATTGGGTCACATTCCTGGAATAATAGCAGAAATTAATTATGTGGACACAAACCTGACATCTCTGGTGTTGTTTGCTTCCCTTAAGGTGCACCTACATTTCATGTACTGCCAGGAGTTGTCCATTGATTACTCCATTATCTGTTTATTGAATTTCTGTTACATGCAAAGAACCTGATAGGTACTGTGTATACAACAGTGAATAAAATTTATACAGAGTCACTGCCCTTATAGAGCTTACATTCTAATGTGGAATATAAAGAAATAAACAGGAATTGCAATAAGTAGTATTTCTCAATGTACAGGCAGGGATTTTGTCCCAAAGGCATATCAGAATTACCCATGAAGCGATTCTAAATCTACTATAAACCTTTAAAGAAAATATGGAATTCCAATTAATAATCTCAATAACATTGGGGCACCTGGGTGGCTCAGTTGGCTAAGCGTCTGACTTTGGCTCGGGTCATGATCCCACAGTTCACGAGGCCCACATCAGGGTCTGTGCTGACAGCTCAGAGCCTGGAGCCTGCTTTGGATTCTGTGCCTCTCTCTCTTTGTCTGCCCCTACCCTGCTCATGCTCTGTCTCTGTCTCTCTCTCGTTTTCTTTTTCTCTCTCAAAAATAAATAAACATTAAAAGTGAAAAAAAATCTCAGAAACAATAGATGAAGAACTTATACAAGCCAACACCAAAAACAGAAATAATCCAATTTAAAAATTGGGCAGAGGGCCTGCCTGAATAGACGTTTTTCCATAGAAGACATACAGGTGGCCAGTAGACACATGAAAATGTGTTCAACACTAGTGATAATTCCCTATCACCAATTACCAGGGAAATGAAAATCGAAACTATAGTGAGATATGATCTTATATCAGTTAGAGTGGCTAAGATCAAAATGAAAAGAAGTAACAAGTGCTGGTGAGGATGTGGAGGAGAATGAACCGTAAAGCATATTTGGTGGAAATGTAAGTTGGTACAACCGTAATGCACATTTGGTGGAAATGTAAATTGGTACAATCACTGTAGGAAACACTGGATTTCCCTCAGAAAATTAAAAATAAAAATATCATATGGTCCAATAATTTCACTATTGGGTATTTACACAAAGCAAATGAAAACACTCCTTCTAAATAATATTTGCACCCCTATGTTTGTTGCAGCATTATTTATAATAGCCAAGATATGGAAGCAACCTATGTAAACAAATGGATAAGGAAAATGTGTGTATATGTGTGTACTTGTACACACACACACGCACATGCACACAATGAAATATTACACAGCCATAAAAAGGATGAGATTGTGCCATTTGAGACAACATGGATGGACCTAAAGGGTACAATGCTAAGTGAAATAAGTCAGAATGAGAAAGCAAACACCATATTATTTCACTCATAAGCAGAATATAAAAGAAAGAAGTAAGCAAAAAGCAGAATCAAACCTATAATTGCCTGAGAGAGGAGATTAAGGAATACAGTCAATGATACTTTAATAGCAAGGTAATGGGACAGACGGTAGCTACACTCGTGGGTGGTGAGCATAGCATAATGTATAAACTTGTCAAATCCCTACGTTGTACACCTGAAACTAATGTAATGTGTGTCAACTATATGGAAAAAGGAAAAGAAAAGAAAAGAAAAGAGAAGAAAAGAGAAGAGAAGAGAAGAAGAGAAAAGAAAAGAAAAGAAAAGAAAAGAAAAGAAAAGAAAAGAAAAAAGAAAAAAGAAAAGAGATGAAAGGGTGGGAGGAAAGAAGGAGGGAAAGAAGCAAGAACCCCAATAACAGTAAGTTAGATAGGGGAGGGTCTTTCAGGTATAGCAAGGAAGAAAAAAGTTTTGAGTATCATTAAAGTATAATATAAAAATTGATATTATACAGAAATTAAGAAAGTAAATTACATGGATTCAGTAAAGTCTCAAAATACAAAATCAATGTACAGAAATTGGTTGCATTTCTATACACCAATAATGAAGCAGCAGAAAGAGAAATCAAGGATTTGATCTCATTTACACTTGCACTGAAAACCATAAAATACCTAGGAATAAACCTAGCCAAGGAAGTTAAAAAATCTGTACATTGAAAACTATAGAAAGTAGGGGCGCCTGGGTGGCTCAGTTGGTTGAGCGTCTGACTTCAGCTCAGGTCATGATCTTACAGTTTGTGGGTTAAAGCCTCGCATTAAGCTCTGTGCTGACAGCTTGGAGCCTGGACCCTGCTTTGGATTCTGTGTCTCCCTCTCTCTCTGCCCCTCCCCTACTCATGCTCTGTCTCTCAAAAATAAATAAAAATGTTAAAAAAAATTAAAAAAAAGAAAACTATAGAAAGCTTATGAAAAAAAGTTGAAGAAGACACAAAGAAATGGAAAAACATTCCATGCTCATGGATGGGAAGAACAAATATTGTTAAAATGTCAATTCTACTCAAAACAATCTACACATTCAATGCAATCCTATCAAGATAACACTAACATTCTTCCCAGATCTAGAACAAATAGTTCTAAAATTTGTATGGAACCAGAGAAGACCCTGAGGAGCCAAAGTAATGTTGAAAAAGAAGGCCAAACCTGGGGGCTTCACAATTCCAGACTTCAAGATGTATTACAAAGCTGTAATCCTCAAGACAGTATGGCACCAGCACAAAAAACAGACACATTGGTCAATGGAATAGAATAGAGAGCCCAGAAATGGACCCGCAAATGTATGGCCAACTAATCTTCGACAAAGCAGGAAAGAATATCCAATGTTATAAAGTAGGTCTCTTCAGCAAATGGTATTGGGAAAACTGGACAGTGACATACAGAAGAATGAACCTGGATGACTTTCTTAAACCATACACAAAAATAAATTCAAAATGGATGAAAGACCTAAATGTAAGACAGGAAGCCATCAAAATCCTAGAGAAGGAAACAGGCAACCACCTCTTTGACCTCGGCTGCAGCAAGTTCTTACTAGACATGTCTCTGGAGGGAAGGGAAACAAAAGTAAAAATGAACTATTGGGACCTCATCAAGATAAAAAATTTCTGCACAGCAAAGGAAAACATAAGCAAAGCTTAAAGGCAATTGACAGAATGGGAGAAGATATTTGCAAATGACATATCAGGTAAAGAGTTAGTATCCAAAATCTATAAAGAACTTATCAAACTCAACACCCACAAAACACATAATCCAGTGAAGAAATGGGTAAAAGACATGAACAGACACTTTTCCAAAGAAGACATCCAGATGGCCAACAGACATGAAAAGATGCTCAACATCACTCTTCATCAGGGAAATACAAATCAAAACCACAATGAGATCCCACCTCACACCTGTCAGAAGGGCTAAAATCAACAACTCAAGAAACAACATGATGACAAGGATGTGGAGAAAAGGGAACCCTCTTGCACTACTGGTGGGAATACAAAGTGGTGCAGCCACTCTGGAAAATAGTATGGAGGTTTCTAAAAACATTAAAAACAGAGCTACCCTATGACCCAGCAGTTGATCTATCAGATATTTATCCAAAGGATACAAAAATGCTGATTGGAAGGGGACATTCACCCCCCAATATCTATAGAAGTTCTATTGACAATAGCCAAATTATGGAAAGAACCCAAATGTCCATTGACTGACAAATGGATAAAGAAGAAGTGGTATATGCACATACATACACACATACATATATACACAATGGAATATTACTTGGTGTTCAAAAATAATGAAATCTTGCCATTTGCAACAGCATGGATAGAACTAGAATGTACTATGCTAACAATATAAGTCAGTCAGAGAAAGACAAATATCATATGATTTCATTCAAATGTGGAATTTAAAAAACAAAACAGATGATTATAGGGGAAGGGAAGGAAAGAAAAGATAAAAAGAGAGGGAGGCAAACCGTAAGAGACTCTTCAATGTGGAAAACAAACTGGGGGCTGCTGGAAGGGTGTTGAGTGGAGGGATGGGCTAAATGGGTGATGGGCATTAAGGAAGGCACTTACTGGGGTGAGCACAGGTAAGTGATGAATCACTGAATTCTACTCCTGAAGCTATTATTATACTATATGTTAACTAACTTACATTTAAATAAGATTTAAAAAAAAGAAAGCACATTAGAAGCATCTGGATCAGCCTTGAGCATCAGAAGAAATCATTTCAGAGAAATTATATCTAAGATGATCTGTGAAATATAAAAATAAGTGGGATTAGTTAGTTGGAAGTGAGCATGGTGGGATGTCTATGGTATTTCAGCTAGAACCAACAGCAGCTGTAAAATGTTGAAAGTGAGAAATAGTATATTGTAGGAAATGAAAATAATTCAGGATAATAGGACTGTTGAGTTGAAAGGTATCTTGGTGGGAGAGCAATGTGGTTAGAAAGGTAAGATTGTGATACAGTCATGTAGAAATTGTAAACCATCTTAAGTAGATTTTACTTTAGAACATGAGAAATCATTGGTATTAAGCAAGGAAATGGTCTGATCAGATTTGAAATTTACTCGGATCACTTGGACTACATTGTGGTAAATGAATTGGAGCAGGGCCATGTTAGAAGCATGAGGGAAAATTACAGTGAGGCTACAAGAAATAATGACATGGTGATGCACATGGGGAAGAAGGGCAGGGGCTGGTTTATCTGCTGATGACAAGATGTTGTGATTGCTGGAATGGAGAGTGGGATGAGAAAAGGCAAAGAGTGGGCCCCAGAAATCTGGTTTGAGCATCTGGGATGCCACTCACTGAGGTAGGGAATACTTTAGGAACAGCAGGTGTAGAGAGGGAGGCAGTAGTCATTGCATTTAGTTTGGACAGGTTGAGATGGAGATAGATGACAGGATAATACTGTGCTTGCCTGAGCAAGCAGACGAGTCTGAAGCTTAGGAAAAAAATAAGTACAGATAAAGATTGGGACAATGGAGCTAATAATATATATGTATATAGTAATCCGAACCAACCAAGTGTGTAACCACCCAGAGAGTATGTAAAGAATGGGAAAAGAATAGAGGTTAGGTTAGAACCCCCAAAATACCAATATCTAAAGAGCAGAGTTGGGAGCTGTGTGGCTCAGTAGGTTAAGCATCCGACTCCTGATTTCAACTCAGGTCATGATCTCATTGTTCATGGGACTGAGCCCCATGTTGGGCTCTGCACTGACAGCATAGAGCCTGCTTGGGATTCTCTCTTTCCCTCTCTCTCTGCCCCTCAGCCGGCACACACTCTCTCTCTCAAAATAAATAAATAAACATTAAAAAAATAATTAAAAGGCAAAAGATTACCACAGAGAAGTCTGAAATGGAGCAACCAAAAGAAAAAAAGAAGCAGGAAGAGTGTAAGTCAGGTAAATCAAGGCAGTAATATTATCATGCCCATTTGATAAGGCCTTGGATAAGATCAGAAATCTCCACAAATACATATTTTTAATTTTTTAATATTTATTTTTGAGAGAGAGACAGAGCATGAGCAGGGGAAGGGCCAACAGGGAGACAGAAACTGAAGCAGGCTCCAGGCTCTGAGCTGTCAGCACAGAGCCAGATGTGGGGCTTGAACCCACGAACTGTTGAAATCATGACCTGAGCTGAAGTCGGACTCTTAACTGAGTGAGCCACCCAGAAGCCCCTCCACGAATTTATTTTTGAAGTTAATCTATTGAACAGTCAAAACTTAAGATACAAAGGTCCTCATTCCTTAACTATAATTAACGCTTTTACAATATGAAGAATATCCTCCTACTAATAAAATCAAGAGCAATTTATGAAACATTTATAATCTTTGACATACTTGGTGCAAAGGGGAATATATAAACTAGTGAGAAGTAGCTAATTGGGTTCAAATGAGTCACTCGAATGTTCAGTAAGCAAATTCCATGAGGGCAAAAATGATGTGAGTCATAAATAGTAGAGAACCTGAATCATGAACAGCAAATCAACGTGGCATATGGGTGACTGAATTTAAGAAAAGCCTCAGAGTAAAGATTCTCTACTTGCACAAACATAAAGTTTTTGCTTGGTGTTTCTGTCACCAAAAAAGTACTAGTCAGATTTGATACAAATGCGAAAGGATGTGTTTGGAATCATTTGACTTAAAATATATATTACATGACAGAGAGCAAGTTCGTGTGGAAAAGGGGTCTCAGACAGAGGCTGGACTCCCAGGGCAGATGCAGTCATGGATTGCTAACTGAGCTGTATATATCTTACCAGCCATGCCCAACTCTGACAGCAGAGCTCCAAGTGGAGAAACAGGAAGGATTGATTAATTTATTAATGGTTAATAAATCTAGGCAAGGCAGAACTGGATAGTGGGGACTTACAATTAAAGTTAAACGAGGCTGAAGTTACTCTTCTCACTGAATAATGCACCGCCTTTCAAAAAAATGATAAAAATGGGTGTCATTAATGATTAACTTTTGGTGTGCTGTCCTTGACTGCCTTAAGAACAGAGGTATAGAAAGGTTTTCTCTCTTTTACACATTGACTGAAGATTATTGACATGCATACTTAATTTTGATCACCTTTCCATTCAAATTTCTAGTTCATTTCTCCTTAGGGAAATTTCACTGACTGCCCCATTCAGTAGTGCTTTTTGTCACTGTTTCGTTGTCTATTTGGAAAATCTAGCCAAAGAATCTACAAAATAGTTCTGTTCAGCAGCATAAGACCCATGCCAAACCTTTAAAATTCCTTCCTATGCTTTTTCTTCTATTTGTGTTTATTTTTTCCCCTTCTGGGAAGCTACTGATTTTTCCCATCATAAGTTTTAAGCAAACCTGAGAACAGTTACTAAATTAATGATGTATCAACAGGTGTATATTCACCTTGGCAACTTTTCCAAGTTAGCAAAATAAATATATTTATGACATAGAATCTCCTACACCAGAACATAAGTTGTACAAATAATCCAATAACTTTGTTATGTATTTGCTAGTGGTAGCTCATTAACATATGGGAGATCTGCATTTCATCTCATAAAGCCGTGTTTAAATTTGGCTTTGCTCAACCTAAGCCATGCTTAGTATGTTCTGTTTGGACTTTTGGTTTGCTCTTTCTCTTCCTGCAACACTTTGTTTTGCCTCATATAACTGTTCTTTTTCAAAGTTGTTTTGGATATTTCAGGTTCATTATTTCTCCATAAATTTTGGAATCAGTTATTCAATTTCTTTAAAAAAAAAGCATTATGGGATTAAAAAAAATTTTTTTCAAGTTTTATTTATTTTGAGAGAGAGAGAGAGAGAGAGAGAGAGAGCAGAGTAGGGGGAAAAAGAGGGAGGGAAAAATCCCAAGCAGGCTCCATAGGACTCGAACTCATGAACCATGAGATCATGACCTAAGCTGAAATCAAGAGTTGGATGTTTAACCGACTGAGCCACCTAGGCGCCCAAAAAACCTTACGGGATTTTGAGTGGCATTGGACTGACCCAATAGATTTATTTGTGGTGAATTGACATCTAACTAATATTGAGTCTCTGATACGAATACAGTATCTCTACATTTATTTAGCTCTTTGAAATCTTTCATCATTTTAAAATCGTTTTTGGCATGTAAATCGTGCACATATTTTGTTAGATTTTTCCCTAAGTAGTTGACGTTTTGATGCTATTGTAAATGGTGCTTATTTAAAATTCATTTAATTTTTTGTTAACGTGTGTTTATTTGAGAGAGAGAGAGAGAGAGAGCACGCACAAGCAGGGGAGGGGCAGAGAGAGAGGGAGATGCAGAATCTGAAGCAGGCTCCAGGCTCTGAGCTGTCAGCACAGAGCCTAACACAGGGCTTGAACCCATGAACTGCGAGATCATGACCTGAGCTGAAGTCAGATGCTTAAACGAATGAGCCACCCAGGTGCCCCTGAAATTCATTTTTAAATTGCTTATTCCTATCAAATAAAAATACAGTTGGTATTTGAATCCTTGTATACCCTAAACTTGCTAATTCACATATTAATTCTTGCCATTCACCTATTAATTCTAATAGCTTTTTGTAGATACTTAGTAATTTCATGTATAGAAAACCTATAGTCATGTTATCTAAGAATAAAGGCTGTTTTCTATGATCTTTTCCAATCTGTGGGATTTTTTAAATGTTTCATTTATTTTTGAGAGAAAGAGAGAGAGCATGCAAGTGGAGGAGGGGGCAGAGAGAGAGGAGGCAGAGGATGGGAAGTGGGCTCCATGCTGACAGCAGGAGAACTCAGGAACCATGAGATCATGACCTGAGCCAAAGTTGGACGTTCAACCACCAAGTGAGCCACCCAGGCACCCCTCCAATCTGTGCATTTTTAAATTTCTGTTTCTGGCCTATTGCACAACACCAACAACATGCTGACTAGGAGTGGTGAGAGCATATATCCTTGGTTCTTAATTTAAAGGAGAAAGCATGTAATCTTTCAACATTAAGTAGGAGTTAGCTGAAGTTTTTGTTTTTATAGATATCTATCATTAGTTTCCTGAGAGATTTTTTGGTTTGTTTTTTTAAAATCAGGAGTGAGTGTTAAATTTTGTCAAATGCCCTTCTTGCAACTCTTGAGATAATCATGTTTTTTCTTACACGGTCTGTTAATATGGTGAATTACGTTGATTGATTTTCAAATGTTGAGATAGTCTTGCATTCTTGGAATAAACCTCCCTAGGTTGTGATGTATTATCATTTTTATATTTGCTTGAATCAATTTCTTAATAGTTTACTGAGATTTTGTGTCTCTTTTTCTGAGAGATATTTGTCTTTTAATTTTCTTATAAAGTTTTTTTTTTTTTTCTGTTTTTAACTCAGAGAATGAATTGAGAAGTATATTTTCCTCTTCTGTTTTCTGGAATAGTTTTTGTAGAATTAGTTTTATTTCTCCTTTAAATGTAGTCACTTTGTTTTATTTCTTTTTAAAATATATTCACTAGTGAATCCATCTTAGCCTGGAATTTTATTTTTGGAAAGATTTTTCACCACAAATTTGACTGATTTAATACAAGTATAGCTATTCAGGTTTTTTATTTCTTCTTGAGAAGCTTTGGTAGTTAGAGACTTCAAAAGAATTTTTTCATTGTATATAAATCAGCACAGTCCAATAAAAATATGATTTAAATGTATAATGTAAAATTTTATGGTAAAAATTTTTTTACTAATGAAGGAATAAGGAATAAGTAAAATTGATTTTAATAATATATTTTATTTAACCCATATATCAAATGTATAAAAATATATTATTCCACCATATAATATAATATATTTTATTTAACCCATATATCAAATGTATCAAAATATATTATTCCATCATATAATTAAAATAAAGTTATTATGGAGCTATTTTACATTTTTATTCATTGTAAGTCTTTAAAATTAGGTGTGCATGTTTACACTTACATCACATTTTAATTGAGACAGGTAATATTTGTATGTGTTCAACAGCTACCTGTGACTAATAGCTCTTATAATGGGCAGCACTGATAAGTTATGTGATTTTTTTATATAAACTTGTTCATGATCTTTGTTATTCCATTAATGACTGTAGGATTTGTAGTGATGTCTCTGATCTCATCCTTAGTATTGCTAATTTATATCTTCATTTCATTTTTCCTGATAAACTTGGGTAGTAATTTTCTAATTTTATTCATCTTTTGATAGAACAAGTTTTTGGGTCTGTTGATTTTCTTTATTATTTTTTGGATTGTATTTCATTAATTTTTTTCCTCATTTTCACTATTTCCTTCATTTTACTATCTTCTGGCATAATTTTCTCACTTATTTGTGTTTCTTAAAACAGGAAATTTTAGATTATTGACTTAGCAATTTTCTTCTTTTTAAGACACATGTTTAATTTTTAAAATTCTTTAAACATTGCTTTTGTTCTATTCCTCTTGATATATTGTGTTTTACTATCTTTCATTTCAAAATGCTTTCTTATTTCTCCAGTCATTTTTTTTTCACCTATAGGTTATTTAGAAGTATATTGTTTGGGGGCACTTGGGTGGCTCAGTCAGTAAAGCATCCAACTTTGGCTCAGGTCATGATCTCACTGTTCATGGGTTCAAGCCCCGCATTGGGCTCTGTGTTGACACCTCAGAGTTTGGAGCCTGCTTCAGATTCTGTCTCCCTCTCTCTCTGCCCGTCCCCCATTTGTGCTCTATCTCTCTCTTAAAAATAAACATTAAAAAAAAGGAAGTGTATTGTTCGACCTGTAAATATACATGAATATTTTAAATATTTAAAATTAATTTTTACTTTAATTCATTTTTTGGACATGGAACATTCTTTGTATGGTTTTAATCCTTTCATATTTACTGAAATTAGTTTTATTATTTTTCTTGGTTAATGTTTCATATGCAATTGAAAGGAATTTATATTCTGTTGTTGGATGAAGTGTTCTATAAGTGGGAATTAGGTCAGGTTGGTTGATAGTGTTTTTCAATTCTTCTATATTCTTACTCTCTACTTGGCTTATCAGTAATTGAAAGAGAGTGTTAAACTTTCCAAATATAACTGTAGATATGTATATTTATCAATTCATTTTTACTAGCTTTTGTTTTGTGTATATTGAAGCTTGGTCACTAAGGACACACACATTGATGATTGTTTTGTTCTCTCAGTGACTTAACTCGTTATGAATTCAACCTCTTTACATTTGGTAATTACTCTTTGCTCTGAAATCTACCTTTTCTGATATTAATGTAGCAATTACAGCTCTTTTTTGACTAGTTTTAGCATGTTATATATTTTTCTGACATTTAGTTGTAACATGATATATCTTTTTCTATACTTTGTATTACTGTACATATGTCTTTATGTCAAAAATGGGTTTCTTTTTAACAGCATGTAGTTAGGTCTTTTTTTCTTAATCCCACCTGACTCCTGTAATTGGAATATTTAAACTATTACATATAATGTTTACAATATAATTAGGTTGAAATCTACCATCGTGTAATCTGTTTAATTTGTCTCATTTGTTTTGTTGTTGTTGTTGTTTTGCTCATTTTCTTTCCCTTGCCTTATTTTGGATTGGTTATATTGTATTATCCTATATTCTCTCCATTTGCTTATTAGCTATAGTTTTTTAAATAGTATTAGTGGTTTCTCTAGAGTTTCTAATATGCATCTTTAGCTTCACAGTCTAACTTGAGATGATACTATGGTATGTATATTATATACTATTCAAGGTATTGTATTCCTGGTGTGCCTGGGTGGCTCAGTCAGTTAAGCATCTGACTTTGGCTCAGGTCATGATCTCGTAGTTCATGAGTTTAAACCCTACATTGGGCTTTGTGCTGACAGTGTGAAGCCTGCTTGGGATTCTCCCTCTCTTTCTCTTTGCCCCTTCCCTACTCTTCCTCTCTCTATCCTTCTTTCTCAAAAATAAACTTTAGAAAATATATTATATTCTTTTGAATATAGTTATCTGTATGCTGGGATACAATTAACTTTCTTATAATCATTTTGAGACTCTTCAGGGCTGCTTTTAAGCTTTGTTACAGCAGTATCCAACAGAAAGGCCTTAGTGTATAACTAATTTACACCCATTACTGAAGGAATTCTCTCTGAAAACTACCTAATGACATTTAAATTAGCAAATTTTTCTACTTTTGCTTCATGAGTTCTCAGAATTGTTACACCACTCTCTTTTGGTAATTTTTTCTTTATCTTGTATAATTTCTATGCACACATGTACAAACCTATGTTCAGCAGGAATCTCAGGAGACTCTTCTATAGCTCTCCAGAATCCTCTTCCTTTGTAGGACGCTTTTCTTCCAAAAGTCTGCCCTGAACACCAAAACACACTCCTCAATTCAGCTAAACCACTAGACTCCATTTTGTTTTTATTCCTTATGTTGTGGCTTTGGCACTCTCCAAACATTGATCTGGGGCTCTCATAAAGTATCCTCCTTTGTTTTTCTTTTGTTAGGAATGACTGTTCTTGCTATCTGCTGCTCAAAGTCTGAAACTGTTTTTAAAAACATGTATTTTTATGGTTTCTAGTTGTTTTAGGTGGGAGAGTTAATCTAGTCCTAGTTTTTTTTTCCCATTGTTGTCAGAAGTGGAAGTCCTTTCTCAATTATTCCAGGCATATAAAAGGACTTTTTTTTTGGAGAGAGAGAGAGCAAGAGAGAGCATGAGCAGTAAAGGGAGAGAGAGAGAATTTATTTTTATTTTTTTAAGTTTATTTATTTTGAGAGAAAGAGAATGTATGAACAGAGAAGGGGCAGAGAAAGAGGGAGAGAGAATCCCAAACAGGCTCCTTGCTATCGGCATGGAGCTCAACACAGGGCTCGATCCCACAAACCATGAGATCATGACCTGAGCTGAGATCAAGAGTTGGATGCTCAACTGACTGAGCCATCCAGGCGCCCAAAGACTGTTTGTTTTATAATATCATTTCGCATAGTTATATAATAACCCAGCAACTATATCAAAACCTCTTACAGGCATTAGTAGTTTATCTGTATAGTCTTTTGGGTTATCTATTTCAAAAATTAAATTGAATGTTAATAATGTCAGTTTTGTCTCTTCCTTTCTAATTCTTTCGCCTATTTCTTTTTATTTTATTTTTTATATAAATTGGACAGTGCTTACTAAGTCAAGAAACTGGGCTTTAAAACATATATGCTTTAAAACAAAATGAAATTAGAAAAAAGTTATATGCATGTAAATCTTTTGATGGTTTGTTTTTGTTGTTTTTGAGTTTTTATTTTTTGCACTGTGCTAAAAATCAAATATATCTCACAGTAAGACAGTGTGCTGTGGAACTTAAAAATTAAACAACAAAGGTTATGGAGCTGCAAATGAGTTTATTTGAGAATAAGGACATGCAAACTTTGGCAAACCATAGACAAGTCCATAGAGCAAAAGAGGAGAGCATCCTTTTATAGAGGAAAGGAGGAACGGGGAAGAGATTGTTTTGAGCAAAAGTTCATGGTAGGAAAATGAGAGTTCAAAGTACTGGTCACTTCTCCTTGGCTGCTGTTGCCAAAGAATAGGAAGTCTTTCTTCTTCCTGCTGGACTGTGTAAGCTGTGACAACTGTCAGTGGGTGGGGAGCTCCCTCTTTCTGGCTTCCTGATTCATTTTGAATGAAGTTTTCTTTATTCATTTTCACATTTTCCCCTTTAGGTAAAGATTGTGTCTTTAAATCATCACTGATCAAGAGTCAGTTTTTTCATATTTAATGGTTTTGTCCCTTGGTGCCAGGAAGCATTTTTCCTGGTTGTCATGTCCCATGTGGAAGGAGAAAGGGCCTAGCAGCTAGAAACCATTCAAGGCTACACTGAGTAACAAGGAAGGGCAAGAGGGAGCTCTCAGGCATTTCCCATTTAGTCTGTACCTTATTGAAGTTGTAAGCATTAGAAATCACCTTGAAGCATCGAGCCAGTGGCATTCTCTTAGGTACAAAATAATTATACAAAGCAAAATGAGGAGCAGGATAATAATGGTCCTAAACCAGGAGGCCAAATCTGAAGGCAACCAGCCAAATACATCAAAAGACCAAGGGTCAGTTAGATTTTCTCCTAACCTGGGATTAAAAATATAAAAATAAGCTATTCTAAATTCCAGAGGTTAGTCCCTTAGTGATGGCCTAGATGATAAGAATATCGGCATTATCCTTCCAGGCTAATGCCAAAGTGAGGGAAAGAAATGGAAGATCTGTTAGTTAAAGTTTGAAGACTTGATCCAGTATCATGGGTGGGATATAGATTAAAGAGACATAAAATAATAAAAGAAGTTCTTCATGGGAAGTTTGGGAGCTGTTACTTTACACATGCATATACAACCTTATTCTAACATGGGAAACGTAATTTTTATCAAAATATTCCAGTAGCCAGTGCACAATATTATCCCACTGGTTTTGTAGCAATCTAAGAATTAAGGAAAATTCATTACTACAAGGAGGACTTGCTGGTTTCATGTTCTCCATAAGAGTCATTAGTGAAAACTGGCTTTAAACCGCATATAAGCCATCTCTAATAGTAATTTAATGTCATATCTCACCATGACATAACACTTGAGGTTTGTTTTCTTTTTAAATGTGAACAGTAATCATGTCACTAGGCAACTAAAAAATTAAGCACCAAAGAATACACATTCTTTTGAAAATAAATTTAATTGCATTTGAACCTGAAGACAGAAAATGCTGTTTGATAAAGATAACAAAAGTTGTTATGTATGCTTTGAATAATTTCACTTGCATGTATTAACATTCTGAATAGTTTTTTAAAACATCATTGTTGCATTTAAAATTGGGAATTTACTGACAGACCTATGAATAAAGTCTTTATAATTATTTTGTTCTTAATGTTCCAGCTTCCTTCTTCATATAATCAGCTGATAATTCATATATGAAGAGTCAATCCAATTTTTTTTATACATTGTTCTTTATACATACCATGGTATCTATATTGTCTGTTGTAGCTTTTGCCTTTTAAAATACACGAAAAATAATTCAAATGATTTTATATCTAAATGGAGCTCTATTATTTTGATCAAACAAGGTTATAGAAATTAGGTGTTATTGAAATTTAAATTTTAAAGATTTTAAAGAGAATGGCAACTAACACTTTTCATTTTCAATAAAGAATGTTTAAACAGAAATGTAGAAAATTTAGGTCAAGAAAGTGGGAGAACTTCTTGATCAAAAGAAGGTTGATATTGAATTTTGTTTGGGTCTCACCAAATGTATTTTAATAGTTCAGTATTTACCTAGCTTAGATGACTATTCCAATTTAAGATATCATAGGAAGAGGTAGGTAGCACAGTTAAATTTGTGTGAATAATTACATATATAATGTCAGTGTAAATTTGAAATTTATCTGAGCTCATTGAAAAAATAAGAAATATTTTTAAATTGCAGAACAAACATGGGCTTCAGAGATTATCTAGGCACTAAAATACAGAAAGTTAAAACTACGAAAATCACTTATTATAAAACCCTCAAGTTTATTTTTTTTTAATGTTTATTTATTTTTCAGAGATAGAGACAGAGCATGAGCAGGGGAGGGGCAGAGAGAGAGGGAGACACAGAATCTGAAAGAGGCTCCAGTCTCTGAGCTGTCAGCACAGATCCCGGGGCCAGGCTCGAACTCAGGAACAGTGACATCGTGACCTGAGCCAAATCCGTTGCTTAACCAACTGAGCCACCCTGGTGCCCCTAAAGCCCTCAAGTTTAGTAAAGAAAATTAAAATTCAGAAATCTAAGAAACTTGTCCCAAATAATTCACTGGTTTTAAGCAAAATTCACATTAAACTTGCACATTGCACTTTCTGTCATTATTCCACATATAATGAGAAGACTGGACCCAGGTAAGTTTTTACCTTTTAGTCTTCAAATCAGTGTTATAAATATGCTCTCCATTATTGAATCCTAAGTGATTAATACACTTCCAGGTGCTGCTATACTGGGAGTCCAGATCTCATTGTCAGTTCTGTCCCCTTAAACATTCAGCTTCTTGATACAATTGTGTGATTTAGGATCAAAGCCCACTTCTGAAGATCATCCTCAGTCTTATTTAATCTTAGGGATTTGATGGAATAAATCTATGGGTGCCCTTGGATATTCAAATTTTAGTGTTAGAAAACTGTTTCTGGTGTCATGAGCCTTTAGGTAGACAGAAACCACGGTCTTTCTGTGCTCTTTGTCTGGCTTGACTTTTTTTTTTTTTAAATCGTTTGTTTTTGAGCACTAGTTGTCCAGGAAAAAGAGATACCTGGCATAACCTTCTTCAGGAAAGACAGGATTCAAACCTTTAGTAAAAACCAGTGGTTCAGAAGGAAGACAGGTTCTTAAATTGACTTGAAGGAGGGGACACAGCTATCTAGCATGATATTAACTGTATTTAACCTAAGTGATACAGTGGGATAAACAGAAGGCTGGTGATCGTTTTAGTTTCTGTGTGAATCCTTTATCAGGCATAGGCAAGTTGTTTAACATGACAGTGGTTGAGCAATCTGTGATTCATAGCTCCACAGACAAGAGAGGATATAATTTTCTGGTCTTCATTATTGAGATCAATAAGCAAATTGTATAGAAGGCCGTTCGTGTCTGAAATAATGAAACAAAGTTGCAAGGCCTATTTTCTCTATTCCTTCTCTTTACTTCACAAAGGACCCCAAGAAAGCTGGGATTTGAAAATAAATAAATAAAAACACATCAGCCCTGCTAGTTATTTATTTTAGGTGAAGTGTACTGCACACAACTTGAGCTGTGTGAAAGAAAAGTGCATAATGAGAAGCCATTACTTTTCTAAGGTTGAAAACAATGAATACAGAAAACAATACAGAAAATGTGTAAGATGTGAAGGCATGTGTGTCTGTAGGGGATTGAGTGCTGGGGATGGGAGGGAGCAAAGGGGAGAAAGATATTTTATTGAAATATGGCATAAACTAGAGGCTGAATTATTATGCTTAAACCCTCTCTTCCAAACCAAGTCACCATATGCTGACTATATTCCACTTTTTTGCTTCATAAAATATGTAGCAAAAAATGCTTTGCACATAAATCATATTTTGTTAAACTCAGCTCCAAGTGGGTACATGTAAATTATTTTAAGTCCAATCTTAACTTTTTTCCCCCCTCAGAATGAATTCTTTATTTATATCACAATCCATTTCTTAGTGCTTTAATTTCATTTTCATGGAGTTTACCAGTTACCTAACCATGCTTATTCCTTGAGGAAATAAGAAGTATTCTTCTTTTAGGGTGTATTAAACACATCAACTCTCAAATGAGAAAATATTTTGAAAAGAGATTACATTTATTTTAAACGACCTATAGATGTTTCATGGGTATGGATTTTAAAGTGATTATTAATACCATTTGTTTTAATCACAATGTTTGGTTAACATTATCTGTTCATACAACAAAATGTGATTCTGTCCAGAATCTTTGAGTATCTTTGAGGTCAGTAATACAACTCTAGGATAATATTAATGTGATGACAGTGTGAAAGAAAATGGCTCTGTGACATAGCATCCTTTTTAGAGAGGAAAGCAAGCTTCCCAGGCAAATTCCCCAGCAAACTTCCCAGTTAAGAGGAAATTTGCACCCCACTGTTTTCCTTTTTCGCTGAAGGATTTAGTGATGAACATAAAATGAATACATTGTAAACAAAGCAATAGGCAGTGTATCTGCATTTCAAATTAGAAGAGATATTTGACATAGCCTGACCACATTCTCTTATCCTTGGAGAAACAAAGGACTAAAGAAGTAAAACAATTCACTCTAGAACTCAGCTGTCCAAATTCCTGCCTTTTGATGGAAAGAACAGCCTCAGGATTCAGACAGATGTGGATTTGGATGTTGGCTGTATGACCTCAGACACAATTTGCCTAACTTCTCTGGGCCAATCTTTCCTCATCAGTGATAAAAAATAAATAGAGATAGTAGTTCCTATATTTTAAGTCCGCTTCAAGGATTAGAAATGCACATAAAATGTCTAACACAGGCCCCAACGCATATCACATACTCCAGAAGTGATACCTATAACAGCACTTAAACTTGAATTAAACTAGGCAAGAGGAAAAGAAATGCTTACATATGAATTGGCCTAGTTTCTTAGCCTCTTAGCTACTTAGCCCAACGTGGGGCTTGAACTCACAACCCTGAGATCAAGACATGAGCTGAGATCAAAAGTTGGACGCTTGAACCGACTGAGCCACCCAGGCGTCCCTGTTTATTTTTTTATTGAAGTATATTTGATGCACAAAGTTATGTTAGTTTTGGTATACAACATAGTGACGCAACAACTGTATACCGTAATGCTCTGCTCACCACGGATGTAGCTGCAGTCTGTCACCATACAACGCCATTACAATACCATTGACTACATTCCCTGTGCTGTGCCTTTTATTTATGTGACTTGATTCATTCTGTAAGTGGAAGCCCTTCATCCATTTTGCCTATCCCCCACCTCCCTCCTCTCTGACAGCTATCAGTTTGTTCTCTGTATTTATGGTTCTGTTTCTGTTTTGTTTGTTTTGTTTTTTTTTTAGGTCCCAAATATAAGTGAAATCATACAGTATGTGTCTATTTCTGATTTATTTCACTTAGCATAATACCCTCTAGGTTCATCCGTGTTGCTGCAAATGACAAAATGTTATTCTTTTTTTTTAATGTTTTTGAGAGAGACAGAGAAAGAGCACAAGTGGGGGAGGGGCAGAGAGAGATGGAGACAGAGGGTCTGAAGCAGGCTCCAGGCTCTGAGATGACAGCAGTGAGCCTGATGCGAGGCTCAAACTCATGAACCAAGAGATCATGACATGAATCTAAGTCAGACACTTAACCAACTGAACTAGGTGTCCCAAGATGTCATTCTTTTTTATGACTAACATTCCATTGTGTGTGTATGTATATGTATTTCACATCCTCTTATCCATTCATCTGTTGATGGACATTTAGGTTGCTTTCATATTTTGGCTATTGTAAATGAGCCTCAATAGACATAGGGGTGCATATATTGTTTATGTTAGAGGTTAGAGTTTTTGCTTTCTTTGGGTAAACACCTAGTCCTTAGCTACTTATTTTAAAACTGTTAATTAAAGCTGGCCATTTTGCAGGCTCATTTGACAGATAAGCGTACTGAATAACTAAAATTACGACTTAGTTTCTAATCTTTTCCCCATGATATTGATTTAGACTAAGTAATTTTTGTCAGAAACTAAAGGGCAAGTCAAGAGACTGAGTTAAGGAAAACAGACAATGGGTCACAACATTTCACACTAAAAATACCCACAAACCATTTTAAGTTAGTAAAATGAGGCAATACACAGAGCCTCACAATTTTGCTATTATATTTCTTCCAGCTACAATTGTGATTTAAATATAAAATACTGTAAGTTTCAACTATGGAATTGAAATTGAGGAAAATTTGAAATTTAACAGGAAAATCCTATTGCCCATCACTTGAGGGACATTGTACCAATATAGGATTAATATGAAACAAGATATTCTGCCAGAGCTACTGTTACAGACACAAGAACCTATCTAGGCTAAAAAAGAATAAAGTCTTGGCTATAAAGATATGTTAAATTTCAAAATTCTACCCAGGAGATCTTTTAGTCATGTAGGGGCACCTAGGTGGCTTGGTTAATCATCCGACTTTGGTTCAGGTCATGATCTCATGGTTTGTGGGTTTGAGCCCCATGTCAGGTCTGTGCTGATGGCTCAGAGCCTGGAGCCTGGTTTGGATTTTGTGTCTCCCTCTCTCTCTGCCCCTCCTCTGCTCACACTCTGTCTCACTCTCACTCTCCTTCAAAAATAAATAAACATTAAAAAAATTTAAAAAAAAAGAATTAGCCATAGAAATATCATAGTAAACAATTCATTGCACATCAAAACAAACAGTCAATAAAATGAAAAGGAATCTTTAAGAATGGGAGATGGTGGAAACATCTTTAAGATGGTGGAACAGCATGGAAATTTTTTTTCCATCTCACATCCATGAGATACAGCCAGATCAACACTAAACCTCCTTGCACACCTAGAAAACTTATTTGAGGATTAACACAACAATCTGCACAACCTGAACCATAGAACTCAGCAGAAAAAAAAATTACCTTTATTTTCAATTTTTATTAAAAATATTTTTCTTTTTTTTTCTACTATATTTTTTACATTTTTGTAATTTTTTCAATTTCCGTTTTACTCCCATCATTTCATTTTATACTATTTCATTGTATTCATTTTCTCAAATTTTCAAACGATTTCTTTTTTTCCCTTTTTCCCTTTTTTCTCTAATCTGTCAAGCTCCTTTCAATAACCAGACTAAAACACAAGCAGAGTCTAGCATCACTGATTTGAGTTGTGTGTGTGTGTGTGTGTGTGTGTGTGTGTGTTGTTTTTAATTTTTTAATTTTAATTTTTTTTTACCTTATCAATTCCTTTTCTTCCTTCAAAATGATGAAACAAAGTAATTCACCCCAAAAGAAAGAGCAGGAAGAAACAACAGCCAGGAAGTTAATCAACACAGATACAAGCAAGATGTCTGAACCAGAATTTCGATTCATGATAATAATAGATTCATGATAATAATAATACTAGCTGGGGTCAAAAATAGATGAGAATCCCTCTCTGTGGAGTTAAAGGAAGTAAAAGCTAGTCAGGATGAAGTAAAAAATGTTGTAAGTGAGCTGCAAGTTTGAATGGATGCCATGGCAGCAAGGATGGATGAGACAGAGCAGCAAATCAGCAATATAGAGGACAAACTTCTGGAGAATAATGAAGCAGAAAAAAAGGGAGACTAAAGCAAAAGAGCATGCTTTAGGAATTAGAGAAAGCAGTGACTCATTAAAAAGGAAAAACATCGGAATCATAGGGGTCCCAGAAGATGAAGAGAGAGGAAAAGTGGTAGAAGGGTTATGTGAGCAAATCATAGTTGAAAACTTCCCTAACCTAGAGAAAGACACAGACATCCAAATCCAGGAAGCACAGAGAACTCCCATTAGCTTGAAAAAAAAATGACCATCAACAAGGCATATCATGGTCAAATTCACAAAATACTCAGGCAAGGAAAGGATCATGAAGGCAACAAGGGAAAAACAGTCCTTAACCTACAAGGGAAGACAGGTCAAGTTTGCAGCAGACGTATCAACAGAAACTTGGCAGGCCAGAAAGGAGTGGTGGGATATATTCAGTGTGCTGAATCAGAAAAATATGCAGCCAAGAATTCTTTATCCATCAAGGCTGACATTCAAAATAGAAGTTGAGATTTAAAGTTTCCTAAACAAACAAAAATTAAAGGAGTTCGGACCACTAAATCAGCTGTGCAAGAAATTTTAAGGGGGACTCTCTGAGGGGCGAATACATGAAAAAAAAAAACCAAAGGCAGCAAAGACCAGAAAGGACCAGAGAACACCACCCGAAACCAACTCTACAAGAAACATAATGGCAGTAAACTTGTATCTTTCAGGACTCACTCTAAACATCAATGGACTAAATTCCCCAATCAAAAGACATAGAGTATCAGAATGGATAAGAAAACAAGATCCATCTATATGCTGTTTACAATAAACCCACTTTAAACCTAAAGACACGTTCAAATTGAAAGTAACGGGATAGAGAACCATCTATCATGTTAATGGTCGACAAAAGAAAGCTGGAGTAGCCATACTTATATCAGACAATCTAGACTTTAAAATAAAGACTAACAAGAGATGAAGAAGGGCACTGTGTCATAATCAAGGGGTGTATCCACCAAGAAGACCTAACAATTGTAAACATTTATGCTCCAAATGTGGAAGGACCCAAATAGAAATCAATTAATCACAAACATAAAGAAACTCATTGATCATAATACCATAATAGTATGGGATTTCAACATCCCACTTACAACAATGGACAGGTCATCTAAAGGATGACAATAAGGAAACAGTGGCTTTGAATCACACACTGGACCAGATCGACTTAACAGATATATTCAGACATTTCATCCTAAAGCAGTGGAATATACATTCTTCTCCAGTGTACATGAAAAGTTCTCCAGAATAGACCACATACTGGGGCACAAAACAGCCCTCAACAAGTACAAAAAGATCAATATCATACCGTGCATATTTTCAGACAACAATGCTATGAAACTCACAATCAACCACAAAAAAAAATTTGGAAAGGTAACAAATACTTGGAGTCTAAAGAACATCCTACTAAAGAATGAATGGGCCAACCAAGAAGTTAACGAGGAAATTAAAAAGTACATGGAAACCAATGAAAATGATAACACCACAGCCCAAAACCTCTGGGAACCAGCAAAGGTGGTCATATGAGGGAAGTATATAAATCCAGCCTTCCTAAAGAAGGAAAAAATTTCTCAGATATACAACCTAACCTTACACCTTAAAGAGCTGGAAAAAGAACAGCAAATAAAACCCCAAACCAGCAGAAGACAGGAAATAATAAAGATTAGAGCAGAAATTAATGCTATTGAAGCCAAAACAACAGTAGAACAGACCAGTGAAACCAGAAGCTGGTTCTTTAAAAGAATTAACAAAATTGATAAACCACCAGCCAGTTTGATAAAAATGAAAAAGGAAAGGACCCAAATAAATAAAATCAAGAACAAAAGAGGAGAGATCACAACCACAACAGCAGAAATACAAACAATAAGAAGAGAATATTATGAGCAATTATACGCCAATAAAATGGGCAATCTGGAAGAAATGGACAAATTCCTAGAAACATATACACTACCAAAACTGAAACAAGAAGAAATACGAAATTTGAAGAGACCCATACCCAGTAAAGAAATCGAATTAGTAATCAAAAATCTCCCAAAAAACAAGAGTCCAGGGCCTGATGGCTTTCCAGGGGAATTCTAGCAAACATTTAAGGCAGAGTTAACACCTATTCTCTTGAAGGTGTTCCAGAAAATAGAAATGGAAGGAAAACTTCCAAACTCTTTCGATGAAGCCAGAATTACCTTGATTCCAAAACCAGAAAAGACCCCACCAAGAAGGAGAACTATAGACCAATTTCCCTGATGAACGTGGATGCAAAAATCCTCAACAAGATATTAGCCAACCAGATCCAACAATACGTTAAAAAAATTATTCACCATGACCAAGTGGGATTTATACCTGGGATGCAGGGCTGGTTCAATATTCACAAAACAATTAACGTTATTCATCACATCAATAAAAGAAAGGACAAGAACCACATGATCCTCTCAATAGATGCAGAGAAAGCATTTGACAAAATATAGCATCCTTTCTTGATAAAAACCCTCAAGAAAGTAGGGATAGAAGGATCATACCTAGAGATCATAAAAGCCATCTATGAATGACTCAATGCTAATATCATCCTCAATGGGGAAAAACTGAGAGCTTTCCCCCTAAGGTCAGGAATAAGACAGGGATGTCTACTCTTGCCACCGTTACTCAACATAGTATTGGAAGTCTTAGCTTCAACAGTCAGACAACACAAAGAAATAAAAGGCATCCAAATTGGCCAGGAGGAAGTCAAACTTTCACTCTTTGCAGTGACATGATACTCTATATGGAAAACCCAAAAGATTCCACAAGAAAATTGCTAGAACTGATCCATGAATTCAGCAAAATGGCAGAATATAAAATCAGTGCACAGAAATCAGTTGCATTCCCATACACCAACAATGAAGCAAAAGAAAGAGAAATCAAGGAATTGATCCCATTTACAGTTACACCAAATACTATAAAATACCTAGGAATAAATCTAACCAAAGAGGTGAAAAATCTGTACACTGAAAACTATAGAAAGCTTATGAAAGAAATTGAAGAAGACACAAAAAAATGGAAAAAGATTCCATGCTCCTGGATAGGAAGAACATATATTGTTAAAATATCAATACTACCCAAAGCAGTCTAGATATTCAATGCAATCCCTATCAAAATAACACCAGCATTCTTCACAGAGCTACATCAAACAATCCTAAAATTTGTGTGGAACCCGAAAAGACCCTGAATAGCCAAAGCAATCTGGAAAAAGAAAACCAAAGCAGAAGGTATCACAATCCCAGACTTCAAGCTATACTACAAAGCTGTCATCATCAATACAGTATGGTACTGGCACAAGAACATTCAGATCAATGGAACAGAATAGAGAACCCAGAAATGGACCTACAAACATATGGCCAACTAATCTTTGACAAAGCAGGAAATGGAATAAAGACAGTCTCTTCAGCAAGTGGTGCTGGGAAAACTGGACAGCGACATGTAGAAGAATGAACCTGGACCACTTTCTTGCACCATACACAAAAATAAATTCAAAATGGATGAAAGACCTAAATGTAAGACAGGAAGCCATCAGAGTCCTCGAGGAGAAAGCAAGCCAAAACCTCTTTGACCTTGGCCTCAGCAACTTCTTACTCAACATGTCTCTGGAGGCAAGGGAAACAAAAGCAAAAATGAACTATTGGGACCTCATCAAAATAAAAAGTTTCTGCACAGCGAAGGAAACAATCAGCAAAACTAAAAGGCAGCCGACAGAATGGGAGAAGATATTTGCAAACGACATATCAGGTGAAGGGTTAGTATCCAAAATCTATAAAGAACTTATCCAACTCAACCCCAAAAAACAAATCATCCAGTGAAAAAATGGGCAAAAGACATGAAAAGACACTTTTCCAAAGAAGACATCCAGATAGCCAACTGACATGGAAAAATGCTCAACATCACTCATCATCAGGGAAATACAAATCAAAACCACAGTGAGATACTACCTCATACCTGTCAGAATGGCTAACATTAACAACTCAGGCAACAACAGATGTTGGCGAGGATGCAGAGAAAGATCTCTTTTGCACTGCTGGTAGGAATGCAAACTGGTACAGCCACACTGGAATACAGTATGGAGGTTCCTCAAAAAGTTAAAAATAGAACTACCCTATGATCCAGCAATTGCACTTCTAGGTATTTATCCAAGGGATACAGGTATGCTGTTTTAAAGGGGCACATGTACCCCAATGTTTATAGCAGCACTATCAACAATAGCCAAAGTATGGAAAGAGCCCAAATGTCCATTGATGGATGAATGGATAAAGAAGATGTGGTATATATATGTACAATGGAGTATTACTCGGCAATCAAAAAGAATGAAATCTTGTCATTTGCAACTACGTGGATGGAACTAGAGGCTATTATGGTAAGTGAAATTAGTCAGTTGGAGAAAGACAAATATCATGTGACTTCACTCATATGAGGACATTAAGACACAGAACAGATGAACACAAGGGAAGGGAACCAAAAATAATGTAAAAACAGGGAAGGGGACAAAACAGAAGAGACTCTTAAATAAGGAAAACAAACAGAGGGTTACTGGAGGGGGTGTGGGAGAGAGAATGGGCTAAATGGGTAAGGGGCACTAAGGAATCTACTCCTGAACTCATTGTTGCACTATATGCTAACTTGGATGTAAATTTAAAAAAATAAATAAAAAGTTAAAAAAGAGGTTAATATCCAAAATATATGAAGAATTCATGCAGCTCAATAACAACAACAGCAACAACAACAATAAACAAGCAATCTGATTTAAAAATAGGCAGAGGTATTAAATAGATCTTTTTCTGAAAGACGCTCAACACTGCTTATCATCAGGGAAATGGACAGCAAAAGCACAATGAGATTTCACCTTACATCTGTTAGAATGGCTGGTATCAAGAAGAGAATGTGGAGAAAAGGAAACTGTATACTGTTGGTGAGAATGTATCTATGGAAAACAATAAGGAATTTCCTCAAAAACTTAAAAACAGAAATAGCATATGGGTCAGTAATTCTACTTCTGGGTATTTATCCAAAGGAATTGAAAATAAGATATTCAAGACATATCTCCACTCCGTGTTTATTGCAGCATTATTTACAATAGCCAAAAATATGGAAACATCCTAAGAACACACACATACACACACACACACACACACACACACACACACACACACACACGTAATGGAATTATTATTCAGCGTTGAGAAAGAAGAAAATCACTTGAGGACATTATCATGAGATAAATAAGACCCAAAAAAGTCAAATACTGTATGATATCACTTGTATGTGGAATCTAAAAAAGCCAAACTCAAAAACAGGAGAACTGTTGTTTAAGTGTATAAACTTACAACTAGTATACATATAGGTCCTGGAGATCAAGTGCACAGTATAGTAGAAACAACAATATTGTATTGTAATCATTAAACTTTTTAAGAGACTAGATAGCAATTATTTCCACTTCAAGAAAGAAATAATTATGTGATGTGATAGAGGTACTATCACTACAGTGGGAAATTAATATATAAATAAATCAACATGTTGAACACCTTAAATTTACACAATATTGTATGTCACATATATGTCAATAAAAATTCTTTAAAAACTATTACATATCTGTCCAAATTATCAACTATTAGGGTCTCTAGGACATTTAGAACATAGAGACCCTAGGTTCTAAACAAATTTCCCAACAAATTCTGTCAACACTGTTATTGTTATCATTAGTCGTCACCATGTTTCCTTATTTTAACTTTGTTAGGAATATTGTTCTTAAGTGAAAAGCTTGTAATATATGTTTTTCTTATTTTCCTGTCAAATTTCCCAACTGCACTTAAAACAATGCTATTTTTTCCTCAGATTCCCAATATATATACGTATGTGTGTATCTATATATGTATGTGTATACATATATGTGTATATATATATATATACGTGTATGTATATATACGTGTATATATATATATATATATGTGTATGTATGTATATATATATATATATATATACACACACGTGTATATATGTATATATGTATGTATATATATATGTGTATATATAGTGTATATACGTGTATATATATGCTAATAAAACGCTTATAAGTTGATAGCAGTAAAGATAATAAAAATGAAATCCAAAGTTGATTCCTATATCAGGTAACATTTCAACATTTTCAAGGCCTTTTCTTGTCAATCTTTATATAGGTACTGTTTATTCTTTGTTTATTCAGATGTTAGAATAACTTTTTTTAATATTTATTATTTATTTTTCACTAATAAGTCTAATTTGTCATGTCCTCCAATTTTCATCCCTAAAAGTGGTGCCTTATGATTATCCAGTTATAATGCTTTAAAGACTTAAAAATATGATTCATTCAAATATAAAATTAATATATGTCAAAGATTTATCAACTCAAGAATGAGCAAACTAATAGAATATCAAGTATTTATAAAACATTTGAAGGACAGGGTATTTATAGACATTTTTTAAAAAAATTCTTGACTTAAGGTTGCTGGGTTAGTACATAACTGGTTACAGGGCAATGAACCCAAAGTCTTTGGAGATTTGTTTTCTAGCAAAAAAAAAAAAAAAAAAAGGAAGGAAAGAAACCCACCATCCACCCAGTTAGTATGTTACCTCACAGACTCTGAACTCTTAATAAAATTAACAAAATCAAAATAGGTGCAAGCTTCCGGAAAATTAAATAATTCTTGTTTGAAGCTACTAAACATAATGTTCCAAGTCTAACATTGAAAGAACATGTCTATCTTTTTTGCCCTTTTTCTAGTTTTAAATAATTTTCTTTAATATGGCTCACATAAGTTCTTATATAATTATGTTTATACTTTTCTACTATTCCTGAGTTCTATTCCTTTCTGGAGGCTCTAGGGGAAGGAAGTCTCATTCAGAATGTTTCTTGTCAGAGATGAATTCATTATGGTTACAGGAATATGGCCTTCATCTTCTTGCTGTCAGTGGAGAAGCATTCCCAGCTTCTCAAGGCTGTTAAAATCCTTGGCTGTGGATCCCTCTCTTCATCTTCAAATGATCCTCCAGAAATGAGGGATCAAACATGTTGTGTCTCTGACCCTCTTCTGCCTTCCGTTTCCACTCCTTAGGACTCCAGCAATTAGATGGACCCATCCAGATAATCTAGGATAATCTCTCCATATCAAGGTCTATCCCCTCAACTGTACATACAAACTTCTTTTTGCCAAATAAGGTAACATATTTACAGGTTTAGGGGATTGAGAAGTAGACATATTTGAGGGGTCTTTATTCTGCTTATCACGTCATAAGTGCACAATTCAATGATTATTAGTAAATTTATAAATTTGTGCAAACATCACGTAATTATAGAATGTATTTCATCTGTCCAACCAAATATAGAATGTATTTGGGGTGATGAAATCCCCCAAAGTTTCCTTGTGTCAGTTGGTAGATATGTTCATGATCTCAACTCTACGCAGCTACTGATTTGCTTTCTGTTTTCATAAACTTGCCTTTTCAGGACATTTCATACAAATAAAAACAAAATATTTAATCTTTTGCACAATGTTGAGGTTCATCCATGTTTAGCATGTATCTATAGTTTGTTCTCTTTATTATTGACTGTATCACATTGGTTGTACATATTATGGTTTATTAGTTTACCAATTAATATACATTTTGGTTGTGTCCAGTTGTTGCTTATTATAAATAATTCTATAATAAATATTTCCACATAGATCTGTATGAAAATATATTTTCATTTTTCTTGCATAAATTTCTAGGAGTGGATCATAAGGTAATTTTATGTTTAATTTTCAAGAAACTACCGATTTTTTCCCAAAACATTATATTATTTTAAACTCCCTCTAGCAATGTATATGGGATCCAGTTTTTTGACTTGTTATTGTCTATCCTTTGATTATTGCCCATCTAGTGGGTATAAAATAGTGTGTAGTTAGTCTTAGTTTATATTTCCCTAATAACACAATGTTAAGTATATTTTCATTTGCTTATCAGATATATATATATATTCTGTGTATATATACACAGCAAATTATATAAATATATATAATATATTTCTATAATATATAATATATATATTATATATAATATTATAATATAATAATATAATATATAATATAATATTTATATAATTTATATAATATATAATATTAATATATAATATATAATTTATATAATATATAAATATATATACACAGCAAATTATATAAATATAATTTATATATTATATATAAATATATATATATATATATTCTTTTCATTTGTGTGTGCATTTTAAAGCTTAAAATTATTAATTTTGATAAAGTATGATGTATCAATGTTCCCTGTTATAGACTTCACTTTTTTGGTCATATCTACAAACTCTTTGCCCAACCCGAAGTTATGTAGGATTTTCTCCTACATTTTCTACTAGAAAATTTACAGGTTTTTGTTATGTTTTGTTATTTATTTATTTGTTTGTTTATGGTTGGATTTTTTTGTTTTTGCTGTGATACAAAAATAAGACTTAGGAACAACAGTTTCTATTCTTTCTAAAACAAATACACCATTAGATAATAAAAACTGAAAGAATCCCATGTTTTTAGTTTTCAAACTAATAAACTTCTTCACATAAATGACTAAAGGATTTTTGAGGATATTTATCAGATGGATATGAAACAGCTATTTATTTCAGTGGAAATAGTTCATATTTAAAATAAAGGAGAATATGCAGACGCCACCACAAAAGCAAACAACTTCAGAAACAACAGTTACAGTCTGATTTTTTTTTTTAGTTACTTGTTATTCTTTTTATTTCAGACTCTTTGCTTTTGCACAGGACTTTGTGTTTTGTTGTAATATAATTTATTGTCAAGTTAGCTAACATACAGTGTATACAGTGTGTTCTTGGCTGCAGGAGTAGTTTCCCATGATTCATTGCTTACATGCAACACCCAGTGCTCATCCTAACAAGTGCCCTCCTTGATGCCCATCACCAATTATCTCCTCTCCCCTGCAATCAACCCTCAGTTTGTTCTTTGTATTGAAAGGTCTCTTATGGTGTTCCTCCTTTCTGTTTGAAACTGTTTTTTCCTCTTCCCCTCCCCCATGGTCTTCTGTTACGTTTCTCAAATTCCACATATGAGTGAAAACATAATGGTATCAGCCCGTCTCTGATTGATTGATTTCACTTAACATAATACCCTCCATTTCCATCCACGTTGTTGCAAATGGCAAGATTTCATTCTTTCTCATTGCTAAGTAGTATTACATTATAGAGATAGAGATAGAGATAGAGATAGAGATAGAGATAGAGATAGAGATAGAGATAGATGTATATGTATGTATATACACCATATTTTCTTATCCATTCATCAGTTTGTGGACATTTGGGCTCTTTCCATAATTTGACTATTGTTGATAGCACTGTTATCCTATCCTATGCTATGCTATGCTATCCTATCCTATCCTATCCTATCCTATCCTATCCTATCATATATCACAGTGCCCCTATGAATCAGCACTCCTGTATCCTTTGGATAAATTTCTAGTAGTGTTATTGCTGAGTCATAGGGTAACTCTATTTTTAAATTTTTTGAGGAGCCTCCACACTGTTTTCCAGTGTGGCTGCACCAGTTTGCATTCTCACCACCAGTGCAAGAGGGTTCCTGTTTCTCCACATCCTCACCAACATCTGTTGTTTCCTGAGTTGTTAATTTTAGCCACTCTGACTAGTGTGAGGTGGTATCTCACTGTGGTTTTGATTTGTATTCCCCTGATGGTGAGAGATGTTGAGCATCTTTTTATATGTCTGTTGGACAGCTGGATGTCTTCTTTGGAAAAGTGTCTATTCATGTCTTGTGGCCATTTCTTCACTGGATTATTTGTTTTTTGGGTATTAGGTTTGGTAAGTGGTTTATAGATTTTGGATACTAACCCTTTGTCCAATATGTCATTAGTAAATACCTTCTCCAATTCTGTTGGTTGCCTTTAGTTTTGCTGATTGTTTCCTTTGCTGTGTATCAGCTTTTTATCTTGATGAATTCCCAGTAGTTCATTTTTGCTTTTATTTCCCTTGCCTTAAGAGACATGTCTAGTAAGAAGTGCTGCAGCTGAGGTCAAAGAGGTTGTTGCTTGTTTTCTCTCCTAGCGTTTTGATAGTTTCCTGTCTCACATTTAGGTATTACATCCATTTTGAATATATTTTTATGTATGGTGTAAGAAAGTGGTCCAGGTTTATTCTTCTGCATGCTGCTGTCCAGTTCCCCCAGAACCATTTGCTAAAGAGACTTTTTCCCATTGGATACTCTTTCCTGCTTTGTTGAAGCTTAGTTGGCCATACATTTATGCATCCATTTCTGGGTTCTCTATTCCATTCCATTGATCTATGTGTCTGTTTTTATGGCAATACCATACTATCTTGATGATTATAGCTTTCCAGTACAGGCTGAAGTCTGGGATTGTGATGCCTCCAGCTTTGGTTTTCTTTTTCAACATTATTTTGGCTATTCGAGGCCTTTTGTGGTTCCAAAAAAATTTTAGGATTATTTGTTCTAGCTCTGAGAAGAATGCTGGTGCAATTTTGATTGGGTTTCCATTGAATGTGTAGGTTGCTTTGGGTACTATTGACATTTTAACAATATTTGTTCTTCCAATTCATGCGCATGGAATGTTTTTCCATTTCTTTGTGCCTTCTTCAATTTCTCTCATAAGTTTTCTGTAGTTTTCAGCATATAGATCTTTTACATCGTTGGTTAGGTTTATTCCTAGGTATTTTATGGTTCTTAGTGCCTTTGTACATGGGTTTGATTCCTTGATTTCTCTTTCTGTTGCTTCATTACCAGCGTATAGAAATGCAGCTGTTTTCTGTACATTGATTTTATATATTGTGACATTGCTGAATTCATGTATCGGTTCTAGCAATTTTTTGGTGGAGTCATTTGAGTTTTCTATGTAGAATATCATGTCATCTGTGATAAGTGGATGTTTGACGTCTTTGCCAGTTTGGATGCGTTTGATTTCATTTTGTTGTCTGATTGCTGAAGCTGACTTTCAACACTATGTTAAACACAGTGGTGAGAGTTGACATCCCTGTTGTGTTCCTGATCTCAGGGGGAAAGCCCTCAGTTTTTCCCCATTGAGGTTGATATTAGCTGTGGGCCTTTCATATATGGCTTTTATGATGTTAAGGTATGCTCCTTCTATCCTGACTTTCTTGAGGGTTTTTATTAAGAAAAGATGCTGTATGTTATCAAATGCTTTTTCTGCATCTATTGACAGGATCCTATGTTTCTTATCTTTTCTTCCATTAATGTGATGTATCACATTGATTGATTTGCAAATATTAAAGCAGCCCTGTAGTCCAGGAATGAATGCCACTTGATCATGGTGAGTAATTCTTTTAATATACTGTTGAATTCGATTTGCTAGTATCCTGTTGAGAATTTTTACATCCATGTTTGTCAGGCATTTTGGCCTGTAATTCTCCTTTTCCACGGGGTCTTTTTCTGGTTTGGGAATCAAGGTAATGCTGGCTTCATAGAATGACTCTGGAAGCTTTCCTTCCATTTCTATTTTTTAGAACAGCTTCAGAAGAGTATGTATTAACTCTGCTTTAAATGTCTGGTAGAATTCCCCTGGGAAACCACCTGGACCAGGACTTTTATTTATTGGAAGATTTTTGATAAATGATTCAATATATTTGCTGGTTATGGGTCTGTTCAAATTTTCTTTTTTTAATTAAAAAAATTTTTTTAATGTTGTATTTTTTTTTTAGAGAGTGAGAGACAGATTGTGAGCAGGGGAGGGGCCGAGAGAGAGAGACTCAGAATCCAAAGCAGGCTCCAGGCTCTGAGCTGTCAGCATAGAGCCTGATGTGAGACTCAAACTCACAAACTGTGAGATCATGACTGAGCCACCCAGGCGCCCATGTTTTCAAATTTTCTATTTCTTCCTGTTTGAGTTTGGTAAGGTGTGGATGTCTGGGAATTTGTCCAGTTTTCCAGATTGTGCTGTTTGTTGCCATATAATTTTTCATAGTATCCTTTCATAATTATTTGTATTTCTGTGGTGTTTGTTGTGATCTCTCCTTTTTCATTCGTGATTTTATCTTTTTGGGTTCTTTCTCTTTTCTGTCTGAGAAGTCTGGCTAGGAGTTTATCAAGTTTGTTTATCCTTTCAAAAAACCAGCTCTTAGATTCATTGATCTGTTCTACTGTTTTTTTTAATTCTACATTGTTTATTTCTGCTCTAATCTTTATTATCTTTCTTACTCTGCCGTCTTTGGGGTTTCTTTGCTGTTCTGCTTCTAGTTCCTTTAGGTTTGAGATTAGGTTCTGTATTTGGGATTTTTCTTGTTTCTTGAGATAGGCCTGGCCTTTGCTGCATCCCAAAGGGTTTGGTCATGTTTTCATTTTCATTTGTTTCCATATATTATGTAATTTCTTCTTTAATTGCCTGGTTGACCCCATTCATTCTTTTTTAAAATTTATTTAATGTTTATTTATTTTTGACAGAGAGAGAGAGACAGAGCATGAGCAGGGAAGGGGCAGAGAGAGAGGGAGACACAGAATCCAAAGAAGGCTCCAGGCTCTGAGCTATCAGCATAGAGCCTGACGTGGAGCTCAGACTCACAGACCATGAGATCATGACCCGAGCTAAAGCCGACGCTCAACCGACTGAGCCACCCAGGCACCCCCCCATTCATTCTTTAGTAGGATGTTCTTTAACCCCCATGCATTCGGAGTCTTTCCAAATTTTTTCTTATGGTTGATTTCAAGTTTCATAGTGTGGTGATCTAAAAATGTGCATGATATTATCTCAATATTGTTATATTTATTTAGGGCTATTTTGTGACCCAGTATGTGATCTATTTTGGAGAACATTCCATGTGCACTTGAGGAGAATGTGTATTCTGCTGCTTTTCGATGATAAGTTCTGAATATATGTGTCAAGTCGATCTGGTCCAGTGTATCATTCAAGGCCATTGTTTCTTTATTGATTTTCTGCCTAGATTATCTGTCCATTGTTTTAAGTGGAATATTAAAGTCACTTGCTATTAACATTTTCTGATCAATAAAATTGCTTATGTTTGTGATTAATTGATTTATATATTTGGGACGTCTCAAGTTGGGGGCATAAACATTTACAATTGTTAGCTCTTCTTGATGGACCCCCTTAATTATGATATAATGCCCTTCTTCATCTCTTGTTACAGTCTGTAGTTTAAAATCTAATTTGTCTGATATAAGTATCGCTACTCAAGCTTTTTTTTACTTCAAATAGCATGATAAACGATTCTCCATCCCCTTACTTTCAATACGCAGGTGTTCTCAGGTCTAAAATGAGTCTTTTGAAGACAGCATATAGATGGATCTTGGTTTTTTATCCATTCTGATACCCTGTGTCTTTTGATTGGGACATTTAGCCCATTTATATTCAGAGTTATTACTGAAAGATATGGATTTAGTGTCACTGTTTTATCTTTAGGTTTCATGCTTGTGGTGATGTCTCTGGTCCTTTGTAGTCTTTGCAGCATTCCACTCAGAGTCCCCCTTAGGATCTCCTGCAGGGCTGGTTTAGTGGTCATGAACTCCTTCAGTTTTTGTTTGTCTGGGAAAGCCTTTATCTCTCCTTCTATTCTGAATTACATCCTTACTGGATAAAAGATTCTTGACTGCATACTTTTCCTATTTAGCACATTGAGTATTTCCTGCCACTCCCCTCTGGCCTGCCAAGTTTCAGTGGACAGGTCTGCTACTACCTTTATGTGTCTACCCTTGTGGGATAAGGCCCATTTGTCCCTAGCTTCTTTCAGAATTCTCTCCTTATCTTTGTATTTTGCCTGTTTCACTATGATATGTCATGGTGATGGCCTATTCTCGTTGAATCTGAAGGGAGTTTTCTGTGCCTTCTGGAGTTGGATGTCTGCTTCCTTCCCCGGGTTAGGGAAGTTCTAAGCCATAATTTGTTCAAATAAACCTTCTGCCCTTTTCTCTTTCTCTAC
Source organism: Panthera onca (assembly GCF_046562875.1). Classification (NCBI taxonomy): domain Eukaryota; kingdom Metazoa; phylum Chordata; class Mammalia; order Carnivora; family Felidae; genus Panthera; species Panthera onca. The sequence continues at coordinate 186,619,698 of NC_138342.1, forward strand.
TTCTTCTGGAACTCCTATGATACAGATATTATTATATTTCACTGAATCACTTAGGTCTTTAATTCTTCCCTCATGTTCAGTATTTTCTTATCTCTCTTTATCTTGGCTTCATCATTTCCTATAATTATATCTTTCGTTTCACTTATTCTCCTCTCTGATTTTTCTATCCTTGCTGTCACTTTTTCTGGTTTATTTTGCAGCTCATTTACAACATTTCTTAATTCATTGTGACTATTTCTTACTTCCTTGATCTCTGCTCCAATAGAGTCTCTGCTGTCTTTTATGTTTTTATCAAGCCCAGGTATTAGTCTTATGACTATTACTCTAAATTCCTGTTCAGATATATTGTTCATATCTGTTTTGAGCAATTCTCTGGCTGTCGTTTCTTTCTGGAATTTCTTTTGAGGAGAATTCTTTCATTAAGTAATTTTGGCTAGTTTTTGTCTTTTATGTGTTTTAATAGCTTGTTATATGTTCTGCACCTGCGAACACTACCATATTAAGAAAGGTTCACACATTGTCCAGGGCATGGCCCTTCAGGTGGTGTTTTTGGAGTGTGTTGCTTGTTCTCTGTTGTTGCTTTATCTCCCTACTTGTAGTGGTGTTTTGGACCTTCCACAAGGTGTGCTTTGAATTGTTCACTGAAGTATCCCTGGAAAAAAAAATTTTTAAAGGTGGGGGGTGGAAGAAGCCTTATCCCATATACAGAGAGAAATGACAGGAGTGGGGAAAAAAAGAAAAAATGACCAAGCAGAGTTTCAGAGAAACTATATGGCTTAATCCAGGGAGAGAGAGAGAGAGAGAGAGAGGAAATTAAAGAAGGAGATACAGAAGAGGTGTAAAAAAATACATTAAAAATGCCTACTTAAATAAACCAACAACCAAAATAGAGAAGGGAAGAAAGAAGGGAACAAAAAATATACATGTAAAATAAGAATTGACCAAGAATCAAATCAGAAAATGCAGAACTGCTGGACCGATGTCTGATGGTGCCTTGGAATCGGTGTCTGTGCTGGTCTGGAAGAGCGGCCTTCTGGTTCATTCAATTTCAGTGTTGCTCTGGTAGGTATGCAGTTGGCAGGCACGGAGGGATGGGGTTTGGTGTAAGCGGGTACCAACTCCACTGGGGCCTACTGTCCAGTCCCTGAAGCCCCACCGTGTTGGTGATGGGGAGAAAAATGGTGACACCCCAGTCTCTCCTCCACGGATGGCTGTTCCAAACTATACTGTTCAGGCAGTCTTTACAGTGCTTTGTGGGCACAAGCGGGCTGCTTTGTCCTGCTCCATGGTCTCCTGTGCCACGCAGGCACTTGGCTAGGATTCAAACCCCCATGTCTTAAAGGATCCTGCTCCATGTACCGCCGTTCTGGGGTAGCACCACTCTGCCCAGCCAACAAAGGGCCTCTGGCTGGCAGGCGCCTGCATCTTTTGTCCTGGGAGCAGCTATATACCTTCTTCCCACAGCACCCGAGGGAGGGGATTGCTCTCTTACACTGTGCCTCTGAGCTCACCAAGGGCTGGCTCCCCCTTAATCCCAGGTGGGTGTACAGGGCAGCAGACCCAGTCCCAAGAAAGTCCTGCAGCACTGGGTCATCACTCCTAAGGCTGTTTCCAAGTCAGAGACTGACTGTCTCCACTTTTTTCCATTCCCTGGTCAGTGGTCTGGAGAGTTTTTCTCTTGTTCAGATGCTTCCACGCTTCCACAGCCTGTCTCTCTCTTCTTTTTCTCTCTCTGCGGAAGGAGTTTCCCCTTTGGTCTGTGCCTTCACCACCCATTTTATCTCTCCCAATTGGCAGGCACGCACCTCTGGCCCGCCACCCTGTCCCCTTGGGCTCCTGGAGATGTTTCTGTCACTCTGTAGCCCGGATTCCTGGAATTCCAAGTCTTTGGCCTCAATACTGCTGTTTGAGGTATGAGGGAAATTTGCCCCCCTCGCACCCCTGCCCCACTTCTCCTCCATGTTGACTCCTTTCTTGAGAATTCATAGTTTTAGATCTTAAGTTTAGGTAAGATCTATTTGGAGTTAATTTTTGTGCGTAGTGTGAGGTATGGAAATACTTTTTTATTTTTTTTGTAAGTTGACATCTAGGTGTTCCGATGATATTTGTGTTTTTTGTTTGTTTTTTATTTTAAATGCTGACTTTTCAGAACGAGAGAGAGAGATAGCATGCATATGCAAGCAGGGGAGGGGCAGAGAGGGAGGAAGACAGAGGTCCAAAGCAGGCTCTGTGCTGTTAGTGCAGAGCCCGATGTGGGGCTTGAACTCACAAATGGAACCATGAGATCATGACCTGACTGGAAGTCAGATACTTAACTAAGCCACACAGGTGCCCCATGTGATGTTTGTTGAAAAGCCTATACTTCCCACATTGAATTGTTCTGTAACTTTTCTGGAAAGTCAGTCTTCCATTGATACATGAATTTATTTCTGGGCTCTGTTCTTTCCCATTGATCTATATATGATTTTGCCTTTGCCAATGTCACATTGGTTGATTACTTTATTGCTTGATTTATTTATTTATTTATTTATTTATTTATTTATTTATTTATTTATTATTGTTTACTGTGGCTTTAGAGTAATTTTCAAAATCAGGTAGCTCTGTGTTTTCAGAATTATTTTGGATAGTCTAGGTTCTGGAAATATCCCAATAAATTTTAGAATAAGCTTGTTAATTATTAACAACAACAACAACAACAAAAAGGCCTGCCAAGCTTTGACAGAAATTGTGTTGAATTTCTAAATTACTTTGGAAAATATTGCCATCCTGACAATATTAGACTTCCAGCTCACTAACATGAAATGTCTCTATTTATTTAAATATTTAATTTCTTTCAGCAGTGTGTTATAGTTTTCAGTATATAAATCTTAAACTTTCATTTTTAAGTTGTTTTAAAAACATTTAATATTTTATACAATTTTAAATGGAATTTTTTTCTTAATTTAATTTTTGTATTTTTCATTGCTAGTGTATAGAAATGCAAGTGATTTCTATGCATTGACTTTGTATCCCAAGACCTTCCTGAACAATGATTAGTTCTAGTAAATTTTTTTTTTATGCATTCTTTCAGGTTCCCCTCATTTAAAATCATTTGCTCTTTAAGGACAGTTGTACTTCATTATTTCCAATATAGATGCATTTAACTAACTAATTAACTGGTTGATATTTTCTTTTTCTTTTTCTTTTTCCTTTTCTATTTTATTTTATTTTTTATATTTCTTATTTTTTAAAATTTTCCTTCTTGAACTTACTAAGAAAGCTAATATAACTGTGAATAGAAATAGTGAACATGACATCCTTGCCTTGCTACTGATCTTAGGGGACAACTATCAGTCTTATACCATTTAGTATGATGGATGTAGTTTTTTCATAAATTCCCCTTGTCAATTTGATGAAGTTATCTTCCATTTCTAGTTTTATAAGACTTGTTTTGTTTTAATCATGAGTAAGTCTTAAGTTGTGCCGAATTATTTTCCTATATCTACTGACATGATTATGTGCTTTTTATCTTTTTTTAAATTTTTTAATGTTTGTTTATTTTTTAATCTTTTTTTAACATTTATTTATTTTTGAGAGACAGAGAGAGACAGAGTACAATCAGGGGAAGGGCAGAGGGAGAGAAAGAGAGAGAGAGAGACAGAATTTGAAGCATGCTCCAGCCTCTGAGCTGTCAGTACATAGCCTGATTGGGGCTCAAAACCACGAACTGTGAGACCATGACCTGAGCTGAACTTGAACGCTTAACTGACTGAGCCACCTAGGTGTCCCAGGTCTTTAATGATTTTAATATGATTGATATATTAAGTTAGTTTTGGGATGTCAGACTAACCTTATATTTCTCAGAAAAACTTCACTCAGTCATGGTGTATAATTCTTTTTATATTTTGCTGGTTCACTTTATAAACATTTTGTTAGGGATATTAATAAAGGATAGTGGTCTATGATTTTCTTTTCTAGTGATGTCTTTGGCTTTGTTATGAGGGTAATACTAACCATCGTGGTAAGTGATGAATTGGTGTTATTCCCTCTGTAAATATTTGATAGAATTTATCATTGAGGCTACTGGGCCATAGGCTTTTGTGAGAAGATTTTTAATTCCTAATTCAATTTCTATATTTCCCATGGTTGTATTCAGATTTTCTATGGCCTCTTAACCCAGTTTTGGTAATTTATGTCTTTTTAGAAATTTTTATATTTTTTTCTAAGTAATTTAATGTGTTACCATAAAGTTGTCACAGTATTTCATTGTTACTTCCTTTAGTATCTGTGAGTCGGTAAAGAAACACATTCAGAGTTCAAATAATTTTTAGGTCTTCTTTGGCTTTCACTGTTTTTAATACCTTTTCACATCTCTTACGTCATGCTTATTCAACCTGAGGATTGGCAAGGAGTTTGTCTAGTTTGAATCCTCCCTAGTGTCCACTGTACCTGCAGGCATCTTTGTGCATCGATTGGGTCAACCTCAAGCCAGAAGAGTAGCAGTAGGTAAATTATGGTCCATGGGCCAAACCCATGACCTGTGCACTAAAACTGTGTATTTTTTATTATTTATTTTTTTAAGATTATTTTTTTAATGTTTATTTTTGAGAGAGATAGAGAGACAGAACACAAGCAGGGGAAGGAGAGAGAGAGAGGGGGAGACAGAATCTGAAGTAGGCTCCAGGCTCCGAGCTGTCAGCACAGAGCCCAACACGGAGCTTAAACTCACAAACCGTGACATCCTGACCTGAGCCGAAGTCGGACCCTTAACCAACCAAGCCACTCAGGTGCCCCAAAAAACTGTGTGTATTTTTAAAGTAATGAGAAGAAGAAGAAAAAAGAAGAAGGAAAAGAGGAGTAATAGTAGGAAGGGTGGAAGTCCAGAAGGGGGAGGAAAGAGGAGAAGGAGAAGGTAAAACAGATACTGTAGGTGGCCCGCAGAACACAAAATATCTCTCTGGCTCTTTCAGAAACAGATCGCCTGTCCTCCAGGTAGAGCTGTTGATCCTCCCATGTCTGTCAACAACATTGCTGGATGTGGGTGTCACCCACTGCTTCAAATTTTGAGAATCCCCTTCAGCCATCACAGAAAATCTGCCAGCCCTCGCAGCCTGTGCCACCCTGGGGGAAATGGGAGCAGTCCAGGCCAGAATGACTAGGTTCCCACTGCTCTTACCCATCTTACTCATTCAGCAGTTTTTTTGGTTTTTTAATGTTGTTATTTATTTTTGAGAAAGAGAGAGGGAGAGAGAGAGCATGAGCACAACCTGATTACTTCTACATGCTTCTCTTCAATTTCTGATTTTGCACTCTTCTTTACTTAAGAATTTCTTTAAAAAATCGCACAGGGAAAATGACTCCCCCCCCCACACCCCGACCCAATCAAATTTTTGTATCAATGAGATGGGGAGGGGCAGAGAGAGAGAATGAGACAGAGGATCTGAAGCAGGCTCTGTCTGCGCTGACAGCAAAGAGCCTGACGTGGGGCTTGCACCCGCCAACCATGAGATCGTGTGGGCTGCAGCCCACCAGCTGTGAGATCATGACCCTGGCCAAAACCATGTGCTCAACCTACTCAATCACCCAGATGCCCCTTCTTCAGCAGTTCTTTTAAGCCTCAGTGCCTCTTAACATTTGCAAACCTTTAGTCAGTTTCTAGACGACAGAAATGGATGTTTTTGTCAATTTTGCTTAACTTTCAGGCTGCTTTTTTGGAGAGGATTTTCTGACCTCACTTAGCTGTGGTTAGAAGGCCCACCTTGCTTGTAATTCATTTTAAAGAAAACTAAATGCAATACTAAAAAGAAAAAAAAGAATCAAATACTAATTTATCACTATACTATGTTCTTTGCTAAATATTTGTTAGCCAGAACAATTTGGTATATAGAAACTTGGGGATTTAAGAGCCACCAAAGCGAGTATGTTGTAACTTTATTTATTTTCAGGATTTAAAAAAGTCGTAAGATGGCAAAACTGCCCAGTGGCTGAGTCGAGCAGCGTACATTATTACAAGCCCAGACGGGCCATTCAACTGATAAATTGAAACTGGAGACTAAGTAATTGGTGGCAAATTTTCCAAAAGATCGTGTTTCTTCTAAATGTGAAATATTTAGCCAAAGCATCTTTTCTGGTAGGGAATAAATAAGTCAGCCACTGATACTGAATCCTTCTTTAGTACCATGGTTACAAAGATGGATAAACCCTTGATATGGTACGTTTATCTATCCTGTTGCCATAACTAAATTTCCTCAAAGATAATTTTCCTTCCACTCTCCTCTGGGCATCTCATATAAGAGCCAGGAAGTCCACAAAGAAAGGACCCTATGAGTTTTGAAAGCAGACAGAGTGTGGGCCTGATCCCTGGAGTTATGACACTCTCTATTTGCACAACATACTGTGGAAACTAGTTTTAAATCACATTGCTTTGTTTGTGGTTCTACTACAGTTACCTGCCCCCAAATTTCTTTCAGAAAAAAAATGAAATTATCTGTTTAAAAAATCCTCTTCTATTTTTACAAAATAATCTTTTTCTTTGCCCATCTTCATCCTCTATTCCTTGCCCCTAACCGACCCATCCCCTTATAATCTAGATGGTTGATGATCTCCTATAAAGAAATAGTCGGAACCAGCCTACAGGGTTGATGTACATTGTGAAATAAACATAAGTATATCTTATTTCATTGGCTCAGGTTTGGTTGAGTAAATGTGAGTAGAGAGAGTCTGCCTGAGGCAGATCAGGGCTCTGGAAAATGAACACCCAAATGAATGATCAAGAAATGAAGACACCAATTTTCCGGGGGAGAATTGCCAGCTGTCATACTCATGTTTGCGCAGCAAAGTAGTGAAGAAATTTGAAAGACAAGATAGCCTCAGCTATAATTTCGCTTCATTATTTTCTCCTACCAATTTATGCTCAACTGCGTGTTGTTGTTGAAGTTCAAATACTTTAAAAAGCAGAATTTACTTTCAGTTGATTTTTTTTTCTTTCAATCCACCTTTGCTGATTCTCTTTTATCAGTAAAAGTCTTAGCTATTTGATATGTTCTGCATTAAAGGCACAACCTGATTACTTCTACATGCTTCTCTTCAACTTCTGATTTTGCACTCTTCCTTACTTAAGAATTTCTTTAAAAAATAGCACAGGGAAAATGACTGCCCCCCCCCCCACACCTCGACCCAATCAAATTTGCGTATCAATTAAGACATTTGACACACAGTTTTAACAAATTTCCCAATTATGAATACAAGCACTTTGTTAAAACAACTTCTTTCTGTTTCCTCTCCAACCCTTTAGAAATTCTTCCCTGGGATTATTTTCAGTAGAAAAATGAGCAAACAATTCACCCATTACCTATACAGCATTTTTTTTTTTTGTTAACAAGCAAACCTAGAAATTTTAAGATAAATAACTGACATCCCACCTAAAACAATAAAGTATTCAAAGAAAACTTTTATATGAAATAAAAGAAAGCAATAATATTTTTGATGGTGTATGAAAGAAGTTATTTTATTTGCAAAAGTGACTTTTTAATATAGCTATCACTAAGTTTCCACTTGTTCCAGCTCACAAAAAAATAATCCTTGCTTCTTGCTAAAATAAATATCACATTGTTTTTGCTGATCTACTAATATAAAATCAGTAAAAAAGCTTTATGAAGTAAAACTTGAATAAAATTGTACAACACATTTTTATGGGATTTTACAAAGTAAAGCACAAAGAAATTAGAAACCTAGATTTTGTGGATTTTTGATCTATTATGAGTTTGCAACAAAAATTGTGTGTATGTATGTAGTATATGTATGTATATAGAGTGTATGTATAGAAGACTGATAAGATATGTCTTATCAGTCTTAAAATTCAATATGATCACCATTGTATATACATGGTTTGGTATTTTGAATGACTTGTTAAAAACAATTTTATAATTGAGGAAAACTAATATTGGATCATCAAATGTTTGAGTAAAATATGAAAATCTCAGAAAAACAAAATTTTCAGACAAGATGTTCTCTTTTAAGGTCAGTTAAGAAGAATTAAATGTAGAAAATACAGTATTTATTGAATAGCATTGTAAAAAAAGGAGGTTACTTAAGACAAAATACAAACATACACACATTTAAAAGCATTACGTCTATCCACACACTTATTTTCAAGAGGAACTTTTCATCCCTTCTTGTTTTCCAAATGAAATCTATTGTCTAGTCTCTAACTCTTGACATTTCCCCCTCATTACACCTGCAGTTGTTTGCTAGAAGACTCTTTCCAGCCAAGAGGTAAGGTGAGTGATGACATTTATGGCAGAACCCAGAGCTGCAGGCAGTGGGAGTGTTAAAACCAAAAGCAAACCCATTCTGCCACTCTCCCGCCAGTCGTGACTCCCTTCTTCTGCAGCAGATGCTTCTTACTGCCAGCCCTAGTGAAAATCTTTTCAAACTCTGACTTAGCTTTCATCCCCTTGTGTGGCCATTGGCTGTCTCTATCATCTCTCATTTCCTGCGACTAATATGCCAACTGCTAACAGTCCAGTTTCCTTCATTTGGACTCAGTCGGAATCATTATAAATATTTCATTTACTTTAAAGGATTCTAAGATGTGTATATAACAGATTTTCACTGTTTTTCTTTTCTTTTAACTGTGAGCTCTTAGAGTAGAAGTACTATGATATTGAGTTAGTCTTCCAAGAAAGTATGATTCAGGTTAATACACTACACAAACATGGGTCTGTTGCAATTTTTCTGCCTTTGCCAAAGAGCTAACTGTGTGTCCTTGGGTGAGATATTTCAACATTCTCCCCAAGATTCCTCAGCTAAAAAATGGGGATACTATAAAACATAAACTTAAAACATAGGACTTTTAGAGGCCCCACCAAAGTTATAAAATACAAATGAGAGTTGAATGCTAGTCATTGTAACAGAAACTTTCCTTTAAGATCTAACTGAATTCATAACCCTTGGAACATATAACCTATGCTAGTGATTTCTGCCTTTTAATTTTAGAATTTCTATCCGTTTTATGAAATTTCCATAGATGTCCTAACTTGAATAAATTTCCTCCCACTCTGTGGAGCAGTCACTATTTAATCATTTAAAATATTCTCTGTTCATTTTATGTTCACTTAAAATATTAACATTTGTCCAAATGGGAAAGAAAGGGGGTAAGCTCGAAGAAAAGCTGGTTTTGAACAGAAATAACATTTGGCATAAAGCCAAACCTCCAGGAGCAAGGATCCTAATTGTAATCTTAATCAAGTAACCCTCCATGAAGCATATGCTGCCAGGGGCTCACAGGAAGAGAGAAGTTACAGATAGACAATTCTTTTGGGGCTCTATTTGTAAAAAGAACCTGAAGAATTGTATCATCAACCTCCATTGTTTCAGAATGTTGAATTAAGTTCATAAAGCTTTTAATGGGAGAGCAAATATACATGAATCATGGCTTATCTTTTATCAGTGGGACCTTATTAGGGAGAGACAATTCACCAAGCTAGAGCAGCAGCATTGCCTTCTCGAAGGAGAAGGGACTCCTGCAGCCATCCGGACATCCTGAGAAATGGTTATTTTTCTGTTATTGTTCAGATTCTGGGTTGGGAATTGTGGGAAGGGAAAAATGGACTGTCAGCTCCAGAGCTTGTGAGGGTGTTAAGAGGCAGCTTAGTGAGGAAGGAGGCAGTGATCCTCGAGCCTCCCTGATCAAATTAAATCTGAGTTTATTTTGCCTTTAGTGAAACGCTCTTTGATAACATATAAAAATTCATTGGTTTTACGACAAAACTGAAGAGATTATGCCCAAATTGTGAACACCAATGGAACCTTAGGCGTCTACTGCCGGATGCTGCAGAGCCTAAACCTGGGGCTGCAAGGCAGGTGTGGAGTCCATAATGAAGTAGTGATTTAAGGTCATTGTGAGGTGAGAAGAAAACAGAACTTAAAAGGATTTTTCTCTTTTAATACTGTATTTTGCTTTCCAAGTATTGTTTTCTTTTCCTGTTTATTTGATTAGTCTATTTCCTTTGTGCTGACAAACAGAATGTTTGACAGGTACCTGAGTCCTCTGTTACTAGCATACTTCAGTGGGAAAGATTCTGCAGAAATGGTCCGCCATGTGAAAAGCACTGCCACCTACTGGTATTTATCTCAAACTGCAGCTCAGTTTAGCATAGCCGCTATGATTACATTACCCTGGGGATTACAAAACCAGACCATTCCAGAATGAATAAGAACTTTGGAGAGTTTTCAGTCATTGATTTGATACTCTAACTTTACTGCTGATGCAGAGTACAGAGAGGTTTTTCACTGGTAAGATACACATCACTTAGAAAGTAAATGTGCTCCTCTTGCCCAGAATTAGAATGTCTGCTGTTCACTTAATTAAAAAACAAAAAAACAAAACAAAAAAAACAACAACAAGTTTTTTGTTCAGGGCATTAAACTCTGTTATGTATAAGGACTTTAAAAACATTTTGATCCTACATTTAGTAATCTATAATTTTAGAAAACAACCCATATTTAGGCAGATATATTGGATAAACTCACATCTAGAGTAACCCTAAAATAGAAATATTAATTATCTCATTTAAAAGGTTGAGTTATACATTTGAATTTCTACCTTCAAAGAATTCAACTGTTTTCCTCAACATGATTTTACTTTTTCAGGGAAATCTTGCCCCAAATTTAAACACTATCAATGCCTGTATGTCTCACATGGGGAAATTCCTCAAAATCTAAGAACATTAGACTTCTCAACCTTCAATACACAGCCTCATTAGACTATTCATTTTCCAAGACTGGTAAAACCCCAAGCCATCATCTCACTGTGTCCACTATTCTAAATTATTATATCATCAACTCTTCTCACCCCTAATAAAACCTTTGCATTGAAAGTCTTACCTTAAACCAATTATTTCAAAATCTTTATAATTATCTTATCTTTACTATCCCTACTTCCAAGAGGTTACTAAGATTCTGTCAAGTTAGTGATATTCTTTATGACCATAATCAGTGAACTCAGCTTTGCCTAAGCAACAGATTATCATGATGACATTTTAAAGCAGGATGTTCAATGATAGGTAGATAGATATAGATAAATAGATGATAGATAGATGTTTGGAAAAATATTTTTGAAGCAAAGAGTTATACTTCCGAATGATGACTTTGAATTTTAGTGCCCTAAATCATTGTTGTATACCTTACAGTAAATTATAATGACAGCACATACTATAAAATTGAGACATAATGCAAAGGAAACTACTTAGGTCAGCTGACAAAGTGATATTAAAATATGCACAAAATAACATAAAAGCAAATGGAGAATAGCTTAATTGTTGTCTACAATAACTAAGTTAATTTATATTTCTCAAATGAAAATTAAATAAACACTAGGCTAAGAACACTGAAAAATATTATGGGTAATGTCCATTCACAAGATGAAGTAACAAGTCAAAATCAGAAACTCCTCTAATTTTGAAAAAAAAAAAAGATATTTGAGTTTTTGTTTTTGTTGCTGTATAATAAGTGGTCAGAACAGAAGAAAAATTTTTTCAATCATGAAAAACTGAATTTATTTCTTTACACTAATTAAAACACAGCAAATTGTCCTTTCAGAAAATCTGACCAGTTGATTTGAGTATCAGACGGTAGCATTTATTTAAATATACAGAAGAGACATCTGGAGAACCAGCAATCATCTGCCGTGAGGGGCAAGGTGATGGTAGATGCTACTGTATAAAATGCAAAACAAGCAAACAAGAAAGCACAGACATTCAAGGCATTTTTCCCAGTCATTGCTATTTAAAGACATGAAACATGATTCCAAAATAGCAAGCAAAAATTTGACAGTAAAAGAATAGTGTAGTAAAGCAAAACTATCGTCATTTCAGAAAAGTGGGATTTATTTTTTAAGTAAAATTAAAAAGAGTCATTATGTTTACCATCGTGATTATTCCGTCTTTAAGAAAAAAAGGAAAAAAATTAAAACATTTTTTTATCGTTGTGACTCATTTTTTCTCTTAAAGGCAACATGTCAGCCATACTAATGTCTTTAACTGAAAACCTTAATATTATATGGTTCTACAAGAAGGGAGGTCATGCTTCATATATACTGAAAATTAATCCTGTGGGAAAGTTTTCAAATGTCACACTATGAGAAATAACTTTAAAAAAAAACAGGCTTTGGGATTCCAAACTAGAGAAAACTTGTAATACAGAATGAGCAGTTCTTGCTGTAGAGTCTTTCATACTTTATGAATCACATGTGCGATATCATTACTAATGGCTATTTAAATCATTTCCTGGGGGAATGCTCTTACACTATGGCCTGTGGACACACTTTGATCCTTCAGTGAAAACCTTTTCTCTGTATCACAAACAAATAACTACAAAACTCTGAATGTGATGTGATTTCTTGCAGATCTCTAAGCTGAAATTTATGTTACCAGAAACTGGCATTATCTGGCCAACTTTTAAAATGTGTCTTCTGCCCAAGCAAGAGAGCTCCTTGATATAGCCAATGTCCTATTTGCAAGGCACTCATTTTCAAGCTAGCAACTTACTATTAAGTATATATTTATATTTCTCACTGTACCAGCACTTTATGTAGAAGGTTACCACAAATATAGATCACATCAGGACATTTTAAGAAAGAATTTGGGCCATTTAAAGTCCGTGGTATACCACAGAATTATGTGAATTCCTGTGGGAGCCCACCTTTCAGCAGCAACATGTATGGTTTTTGCAAATCCTGGAAATAAATGGATGACTCTGTTAGCACTTTTAGACATTCCCATCACAGAAAGAAAGAACAATTCAAATACGACTTAATTGGCAGGAGGAATCAAGGAACAAGTTAATGCTCCTTTTCACCAGAATTGTCCAGGAAAAACAAGTTATTTTCTACCTTTGAACTTATTAATCATTAAAATAATAGATCATCACGCTTGCTCTTAAATTGAAGAGTAGGCAAACTTCAAATCATTGTTTTGCCAAAATTGTTCAATGCTGAGCATAGCATCAGGAGCTTCAAAGTCTCCATTTCATCCTCAAGTATTTTACAAAGTTTTGCTGCAGGCACAACAGAAGCCTTAGGCATGGTTTTCTGGCAGACACACTGATGACAGCAAGATGGTAATTTTGTGGACGGAACTTGCGACATAAGAGGAGAGAGGTTATTTAGCCCAGAGGGTAGCAGGTAGGAGCAGGACACCCCAGGAATGCAGTTTCAGAATTGACCGGGAGTGAAGTTCTCAACAAGCTGGAGTTACAGGCAAAGGAGTGAGGTGGGAGAGGGGCACATGCATTGGCTTGAATCTTGCAGCGTGTTCATCCTGGGTGCGTAGCATTATCAGGAAAAGGGAAACAGTATCTCACATCTCTTTTCCTCTTTTGTTAGAAATCCCTACTCTGCAGAAGCAAATGGTGGTGCGTTCACACTGGAAAACTCAGCAGCATTTACAAGTAGCGTATTATCACTTCCTTTGGTGCTCATTATACTAACATTAATCATTATAAATTCTTTTGGTGTGACAGTATTTCCTCTTCTTTGATCCCATAAGAAAACCTCAAGCAATGGGTCATTTGCCAGACAAACCAGTGAAGAGGGTTGATTTATTTATTTTTCCCTCTTTCTGGTCATGAATGATTTGAAATGAAGACTTCCCGAGACTAAGAAGTAGGTACGATGACAGTCTGAACCGTGTCAAACCTTAATTCCTGTCCTAATATTAGCCAAATTGAACCATCATTAGCATTTGGATTTAAGTTCTACCAGATGACAGTAGCGTATACACAACTAATTAAGAATTTCTTTCAGTAGCTGGTGTATATAAAAATTTTTCTTGTGTTTAATGATGTTTACAACCTTGTTTAGGTGAGCATAACATTATGTTCTGTATTACATTTCCTATTAAGTTCAACAGCTTTCTCCTCCTTCCACTCCATATCTTGTTCTCATAATAATAGGACACATAGTTCAAGGCATTAAAACTAGTTCATGGTGTTAGACAGTTTTAAGGAATCCTAGTTTGATAGCTAAAGAAATAACGCTGGAGTACCTAAAATGATCATTTTACATCACGGTCCATTTATTTAAATTAGCTTAGTTTTAAACAAAGAAATGTTGAAGTTTAAGCTGCTTTATTCTTTCAGAAAAAAGGATACCTCTATTCTTTCTTTACACAGATCTTAGGAATTTCCTAATAGTTTCATCCTAGAAGACACTTTGCACTTAGCAGTTTTATTTATTATTATTACCTGTCTTTAAGAACTGCTTGCTGCTAACTGTTACAAATGCACGATAAAGTTTTCTTGTTATTATCTAGCTGCAGTGTTGATTAAGGTACTTAACAATGTGGATGCACACGTCGTTGGCAGTGAAGAAATAAATATTGTCCACTTTGATTTGGATGTTTTGCTATTGTTCATTTTTCAAAGAGCAAATCACTAACCACCGTGCTGCTTGGGTAGTCCAGGTGTTTTATTAGTTTGTTTTTTAGTTTCAAAGGTTTTGGCTGATTTTTTTAAAAAATTGAGCGATTTTACTCTGCTTCAATAAAGTACTGCACAATCACAATGCGAATTAAGGACTGAAATATTATGCATTGATGGAGGTTAAACAACTAGACATTTATGCCTATATATCCCAGATATGAGTCATGGATGATTAGTTAAAATGTCTTTTATAACACCGCACTGGTTTTATAGAAGTCACTATCAATAATTGGGAATATGAATAACCCTGTATACTGTCAAAAGGGAAGCAAAAATAAATAAATAATCTTTGAGAGGTCAGGATTCATTTATTGTTTCATTTTTTTAAATTAAAATTCTTGGATACTGAATACTACTTTCAGGCTAGATCCTGGGAACAAATATAGCCCTTGCTTTCATGGATCTCATAGTCTATAGAAGTGATACATTTTAACCAACTAATAAATCATACAAATTATGTAGTTTAAGGTGGGATCCAAAAAAGTGATGAGGGTTAAGTCAGACAAATAGCAAGGGAAAGATTATTCCAGGCAAAGGAGCAATTCCCCAAAGTCCTGAAAGAAAGAAATTACAAAGATGAGAGTGTAGAGTAGACAAGACTGAAATATAAAAATTAATGAATGTATGTATATATTTAAAAGTTATAGGTTTATTAAAAATTGAGAAATATTACAGATTATTTCCCTATACTCCAAATCAGTCCTACTATGTATATTAACATCCTACATTAGTATGGGACATTTGATGAGCTAATGTCAAATTCTTATTAGCTAAATTTCACAGTTTATTAAGACTTCCTTAGTTTTTACCTGATGTCCATTTTGTGTTCCAGAATTCTATCCAGGATACCAAATTACATTTCTTTGTCTTGTTGCCTTAGGCTCCTCTCACCTGTAACAGTTTCTCAGACCTTCCTTATTTTTGACGACCTGAACAATTTCAAGGTGTACTATTCAGGTATTTTATAGCATGCCTTCTACTGGAATGTTTCTGACGTTTTTCTCATGACTAGACTGGGGTTATGTTTTTTGGGAGGAGGTTCATGCAAGTAAAGTGCTAAGTTTTGATCACATCTCATTATGGGCATTTACTCTCAACGTGATTTAGTATTGTTGATTTTGACTTTGGTCACTGGACTGAGGTGGATTTGTCATTTTTTCTTTTTCCTCTGTAAAGTTACTCTTCTCCCACCCCCACTTTCCATAATCGACCGTTTGAAAGGCAGTCTTTATGTGCAGCTCACACAGAGGAGAGGATGTTATACTTCACCTCCTTAAGAGCAGAGTAGCTGCATAAATTATTTGGAGTTATTCTGCATAGGAGATTTGTCTCTACTCCCTCATTTATTAATTTATTTAGTCCTTTATATCAACAGGTCTTCATGGACACTTATTTTATATGTTGGGTTATAATCTAATACTACTTTACTTATGGTATTGCTCAAATTGTTCCTGCTTTGGCCATTGGGAGCTCTTTAAATTGATTTCTTTGTCCCTTTATCATGTGCCCACAATGTGGGGTTTCATTTTGGGCACAGGAGATGCTTCTTTAGCTTCTGTCACTACAAGATGCTCCAGGCTCATCCTGTATATTTCCTGCCACAGTGCTAGAATAAACCATTTCCCCCCCAAATCTCTGGTTCCTTTATTGGAGAAGGTGCTGGAAAGCAAGATCTGAGTGCTAGATGTATTCACTGCTACTGGAGTGCTATTTCTTTTAGATCCCCTTAGCTGACAGAGCACAGAAATATATGGATGTATCCTGATGCGTTTATGTAGGGATATGTATGTATTTAAATCAGCTCAACATGACTTTACACTGATGTTGCCAACTCTGATCCACTAACACATGGCTCATTCTAACGTCCTCTTGCTTATCTGTAAATTTTCACCCCAGCTGTAAGAAACCTGACTTCCCTCCCACGATCCATCTACACAGATGTTCAATTCCAGCAAGCATGTGTAACGTACAGAATTGTTAAAGTATACCCTCGTGGGGAACAACTTTATCAACCAGAGTAAAGTGCTTATGTGCTGTTCCTTTTCCTTTAGTCTTACAGACTCCACTTAGTTCCAAAGATACTTAGGTCAGCACCTTCTCCCCACCCTCACACATCAGCGAGGTAATGTCATATGTTTATAATATGGTTGGATTTTCTTCTCATATTATACATTTATTTCTGGGATCCCTGGCCTCCTATTTTTTTTTAATGTGCATTCATTAAGGTCCATTCTTCGTGCTATAAAATTTTTTGAGTTTTAACAAATGCATTTCTATCCACCCACGATTACAGTATCCTACGGAATAGTTTCACCATCCTAAAAATCCACTGTGCTTTGCTGATTCACCTTTCTTCCTCCCCCTGGAAACCACTGATCTTGTTACTGCTTCTGTAGTTTTGCCTTTTATAAATGCCACATAATTGGAGTCATGTAGGCTTTCAGACTGGCTTCCTTCACTAACAGTACCCTTTTAAATTTTCTTTGTGTTTTTTGGTGTTTTAATAAACTTGTTTCTTTTTATCACTGAATATCATTCGATTGCATGGGCCCAGCACATTTTGTTTATCCATTCACCTACAAAAAGACACTTAGGTTTTTGGGTGTATATAAGTTTTGAACTAAAATGGGGCACAGTTACTGGATTACATGGTAAGAGTATGCTTACCTTTGTAAGATTTTGCCAAATTGTCTTCTAATGTGTCTATGCATTTTTTCATTCATCCAAGAAGTGAACGGGAGTCCCTGTTGCTCTTGCATCCTAACAAATTTGGTAATGTGAGGCTTTTGATTTTTGTTATTAGCCACCCTAGTAGACATCCCATTGCTGTTTTATTTTTTTTTTAATTAATGTTTATTTATTTTTGAGACAAAGACAGAACATGAATGGGGGGAGGGTCAGAGAGAGAGGGAGACACAGAATCGGAAGCAGGCTCCAGGCTCTGAGCTGTCAGCACAGAGCCCGACGCGGGGCTCGAACTCATGAACCACGAGATCATGACCTGAGCCGAAGTCGGACACTTAACCGACTGAGCCACCCAGGCGCCCCCCCATTGCTGTTTTAAATCACAGTTCCTTAACGACATGTTTGAGTGTCTTTTCATATGTTTAGTTGCCATTTCTTTGGGGGGAAGTATCTATTCAGATACTGCTTCTATTTAAAACTTTTTTTCTTATTGCTGAGTTTGGTTTTTGTTTTTAAGTTTATTTATTTTGAGAGAGAGAGAGGGAGCACGGGAGGGACAAAGAGAGGGAGACTGAGCTCATGAACTGTGAGATCATGCCTGAATTGAAATCAAGAGTTGGATGCTTAACCAACTGAGCCACCCAGGGCCCCTGTCTTACTGTTGAGTTTTAAGAGTTCTTTGCAGATTTTAGATACAGGTCTTTGTTATGATATCTGTTTTTGCAGTTTTTTTTTTTCTTAGTCTCTGGCATGTCTTTTCATTCTCTTGACTGTCTTCAGGGAGCAGAAGTTTTAAATCTTAAAGTCCTACTTACTTTTTTTTCCTTCATTGATTATTCTTTGGTGCTTCATTTAAAAACTTCAAGGTAACATAGATTTTTTAAAATAAACTTCATTTTATGGAGAAGTTTTAGGTTCACAACAATATTGAGCAGAAGACACAGAGATTTCCCATATACTCCCTGTCCCTACATATGCATAGATTATCGTCTCCCACCAGAGCGGTACATGTGTTACAGCTGATGAACCTATAGTGACACATCATCATCACCCAGAGTCCATAGTTTACATTATGGTTCACTCTTGGTGTTGTATATTCTATGGGTTTGGGTGCACCTATAGTGATAAATGCCCATCATTACGGTGCTATGCAGAGTGGTTTCACTGCCCTTAAAATCCTCCAGGCTCTGCCTATTCACCCCTCACTCCCCACCCCCTAGCAACCACTGATCTTTTTATAGTCTCCATAGTTTTGTCTTTTTAAAAATGCCATGTAGTTAGAATCCTGTAATATGTAGCCTTTTCAAATTCAATTATTTCATTTAGTAAAATGCATTTAAGAGTCCACATGTGTTTTTATGACTTGATAGCATGTTTCTTTTTAGCACTGAATCATATTTTATATTCTGAATGTGATGAGGTTTTTTGGGGGTGATAGTGGGGTTCGTGGGGTCCAGAGCCGACGGCCAAGAAAGAATTCCTGAAGACGTTTTTGATGCAAAAAAGTGGCTTTATTAAAGTACGGGGACGGGACCTGTGGGCAGGAAGAGCTGCCCCTGACCATGAGGAGAGACTGGTTATATAGGACCCAGGTGGGGGAGGTAAAGTCCAGGGGAAGTTTCCAATGAGATTTTCATATGCTAAAGAAGACTCCCAGGATACTGGAGGCCTAGCTATCCTCAAGCTAAGGTTGTTTTTCCCTCTAGCAAAGCATTAGCATTAAGACAATAGGGAGTTCCTGGAGAAACTTTTTGCTCTGCCTGCCTCAAGTATTGTCAATGGGCTGCAGGTCATAAGGAAATTGAGTTCCATCTGCCATTTCCTTCTGCCTTTTTTCCCCCCACATCAAATGTATTGCAATTTATTTATCCATTCACCTACTAAAGGACATTCTGGTTGCTTCCAAAGATGGAAATTATGAATAAAACTGCCATAAACATCCATGTGCAGATTTTTGTGTGGTCCCATGTTTTTCAACTTCTTTGGTTAAATGCTAAGTAGTATGATTGCTGAGTTGTATGGTAAGAGTATGCTTAGCCTCATAAGAAACCATCAAACTGTCTTTTAAAGTGACTTTATACTTTTGTGTTCCTACTAGGAATGAATGGGAGTCCCTAATTCGCCACATTCTTGTCAGTATTTGGTGTTGTCAGTATTCTGGATTTTGACCATGCTAATAGGTATGTAGTGATATCTCATTGTTGTCTTAATTTGCATTTCCCCAAAAATATATGACGTGGAACATCTTTTTATATGCTAATTTGCTCTCTGTGTATCTTCCTTAGTGAAGTACTGTTAAGATTTTGGACCATTTTTTAATTGGATTGTTTGTTTACTTACTGTTGAATTTTAACAGCTCTTTGTATAATTTGAGTAATAGTCTTTTATCAGATATGTCTTTCGCAAATATTCTTCCAGTTTTGGCTTATGTTTTTATTCTTTTGAGTGACATAGAGGTTTCTCCTGTGTTTTCTTCTAGAAGTTTTATAGCATTTTGTTTTATGTTTAGATTGAAGATCCATTTTGAGTTAACTTTGTGAAAGATTATTTTTTTGCATATGGATGACTAATTTTTCCAGTTCCATTTGTTAAAAAGATTATTCTTTCACCATTGAATGCTTTTGTTCCTTTGTCAGTAATCAAGTGACTATATTTGTGTGGGAAGACTGTTATATTTTTAAACAATATCACTGGACTATAATTTCATTTCATAAACTTCTCTGGAGTTAAGTGTGCAATTCAATAAGTAAATAAATTTACAAATTTATAGATTTATGCAATAATCACTGTAATCCAGTTTTAGAACTTTTCTTTCACTCAGAAAAGATCTCCTATGCCCATTTTCAGTTAATTCTCCCCCCCTCACCCCTAAGTCTAGGAAACCACTCATCTAATCTACTTTCTCTGTGTATAAGGTTTGCCATTTCTTGTTGGTACGAACGTTTGCATACAAGTTTTTATGTAGCTGTATACTTCATTTCTTGGTATAAATTCCTAGGAGTAGAATTGCTGGTTGATATGGTTTGGGTTATATTATTATTTTCAATTTTTTTATTATTGTCATTATAATAGGTATGAAGTAGTTTCTCAGGGTGGCTTTAATTTGAATTTCCCTGATTGACTAATGACTAAGGCATCTTTTCATATGTTTATTAGCCATTCCTATTCCTTCTTTAGTGAAACTCTATTCAAATTTCGCTCACTTTTGACTGAGCTATTCATCTTCTTACAGATTTGTAAGAGTCTTTTATATATACTGGAAAAAAGTCCTTTATCAGGTATATGATTTGCAAATATTTTCTTCCTGTCTGTAACTTATCTTTTCATTTCCTAATAGTGAGTTTTGAAAGCATAAAAGTTTTTAATTGTGATGAAGATCAGTTTGTCATTTTTTTTTCTTCTATGGGTTGTGTGTTTAGTGTCACATCAACCCAAATTCACAAAAAAATTTCTTCTTGTTTTCTTCTAGAAATTTTATAATCTTAGTTTTCACATTTAGGTCTATTTTTCATTTTCAGTTAGTTTTTGTGTATTGTGGGAGTAGAGTATCTAAATTCCTCTTGTTGCATGAAGTTTTCCAGTTGTTCTAACACACTTTGTTGAAAAACCATCCTTTCCCCGTTGAATTACACTTGCAAAAAATTCATTGATTTTATATGTAAGAGCTTATTTCCGGATTCTTAAACCTATTTCATTGGTTTTTATTTCTATATTTATATAAGAATTACACCTTCTTGGTTACTATACCTTTATAGAAATATTGAATTCAGATATGTAAGTTCTTTGGCTTTATTCTTATTTTTCAAAATTGTGTTGCCTTTTGACCTCACCAGATTTATCTTCCTCAGAGCTCTCTGTCACTACTAATGACCCTACCATTCATGCAATTTTCAGACCAAACTATTTCTTTTTTTTTTTTCTGTAATACTTCATGATTAATTCATCAAAAATCTTGAGAGCTCTACATGACAGATTATAAAGGCCAAGAGTGGAAAGAATGGATACTGGGAGATTAATTAAAAAGCAAATGTAGTAGTTCCTGAAGAAGAGGATATGGTTCTCACAGGATGGTAGGAGTAAGATGGAGAGAAGGGAGTAGATTTGAAATTATTTTGGCAGTTAGAACCACCATGATTTGTAATACACTGAATATGGACAAATGGGACAGCCAGAGACTTTTACTGAGATAGGAAAACTAAATAAAGGATGGGTTTGGGAGAAAGTTCCGGAGATGGACAATATTTAAATATTACACACTTTAAATATTAAATCTTTTGTGTGAACCCTTCAGAATCAAATTCTGTAACTCAAAGCAATGGTCATTTTCATAGACTCCCCTTTTTCAGTCTCTTAGCAGTAGATGACACAGCTCATCAGATTTTCCCCTTCTCTATGAGATTTCTTCATTTGGTTTAAACTTTTGGGTTTTTTCCTATCCCATTAGTATCTTCTCCATTTCTTTTGATGGATCTTTCTCCTCTTCATCTAAATAATCTAAATAATGGACTACTCAAGTTTTGGGGTTTTTTTTTCCCCTTATACTTTGATTTTCTCTGTCTTTACTTATCCTCTAGCTGATAGCATCCAGTCTTATAGATTTTAATTCTACTACTAATGTGATAACTGCCCAACTGATGCCTCCAGTCTTAACTTTCACCTGACCTACAGAATTGTGCCTTCAACCCTGCTTATATGTCTGACAGGCAGCTTACATATAATATTAAAGTCTGAACTCACAATTTCCTCACCAGTTTCTCCCCATCTGAATTCACTTCTTCACTGCTTCCCCTCAGTAAGTGGCACCACCATTAATCAAGCCAAAGACATGAGAGACATCTTTTTTCTCTCTTTCTGTCATGTCTAATGGCTAATCCAGTGGAATCTTATGGACATGATTTTCAAAACATCAATTATATGCCAGCACTTAACATCATATCTACCATTACTACCCTCGTCCAAACCACTGTTATTTCTACCCTACTTTTACTTCTCCCACTCTTATTTCTTTAAAATATATTTCCTGTAGAACAATCACAGTGATATGTACAAACTTACATCAGACATACTGCTTCCTGGCCTAAGACCATTCATTGGCTCCTCCCCACTTAGAGTTAAAACCAAAATCTTTACATGGCTCACAAGGTACTGCGTCATAAGGACCTTATTTCATCTCTGGTCAAATTTTACTACATCACCACCCTTCTTCCTTTGCTCTGGCCACTCAGACCCTCTCAAGCATAGCCTGCTCCCGGTTCACAGCTGTGTAATGACCTTCAAGTGTGCCTGGCCATAGAAGGTAGTTATTGATAACTAAATAGTGATGCTATTATTAAACACAACCATAACCAACATTAACTTATTTTTCATACCAGAGTATTAGAAGCCATAAACTAGGGGAAAATGAGGGAAAGAAGAGGTGAAGCTAGAGAAAGATACAGTACCAGTAATAATATTTAATAAGAAGTAGTAATATCTTATAAGTAGTAACATCTAATACAGAAATTATGTAATTATGGTGTAATAAACACCATAACTGAAAAACCAAAGCCTTGATAATAATTAATGCCCCTGTACCTCATAGCAGGCACGAGTGCTCCTGTGCAGAATCATTGACAGGCACAAGGCTCTCTGAATCATTAAGAGGAAGTTGAAAGACATTGAATCACATCAAGAAAGCAAGAAGGCAGCTTAAAATGATTTAGGAGAAAAAAACCACATTTTATAAATTCATTTAATTCTAATAATTTCACTACTTAAAAAATTGACTTTGCTTATTTGGAGAATTCAGTTTAGTGAAATAATTAATTTCCTAGTGATGCTGAGTGTTGCCCTGCCCCGGTCTCCTTAAGATATGTAATTGGGGAACTTTTTATCAGTTTCACATAAAGAGATTCAAACTAAATAATAATTTTGTAGTTAGCATAAAATCAATATTTTGCTTTCTAAATAGAGTATTGCTGTTATTTTACTCTATAAAGATTTTCTTCAAAAAAGTAAAATAAACCAACTTTACCTTTTGTTAAAATAGTTTATGCTCATTGTGGAAATGTAGAAAGAATAGAAAAAAAATCACCTGTGTTCCTCCAGCAAAAGACAAAACACCATTAAACTATATGTGTGTCATGTCAGTATTTTTTTTACATAATTATTTTCTTCCAAAACTCCTCAGATTACTTGTTTTTCTTATTGAGAGAAATTAAAATTATTATCTTTTGTTTATCTGAACCCATGCAACATCTCAATAACGTACTTAAAAAAAATAAATCCTCTCAATATCCCACAGGATATTGTTAATACCTTTGTTTATCTAAGTTGTATCTCCTTTGTTGATCTAACAATGTCTGTAGTGTGCTTTATTAGAAATATTTTAACAACAAAATTCTCTTTATTAAAAAAATAAAACTAATAGCACATAACATTTGAATTACAGCATTAAAATATTTGTAATGGAAAAACTTAAACAAGTATGAAATAGAAGTACCTGCTATTCATAACAGTCACATCTCTAAAACAAACAAAAAAACCCCATGTAATTCCAATTTAAAATGTATTAAAGCTATATGTTAAGATCCAAATGAAATGCGTATACATTGCTTTAAAGTATTGTAATTTAATAGCTATGTATACTGCCAAAACTGTAGAAAGGATTCAGTAATTCATGACAAAAGTGAAATACTACATGGCCATTCAAATTAAATATTTTATTTGTTTTCTGAAAGGCATTCTAATTCTGCAAATAAAATTAAATCGATGTAACCTATTTACATATACAGAA
The DNA here is from genome assembly GCF_046562875.1 of Panthera onca. Classification (NCBI taxonomy): domain Eukaryota; kingdom Metazoa; phylum Chordata; class Mammalia; order Carnivora; family Felidae; genus Panthera; species Panthera onca. The sequence goes on from NC_138342.1 coordinate 186,643,618, forward strand.
ATGCTTTACCAAGCTTTTACTTCCCAGAAATCTTAACTTTTTTACATTTTTATAGCACTCTCTCCTTGATATGCATTTGTTTTCTAAGCTTATTTGAGTAAGTTCAAATGGGTAAACTATAGCAATAATCAGAACTGTAGGGGATAATTATTTACTTAATCTCTCTTTTTTTTAAGTTCATTTATTTTTGAGAGAGAGAGAGAGTGAGTGAACAGGGGAGGGGCAGAGAGAGAGAGGGTGAGAGAGAGAATCCCAAGCAGGCTCTGCACTGTCAGCACAGAGCCCAGTGCAGGGCTTAAACTCACAAATCATGAGATCATGACCTGAGTTAAAATCAAGAATCCAACACTTAACTGACTGAACTGCCCAGGTGACCCTACTTACTTGATCTCTTAAGTAATTTTACATGTAAAAAGCATCTTCAAGGTCATCTAGGCTCATCAGTTTTTTTTTAGAACCTCTTTCTATGAGGTCCCTGATAGATGGTCATCCAGCTGGGAGTTTTCTAGTGACTGAGAACTCACAAGTCATTCACTCCATAATTATATTCATTCTTCCATTATTGATTCAGTTAACCAGTATTCACTGCATATCTACCATTTGCTTGTCAATACACTTGACACTGAATACATAAAGATGAGTAAACCTGAAGAAACATGAACACTATTAGAATGTTTTGTTTTGATTAAGCTTATAAATCTCTTTTTGCCGCTTCTCTCTTCCTGATTGTAAAGATCGTAGCTGTGAAGAATAATCCTAATATTTCTTTGTTACTTTTGAAATGTTTCTATTAAAAAAAGACAGGAAAAGAAGCAAACATAAAATAAATTTGTGTTCTTAGAGTTCTACAAATATTGACGTAGTCATGGCTCCCTTTACTTTCTTTCTAAAAATCATGCACACAAGCACAATGCATACACCTTACATTTCTGGGTTAAAATCATCATTAATTTCTTCATGTGACAGAGTTCCCCAAAGAGTTACTATATTTAAAATTACCTTTTGTCTAAAAATGTCTCTAATATGCTTTTAAATTTGGTACCCAAAATTAAAAAGGTAACCATTGCCTTTTAAATATGGTAACCAGAACTAAACAAAGATTTCCAGCATAGACTAAGAAAACAGGTGCCTCTGTATACTTATGTTTTCAACACTAGTAGCAGAATTTAAGTTGCAGTCATTTTGGAAGAGAGGGAAGGCCAGCCAATCACACTACTGACTTATATTGAGATTGTTTTCTGCATATAAAGTACTATGTTTTGTTCCTAGGGACTATTGATAAACTAGAATTTTTTTTTTCTTTTTACTCCTTGGCAAGATTTTTATCATTTCTATATTTCATTTCATTGTTTTAATCGCATCATTTTAGCCCTTTGCACTTCTGGAATAACGGTTTTGTTACTGGATGTGTATACAGTTCGTTATGCTTCCTCGATTTCAATGATGTATAAATTTGATACTTTCTATAAGTTACTGATTTATAAAAATGTGAACTCAGTCAGGACCACGGGAAAAATCTGAGAAGAAAAAAAATAATGAACCAATAATTAACCCTGAACTTGATAATGAACTTCAACTTGATAATGAACCAACAATCATTTTGTCTCACAAGCCACAAGAAGACCTCAGTGTCCACATTTTTCAGTCTTTATATTAAAATCTTCAAGTTTTGATAACCTGAAGCAGGTAATATTTCCAGCATTTTCTTTATGGATAAGTCCAGTTACCCTGTTTAAAAAGGAAACTGTTGTTTGATAAAATTTCTCAGGCAACCCTTGCTAGATCATTACTATTATTATTATTATTATTATTATTATTATTTTACTTTTTTTGTCAAGTATTAATGGACATCATCTTTGATAATCTGTTCTGGAATGTCATCAAGGATATATCTATATTCTATTTACTTCTTTAACATTTATTTACAATAAATACAATTTTATATGGAATGATTTCTATAAGAAATTACATACTTAGATTTTTTTGTAACTGGAAGAAGATAGGATTAGATCATCTAATCCATCTCATTTTAAAAATGAATAAATTGAGGCATAGAGAAATACATTTATGTCAGTGTAAATCTAATTATGCATTTCATTTAGTGAGGTCCTTCACCATTTGCCAAGGACAATCCTAATTTACTCAAAGAAGTTAACTTGCAAGTTGAAGATACCCTCGGAATTTCCAGATATGACTTTCCATCATTATGAAGTTGAGCATATTTCATAACTACAGTCAAGGGAGTTTATGAATGGCCTGACTCCATCTATTCCACATAACTTACATTAATAAGAATTAGCATTAGATGAGAAAGGGATAAATTGGATACAACCATTACATTAAGTATAATATACCAAACTGTTGCCCTTCTGTCTATTACTGAAGGACAGACCAAGAAAAGACTGAGATTTCTGTGAGGTGATCTGAAGGGCAGACTCAAAGTTACTGATGCTTCTGGGATATAAACTTGTCATAGAAAATGTAAGGTTTTGTCTGAAAATAATTTGAATTTTGCAGAACCTGTTTTCTGAGGTTTCAAATCGGCATTAACTATATCATATTTTTAGCAATCAAAATTAAAACACTGTGGCAATTTCTTTCTGCCTTTCTTAAATTTATTACATTATTATTACAAAAGTATTTTTTTGAGAAAGAGAGAGCCATGTGGGGTAGGAGCAGAAAGAGAGAGAGGGAGAGAATCCCAAGCAGGCTCTCGCTGTCAGCACAGGGTCGGACACAGGGCTTGATCCCAGGAACTGTGAGATCATGACCTGAGCCGAAATCAAGAATCGGATGCTTAACCGACTGAGCCACCCAGGGGCCCCAATGTGATTCATTTTTTAAAATGAAGATAAAACACGAGTAAATAAGACAAAAAGACACAGTCCTTAAAATGTGAATTCTCTTGTGTCTCTAAGTGTACTTCTTTCTGCAAGCACCAGGCTTTGTGTTTGTCGGGCCAGGTCTACTGACAGAGCAAGGAGGACGGAGGTCTTTCTCTCATCTTGAATCAATCCGCACAGCTATTCCTGGTCCCTTGGAAACTGTGTGAGCTTCCACTTTGCTTTGCTTCTACAAAACTGGTTTGAAAAATGGGTTTAGAGCTGTGAGTGAGTGGCATTCTGGTGGTCAGAAAGGTAGCCTCTTGGAAAGAGACTAGTACAGAACTTCAAGATTAATTTTTATATTCATAACTACAATAACAACAATTATTTAGTGGCTTCCTACATGCCAGGTCTCATTTTTATTATATTTTAAAAATTTCACAGTCAAGAAGTGAATGCATTCTCACTGTAAATTATTCAGTCATCACACATAAAATTCAACCCCCATTTGTATGCCGGTCCCCCACAATTAACCACTATCTTCATGTATATAGTTTACACATGTTCTACCAATATGCTTTATATATTATGCATCTGTATATATAAATTCTTTATCATATTACTTTGTATTGTGGACTTTATGTGGAATTAGTTTTTATGTATTGTTCTTCAATTTATTTTTAAGTTTAACAGTATGACTTTGAAAATTCTTTGGCAGTGTATATAGATATACCTTGTTCCTTTACTAAACAGTTGTACTGAACCATGAGCCATCATTTATGGCATTTAGAGGTTCCTTCACTTCTCCAGTTATAAGCAATCTCTTTTTACAAGATTAGAGTATTGTCTAGGGCAGACCCTAAGAAATAGAATTGTTGAGTCAGGGTATATACTTTTTCTTTATGGTCTTAAATACAATTTTATGGTTTTCTTTATATAAGACTCACGTTTTTCTCATTAGATTTATTCCTAAGTTAGTATGTGTGTTACTAGTGTGATTGGGCATTTTTACTTATATTTTCAAATTAGCTATTGCTATTGTTACTGATTTTTGTCTGTTTTTATTTTGTGTGGTGAGCTGGCTGAAGTCACTTAGTTTGTCAGTCAATTTTCTTGACTTTTGTAGGTATATCTTTTTCTTTGTTTCCAATGATTCTTTCACTTATGTATTTATTTTGTATTTTATTTGGAAGGACTTCCAATATAGTGTCAGATAGTGGCACTGATGATAGAGGGTATTCATATCTTGTTTCTGGAATATTTATTAAGAATACATCTAATGTTTCTTGAGAAGTATGATATAGATTAAATTACTGTATCTACTGTATCTTTGTCAAGAAGTTGCCTCCTACTTCTTGTTTGCTAAATTTGTTTGCTGGTTTATTTGTTTGTATTTAGGAAAAAGAGTGGATTTTTCATCCTACTCTTATTGAGATATAATTGGCATATAGCACTGCATTATTTTAGGGTGTATAACATGATTTGATATATATGTATATCGAAAAATAGTTACCACAATGATGTTAGTTAACATCACCTCACATAGTTACCATATTTTTTCTTGCCATGAATACTTTTAAGATCTACTCTCTTAGAAAATTTCAAACATACACCAGTATTGTTAACTATAATTACCATGTAATTTACATTAATGTAATGTAATGTAATGTAATGTAATGTAATGTTACATTACATCCCCAGAACTTACTTATCTTATAAATGAAAGTTTGTATGTTTTGACCACCTTCACACATTTCCTTGACCCCTACCCCTTATCTCTGGCAATCACCAATCTGTTCTCTGTATCTGTTTGGTTTTTGTGGGGTTTTAGAAGATTTTTACGTATAAGTGAGATCATACATCATTTGTCTTTCTCTGTCTGACTAATTTCATTTAGCATAATGCTCTCAAGTCAATCTATGTTGCCACAAATGACAAGGCTTCCTTCTTTTTCATTGCTGAGTAATATTTCATCACACGCGCGCACGCGCGCGCACACACACACACACAGAACTGGGGGTACAGATACCTTTTTGAGATAGTGATTTTGTTTTCTTTGGATATATGAGAAGTGGAATATCTGGGTCATATGGTAGTTATATTTTTAATATATATTTTTGAAGAAGCTCTATACTGTTTTCCATGGTGGCTTCACCAACTTATAATCCTATCAATAGTGCAGAAAGATTGAAGAGGATGGATTTTGTCAAATAATGCTCTAGAATTCATATTTCTTAGACTCATAATGACTATGCCAGGCCAGAGTGTGAAGTGAGGTTCAAAGAGATTAGGTAGAAGGGTAGAACCAGCATCATGAATACTAGAGAAAAGGTGGAAGCTCTTAGGAATCAAAGGAGACCAAATAAAGGAAACTCAATTTTTCTCTTCTTTCTGACCTCTCTGATGGCTCTGTGAAAAGTTGCAGATGCCACTGTAAGGGGACTGGCATCTTACAACCCAACTCCATGCCATTTGAGTCAAAGCCTCCATGATTATATCCTAGCCCAGAGTTACAGAACCATGTAGGTGTGAGTAGAAAAAAAATATTCATCAGTGTGAATTGCTCTTTGCAATCAGACACATCCCGAGTCTGATATTTCTTGTCCTTGCTGTTTGCTGAAACTAAATGGATGAACTCTTGTAAATCACATCAGCCAAATTTCCTTCCAGGCCAATTTGGCAGCTGTCATATAGATATAATTGCAGAGCTCATTTGAGTAAAAATGTATTATTAACTAAGATTTAAATGGGTTGGGGGTTCCGGAAGATGGCGGCGTAGGAGGACGCGGGGCTCACAGCGCGTCCTGCCGATCACTTAGATTCCACCTACACCTGCCTAAAGAACCCAGAAAACCGCCAGAGGATTAGCAGAAGGGAGTCTCCGGAGTCAAGCGCAGACCAGAGGCCCACGGAAGAGGGTAGGAAGGGCGGCGAGGCGGTGCGCGCTCCACGGACTGGCGGGAGGGAGCCGGGGCGGAGGGGCGGCTCGCCGGCCAAGCAGAGCCCCCGAGTCTGGCTGGCAAAAGCGGAGGGGCCGGACAGACTGTGTTCGACAGCAAGCGCGACTTAGCGTCTGGGAGGTCATAAGTTAACAGCTCTGCTCGGAAAGCGGGAAGGCTGGAGGACAAAGAGAGGGAGAGCTGCTGAGCCCCCGGACGGCAGAGCTCAGCTTGGCGGGGAACAAAGGCGCCAGCGCCATCTCCCCCGCCCATCCCCCAGCCAAAATCCCAAAGGGAACCAGTTCCTGCCAGGGAACTTGCTCGCTCCGCGCAAACACCCAACTCTGTGCTTCTGCGGAGCCAAACCTCCGGCAGCAGATCTGACTCCCTCCCGCTGCCACAGGGCCCCTCCTAAAGTGGATCACCTAAGGAGAAGCGAGCTAAGCCTGCCCCTCCAGCCCCCGTGCACCTTGCCTACCCACCCCAGCTAATACGCCAGATCCCCAGCAACACAAGCCTGGGAGTGTGCAAGTAGCCCAGACGGGACACGCCACCCCACAGTGAATCCCGCCCCTAGGAGAGGGGAAGAGAAGGCACACACCAGTCTGACTGTGGCCCCAGCAGTGGGCTGGGGGCAGACATCGGGTCGGACTGCGGCCCCGCCCACTAACTCCAGTTATACACCACAGCACAGGGGAAGTGCCCTGCAGGTCCTCACCACGCCAGGGACTCTCCAAAATGACCAAACGGAAGAATTCCCCTCAGAAGAATCTCCAGGAAATAACAACAGCTAATGAACTGATCAAAAAGGATTTAAATAATATAACAGAAAGTGAATTTAGAATAATAGTCATAAAATTAATCGCTGGGCTTGAAAACAGTATACAGGACAGCAGAGAATCTCTTGCCACAAAGATCGAGGGACTAAGGAACAGTCATGAGGAGTTGAAAAACGCTTTAAACGAATTGCAAAACAAAATGGAATCCACGATGGCTCAGCTTGAAGAGGCAGAGGAGAGAATAGGTGAACTAGAAGGTAAAGTTATGGAGAAAGAGGAAGCTGAAAGAAAGAGAGATAAAAAAATCCAGGAGTATGAGGGGAAAATTAGAGAACTAAGTGATACACTAAAAAAAAATAATATACGCATAATTCGTATCCCAGAGGAGGAAGAGAGAGGGAAGGGTGCTGAAGGGGTACTTGAACAAATTATAGCTGAGAACTTCCCTGAACTGGGGAAGGAAAAAGGCATTGAAATCCAAGAGGCACAGAGAACTCCCTTCAGACGTAACTTGAATCGATCTTCTGCACGACATATCATAGTGAAACTGGCAAAATACAAGGATAAAGAGAAAATTCTGAAAGCAGCAAGGGATAAACGTGCCCTCACATATAAAGGGAGACCTATAAGACTCGTGACTGATCTCTCCTTTGAAACTTGGCAGGCCAGAAAGGCTTGGCACGATATCTACAGTGTGCTAAACAGAAAAAATATGCAGCCGAGAATCCTTTATCCAGCAAGTCTGTCATTTAGAATAGAAGGAGAGATAAAGGTCTTCCCAAACAAACAAAAACTGAAGGAATTTGTCACCACGAAACCAGCCCTACAAGAGATCCTAAGGGGGATCCTGTGAGACAAAGTACCAGAGACATCACTACAAGCATAAAACATACAGACATCACAATGACTCTAAACCCATATCTTTCTATAATAACACTGAATGTAAATGGATTAAATGTGCCAACCAAAAGACATAGGGTATCAGAATGGATAAAAAAACAAGACCCATCTATTTGCTGTCTACAAGAGACTCATTTTAGATCTGAGGACACCTTTAGATTGAGAGTGAGGGGATGGAGAACTATTTATCATGCTCCTGGAAGCCAAAAGAAAGCTGGAGTAGCCATACTTATATCAGACAAACTAGACTTTAAATTAAAGGCTGTAACAAGAGATGAAGAAGGGCATTATATAATAATCACAGGGTCTATCCACCAGGAAGAGCTAACTATTATAAATGTCTATGCGCCAAATACCCGAGCCCCCAGATATATAAAACAATTACTCATAAACATAAGCAACCTCATTGATAAGAATGTGGTCATTGCAGGGGACTTTAACACCCCACTTACAGAAATGGATAGATCATCTAGACACACAGTCAATAAAGAAACAAGGGCCCTGAATGATACATTGGATCAGATGGACTTGACAGATATATTTAGAACTCTGCATCCCAAAGCAACAGAATATACTTTCTTCTCGAGTGCACATGGAACATTCTCCAAGATAGATCATATACTGGGTCACAAAACAGCCCTTCATAAGTTTACAAGAATTGAAATTATACCATGCATACTTTCAGACCACAATGCTATGAAGCTTGAAATCAACCACAGGAAAAAGTCTGGAAAACCTCCAAAAGCATGGAGGTTAAAGAACACCCTACTAACGAATGAGTGGGTCAACCAGGCAATTAGAGAAGAAATTAAAACATATATGGAAACAAACGAAAATGAAAATACAACAATCCAAACGCTTTGGGATGCAGCGAAGGCAGTCCTGAGAGGAAAATACATTGCAATCCAGGCCTATCTCAAGAAACAAGAAAAATCCCAAATACAAAATCTAACAGCACACCTAAAGGAAATCGAAGCAGAACAGCAAAGGCAGCCTAAACCCAGCAGAAGAAGAGAAATAATAAAGATCAGAGCAGAAATAAACAATATAGAATCTAAAAAAACTGTAGAGCAGATCAACGAAACCAAGAGTTGGTTTTTTGAAAAAATAAACAAAATTGACAAACCTCTAGCCAGGCTTCTCAAAAAGAAAAGGGAGATGACCCAAATAGATAAAATCATGAATGAAAATGGAATGATTACAACCAATCCCTCAGAGATACAAACAATTATCAGGGAATACTATGAAAAATTATATGCCAGCAAATTGGACAACCTGGAAGAAATGGACAAATTCCTAAACACCCACACTCTTCCAAAACTCAATCAGGAGGAAATAGAAAGCTTGAACAGACCCATAACCAGCGAAGAAATTGAATCGGTTATCAAAAATCTCCCAACAAATAAGAGTCCAGGACCAGATGGCTTCCCAGGGGAGTTCTACCAGACATTTAAAGCAGAGATAATACCTATCCTTCTCAAGCTATTCCAAGAAATAGAAAGGGAAGGAAAACTTCCAGACTCATTCTATGAAGCCAGTATTACTTTGATTCCTAAACCAGACAGAGACCCAGTAAAAAAAGAGAACTACAGGCCAATATCCCTGATGAATATGGATGCAAAAATTCTTAATAAGATACTAGCAAATCGAATTCAACAGCATATAAAAAGAATTATTCACCATGATCAAGTGGGATTCATTCCTGGGATGCAGGGCTGGTTCAACATTCGCAAATCGATCAACGTGATACATCACATTAACAAAAAAAAAGAGAAGAACCATATGATCCTGTCAATCGATGCAGAAAAGGCCTTTGACAAAATCCAGCACCCTTTCTTAATAAAAACCCTTGAGAAAGTCGGGATAGAAGGAACATACTTAAAGATCATAAAGGCCATTTATGAAAAGCCCACAGCTAACATCATCCTCAACGGGGAAAAACTGAGAGCTTTTTCCCTGAGATCAGGAACACGACAGGGATGCCCACTGTCACCGCTGCTGTTTAATATAGTGCTGGAAGTTCTAGCATCAGCAATCAGACAACAAAAGGAAATCAAAGGCATCAAAATTGGCAAAGATGAAGTCAAGCTTTCGCTTTTTGCAGATGACATGATATTATACATGGAAAATCCGATAGACTCCACCAAAAGTCTGCTAGAACTGATACATGAATTCAGCAAAGTTGCAGGATACAAAATCAACGTGCAGAAATCAGTTGCATTCTTATACACTAACAATGAAGCAACAGAAAGACAAATGAAGAAACTGATCCCATTCACAATTGCACCAAGAAGCATAAAATACCTAGGAATAAATCTAACCAAAGATGTAAAAGATCTGTATGCTGAAAACTATAGAAAGCTTATGCAGGTAATTGAAGAAGATATAAAGAAATGGAAAGACATTCCCTGCTCATGGATTGGAAGAATAAATATTGTCAAAATGTCAATACTACCCAAAGCTATCTACACATTCAATGCAATCCCAATCAAAATTGCACCAGCATTCTTCTCGAAACTGCAACAAGCAATCCTAAAATTCATATGGAACCACAAAAGGCCCCGAATAGCCAAAGTAATTTTGAAGAAGAAGACCAAAGCAGGAGGCATCACAATCCCAGACTTTAGCCTCTACTACAAAGCTGTCATCATCAAGACAGCATGGTATTGGCATAAAAACAGACACATAGACCAATGGAATAGAATAGAAACCCCAGAACTAGACCCACAAACGTATGGCCAACTCATCTTTGACAAAGCAGGAAAGAACATCCAATGGAAAAAAGACAGTCTCTTTAACAAATGGTGCTGGGAGAACTGGACAGCAACATGCAGAAGGTTGAAACTAGACCACTTTCTCACACCATTCACAAAAATAAACTCAAAATGGATAAAGGACCTGAATGTGAGACAGGAAACCATCAAAACCTTAGAGGAGAAAGCAGGAAAAGACCTCTCTGACCTCAGCCGTAGCAATCTCTTACTCGGCACATCCCCAAAGGCAAGGGAATTAAAAGCAAAAGTGAATTACTGGGACCTTATGAAGATAAAAAGCTTCTGCACAGCAAAGGAAACAACCAACAAAACTAAAAGGCAACCAACGGAATGGGAAAAGATATTTGCAAATGACACATCGGACAAAGGGCTAGTATCCAAAATCTATAAAGAGCTCATCAAACTCCACACCCGAAAAACAAATAACCCAGTGAAGAAATGGGCAGAAAACATGAATAGACACTTCTCTAAAGAAGACATCCGGATGGCCAACAGGCACATGAAAAGATGTTCAACGTCGCTCCTTATCAGGGAAATACAAATCAAAACCACACTCAGATACCACCTCACGCCAGTCAGAGTGGCCAAAATGAAGAAATCAGGAGACTATAGATGCTGGAGAGGATGTGGAGAAACAGGAACCCTCTTGCACTGTTGGTGGGAATGCAAATTGGTGCAGCCGCTCTGGAAAGCAGTGTGGAGGTTCCTCAGAAAATTAAAAATAGACCTACCCTATGACCCAGCAATAGCACTGCTAGGAATTTATCCAAGGGATACAGGAGTACTGATGCATAGGGGCACCTGTTCCCCAATGTTTATAGCGGCACTCTCAACAATAGCCAAATTATGGAAAGAGCCTAAATGTCCATCAACTGATGAATGGATAAAGAAATTGTGGTTTATATACACAATGGAATACTACGTGGCAATGAGAAAAAATGAAATATGGCCTTTTGTAGCAACATGGATGGAACTGGAGAGTGTGATGCTAAGTGAAATAAGCCATACAGAGAAAGACAGATACCATATGGTTTCACTCTTATGTGGATCCTGAGAAACATAACAGAAACCCATGGGGGAGGGGAAGGAAAAAAAAAAAAAAAAAGAGGTTAGAGTGGGAGAGAGCCAAAGCATTAGAGACTGTTAAAAACTGAGAACAAACTGAGGGTTGATGGGGGGTGGGAGGGAGGGCAGGGTGGGTGATGGGTATTGAGGAGGGCACCTTTTGGGATGAGCACTGGGTGTTGTATGGAAACCAATTTGACAGTAAATTTCATATATTAAAAAATAAAAAAAAAAAAAAAGAAAATAAAATCTTTAATAAGGAAAAAAAAAATAAAGCTTTACTTTAAAAAAAAAAAAGATTTAAATGGTTTGTAAATATCACTGATTTTGATAATATAGTTCTTATTTACGATTTCTATAACTAAATATTTATGCTGTTTGGCTATTGTTGTGTAGTATCTTTCTAACCACTTTGTGTGTGTGTGTGGCTATCATTATCTATTCTCTTGGCAATTTTTACACTTTTTTATGAGAATCATGTTCTTAATGTTTGCAATTTTTCAATATTTTAATGTTTCCATAAAAGTGCCTCTTGTTTAGATGAAAAACATATCTTCACTTTTAGAAAGATGCAAAGCTATGTTTAATAATCAAAACCAAAACTACCCTTAAGAAAGCAGAATTTCTAATAACTAAAAGAGTTTCCTTATTCTGTTTTAGTGTTCTTTCACAATGAATTTTTACTTTAGTTTGGTAAGAACCTGTTCCGTGTCTTACCTCAACTTTCTCTGAAAAGAAGCCAATAATCCTAAGATTGATACAATGTATCAGAAGCACTTTGCAGGAAAGATGAAAAATCCCTTTTCTTTTTCCATCTTTGGTCTATCATGCCTATAAGTACTACATATTTTACAAAAGAAAGGAAATCAGGTTTTGGGTTTTTTTTCCCCCCAAGAAGAGGGTCTTTCTAAAATTCCGTTGTCTTTCACTAAACATTAAGTGCTAATGCCCTGGAGAATAGGGCAGTGGCATTTCTACAGATATGTATGAGGTCTTACCCCTTACAATACCCTACCCTTCTTGTGGGCAGAAATGCAACTGGAGAGGCTGGTGTGACACATGAGCATCCAGTCACCAGAAAATGCCATTGGGATGAGTTGGCAAAATTGTAAACCATGTCACAAAGGAGAAATTGTAGGTGGCAAATGTAGGGGAGAATATTTTCTGGCAATTAAAAAGGTTCAATTTTAAAAGATAGGCATTATATCTATTAGTATTGCATTTAAACTAATATCTAATTCTAGTAAAACAGATATGCTTATATGTCACTCAAAGTAATAAAAGCTGTGCAGTCTCCTTAGGAAGTAATTTGGTAATACGTATCGAGAGCGAAGATAATGCACAGCCCCTGGCCCATAAACCTTCTTATTGGCATTTATTTTAAGTAAATGATTCAAAAGTATGAAAAATCTATTATGTAAAATTACATTTAGTTCACTATCATTGATCATAATTATAAAAATAAATCCTAAAAAACCCAGAGTGATCACAAACAGGATCTGATTAAGTAAGTTATGGCACCTACATGAAATCCTCAGCATTCTTATTTGTGAGAATTTACCCAAAGAAGACATAATAAAAGAATATATAATTTAACTGCAAAATATTTTTTTTTTATTTTGGTCTAACTGCTATGTTGGAGAAACAAGGCTCATGGGATATAATCAGATATCAACCTATTGAAACCGTTCTTTGAGACCAATTCTTGTCATCTTGGATGGCAATTAGCTCGGGTCCCTTGATTCTCCCAGTCATTCTTAGATAATGAAAAGTCCTACTGACTTCACAAAAACAAAAATAATTTAAAAAATATGTTTTAGAAATTTCTAACATTTTCTTTTAGAAATTAGTTTACTCTAGTTCGGTAATTACAACTCCATATTTATTCAAAAGTATTATTTCTGTTCTCCCCAGTCTCAATCCTGGGATGGAAGGTAAGGAGCATGTCAGATTTCTTCTTTCTTTTCCTCTTTTTCACATTTAGTTTTCCTCTCTTGTCCTTCACACACAACCTTTCACTTTTAATTGACTAATTATGAGAAGACATGGATACCTCTTGGTCTTAGCAGGCATTTAAACTCTCTCTTAGCAGGCATTCATCTCTCAGTGAATGTTTATAAGGCTTCTTGGAAGACCCTCTTCCTTCTAAGGGTCTCTTAGTCATAGTTCTCTTGATATTGGTGAAGCATTTTTAATGACTGATTGCAGATGATTTTCCTACCCGTCGAAGCATCTGACGGCCTTTTTCTTTCTGACAGTCTGTAGAGAGTATTTAAGGTAAGTCTCACATATCCTTTGCCCAGCAATGCAGTAACCACTCCTTGCCAGCCAGTCTCTTGTAGTTTAGATGGTTCATGTCTGAAGTAGACGAGGCCACTGGATCCCAGGCTCCAGAGACCTCATAGCAAGCTCTTTTGTCCCTTTTCATGGCGTAAGGTGAGAAGAAAACACCCTCACCCTCATCCGTGGGGTGTGAGGAGATATCATAGCTTATGACAGCTCCTTTTATTTCCAAAAACCCATTTCTCGTCCCCTAAACTTCAAGCCCTTAGGACTCTTTGCTTACATGTCCTTTGTGATTTCTTGAACCTCATTGTGGAATATGATATCATATTCCACTGTGGAATATGATATCTTCCTCACTGGAGGAAGACCTCAGTGAAATTAAATCTAAAATACTCTCATTTTAAAACTCTGCACCAATTACATTGTTCATTATAATTATAAAGCAGAGGAATTCTAAATATTCAATAAAAAGGAGATGTTAAGTAAATGATTAGTTAAATTGAATACAGTGCAGCCTTAAAAAAACAGTAATTTATCACTTTGAGACACGTTTAGAATAAAACACTCACAAATGACACAAAATCGCATGCGCTCTATGAGTAAAATTATGTAAGGTATGTGTGTTAAAATTGAGACTCTTATTTACAAAAGCATTGTTTAAAGTTAATACGTTTTTTCAAAAATAATTTATTGTGAAAGACTATCAACTCAAGACATCTGAAAACCTCTATGCTTATTAGAGAAATGGTATTTGTTGGAGTTTGGATGCTGAGCATACGGGTATTTATTTTTTTAATATTTTCTGATTTTGTATGATCTTTGAAAGTGGTGTTGCAATATTTGAAGGAGGACTCTAGCAGAAAAGGATCACCAAGAAAATATTTCAGTGCTATAAGATTATGCTTTATCATTCTAAAGTCATTTATTCTTTAGTGGCTGGTATTCTATTTTATACACTTTCATAGTCTCCAAACTTGCACAATTATGACACGAAGAAGGGACTCAATAAATACATATTAAAAATTAATAAAGTAATTAATAATCAATTAGATATTTATACTGGATCTTGTCAAATTTTTATTTTTATTATCTTTTCTATGGTCTTTTTTCAGGCTGTGTAATACACAGAATATCTAATCAAGTTTTGATGTTAAAATTCTATATATATATCATATATATATGTCATATATATAAAAATGCTATTTATGTATATTCCATATATATATATATATATAGTCCTATGAGACATATATACATATACATATACATATACATATACATACACATATACATATATATAGTCCTTAAGGTATCAGACAGATTTAGGATAATTATTAGCTAAAAATTTATGGTAATTTTGTTGTTTATCTAACTTAGCACCTAATCTTCTCTCTACTTAGTATAGTTCTTGGCTAATGTCCAAAGAAACTACTTATCCTATTCTTACCTCATGAACGGATAGTGAATTTGCATTTGGAAATATAATTTTTCCTCTTATTTCACTAAAAAAGTGAAGTGCAAAATGAAGCACCTGTTATGAAGCTTATATGAAAAGTCAACTTGAATAGTTTAAATAAGATGTCACCTTTATGATTTCGAGTATATTAAGTTCTTTTTCTCTACTTTGCTTCATGATCAAGTATCTGACATTTTTATGCCATATGTTGTTTTTTAGTAACCAGCTTAGAATATGACATTAGAGGGAAAAGCATTACTTGTGGGATGCAGCTTAGAACAGTGGGGACATCAAAGGTTTTGTGTGCATTATTTTATTTGATCTTCACATCCTGATGGGTGTGCCTTTATTGTTTTCATTTTAAAGACGAGGAAACCAAGGGTTAAGGAAGTAACTTGCTCATGTTCACATGTTAAATGAAAAAGTCGTATTTTTAAAAACAAATTTTTTTTTAACGTTTGCTTATTTTTGAGAGACAGAGGGAGACACACCATGAGTGGGGGAGGGGCAGAGAGAGAGGGAGACACAGAACCGGAAGCAGACTCCAGGCTCCAGGCTGTCAGCACAGAGATTGTGACCTGAACCGAAGTCGGATGCTCACCCAGGGGCCCCGAAAAAGTCAGATTTAAAACCAGATCTCTCTGACTCCAAATGTCTAGGGGTCAGTAGAGCTGATTTGATTCCCATTTAGTGTAAGATTTGCTGTAGGAATAGGCAAAGCCATTTACTCCATGCGTGTTAGATTCCTCATCCATAAAATAAAAAGTGACCTGTCTAGGTGACCCCTCAAGTTCTCTACCACTTTATTAATTTTGAGTCTCAGAATTTGGAAAATAATGTCTTTGCTTTCAGAACCTTTGAACACCAGGAGTCACGTGCAACTCATCAACTTTCCAAATGGTCCCTTACACTATAGTATATAGTGTTAGGGAAGCACCACCATGCTTAGGAAGAAATGCTTCCTGAAGTGTTAGTGAGTTCATAGTACTTGTAGTAAGGCTCAATATCAGGGCCCAAGAGCAAGTCTCTATTTAGGAACACAGAAATATTGGCTCTTAGCTCTAAGACATGTCTTTAAAGTACATGGAGATGAATGAAGCAGATTGATCAAAGTGCTATCCTTAAAACTCCTTGTAATACGATTGTTGCAAACTGTTCTTGTGGGAACATTCAGGGCCAGGTTTCTGTCATCTATACTTTATAACATCCATGGTTTGAGAATTCTTCATTATTCTCACTTTTATATACATTACAAGTAGCTACAGTGGGAGAAATATAAGCCTACTACAGTTTGGAGGAAGACCTTTCAAGGACTTTTTTTTTTTTTTTTTTGATGCGAAGGCATTTCTGCATTAGGTACAGGATTAACAGTATAATTAGAGTAAATCTAAATGTTCTTGCATTGGTTTCATTTTTAGGAAATGTTAATTGCATGTTGCTTTATGCTGTGTCTGTATGATGGACTTCCTTAATTAGATTATGAGTTTTGGTTTGAAGGTCCAACCTCAGGGTAATTAAAACACTGGGTAATTAACCATATTTCCTAAAACATACACTCTGAGAATATTTTTGTAGTCATATCTCTGTGTTTTATATCTTTTAATGAACATATAATTTTTGTTTGTCTTCTTTCTTATGAAAGAACAGTGTGGAAGATTGTCACTGATGGGCCACTATTATAATAAGATGTGGGCTTGACTTTGGCTGATCATAGTCCTGGTATATTGGCAGAGTTGCATCCATCAGAGAGAGACACTGGCGGTGGTCATTTAAAAATCCTGCCTCTGTCTGCCAGACTGAGTTTTGGCAACAAGAGCCCCTACTTGTGCCAAGAAATAATGTGTCATTTAATTGTTGGCATATTTCTAGTACATTCCTGAGAACTTGTAGATGTTACAGAGTAATACCCTAGACTTTTAGTTAAATACCAATTTTTGTAAACTGCAACAAAGCCTTATTTGGAGGAAGAAGACAAAGTGGGAGGGAAAAAGAGGATAAACACGAAGCAAGAGACTATAAGGTAAAAACAACAACAACCACAAAACCCAAAAAACAAAAACAGAAATACTTAGTTTCTAAGAAAAAAACAACAAAGGAAGGGAGTAAGTAAGATGACAGCCACTTTTGAAATCAAATGAGGTGGGGAATCTTTGGCAATGCAGTCTATGAAAGAGCAGTTGATAGATGTGGATTTTGTTTGGGAGGAAAAATGATTCATCGAGATGATCAATGGATTACAGAGAATGGGTCTTTCGTATTCATTTGTCACAGCCTCCTCCTAGAGGGGATGATGGTGCATTGGGGCGTACCAGTCCCTACTTTGCGACTTACTCTTATTCAGGACAAGTTAGCTAACTTCACACAGTGAGGTGAATGGAGATAATAATAAATGCTTTATAGTAGGCAGAATTAAGTAATTTAAGATAATGTATGTAAAGCCCTCTGACCATGCTAGAAGGTCAATGCTTTCTCCTTAGAACTTGTTTCTTCTTTTAAAAGCAACACTTTCAATGTGACATTGATACTTTCTACTTCTTCCAGGCATTAGTTTCCTACTGGCTTTACTTTGACTCCACCATGATAGTGACGGCCTTTCTAGAACATCAAGCAGCCCTGGCCCCTCCACATGCTTTTATTTTGCAAGGACCATAAAATACTTCAGCTACCTTTCCCCCTTCATGACTTCCATGCTGCTGTCACTTGCTTTATTTCCTCTCTCTATATTTTAAAAATCCACATGACATTATTATAGTTTTATATAGTTGATGTTTATTTAAATTTTCTACATACTTACCAGTCTTGTGTTGTTTTTGATTCCTTTTTGTGACTATGGCTTTCCAATTGGGATCATTTTCCTTCTACTAGGAATACTGTCTTTAGTGGAAAGCTGTCTCAATTCTGTTTACCTGAAAATATCTTTATTTTACCTTCATTCCCATTAAAGGATTTTTGCTGGATATGGATTTCTCAGTTTTAGAAATTTGAGAATATGATTCATTATTGTCCAGCTCCTGTTGTTTCTGTGGAGAAATTCGTTTTCACTTTATGCAACATTTATATGTGATCTGTCTTTTATCTCTGACTGTCTGTAAGATTCTCCTGTATTTGATATTCTACAGTTTCAGTAAAATGTGGATTTCTTAGGTTGTTTGTAATTTCTTGTGATTCTAGTATCTATGAGTTGATGTCTTTCAACAATTCTGGAAAATTCTCAGCATTCACTCCTCACATATTGCCTTTTCTTCCCTCTATCCTCTTAAACTATAATTCTGTCTTTTTCCCTTCATTCCTTTGATAATATTTATGAAAGAAGAATTTATATTCAATGGCTCTGCTTCTTTACCAAATATCACTATTTATTGCTCTAGATCTTAAATTTTCCTATCATACCAAAACTGATTTCTTCAAATTTTTTTGCTTATTCATGTTCACTAAATCTAAAAGCTTTTCTTTGCTTCTCATTATCCTCAGTTTCTCTGTAGAATTCAGCAATATTTGTCATCTTCTTTCCTCTTAAAATTTCTCCTCTTCCTAACTTTAAGAGAAAATCAATTTCTTATCACATTTTTATCTTTTCCATTTCCCGCTTTATCTTCTTCACTTGAAATCTGCAAGATGTTGATGGGTCTAAGAGTTTTTCCTCAAACTCCTTCTTTTTTCTCTTTCTCATCTCTCCCCCAGAGACCCCAGTGCATGCCTACCCCCTCCACATGGTCAAATAGCCGGATGGTAGGCACGGATTACGTGCTTATGTCCCCAGTGCTCCACTGGTTGTCAGATACTTTGAATACCACCACCACCATTATTATTGTTGTTGTTGTTATTATTATTATCATTATCATTATCATTATCATTATCATTATCATTATCTTGTTTCTTCTTTTAAAAGCAACAGTTTCAAGGTTGCATTGACACTTTCTACTTATTATTATCTCCAATTTCCACCTCTCTAGCAAGTTCCAATACTATATTTTCGATTAGCTTGGGAAATTTTCATTTCAAATTTTTATTTGATTTATTTCAAACACCTTAAACTCAACATGCTCTACAGCTAAAATCATTATCTCCCCCCACCCCACCCCCACACTCATGGAGATTCTCTCCCTAAATTTTCTTACTGATGTCCTCATATCTCTTAATAGTAGCACTTAATTTTTCTGTCTCTCAAGCATGAAATATCAGAAACACTTTACATTTTACGCTTTAGTTTATCCTAAATCATATCGTCAATTTCTAGTTTTTCTTCTTTGTATATTTCTGTGATTCCTTTCCCCCTTCTTCCTGTTACCATTGACATAACTGAATCCAAACACATCGCACCACTTGGACTTGCTTGTCCTCACTCTCATCTGTCCAGTGTGGCAGAGCCTCATTAATGTGAAAACACCTTTCTTTCTTTCTTTCTTTCTTTCTTTCTTTCTTTCAAATTTAAATCCAAGTTACTTAGTATATAGTGTAATAATGATTTCAGGAATAGAATTTAGTGATTCATCACTTACACATAACACCCAGTGCTCATCCAAACAAGTGTCTTCCTCAATGCCCATCACCCGTTTAGCCATCCCCCCCACCCACCTCCCCTCCAGCAACCCTCTGTTCTCTGTATTTAAAAGTCTCTTATGGTTTGTATCCCTCTCTGTGAAAACACCACTTTCAAAATGTTTTTTCATATTCACAAAAGGTACTATGGCTCGGAGCAATACTTGCATCAAAGGCCAGTAATTTCCAATTGGCAAGAGAAAATAACTTTATAAATTACAATAAAATGAGTTCTACAAGAATAAAGAAAAGTACAAAGTACAGCACTAAAATAACCCCCATTAAATTGGTATACAGTTTTTACACTCCCACTGCCTGTTGCTCATCACAGATGGTAGCAGTTTGAAGACTAGCACCGTCCGCTGACGGCACGTTGAGTGGACCCCTCTTCAGTGCCCATGTCACTAATCTCTGCTGTGCCCATAGAGCAGAATCAATAGGCCAGTTCTAAAATACGCAGATGTCCATGCCCCTGAAAACTAATGATAGAATCTCTGGGAGGGTTGCCAGGGCATAAGCGTTTCAAAAAAGCTATAAAATTGATTCTGATACTCAGCCAGGGCTGAGAACTATTGGCTTATGGAGAAAAGTGTGCACTTTCAATTCTCTGTAATCTGGCTCCAGCCTATCTTTTAAATCCCATTAAAATCACTTCTTTTGTATATCCCATATTTCAGTCAATCAGGACCTTTGGCTTTCCCAATTTGATCTGCTCTTTCCCACCTCTGCTGTCAAGTCCCAGTCTGGAATGTTCTTCCCACCCCTCCACTATCAACATTCAATCCATCCTTCAAATGGCCATGTACTGAAAAATATCCCTCATTTACAAAACCATTGCTAATTAATTACAAAAATTAAATTTTCCCTCATCTAAATGTCTGTACTACTTTGGTATTTATGATATTTATCATAGTTTATTTGGATTCTAGTTGTGGAGGCATTGTAGTGTAGAGAGAAAAGAAAAAGAATTTATAGTCAGTAGAACCATGTCTGAGTCAAGACTTTACCTCTTCCTAACTGTGTGACCTAAGATAAGCTCAATAAATTCTCCAAATATGCATATTGAGAATAAAATTTGTAACCTTCATCACAAGATAGGTGTTATGAGTGAACAGTGAACAAGATAATGTATGTTAAAGCAATATCAGTACAAGGTATTATTACCTGCTCTACTACATTAGAAGCATGTTTGGGGGATAAGAGTAAGTAATATAAATCTTTATATTTCTACACCCCCAGTAGGATATTTGACACAGCAAGAATTCAGTACATATTTTCAACTAAATGAATAAATGCATAAGCAGATCCCTTACATAGTAAAATTCCTAGTGTGAGTCCCAGTAGGCCATCTTGCCCAAAACTATTTCCAGTAGCTTGTTTGATACTGATTCCTGAAATTCCAGCATTAGGGTTTTTTCTTTTGGATAAGTACTGATTATGTTAACAAAGATAATTTAAGTCATTCTAATGTATGCCTTTATACACATTTAATCTGTTTATCAGATTATTTTCTCCTCTGACAAAAGGTGTTTAGCATCTCATGAAAACACGGAGAAGTTACTGAAAAGATGGGAAAGGGGTTTTGAGGATATGAAAAATTAATCTAATCCCCTTCACTTTTTTTTCATGGAAGGAACCTGAGTTCATCAAATGATGATAGGTAATCTTGATTGATAATTTGCTATGTTATAGACTAAAATGCTTAGCACTTCACATGAATTATCTTTAATCCTTACTATTTGGTGATATTGAGTCTATTTAATCTCATTTTACTTTTGAGAAAATGCAAACTCAGAGAGTTGGTTAAGGTTATATAACATAACCATTCAGTTATTCAACTAGTAAGTAATGGAGGAATGATTTGAGCCCAGATTTGACACTAGAACCCAAGCTTGGTCATTACAACCCTTCAGGAATTACCCAATAACTATTTGGGGCTAAGGATAGGTGTAAAAGTGTACATGACCCATAGCCCCTGACTTCAAAGATTTGACATTCCTGTGGAAGAAAAGTCAAATAACAATTACTGTAGGAAATCACACAGAGGCTGATGGTAACATGCAGGGATACCTGACTGTGCAAGCCAGCTGGGAAAGATGAATGAGGGTATGTTTCCTGGAGGAGGCCACATAAAAAAACCACCAAGGAGTCTCTTCAGAATGAGCAGATGATGGGCAGAAAATTGAAGTAACATCTAGAAGGGTGAACTATTCCATACAGAGAGTGATTTCTCCAAGCACTTGGAAGTAAAAGACATTATCAACCATTTAGGGAAACCTATTTAGGGATTATGCCTGGAGGATATAGTTAGAGACTGTACTAGTGGAAGACAAAATAGGAGACATGAGTAAGGATCAAGGAATGTTCAAAACCAAAAGTTATTGTATGGATTATTCATCCTGTGGTTTAGGGAAAAAAAGAAGAAAGGTGCTGGTATTATTTGATTATAAATGAGTATTTTTGGACATAGACAATATATATTTAGTTTGCATTTGAAAGATAGTGTGATACAGAACTTAACTCATTCTTTTTTTATATGCCTTAATTTCTTCGGTTACTTTCAACAAGTTCCATATAGTAAGACACATGCTAGCTTTCACCAACAATAAATACTTGAAGCCAAGAATAGTTCCATGATTTGACTTCCTGACATAACCATGAAACTTGCTCTATAGGTCTAATTTCTAGACCAAAGTTATTGCACTGCATATTAAAATCAAGAGGATTCTAGGAATATGATAACTTAAATGCATTCTGATTATAATTATTTCCTAACGCCAACCAACTGGTTGAAAACCTCTCCTGGGCCTAGCAGCCATGCGTTCTGCAGGTATACAGTGTCTGGTATCTTCCCCCAAACAAATCCATGCATCTATAAATGCACAGAAAAAAAAAAAAAAAGATCTCAGGAACAAAAAGAGAAGGAAGGAAAGGGAAGGAAAGGAAAGGAAGAAGGAAGGAAGGAAGGAAGGAAGGAAGGAAGGAAGGAAGGAAGGAATTATGAGGTACCCTGGAAGACTGGAGGCCATCTCAAATTGGTGTGGGTTAGCAAAGTGGGTATTAGAATCCCGTGATGGAAGATGGCTGGAAGTTTCATCAAGAGAACAGAAGAATGGGTTGTAAGAGAAAAACTTCCTTTTATTTTCTCATATAGTGGCAGAAATTAGCAACAGCCCAGATTCTTATATATGTATCCTGAAGTTCCATCAAGGCAGATCAGAAGTTCTACTGGGGTGGAGAAGTTTTTAAAAAAATTATAGACTTTACAGTGTCCCTGAGCCATTCACTCGTCTCCCCTCCTGCTTACTGCCCTCAGGCCTGGCAGACTAGATCTATGGAGACCACCCTCTCCTGGTGGAGCTTCATCTGAAGGTTTAAAGCATAAACCTGATCATGAAGGACTGTCTGGTTAACAGTCACTGATGTTAGTGATTCGGTGGTACCTGGGCTTTCTGATCTCGCTCTTATTTAACACTAGCACAGAATATGGCCTGGCCTTAGTTTTCTACACATTACATGCATTTATAAACACAAATAAAAGAAATACAAAGAAATAGACACCATATACTCCACAAATGAGAATTATTAGAGCAGGTAAACCAAGAATTTTTTTTAAATGATTTTATAGTTAAGACAATAGACTATTAACAATATGGAAAAAGAACAATAAACCATTAAATAGAATGTAGGGGGAATATTAGGAAAGAAAATATAAGTGTGGCTATAAAGAACACAATACATGGGATTGATGAGTATAGCGGGATAAATAATTTGATGAGCATAGCGGGAAAGCAAGTAAGTGAGCCTAAAGATCAGATTAGAAACTCTCTGAAGGAAAACAACAGGTAAGAATTAAAAAAATAAAAGCTAAAAGATATAGAGAATAAATGGAATTTTGAATAAGTCCCAGAAGGAGAGAAAAATGCAAAAATAATACATGTGAAGAATTAATAGATATTTTTCAAAATTAAAGAAAGTTGGAAGACTTTAAATTGATAGGGCTGATAAGGGGCCAAATGGAGAATAAAGAGCCACATCTAGATATTATAATGAGAATGAAGAATTCAAAAGCAAAGGAGAATGAAGCATGGAGCATGACTCTTGATCTCAGGGTCGTGAGTTCAAGCCCCACATTGGGCATAGGAATTACTTTAAAAAATAAAATCTTAAAAAAAAGATTATCTGCAAAGAAACAAAAATCAAATAGCCATAGACTTCTCGATAGCAAACTGAAAATAATAAGACAAAATAATATTAATTTTAAAGTATTCAAGATAAAGAACCATGAATCTTAAAACATCATCACTAGAGAGATTGATGTGTAAAGATTAAAGCTTAAAAAATATTTTCACACATAAAGGTCCTCAGAACTTTTACCATAAAATGGCCCTCATTTAAAATACCTTTTGAAGAACAAAACTATAGATGCTAAAAAGAAATGGAAAGTAAGTATTAACCAAATGTCTTGGTTAAGCTTATTTTTATGTTAGGTAAATAAGAGTAAGGATGGAAAAAAAGGAAAAGTGTATTGACAACAATCTAAAACTAAAATTCTAATAATACAATACAATAATTGTATTATTGTATTCTAATATTCTAATATTGTATTCTAATAATATTCTAATAATTCTAATAATACAATACAATAATTTAATAACACATTAGAAAGAGGCAAGACAAAAAATATTAGAAATCATCCAGTTTTTATTGTGTTAGGAGGAAAATATCAACATTCACAAATTGATAGTATAAGTCCTAAGGTAAAGACAACAGTGAAAATAATAAAAATAGAATATGTAATAAACCAGAAGGAGAAAATTTTATTCGACTGAAAGGAGGAATTATGGGAGGAAGGTATAAAAAGTGAAGAATGAATGAAAAATACAAGATGGCAGAAAGAAGTCTTAATTTAACAATAATTACAATTTACATTTAAATTGGAAATGTGGATTAAGATAGCAGAAATAAGATCCTATTTCAAAATAATATACCCCTTAAAACACAGAGTAAACTTACTATATAAGAGATCAAGACTCCACAATTGGGTGAAGAATTATGTTGTATGAAAAAGACAAACAAAACAAAAATACTCAGAAAGACTGAAAATGGAAGGATGGAAAATATACACCAGGCAAATAGAAATCAAAGAAAGCTTGGCATTTTCTTAGACAGTTCACACAATGCTGACAGACTGGAGTCAACACTGCAATACAACTAGATCAAAAGGCAGCCACTGTAGAGACAAGGAAGAATTTAGCAACAACCAATGGAGGCGCAAGTGAGTCCAGATAAGGACCCAGGAGCATAGGCAGAGGCTGGACTGCACTTGATGAGAGAGCCACTGGACTGGAGAAGGCACCAGGTGGATTTGATGCAACAGTTCTGAGAAGTGAACTTTGAGAGCCATTTGTGGAGTAACTGTTATAAGGAATGTGGAGGCTCTGAGCCGATTTGCTACAGAATATCTAATACCTCTTGTAACTGGGCAGTAAGAAGTTAAAAATATGTGACTATTGGGGGCACCTGGGTGGCTCAGTCAGTTAAGCGTCTGACTTCAGCTCAGGTCATGATCTCGTGGTTCGTGAGTTTGAGCCCCATGTCAGGCTCTGTGCTGAGAGCTCAGAGCCAGGATCCTGCTATGGATGTG
Source organism: Panthera onca (assembly GCF_046562875.1). Taxonomy (NCBI): domain Eukaryota; kingdom Metazoa; phylum Chordata; class Mammalia; order Carnivora; family Felidae; genus Panthera; species Panthera onca. Next base: position 186,668,828 of record NC_138342.1, read on the forward strand.
TGTGTCTCCCTCTCTCTCTCTGCCCCTCCACTGCTCACACTCTGTCTCTTTCTGTCTCCCAAAAGTGAATAAATGGTAAAAAAAAAAATTTAAATATGTAACTATTGACCCTTGAACAACATTGGTTTGAATTACGGGTCCATTTATACATGGATTTTCCACCCATAAATACAGTACAGTACTGTAAATGTATTTTTTCCTCCTTATAGTTTCTTAACATTTTCTTTTCATTATCTTACTGTATAAGCTTTGTAAGAATACACAGAATATACAATTAATCGATTTTATCAGTAAGGCTTCCAGTCAATAGTAGGTTATTAGTAGTTAAGTTTTTAGAGAGTCACAAGTTATATGCAGATTTTTGACTGTGTAGAAGTGGGGGTGGGGGGTCGGCACCGCTAACCCCTGTGTTGTTCTAGGGCAGCTATAGTCCTGAATGAGAAAGAAAGAAAAAGGTGAATATGAAAAAATATAGAGTAGCAAGTAAGCAAAAGAAGAAAAGGAGAGAGGGAAGAAGGAAGGAGGGTGAAAGGAAATAAAGAAAAGATAGGTTATAATAAAAAATTAAATATGGCAAGAATAAAAGGCAAAAACTCAGTTTTTTAAAACTGATGCAATTATGTGCTTTGCTTTGCCTATAAAAGAGCATTATGTCTGCTTTAGATGAAAACAGATTTGTCTTGCATATAGTCTTAAATATTTGTATGTTTGCATTTTTATTATTTTGTTTGTAAGTTTTTCTGAGATTATGAGATTCTGTTATAAGTAAAACAAAACAAAAAGCAGACTTTTTTTTTTTTTTTAGAGAAACAAAGCTGCCCACGCTTGGCTTCCTTCCCTGGGGTCAGCCGTGGGACAGAAATGCAGACTTTGACTTCACATAACCTTTCTCCTACCTGTTCTGAAAGTTCCAAAGTAGCTGTTTTGTGTGGCTGGACATTGCTCTCACCAGGAATGATACTGGCCTCATTTTTCAATAGCATCTGTAACTGACAGCCCAGAGGAGAGAAAATTGATAAAATTTTTATTTTCTGGTGTAGAACAGAGGAAAACAGATGTAAAGATTGACTCTATCAGTTTCCTTCCAAGAAGGGGATTTACAGGGCATAGATTATCCTTCCTCATTATAAGAAATTTCCACTGAATCTTGAAAGGTTCGTAAAGGAAGTCTACCCACACAGAGATAGAGATATCATTGCCTATCATTTTTGTTATTACTTTAGTATTAATTTTTAATACACCTTTCATTTGGTGTGTGGAAGAGATGCAAATATCTATCCCGTGTTGTCTTTTTGCATCCAACATCAAGGTAAAAATACAAGACCCTACCTTGATCTGCCTGGTTTTCATCATTGCCTCTATTAATCGAATATTTCTCTTTTAAGAGTCCATGGATGTTTTCAAGGTAGGAACTTTGGAGTCATTATTTTTATTACTGAGAATTATTAATACTTATTTTTCTAATTAATATTGCATAAGAGAATTCTGTTGCTCTTTCAGAGTAAAAACCTGAAAGTAAATTTAATTTCTAATGGTTTTAATTTTCTCATGGGGAGATGCTTCACAAGGCTATCTCATGCATGGAGGTAGATATTGAATGTGATATTTAATAAAGACAAATGGGCACAGGAAAGTAAGTTTGTCAGTAATGCTTTGTTGGGCTCTGCCCTTTTTAAAATGAGTTAATGACTTTTGCTTCATGACCCATTTCTAATGGTAGCTTGGTCTTTTCTAAGAGGACGCCACTGTCATAGTTCAGAGGTATTAGGCAGTCATGCCTTTGTGGCAAATTAAAAGCACATGGGTAAGACTTAAATGTTACACACTTTTAGAATAAAAGGCCACCAACTAGTTTAATAAAGAAAGTATTTGAAGACAATGATTTGTAAAGTTATGCTTGGTAAAAAAATGTCTTGATCGTCACATTCTGTTTTAAAACATATTTATAAGAACTAGACAAAGCATTTTGAAGTGCACAGCTTTTCTAATTTAATACTATCTTATTGCATATTATATGTTAATGCAGATGATATTTTATTTATGTAAAAGCAGTACTTTGTCTCTCTTCACTCTGAAAGCAACCATTTTGCTTTATCCGATTTTACTCCATTTGAGTCCTATGTGATCTAGGCTGAAAGTCAAGTCAAGTTAATAAAATCATTTATTTCATTCTAGAGTTACTTTTTGGATTTGGTAGAAAAAGCACAAATGTAAGAATCAAAATCCTGTTACCTAGTTCTGTCACTGAACTGGACTCGAGTTATTTAATATTTAATCAAGGACTTTGTCTTCAGAAAAAAAATTAATTCCGTATCACTTACAAGATAACCAGTTCAGTTAAGGATATTCATGTAGCGTTTTCTTTAATCTACCGCTACACTGTGGGTTGTAATGGAGAAGTATGGAATTTTGAGTAGGTGAAATAGTCAAGCTCATCACATGTAAACAAGCCATGGTAATAACTGAGCAAACACGACTGTTCCTCAAAGAGCGTCTATAGCAAGAGAATGTTTTGCATATGTGCATGTTAGTCAGGGATGACTATGCAGGAAGTGTTTTTGGGTGCTGGAAAATATTATTTACTTCTTATGTCTTCATTCTTTCTTAGTGGCTGGTCATTCGTAATAATCCAGGGTTGTGTTGAGTTCCTAAAAAACTGTTTCAGACATAATGCCATCTGCAGAGATACGACTGACATACATGCCAGCAATATCTGAAACACAGTCTGGACACAGGGACTGGATCCATTATGTCTTAGTCATTTCCTGTGAGTAGCTCTAATCTGCCATTTAGTATGTCATCTTAGCATGTGCCTCTTTTTTTTTTTTTTTTTTTTTTTTTCAACGTTTTTTATTTATTTTCAGGACAGAGAGAGACATAGCATGAACGGGGAAGGGGCAGAGAGAGAGGGAGACACAGAATCGGAAACAGGCTCCAGGCTCTGAGCCATCAGCCCAGAGCCTGACGCGGGGCTCGAACTCACGGACCGCGAGATCGTGACCTGGCTGAAGTCGGACGCTTAACCGACTGCGCCACCCAGGCGCCCCAGCATGTGCCTCTTTTAGGTGGACCTACTCTTTCTTTTCCTGGCTAGCCACTATGTCTGGAAGATGTCTAGTTCTATATCAAGAGGTGTGTGTGTTTGGGGCAACAATGTCTGAGCAAACGACTCTACAGGGGTGCATTAAATCCTGACCCCGTTACTCATTTCTATGTTCAGCCTTGTATGTAGCTAGTTTATTTTGGAGGCAACATAAAGAAGACAGTAGCAGGAGGAAAGAACTGGAGATAGAGCAATTCTGAGACCATTACAAAACCCTAGGTGAGAAATTGAGTGTACTTAATTAAGACATGAGGAGGAAAGAGGAGATGAACCCAATCAGCATTTATGGGAAAGACTCCCCCAGTTTGGTGAACAACTAGATGTGAAGGGCCAATATTTGTTTATCCACAACTGTAGTTCATCCAACATGGGTATGAGAGCTCTGTCGTCATCAGGAACCTCAACTCTTACTGCCTGAGACACACAGCATCCATGCTATAGTATGAATGAACTCCACCTCTCCCATCGCATGTGTGTTCCTGCCAGCAGGAAAGACAGAGAATACTCCATTTTAGAATAGAGGTTCTGGCAGTTATAGACGTGACTGCTATTGACTTCAAGAGGAAAGAAACAGATACAGTCTGTATTCTGAGTAGACACATGGCCATCTGAAATTTGAGGTTTTATTAATGAAGAAGTAGAGAACAGATATTGAAAACAACTCCCAGTTGTAAAAACTCCCAGGCTGGATTCTCTCTACCCCTCAGCCGCCCAGAAGTAGAAAAATGAAATGAAACTTGGATGTTTTCTTGGTTTTGTCAGCCCAATAGATAGCAGATAAGTTGATGTAAGCATGGTTACAGGATATAGATGCAGATACACACACATTTACACATATTATACACAGGCATGTACATGTAGAGGTGTGTGTGTTTGGGTCAACAATGTCTGAGCAAACGACTCTACAGCCTACCCCCCATGTTGACTGAAATCACACTTGCATAGGAAACCAAAAAGGGAACAAAACATTTAAGTTGAATTACAAGTAGTCCACGAGAAAGATAAATTCTCAAACCAAATGATGTTTAAATTCTCTTTAAGATTTCACGTTATTTCCTTTAAGTTAGAGTAGAAATGGAGGGATTTGGGAGAGAGAGAGCAGAGCTGTGGATCATTCTATACACATGAAGAGCTCATAAAACATATGATTAGGAGTAATATTATCCCAATCATAAATTATTACTGAAGATATGCTTCTTGATATAACTTAAAAATTGTTTACTATATGGCTTTTTATCATTTCCCTGTTTCTATACTTTTCTATCATGTGAAAATGCAGTGATTTAATTTTCAGATCCATAATTAGTATACCAAAGACTCTGCAAATAAAACAATAATATGTTAATTTTCTCTTTGCAAAAATCAATTTCCTGCATATCAAAACACTGGAATAAACCAGGACCTTTTCTCTATTGTTGTATCCTGTTGTATATCCTAACTGTTATGGTTTTAGAATTTTATGACTTAGTTTTTTTGGTATTTGTTTTGTTTTGTTTTGTTTCCAAACACAGTTATTGCTTTGGGCCATTTCTTGTATGAAGAATCAGAAAGTGTGAAAAAGAAACAGAATGGATCTCTAACATTAGAACCCAGCACATTTGGGGAAGTAGCTAAGACACATAAGCCTTAGATGTTTCAAGGTAGTTGTGTTTGGGAAAAATAGGCAAACTTTAAATCTTAGGTGGCAGAGATAATAACCAGACAGATCTCTTACAACAGTTTTTTCCAGAGAGATAAGAATGTTAATGAGGTCAGAGAGCAGCTCAGTGACGGCATAATAAGTCATGCACATACTGCCTTGAAAGAAAGATGAAAAGAAGTTTAAGGAAGGAAATAAGATTTTAACCCTTGGGATTGAAAGGCCTTTGCCATTACTCACATTAGGGTTACTCATTTTAGACTACATAGGACAGAGAGCATTTGATTCTGTAGCTTATTTTCCATCAGTACTGATATTAAATTACTGCATTTCAAACTTCAGAAACTGCAAATAAATATATGCTCTGGGTCACTTTGGTACAAAAGGTCCCAGGAAATTTATGACACGGTTTGGGGAGAAAAGGAGAAGACATGCTTCAGCTCAGAGCACCGAGGTTCTAACAGCTCTGTGGTAGAATCACTTTGTCAGCATAGACATGCTCCTTCATTGCCATCAAAAATGGTCTTAGGTTTTTACATGTGTTGTTTTTAAATCATTGTAAGAACAGAAAGTTACAGTATTTCGAATTCACTAAGTAGTCAGTGAGACTGTGCCAGTATTTTTTTACATTTGTCATTTCCAAAGGCTGTTTGGGGAGTCCTTTCAGGATATGCCCAATTTTTTAAAATTTTTTTAATGTTTATTTATTTCTGAGACAGAGAGAGACAGAGCATGAGTGGGGAGGGGCAGAGAGAGAGAGGGAGACACAGAATCTGAAGCAGGTTCCAGGCTCTGAGCTGTCAGCACAGAGCCTGACGTGGGGCCCGAACTCACAAACCGTGAGATCACTACCTGAGCCGAAGTTGGTCGCTCATCTGACTGAGCGCCCCAGGCGCCCCAGGATATGCCCAATTTTTATCTGATAATTTTGGTCAGTAGTAAAGTATGCTTCAAGTATCTAGCTCTCTTACCTGTTTTCCAGAAAAAGTTTTGTATTCAGGTTTGTATGAGTTCATGTATATGAAGGAATTTTATAAACTAGGTGCTATCTGAAAATGAGTTACTGTGATTTTAGAGTAGATACTATAGGAAGCCAGCCTTGTCGAGCAACAGGGGAGAAGCTAGACCCCTCCCTGTCCTCCTTTATACAGGTAAAAGTGTAGCACTAGACATTCAGACAATCTGGACTTCCCTTTCTTCAAATTAAAAGGTGGTTTAATTAGTGATCTTTAAGATTCTTTTCATCTTAAATATTTAGATGTTAGAATAGGTAAATACAGTGGAAGTTCAAGTAGCACTGAGGTGGAATGCTTAAAAAATATTTAGCCAGTTCAGCCATAAAAAGAAATTAAGTACTGACCCATGCTACAACATGGGGCACCTCAAATACGTTATGCTAAGTGAAAGAGGGCAGAGACAAAACACTACAAGATTATACAATTCCATTATGTGAAGTGTTCAGAATAGATAAATCCATAGAGGCAGAAAGTGGATGAGGGGTTGCCCAGGGCTGGGGGCACTACAGAGTCATGGCTAAAGGATGTAGGGTTTCTCTTTGGGGTAATGAAACTATTCTAAAATTGATTGTGGTGATGGGTGAACCACTTTGTGTATCCATTAAAGGCCAGCCATGGACTTGTGCATTCAAATGGCTGAATTGGACAGCATGTTAATTATATCTCAATAAAACGTTTAAAAAACGAGATAGCTTTAGTGGTGCCAAGGATAACGTTGGAAGTATCTCAATGATTCTCTTAAAAATTTTTTTTTAATGTTTAATTATTTTTGAGAGAGACAGAGACAGAGTGTGGGGGGTGGGGAGCAGAGAGAGAGGGAGACACAGAATCTGAAACAGGCTCCAGGCTCTGAGCTGTCAGCACAGAGCCCGACTCAAACTCACGGACCTTGAGATCATGACCTGAGCTGAAGTCAGACGCACAACCAACTAAAACACCCAAGAGCCCCTCAATGGTTCTCTTTTACTGTGATGCCAGTCTCTGGTTAAAAATTACTTGATTGTCCTCACCAATGAAAATGATCATTAGTGTGGGAAATACAAGATAGGGATAAATTAATCTCAGGGGCTTTCTTACTGACTCCTATCAATCTTTTGCTGTGCCTTTATATGCTATTAGCATTATTGCGTTCACTCGCTCTCATTTGACAATGGAGTCTTTATTTCCAAGGCCTCTTACTTTTCAACACATACTTCTGTCTGTAGCCAGTCCCACCTATCACAACCATGGAACTGGATTTTATCTGAGAAATAAACGCTGATCTGCAGAAAGGGTGATTCACAGCTAAGTAATAGTAACACATATATTTGGCACAGCATATGCATCTTTGAATTTTGCTCTTACAATTCTGTGATTAGAAGACATCTTCTTGTCCCCAATTTACAGAAGGAACCAAGGACCAGAGAAGTTAAATGTTTTGTGTAAAGTCAAACAGCTATTAAGTTGCAAATCCTGGATCAGAATTTAATCCTATCTGATATCAAAAGCCAAGTTCTTTCTTTCACATTGTGCTGACTCTTTTACCAAAATGAAAAACAGCTCCCCTCCTGGAATGCTCTGGACTTTTAAAATAGAGTTGTTAATATAAAACCTCCTAGCAATAGAAATAATCCACAAAGCTTGGAGAGGAACTGAAACTTGAAAAATCTACCTAACAAAGATCTAGGGAAAATCTACCTAAGTGAAGGATTTTTAGATTTACAAAAAGATTCAATACAGTATCTTTACAAAAAGAGTTCTCATATGCATTTACAATACAATTCAATTTACAGAAATCAGAGGCAGTTTTTATGTTGCAATATTAATCAGAGAACCTAATTTTAATTCCTGGTTCTTCCACTAACTACTTGAGTACCTTGTGAAGCCCACAGGAGCTTCAATTTCCTCAATAATAAAACATGTTGTCTTTTATTCACTCGTTCATCCACTTATTCATTCATTTATTCATTCATTCATCAAATACATGCCCAGGTTTTCTGTTAAGTGATATGAATTCCATAGTGAGGAGGACAGATCAAAACGCTTCTGAGGGTCAGCTGCTCATCTGCTATCAGCTCTGTTTCCAACATTCTCAAACTCTGCTGTTTGTGGTAGGGCTCAGTGTTTCCTTAGGCTCTCTTGCTCTCTGACTTCTGGGTAAGTTCAACGTATAGGAGGTACAGAGCAGGAGGTGTGGAAAAAACAAAGTATTTCTCTCACAGTTTCTTTCTTTCGAGAGAAAGCATGAGCAGGGGAAGGACAGAGAGAGAGGGAGAGAGAGAGAGAATCCCAAGCAGGCTCCATGCTGTCAGTGCAGAGCCGGATGAGGGGCTCCATCTCATGATTATGAGATCATGACCTGAGCTGAAATCAAGAGCTGAACGCTCAACAGAATGAACCACCCAGGCACCCCAACAGTTACCCTTTTTTAATGAGTCCTGCTCCTGCCTGGAAGCACCACCATGATTCTGCTTCTAGAAACACTGTTCCTTCCATTATCTCTACAGCAGTAGAAGTGATAACAGCTTCCCACCGTTGCGAATATCTCAGTGACTCATGATCCCATTTTTTTGAAGAAAACGTATAGCCTGTAGTTCCAAGAAACTCTACAAACACCAAGCAAGATAAACACTAAGAAAAACACATCATTGTGTACTATAACCAAACCACTGAAAGCCAGTTAAAAATTCTTGAAACAGTGAGATCAAAAAAGAACAAAAAGGAGCAGTCTTGCTGACTTTTGGTTAGAAACAATGAAAGTAAGACAACAAGACATCTTCAAAGTACTGAAAAACAGCAGGAGCAAAAGTCCCTCTCAACCTAGAATTCTATATCTAGCAAAAATATTCTTTAAAACTGAAAGTGAAATAAAGACATTTTCAGGAAAGAACTGAGAGAATCATCCACCAGCTAACCAGCTGTGTAAGAAATGTTAAAGGAAGTTCTTCAGGCTGAGGGAAAATTATACTAGATGAAAAATTAAATCTGTACAAATGCATGAAGAATGACCAGAAATGGTATATGTGTAGGCAAATATAAAATACTCTTTTGTTTGGGGCGCCTGGGTGGCGCAGTCGGTTAAGCGTCCGACTTCAGCCAGGTCACGATCTCGCGGTCCGTGAGTTCGAGCCCCGCGTCAGGCTCTGGGCTGATGGCTCGGAGCCTGGAGCCTGTTTCCGATTCTGTGTCTCCCTCTCTCTCTGCCCCTCCCCCGTTCATGCTCTGTCTCTCTCTGTCCCAAAAATAAATAAAAAACGTTGAAAAAAAAAAATTTAAAAAAAAAAAAATAAATAAATAAATTAAAAAAAAATACTCTTTTGTTTGTAAAATGTCTTTATAAAATGAATTTAAAAATAATAATAATAACAACATATTTAGGCTTTCTAAAACACACAGAAAGTAAAGGGAAAGGTTTGAAAACATAGCCAAGTGATGAAGCCAGGGAGAAGAAAAATCTTCTTTTTCTTAAAAGAAAAAAAAGGGTTATAGCTAACAAGCAACAAAAATTCAAAAACCTTTATGATTCTATAAGCATGATCTCAGCAACAAATCTATTCTGTTTTTTAAAAGACACCCACTTAAGTTTCATTCAATATTTGCTTAAGTCTTAATTCTGTTATAACTCAAATGTAAAATTGTAAAGAGTATACATGTTTCTAATTTCCATTTGGGAAGAAAAACTAAAAGAAATACATAGGTAAAAATTGGAACAACTTCAGTCAGTAAACTTCAGGTAGTTTACGCCCACCTCCTCAAGAATTCTGGTCACTTGACCATTTCAATTCTATTCATGGAGACACTTCTTCAATGACATTAAAACCTTGGGATTCCCAGACATATTGTGTGATACTATGCTGTCAACACTAGATCCATTAGCTTTTTGAAGGTCTTTGATGTTTCCATGACTGTATAGGTATAATATTTAGGTGTTCTTGGTTGGATAAGTTTTATTTTATTCAAATAGAGTTTTGATTAATTTCAAGTTTCAGTATTAAGCATACAGTGCACAATATAATTTTTACTATCTGGCACATTGTCACAGGTTTGGAAAGCTTCTATGTCTTTGAGAATTTAAGACCAGAAAAGTCAAATGGGTGTTCTCAAAGTCTTGCTGGAGAAACAAGTAAGAATACCAAAATTACAAATTGCTTGGCTAATATTAAAAAAGGAAAACAACAAGTTTTATAGAATTTCTATGTAATTCTTTTGTTGCTCTTATAAAGTTGAGGAATTCACAGTTATACATTAAGATTCCTTTATGAAATATAGTAGTAATTACATTAGTCTTAGTATGCTTTATGTTTAAATTTCACCAAGACTTTAATAAATACAGAGTACAGTTTTAGATGCAACACCTCAAAACTTTGACTGTATTTGATGCCATTCATCATGTTTTCAAGAAGTTTGTGCATAGGAAAGTATTAACCTTGGTAACACAAAGACTTTCAAAATGAATTCTAGGCCAGTTATCATACCAAGACAACATTCATTCATAGTAGAACAAGCACTTATTAAAAATCTCATTTATGCTAAGTGCTGTAAGGGGCACCTTCATGCACTAAAGGCTCATATCTACATATGTATATTAGAATATGTATGGAAGTATATTTGGGAAAGAATGTTCAAGGTAAAAAAAGATGGAATATGGTTGGGATGAGAGAAAGAGAGACTTGAGACAGAGTTGGAGAGAAAGAGAGAGAGAGATAACAAGGACAAAGTAATTACCAAAGTAATTGAAAAATACTTTTACTTTCTCTACACTTTCTGATTTAGGGTTTAGATAATTAAGCCAAAGGAATATGGATCAAGTCATTGTAACAAATTTAGTATACCCTTTTGATATCTCCTTTGAGGGTTAAATGCACATTGACATCTTAACAATTGCTGAGTGTGCTTGCCAACTTTGGCTCACAAATTTGGTTAAAGAGAGACAGACAGGAAGAAAGGAAAGGACATTGAAGGAGGCAGGGACAAAAGAGAGAAAAATAATTTGTTCTTCTTTTATCCCACCATCAGATGAAGGACAAGTTTACATTGAGTTTTCTTAAGAGAAAAATAAATCACTGGATAGTCTTAAAGCTCCTCATAATATTCAGATGCTTGTGGTTGTTTTAAATCTGAAAGAAAAATCATGCACTCATACACACACATGGAATGTGATGAACATATTGCATGGAGATATGCATTTGATTCCAGATGTATTTTCTTAAAGGAATTAATTCAATGAGCAGAACAAATATATCATGTGCAAAGCCGTAATGACAGAAATCATATTGTTTGAGAAATGGAAGTTGGAGAGCTTCTTATATTTTTATTAATGTAAAACATTTTTTTCTATTCTGCATTTGACTGATCACTTCATTCTGTTACATTTGTACTGTATCTTAAGATTGAGCATGACTCATGCATATATGCTAAAGGTTCAAGGTAAAAAAGATGAATTTTTCTAAGAGGCCCTAGAGATAGGAAAGACCATGATTCTGAGATTAGCTACTTCATATTGGTTGCATGTCGTCACACACACATACACAAAATGCTGTGCAATAAGCACTCAAACTCAATGGTTTCAAACAGCCATGATTTTTCCCCCTTACCAGTTGGCAGGATTAATGGATCCAGATAAGACAAGAAAGGGAAGTCCTAGTTCAGCTCACATATATGCAGCAGGCCCAAGGTTGGCTAGCTTGTTTGGGTTGGAGTACCTGAGTAGGGATCTGTTCTGTGAGTCTTTTATCCTCTTCCTGGGACCCATGGGCTGGCTGGCAGAAGCACAAAAGAGCAAGCAGAACTATGCAAGGCCTCTTGAAGCTCAGGCACAATGTGAGTTCCATTTCATTCTAGTGGCTAGAGCTGGTCACGTTGCTGAACTGAGTCGTCTATTGTGTAAGAAATGGCAAAGTCACAGGGTAAGGAATGTGGGTAGAGAAGAGTGAATAATTGAAGTCATTAGTGAAATCTGTCTTGTCTATGCTACAATTGGAAAGACCTGTAAGACACATTTGAGAGTGCATCAACCATGAATAGTCCATTGATATGAAGAGGATCTACTTCTCAAGCTTCTGTAACTAGATCCCAACATTCAAGGCCTTCCCCGGGCATGTCTTTGCTTTTTGTCTATTACTTTTGCACTGCCTTTGGACATAGTGCTGTGCCCTGTAAGTGGAATGATCACATAATTGTATGGGATTGTAGTACATATGGTACTGAAGATGCTGTTTGTACAATGCATTTGCCACCATATACAAATCCATGCATCAAACCACTGATCCAGTGGTTGTACTAGTCTCATTACTATCATGTTTTATTAAGTCTTTCTTTCTACCAGTTCTGTTGTAAATAGGAGGTATGAAAATACTTCCATCTAAAGAAAAGCTTATTTTTATGCTTATCCTTACCTATCGCTCTAAGCCTTCTAGGAAACAATATCAAGAAAAGAAATCGAGATTTTGGGATTACAAGGCAACAAAGAAATGTTTTTTTTTCCTTAATAAGCTGGTGTAATTGTAAGAACAAAGATTTGCAAAGGAAGGGAAGTTCCCAAAAGAATTACATCTTCATTTATATTTTATTTCCCTTCCCATATTTATCTTGTAATACATAAGGTTTATACGTTTTTGTTTGCCTGGCGCACCTGGATGGCTCCATTGGGTAAGCATCTGACTCTTGATTTCAGCTCAGGTCATGATCTCACAGTTCTGGGTTCGAGCCCCACATTGTGCTCTGTGCCGACTGTGTGGAACCTACTTGAGATTCTCTCTCCGTCTCTCTGCCCCTCGTCCATGTGTGTGCGAGCGCACACACACACACACACTCTCTCTCTCTTAAAATAAATAAATAAACTTAAAAAAAAGTTCTGTCTGCCTATTTGATGTGCAGATAGGTTACTTTATATGTTTCCAGAATAAATAACAGTTGTTAAAAATAGTCTAACTGCAAAACCATCAGTATATATTGTTCTCTTATTCACAAACTCTGTGCTCTAACTGTGCCAATAAAATATTTCAAGATAAAGCATCTTATGAAATATATTCTCTTTTTTTACTGTATAATTTTCTTCATTTTTTTTCAGCAAATGCAATCTAAAACTGCAAATATCAACAAATAAAATAACTGTTTTGATGCTGACTACTGCTTTCTATACTTTGAAATTAAAACTTCTCTACTATAATAGTTTTCGGTAGATTAAAATATTATCTTCTATGATAGCTAAACAGTTTTATATTTAATTAGCTTTCAACCCCCATGGATGAGTGTTAAGGGGGTTTATCTTTTTTTTCTTTTTTCAATTATAAAAATGAGGCAGTGACAGGATCAACCCATTTAGCAACGTTCTTTCAGTTAGATTTTTCTTTTCTTTTTCATCATACATTTTAAAATTACTGAGTAACACACAGTAGTGAAACACGAATTAAAATGTCTAATAAAAATGTCAAGAAGATGTTAGCATTAAAGGTATAGTTACATATTTACAATTCACTCAAAAAGCATTCTTTTCTACTTAAGCTGCAGGGGGTAATCTCTAAATAATAACTAACATTTGAGCAATATTTTACAGTTTGCAAGGCACCTTTAGCTCTATTTAGCTGCAATTCAGAGAAAGGAATTGTTTTAAAGTCACCTAACAAATAAGATGCAGGGTCCACAACCGTATTTTCTGATTTTTAAAATTCTTATCTCTGAAAGCAGTCTGCAGTCTCCATAAGCTTGCAAATCTCTCTACTCCTCATCCCTTTCTTCTCAAATTTTTATAAACTCACTTTATGCCACATGCATTGGCAAGACGTTCCTCAATTGTTATTCGGATGATAACATTCAGTCTTCGTAACTAAATTGGAAATGTTATTACAAGTAGAGATGTCTGGCGTGGATTCTTTCATCTCTCTCTCTCCTGTGCCCACAAGCCCTTAACCTCTCCTGGTTTATTAGATGCTTAGTAACACTTGGTGACTGGATATAAAGAAATGTTTAGTCATTAGAGTAATTTATAGCATTTCCTAGTTCAGACTAATGTGAAGTTTCTTTGATTGAAGTACGTGTGTGCCTGTCTCTAAACCAAGGATTCTGTAGCAGTAAATGGCATTGAATTTCTGGAATATATGGAAAGACTCTGATTTAAGTAGGGTTTGCAGAATTTTGTTGATCCAAACTGTCTTTTCTGAGACTTAGATTAATTTTCTCACTTTCCATTCGGTAAAGTTCCTAAATCTTTTTTCTTAAAAAATAAATTTATGTTTTTCTGCTCTGAATTGTTGAAAGACTTCCAACAGGTTCTGAAAGCACAGTGTTTCATCTCCTAGAGTTTCAATGAACTTTTTTTTTTCTTAATAGCTCGGTGAAACTGGAGAATAATTACTTTTTCAGTTAATGTTAAATTGATGGCATTTTTAAACAAAAAGCTGGCAGCAAATATTATGTCGAGCTGTAGTGTACTGAAGAGTGGTTTGGCCACTTTGCAACTCACCTCGGAGACATCAGACTTCCTTTGTGGTGCCAAGTGCAACATTAAGAATAGGAATAACACAGTGAGATGAAGGGGGTGCTGGCATTATTTTGCTCTAGGTGTAGAGTTGTGTATCTCCACACTCTGCTGTGTGAGACCGACTTTCCAATCCGTTTATAGCCAGACAGTCCTTTTGCAAAGACCCCCGAAGATCCATTTTCTCACAATCTAACAAATAAGTAGGTATAAAAAAAGTTAACATTAATAAGCCACTAGAATGCTTTAACTCTTCTCCGGTTTGTTCAAAACTTGGGACAAATTCACACCTTTTCAAATGCCTTTTTGTCACACCTTTTCACATGCCTTAAGGACACGAGAAAGAAATATTTTCCAAGGAGTAAACCAAGTACAGTGCATACTGCACTGGTACCTGGAATGAACTACTGCAGAGCCAGCCCATTCTTAACAGATATTTCGATCAAACAGTGTGCATCCAAAAATATACTTTGTTTTTTTATGAGCAGAACTCTGCGTTGAATACTGTGAGGGACATCTAGTAAGGATGAAACAGTTTGAATTATGACACTACGTAAATAAATACACTTAATACATTGTAGAAAGCATGACATTTAATAATAGATGTACAGATAAAATTCTTTGTATTGGGAAGAGAAGAAGAGGTGATCTCCTCTTTGAAGGGGCTAAGAAGTAGTGAGAGAGGCAGCAGAGCCAAAAGTTCTGGGCTGGGATTGCATGTGAAGTGACCCAGGCTGTGGATTTCTATGAGACAGATATACAGGAAGCAAGCAATTCAAAGTGAGAGAGATTGATTCTAAGCCATAAATGCAAGGTCAGGAATCAAGATGGGGGTCCCAGAGGTGGGAGTTCAGAACTTGGCATGTCAGACTGAGAACTAAGAGGATTAGAATGAGAACACTTTTGGAACAAGTAAGGGTGGATGCCAGAGAAAAAACCCACCCACACTGAGTGAGTTTTCTGGGACACCAGGCTTGAGGAGCTTGGCTTGGGCTGGTTCCTTTATGGGGCAGGAGAATCCCAAGGAGGGGATGCTGTGTGAGTAGGGAAAGGTTATGCCCAGTTTTTTCTGGCACTGATGGCTGTCTTATGTGGGTGCATGTATGTGTGTTTGAAGAAGGACTGGATTGTTTGTGCTACAGGTTATGTGATTGCCACCATATTTGTGCATGGAATACAGCTTTCTTTGGTCTAGAAAATAGTTGACAAATGAATATATCATTCAGAATCTAAAAATCACTTTAAGCCTAAATTATCCATATTGGTTAGGTTGAGGTAATCAACTGGATTATACTATTTTTAGTCCTAACTTTAACTGTGTAAATGCAATTATAGTGGACATAGCTCCTCTAAATATATAAAAGAGGCAATGAGGAAATTGGCATATGTTGTTCCTAGTTCTTTTATCTTTTTATTAAAGAGCTTTATTGTGGTATATTTTGTATATCATACACTTCACCCATTTCAGGTGTACAATTTGATGATTTTTGGTCACTTTGACAAGTGGCATTAACATCACCCAATTCAGTTTTAGGACATTTCCTTATCACACCTAAGATCCTGCCTGTCTATTTACAGTTGAACCTTCTTCCCAGCCTCAGGACCCAGGCAATAGCTAATTCACTGTCTATCTTTACAAATTTGCCCTTTCTGGACATTTCATATAAATGGAATCTTAAGTCTGTCATCTCTTGTGTTTGGCTTCTTTCACATAGCGTGATGTACGTGTCCATAGCTCATTCTTTTTTAATGCCCAGAAATATCCCATCATATGCTATACGGGATAGCATACCACAGTTTGCTTATCCATTCACCAACTGACAGAGTGTTTAGTTGTTTTCAGTTTTAGAAATTATGAATAATGCTGCTATGAACATTTATGTGCAAGTCTTTGTGTGAATATATGTTTCATTTCTCTTGGATAGATTCCTAGGACTGGAGTTGCCATGTGATATGATAGTTTTAAGTTTAACATTCTGAAAAAAATGCGCAATTTTTTTAATGCTTGTTTATTTTTGAGAGAGAGAGAGAGTGTGAGCAGGAGAGGGGCAGAGACAGAGAGAGGAAGACACAGAATCTGAAGCAGGCTCCAGGCTCTGAGTTGTCAGCACAGAGCCCAATGTGGGGCTCAAACTCACAAGCTGTGAGATCATGATCTGAGCCAAAGTCAAATGCTCAAATGACTGAGCCACCCAGGTTCCCCCAAATTGTTTTTTGAAGTGGCTGCCATGGTCCTGTTATCTTGATGTTGATGATGAAGACTATATCTGCTATTACTGCTTCTTATGTGGTATTTGTTTTATCATGAGCCAGGATTGTGTCAAATTACATAGATTTAGATTCACAGATTATTTATAGATATATATTCATTCTTTGCTTTTGGTTCTCACAAAAATTCCATGTGGTAGGCACCAATATTATATTTTCATATGTATCTTGGGTACTTTCACTGTGTTCATGTTTTCAATTGCTTCAATATTAGTAGCCCAGAGTTTAAAAAACAGACCTAATATGTCAAAGGAAAGAAGCTCATTTGGTCTAAGAGAAAACTGGGAAGTATCAATATTTGTTGATATTAAGAGGCTGGATAATTTGTGAAGTTTAACATCACATATGGATGAATTGAATGAGATGCATTTACCTATCGGGTGACCCATTTAAGCAAGAAATATAGTGTGTTTTAGAAGATGAAGAATCATGACACAAAAACAGACACTCGGATCAATGGAACAGAATAGAGAACCCAGAAATGTATATATACAAACATATGGACAACTAATCTTTGACAAAGCAGGAAAGAATATCCAATGTTATAAAGTATGTCTCTTCAGCAAGTGGTGCTGGGAAAACTGGACAGCGACATGCAGAAAAATGAACCTGGACCACTTTCTTACACCATACGCAAAAATAAACTCAAAGTGGAGGAAAGACCTAACTGTAAGACAGGAAGACATCAAATCCTTGAGGAGAAAGCAGGCAAAAACCTCTTTGATCTCTGCCACAGCAACTTCTTATTCAACGTGTCTCCAGAGGCAAGAGAAACAAAAGCAAAAATGAACTACTGGGGCCTCATCAAAATAAAAAGCTTCTGCACAGAGAAGGAAACAATCAGCAAAACTAAAAGGCAACTGACAGAATGGGAGAAGATATTTGCAAATGACATATCAGATAAAGGGTTAGTATCCAAAATCTAGAAAGAACTTATCAAACTCAACATCCAAAAAAACAAATCATCCAGTGAAGAAATGGGCAAAAGACATAGACACTTCTCCAAAGAAGACATCCAGATGGCCAACCGACACATGAAAAAATGCTCCACATCACTCATCATCAGGGAAATACAAATCAAAACCACAATGAGATACCACCTCACACCTGTCAGAATGGCTAACATGAACAACTCAGGTAACAGATGTTGGCAAGGATGCGGAGAAAGAGGATCTCTTTTGTGTTGCTGGTGGGAATGCAAGCTGGTGCAGCCATTCTGGAAAACAGTATGGAGGTTCCTCAAAAAATTAAAATACAACTACCCTATGACCCAGCAATTGCACTACTAGGTATTTATCCAAGGGATACAGGTATGCTGTTTTGAAGGGGCACATGCACCCCAATGTTTATAGCAGCACTATCAACAATAGCCAAAGTATGGAAAAAGCCCAAATGTTCCATCAATGGATGAATGGATAAAGAAAATATGGTATATATACACAATGGAATATTACTCGGCAATCAAAAAGAATGAAATCTTGTCATTTGCAACTACGTGGATGGAACTAGAAGGTATTGTGCTAAGTGAAATTAGTCAGGAAAGACAAGTATCCTATGACTTAACTCATATGAGGACTTTAAGAGAAAAAACAGATGAACATAAGGGAAGGAAACCAAAAATAATATAAAAATGGGGGGGGGGGCAAAACATAAGAAACTCTTAAATATGGAGAACAAATAGAGGGTAACTAGAGGGAGTGTGGGAGGAGGGATAGGCTAAATGGGTAAGGGGCATTAAGGAATCTATTCCTGAAATCATTGTTGCACTATATGCTAACTAATTTGGATCTATATTTAAAAAAAAAGATGAAGAATCAAACTGGTACCCAAGAAATATTCCATGTCTGGGACTTTCCCAAACTTAGCCCATGCCAGCTCATAGATAAGTGGATGAATTCTTCCAGGGCAGATACTAACTCTGTTGATTGTTTGTCTCTGTTGACTACATCATAATAGAAACACAGTGCATACTTCATTGATCAAACATGGCAAGAAATACACAATTTCCAGAAATATTCTCAGAGATATTAGAGTTATATCACGGTGAGTACATGCAAAATAGAAGCAACCATGAGGGTATCCAGATGACAGGATTGATAGGTTTTCAGTCCTGAAACTAAAACCATTTCAGCAAGGTGGCCTCACCTCTGTTCTCTAACTTTCCCAATTTGAATTTCCTCCCAAGGCCACACTAAGTCTTTGAGGGTACTTTAATTGTGTATAGTTACATTTACTTGGTCTCATAGAAAAAAAAAAGCTATGTTAAAGATGGCCCAGTGATGTGGAACTTAGGGTATGCCAAGCTTTTATTGAGAGGAAGGAAAAAAGGTGTCTCCCCCACTTTATATGTACTATATTAACTGAAACAAAATGGTATCTAGATAAAAACATCAATTCTCATACCAGTTAAGATTTAGGCTTAGCTCCTAATAGCTCTTCCAATATTTATTTTTAACATTAAGGAACTTTAACTTAATAATTTTCTCTATTTCTTTCTCTAATTGACTTTGAATGAAGACAGACAAAGGCAGATAAATAATTAAGAGAAAGATGCTGACTGATTAATGCCATTAACATACGTTTTGATTAAAGCTAACATGAATCCAATGGTGGTAAGACAGTGTGTGACTGATATTTTTATACACTGCCTCAGCACTTACTTGGGAAACAACTTGGCCATGACCATCAAAAGCCTTAAAAACGTTGTACCTGTGACTAGGTAATTCCTCTTCTTGAAATTTGCCCTATGAATGTAAAGATAAATGTGGGAAACACGGAAATACATGGGAAAAGCTATCTGCAGAAAAATATTAGTCACAGGCTCTGCTTTCTGTTTTTAGGTCCTGGAAATAACTTATTTGGACAACAAATAGGGAATGATTAGGTATCTATCAAATGACCCATGTAGTGGCATATAAGATAGCCATTAATAGTGCTGGTGATTACGACTTTGTGGTACACAAGAAGATGCTCATGATAAAGTTTTACATGAAATTGATATGAAGTGTTACATGCATTTTTGATAAATATTTATCTATTTTCAATAAAGGAAGATATTTTAGAAAAAATAATACCAAAATACTAATAGAATCAGGCTCCTATGTTAAGCACACTCTCTCTTTTTTGTTTTTGTTTTTCTATGTGGTTATTCAGGATATCCAGGACAACAAAAAATAACAATGAAATTACTCATTACACTTTTAGTTAAAAATAGATTTTTGATTTTCTTTTTTTGTGAGGTAACATCTATTGATTGTTAATCATGGGCTGTATAGGAGGTTTCTATAAATCATATTTTTTAATTCTATTACTATTTCATAGTACAGATATTATTCTTAGCTTCCTTTTGTTGAGTGGGAAATCATAGCTTATAGAATTAATCTTGTTAAGTGAGGTATAGCAAGGGGTGGGGGGAGTGCTGCATTGAATGAAATCCTAATCCTGGCCAGTTCCCTCCAGAGCATAACCTCTTAACCAATACATTGTGTACTTCAAAACTGGAACTGGGGATTGGGTGATAATCTTGAGACCTTACAGATTAAGTGTCTGAAAAGAAAGGGAAGGAACGGTCCTTCTAGATTTTGGTTTGGCATGAACAGAATTTTCATGTCTGAATTTTTCACTCGTAGTCGGGAGTTTGGTAGCATGAACTCAGATGCATGGGACTGAGAGTCGGAACAAGCAAAAAAGGCTTTGGCATGTTTCTTCATGATAGGTTTTACTTTTCCTCCTGACTCTAAACCATCATCAGACTCCTACTTGATATCAGGGATCACTCAGTTAAGTTTCTTGGGGACAGGAACAACTGCTGGCCATATTTGGGATTCCTGGACAACTTTGTCTTCTAAAAAGGAGAGTTTTGGGGAACGTGCAGTCTGGACAGAAAGAACCAGGAGTGTTGCTGTGGCTCCCTCCCTGATTTGAGAACCAGGGAGATCAATCTTTATATGAGATTTTCAAAGTGGTTGGGTGGTATTTCCTTTCTCTTTCCTTGAGATTATCTGACTCACCCTGTCTGATCAACTGAGACAATCCTCTGAGAACAACTCTGAATGAGAATTACAGTAATAGCCTTTGTCTGACAGCAAAGAGATTTCCCTGAGCCAATATTTTTGGCCTGGAGATGAGCCCAAAGCAGTTTTACACTAGACCAGTTGAATTTGTCTCGAAAAAATATTTGTTTGCCCTGACTGTTTGGAATTTGAATGGGGAGTGGGAAGATCCAGCTGGTGGCTGTGAAGTGTGACAGTGTTTATTCCAATGAGATGGCTAAAGAGGGAGTATCTATTCAAGGGAAGAACCTCCTTTCCATGTGAAATGTCCATGCATCCAATCTCTGTATGACTCTTCCAGTTTCTCCGCCACCCACCGCCTTTAGAATGAATTTGACACTCTTGTTTTGGCTGAAACAAAAACAAAAACAAACGAAAAGAGAAAGCCACTATAACATCTCCCACTCTCTTCCTATCACACAGCACAGTAGCCAGGAGTGCCTTATGGAATTACAGAAAGGGAACAGTGCAGTTTCCGTGCTGTTTGGAACAGTCTATAATAGAGCCCAAAGGCACATAATTTAGAAAAATGAAGAAATGAGTAGCTTTGGGTGGAATAATGTCCAGAACTGATACCATCAGATCACAGACTGTGTGGTGAATAAAACCACTGGCTTCCTTTTAGCCATGTGCCTTACTCAGCCCCCTCCTTAAATTGTGAGAATTTGACCCAGGAAAGGAGATTTGACCTTAATCTCCAAATTCATATATCCATGTTCCTCCTGCCCCAAACTGAGCCATTTGTAACAATTTACACAGTAATAAATAAATGATCCTGTTGTGATGAAACAAATGGCCTTTAATCACGAATTTTCATTGAATCCTTAATAAATATTGATTACCATCATGATTATAATGACGTGATCAGTTACAATAAATTTTTAAGTAAACAGTACTACACCTGCACACAACCAGAGGAAGATTTGATATCAATCCAGCAACAAAAGTTCTCTTTCTAACCTTCCTCATTCTCAACTGCCATTTGTTTTTAAAGGGGTTTTAAATGAACATTAAACATTTCACAAACTTGCTTTTTATGCTCAATAATTTATTTCTTGTTAGAACAGTTTTTCAGGCTAATTAAGATAAATTGTTTGTAATGAACAGAAACCTGGCGTTCACAGACTGGCTTGAAGTCTGAATTCTGAATGACTGAAAGAGGAGGAATCTTTAAATTAGAAAGTGATTACTTATTCTGTAATTTGCTGGTCAAAGAAAGTACATATTCTTGATTCAGATTACCCTCCATATGTAGGTTGTGTTTTCTAAAGCAGTGCCAATATTTAAAACAAAGCTTGCTTGCTAATTTATGGATTAAAAATCTCTTTGAAGGATCGGAAGTCCAACTTGAGCACATCTTGGAAGATTAGGACTTATCTCTGAAATGGGCCTGTTGAATTTTTTCAGAGATCTGTTTCTTTCCTTTCACTTTCTACTTTCAGATTTTCCACATTTCTTCAATTCCTAGTCTAAATGTCATTTTAGAAGGAAAAGGATGCTCAACAGACTGAACTCAGGGACCCTGGTGAAATGACATATTTTTCTCTTCTATAAAGGCATAGGGTAAAACAACATGATCTTGTAAGAACCTTTCAGCCCTGAAATTCAATAATTCCGAGTTTTTCTTCATTCTTACATATTCTCATTGCATTTGTAGTAACTTCCATCCCTAGGTTTATTAAGAGACCACCTGTTGTCTATTTTGCAGCAGATATCCTGTGGACCCATACTTATGGGGAAAAATGGCTTGGTTGCTTATTTATTAGTTTTATTTAATAACACATCATTCAATTGCAGAGTGTGCGAACACCAGCTGGCTTCATGCTGATCATCATCTATTATAAGCACACAAAGCTTACTTAATATCAAGAAAGTGAATTTTTATAGAAGTCTGCTTTATTAAGATGTCTCTTATTCTTGAAATAGCTTTTTATAAGGAGATCTAAAAGGGAGAGGATATTGAGACAAAGATAAAAACTTCAGTTCTAATGATCAGAAAATCATTTCTTAGTCTGTGTCTGTAGAAAAGTATGGGTCAAGATCTAGGATCCCATGTGCCTTAGCCATGTATAAATTAAGATGGTTGAGGAATTGAATGCATGGTTATTTTAAGCCATCGGGGGGGGGGGGGGCGGGGAAGAGAGCTGGGTCATTTTGTTTACATCTTACCACATGACATTCTAAAGCACTTTAAAATACTGGAGTGGAGCTCCCTGGGTTTACTGCACTGCACGTCAGCACAACTCTTAGTTCTTGCTGCCCCTCAGAGAACTGAATGAACCTGGCAGCCTACGGATCTGAGGTTAGCAGCACAGATCCTTCAGAGCACGGTGCATACAGGTCGTCTCCGTGGTCATCTTGTGTGTGTTGGTCTGTCCTTCACTGTTTTCTTCACTGTCCTTCACCCGCTGCCATCGACACTTTCTTGATTTTAAAGACTTTTACTGCAGTCTTGAAGAGGTCAGGGAAAGGCATGTGTCGTGCATTCTTTCACCTCTTTACCCATCTCTCCACTGTTCTCCCTCACCTTTTTAAATCTTTAATGTAGAAATCGCCCTTTTGCCTCAGCAAGGACAGCATCCCTGATATGCAGTTTCTTTTCATCATTAAATATTTTCTAGAAAAATTTGTTGGATGAATATTTCCCCTTCCCCACCTGGTCACCTATGGGACCCCTCCCATGTTAGTAGATATTTCATATAAAAAGTTTAGAATGCCACTTTATTATTTGTTTTATTCTGAAACTTTTCAAATCCCTTAATGGGCTATTGAATTGTGTGAATTTCCATGGAGGGGAGAGTGAGAACTATAATAATCTACTTTGGCCAAACATACAAAATCTTTTTTGTTTTTTCCCCATAGAACCCTTAATGACATCTTTGTAGTACATTAAGTCCTCTGGTACAGTTTTAGAAAATTACTCTCAAGAAAGATGATGCTGATTTTCCATTATGTGCTGATAGAGAATGTGAACGAGGAAGGAAATAGAAGGCACAACCTGGCCTGGTGGGCTGCACTTGAATTTTAGGCAGAGGAACAGGGTATAGCCAGAAGGCAAAGTGGGACATTTTTACACGCATACTTTGAAATGTACAATCTTCTCATCAGGATCCTCTTATTAACTGGTTCCCAACCTTTGTGAATATCAGGACCTCTCTTTCACATCCAAATTTTATGTTTTCCCACATGATTAAGTTATCATACTTTTTTTCTATGTATTGAGAAAATATATAATAATAAAAGCTACTATGATAACAAGAAACAAATACACACCTATAACAACAGTTAAAATCCAGAAAGCGGGTAGTACCAAACGCTGATGGGGATATGGAGCCACAGGAACTCTCTCATTGCTGGTGGGAATGCAAAATGGTATAGCCACTTTGGGAGTACTTACAAAATTAAAGTTTTTTACAAAATTAAGCAGACTTTTACCATATGACCCAGTTATTACACTCCTTGATACTTCTCCAAATAAATTGAAAATATATCCACACAAAAACCTGCACATTAACTTTATAGTAGCTTTATTCATAATTGCCCAAACTTCAGAGCAATCAAGATGCCCTTCATTAGTTGAATGGATAAATAAACTGTGGTACATCCAGACAATGGAATATTAATCAGCAATAAAAAGAAATGAACTATCAAACCATGAAACTTAAATGCCTATTACCAAGTGAAAGAAGGCAATCTGAAAAGGCTACATACTGTGTGATTCCAGCTATATGACCTTCTAGAAAAGGCAAAACTAGGGAACCAGTGAAAAGATCAGTGGTTGTCAGGTGTTCATACAGAGGGACGGATGAATAGACAGAGCCCAGAGGATTTTTAGGGCAGTGAAACTATGCTGTATGATACTACAAATGGTGGATACATGCCATTATACATTAATCAAAGCTCATAGAATGTCCAAAACCAAGAGTGCACCCTCATGTAAATTATAGACTTCGGTGATAATGATATATCAGGGTTTTGTTCATCAGTCGTAACTCCGTTGCAGGGTGTTGACAGTTTGAGAATCTCTACGTTGTGGAGGCAGAGGGGATATGGGAACTCTCTGTACTTGTGAACCTAAAATGGCTCCAAAAAAAAAAAGTATTAAAAATTAAATCATTACAAAATACACTTACCCTTTGATCCAGTAATCACATTCTTGGGTATTTATCCCAGGGAAATAAAAACTTATATACACAATACATGCACACACACACAAACTATTATGACCTTAACAATCTCTTTAAGTTACTTTGCAGTCTGTTATTCAGAATAGCAGCTTGTGATTCCTTTGAAAATAGTACCTGGTGTAGTTGTAGAATAAGGGACCTCTTGGGGGGTGTCGGGGAGTGGCAGATTAGGAACGATTGCCTTATGTAAAATGGCCTGATTTGGAGCTTTTGAGTTCTAACATCAAAGTCTCCTTCTTACACCGGTTACTTGCATCATAGAACCATCATCTTGAGTTTCTGCACACATATGCTACTTGCATAACGGTATTTCAGCCAGGCTCTTCAATGTAGAAGAATGATCACAGAAACTCTGCATAAACATCAGCACCAAGCACATATAGAACATCTTTCATGGTCTCTCTGTTTTCATACTGAGGATATGAAGTTTGAAGCCAGGCCTCTCTCAGGACCTCAGTCACTGCTCACTTAGTCCCGTGTATTCTGTGACAGCAAAACTCTTCATCTGAAGGGCTTTGGAAAAAAAATGACCTAACAGGTTGTTTGGAATATTTTGTTGAGATATTTGCTACTTTGGTATTTATGTTGTTTATTTGTGGTGAGAGTGTACCTGCTTCATCAGTTGGTAACCGCTTAATTTAACGTACGTTAGCGTGCATTTATTGTTCTCATTATCATACTTTTAATATAAATACCCTTTGTAAAGTACCTGCTATGTGCCTGGCAACTATGTTGGTAGTTTATATTTAAAGTAACAAAAATAACAATCTCATAATAGAACTTTGCACAATAGGTGTTGTTACCATTTTACAAATCAAAATACTGTAAGGCCCAACGATGTAAAGACATTTGATAATGGTGACCGAGCTCATAAGTAGCAGCACTATGATTTGGAACCCAAACCTAGCCAATATTTAAATGATAGTAGTAGGGGCATCTGGGTGGCTCAGTCAGTTAAGCCTCAGACTCTTAGGGAGTTTGAGCCCACGTCGTCATCAGGCTCTGCACTGGCAGCACAGAGCCTGTTTAGGATTCTCTGTCTCCCTTTCTCTCTGCCCCTCCCCCACTTGTGCTGTCTCTGTTTCTCTCAAAATAAATAAATAAACTTTAAAGAAAAAAACAACATAGGGGAGCCTGAATGACTCAGTCAGTTGAGCGTCCAACTTTGGCTCAGGTTATGATCTCGTAGTTTGTGAGTTCGAGCCCCACATCAGGCTCTCTACTGGTGGCACGGAGCCTGCTTCAGATCCTCTGTTCCTCTCTCTCTCTCTCTCTCTCTCTCTCTGTCTCTGCCCCTCCCCCCCACTCACTCTCTCTGTCTCTCTCAAAATAAATACTTAAAAAAATAAATATATTGAAAAAATAAAAAATAAAAAATAAAAAAATAAATGATAGTAGTAATAATGATGTAAAGACTCATTTCTATAGTTTTAGACAAGGACTGATCTTTTCACATGTTTCTTTGTTATAACACCTAGCAGTTAAGAGCCTTGGCTCTAGACTAAACTGCCAGGATTGGAATCCTGGTTACATGTTATGGGATCATAACCAAGCTACTGAGTTCTCCATGCTTGCATTACCCATCTTACTATGGAATAGCAATACACTTATAAAGTTGCCATGAAAATCAATGAATCAATATATGTAAATATGTTTAGAACAGCGACTCATACATAGTAAGCAATCATTCTATATTAGTTACTATTACTATTAAAGATTTAAAAACATTAAACATTTTAGATGATATTACCACAACATTACTGTTGTAGAATGTGTACATACAGGTTTTCATTGCCAACAAACACTCCTTGAAACTTATTATTCAATCTTCTCCATTCACTATGGAACACACTGGAACCAACGAGGTCCCTGACCTAAACTGGTCTGTTGGATTCATCTTTGAACATCTCCATCAGCCTCAGGTTGCTGGCCAGCCACCATCTCCCTGATTGTAGATATGGCACATATTTGGAAGATGCTTAAAATGAAGGGTGTGAAGCCAAAATTTTCTATTTTTGAAAATCCTATGAATCATAAATCCCATAGCATCATTTTATTGTAGAGAATATGAGATTATTCTTACCTCTTTATTTATAATTTGGTACCTGGGATACCTTAGCATCAGTGTTGATAAGAACTCAAGGTATTATAAAGTAGGTTTAGAAATGTATTTTTAAGTCCTGATATTCTCTAAGAAAAATATCTTAAAACAGCAAGGTTGCTCTATGTTAGATTACATAGTTTGAAATTACATTAGTTGTGGAAACATCAACTTTGCTGACATCAGATACATTTCTCCCTGAAAGGAAGATGGAAAACAGCTTTATGAGACAGTTAACCAGAGCGGAGATGCTGTATTTTTGACATAACCTGATATTCATTCATTGGGCCAATACGATTGTATTCAGCATCTCACATAAAAAAAATACACTCATTCATACACATAAAAATATATAACTTGTTTGTGGCACAATCCAGTATGCAAACTCTTTCCTTCACTGGTCTTTTAAGATCAGAGTTCACATTTCTACAACCATGTTTTCAAACTATAACTGTTTACCCTGGGGTTGCACTTTTCTTTGATCTTAAGAAAATCTTTACGTTTTTCCAACAATGATGTGAGAACATCTAAAAACAGTTGGGCTCAAACTCTGTATTCAAAGATGATTTTACACAGGCTAGATCTAATACCCCTGGGATACGTAGCATAGGAAGTGTTTCATTTTGTGTCAGGTCATTATTACCAATAGGTATGAGAGAAATTAGGATCTAATAACTAATTTTATAATTAACTTATAATTTATTTTTAAAATAGAAATGTACAGGGTAATTTGGAGAAAACATTCCAGATATTTAGATAAACAGTTACCATGAACAGGCTTTACTTATTTCATGTTCTATGTATTGGACAAAGTGCATATGCCAGGTGAGATGTGCTTAATGATGAAAATAATAAAAAAGGTAAAGATATTTCTTAAAACGAGAAACACTCCACGAGAACTTATCAGGTGAGCGCTTGCATGAGATGCAGACAGAATGCTTCTCCCTTTGCTTCCAGAACCCCTGAGGGGAGGCTTACATCAGAAACAAAATGTGCGTCTCATTAAAAAATTGTAGCCTTAAATAGTTGTAAATCTTTGATTCCTCACTCAAGAATGTAGTCCTCCTACAGCCTGACAGAGAAAGAGAAAGGAAGCACATTTTTTTCTTTCTTTCTTAAAGTAATTAAGAGTCTGCTATATCTTTAAAGTGTTTTATTCTTACAAAGAGAGAAAATGATGGAAAGTGTGTTTAAAAATGTAATAGATGCTTCTCAAGGAAATGAGCATAACACATTTGGGAATAGGATCACAGCAAAATGAAAATTTTAGCCATCACATTTTAAACTCACACCGCCAGATGAGTGTGGCTGGAGAATGTGAACTTAAATAATGTTCTGTTAGTACCTGCAGCATTTGTAGAAATTTCTGAATACAGTAATTGAATCATTTAGATAGAGTGTGAGCATAATATTTCTATTCTATTGGACTCTGAGTTGGTTAAACATGAAATGGAGAATTGTGATAAAAAATGAAATTGAGGGCACTCAATAGATATATGTCATCAGTAATAAATGCATTTACAGCAACAAAATACTATAAGACAATTACTATAAAATATTGAGTAATGAATTCAGGAAATGGTGGTTGGTCTTCATGAAAAGAGTTGATAGATTCAATCTGGTTCTTAGTGCTCATTCGAAGGTGTTTACCACATGAAAAATTCACAAAGGAAACACCAGAGGGGCCTCAACAGAGCCATTGGTTGATTTGTCTACTTTTTTCCTCAGTCCCACTAGAAAATCTGTAAAAATCTTGCCAATTAGGCCTGCAAAGGAAACAAACACATGTGTGGTCCAATTGGAGGAACGAGGGAAGCCCTGATAGAATGTGGATAGAAAAGGACATTCCAAATGTTGCCGGTGCTGTATCTGTTAGTAATTATATTACAATCCATTTGGAACACGTTTTTTTAAATCCAGAATAGTACATAAATTACTTAGTACCAGCCTGAAAACTCTTTAGTACATGTTGCCACTAGATAAATCTAAAAATTAAAAGTAGTGTTGAGAACATTTTATAGCAATTTAACAGGATAGCTTTATGTTTATCAATTCCAATAATAAAGAAATTAGGGGTTATGTTATGTATGTGTTTTTTAATATCAATGTTCTAGTAATTCATTTTTAATTTTATTTGGCAAAGTGTTGATTCTGCAGCAAACTGGGAAAAAAATATGATTCTTTACCATAGACAGTCGAGAAATCTATGTTTGGATTGTAGCTAAATGGAGGTGCGGGGGTTAACAAACTACAACCTGCAGACCGTTCTAATTTTTGTTTTTAATTGGCCCACAGTGAATCTGCCTTCACATATGAATGTTTGCAATTGATTTGATGATAAGGAGTATGAACTGTGAACCTAATCTAAGCAAAACATTATCACCTCCTCCAAAAAAAATTTCCATCTTCTCACTAATGAAGTTTTGGGCTGATGGTGGGGTGGTCCAGAGCTGACGGCCAAGAAAGAATACTTGAAGACTTCTTTGGTGCAAAAAGGTGATTTTATTAAAGCAAGGAGACAGGACCTGTGGGCAGGAAGAGCTGTACTGGGGCTGTAATGGGTAACTGATTACATACCCTCAGGTTGGGAGGGCATTAGGGATAGAGTAAGACTCTAAGGTATTTTGGAAGCAAAGTTTCCAGGACCTTGAGGGGCTAGCTGCGTTAAGAAAATGGCATTTATTACCATTTAGTAAAATCTCAGTCTTCAGACCTTCAGATGTGTATCAGGGGGCCGTAAACTAAGAGTACGATTGCCAGCATATATATTGGGGTAGTTGAGATAAAGGAAGTTTCCAAAGGAATTTTTATATGTTAAAGTAGACTTACAGGATCCCAGGGGTTGGGATAATATTAATCCAAGATGTCCTTTTGTCCTTAGCAAAGTGTCATCATTGAAGCAGCTGAGTTCCTAGAGGGAGGTCCCACTGCCTATTTCAAGGACTTTTCAATGGGCTGTAGGCTATAAGGGAACTTAATTTTTTATTTGCCTTAGTTTCCCACATCACCATGGTAAGCACTTAAACCCCTTTCCTTTGTTCTTGGGTAACCAGGAGTGTCCGAGGAACATCACACATATTCCACCTGGCTGGGGGGGAGAGTGGGGTGTGTTGTTAGCCTGTACTTTGCCCTCAGCTCACCCCACGCTCCCTCATCATCTTTAGTAGATTTATATAACAAATTTGTGTGCCCAATTTGTATTATATTCTGAATTTCAATGATAAAAATTTGTGGAAATTTTGTTTCTCCCTTATTATATATATACTTACATGGTATCCTTGATTTTTTTTTCTTGTTGTCCCACAAAGCCTAAAATATTTACAGTCCAGACCTTTAAAGAAGAAGTGTGTCAACCACTGGTTTTTCAACTAGACAGGTTTTTCAACTCTCAACGAGTGCAAAAATGTACATTCAATCTCAAACAATAAATAGTTTACATATATACATAGTAGTATAATTCAAATACATACAGATATAATTGTAAATAAGTCCAAATTAAGCTTTATAAATTTGTAGCTTTTAAAGTAGGCATTTTATTTTCATGTCTTTATTACACATTTGTATCATAAAATAATGCATGCAAAATATTTTCAAAAAAATTAAGAAGAGTATCAAATGAAAGACAGAAGACTCCCTTGGATTTCTTTTCAAACCCAAACTGACTCTAGAGAGAGCTTTGAACCATTTCTTTGTAAAACTTCTGCTGGTGCCCTTTTTAACAATTCTACTCCTGAAATCAGTATTGTACTGTATGTTAACAAACTAAAGTTTAAATTAAAAAAAAATTCTGTTGGTAGTTACCACCATAATTCTAAATATAATGCCTTTTTTTTTTTTTTTTTTTTTTACAATTTATCAGTTTTAGATATTGCCTCTTAATACCCTTCTATAGAAGTGGAAAGATTCAGCTTACTTAATACTGTTTCTTCTTCTCCCTTTTTCATAAATTAAGGAAACCTATTCTTTTAGTTTTTCCACTGATTTCATTGGACTTTTAAATAATGTACACAAATGTTTCATTTCTTTCCCCAGCTACTTTAAACCTCTCTTGATGCCCCAATTTATTAAGCCTTCCATTTTTTGCCACATGCCTCTTCCCCATTTCTTTCTCTCATCTTCTGTTGGCTCTACCTTTGTGTAAGCAAAACTGGTAGCATTTACTTTCAGATCTCTAAGTATTATATCTTTTTCTAAGCCAGTCTTAACATTTGCAAATAAATACATGCCTTCTACTTTTCCTCCATATCCCCATATGGTAATTGCTTCAAAAATAGGCTTGTAATTCAAGTTAGTCAATAAGACTCCGTCCCATGACTTTTGTTTTTAACTATTGGAAAAGAGACACTTTCAATTGTCAACAGTACTTGCCTTCAAAAACTTCCATTAGGTGTTTACTGGACCATCTGAATTTAGCCTTTATTTCTTGTGCTTTTTTTTTTTCTCATACTCTCTCTCTCTCTTTGCCTTTTTAGTCTATATTTTGGGAAATTTCTCATGCTTCCCCCCCTCCCCATCTGACCAATATGACTCAGTGGATAATAACATGACAATGTAAGTTTTAATTTCTGAGATCCATTTCTTATTCTCTGATGCTCTTTTCTCATAGCACCCTCATCTTATTTTATCATTATATGTTTTCTCAAATTCCCTAAGAACTTAGAATTGTTTAGACTTCTTTCCTTACTGGTGGCAGTATCCTTTTTGTTTCCCCCAAGATCGGTTGTCCTCATTGTTTATGGTGGCATTTCTCTTTCATAATCCTGCTGCATCACAAATGTTACTGTCCTTAGAGCCTGGATGTGGCGATGTCTCCTATGGTGCCTTCTACCATCTTCCCGGTCAATGGAGCATCATAGGTAGGATTTGTGGAGCGAGGAGAGGTAACAAACTGAAGGCTCCTTTAAAGCATTCACAAGTCAGAGGGCATTTCTGAGACAGTGGAAGCAAAGAAATTCCTCACTCTCACTTCACCTAGATGGTGGTCTCCGTTTGGATGCATTCCAGAATGAGAAGATGTGGGGGAAATACAAAAGTGGAATGAACTTCCTCATTGCCTGAAACATAATGACAATCCACACAGACTAACCTTCTAGATAGATTTACTACTCTGAACACACCAACATGTTCAGATGTAATGAAATAGTTGGGATCCACAGATCAACTTTACATCATGACAGAATAAGGATACTGATTATTGTAGGTATGCTGCTCTAAACCTACTGAGAGACTCAGTAAACTCAACCCTTAATACAAAATGCCACTTCTTAACACAAAGAGATTGACCTCTCCAGATATACTGTGCACATTCTAAAACCTGTGGGGTGCCTTGTCCACACTGCCCTGGCCATTTTTACTGGAGGGGAGGTTGGACTGAGATCATTAGGACCCCATGGACCACCTTTTATTTCTTCCATTTATGAAATGTTTAGAAACATTTCCCTAAGTTTCAGGTTGGTGAGGATTTCATTTGCTTATTCAAGCCAATGTACATTTAAGCATTCATTGATCAGGAGAAAACCATGCCACTTTAGAAATGTTGGCAATGACAGACAAAGGTCAATAATGGTTCCAGGGATTATATGTCTTTATGGGGTATACTTAATCTTTTGAAATCAATCTAACAATTTTGTCCAGCATGTAAGTTTTTGACATTGGTCATGATTTTGATGCTAATAAGGCATTTAATAACAATTTTATAACCCTTATTCTTCTCAATCTGCATTCAATCAAGCTACTTCAGCGTATTTGCTGATTTCTTCCAAAGCCATTTTAGTCATTGACTTAATGTTACTCAAAAAATACTATATTGAAAGAACAAAATGGTTAATTAGATTACAAATAAAATATGTGAATAAATGAATAAAAATATTAATATTCTATTAATAACAGTTATGTGTTAGATGAAAATAGTGCCCATGAAGGTCTAATGACTGTCCTGATTAAGGCATCTGAGATCACTTTCACAGGGCAGACAGTAAGAATTAGACACGACTGATTTTTGTGAACAAAATATTGATCTCAAGTCACACTGTTGAAAAACTTATTCATTAAAACCAACACTGAAAAGGAAGAATATCTTTAGGGGCACCGGGGTGGCTCCATCGGTTAAGCATTTGACTTTGGCTCAGGTCATGGCCTTGCAGTTTGTGGGTTTGAGCCCCATATCGGGCTCTGTGCTGACAGCTCAGACCCTGGAGCCTGCTTCAGATTCTGTGCCTCCCTTTCTTTCTGCCCCTCCATGCTCACACTCTGTCTCTCTCAAAAAATATTTTTTTTTTTTAAGAAAAGGAACACGGGGTGCCTGGGTGGCTCACTGGGTTAAGCGTCCAACTTCGGCTTGGGTCATGATCTCATGGTTTGTGGGTTCAAGTGCCACGTTGGGCTCCATGCCGATGGCTCAGGGCCTGGAGCCTGCTTCAGATTCTGTGTCTCCCTCTCTCTCTGCCCCACCTCCATTTGCACTCTTTCTCTGTCTCTCAAAAATGAATAAATGTTAAAAAAAATTAAGAAAAGGAACAATATCTTTAAAGTAATACGTACATCATCTAAAATGAAGTTAAAAGGAATGAACGGAATAGACTATTTATTGTGTTTATTGTTTTTTCTACTTATTTATTTATTTATTTGAAGCTTATTTATTTATTTTGAGATAGAGAAAGGGAGTGCTCAAACAGGGAGGAGCAGAGAGAGAGAGAGGGGGAGAGAGAATCCCAAGCAGGCTCTGCATTGTCAACCCAGAGCCCGACATGGGGCTTGACCTCGTAAACCATAAAATCATAACCTGAGCTGATATCAAGAGTCAGATGATTAACCGACCAAACTACCCAGGTTTTTCAGCTACCCCTGTTTTTTCTTCATATTTATAAATATAAGATTTTATTGAAATCTTAAATACTTGCTTTGGTAGACATCATGTGTAAGCAAATGAGCTTTGGTTTGAAAAGGCTTGGACAGATATATAGCTCAACAAGAATGTATTTTATGCTTCTCACTTCATATGTAAAGACTGATACACTTAGGATATCTAGATCCCATTTTCCTCTACATCTCTAGCAACTGCCCCAATTTCAAAACCTTCTGTTTTCTTTTTTTAATTTAAAAGATCTTTGTATGATAAATTCTTAATATACTCATTTATTCAAGACAATGCCTCCCATGTACCAAATATGCAAGAATTTGGAATTTCCAAAAGGTTCTAATTTTTATTTGTTTGGTTGGTTAGCTTTGTGAAACCCCTCTTTGATATTGCTTAAAGTGAATTTTTAAAGAGTAAGAAGGTATCTCTTTCATCTTTTTTAGTGCAATGCTTTGCATGCAGTAGATACAATAAAGGTTTACAGATTTATATTGAATGTGGTACTACCACCTATTCAAGACTTGGTTGTAAAACAGGTAGATTCTCTATTCTCTGGACTCTTATTTTCTTTCTAATCACCTATCTTGGGGACATACTTCTCCAAATGTAACCTTTACCTTTAATTTTACTGAAATCTCTCTGCCTCCTAAGAACCTTCTCCTGCAGCCCTCTCAAACATTTTTCCCACAACCCAATTATATTGGTCCCTTTTGGGGTGGTTGTTGTCTTTTCCCCTTCTTATTGCCATATTCTCACTAGGAGAGTAAGGAAGTGAGGACAGAGAAGCAGCTCCTGGTCTTTTTCTCCAACTCCTGCCATCTTTCTTGGAGATTTTGTTATCTGTGAATCTTAGCTTCTCAGTTCCATTATTTAGATCTTTTTGCTCCAATAATTGCATGTGCTCTCCACTCCCATTACCATAATCTAGACTATAACTTCTCAGTATTAAAATTTCAAGCTGCTAAGTCTCTGATGACCACCTAGTGTCTTTCCAAGTTACTCCATCAATGCTTCAAGCCCACCTAATTAGGACCTTAAATCCATGTGCCCCTTTCATAGTTCATTTTTCCTTTCACATTCTCACTTTCCTTCTTACTTGGCTTAGAATTGATGGCTCATCATTATAGAACTATAGTACCTTTTACAAAATCCTTGGGAACAAATGTGTTTCAGAATTCAAGAATTTTTTTAAAATGTGGTAAAGTATATATAACATAAAATTTGTCCTTGTAACCATTTTAAATGTACACTTAAGCATTCACACTGTAGCACAATCTCCAGAACTCTTTTCATCTTGCAAAACTGAAACTCTGTATCCATAAAGGAAGAACTCTCTATCCCTCGCCTCCTCTTAGCCCCTGGCAACAACCATTTTAGTTTCTGTCTCTATGAATTTGATTATTCTAGGTCCTCATTTAAGTGGGATTGTGCAGTATTTGTCTTTTTGTGACTGGTTTATTTGTTTTAACATAATGTCCTCAAGGTTTCATCCATGTTGCAGTATGTGTCAGAATTTTGTGTCTTCTTAAGGCTGAATAATTCTCCACTGTAGGTATAAACTACATTTTGTTTATCCATTCATGGGTTAGTGGACACGTGGGTTGCTTACAACTTTTGGCTGTTGTGAATAATGCTGTTATGAACACGAGTGTAAAATGTCTTCAATATCCTGCTTTCAGTTCTTTTGGGTGTGTGTCCAAAAATGGAATTGCTGGAACATGCGGTGTTTCTAATTTTAAGTTTTTGAGGAACTGCTTTATTGTTTTCCACAGCAGCTACACCATTTTACATTCCAACTAACAGTGTGCAAGGGTCCCAATTTCTCCACGTTTTCAGAAACACTTGTTATTTTCTGTTTTTGTTTTTGTTTTTTTTTATAATAATCATCCTAATGGGTGTGAGGAGGTATCCTGTTGTGGTTTTGATTTGCATTTCCCTAATGGTTAGTGATGTTGAGCATCTTTTTTTATGTGCTTGTTGTCCATTTTCTACTTTATCATTTTCATGATGCCTTGCAATCTCTATAATCACTTAAAACTATACTTGTGAATCCAGTTATTGTAGTATACTACTTACCACATTTATTAGACTCAACCACAACACTATGGCCTATTATTTGAAATTATACATGTATATTGTTTTCTGGGATAGAATGACTTACTTTTATGGCAGTAAAATTGTTGCAATCTAAGTTTTAAAGGAAACAGATTGTTCTAATGACTAGTTTTATTTATTTTTTTGACAGATTGTCAAATTTTTAAGAGCCACATGATGACTATAAGTATATAGCCGTCAAGAGTTATAGAAATGCTTTTATTTTAAATATGTAATTTGTTCGGTTTTATTACAAAATTTATCTAGACAACAAAATAAAAAAGTAAAACCAATACGACTTCCCACATTTATGGATGCCATTTAAATGAAAGGACTATCTTTATTTTGTAATGCATAAAATAAAATATAGAAATAATAAGCTCATGACATTACATAATCTTAAAATCCCACTCTACTTGTATAACTTTACACAAAGCCTATATTTTTCAATGAGCGTTTAAAAACAATAAACATTTAGTAGGTCAGAAACTTGTCTCCAAAGAAATGAAAAACTATTAATAAAGAACTCTGTTATTTAATTAGATTTCATCTTAATTATAAATGAAGGCGATATCCAGTAATATTCCTGGCATAATTTTACTCTTTAAATCAGTATTTTCATTACATTTTTAAAGTCTAAATTGTGACTTCTTATAATGCTCATGTTGACCAAAACAAGGTTGTTTGGGAATTTATATGTATGTATAAATATACGACATATATATATATATATATATATATATATATATATATAGTATACGGATATATATATATATACTATATCCGTATATATATATATATATCCGTATACTATATATATATATATATATATATATATACACATATACATATATATATACATATACAGATATATATATATATATATCTGTATATGTGTATATATATATATATATATATATATATTCATACCCTGAACGAATTATACAAGGTAAAGTAGGATGTAAAATGTTGTAAATAACCAATTTATTTTTTCACAAGTCACTTAAAAATGTAGTTGGGCCTTTTACAAGGAACAAAATTCTCAACAAACCAACATGGCAGAGGACATAGTACTAATGAAGACCTGAATAGTAAGTTAGGTAGAAATACACAGTTAGGAGACTGAGTCATATGGTAGGAGAAAAAAAAACTAACTAAAAATCAAAAAAAACATGTTTCTGTAAGATCTAGGACAATAAAGAGCAGACCCTAAATTTCCAGGGAAGTAGTTAGATTCTGTATCACACTGTTGTTATGTATCTATAGGTAGTTCTGTTAGTAGGCCAGCAATAGAAGCTGACTATGATTAAGTTAAGCAGAAAATAAGAAAATGGAGGAATATTGGAGAGTTTACAGAATCAAGGTAGAGTCTCGAAATTCAGGCTCCATAATCAAATAAGAACCAAAGGAGTTGCAAACTCAGCCAAGGGCAAACCACGGGAACGCTGATTCTAGGACACTTGATGCTTTTGTGAGTGGACTCAAGATTCCAGGGCTAGTGCTGGGATTTATTTTAAATCCATTTATTTTAAAAACATCTAATTTACATAGGATTAATGTACACAATTTTCATGTATAGTTAATTAAGTTTTGATAACTGTAAACAACTCGGTAATTACCATCTTGATCAAGACAGAACATTTTCATGCCCCAGAACATTCCCGTCATAGTCAAATTTCCATTATCACATCTCAACCAAAAACTGACCTATTTTTTCACTTTTGATTAACTCTGCCTCTTGTAGAAGGTCATATAAATGGAAGGATACACTATGTCATCTCTTGCATCTGGCTGTTTTCACTTAGAATGTTTTGGAACTTGTCCATATTGTTGTGTTTGTGGTTGCCAGTTAGTGCTAAGTAGTATTCCATTATAAATAGTAATAGTAGTGGCCAAAATGAACAAATCAGGAGACTAGAGATGCTGGAGAGGATGTGGAGAAACGGGAACCCTCTTGCACTGTTGGTGGGAATGCAAACTGGTGCAGCCACTCTGGAAAACAGTGTGGAGGTTCCTCAGAAAATTAAAAATAGACCTACCCTATGACCCAGCAATAGCACTGTTAGGAATTTACCCAAGGGATACAGGAATGCTGATGCATAGGGGCACTTGTACCCCAATGTTTATAGCAGCACTCTCAACAATAGCCAAGTTGTGGATAGAGCCTAAATTTCCATCAACTGATGAATGGATAAAGAAATTGTGGTTTATATGCATAATGTAATACTACTTGGCAATACTACTCAATACTACTTGAGAAAGAATGAAATATGGCCTTTTGTAGCAACATGGATGGAACTGGAGAGTGTGATGCTAAGTGAAATAAGCCATACAGAGAAAGACAGATACCATATGGTTTCACTCTTATGTGGATCCTGAGAAACTTAACAGAAACCCATGGGGGAGGGGAAGGAAAAAAAAAAGAGGTTAGAGTGGGAGAGAGCCAAAGCATAAGAGACTGTTAAAAACTGAGAACGAACTGAGGGTTGATGGGGGTGGGAGGGACGGAAGGGTGGGTGATGGGTATTGAGGAGGGCACCTTTTGGGATGAGCAGTGGGTGTTGTATGGAAACCAATATGACAATAAACTTCACATATTGAAAAAAAAAATAAATAAATAGTAATAGTAATAGTAATACTACTACTAGTTAATCTCATCTAAAAAATAAAATAAATCAATATATCACAATTAGCTTATATATTCTTCTGTTGACGGACATTTGGGTTGGTTCTGCCTGTGAACTATTATGAATGATGCTGCTATCAGCATTCTTGTAAAGGCCTTTGCATAGACATGCTTTCATTTCTCTTGGGCAAGTATATACAAGTGGAGCTACAGCACCATGTTGTAAGTCTATGCTTTACATGAAGCTGGTCAAGAGTTCTCAGAGGGCACTGTATCATGTCACAGTTACGCTGGCAATGTTCCAGGTCTGGTTTTCACCAATATTTCATACCATCACTCTTTTTAATTGTACCCATCTCAGTGAGGGTTAAGTAGCATACTATTAGGGTTTTAGTTTGTATTTCACTGATAACTAATGATATTGAAAATATTTTCACATGTTTGTTCCATGTGCCTCATGTTTATTGGCCTTTGTCCATTTTTGTTGGTATGTCAGTTTGAGTCTCTTGACTCTCTTTTATTTGGGTTGCTTTGTTGGATGATTGTATTTTAAGAGTTTTCTTTGTGTTCTGGACACTAGCACTCTGTCAGATACATGATTGCAGATACCTCTCCCAGTCTGGCTAGAATTTTCATTCTCTTTATGGTGATTTTTAAAGAGTGAAGTCCGTTTTATCATTTCAAAAAATGTTTAGTGCTTTTTGTGTACTCTCTAGGAAATCGTTGACTATGTCAAGGTAAATGACATTTTTTTTTCCTATGTTTACTTTTTAAAACTTTATTGCTTGGGATTTACGTTTAGGTCTATGATCCATTTTGAATTGATATTTGTGTTGGTGTGACAGAGTCAGGGTTTGATTTTGTGTTTTTGTTTCCCATTTGGATGTTTTGTTTTTCCACTATTTGTTGAAAACAGCCTATTAATTCTTACTACATTACTTTGGTATCTTTATAAAAAAATCAATTGCTTGTATGTGTGAGCCCACTTTGGACTCTGTGGTATATTTCAGTGATCCTTTTGCTAACACCGAACTCTTGTTTACTGTAGCGTCTAGGAAGTCCTAAAATCAGGTAGGTTCAATCTTTCAATTTTATTGTTGTTGTTCTTCTTCTTCCTTTTTTTTAAATAGAAATTTTGGGTTTCCTAGGTCATTTGATTTTATATGAAATTTAGAATCAGTTTGCTAATTTTAAAAATAAATAAATAAATAAAAGCCTGATGGGGTTTTGATTGGCATTTCATTGAATTTCTAGACAGGGAAGAATGAGCATCTTGTTAAATAATGAGTCTGTTTAGTACTTCAACTTATGGATACCAGTCTCTTCAGCAGTCTCAGACTCTGATCTCCACTTCTTACTTAGTGGGACCCTCATTCCCTGCATGGACTCTAGCTACTTGTTATTTAAGTCAGGAAATTGTTCCATATAGAAAACTGGGATGTGTGGTGGGGTGGTAACGGGCTCACCTCCTGGACCTCCCCCTCTCTCAGGGATCACTTTCTTTCGCTCCTATTATGCAATGCCTAGAAACTATTTTATTGTGTATTCTATCCACTTTTAAAGTTGTTCACCAAGACAGTTACTTTAGCATGGTTGGCAGCAGAAATGAACTAATGCTCGAATCTTAATGACCATCTTGTCAGTTGACTTTCAAAGCTGATTGCCATTAATACTAAACCAACTGGGCCTTCGTCTTTGGGCTTCTATTTCTGTATCTGTAAAACGGGGAAAATAAGTCTCAACCTCATGAAGCTGTTGTAAAGGTGAAACGAGTAAAACATCATTCTGAAACGTAACAAGAATATGAATATTAGCTATCTTATTATTTCTGAATCATTACCTTAAGAGTCAAAAGTCTAGGGGCGCCTGGGTGGCTCGGTCGGTTAAGCGTCCGACTTCAGCTCAGGTCATGATCTCACAGTTCGTGAGTTCAAGCCCCGCGTCGGGCTCTGTGCTGACAGCTCAGAGCCTGGAGCCTGTTTCAGATTCTGTGTCTCCCTCTCTCTCTGCTCCTCCCCTGTTCATGCTCTGTCTCTCTCTGTCTCAAAAATAAACGTTAAAAAAAAAATTAAAAAAAAAAAGAGTCAAAAGTCTAGAACAGATAGAACCATGCAATTGGCAGAACCTACTTCATGGGCTCTACCAATTCCTTTGATGCCAAAAAGGTACAGTATCTAGTTCTTTTAACCTCATAATCAGGGAATTTCTTGAGAAAGAAAGGGCTTCAGATGTTTGGTACCAGAAAATTAAAAAATATCCTCTAGTACATTGAACACGGAACTATGGAAAGGTAATATCAATGAAGGTCCCTATGAAGGTTTCTATTTAGCATGGTTATGATCTAACCATAAGAATATAGTGAAAACTGTATATAGAACACAGTAAAATATACAATAAAAAAAAGCTCAAAGGAATTTTTCCATAATCTACCAACCTACCTTTTATATGTTTGTCATATTCCTTTTAAAAATTATATGTGTGTGTATTTGTGTGCATGTATGTGTCTGTGTATTGTAACATAGAGCAGACTTCTTATGTTTTATAAATAAAAATGTCCCTTATAGAACAAATAATCTTATTAAGCAAGTGAACAAAATCTTTGTAGAACTCACTTTAATTCAAAGCACTTTTCCCATTAAATATATATCACACTAAAGCATACACTTACCCATTAATTTTCTCAACCCTAAAATGTTTAAATGCTGCCTTGAAAGAATCCTAAGATACTGTTTTTCAAAATGCTGCAAACTAGTGGCAGATACAGAGGAATAAAGACACGATCAGAAACCAGAGACAGCAGACAGGGAAGAAAAGAAGAATTTCAAAGCTATTTGGTGGATTCAGAGGAACCCTGTCAATTATTTCTATACTTCTGGTTTGTGCTTTTATTTGTAGGTGTATATGTGCTGAGCGTGAGGGTTGAGTGGGGAGAGAAAGGAACAGTGAAGGAAAGGAACATGAACTTAGCTTTAAAGATATAAGATTCCTTGACCATAATTAGATAAAGCTCACCATTCTCTCTCAACTTCAGGTAGACAGCTTTCTCTGAAAAACCTCACAGAATTTTCCCTGTTCTAAGTGAGCTCCCAGGACAGTACTAAAAACCAGGATGAATCTCATCATCTATTGCAAAGGCGAATAACCCTCCACTAGCAGGTATTTGCCACATTGGATTACGCAGGATCCTTTCACCTGCCATCTTTTTCACTCTATCCCAATTATTTGTATCCCCTTGACCATGAAGCATGAGTACTTTGTGGAAACTGACTGCCTTGCCTCCCTCCATTGGAATCAGAACACAATTTGGGCAAATGCTAACTGTGACATTTTCTGCAGATTTCTTGGAAAGAAGTTGCATTGTTTTTCCAAGAAGTATACTGGGAAGAAACAATCTTTCTTCCTACTGAGTATAAGTAAGTAAGCATGTCTCTCCTGTTAGCAGCTGTTCTCCATCTTTTGACCAGAAGGAGAGGTTTAGATTAAAGCTAGAGCCAGTTTTGAATTGAAATAATACCACTGAAGACAGAGAGAGAGGAGAGATGGAAAAAGTCTGTTTTTGGATTGTGCCACTTGACCAAGTCTTCTGAGCCAGCGACTCAGTAACAATTTGAGGTTTTTTTTTTAATTTTTTTTCAATGTTTTATTTATTTTTTGAGAGACAGACAGAGCATGAGCTGGGGAGGGGACAGAGAGAGAGAGGAAGACACAGAATCTGAAGCAGGCTCCAGGCTCCGAGCTGTCAGCCCAGAGCCAGATATGGGGCTTGAACTCATGAACCACGAGATCATGACCTGCGCTGAAGTTGGACACTTAACCGACTGAGCCACCCAGGCACCCCAACAATTTGAGTTTAATTTATTATTACCTGCAAAAGATTCTTAAATAATACACTCTCATAGAATGACAGCTTCTAGTCATTCTCTATCTAGAAACATTTATTGATAGAGAATTCTTATTTCCTTTTTTCCAACATTAAAAAAAAAACAGAATTTGAAATCATAGCTCTGTCTATTCAAGTTCAACCATCTCCTCACGAGATAGTGTAATTTCAGTTTTTTCAACTAGATCTCATGTATCTACTTTTAGGTTTAAATTGCCCTCTTTTTAACATTTCTCTCACATACTAGATATTTCTTTGTCAACACTGGCCATTTCTTCTCCCACTGTCTCATTACATATAGACCTTCCTTCTCATTCTCCTCATTTAGCAATGTTACAATCTTACGTAAAAGAAGGAATCAGAGAGCTTAACTAAAGCTACCATTTATCTGAAAAGCATGAGGGACCTAAGCTCCAGTGAAAGTAAATTTATATGATGGAGGAGATTAATACTAGAAAATTAGCATTAAGGGGTTCTGTTGAATAGAAAATAAAAGCAACTATTTTTATGGCTATTATCACACTGATTGGAAGTACTATTGCCTTTTGGTTACTAAAGAAATAAAGATATTTTGACTATTTTCCAACTCCTTTTAGGTCTTTCTTAATTTCTTAGTTTTTCAATATCTAAAATTTGAGTAAGTAATTGGAATACAAAGCTTGCTAGTTCTGTGCATTTTCATTAGAAATAGGTTTTGAAAAAGTTGTGATAGAAGAGTAGACTAAGGGATAGGCAAAGGGATAAACAATGACAAATTAATAGGAAACAAAATCACTACCAGTACCTTTCCTAAGGCAATGATCTGTGAATTCCTTGGGGTCCATGAGAATCTTCTTGTTTCTAGGAAGTGATTACTTATTTTATTAATGTTATAATGGTTTGTCCTTACATTTCTGTTATGAATATTTATTTTGTGATATTATGAAAAAACAAACTTCTTTATTGCATCTCATCAAAGGTAATTTTATTCTTTATCAAGGAATCTCCATTCTTTTTTTATTATTTTTTTAATGTTTATTTATTTTTGAGAGCAAGACAGAGCACAAGGAGGGAGGGGCAGAGAGAGGGGGAGACACAGAATCTGAAGCAGACTTCAGGCTCTGAGCTGTCAGTGCAGAGCCCGACACGGGGCTTGAACTCACGAACTGTGAGATCATGACCTGATCCAAAGTCAGCCGCTTAACCAACTGAGCCACCCAGGTGCCCCAAGGAATCTCCATTCTTTTTCTAATTCAGATTTTTTTCTTTTCCCGAATAGAATCAGAGCTACGTGGAGATAGGTGATGTGAAGATTCATCTGTTGGAGTGAAACATAACACTAGTGGGAAAAAGTTGAAGATCCTTTGCATTAGAGGCAGCTAATGCCTCTCTAAGTAAATGTCAAGTGAGAACAAAATTAGGACAGAGGCCATAGCATGCTTCTGTGGTTCAGTGTTTATGTGTTTGTGCATGTGGGTTTAGTGTAAGTTAGGTTAGAGA
Source organism: Panthera onca (assembly GCF_046562875.1). NCBI lineage: Eukaryota > Metazoa > Chordata > Mammalia > Carnivora > Felidae > Panthera > Panthera onca. The sequence goes on from NC_138342.1 coordinate 186,712,584, forward strand.
AAGGAACTACTTTTTAAATGCAGAAGAAGGTCGTAAATACCTGAGGAAATAAAAGAAAATATTTGCTTTCTATGTATCTGTATTTATGACTTTATCATTATTAAAAGTTTCCTGGTAAATGGAAAAATTTTAAAAGATGGGATATATTCTCAAATTTTTTTAAGTATACTTTATGCAGGACATCAGACATTTGTGCAATAATAACATAGAGCTGTCTATGGTAGATGGAAAAAGCCCAAATTTACTAGAAAATATATACTAAGTGCTTTTCCGGTCATATGGATGGATTTGTGTTAAACAACTATAGTTTCTCACCTCTTGGTCTCTAACGGATACATTACATATATTTTCAAGTAGGTGGTCAAAAGGAAGGAAGGCTCTAGAAACATGTGACCCAAAGATCAACAGCATTACCTTGGTGAGCTGAAGTAAATGAAACACATGGGTACCTCTTTGGAGAAAGTCATAGAAGAATGTATGCAAATATAGTGAGACATTCTCCAAAAAAGAAATGTCTTCTGGGAAGGCATTATTCTTTTCCAATATAGGATATTGGGTCCCCTTGTTCTCTTTTCTTCTTTCAATTTCTGTATTTTGCAATTACAATAAAAAGATTAGCCATGACAGATAGGAGTTCTTTTTAATAAGAATAATGTATATTATTATAAAATCACACAACCTAATCATACGCTAGCAGATTTTTGAAAAAAGAACAGTACTTTTTCGATCAAGTTAAAATATTTCTTAATTAAAATATGTTTGTGATAAATACCCTTTTCTGTTCACGTATAAGTGCCCAATCCTGGTTGATCTTATATTTATTGCTAGTAGTAAAACTTTATGTATATTTGTGAGGAATTCTTAATGCTGGCAAGGCTTTGCAAAAGAATGCATTAGCGTTTAAAAGGGACAGCAAGGCTGACCTTGGGAAGCCACTGAAAAATGTTTCACAAAACCAAACAGGAGCCCAAAAAAGCATTTGAAAGGTAGAGAATGAGTGATGAAAAAATAGGGAAAGAAAGTAAGGTGAAAATAGGGAAGGATTTGGGGGAAAGCCTATTAGTAGAAACAAATTAAAATAAATCATTAGGCACCCAGGGTGATTATAAAGAAATGAGATAAATGTTCCTGTGTGGCTTATGGAAATGTCTTCTTACTTCAGAATCGCACCATGCCCTTAAATCTGCTCACATTTGCCTCATGCTGATCCCCATAGCAACGAATTTTCCATTAAGCAAACTTTGAAAATATGAAAGTCTTAATTTATGAACTTCTCAAGGCCGAAAATGGGGTCCTTCATAATTACATATCCAGTCTTTAACACAGTATGTGGCACATTGGGGACATTCAGTAAATATGTAGTGAACAAATATGTTAATAAAAAGAATTCTATTTTAAATAAAAATTTAAATATAATGGAATTATAATTACACTTAAAACTTAATATTTATAAATTCTCTCAAGTTTCCATTTTCTCCCAAGTTTGAACTAATTTAATTCACATGGTTAATTTATCTTTGAAGCTATTTATTAAAGATAAGCAGATTTTAATTAGTTTTTCAGGAAATATAAATAAAATATTTTCAATAATTACTGAGCTGTATTCTTTCTTCTAACATGATATATTGGGGCAAAAAGGCCTTGACTCTGAATTCCTATTTCTGGGTTTAAATTCCTGATCTGTGTCTGCCTGGGCAAGTCATTCAACATTTCTGAACCGTCACATGGGTACAGAATAACCTATAATTTTATTATTGTTAGGATTAAATGAGATAATGGGTGAGACGATATATAAATATCAATTCTTCTCTTCCTTCCCTTCTGAATTTTGAGAGGATTGACTGACTGATAGGCAAGAACTGACTTCATAAATATTCTGAACAAGAATTAGTTTGTATTTAGTTGAAAGCTACTATATTTCTCCATTTCTTCTCTGATGATGTATCAGTAATGTTTTCTCCTCAGTATATCTCCATTGATCAAATTTCTGTGAGTATTCTTTTTAAATTCAAATGCCTGCTTATTTGCTGAACATAAATTTATCTAGTGGAAAACAGTATTTCAGGTTTATATTCCTGTGGAAATGTATTCAAATAGTTTTCTGGAACTAAAAAGCTAAAGTTGTGAAAGCCAGATGTTATAATATATTGTCTTTCCTTGTCATTACCTATTTGCCCTTCAGTGCCCAACCCAAATACATCTTTTTCCACAAAGAAGCCCTCATCTCCCTGGACAAGAATTCTTTGTTTCCTCAACTCCTTGATTTCCCATTCAGTTTGTTTTCAGCCATATGTGGTGATATTTTTTATTTAATAAACACAGATATATTAAAGGCCAACAATGAGTCAGGCTGGGAATATAAAGACAAATGAAACAGAGGAGACAGATGTGTAACCATTCTATAATGTGATATTTACAATGAAGATACATTTATTTTAGCTCTTCCTTGTAATTAACTACCTTATCTTCACTACAAGTACAGAGGATTGCATAAAACTTTGCTACATATAATTTTCTGTTATATTTTACAATGAAAAAAAACACACAACAGAATTTTACATGTTATAAACAATACCCCTTAGAATATAATATTCTTATGATTACATTTCTTTCTGAATCAGATTTGTTTACAAGCTAGCAGTTGTATAGAATCAAGACCAAATTTTTAGTCTTAGAACTTAATCTTACCAAGGTCAAAAGTAAAATGCTCAAAAACACATTAGATGGTCATCAACCTTGATTCTGTTCTTTTCAAATGCCATTAATTATTCTGTTACTCATCCTCTCTGTTCATCTAGAATGAGTTCTCAAATTCAAAATTGAAACCAGTATTATACTGCATGCACTGTATTCTAGCAGAGTCTTTCATTTGCCCTAACAGACTTTGAGAATCATTTAAAATTCTATAAATTAGTTAGCCGCTAACCCCCTCCCCATTCTAGCCTGAATCTCAGTATAATACATTTAAAAGTGAAATGCAACAGATTAGTGTACATTGTATCCCTTGTTCAAAAGTAGACTCTTTACTGTATGATTATTCACTTCTACCTGTGCTTTTTGTAAACACAAAATGCATCCCTCTCATGTTCATCACTTCCAAAGTCATAATGAACATAGAGCAACTATTAGTAGCTATTGGTAATGAAGGATCCATTAGTTCCTTGGTCATGCTTGTCTGATGTACTTAATTTAAAATGCCTAACTATGTAAATAATGCACTATCTTCATGCAGTGTAACTTTTTAAATGTCCATTTTAAAAATACACTACCTTAACTCATTATACTCCAGGTCTGGTTCTGCTCTAATAGCAACAAATAAGTGGCCATTAAATCTTCCTTTTGGGTGAGTTGCCATTTAACTCTCCTTATTTTCTTTAATAATTAAAAAATGGTAATGTCACTATTAAATGATGCAATTAAGATAAACAGAGAAAGACACTAGGGATATTAGAAACAAAATTGGAATTAACATTAAGGGACACAACTGGCAGTGTTGCACATTTTCTCTGGAACTTGTTTAATAATAAATGTGTTCAAGTAGCATCATCTTAGGCAAAGTCCAGTTGTAAATTTACTGAGATCAGCCACCTTGCAAAAGAGTAAATGGAAATCTGACTAAAGAATTTATAGATTACTTAAACACAGACCTTAATATTTTGTCACCAGCTTTTAAGTGAAATTCACAAAGTTGCAACCATTCTAGGTTATTAGAAGACATTGATTATTGATTTGCTCAAGGAGAAGATTTGCTGGCAAATCTTCAACATTTGCAATATCTGTATCAATATTAGGGAAGGAAGAAAATAGAATTTTCTTTTCTTCACAAAGTTAGAGATGAATACTCACTGATAAGCTACTTTTGATGCAAAAAGCCTTGCTTACTAGGCATGAAATAATCTTAAGAAAGTTACCTGTGGGTATATTTGTTACCACAATAACACTTTCCTTTTTAATAGACTGGCAGAGACCTGTTGGCGCTTCTAAAATCTACACTCGTCCAAAACAAAACAAAACCATTACTTTTTGCCTTATTTAAATATATAACTATTGTTGCTACTATAATTTTGATTGCTACAGACCAAATAAATCCCAAAACTATCATTAACAAATTTAATCGTGTATGTATGTGTGTGGGGGTTGTTTTAGTACATGAGCATCAGCCTCTGTAGGATTTGTGACATTTTTACAACAGTTGTTACGTTATTACACAAGTCTAAGGAAGGAAGAAAATAAGCCTCTGCGTTGTGAAACATAGTTACAGAAATATTTAACACATGGAAACTAACTGTGGCATAAAGGATTCTTCAAATGGTTTTCAAAGTGGTGTCCATGCAGAATCTTCCCTGGCATGATCCTCTGCCACGAGTAATTAAACCTTAAACCTTTCTCTTCCAGCAGTAACTGGAAGAGAAACGGTCTAAACCAGAACGCTTAATTGCCAATCTGTCCCAGGAAAGGTCTGAGCCAGAAACTTAGAGAGATAAGGAAATTCTGCTCCAGGCTCCTGTTTCTCATCAGTATGTTAAGTGATGCATTCTGTTTTCAGCAGTGAATCCTGAGGAAGTTTGGAATACTGGAGAGAAGGAGGCTGTCTGATTCAGGCATCCTTTCTGCTCTTCCTGATAAACCTTACACAGGGTTGTTTTTGTCATTTACATAGAATAGCTTGAACATCAACAATGCCTACATTCAAATGTAAATAATAAGGCGTATTCCAGAGGATAGTGCAAAATGCATTTTGGTCCATTTAGTGACTTAAGTTATCTGCTGGATTGCTTCCATCCATAGTAGGGTGGATAATAGGGAATTGGCTCAACAACTTCTCTGTGCAAGGACCATCGAGTTAGGCCTTCCACCTATAAAAATAAATACCACAATTACTGAATGTGAATATTGCCTACCATAAGTCCTTTCTAAAAGTAGGTGAAGAATAATGTATAACTTTTGGAGGCACCTGGGTGGCTCAGTTGGTTAAGCATCTGACTCTTGACTGCAGCTCAGGTCATGATCTCATGGTTTGTGGATTTGAGCCCCACATCCAGCTCTGCACTAACAGTGGAGATTCTGTTTCCCTCTCTGCCCCTGCTCTGCTTGATCTCTATCCCTCTTTCAAAACAAACACAAATAAACTTTTTTAAAAAGAATAAATAATAACTCCTTGAGGTATTTAATGTCTGGGAAAAGGTAAATTAAATACTATCATTATTCAAAATTATAAGAAAAAAAAATTTGTGGTCTCCCAAACTCTAAGAGTCACAGGCTTGCTTTAAGTAAATAGAAATTAAAGTTTTCTTTTTTTTTTTTTATGCTTGTTTATTTTTGAGAGAGAGAGAGTGCAAGTTGGGGAGGGGCAGAGGGAGGGAGGGGAGACACAGAATCCAAAGCAGGCTCCAGGTTTTGAGCTGTCAGCACAGAGCCTGACCCTGGGCTCAAACTCATGAACCATGAGATCATGACCTGAGTGGAAGTCAGATGCTTAACCAGCTGAGCTACCCAGGTGCCTCTAAGTTAAAGCTTTCTAAACAATAGTCTAACCACCACATCAGTCCTTAACTCCCCAAATATTTATGAAAAAATTTATAAGAAAGTAAGATAGATGTAGTGCACACCAAAAAATTCTTTACAAAGATTCTGTTCTAGAAAACACTTACAGCATATTCTCAAAAGACCATCCTTTTATTTTAGTAGGAGCTATAAAGAGAGTTTCTATGACCAGTAAAAGCATAGCAATCCAATGCTGTATCAACACACGTAATTGTGCTTGAAGACTACCCTTCTGGGCGGGTGGGGGGGGGGTGTGGAAGGAGATTTGAACAACATTAAAAATTAATTGTAGTTTCTGATTAGTCTTCTCTCTCTCTCTCTCTCTCTCTCTCTCTCTCTCTCTGTCTATGGGTCTCTCCCTCTTTCTTAAGAATCTAAGATTATATTTGACATCTGTATTAAAAATACAGCAAAGACTAAGACATGGGGATGATTTAAGTATTTCATATGTCCGGATTAATATTTAAAAGACAAGCAGGATATTCATTAAATTAAATCTGTTACGGGAAAAATCTCCAACAGCCTGACTTCCACAATCTTATAACAGTTGTTGCTAATATCATTGACCCCACTACTTGTTTTGCAAAAGGTGGGGAACCCAAGGCTCATGGGGAAGAATCACTTTGAGTTGTTCAGTGTCACACAGCTAGATGGTAAAAGAGCCCAGCCTAGAGCACTGAGCTCTGCCAGTAAATTTTGAGGAACATCTAAAACACTGGGAAAACAAATATCTTGATCAAAAACCTACCTATTTTCTTTTGTCCTTTAGTGGTTGTTGGCCAGGTACTTTATTTTTATCCTATCTTGAGTCTCTTAATTTATGCATATGTAATTTACTGTATGTATCCTGACTTTCTGCCATATTTTTAGTTTGTCAAACTCATATACAATGAGGAACATTATACTTGGCAACTCAACAAACCTGCAAATACCCAGGGCAAAATATCAATACAAAGTGCCCTGGAATGTGAGATTTCAAAGGGTTCCAGTTGCATTTTGTTCATATTTGTATCCTAGCCTCTAGCTATAGGTGACTATCTAAATATAAGCTAAAATTAATAAAAATTAAATAGTTAAAATTCACTTTCTCAGTTACACAAGCCACACTTCAAGTGCTGCATAGTTTGGAAAAGCTCAGTAGCTCAGATGTGGCTAGGGGCGATTGGATTGGGTGGTGCAGGTACGGAATATGGCCAGCATTGAACAAAGTTCTACTGGGCAGGGACAGTGCTGGTAGAGATGAGCAATAACAGTGGAAACAATATATTAGGGAGAGATTAGAGAGGAGGAAACACAGAGGGAGACAGTTGCTAGATTGATTAGATGGATGGTAGATAAAGATGGAGGGAAGGACAGAGGGTGAAAGGAAGAAGGGGAGACAGAGGAAGGGAAGAACCAGAGAAGGGCAACAGAGATAACAAGCTGAGACTCTGAAGTATTTTAGATGTGTTCTGCTGCTGGGTAATTGTGTAAGAAGTTGGCTCAACAACACTTTTCTAAGCCTTATAAAATGAGAATCAAACCCTCAGTGCACAGCACAGAGGAGCCGTGACTTATTATAGGCACCCCCTTCACCTCAATTAATTCAGCATACCCACCGTGAGGTAGGTGCTTTGAAGCAGAGTAAAAAATAGCGGCTTTCAAATTCTTCAGGCAAAAAGGAGACAAAAACAGCGGTAACGATAATTTAGGACATGGAGCCTCTGACATTTATATTAGTGGCATAGGGATATAAAACTGGTAAAAATATCTGTATATCTGTGGTTTAAATCCATATTTATAATGTTTCCTTGAAGATTGTATACTGAGTTCCCATTGCACCCATCTTTCTGTCATTTCCCTCTTGTTTTAGAATCATATTATTATATCATCCACAGAATTAAGTTTAACGTTTTACAAGCCATTTACCAGAGCTAATATGCACCTGTTATTAAGTATTACATATTACCAATGAAGATTATGATCCTTGTCTAATGACTACATGCAGGATTCTTTTTTTTATTTCTTAGAAACATATAAAATGAAAATTTTTGAAAAAAAGCATCTATTAGTTTCAGAATCCTTTCCCAGAAATCAATAGTTCTATGAAGAATAGTCTCAGTGGTTTTTCGTCACCCCATTTAGGATGGCCTATATGTTGGGGTGGCTGCCTCTTCCCCAAGGAAGCTATAGTATCTAGAATGCAAGTTTCAAGTCATTATAGAAGCCTGTGGTAGCAGAGTGGAGTTTTCCCATCACATAGTGAAAAAGGAATATAAGCTACCTACGAGCAAATGCATTAAACAAAAGGTTTTCTTAATTACTCTCCTAAATCTGTATTGACTTTTCGCTTTGAACTTATAATTTTTTTGCTTATTTATTTATTTTGAGAGAGAGAGAGAGAGAGAGACGGGCAGAGACAGAGGGAGAGAGAGAATCCCAAGCAGGCTCCACGCTGTCAGCACAGAGCCCAATGTGGGGCTCGAACTCACAAACCATTAGATCATGACCTGAGCTGAAACTAACTGACTGAGCCACACAGGCACCCCTGAAGTTAAACATTTTAAAATTTTCATTCAAAGTATCAAATTATCCTAATGGGAAAGAGTCTTACCTTTTCTTCAGGATTGGTGGCACTCATGTGAAAATAGAGCCAATTGCAGAAAGACATTTTCCATTTAGATATGTTAGTGTACTGAAATATTTTCAAAAGTCAGCAGTATGACCCACAAGGCAAATTGAACCATTTTTAGTGGGATACCATCCAGACTCAAGATCCATTTCCCCTCATAGCGAAGGGTACTCTCAATCCAAGGAAAGCTTCCAACTGATCTATTTCTGTAAGTAGGCAAAATCTATTTTAGTTTCTGTCACACATGTTTTTGTTCTGTATGAGTTGTCTGTTAGAGTTTTTTTTAATCTATTCAGTTAACAAATATTTTGCTATTCCAACTATGCTAATTCTGTGGCAGTGAATAAGAAATTATAGTTTCTGGTTCTATGGAGCTTAGAGTTTAACTGCAAACATAAAATCAAACATATAATATATAATATGTAATGTAATAATATATAATACTATATATTTTATGTGTGTGTGTGTCATATGTATATATATGTATGTATATACATACATATATATATGTATGTATATGTACATATATATATATATATATATATATATATATATATATTTAATGAAGGAAAATTATGGCTTCCAGGAGACTATATAATGGGTGGACCTAACTAGGCTGAGAGGTCAAAGGAGCGCTCCTGAGCAAGTAGTGTTTGAACTGACTAGGTACTTCCATGTGAAAAACTAAGGAAGAACATTCTAAAAAGAGGGAACAGCATGTGAAAAAGAGAGTCTAGAATGTTCTAGGAACTGACAGGGCATGTGCCTGGAAGAAAAGAGATGTGCACTGTGGGGCTAGAGAGGGAGGCCAAGGCTGGCAAGGAAATCGAGGAGGTGGTGGATCTGGGGAGGAGGGAGAGGAGCCCGACGTGCTGCCGTGGAGCACGGAGTCAGTGCTCCTGAGAGGCTTGGGGAGAGGAGGGCTCAAAGATGGCACGCGAAGGATGGCGTGTGCCCTTGGCAAATGCAGTCTCAGTGTGGATGGATGACTGGTGAGCCATAGTGACATGGGCTGGTATCAAATGGGAGGTGGAGGAGAGGAGATGAATACTGTAATTAATGCTTTTGAAAAATTTGGCTTTGAAAAGCAGAGGTAAAACAACAGTTGCAGGGAGTAGGTTAGTTTTTATTTTTAAAGATGGTAAATATTAAATTTGATTTAAATGCTGATGGAAAAGGTCCAGGAGAGAGGGGAAAGAAAATGGAGATAGAAAAACAAGAGAGGATAATCACTGGCATACAGAAATACAGGAAGAATGGAATTTTAAATAGTTATGTTTCTTTAAAGTATTATACATGTCTATCTGGAAAAACATTCTACACTGTGCTGTCCTGTGGAAAGTCTCTTTGTAGCTCTCTCTCTTTTAATATTAGTTAATTAGTTTAATTTTAATATTTAATCATTTGGCATTGAATTGTTTACTGTGCACTGTCCTGAAACTATCCATAACAGTTTTTACTAGTAATCTCTTACATTAATTTAGCATTCTCCTATTATTGATGTTACTAAGCCATATCAGCTAATATGACTGATAAAATTTTGATTTAATTGGCCACTTTCAAGAGTATGTATCTATTCTGAGGTAGAACCTTGCTCTTGGGACTGAAGGAGTTCATGTTACACAGCAGAGTGAATCTCTCGATCCTCTGAAGAGAGAGGGGAAATAAAGAGTAGAAACAGAGAGAGGGAAGATGGCAGCTTAATCCAATCACCAGGAGTGGTTACTGGGATCACAGAGAGATAGGGGAGGGAGCTGGGGGCAAATAGAGCCAAGGGCTCCTCTGGGTACAGTTAGAGCAAGCATTTCTCTGTGAGCTATGGGCAGACTAAAGAAACAGTCACTAAGAGCTCTGGGTGACAGTCCTGGAGAGAGCTCAACAGAGTTATTCTGATCTGTGACAAGCAAAGATGGTGTCTGATCATTTGAATGGCTCAGGAAGGTTATGCTAATCTTACAGAAACATGAAGAAGTCACGGGACCTGAATAGATAATCAGAGTCCTGTCTACCCTTGACATCAGAACATCAGATGTTCACCTTTTAATCTGGAATAGTAAAGAAAAAAAAAAATCAATTGAATTCTTATATAACAGCAATCAATATCTAGAATGTATAATTTTAAAATATTTCATTGGCAAAAGAAGCAGGAGAAGGGCAGGAGGCGGGGAGAGGAAGAGAGGGAAGAAGAGGAGGGACAGGAGAGAGAAGAGGAGAAAAACTTAATTTCAGTCTTAATGATGGCTTGAGCCCCACCACTCAGTGGAAGAATCTGTAGAACCTGTAGGACTTTATTTGGAGTTGACATTCTCTATTGTAATTCTGCTTTTGTTTATTTTAAGATTTTCTTTTTGTTTCTCTGGAAAGGAAAGACGATGTTTGTTTTTAAACATGTAAAGTGTACAAATTTTTTTTGTTGAAATAATACTAAACATGTACACACATGCAAATTTATTACAAACTTATTATAAAACTTTATTGAAATATATTAAAGAAGACCCAAATAGATGAAAGCTAAAACATATCTGGGGTAGGAAAGCTGTGGCAAATATTTTGGAAATAAAGGTTGAATTTATACAGATCCTGTGACTTGGCAGTTGTATTCCTAGATATATAGGTCAGAGAAACTCTGATACACGTATACACAAAGAGACATCATCATTCTCATCATCATTATTATCAACATGGTTAACATTTACTGAGTGTTTACCATACAGTTCTTAAACATGTTGTGTGTATTAACTCACTTATTAGTTTGCACCATATGGAAATGATGATATTTGACTCTTTTCGGCCTACAAAAATCACAATTACTCATGCTTCAAGATAATATTCTTCTCAATATTCTTATGAAGTAGACTTTATCTCCATTTTATTTATTTATTTATTTATTTGTTTGTTTGTTTATTTATTTATTTGTTTGTTTATTTGGTGGGGGAGGGACAGAGAGAGAGGGAGAGAGAGAGAATCCTAACAGCACAGAACTTGACACAGAGCTTGATCTCATGACAGTGAGATCATGACCTGAGCTGAAATCAAGAGTTGGACACTTAACTGACTGAGCCACCCAGGAGCCCCTTATCTCCATTTAAAATGGGAAACTGAGGCATGGAGAGATTAAATAATTTTGCCAGGGTTGCTTAGCAATTAAATGGACTGCCATTGGTCAAATTCATGTAGCCTGACAGTGGAACCCATGTTCAAAACTGCTATGCCATCCTGCCTCTCGACTTGAAAAGAATGTTCACGCCTCAAGATAGCAACAAACCTCAGGACAGCCAAAAAGCCGAAAACAATATAATGTCCCCTAACAGAAGAACAGATAAATAACAGGCACATTCATAGACTAGAATGCTATTAAATAGCAAAAATGAATAGAGTTACTCCTATCCAATTGAGTGACAAAAAGAGGTGTTCCAGAAAAATCTATAAAGTATGATTATTTGTATGGAGGTGAAAAACATAGGAAACTGTTACATATTGTTGAGGGATAAAGATGTATGTGATACACATGGGAGTGATCAACACCAAATTACGATGGTGGTTAACACGTGGAGGGGGTGCCACCGGGGAAAGGAGGGGAGGAGATACCATTTGCATTGTGATATTTTAGTTTTAGTCAGGTGGTGGTGATGTGGGTGCTTGTGGCCTCATTCTTAAGGCAATTCTGCAGTCAGAGAAAGAGAAAGAAATACAATAAACAACTCTCGGCAAACAATATGAGGAATAAAATAAATAAGAGCACTTACTAGAGGCGTGATAAAAAAAAGGACATTAAAATTTTCTAGGATGTAAGCAGGAGGTATGACATAATCCCATTTATGCAAATGTAGCCTACATTTGCATATATGTTCAAAAGAGGAACATGACATAGGGATGCCAAGATCTTAACAGTGGTTGTCTTAGTGTGATGAGATTTCAGAGTGATTTATATATTTTTTCTTGTATTTGTGTGCAATTTTCAAGTGTTTTACAGTGGGCTTGCATGCAGTCAGAAAAATATACAGCATTCAGACAAACGATAAAAACAAGGTCTAGCCCACACTTAACTTCCCTCCTAGCTAGGCAAACGTAGTTCTCTCTTGCATTTAGGGTGAGAAAGAAGCAATCAGTGTCTCCTACCAAGTCTGCTCATCACGTTCAAATTCCAGGCCTGGCAGGTCAATCTAATTAATTATTTAATGAGGCCTCTAGGATTGGTTGGGCTGGGACCCTGTCTTCTTCCAGGTTGTTCTTATATCTTTGACACGCTGAAAGCCATTGTTTTTAACTCGAATGGTTGGGGAAGGGAGAAGCAGCTTTGGTAACTGAGGAAGAGAGAATTTTAACTTCCAAGTTGGGGATGTATTTTAGGAGGATGAATAGCATGGGAAATAGATTATTAGGAAGACAGCATGGGAGAAAGGATTTGATGTTCTATAGGGGGCATAATTTAGGAGGACAACAGGAGGCTCTTTCCCTGACTCATGGAAAGGACTCTGTTCCACACATGCCCCTTGCACCGTGAGTGAGCCTTGGGTTGCCCTGGAGAGAACTGGAACTTGGCAATGCTCTTTTTCGTGAAGAGTTGACGTGAACACAGATGCAGAACTACCTCATTGCCCAGATAACGAAGTAGAGGATTTTTGAGAGGAAGCCATTGTCCCTATCTCTACTGGGAGTCTGGAGATTCTGTGTCACTACAAGGCTGGGATTTCATCAGCATCTGGAGTGAGCATCTTGCAGGATCAGTGACCTTCTGGAGGAGGGCAGATGAGAGGTAAAGCTTCCCAGATGACTTCCTGGGGAGCCGGAGCAGAAGTGCAAGTAAAGTGTCCGGGAGGCTTGGGGTCTCCTGCTGACAGACCAGGTTATGAGCAGTTGCTTAGAGAGCTCCTGAAAGTTACCAGAAGATTTGAGGAAGCTGATTTTTGGTAACAGAAAGGTGGATCATTTGTTATTACTGGCGAGTATATCTCGTCATGAATGACCAGAGTTATAAGCAGGAATATGGGTTATATTTATTTTGTGAAATCTGTAACTCTATTAAAGCATGTTATAGTGCTTTTTAGTGTTGTGGAGGATGACTTTTTAGAAAGTTGGTAGAAATTTCGAATTTGGTTTAGATTTATTTGTTTTTTAAATTGCAGAATGAGAGAGCAGTAGAGTGTGAGGGAGAGCTAAGAGAGAGACAGGAAGAAGGGGAGAGGGAAAGAAAGAACTTGAGTGAGACCCAGAAGCATTGGGGATGGAGAAGAGGGACAAGGGACAGAGACCCGTGATAGTGATAGTCCTTCAGTCTGTTTTTATAGAGGTGAACGGCCCGTCACAATGAAAACACAGAGCTGAAACTTGAGAGCCGAACAGAGCTTTAGATTTCATAAATTCCCCAAAGCTCATTATACTGATTAGGAGACACATCTAAAGGCTTCCTTAGGGGAAGAGTATCAGAGTGAACAGATTTCTGTCGAATGTCACATGTTAACTAAAAGCTTAATACATGTATTGTTAGCATTTTCTGAATTGAGTTTCTAGCAAATTAGTAGCAAATGAATCATCCGTAATTACCCGTGTTGGATTAAAGGAGAATGTTTTCCTACTTAAAAGGTAGGCTGGGGTCAGTTTTATGGCAGCATTATTTATGTTTATGCATAAAGACACCTGGTGGCCTGAAATTTCCATTTCCATTCCATCCCTTTAATGTTTTCACAAGTTTGTACATGTTGAACAGAACTGTCTGCTTCCTGCTAAATCCATTAGAAACCGATACAAGGGTGAGAAGAAAGCATGTAAGGGAACAAGTAAGGTATTAGAATTTAAAGGAATGTAGAATAACAGACCAGACTGTGACAAACATGGGTGAAGAGAATTCTCATCTTCAGAATGGAAAAACGAAGGCACAGAAAGTTAAATCAGATACATGTTCTACTCGTTCGTAAGGCATGGCCTCGGGCGGATGTGAAATACTGTCTTATTGTAGTTCCGATTTGCATTCCTCTGATCGCTGCGGAGGTGGAGCGTGTTTTCACATGTTATGCATCAGTGGTGCTTCCTTAACTGAAAATTCCTATTCATATCTTTTCCCAATTGTTATGTAATTTGTCATTTTAAAATTTATCCCTAGGAATTCTTTATACACTCTTCCTAGCAAACCTTTGGTTTGCAAACACATTCTTTCTACTTGAGGCTTGTCCACTTATTTTTTTTTAATGGTTTCTTTTGATGATCAGAAGTTCTTTAGGGGCACCTGGGTGGCTCAGTCACTTAAGTATCCTACTCTTGATTTCAGCTTAGGTCACGAACTCATGATTCCTGAGATTGAGCCTCACGTTGGGCCCTGTGTTGTTAGCACAGAGATTGTGCTTGGGATTCTCTCTCTTCCTCTCTCTCTCTGCTTCCCCCCCCCCCCATAAATAAAAAATAAACTTAGAAAAAAAGAAGTTCTTTATTTTAATGTGGTAGAATTATTAATCTTTCTTTTATGGTTACTACTTTTATACTTTTTTTAAAAAAAGTTCTATCTTGAAGTAGTTAAAATATTCTTTATATGGTCTTTTAAAAGTTTTGGGGTGCCTGGGTAGCCCAGTTGGTTAAGCATCCAATTCCTGATTTAAGCTCAGCTTATGGTCTCATGGTTCACGGGATTGAGCCCCGTGTCAGACTCTCGCTAACAGCATGGAGCCTGCTTGGGATTCGCTCTCCCCCACTCTCTCTCTGCTCCTTTCCCTGCTTGCTCTCTCAAAATAAATAAATAAACATCTTTTAAAAAGTTTGTGATTTTGCCTTTAATATTTAATTCTGTTATTTACCTTAAGGTTATACATGTAGAGGATGCGAAATCCAAATGCAATTTTCATTATCTAAATGAAAATGGATATTTTTGTGAGTTTTGAGGTTTTTGAAGCCTGGTTATAGTTTCTGATGGGAAAGACATTATTTTCTTAGGCCAACAGGACAGATTTTTTTTTTAATTATTGAAAGTAGTTTATATCTGGAGAAGTTAAACCTGAATTTAAAACAGGATTAGTATTTATAAAAGTCTGAAGCTCTTCTCCAATATTAGAAGCCAAGGGGAAGTGTACAAAGACTGAGACATATTTTATAAAGCACTTATTACCTGAGACTTATTCTTTGTATAATTCACTGAGTTATAAGAAAAGAGAATCAGTTTTTGTAAACTTAAAGAGCTTAATTCATCTGCTTTGAATTCCCTTATATCAAAATAATACAAAAAACTGTTTCTATACGCTGCTAGAAGTTTTGAATCTAGTTATAGATTCTTTGAATCTAGTTATAATTTTGTATAGAATTACTTTTTTAAAGCTATATTTTTTCCACAAATAAATACATTGTGAGTAACAGTCTCCTTGAAAGATTCTCTTATTTATTCATTTCTGATTTTTATGCATTCCCCCTCACAGTGAGATTGACAAGCAACTGAGCTTAAAAGGGTCAAAACATCAGGAGACTTATTTCTTGAGATGTGGGGCTCAAAATTCACTTACACGTTCAAAACTGATCCAAAGTTCTTATTTTTATTACTTACACATTTACATAAGTGAAGCTTCCTATTCCCTCCCACGGATAGAAAGCCATTCTTCCAGCCTAGTGGGCGTGGTTGGCTGACCGCAGAGTATGTGTGCCAGACTCCCTGTGCAACAAGGGTGGTAAGCAGACACGGGTGTGGACAGCGGGGCTGAGTCAGCGGTAGTGAAGGGGTCCCTGCTCAGGTGAATGTAGGGAAAAACACTGTAATTGGGAAGAGAGCTGGGTCTTCCTCCACACGGTGGACAAAGACCACTTTCTTACACGTCTGAAGGGCCAGAAGTAAAAGTCAGCCCACAGCATGAGTGCCCAGGGCTGGGAGGACTTGAAGCTTGTCTTGAGGGGAAAGTGCTCCCTCTTGTTAATAAAATGGAATCCAGTACAAATCTGGTGCTCTCTGATCCTCCGTCGGGGAGAGGAAATAAGGGGAGAGAGTGAGAACAGGGCAGAAGTTCTCAGCCTCAAAACCACCTCCTCAGAACCCTGCATCTAGATCAGACTAAGTCTTTTTTCCTTGTGCCCACCTAAAGTCAACCGCCATGTCCACACCCAGGGGGCATGACAACATTTGCTAGTTTATATTTGTGGCAGTTCTTCTCATGGTCACTTGTGTGGCAGACGTGGCTTTCAGTTTGTACTGTAACCATTTGCTGTATGTCTTGTTTTCTCTAGTACGTTGAATGTTCTCCAGGGACATGGTTCATGTCTCAGACATGTGTTTTTTCCACTGCACAGAAAACACTGAAGTATCTTGTGGAGAATCACGGTCCCAAATCACACTGGTCTCAAGGCCCTCCCTCCACCTGCACAGAAGTCCACAGGTAGGTCTGTGAACTAATGCATCCTAAGGGAAGTGAGGTTATGGCAAACAAAAATATGCTTCAAAATAACATCATCGTTCTAAAGAGAAAGGGTAGATCCGAGGATCTAGTTCTGATTGTTCTCTTAGTGTATGTGAAATTTACAGACAGGATGAGGCTATAGGAAAAAAAAAAAGCCAATAAAAAATTTCCAAAGCAGATGAAACTGAGGTGTACATGAACATATCTTTGTGGGGCAGAGGATGTAGGAGATTTCTGCCTGTCAGGGAGTACTAAGTGCTTTCAGTGAATGGAGGACTTGAAAGGATGCAGCACCTTTCATCCAGCACATTCAGAGTCCTGATGTTTCCGTGACTGAAGCAACCAATGGTCGGGGAGACCACCATCCCCTGAGTCAATTACCTTGAGTGGAAGGCGACCCCTTTCTTGGCACTGATATCAGATCCATGACCAGTTTCGGAGACTAACGGAACTCATGAGATGCTTTGAGTTTTCTTGTACAGAAATTACCTCAGGCATCAGAAGAAAATTACTCATGCACTTATTTGAAGCATTTGTGCTTATAGCTGTGGGAAATTTTAAAGAGATCTTGGGACTGGAGATCCACAGTGGTAAAAGGAGACAAGGAGGAAACACTGCCTGCTGGATCCTAACATGTGGATGTAGCAGCTAGAGGAACACTCGCTTTACTTGTGCAGGGTAGAGGCACAAACAGTATTTGTTGACTAACAGCCAACCTTCAAAATTTTATTTCTATGGGAAACCAATTCAGAATTTTCAGAAAACCATGGAAAAACAGAGAGCTATAAAGAAATGGAGAGAGTTTTATTTCTTACATTATGTTTTCTTTACCTCTTTGATTGTCCTCATCAATTTTGAATTTGGATTTTCAGAATTCAATTCATGGAAGCTCATCTTTTTCCCTTCTGACTTTATAGCTACAGTTCATCCAACAAGTATGAACTTTGGGTTATGACTATATGGTTCTACCAACTATATTGCCCTGGCTGGAATAGCTAGATATGAGAACCTTTATCTTGTCTTGCATTCAGTTAAGCTTTTTCTATGAAATACCATCATTTACGAAAGTAATGAAATAAAGTAATAACAAACCTTAAATTATTTGCTATAAACAAGCAGACAGAACATAAAGTTAAACATATATCTGTATTTAAGTTAATTACGTCTTTTGCAGTGAATGTGAAATGATTTCTTTCACTATTTCATCCAACTCTAGCTTTCCTTAAAAATTAAAGAAGAGTTGGGGCGCCTGGGTGGCTCAGTCAGTTGGGCATCTGACTTTGGCTCAGGTCATGATCTCACGGTTCGTGAATTTGAGCCTGGCATCGGGCTCTGTGCTGACGGCTCAGAGCCTGGTACTTGCTTCAGATTCTGTGTCTCCCCCTCTCTTTGTACCTCCCTTGCTTGCACTCAGTCTCTCTCTATCTCTCTCAAAAATAAACATTAACAAAAAATTTTAAACAATTAATGAAGAGCAGTTAACTTTTTCTTACTCTACAGGCATCAACAATTCCAGAGACCTGGAATGTAGTAAAATTTCTTGAGTGCTCATGAATTTTGCCCACTCATATGAGTGAGATTTCACAGCAACTTAATGATACTTCATGGCCTTCTTAGACTTACCCAAAAGATGATTTTGATTGGTTCAACCGGCACTCCTATTTAGCTCTAGCGTATTCTTTTTACCCCATTTGAGCAAAAGGACAAGAGACTGCCCTTCCCCCTTTTCATGCATATAGCATTATTTGTCTGCTTCCTTTCATTTTAGAACAAAACTGGAAAATCAAAAAACAAAAACAAAACAAACACAAAAAACATAAAATCCTAACTGTTCAAGCATGTCCCTAAATCACAGGGGACATGTTTTTTTGTTTTGTTTTATTTTGATTTTATCTATTTTTTAAATCTATTATCTATTTTTTTTTTTGTTTTTATTGCAATCAGCAGATTTTTATTCCTGATGCCCAAGGTACCATATCACTTACTCTAATTAAGAGCTTAGGCATTTCATATGCTCTGTTTCAATAATTAAGATTATAAAACAACCAGCCTTGGAGATTCATAACACATATTTAAGCTTGATTCTTAACGGAGCTCTGTATTTTTCTCTTCTCTGGTCACTGTCAAATTCAAATGAACAGAAGTACAGAATTGAGAGTTTCTTCTGTTATCTCATTCCGTGGTAGGACCTCACCTGATATGCCTAATTTTCTTATTTCCTTCATTGAATAGAAAGTGTGGCACAGAAAATATGAATGGCACTTTTTAAAGGTTAAATGACATCCATACAGAATTATAAGTCACAAGTAGGTGTTTGTGATGTGACTGAGATTATTTCAAGAAATGACTTTGACTTTAACATTCTATCTATTGCTAAAAAAGAAGAAAAAAAATTTTGGCTCTTCAGTTGTAGAAAAACAATTACATATGAACCACTGTTACCTCTTAAGAAAACATTTTTCTATCACAAACCAACAGCACGAAAGCAACAGCATTATCATTATTTTAGCCAAATGCACTTTTCATAATCTAAAGTTTACATTGCTTTTTTTAAATGATAATGAACTGGTTCTTCGGCCCAATACGAAACCTTCTTCAAATGGCCTATAGCTTTAGAAATGCTTTAAAACATCAATATTCTCTTCATAAGTCTGATCCTTAAAAACTGAAAACTGGAAAGTCATAGAAAACATCACGATGGTTAAACTTTAGGAAAAAAGAAAAAATTAGGGTAAGCACATTATAGTACAAATCCAACATGATGTTTTTAATCCTTATGTTCTATATGCACACTTCTTTTTGAAAGCTAAAAGATACAGTATTTTGATTAGAAATAATGTTTAAGGCAGAGATTTATCCTTCCTACAAGGGAGATGTTATAAAAATAAGAAAGAAAAATATTCATGAGTTCAGTCTAGCACTGAACCAAACCCACCACTTGGTCTCAAAATTCAAGAGATATTTAACATTAAAATATCCTTGTGTTTGCTTTATCTCATTTGTTGCATTATTCTTTTTTTAAAAGTGTTAATCACCAGAGTCCAGAATCTCTTTCCTAGCCCTTTAGAACTCTGACATGTATGTCCACTTCAGCAACTTATGAATGCAGGACACGTTATTTGTCTTCATATGACCAGTCTTCTTTTCTTCCACATGACCGATCTTTTTGTGGTGGCAAAATTGGGAATTAGGTTATTTTTCTTTTGTATTTTAAGTTTCATCCTCTAACTAGCTTTGTTCTGGATGCCTAGAAACCATCATGTTGCCCCCAAACCCCATCTGTTTTTCTGACCTTTCCAGGGAAGCCTGCTCCCCACCCCCACCCCAGAGCATGCCCAGTGCTGATGGAGAGTGGGAAAATTTTGCTGTCCTGGAAATATGAGGCTCTTTATTCTACTCTTATTCAAGATAAACTTTGAGTGCCCTACTGTTTCTCAGTATATACTTGCCTTTTGGGGGGGATAATTTCCAGACCTGGCACATTCCTAACTCTCTGGAGACCAAGCATTCTGGTTTGTCCGGGACCATCCCAACATAATTAAGCCCCAACATAATTGTTAATGCTGCCCCTTATACTTTCAGAAATGTCCCTGTTGGGACAATAATTTAGATGGCCACCTTAGCTATAGATCTATACTTATCTTCAACTTTTACAAAAGAGCAAGTGGGTTGACACCTGAAAAGAGAACACTGGTTTTAGTGACTGGAGTATT
Source organism: Panthera onca (assembly GCF_046562875.1). NCBI lineage: Eukaryota > Metazoa > Chordata > Mammalia > Carnivora > Felidae > Panthera > Panthera onca. Next base: position 186,732,815 of record NC_138342.1, read on the forward strand.
TTACTGGTCTTTGAGAAAGCCTTTATCTGGGGATTCGTGGGACTTGAAACAAAATGAATTGAAGAGTGTGAAACTGAATAAAGGAAACCTTATTTTAAACGGAGACGGGAGGCCAAAAGGGAGCGCTTTCATGCACTGCTACTCCTTGCAGCCCTGGGCAGAATGAATAGAAAGGAGCCTACACTTTACCTAACTGAAGCAGGGGGAAGAAAGGTTTTCTCCTCCCCTGTTAATAGTCCAGCCAATGAGAGACTGCCATAACTCAGCCAATGAGAAGTCATTACACTTTTTTTTTTTTTAATTTATTTTGCTACTACACTTTGAACTCCCGGTTTACTCCAGTGGACTTTTTGTGTATAACAGCCATCCCCGCCCCCTACCCCTCTCTAACTTTCATCTATAAACGAGTGTTCCTCTCCTTTCTTCTCTAGACTTGCCTGTGGTTTTGCTTCAGCTTACATGTGTGGAATTACAATTACCCGCTATTTTTGAATAAACCCATTTTTCTGGTAAAATAACTGTGGCGGTTTTATTCTTAAAGTTGACACGAGAGATTTGAGGAGAGGACCATAACTGGAAGGGAAGGTAAAATCTTTCACAGTGAATCAAAGCAATTCAGACTCGACATTTCCAAAATAAACTTCATCATTTCCTATTCATCCTACCAGCGGCTCAAAAAACAGTTTTCTTTGTCAAATCTCTTATGTCTTTGCCACCCTCCCACCCAATGTCTACCTGCACTACGCTTAGAATCAACGGCATCGTTTTTTGGGGTTTTTTCCTCACAGACAGTTACTCTTTCATTACTGTGTGTTCCAGCTCTATCACTAGATCTGAATCAAAGAATCTCATTGGTTTTGCCTGTGTTTGGATTATTGCCACAACCTTCTAACCAACTACTTTCTTCTCCCTTTTCATTCATGTTCCACACTATTGATGGACTACTATTTCCTAGAGAAATATTTATCCTGTCCCAGACTACTTTAAAACTTCTGTCTGCTTTCTACTGCCAATAAGGTAACGATCAAACTGCTTAACAGAGCATAGGAGATCTTTCAAAATCTAATACCAATACATTTTCCATTGTAGTCCGTGCCCTTTGTTCATCAAGCTGAAACTCTGGCCGTGCTAACGTCTGTTAGTTCCTAAAGATACAGGTCCTTTCTTCTCTCTGTTTCTCTGCTCTTTCCTTTGCTAGAATGTCCTCTTCCTTCTCATCCCACCCCACCACCTTCCATGCTTTGTAAATGTCCATATAGCCTTCAAGAGCCAACTCAAAAACGCCATCTTCTATCCAAAGCTTTTTCCAACTGGTTTTTAAGCAGAAGTTTGTATTACCTTCCTTTTGTCCCATTGCATTTTTAAAAATGTATTCATGCCACCACTTACAGTGTAGGCCCAACTGATAAGTGACTATCTAACTTTCGATTGTCAAACGTTTCAGGGCAGTGCCCAAGCTTTATTTGTCTTTATATTAAGAAAACTTAACAAAGTCTAGAACATAATTAACACTCAGTCTGTATTTGTTGATAAAGATGAAGACTTGTCTGAGGCACCTTGCTGACTTAGTCGGCTGAGTATCCAACTCTTGATTTCAGCTCAGGTCATGATATCAGGGTTCGTGAGATCAAGCCCCGTGTCAGGCTCTGTGCTGACAGCATAGTGCATGCTTGGGATTCTCTCTCTCCCTCTCCCTCTGCCCCTCCTACCCTCAAAATAAATAAATAAACTTTTTTAAAAAATCTGTTAAAAAAAATGAAGACTTCTCATAAATTTCACCCTGAGAGTTCTCTGTACCTGTTTTCTACCTTCTTTGGAAAACATGTATTCACTTTACTTTTTACTTTTCATTGACTCGGGTTCCCTTCAGTCTTATGATTTTATCTTTTGTTTCTCCACAAACTTAAGAATTTGCAGCATCCCAATATAACATCTAGAGTTCTGCTGATAACACTTGGAGAAATATAACATTATAAATTAATTTTGATATTTTAGGTGATTACTTGGTAATACAGTGATAATATACAACAATATCTATTGTGGGTACTAAAATTTTACAGCAATACACAAGCATACAGTAGTCATGCACATGATTCAGAAGATGCTTGTATTAATTTTCTAAATATTTTTATCAAAAGCAAAACACATAATAAAAGAGTCTTACAGAGAATCCCTAGACCTCTAACAGATCCCCTGATGCCATTTTGAGAACCATTGCACTATGGAGAACTCACTTCTTGTGTGCATTGCCAGTGAATTACCCAGAGAATATATCAAGCGTCACAAAATGAATACTGTGGACATTTGACCACAGAGGGAACCTGCACCACCCTCACAGTCATACCTCATCAAAGAAGAAAGAGTTTGACCATGGGATAGTACTAAGACTAGAAGGTTGAGAAGGTGGAGAGCACAAGGAAAGAATGAGAGAAGGGAAGCCATAGCAGCAAAGCAGAGAGCTGAACTGGCCGTGGATATGTTCCCCTTCATGGATTTGTAGGGGACATAATGCACCATAGGATCTTAACGTCTGCCATAAGCAACCTACCATGTCATTTCTGCAATTAGAAATTTCAGTATTCCATGTAAGAGTCTATTTCTTGCTTGGTAAGGAACATGGTCTCCAGAAATTCTGTGAAAAAATATCCGTGAATTATAGGACAAAAACAAAAGAAAAAACAACAAACAAACAGACCAGGTATTCTGTTTCATTTTCTACAGTAATTTTTTTTATTGTATATTGACTTCTTTTTAGCCACCTGCCATCTTCAGAGGTCTGAGAAACTGAGGCTGTGACACATAAGAGCAACAACACCAAATGTAATAACACATACCATCTGTTAAAAGCGTAAGTGCCAGGGGAGGGGGAGATGTTCTATTTATTTTACCTTTATGAAATCATTTAGCCCATAAAATTACCTTATGGTAATTTAGGTGCTATTATAAGTATCATTTTAGAGATGGGGAAACTGCCAAACATCGTATCTGTTGATTTTGCCATTATGTTCATCCAGTCTTCTTTTCAAGAAAACCTCTGGCCATGAACAGAACTAAAGATAAGGACAAGGTGACTCAGAAGGAATACATCTGTACAGTTAGAAGCCCATTTTCAACATATACCCAATGGAATAGGAGTATCCTTTTAATTTAACCAAAATAAATATTCATTCAATGTAAATGTATTAAGTTTAAACTTACAGGCATGGAGCTGGGAGCTGAGAATAGACAGCTCAATGTAATACAAATAAAAATTGAGAAATATATGTGGAAACACCTTATATATGGAAAGCAATCTGTCTTCAAGGAGCAATATGTTATGCATGAAACTCTCAGGACCATGCCATTCTCCAAGCTTCTAGTCTATTCTTTCTAGCCTCATCAAAGAATTTACCAAGCAAAACCATTTTTTACTTCAAAATATGTTCCTCTCTTCTTGCGTCTGAAGATCAAAACTATTTATTGCCTGCCCTTTGATAGAATTGACCAGAGAAGACTGCGCTTTATTTAGATAGGGCTTTCGTTTGTATTCTCAAAAATTATTGTTGAAACTGGTACAAGTCATTCTGGAAAACAGTATGGAGGTTCCTCAGAAAATTAAGAATAGAACTTTCCTATGGCCCAGCAATTGCACTACTAGGTATTTATCCAAAGGATACAAAACTGCTGTTTTGAAGGGGCACATGCACCCCAATGTTTACAGCAGCACTATCAACAATAGCCAAAGTATGGAAAGAGCCCAAATGTCCACTGATGGATGAATGGATAAAGAAGATGTGGTATATATATACACAATGGAGTATTACTTGTCAGCCAAAAAGAACAAAATCTTGCATTTGCGACTATGTGAATGGAAGTAGAATGTATTATGCTAGGCAAAATAAGTCAGTCAGAAAAGATAAATGTCATATGATTTCACTCATGTGTGGAATTTAAGAAACACAACAGATGGACATAGGGGAAGGGAAGGAAAAATAAGACAAAAACAGAGAGGCAAACCACAAGAGAGTCTTAAATACAGAGAACAAATTAATGGTTGCTGGAAGGGTATGGGGGGATGGGCTAAATGGGTGATGGGCATTAGGGAGGGCACTGAGTGTTCTATGTAAGTGATGAATCGCTAAATTCTATTTCTGAAACCATTAGTACCCTATATGTTAGCTAACTTGGATTAAATTAAACAAACAAAAAACAAAAACCACTTTGTTGAGCATCTACTCTCTGCTGGGCACTGATAGGTGCTATTTAGATAGCAGTGGACAAGACAGAAATGGTTCTGAGTCTCATGGACATTACTGCCTAATGTGTGCTTTTGTGGGCAGCAGCTAAGTGAAAAAACATGTGCTACAAATCAACAGTTATTTATTCAAATTGCTAGCAGTAATGTGGCGTACCTCCAGTGATTTATCGTGCAGGAATCCCCCTCGCTGTGCATGTTCCTGCAAAGTCTCATTAAGACCTTTAAACTAAAAATATCTGATCCAGCTAAATTTTGGGAAAGGAAACTATTATTTGAGGAATCCATTTTCAGCAGCTGAGTGCCTCAGGAAGTTAGTAATGCCCTATGGAGCTTTATGCCTCTGGTCCTCTCATTTGAAACCAGCAGAGGTTGGAACAGTTCTTAGTTATTAACATCTAATGGCTGTTTTGTGACTTCTCAAGTGCGTTGGACTCCTCCTTCCAAGTCCCAGGGAATGGAAAGATACTTATTTGAATTTAATTAACTCAGAGGAGATTCAGCCTAAAGGATATCGATTGAATATACTTAGTACTGACTGTTCCTACATTTTCCCTACACCTTTATGATGGATTTGTTGGACTACTAATTTCCAGGAGTATGTGGAATAGAAACCCCACCTAGAAGTAAAGCCCAGGGTAGGAAGTGACTGTCACCACTGCTCTCCCTCGGTGCCTACATTATGTTCTCACCTCTGGCTGTATCCACCTTACTGCATAACACCCCTTGCAGAAAGCCTCCTTGTGGTCCAGGGAAAAGCTCTGTAAAACACAGGTGAATGGCAACAAATGAGACTTCCAATCTTTTTTTTTTTTTTTTTTTTCCATTGGGGCAAACTCTCAGTCTATCTTTCTGTCCTAAATGTGTGCACACAAATGTTACTTTGTTAATCTAAAAAAACAAAACAAAACAAAAAAACCCTTCCATTTTGATAAGAGTCTCTGAAAACTTCCTTTCTGCCATCTAAATTCATACTGAGACTGAAGAGATGCTACGGGCAGACACAATGTGATTTTGTAGATGCTGTGAAAACCTGTAAAAGTAATTCATTTTCATATTCATTCATTCTCAAATATTCTCAAATATTTATTGCCGACCTGCTGCACATCAGGTATTGTGTTAGGTATTACAGGCCGAACCAAGAGCAAGAAAGATATAATTACTGCTCATAGGGGTTTACAGACTCAGATGTATATTTATTTACTCAGCTACTTAACTAGTATGTGTTGTTTAAGGGATCATGGAAAATTCCAAAAATGAAGAGGAAAGCACCCTAAGGAATAAGAGCAGATTCCCCGGACTAGGAGAATAGCCGTAGGATCAGAAAAGGGGAGATGAGTCCTCGGAGGCAGTTTGGAGATAGAATCCACATGGGATGAATTCTGAGGGGTGGAGGAAGCGTAGGTGTTGATGTGGGGGAGGAATTGAAATTTTTTCACAGCCTCTACCGAAGGTGACTGGGAGGATTGCTGGTGCCATTAAACCAAGTTGGAAGATGGAGGATGAGAAGCGGGTGGAAGGCAGGTTTCGGGGGAGAAAAGGGTGATAGTGGGAGAAGGAGGAGAGCATTGAGACTGGCTGAATTTGAGAGGATGCGCCCACCTGTCCTTTTATGATAGGAAAAGATAGGCCTGTTTTAAAAAGCAGAGAGGGAAAGGTTAGGACCCGAGGTCCCCCGGGGTGGGGAAAAACAACATATTTTGGAACAATGCAAACTCCCTCTGGGGTAAGGTTCCTTTTTAGAATGTAACAGACACCGCCTACTCCCCCTCAGGAATTTGACATAAGCAGTAGACCATAAAACGTATGACCCATAGGGAGTGATATGGCCATAGACCACCCCTCATACAATAGAAATGAGCCAATCAAGAATGGGCGACTCAGCACCTAGAGCTATCAAGCTAATAAGGGTAGAACCCAAGAAGAAACGAGGGGGAAGGGAAGGGAGGGCTGACCAGAACCATGTAAAACAAAGACCTTTGCCTGTAGTCTCGGGCATTCACTTTCAAATGTCTCCTCTCTGCAAAGAGAGCTTGCATGTTATTCTTACTTTCTAATCTCATACTGTAATGAACTTCTGCTTGCTGCTCATTTCATTCTGTGTCCACCTCTTCATTCTTCAAAGCTGCAAGACAACGAATCCCAGGTATTGAGGTAAAAAATCCTGCAACACTTCTACATTCCAGCAAGAGACTATGAGCTACTCTCATCTCAGGAAAGAATGGAACTGCTTCACCAGATGCATGTGTTAGGTATTATTTGTTTTTAATTCTAGATCTCGCTCCCAAAGGGTTTTTGGTAGCTTAAAAAGATCCACAGAATAAAGCAGGATAAAATGGAAATGGGGACATCGGGGCTGTGATGGATATTTCTATGAAATTAATCCCCCTCACAAAATAAAAATCGTTAGTTTTTGCTGTTTATATACCTGGAGCTTCCTGGATCTCATCCTATCCAAAGTTCGGTTGCTTGACTTTTTCTTCAGTTCTGTGAGATAATCTAGATCTTTTTAAACTTTTGTCCCCTTCCAACAGCCAGAGGGGGTTTTCTACTGAAGAATCCTAACCTGATGTTTAAAATATTCCTAGGTGTTGCAAATCGCAGAATCTTGACTGTGTCACCAGCTGAGCTGAAGTAACGTGAGGCACAATGAGAACTCTCTACTGGTCTGGAAAGCTGGAAATCCTGTGACATAGCAAAGTGGTTGTTTAAATTCCATGTCTTGTGCCTTGGCAATCAGTCCACATACTTCCTAGGCTGGAGATTAGTTACTTGGTAGAAAAATAACAGAGTTTGGCATGTGCTGACTAATTTTCAAAGATTCCACGAAAAGAGACAACCTTTACTTTAGTTACAACTTGATAATGTAAGAGCAAAAAAAAAGTAAAAACATATTTTATTTTGTTTTATTTTGTCTATTAATGAGCCCTTTTCTGGCCTATGACTGGAAATTTGTGATAGCTAAGAGATTGGAGTCTTCGAAGATACAAAGCTAGGCTTGATGGGCTGAACTAGGTCAGTGTCCAAAAAGTAAGATAAGAAATAGAGTAGAGGGTAAGATAGGACCTCAGGGAAGATAGACATGGCAGGCCTACCCAAGCACCTCCTGGTCAAGGTCTTCATCATAAGAAGCCAACGCTAAAATGAAGTCTGAGGGCAAAGGACAGGTCACTCTTGGCTCCTTCCCTGAGGCTTCTGCTTCAGCTTCTGCTGGAGGCAGATGAACTCAATACAAGCTAAAGTAGGACAGCCCCAGTGGAGAATCCTATTCAGGCCGTGTGAGCTATGCCAATAGAAGTAAATAAAGGAGATCCTCACAGAAAGAACTGGAAGACAGGTTGGCGAACCAAGAAGCTCATTCTGCTGGGAGCAATCCAGTTCGTATTTTCTATGGACCCATTACCAGCTCTGCTATTTTGGCGTCTTTTCAAAAGAAGAGGAGGGATTTGTTTCATTTTATGATTATTCTTTTACACCTCCACCACTGCATATTGTGTGTATTGGGGATGGTTAAATATGTCACTGAATTATGTTTAAATATGTCATTTAACTATGGGTTGCTCTACCAGTAGAAGTTAATCTAGATTTGACCTAGAGACATTTGTGTCACTCAAAAATCCTGACCTTGGATCTGGAGGCAGATACTTGTCTAGAGGACAAGATTTTATGATCTCTTTCCCTGGGGAGGAATTGAGTGGATTTTAGATGGATACTTAATATGTGCATTAAGTTTGGTGTGGGTATTTTTAAAATTCATATTTGAATAGAAGAATCGACATGCAAATAGGAATGAGATGAGCAGTTATTGTGAACATCTGTTGTTTTCGCCTATTTTATCAGCCAGTTGAGGCTAAGAATTATTTGGTGTTCAACTAGTATTCAGTGGCTTAGCACAACAAAGTCTTAGTTTTTGCTCATGTTACATGCTCTTACGTATGCCCTCTGCCATCTTCGCTCCAAGACCCAAACTGATAGAGCTGCCCTCACCTGGAACACTTATGTGAAACAGTGGGATGAGAGAGCTCGGCAGAGCACGCCCACGTTCTTAGAGCTTCCACTCAGAGATGACACGTGTCACTACCGCTTACAGGTAGTTTGCCACAGCAAGTCACAAGCCAATGCCGACAACAGTGGGGTTGGGACGGATCATCTTCTCAAGAGGGAAGGCATCATAAGGAAGGATTCTCAATATTCTTCCTTTTTCTTTTGATAGTCACCCCATTTTCTCTCGGAGAACAATCCCTATCCAACTCTCTGCCAGTGTGGGCTTGGCAGTGTTGACCCAGATCCAGAAGGAGCATGAGAGCTTGAGTTAGCTAACGAGGACTTTCCATTCTTTGGGCCAAGGCAAATCTAATGAAATTCAGTTCCTGGATGGAGCAATTCTTTTTGTGTTGGAGCTGCTAAGGAGATAGCCTGTAATCTTGGAGCTACAAGGAGTTATCTAAGTGGAGAGAGAATCTGCCTAAGAATGAAATCATCCTAGAGGCAAACAAAACTGGGAGAGAGGATGGACACGCTGAGGCCTCATGTCAGAATATGACTTCATGTATCTATCCACACCATGGGAAAAGTTCCAAACCTGGAATTCCTAATTATGTTAAGTCTGTATTTTTTTCCCTATGTGGTCAATTTAGGTTTCTGTTTCTTGTAACTGAAATATTACTCATAATAAAGGGCAGAAGTTAGTGCCTAACATATATATATGTTCCACGTAAATGGTTCTGTATACTTGGTTATGGGTATGGGACACGGTTTTGGTTACAAGCTTCTTAGCTCTCAACTCAAAGAGAAAAATAGGATTATAATATACCATTGCTGTACCATAGCTACTGTTACAAGAAATTGTCCCATGTATGTTAAAAAATGATCAAACATTGGTAACTTCCCAATTGCACCCAACCCAGTGCAATTCACAGTACTATATAATGAAAAAAAATTTTCCAGCAACCAACAGCTTTTCTGAGGGTAAATTTCTACACAGGACATTGATACAAAGTATGGTCCAAAGACCAGCAACATTGTCATCACTGGGAATTTGCTATAAATGTAGAATCATAGATCCCACTCAGACTTACTAAATCAGAATTCATACTTCTACAGTATCTCCAGATGATTTTTTGCACATTAAGATATGAGAGGTATCTATATGGGAAACTCCTTGTGATATGCTAAATATCTTCAAGAACATCCCTTGAATATACTTATTTATAAGATTGTACAACACTTCTCATTATAACTTAATGGCATAATGTCAAGTAATTCCAGGAGGGTTGAAAAAAATTGTAGGAGGGTGCCTTTGGAAGCAGTTTAGATTATATGATCCAGGTATATATTATTGTTGTGTTTCCAAAAATCAAAACAACAGATATGATCACAACTAATGACCCTCCCTAATCTCTCCATACCGCAATGAAAGGAATCCAAAAATTTCATTGATTCAGGTAAAATGTGGGTCTCCTTATGGCATGGTCCACTCCCTACTTCAAATGTGTTCCGATCTGAGCTATAGTTGATTTCATCTGATGGATTTCTCCACTTGCATTTAAATATAACTGGATATTCTGAGTCTTGTGGCTCACCGTGATTCCCAGGACAGCAGTAATGAGGTTAGCTGGTGACCCCATTCATCAGTCCGTCGGCCTTATCTGGGGAAATTTGGCCTGGACAGTTGGAGACTGACTCCTTCTTCGTGCTTCCCCAGACCAGGTTGCTGACCATGTCACAGCCCAGCTGGCCCTCCTCGTTTCCTCCACGACCACAAGATAAGAATTTGTATCTGCCGGGTTAAAGAGCTGTCTAGGCAGAGGACAGAGCCAGTCTCACATAATGTTCAAATTTGGTCATCACTGGTATGGATTAGATTCTTATTTCAATATAGAGAGAATGGTTTCACTAAGGAGAAAACTAATAAGAGAGGGGCAGTTGACTTTATTAAGGCTGAGTTCTCAATGCACAGGAGTCAGTGTTGTGAGCATCAGTGTGTCAGATTATACATTGCAAATGTTTTGCCTTCCCGTTAATCAGAGCATGGATTGTGCTGCTAACCCGTGTGGAGTAGTGTATGTGAGCACAGCTAACCTGCCTGCATATGGAGTTTCCAGGTACCAGGCACCAAACAGAGGTATAAAGCATCTGGTAAGAACATTTAAAAAATAAGTAGATTTTTAAAATCTCTCTGCTTCAGCTCCTGGGATAAATTTGCAGTTGGGGAGATCTTTATATACAGACTTAAGCTTCTAATTAGTGAAGGTAACATTTGGGTATAGTTTATCCAGCATAAGTAAACATTCTGAGCTCTTTCATTTGAAACCAACAACAATAGTATTTCTTCCTTTCTGTTGTTGCTTCTGACTTTATTTTTTTTTTAGGGAATTAGCTTCAATATCTCTGCCATTTGAACAAAAGATGGCACTAGAGAAACTTATTTTTCTGAAATTAGAATCTATTTCTCTATTTGATTGGAACTAAACAATGGAAAGAAAATTGACAGTGCAGATATATTTTTCTCACCGTTAATATGAATGAGTCTTTTTGGACATGTACTTAGATCCTTCTACCAATACAACAATTGAAAATCAGAAGAACGAAATGCCAAGAACTCAGCAAGTATATGTGTCTCTTCCTATTCCCTCTGTATTCATGGATGTATGAGGTGATGTGGTGGTGTTGATTCAAAAGCATTCCAGGAGCAAATGTGCATGAGCCTGGTGGCCAAAAATGGATCCTATCCGGGGTGATATTGAGGTAATATTTTTAAATTGTATGTAAAAATATCACTTCATCTTTACTTCTATAACAAAGTAGAACTCTTCTGTGTGATTAGTTTTAACCGACATTAGTTCCAAACAAGTGTGTGTTCCTTGACTGAAGGATTGGTCTGAGAAAATTTTATGTCAATTCTTAACTAATTAGTGTAGCCATTTTGGTAAGATTGTTTGAAGAAACAAGACCTCATGACTATAAAAGAAGAGAGGAAATATACAAGATAGGAAGAGAAGCTTATGAGAAACACTTTATAAAAATACAGTAATACCTTGTTTTAGAAGTCCAATATACACTAAAAAAATCAAATATACACCGATTTTAATAGCATTTTTCCATAATTTTGGTCTTTCTTTTTCAGTTTTTTTCCTAGGGAATACTGATAAATTAGTCTAAAAAAATAACTTGAGATGTCCAAAACTCAGTGTTCTGGGCATAACCTTAATTTTTTCTCTAATATTTATTCATTTTTGAGAGAGAAAGAGAGCACAAGCAGGGGAGGGGAAAAGAGAGAAGGAGACCCAGAAGCAGAAGCAGGCTCCAGGCTCTGAGCTGTCAGCGCAGAGCCAGATGCAGGGCTCAAACCGATGGACTACAAGATCATGGCCTGAGCTGAAGTGGGACATTTAACCAACTGAGCCTCCCAGGCATCCCCATGGGGCATACCCTTAAATATAAAGAAATGATTATTTTGTTGGGACGAACAATTAAAAGAAACAAACATACACCATTAATTATTCAGAAAAATTTTCCTGCTTATCCCCTATTAAGTAATGCTGTTCTAAAAAACAAAGGATACTAATTGTTTGTGTGTGTGTGTGTGTGTGTGTATTATTGAGCACTTACTATGTGCCATACCCCTGCCACATGTATTTCTTCCATTGCCTCAGTTAAATTTTATACCAGCCTCTAGGAATTACTTTTCCTTTGAAGGCAGAGGGTCTTGGGAGAATGGTCCCACTGGGCAGGCAACCATGACAGTATTCAGTGACTTTCCAGGTGGGGAAAGTAAACAAAGATTTTCAAAGCAACAGATTAAGAAAGTAAAATACAAGGGCTCCTGGGTGGCTCAGTTGGTTAAGCGTCCGACTTCGGCTCAGGTCATGATCTCACTGTGCGTGAGTTTGAGCCCTGCGTCGGGCTGTGCGCTGACAGCTCAGAGCCTGGAGCCTGCTTCGAATCCTGTGTCTCCCTCCCTCTCTGCCCCTTCTCTGCTCATGCTCTGTCTCTCTCTCTCTGTCTCTCTCAAAAATAAATAAACTTTAAAAATTAAAAAAACAAAGCAAGTGAAATGCAGAGTTTCCAAGTAGGGCAGTAGAGATGGGAGTGGAAGACTCCCTGATACTGAAGCCTGTACATCTACCAAGAACTTTTAGTTTCTTGAAAGCAACGGATTGTGTGTATTTGCCTTTACTAGTTCATGCTAGGATGGTACCTGTGTTAATAAATCCTGTGAATTTTGTCTTTTAACCATATTTCCTTACTATTCCCTCTGCTCCTTTCAAACCCCAGTTCTGACACATTAGGTCGTTCCCTCATGTGGACAATTGCAATAAACTCTGAAGTAGTTTGCCTGTCTCTTGGTTGTGTTTTTTTTTCTTCTGCTTTCCTCATGTTGTTTTATTTATTATTATTATTTTTTTAATTTTGGTTTTTATTTTTTTAATTTACATCCAAATTAGTTAGCATATAGTGCAACGATGATTTCAGGAGTAGATTCCTTAGTGCCTCTTACCCACTTAGCCCATCCCCCCTCCCACACCCCTTCCAGTAACCCTCTGTTTGTTCTCCATATTATGGGTCTCTTATGTTTTGTCCCCCTCCCTGTTTTATATTATTTTTGTTTCCCTTCCCTTATGTTCATCTGTTTTGTCTCTTAAAGTCCTCATATGAGTGAAGTCATATGATTTTTGTCTTTCTCTGACTAATTTCACTTAGCATAATACCCTCCAGTTCCATCTACATAGTTGCAAATGGCAAGATTTCATTCTTTTTGATTGCTGAGTAATACTCCCTTATATATATATACCACATCTTCTTCATCCATTCATCCATCGATGGACATTTGGGCCCTTTCCATACTTTGGCTATTGTTGATAGTGCTGCTGTAAACATGGGGGTGCATGTGTCTCTTCAAAACAGCACACCTGTGTCCCTTGGATAAATGCCTAGCAGTGCAATTGCTGGGTCGTAGGGTAGTTCTATTTTTAGTTTCTTGAGGAACCTCCATATACTGTTTTCCAGAGTTGCTGCACCAGCTTGCATTCCCAACCTGTCTCTTGTTTTTTTAACTACAATCAATCTTCCATAGGATTCATGCCCTCTCTACTTGTCCAGTACCTACTCAGATTACCCCTCACACTTACAGTGGGCTCATGAAGCTGCTTAGTGTTCTCTGAACATGAAGACAGTACAAATTCTATGACAATATTCCTCCATGACAATACCCCTTTTTCTCTGCTGGAATGACCTTGTCTACCTGGGGCGGGGGGGGGGGGGGGCAAAAAAAAAAAACCTCTGACTTATCCTGCAAGACTCATTTCAAAGTTTTCTCTATGGGATTCTTTTGAATCTACCCAGAATTGGCAGGTCTCTTCTCTTTGCTTGCATTGGGTCTTGTATAAACACTGTTACAGTAGATATTACCCTGTGTTGCAATGATTTGGCCTATGCCTGCTTCCTCTAGTAAACTGGAAGTTCTTGGACTCAGAGGCATCTTATTTGCCACAACATCCTTAGAACACATGCACTTGGACTAAATAAATGCTATTTAATGAATTTTTGTTGATCAAGTGGTTAGATAATGCTATGCTTGAGCAATGAGACACTAACAAGTGCCAAAAGGACATTGTTTTCCTTATTAGAGTTTATAATCTCTGACAGAGAAACTTACCTATCCACACAGCATGAAGTCACAGAACTCCGACTCTCCCAGAATGCTGGGAATAGCAGTGTGACACTGTAAGCAGTGCTTACACTACCTAGAAACCCACACGGATTACCACCACATTGTCTAAAATCGACATCCAACCTCGAGCAAGAATATTGCTCCATGGAATGGTATGGTTAGGTCAAGAGAACAGAAGTCACTTGGAAAAAAAATCTAAAAAATATTATCTTGAGAAGTTACAGTGCTTCTCTCTAAGATGTAATTGATTCAGAAGGATATTTCTTACTAATGGCAAGTTGAATAATTTCAGAATTAACAGATCAAGTTTGGCAAACCATTTGGACCCCTTGATTCCAACTTCCTATTTCTGGCAGGATGCTGATCCCATTTCAACTTGGACACTTCCATAGTGATGAGAATCTCATTGGTTTGGAGGCAACTATTTAATTTTGCATTATTCATGTTAGTTTGAAATCTGTCTTTTTATAATTTCTTCCATTGACTTGTTGGGGTTTTTTTTAAGCTACATTTAATTGTTTTTCCATAGAAAGCTACATGTATTTGAACACAGCTATCATTTTTCCCAAAGCTTCCTTTCTCCAGGATTAGAAAAACTGCATTTCATATGGTAATTTCCTATGTGATATTAATTTAAAGCCTTTTAGCTCTATTTGGTTGTATTCCAATGGACAAATTGCAGTGCATTGCTCAAATATGGAATTCAGCACTGCAGACATAACCTATACACTGCAGCCTATAAGGAGACATCATTCCTCACTTTATGTGTATGATATACACATTTATTGTAATCAAATATTGTATTAGATTCAGTGAATAAGAGGATCAAAATATTGTTTGCCAAGAATTGTTCTTGGGGCTGTGAGAAAGGTGAGTAAACAGAGTCTTTGCTTCAAGAAGCCCACACCGTAACAAAAACTAACAGTACCCTCTTATTATATTCTAATATCTATAATTGAGGTATAAGCAAAGTATGGTCACCAAGTGAACTCATATATTAGGCTTTTAGACAATTGAATATCTCTGTGTTTTTTTCAGATGACTTGATATTTGTCAAGATCACCCTAATTCACACTTGTGCTGCTAATTTTTTTAAAATCTAAATGTCAGACTCTATGCATATCTTCCCTAATTGTATCTTGTTGATTTTGTTCCAATTCCAGCCTGTCCAGGTCTTTTAAATCTTTATTCTGTCATCAGGCACATTAGTTTCCCTTTCTAAGCTTTGTGTCACCTCTAAGTCTGATAGAAACAGAGAATTTGGCTGCTCTTTACGTGAACAAAATGGTTTGTGTTCTATTTTCCCAGCAGAAATATGTGTTTGGGAATTTGGTTAATGGGAAGTGGTAAGGCATATATTTAGAAAAGGCAGTTTATTCACCCTGGACAAATATAGACATTTGGAATTCTACCCGCGATGACTCATAGAAAGCACAGAGGCTTCTCATCCTCTGACTGTTGCACGGTGTTAGCTGTTGGCATATGGTGAAGTCAGGGCCTGAGAAACAAAAGATGGCAATGGTTGATTGCTTTTCACACCAATTTCTGACTGTATTGCAAGTTAAATGGCCACCTCAATTCCAGCCATCTTAGGGCAGTTTATGATGTGCTTACAATAATCAAACTTTTTTAGGGGTGTCTGGGTGGCTCAGTCGGTTGAGCGCCTGGCTTCCGTTCAGGTCATGATCTTACAGTTTGTGAGTTCAAGCCCCGCATCGGGCTCTGTGCTGACAGCTCAGATCCTGGAGCCTGCCTTGGATTCTGTGTTTCCCTCTGCCTCTTCCCCTCCCCAACTTGTTCTCTCTCTCTCCCTCCCCCCCAAAAATAAATAAATAAACAAACAAACAGACAAACAAACATTTTTAAAAAATCAAACTTTCTTTACATCTCCATTTGAATGACATCTTGCTAGGGAGTCCTCTTAACATCTCTGCTTCTGCATTCCTTGTCCCTTGCCCTGCTGCATTGTTTCCCATGGCTCTTGTCACCATCTGGCATATGCCATATGTCTTACTTGTTTATTGTAGGGTTCACTTCATCCCCCCTGCCCACATGCACTGGACTATAAATTCCTTACTACAGTGTCCTCACTGCTCTGAACAGTTCCTGGCATTACTACATGCTCTCTTGGCATGTGCTCAATAAATGTTTGTTGAATAAATGAATGGCTATGGTGGTAAATTGTTCTTGTATTTGTCTGGCAAAGGATTTTAAAAAATAATGACTGATAGAAACATGACAGGGTCATGATCCTTGAAAAGATCATATTAATTATACAAAGGATTTTGAGCTTCTCTACATAAAAGAACTTCATATGTACTTTTAGTATATGATGTTGTTCCTTAGTGATGTATACAAAAGGGTTTGTGAAATAGTAATAATAAATACCCTTTCACCAAATTACCACGTAATAAGCTAACTGCTTAACATTTATTTTGTCATTAAGTATCACAATATTCTCATAGAGTAGATTTTATTGCGCATTTTGTTTATGTGGAAATGGAGATCAAAGAACCTTAGCCACTGATCAATGACCCACCGCCACTCAAGGTTCCAGAGCCCCAAACTGTGTCTGTTAAAGCTACTCCCTCCTTGCAACATTTAGTGGCAAGTAATAAACAAAGAAACAAATGTCTCTTCCTTTTATGAAACTTCTAGTACAGTTGATACAGCTGATCAGAGGTCTGCAGTGAGTATAGCTGTATGCTCAAGTTGGCTGTGCTTAGGAAGGTGACCACCAAAATGACATCTGGATATTTTCCACTCCCAGCTTTTCTTGCAAATCAAATTTGCCAAGAAAATCAGGTAAAGTAATGCTTTTGAAGCTGTCAGCATTCTTTACATCTGAAACAAGTTATGCGTTTTCTATCACATTCATCACCCTCTCAACAAAGATTTTATAATCCAAATGGGAGAGCTATGGGAAGAAAAGTTTGCACTTCTCTTGTGCTGGCAATTTTGTTAGGTAAGATAAACTAACAAAGCTTGCTCTTCAGACCCTATCTGAATTTTGAAACTCTCACAGACGCAATTTTCACCCAGGGGTTACCAGAAGGAAGAAAAGGGATTGCTTATAAACCAGACAGACATTGCCGGGAAGGGACTGATGGTGGCTGTACTGTGACATGGCCCTTTGCAGAGCCATCCTTTCAGCTTCCCCCATGCAGATTGCCTGATGTCAGCAATGACCTTGGATAGCTGCGCTTTTGGAAACCACTAGAGGGAGACCCTCCAGCTTTTGCACCTCTGGTGCATGGCGTAATTAGTGATCCCACTCTGCGACACTCTGCTGAAATGTATGTGCTCTGCACTTTTACAGAGGTCATATCTTCCCCATTTGGAAAACTCTCTCTTTCCTCACGTGCCCAAGCATCATGTGTTTCCTGTCAGCACCACTTACAGAGAGAGGTAAAACGGATGAGAAGGAAGACGGAAAAAGTCAGCACTCCGCAAAGACTACGCAGTCTGTTAGGTGCAGTTCCTGACACAGTTGCTTCAGTACTTTGCTCGGAGGTCCCTTCCTGTCAACAGTTCTGGGATGGGTGAGCAGATTCTCAGGGTGGCTGCCGTGCCTTCCTCATCTCCTTCAGCCAACTTAAAACGATCTGATTTGGGAAATGTTGGGCTTCATCCCCACAGGCACCTCAGGTCTTGATCTTAATTATGGCAGGGAGCAGATAATGGGCTGCTCTCCAAGATGAGTTCCAGTCTGACCTAGTGCATTTGAAGACTTTGTAACAAAAGGTGGTGAGCTCATTAGCATATAGATAGAGCAGAAACAAAATTAAGACTAACTCCCTTGT
This sequence comes from Panthera onca, assembly GCF_046562875.1. Lineage (NCBI taxonomy): Eukaryota > Metazoa > Chordata > Mammalia > Carnivora > Felidae > Panthera > Panthera onca. The sequence goes on from NC_138342.1 coordinate 186,750,525, forward strand.
AAGACTTCATCCGCCGACCTCAGTCTAGTTTGGAGGCAGCCCATTCAGGGAAACGTAGATCCATCATAGACCCAGTTTTCCTCATCTCGGCAGAAGGGATAGAGACAGGTACCCAGAAACCCTATTTCCTAAGTAGGCATTCCTGTTTTGACAGCTGTGCAGCAAACCACAGTCCTGCGTCGGGACTCCAAAGCCTTGGTCACTAGGCAGGGTCATACCCACAACACTGCATTTCTTCAGTGCAGGGTCAGTGGGAGAAATAGTGTCACCCTTCCTGAAACACTACTTTCCTTCCTTCGTTACCAGATCAAAAATAGTAACAACGACAGACCTAGTGAACAGACCATTTAAACATAGTAACTTTAAAACTCTATTCATAAAGTAAAAATATTACTAAGTATCTACTGTATGTGGGACATTGCATAAATTTCTGGAGTGACATAAAATACAGTACCATCTTTTTCAAAATCTTGAAATTTTTGGCGGAGTTTGGGGGGGGGGGGAGGACGCAGACATTGAAACCAGAATTGCCAAGCAATATTTTGTCATGTCATTTCTTATCTATATCTGTGAACGTTGTCCCCACACCCTCAATTTCATCTCTGACAAGCCAAGTTCTTTGTCTTGGCAAACAAGATCATCCATGGTCTGTCTAGTCCAGTCTGCTTCTCCAGCCTCATCTTTCCCTTTGTCCTGCCTGACATCTTCTAGTCCAGCATCAACTGTCTGCCAGCACTTTCCTCGATGTTCCACAGAGGTTTTTCATCTCTCTTGCCCTTTCTTTCTATGAAAGAAAGCAGACGTCTGAAACATTCCGCTGAATAAAGGCCCACAGACTAAGACAGGAGAAACAAAGTGAGGTTGTTTATGGAGAGTCAAGTCTATCCAGAAAAGTATTGTGGTCTTTATTGAGAGGGCGGCTGGGAGCCACTGATGGTTCATGAGAAAGAGAATTACATAGTATCATACTTGGTTTTGGCAGCACTGTGGAGGATGGTTTAAAATTCATTGTCTTAGAAATCCAGGAAAGAGTATTTCAAGAGGAGTGTCGCCTCTGTGAAACTGGATGGAACTGAGAAAAGACTACTTGTAGGCATGGAACCAGCAGGGGTGGAGAGGAAGGATAAAACGTATGACCAGGGGAGGGCAGGAGACACCAGAGGGACAGAGACTGCAAGTGAAGCGGAAGAAGTAACTTTGGAAATTCGTGTAGATTCTTTCCTCTAAGAAAGGAGAGCAGAAGGAGAAAATCTGAGGTGAAAGCAGGGTGGAGGAGATTTAATATTGATAATTCAGTATCAAAGTAGGGTATCTTTTACATTCTCATTTAGGGAAAGACAGGTCTGATGATGACTGCAAAGAGAACGAGGGATGGGTTTTGAGTTTGGATAGAGTAGGAAGGGTCCAGGGCAGTGCTGTCGGAAAGAAGAGAAGGAGTCAGTGTTCAGTTAAGAACTGACACCACACCCCTGGGCTCTTGCCTGAAATACCCTATCGTGACTCTTTGTTTCGTTTTTGTGGAGGCCACCACCACGGTTCCAGGTGCCTACTGCAGACCAACAGACCACCCTTCTGTTATATTCATGATCTCTGGGTCGTAAATCAGGACACGGCTTGCCTGGGTGGGTCTTCTGCTCCACATGCCACTGGCTGAGGTCACCCCGTTTATTCAGCTGGCGGCTGACGGGCTCTGGAGTGTCCAAGCAGGCTTCACTCTCGCGTCCGGCACTTTGGCAGGCATGGCTGGGAACTCGCACACCTGCGTCCCTCTCCATGCACCGGGGAAATTTTACATACAATCCCACCAAGATTCTCCAGACTTCTAACACGGTGGCTTGGGAAAAGAAGCAGCCAGCCAGGCTGCAGGTCTGGGACTGGAAGCCAGCACAGAGCCACTTCCACAGTTGCTTCTTGGTCAAAGCAAGTGGAGAGCTTCTCTGGGGAAGGGAATTTCAAGGGCAGGGTTGGAAGGGGTGCCAAAGCACTTGGACTACCTGTTTACTTTCGCCAAAGCGTTAGTCATTGTCTAACGTGTATTTTTCTCCTGGATCCCCCACTGGAACACACAGAGCAGGAAGTTTTTCTGTTTTGTCCCAAGGGTCTGATACATAGTAGACATGTCCTATTTGTCACATGGATGATGGGAGAATGTAGACAGGAGAGTCGGTAATACGGGAATGAAGTGCCCAGGGCTGTGGTCTTCCAGGTAGGTAGGGAAGAACATCAAGAGACTGCAAGTTCATGGGTCCTTCCACATACCTGTACGAAGATTACAGCACTTGCCATCAGCCACTGTGGCTGAGTAAGGCTGTGGCTTTAGCCTCCGGGAAGAAACCATATCAGCCTCTTTAGCACACATGCTCCAGAGTCCTCGTGAATATATTTATGTTTATTCCAATGGGAAGCCCTCCTTCAGTTGCATTGACGAGTTACCAATTAATCGTGTGGTTTGTAGGAGTCTTCATCTAAATATCATAGACTGGATTTGCAGTTCAGGAATCCCTCCAAAATTGTGTAGACAGATGTATCTTAGGAGAGGCCCTGTGGGTTTCATCAGTCTCTCAAAGGGAGATTTGACCCAAAAATATTACAAAGCACTGTCAGAATAAACTATATTTGGATTTTACCTTTTAAATATGAAAGCCGTCTTTCAAATACTATGAAGAAAAAAAAATAACCTGAAATAGGAGAAAAAAAAAGGCCACTTCTAACACAAACTAAGGCCACTTATGTAGCAAGCAAATTGATGCAATACTATTTAATGATTCCCCCGGAGCTATTAAGTTTGATTTGGTTAGTGGCATGTGAACCTGCAGGGATTTACAGGTAAAGTTATTCTACCTACAAAGAGAAGCCATAGCATTGTGTCAAAAAGTCATTTAAAATGGAAAAAAAAAAAGTATTAGGGGAGACTTAGACTGTAAAAAGGTATGTTTCTCAATTAGTGCTTAAAAGCCTCTGATTATAATGTGGTAATTTATTTTTTCTTAAAAAGAATCTCCTAAGTATATTTTAACAATTGAACTAAAATTATAACTCCATTATTTGAAAATACTTTCACATACTTTTCTTTCCTCCTCTTTACTCACTAAAAATAAGAAGTTTTTTTTTTTTAAGCTTATGCTTGTCCAACTTTTAACAATATACCAATATAATGGGGATATAGAAGGTCAAGTATTTTAAAAATTGAATAGTTTGGGGGCACCTGGGTGGCTCAATCAGTTAAGTGTCCGACTCTTGATTTTGGCTGAGGTCGCGATCTCACAGTTTGTGAGTTCGAGCCTTGCATTGGGCTCTGCTGACCTTGTGGAGCCTGCTTGGGATTCTCTCTTTCTCCTGCTCTCCGTCTGCCCCTCCCCACTCTCATAATAAATAAATAAACTTAAATTGAATAGTGTATAAATTGAGGTTATAAAGATATTAGGGAGATTATATCTAGAAACATAAAATCTCCAGATAAGCTAATGTAGGTTTAAAATGGTTCATAAATATTAAGATGCAAAGGACTTTATAAAGTTTTGTTCATTTCCTTATTTTTATATGTGAAGTACCTAAAGGATATCACTATTAGAGTTTCTTGTTACTTGTTACGACCCAGTTTTACACAGGCTAGAGCTACATCTCAGCCCTTGCCGGATTCCTTTCTCAATGCCCGCATTCTGTGAAATGAACAATCACTGCATGAGATCACCCTTGACTTCTTTCCAGTCGCACGGATCTGGTACCCTCATCTTCTTAGCTGGAATCTCAGATTCTAGAACTTTCTGGGTCATATAGCCCAGGTGGGAAATGCATAGATAAATACACTTACACAATCTGTATTCTGATTCAGGCCTTGTTCCCAATCCATAGCTCAAATCCTGTGTTTCCCCCGTCTGCTCAAAAGTCTACTCCATTACTCAAGATTCTCATGCTTTTCCTCCAAGATAATACCTTTACCTCATGTTCCTGATGCTAAACTACTTTATTTTTTCTTTTGAGTGCTGCTGGGACAAAACTCTGTATAACAGTCCATTTTCTTTTCAAGTGCCAGTAATGACTTCTCATTGCTCAATGAAGCAATCCTGTGCCTCTTCTTTCTCTCCTACCAACGCATAGGTCACATGACCAGTTAGACAAGGATGAGTGAGAACGAGGTTGCAATTTATGATTGATTAATTCATAAATAAAGATCCAACAAAAGAATATAGGAGAATTTTTTTTTTAATTTCCCCTAGTTTGGGATCCAGGATCCAGGAGTCAACTATGTGAAGATACAGTGTTAGTAAAATACGCACAGTGTGAGTGTGAGTCTGGTACATAGGACAGAAGTGAACGGCTGTATTATACTTTCTGGGTCACAGGAATTTGTCTCCAGTTGGCTCTGGATCTAAATACGTGTGATGTGTGTATGCAAGTGGTAGAGAGACTTGATAGGGAAGCAGCACTCTGGTCCTTGCTGGACATTTGCATAGGCGTAAGAATTGCAGGGGTGCCTGGGTGGCTCAGTGGGTTAAGCAGTGGACTCTTGGTTTTGGCTCAGGTCAAGATCTCCTGTTTCTGGGTTCAAGCCCCGCATCAGGGTCTGCAGCTGGCAGCACAGAGCCTGCTTGGAATTCTCGGTCTCTCCCGATCTGTGCCCCTCCCCGACTCGTACTGTCTCTGTCTCTCTCAAAATAAATAAATAAACTTAAAAAAAAAGAATAAGAATTGAAGGAAGAAGGTGTGCAAACTCTATGATCAACCTGTGGTCTATCAGTCACCAACATAGGCTCACTCACTCAGTTGGGATAGGCTCTTTCCTTGGCCCCCAAAACAGTAAGCTTCCCTTCTCATCTCTGTTAATGCTGTCACCCTTCATTTGAGACATGCCTCTGTATCTTCTCCACATAGCCAAATCCTTCCGTTCTACTTCGCATTTCATTTCAAATGCCACTGAGAGGAGTTCCAATTCCATTTCATTCATGGTGCCGTCTCTAGCTTCTTCATACTGACCTGTCTCTTCTCGGAACTTCTGCACACACAGTGAATAATGGCCACTTCATACGCACTCAGTTTCATCAGTAGAGAACAGGGAACATGTTTTTAACTTGTTTTCTGTCTTACATGCCTCCTAGCATAGTTCTAAGAGCAACAAATAGCCTTTGGATGATTGTTTTAATCAAAGCTCAGTTTTTCCAAGAAATTATTAAGCTTTGGGATTGTAATATTTGGAAAGAGCAAGAGAGAAATACAACAATCATAAAACCACAGAAGTTAAGACCTGAGAGTGATATTAGACATCATCTCTTTCCACCCCCTCAGTTGATGCACCAGGGTATGCAGAATAACTTGGTAATTTCCATCAAGCTAAGCAGTAAACTAGTAACAGACCCAAGGCCAGATCAGGACTCCAGCCCTATTCTAATGCTTTTTGCTAAGCTGGACTATGGTCTAAAGTACCTCATGAAAGGCAAAATTGATTGAAAAGATTTTAAATATGCTTGCCTTTTGAAATCGTACTTAGGCATGCCTTCGTACAAGCTGCAAAATACGTAGTTTGAGTCCTAGTGTAGCTGACACTGTTGGCTGACTATCCAGTGCCCTTTCTTCCTTTATTATTACGTCAGCATATCCACACAGAAGCGCAGACAACCCAGAGGCATGGGTATGTGCCCCGATGAAATCTAAAAGCTCTCAGTCCCCTTGGTGTTGAATCACTGTGTCGTATGGTTTTTTTGTTTGTTTTTTGTTTTTTGTTTTTTGTTTTCATTAATAAGATACAATTGTGCAGTCTCTCTCTGCTGGTCAGGACAGCAGCATGGTGGGTGCTGAGGTATGGGCCTCACTGGAGCAGCAGCCAGATGGGCACCCTGGCCATCCGCACGGAGGTCGTGGGGCACCCGGAGGTGTTTACAGTTGAAGAACAATTGAAGAAATGACGCCTCATATCCAGCATTTGAAAGGAGCACACAGTAAGAACTTATTTCTTAGAGACAAGAAGAAAAAAAGCTATTGGCTGGTGACACTTCATGTTCAAATGATCTTGCCAAGCAGTTAGGCGTTGGGAGTGGGGATCTTTGGTTTGCTGAGGAAACAGCCATGCTAGAAAAGCTAAAAGTTGGCCAAAGCTGTGCCACACCCTTGGCACTCTTCTGTGGTGATGGAGATGTGAAATTTGTTCTGGATTCTGCTTTTTTGGAAGGTAGACGCAGAAAGGCGTACTTTCATCCAATGACCAGTGCTGCAACCATGGGATTGAGCCCTGAAGACTTTCCCACATTTGTGAAGAAGATGGGATATGATCTCCTGGTGCTAAATTTTGGTAAAAAGCAACGAATCGGGCTGGTGTTTAGAATATGTTTATTTCTGAAAGCTGTTTTTCTTATTTGTAATTTCTTAAAAAAACATTAAAAGTGACAAGAGTATTTTTTTAAGAAAAGATAGAATTGAAAATCTGCTGGGAAATGACTACCTATACAAATAAAAACAACGATATCTCTGTGTGGAGAAGGTTTTTGGATCTTTATCTCTTTGCCCTTTTTGTGTCTGGAGTTCAGATGTGATACTGGAAGCATAGGAGCCATCTTGTGATCATGAGGATGAAAGCCACAACCAAGGATTAAGAACAGTGTGATAGAAGGAATCCAAGTCCTTGATATCATTCATGAGAAGCTGACCCTGTCCTGAGTCAACTCCAGACTTCTAAATAAGAACTATAAATCCTTCCTTGTCTAGTCCATTAGTTATTACATTTTCCTTTACTTTTGTATAATAACACCCCACTCCCCACCAAAAACATAATCACAAAATATGTTAACATGCAGGAGAACTGGTGACCTCGTCATTCATATTATTTGACGAGGCACTTTGGCAGTGGCTTTGCTGCAATGGAACTTTTCAGTTCATAAAAGCATACCTGTTTTATAAAATGGCCTAAATATGCTAAGCATTTATCCTAAGCCCTTTAAATATATCATCATCATCATTGTAGAGACTGTGTGAGGAATTCATTGCTATCTTCTTTATAAGGAAGAACATTTAAAGCAGTTGCTTATCACATAGTAAGTGATAAACGTCCCTGTGATATGTATGATCATGTTTTGTCCATTGGTCACACCACATAATAAGCCATGTGAAGTGCAGTTGTGTTAATTAACGTATTGTTTTAAAATTTAATATAGTTGACCAGCAATCTTGTTTTCTTCTCCAGAAATGAAACTTTAAAACTATAGTAAAAAATACAGAACCTGGGGGCGCCTGGGTGGCTCAGCCGGTTGAGCGGCGGACTTCCGCTCAGGTCACGATCTCTCGGTCTGTGAGTTCAAGCCCTGCGTCGGGCTCTGTGCTGACAGCGCAGAGCCTGGAGCCTGCTTCAGATTCTGTGTCTCCCTCTCTCTCTGGTCCTCCCCCCATTCATGCTCTGTCTCTCTCTGTCTCGAAAATAAATAAACGTTAAAAAAAAATTAAAAAAAAAAGTACAGAACCTGGATGATGCATATGTAACCTAGACAGAAAATTAAGTTGTGAAGTTCTGAAACTGTTAATTTGATAGTTTTGTGAAGAATTCATCATAGAACTGATTTCATTTTTTTCTCCGGCTGGAGCTTGGCATTACACTGGGCTGGTAATTATTGCAGGTGTAGAGGCCTCAAACGAACTCAAATGTTACATTCCACAGCCCTTCAGCATTTTGACACCAGGTTCTTTTAAACTGGAATAGCTTCTAGACTTGCTTTCCTCTTACAAAAACATCATAGGTTTAGATTCCAAAGGGTGTAAATCCCTAAATCTTTCAGGTAATTTGTGGTTTCTGATTCTTTATTCTCTAGGAATTATTTTCTTCATTGTTCCCTCAGAAAACAAAAGCGAGCATGAAAAATGATAAAGGATGCTCCTAGATAAAAGGAGTAAATATCTATGACAATCAAACAAGACAGTTGAATACTCACACCACTTGAATTGCCAGTAATTAGAGCATCTTTTTTAAAAAGGTAATTGAAAATCTGGTTTTATCAGCTCAACTGAGGAAAGTGGTATTTTGGAGTCAACTGTAAATGTACATCAAGGTAAAAAGTATCTTTCATTCTCTCATTAACACGAGACAATTGAGACAAAATATTTTTCCAGTTTGAACTTTCTGCATATTTTCCACAGTGAAATGGAGAAACTCAATCATAGCTTTCTAGATCAGATACAGATTCTTTACCCAATGTTCAGTGCTTTGGATGAGAGAGTAAAAATTCTCCAAATTTGTAGTTTTCCATGAAGACTTCTGGAAAATGTAGACTATGAACCAAATCTAATACTGATCAGACTAATTGATGATTACCTTGTGGATAATGTGCTATGAGGATCTTTACTGAGATCCTTTCTGAAAGTACTTTATACCACCTTCACTGGATTTTCATATATTCTCCATAATACAGTTTCACTTGACTGAACACATATTATGTTTTAGAGAGGCTCCATGAGCTCCAGTGCAATTGTTTTAGAGGTAATTCCTGCAAAGAGGAGAATCCCAAGTCCCTAAGAGCCCACATCACTATAGCAATCCATTCTTCTCTGTCAGGGAGATGTGAGCTGTAAGACCTCCACGGGTTCTCAGCTCAGTGGAGAGACAGTATTTATAAGCAAGAAACAAATACAAGTAAAATCGGAAACAGTCTATATCCACAAGTTAAATTGGGTGACACAAATCAGAAATACAGCCAGACATCAATGGGAAAAATAGTCATTGTAGTCACAAATCCTGGGACTGGACACCCTGCCCTTTGAGTTTATCCATTCATGCACCCAGTACTCCCTAGGTGACCACTGTGTGCTAGGCACAGTGTTAGACTCAGAATATAACACGGGACTGTGACCTCAAGGAGTCTGCAATCTAGTCGAGATGGGAGGAAACACCATGTAAATGAGCGGTTGTGGTGCAAAGGGAAAAACTCTACTCCGGAGAAATGTATAGCTCCCGAGTGTTAGAGAGGAGGGCGCTTCTAATGCAGGGACAATATGGTGAAGAAAGTGCTGAGAATAAAGATAAGTCATTCATTAATTAAAGAAATATTGCCTTTGGATAAAAGCCCAGAAGTGGGATTTCTGGATCATATGTTAGTTCTATTTTTAATTTTTTGAAGAAACTCCATACCGTTTTGTATAATAGCGGCACCAGTTTACGTTTGTACCAATAATGCACGAGGGTTCCCTCTTCTCCACATCCACTTGTTATTCCTTGTCATTTTCGATGACAGCCATTCTGACAAGGGTGAGGTGATACCTCATTGTGGTTTTGATTTATATTTCCCTAATGATAAAGTGACATCCAGCACCTTTTCCTGTACCTGTTGACCATTTGTGTATCTTCTTTGGAAAAATGTGTATTCAAGTATTCTGCTCATTGTTTAGTCAGATTTTATTTTATTTTATTTTGTTTTATTTTATTTGCTATTGAGCTGTATAAGGAAATGCAAATAGGATCTCAAAGAGATATCTGCACTTCCGTTGCAGCATTATTAACCAAGATAGGGAAACAACCTAAGTGTCCACTGGATGAGTAGATAAAGAAGGTATGGAATGCATACACGATAGAATATCGTTCAGCCGTGAGAAAGAAGGAGATGCCGCCATCTGAGAAAAACATGGATGAACTTTGAGGGCATTATGCCAAGTGAAATATCAGAGAGAAAGACAAATACCGTACAATAGCACTGATACGTAGAATCCAAAAAAGCCGGGGAGTAGTATAATGGTTACCAGGGACTATGGAGGGGATAAGTGGGAGATGCAGGTCAACGAGTACAAACTTCCAATAAGATGAATACATTCTGGGCACCTCGTGTCCAGCATGGTGCTTATAGTTAATAACACTGTATTAAATACTTGAAACTTGCTAAGAGAGTCAAGTCTTAAATGTCCTCACTACAAACATAAGGTAGTTACATGATGTGGCGCTGTTAGCTAATACTATGGTGGTAATTTTATAAAATATCAAGTCAACACATTATACATCTTAAAATTACACCGTGTTTTATGTCAATTACATCTCAATAAAGCTGGAAAAATATATTTAGTGAGCATCTACTCTGGGTGAATTCTTACATAGTTTTAATGAAATATGCTAAATGCTAGAACAGAGATAAAGTACTTTGTGAATTTTTTTTTTAAAAAGGAAAATTCACTAAGGGTTTAGGAAAGAGGATTTCAAGTGAAGACTCCATTAAGGAGAAAACTACCGAGCTGAATGCATTTTTTGATAGAGAAATTAAAGAAGGTCATCAGAATAACAAGCACAGCAATGTAAAAGAGCATCAGCGTGGGGAGCAGAGGAACTCCACTGTGTCAAGACCAAAGGAAGCAGGAAGGAAGGAGGAGAAAGGGAGAGGAAGTAGATGGAGCTGGAAAGTTAAATTGGGGTCAGATAATTGAGGTGCTGTAGGCCAGCTTACGGAAGTGCTAAAAGTCAACCTGGAGGAGGTTGATGTGAAATCCATGAAAATGAAGGATGCCTTCAAGGAAGAAAGAATACATTAAAAATAGAGGAGCTGAGAGTAGAGAAAGACTAATCCACTTCCTTCCATAAATTTACTTAGGGAGACTAGAAAGAATTGCCCACATTAAGTGCTAATTTTACTAGTCTTCACCTATGACACAAAGATTATTGATGCACCATTAGCGGGCCCCGGCATTAGTCGTTTTCCCAGCAGTGGGGATGAATTTGCACTAAATGTCAAGACTGCCTTGTTATCACCTTTTCAAGAAGGCTGGGAGTTATTAACAGTTGTAGGCCAGGGCTCAGACACAGACAAAATTCGGAAGGGGGCAAAATTGTTTTTTAGCTCCCACCAAATTTGTAAATAAGGAGAGAGAGAGAGAGAGAGACAAGAGACAGAGAGAAAGAAGAGAAAGGGCACAGAGCAATATTCCTTTGGATTACAAATCTGTATATATTTCAAGGAAAATATAACCTGTTTCTAATTGAAGTAATTATAACCCAACAACACTTTGATTTGGCAAGAAATACTGGAACCCTGACTAATTCCTTACAACTTCTTTTGTAAACCTCCTTAAATCTTTCTTGTTTGCAATAAGAATTCATAGCTTGCCAGCTGGGAATCTTAAAGAGATTTGAGTTTTGTTCTTGGCATTGGGATGGCAAACTACATTCTACCACTCCTAATTGTAAGAGAGACAAGATTCTTGTCAGAACATTCTGAATATAAGGCAATTATGCAGGAACAGTAATTTCTGAGAACACAAATGCACAACTGTGAGCCAGTTTCATTCTTCTGAGATGTGCGTCAGAGGGAAACACGGAACATGGAAAGAGTTTGCTAAACTAACAATGAGCAAAACCCTGTAAAACAGCTACTTTGATTCTTTTAGACTGGCTGGCTGCCTAGGAGGTGACCTTGGGCAATTTCAGAAGCAAAGAAATAGAGATTTGAGCCAGAAGGTGGTGAAGAGAGAGGGCAAGTAGTAATGTATTTCTCAGGAGAAATAGTGAACACTCCTCAGTGACCAGGAACCGGTCGCATAATATTCATGTGTAATTTTAATATGCGGGAGTGGAACTATTGGTCATCAAAATATATGTGACATTTCAATTTAATATTTATTTTCCATTGATGATTTTGCAATATAATGTTATTTTCACCCACATTAATGAATGTTGACAATCTATCAGTTCTAAGAATGAGAATAAAAACATTTTGGCGTGTATTCATCTTTAAATGAATTTATTAAAAAGCTCTTGATATTCTCTAGATATTCATGTCAGGGACAACTGATTTTAATTTGTCTTTTTGAAGTCCTCTCAGAACATTCATTAGGAAAGACAGGGCTGCAGGAATTCATACATCAAGGATTTTATGCATGACAAGTTTCTTGAAAAAGACTTAAGTACTGCATGATTCTTGACAACATTTACCACCAGATGATTGCAATTTGCTTACATTAAAAAAAAAAGATATACATTTGATTCAAATTTAAAACAATGTTGAAATCTTCAACTTGCTGAGACATTAAGTAAGAAATGTAGCCTATAGGAAAAGGAAAAAAAAATCACTTTAAAATGCAATGTTTAGCATTTCGGGGAGAAAAAGTGTATTCAGTTTAATATAAATAAAAATATCTATGCTGTGTAGACAGTGCTGATTATTTCCATTATTTGGTCAATAGCAGAAAGAGAATCATGATGAGAAATGGATGGGAGAGTTGCAGATTCCAGAAAATTTATAGTTCTATTGCATCTTTAGCAGATGAACTTTAAATGAGAGGTTGTGTTGCTTACTAGGAAGTTTTTAAAAATAGATTCATTATAAATAGTGCTACAGCAGGCAGGCTCCACACTGCGGCTGGTGCCTCTTCCCATCCCACTGCTAGGACCCTAACTAAGGCTGTTGTTATTTATTAAGGGGGTACTGCAAATTCCCCTGTTTTGCTTCAAGCACAAAACAATTCTGGATTTCCCACCCTCACTTGCCCACTTCCCATTTGTTATGGGGTGAGTTGTGTCTCCACCCCCAAAAGATGCTGAAGTTCTAAGCCCATACCTGTGAATGTGACCTTATTTGGAAACGAGGTGGTTAAGGCTGATCAAGTTAAAATGAGGCCATTAGGGTGAGCCCTAATTATATATGATGTTGTCCTTCTAAAAGGGGACATTTGGACATAGAAACGGAGATAGGCCCACAGAGAGAATGGTACCTGAAGAGACTGGAATGTAATTCCAGACCCAAGGAACTATAAGCAACCAAGAGAAAGGCCTGAAACAGTTCTTCCACTAGTACCTTCAGAGGGAGTATCCTGGTTTCAACTTGTAGCCTCCACAACTATGACAGTACATTTCTGTTGTTAAAGCTGCTTGGTCTGTGGTGCTTTTCTATGGAAGTTCTAGCAAACCAACATAATACCCCATTCATTCTATTCCATGGCCAGCATGTACTTTTAAAACTCTACGCGATTTCACCACTTCTCGGTGATGATGTGGCTTCATTACCGCCTGCGCCTAGAGAGTGTCAGACACGGATTAGGTACTTAGAATTATTTGTTGAAAAACATGATAAATGGCCAAATTAATTACCTACCAAGTTAAGAAAAATTACCTCATTCAAAACATTAAGAAAGTGTACCATCTGTCTTCAACCTGCTTTTTCAATCTTTTGAAAACATGAAAAAATGTCTCGAACATTACAATCCAACTTGGCTCTTAGCCCCACTTTCAAAACACTGAGTTTATGCGCTTCACCAGAATATTTTCATGCTCTGTGTATCAGGATCTGTGATGTTCATTTTGCACTGATATTTCATCCTCTGCTAGCTTCTCCTTCAAATTTTAACTGGTTACAACCTATATATTCTTTAAGGTCCATTCCCCCACCTCCTTCGTGAACCCCAGTATTATTCCCCAATTCAATGTTTTATCTACTCTCTCTGAATCCTCAAGCACTTTTGTGACTTATTTTAGGCCATTCAAATTGTTCCTTGGGATGTGGATATCTGGTAACTACGTTTATGTCTATAATTAAATGATAAATTATTTGGGGACTGGGACTGCATTTAATCAGAAGAACACTTCACATGATATGAGTGAAAGTAATACACAGAGTGGATGCTCAACACATATTTTGAGTTCAATTATAAAATTAATGGGCCATATTTAAATGTGATTCTAGGACGGTCTTTGCTGATTTTGCAGGAAAGAGGGAGAAGTGACAACAGAAGCAGAAATTACAGTGATGTGAGCCGAAGAATGAGGCAGCCCCTGCAAACCCAGGAGGCAAGGAGAGGGATTCTTCCCTGAAGACTCCAGGACCCAGCCCTGCCCTCACCTTGATGGTAGTCCTGTAAAACTCATTTCAGAATTACAGTCTCCAAAACTATTGCTGTATTAATTTGTGTTGTTTTAAGCCACTAGTTTTGTGGCCATTTGCTAACAGCAGCCATAGGAAGTTAATACAGAACTGAAAGTCTTACTACTGGGCACACCAGGATTTCCCTGAGAAATACTATAGAGAAAAGGGTCTTGTAATCAAATATACTGGCCACTGTGACATCTCCCTCTTGGAGATTCAAAACAGCATCTTAGGCTCTGAGGAGACATAAAATAAAGAATCTGTTTAACTCAGCATTTATTAGAAGTGTCTGGCCATATAACCACCCCCCGCCCCCCCCCCCCCCCACACACGCACACAAACACATACAGACCACACATCACCTATTAACATCCCACAAGAACACATTTGGGAAATGCTGATGGAGCTAATTAGATCATCAGGCAAGTGTTACTCACCACTGCAGTACCACAGAGGTATTTCCTTAGCTATACTCAAATATTACCATCTGACATAGCAACTTCTAGTTCCCAAAGTTAAGCTCATCTAGATTCATGCCACATTCATTGTGAACATCCTTACTAAAAAGTAATAAAGAGCATGTAATGTCCTAAATAATAAAACTGTTTTGACATTCAAAACGTCAGTGCTTTAGATATTTAGGAATTTTAAAGTAGTCAGAATCATTTAAAGTGTTTATTTATTTTGAGTGAGAGAGAGCAAGCGTGAGCAGGGGAGCATCGGGGGTGGGGTGGGGAGAGGGAATCCCAAGCAGGCTTCATGCTGTCAGCGCAGAGCCTGATGCTGGGCTCGGTCTCACCGCCCTGGGATCGTGACCTGAACCAAAACCAAGAGTCAGATGCCTCACTGACTACACCACCCAGGCGCCCCCCTAAAGCTGAATATTCTGATTCTAAATCATCACAGACGACATCATGAAAGAATACCCTGGGTCATCCAGTGAGGTTGTTGTCCTATTTTCCTTAAACCTTGTTAACAAGATGTGTTATCTAAAACCCATGGTTCTTATACTATGATTGTTGATTAACTCGTTTACTTTAGTCAATCAATGTTTATTGATTGCCTAATAGCTGCAAGTTTTGAGGGCTGCAGCGGTGAGGGAAAACGAAAACAAAAGCAATGCCACAAACCCCTCTCCTTGCCTTCATAAATCGTACAGTCTAGGGAGTGGACAGAAAGATATTAGTCTCAGAGTTAAACAAATAAATCTATTGGGCAAGCCACAAAATAGACTGCTACTGATAATTTAATTATAGCAGCTTTCATTCAAGTACAGCTTATCTCTAGAAATCAGATCATATTCGGAATCAAAGACAAGAAGCTTTCCTGCAGAGGAAGTTTATTAGTAGACACGACCTTGCTTATTTCAAAACAAGGGAACTCCTCAGATTTTATGTCATAAAATATATCAAGTCTGCTCACATTTTTTTCAGAACTTAGGTTGTAAAACACTCACAAACATAACAAAACACACAGTGCACTTCAGAGTGACCACTAAAAAGCAGAATGCAGAACATCCAATCACCTGGGCTGACATTAGGTGGAGAGGGGAGCAAGGCCATAGCTAGGGTGCAAAATTTAAGGGGTCGCTAAAAAACCCAGTGCTCAAGATAAGTTACTATAATAGCATTAATTTTGATAAAACATCAAAACGAGTGCAAAAATACATGATGAACAAAATATAAAAATTTGAAATAAAGCTGGAATCATTATCACAGATATTTGGCTCAGCATAGCACTGGTCATTACCCTTCTTCACTCTGCTGTGCGGCTATTGTCTGTTTGTCCATCTAGACTCAGTCCTCACCCTTCTCCAGTGGTTTTGTACCTCAGGAAGCTGATCTTCAGAAGCTTCCGTCACTGGTCTCTCTTGGTCTCCTCTTTCTGATTAGGCTCAGCCAATGGGAAATTAGTGCAGTTTAGCAGAGGACACAGTGAGATTAGGATATTTATCCCCTGGTTCCTTCCCTACTGAGTGGTGATGAGGGCTATGCTCCCATACCAAAGGCCACAGCTCAGTCTCACTCCCCCCCACCGTGCAACTTACAACCCCCTTACTCTGATCTTTTGAGTCCAGGAGTGGTGATGGCTTTTTTCCATTGCCCGGATGCTTCCGCATCTGTCCTGAGTCCCCATACCCCTAGTCACACCTCTGTAAATAGATTCTTTATTAAACTCTCTGCCAGTATCTTGTTTGAATAGGCTAAATATTCCCTGCTGGGACCCAACAGCCTTGCACCAAGCCAGGTCATGTATATGCAATGCCAAAATATAAACCATGACTAAGCAGTATCTTTACAGTCTATGATTAAGAACTTAATATGATTAGACCTTGTTCCCAAAGCAATGCCTCTTTATGATCTCTCAAGTATTGACCTGGCTACTTTGGCCTCACAGGACATGCTCAGTCCAAATCTGGCAACTTATTTGTTTATGGATAGTGAGCAATTTTCAATGTTTGTTAATACTAGGCAAAATACTTGCATAATTAATGTAATTGAGAAAGGTTTGCAAATACATTTTGAACTTAGATGATATAGAGCATTTATTTCATAATTCAGGCATTCAGTCAAAATTTCTCTTAATTATTAGACCAACTTGAACAAAAACTGTTTGGGTTTTTTAAAAACCTGATTAGGTAATTAGATTTATGATGTAATTCTAGGATGGGTTCTGGGCTGAACTGAACTCAAAGGAATGGTTCATATGACTACATCAGTTCTCATCTTGCAAACCATGTACTTTTCACATTAATACTAACAAAAACAATATTCAAAATGGCCTATTTGTCTAATAACGTAATTCTTTCTTGTGAGGATCATAAAATTTTGGTAATTTAATTTTTTCGTTGTCAGTTATGTGGTAATAATTTGGACATTATTACACTATTTTCTTGTTTCCTAATATTAGTGACTGCTTCAACTTTTAATTTTTAAGTATGCATTTATAATTGCAATCTTTTATTATAAAGAAATAGGTTATTTTATCTTATAATAGACTATTACTATGAAAATAATAGAAGGCAGAGATTTATAAATATTAATTTTCATAAAAATATAAGAGCAAATTGAAATAATAACCTATGCTTGTTCTTTATGATAAATGGTAATTAATATATACTTGCTTGTTTTAAGGCAGGACATATGGTAACAATAGCATAATGTCTACTTTTAATAGGCTACTGTATTTTATGAATTAATATAAAGTTCTTTGAGATCCTCAGAAGAACACTGCTGTATAATTGGAAATTAGTAGAAAATCTATAATGCCCTGATTGTAAAATATATGATATTCTATTTATTGATATCCAACCACATTTCCCTCCTTTCCCTCCCTTCTCATGTAATATAAGCCATAATGCATTTGTGTTTACATGGGGGATAAGGGACACGTAACTTACTCACTGAAATCTTTCTTACATTCTTCAGCTCTTTTTTTTTTAAGTTTATTTATTTAAGGGGCACTTGGGTGGCTCAGTTGGTTAAGCGTTTGACTTTGGCTCAGGTCATGATCTCATGGTTTGGGAGTTTGAACCCCACATTGGGCTCTGTGCTGACAGCTCAGAGCGTGGAGCCTGCTTGGGATTCTTTGTCTCACTCTCTCTCTGCCCCTCCCCTGCTCATGCTCTCTCTCTCTCTCTCTCTCTCTCTCTCCCTCTCCCAAAAATAAACATTAAATTTTGTAAATTAAAAAATAAAAGTTTATTTATTTGAGAGAGAGCGTGAGCAGGGGAGGAGCAGAGAGACAAGGAGACAGAGAATCCCAAGCAGGCTCTGCACCTTTAGCACAGAGCCAGACGTGGGGTTCGATCCAACAAAGTGTGAGATCATTACCTGAGACGAATGCTTAACTGACTGAGCCACCCAGGCATCCCAGTTCTTCAGCTCTTCAACCTACTGAAGTTTCAGATCTTCATAAAAGGCACTAATGTTGACATCGCTTTCTATGTATTTTACAAGTATCCTCTATAAAATCAGATGTTCTGGGTCTTGTAATTTGGTCAAAATTTTATTTACTCACATTATTTATCATTGCTAGAATTTTACAAGGCTATAATATAAATCTGAATATTGAGCCTTCAGAAGTATTCCAACAACTCAAATTCTACAAATTCTTCCCAAATAAAACACGTCAGGGGGGCACAGGCGAAAATGGAGCAAATTAGATTTTTCCTGTTAAGATAGATCAGTCAGGATGCAATGAAATCAATCTAATTCGGGCAGCCACAGAAGCATTATACTAAACCCAAACAGTTCGTGTGTGTGTGTGTGTGTGTGTGTGTGTGTGTGTGTTCCTGAGCTTTTCATTTGAAACAGCAAAGTTTAATTAAATGTGGATTGAGACTCCCAACCACGAAATCAGCCCTGTTCGATGATAGATGTAAGTAGCTTTGTAGCTCAAGACTACACGCTTAATCCAACTATGTTTTTCAGTTGCCAAGAATTAAATAAATAAATCCCTGCACTTAACATTTACTTGATGCCTTGCTTTTTAAGGATTGAAATGGCAAGTCAGATGAAGGAAAACATAGCTAAATATGTCATGGTTGAGAGCGCTCCATCTATTCTGGGGCCCCTCTCCTACCCCTCCCTGAGAGATTAACCGACACAACGTGTACACGCTCATACTCACCAGTATCAGTGTAATAGAGTCTCTCAGGGCTATCACTTCACTGCCCAGATATTTTAAATGTAAATTAGAACACCTACTGAAATAGATTGAGAAGAAAATTCATAAGATCAATTTCACAGGCCAAAGGAGAGCAAACTAATAATATGGATATTCAAACAATAGAGTACATAAAATAGCAAGGATATCAGGCAATTTGCCCCAAAATTACATATTCCGGGTGACCTAAATCTACTTGCATATGCCACTGTGCTACTGTTGTAGTGTTTTGTTTTTTCCTCCAGCGGTTTTAGGGCTCTGGTAAAATTCGACCTGCACAGTTTACAAAAAGGCTTCTACTGGCTGCCTTCATTTAAAGATTGCATTAGCATAACAAGTGTAATAGTAATCACCTCAACATCATGCTCTTATTGCAACCATTATCAAACTCTGTGGATCAGAGTGTCTGTGCTCCAAGGCAGGCGTTCCCAGCATGCCTCTGGAGGGAACGCAAGTTGCATAATGAGAATGGCCAAGGTACAAGTTCCCCGTTTTGTTTTGTTTTTGTTTTTTATCCCCTCTGATCATTTGGTTTTTATCTCCTTTGTTATTCCCAGTAGCATCCATTTTTAAAAGTACATACAAGGCATGGATTTTAGTGGCTCTATGCATACACTGCAGAGTTACATGCATCTGGGTTTGAATCCTGATTGTGCCATTTACCTGTCTCGCGTTTGGGCAAGTGACTTAACACCAGTAAACTTTTCTCATCTGTAAAGGAAAATGGTACCCAACCCATGGGGCTGTTGCAAGGGTTAAATAGCATCATATTTATGGATAGCCTAGCAAACTGCCTAGTGCTATAGAAGGAAGCTGTTTCATAAGTAGCTTCAAAGTACGTTTTTCTTTCTGCATCTCTCCTTTGCTTCCAGTCCACCCAACACACTATTCATCTCTCTCCTGCTTTCTCTGTCTGCATCTTGCCATGCATAGTCCAAAGGTGTGTGCACCAAAACTCTACATCTACTCAGTCTTCCTTTCCAGTATCTGCTCCTATCAGTGCCAACCACAAACTCTACGACCCAGACCCATTGAACTTCTTCCGGTCCCCATCACTGAGGGTCTCTCCTTGATCCATACCTTGTATGTGCTCTCTCCCCACTGTGCGAACAAACCCCGGGTCACTTTTTAGAACTATACTCGTGTGTCACCTCCTCATCTCCACACTTGCTTCCTTCTTTCTCTATATCCCCTCTGACCCCAACAGCACTCATCTCCTTGCATTGTAATTAATTGTCTGTGTATTTTTTTTCTTTCACTAGATGACACTGACCGGAGATCAACCACAAGTATCTCTGGATTTTTGTTCATTTCATTTTCCTTTGCTTGTCCTAATATGCTGTCAGTCGTACCACAGGAGTTCAGTACAGGTTTGTTGCATAGAGGCCGGGGCATCTGTGAAACAGAAATAGGCAACAGCTGGATTATTCAATGAAACTCAAAGTTGTGTAGCGTGGGAACTGTCGTTAATAATACCGTATTGTAGTTCTGAAAGTTGCTAAGAGAGTAGATCTTAAAAATTCTCATCACAAGAAAAATTGTAACGATGTGTGGTAATGAAAGTTAACTAGACTTATCATGATGATCATTTTGCAGTATGTACATATATTGATCAGTATGGTGTACACCTGAAACTAATATAATGTTACATGTCAATTACATCTTGATAGAAACTAAAAACAAAACAAAAACCTTGTTTTCCAACCCTCCCCCTAAAAAAATCACCCTATGTTCACACAGCATGCATGAGTAAGATAGTCCTTATCCTCTAGATACTGAGTATCTTTGAGGAGAGATGAATATGCAAACAGAGAATTGCAATATGACATGCAGTAGAAGGGACTGTGGCCATTCAGAGCAGGATCGCTTACTTAAATATGAAAAAGTTAAAAAAAGCATTCTGATGGGCACCTGGGTGGCTCAGTTGGTTAAGCATCTGACTTTAGCTCAGGTCACGATCTCACTGTTCATGAGTTCAAGCCCCACATGGGACTCTGTGCTGACAGCTCAGAGCCTGCAACCTGATTCTAATTCTGTATGTCCCACTCTCTCTGCCCCGTCCCCTGCTTACACTCTCTCTCTCAAAAATAAATATTAAAAAAAAGAATTAAAAAAAACATTCTGAAAGTCAAAACCTATGCATCTAAAGGACATCTCTAAAGCATTATCATCACTGTTTACTGTTACCATTTATTTTCAAATTTGGCAAGTACAGCAAATTCCAAACATGTGACCAATGTAAATGTCTATGAACTTAATATTCTTGTTAATATAAACAACTATATGGAGAGATTATTACTCCTGTGTAATAATTTCATATAATTCATATTAACATATTCTTAGCAGTAAAATTAAATTATTTCATAATTGCATCTCTGATGATTCAGAAGCCACATTAAAATGCCTCAGTGACTCAAGGTCAGTGTGAAATTAAGTCCTAATACATGAAGCAAATGGTTATTTGAACATTGTTTGAAATATCTTCAAGTAAGTATTTGTTGAAACATTTCAAAATTTGCCACTCGATATGTAGGACTACGTAGTTGATACTCTAAAGGCCATTTGTTGTCATAAATAACATAACAATGTACGCTTATCCCCACCCTTTGTTCCTCTTCTCCAAATTTAAGAATCCAACTCTATAGGACTAGATGTGTAGATATGAGGAATTTATGAAAAATTAGAGAAGATGGCTATTTTGTTAACGTTTGTCAAATTCTTTTAAAATTTTTATTTAATTGGCACAGAATTAGTGACTGAAAGATTTTAAAGTAAGCACAAGGGTGGTGAGTCAGCTGGAAGAAACATCCATTAAGAATTATACTTCAGTGTTTGGTAATGTAACTCTTGCTGGGTTAGTAACTCTGTGAGAACACTTTCACATTGAAATGTTCATTTTCAGAGAAGAAAATTCCTAACCATTCAACTTAGCTTTTTTTCTTTTTACCTAATCCATTCAACAAATTTTAACAAATTGTCTTATCTCGGGGCTTATATTTTGTCCTAAAATTTTTGGAGCAGATAATACAGAAACTCCTAGTCTATAACCCCATTACCAATATCTGTAAGAATATTTAGAGTCAACAAGTCATGAAACATAAAGCTGAAAAGCAGCAGTAATTGATTTTGTAGTTTTTTTTTAATGTGTTTATTTTATTTAATTAGAAAGAGAGAGGGGAGGGAGAGAATCCCAAGCAGGTTCCCCGCTGTTAGCACAGAGCCCGATGTGGGACTTGAACTCCCGAACTGTGAGATTATGACCTGAGCCAAAATGAAGAATCAGATAGTTAACCGACTGAGCCACCCAGGCACCCCACCTTTTATAGTTTTTGATGTACGGATTATGGATTATATATATTTTTTTCATTTTTGGATACATGTATTAACCATAAGTACTATGGATAAATTATTCTTAAAAGTGAGAGTGAGGTATATGAAAAATAAACTAAGGAAAATTACAGATCACTATAAAAATTAATATCCTACTTGCTTCTGTTAACCTGCCTTGTACAGGACTGGCATTACTACGCCTTCCTGCTGTACAGAGAATTCAGACATCCTCACCAGCTTGCTTCACAATTCATCAGGAATAGGGACTATACATATGATTACATGGCAAATGAAAACATTTAGCGTCACAGAAAATAGATTTCTTTCACTGCATTAATGTCAGCCCTTCCACAAACAATAGCAACCCAAGCAAACATGAACACAAACATGCGGAGCGCCCAGGCCTCTGCTGCTTTGTTTCTGGGACTCGGGGCCGACCTGAGCATCTGCAGGGCTTCGATTACAGCTGAAGCTTCCAGAAGCAGCTATGGACGGAAATAAGTCTTTATTCCGAGTGAATGCAAAAAGGACTCTTCTAAAAACATTCATTTTATAGTGCACAGTAGCATGGCGAAAATAGCAGCACTCTTAATTCCCCCATTCTGATAAAAATGAGGACAATAATTGGACAATACACAGGAACAAGCTTGGGTTCTATCTTATTAATCTGCTTCGTGATAAGAAAGATGAAGAAAAAGGAGCTCTCCTTTTACTCCATGTTTTGTTTTGCTTTTATCCAATAAGATAAAAATAATTTAAGTTTTGTAAGTTTTCTTGTATAGGCAATGTAGTCCTGTGGCTTAAAAATCAAAATGACGTGTAAAGAAGATGATTGGAAATAACCATGATTTTGAGTTTCTTTTGTATCCTTCAGTATTTCTTTATATATACAGGTACGAAGATATGTTATTTCTCCATTTCTTAGTAAAAAATTGCATACTACAAAGATTGTTCTTTACCTTTCTCTTTTTTGCTTATAATGTATCCTGAAGGCTTCTTCCACAGCAATGTAGAAGCAGTTTGCATTCTTTTTATACAGAAGCGTGGTATTCCATTGTGTAGATATGCAACTGTTTATGCAGTAATTACTTTTGAGGTTAGGAAAATGCAAGCTGAAAGTTTCATGCCCTTTTTTTTTTTTTTAAAGATACAAGCTTTTAAATGAGATAAGAATATTTTAGGCCAAAGAAGAAAAAGAGTTTAAATCTAGTGTTCTCAGGTCTTCGATGGATGTTACAGCCATAAGTCAAGAGATGATAGTTTCATGCTCATATTGCAAAATATTATTGGTTCTGAACATACAAGGTAAGTACACACTATATATAACTATATATGGTTTATGTATCAGTATGACAGCTGCTATCTCTGAATATAAAGATAATTTTAAAAACTGGCCACAAAAGCATTTATTTAAAGGTTCTTTGAGATTACACTTGCCTCATAATATTCTATTATTGTCAATGACTTGTTATGTATGTTAATAGTTGTTTCTTCCTTTTAAGTAAGTAAACTCCTTCCCTTGTATTCCCTGTCTTTTGTAAAAATAGGACAGAGCTAAGGATGTTGGGGCTTTACAAATGAGTTTAGTCTGTTGTAGCAATACTTGTTCTTAGTGTTTTTAAAGCTATAATGTTATTTTCATGACATTCTTTTGCATTATCTGAACCACTAGTTCTCTCTGTTGAATAAGTAAATTAAAACCAATGATACCCATGTAATTCTCAAAGTGACTTGATGATATTCATCCATAGGCAGAGAAATTCAAGTCAGAAAAGGACCTTCTGGAATCTCTTATCATTTTACAGATAATTCAGTCGAGTGCAGAGAAGTTGAGCGAAGTTGTCCATGATTGTACAGATGAGCCAGGATTTGATTTCAGGAAAGTTGATTCTGACTGATCTTGGTCCTACGAGACGCTGCTTTATCAATTAACAAGCCTGGTGTATGCAACGTACAATGTACAGAAAGAGATGAAGAAAAGAATCAGATCTCCTTTTGTAAGGATATCAAATATAAACTGAAAGTGTCAAAGTTAGCAGAAAGTTAACTTTAATGATAAATGACTTTTACATTTTCAAGGCATTTTGTTTAAAAAATTTTTTAATGTTTATTTATATTTGAGAGAGAGACAGAGCACGAGCAGGGGAAGGGGCAGAGAGAGACAGACAGAATCTGAAGCAGGCTCCAGGCTCTGAGCTGTCAGCACAGAGCCTAATGCAGGGCTTAAACCCATGAATGGTGAGATCATGACCTGAGCCAAAGTCGGAGACCCAACCGACTGAGCCACCCAGGGGCACCTTTCAAAGCATCTTAAAAGTAAATTATCAAGTTCGTAGCAATTGTTGTTATAACTTCGGTGTAATGTTTGGCACGTTCCTAGGACAAGGTCGAGTCTGTGTGTTTTCTGGGTGGTTTCAGAGCGGGTAAAGCCATAGAAGGAGCTAGGCAGCCAAGTCAGGTATCTTTAGCCTTTGGATCTGGTAACTGAAAAGCTACTTGTTGTTGTCCCAGAGGAAGTCATTTCTGGAGGAAGAAGGCTTAATGGATTCAGATGGGTAAAGTTATTCAATTAATAATTATTGGTCACTGGGCCACCTGTGTGGCTCAGTTGGTTAAGTGTCCTCCTTCAGCTCAGGTCATGGTCTCACAGGTATGTGGGTACGAGCCCTGCATCGGGCTCTGTGCTGACAGCTCAGAGCCTGGAACCTGCTTCCAATTCTGTGTCTCCCTCTCTTTCTGTCCCTTCCCTGCTCGTGCTCTGTCTCTCTGTCTCAAAAATAAATAAACATAAAAAAATTTTTAATAAAAAAATGATAATTACTGACCACCTACTACATGCTGTGGACTATTCTAGATTCTGAGGATATAGTGGTCCTATCTTCCTGGGGAGAAGGCATACTTTTATAGTATCGTAGAAAGTGATAGGTGCTATAAGAAGGATGACAAAGAGTGAATGGGGTTATAATTTAAAGCAGGTAGTTGGGAAAGGTGTTGCCGGTTGAACTATGTCTTGTCCCAAAACCGTGCACTAAAGTCCTAACCCCCACACCTCAAATGTGGCTTCGTTTGGATATAGAGTCCTTACACAGGTAACCAAGTTAGAATGAGGTTATTAGGGTGGGACCTAAGCTAATATGATTTACAAAAAGGGGAAATTTGGACACAGAGATACACACAGAGGGAAGATGATGTGAATATACAGGGAAATGTCATTTGAACGTGAAGATGGCCATCTCTAGGCCAAGGAGAGGGGCCTGGAACATAGTCTTCCCTCACAGCCCTCAAAGGAAACAACCCTGGTGACGCCTTGATATGGAACTTGTGGCCTCCACAACAGTGGGACAATAAATTCCTGCTGTTCAAGCCATACGTTTCGTGATACTTTGTTAAGGCAGCTGTAGTGAACTAATGGAGAAAGTCTCACCGGAAGGCAGTGTGTGAGTGAGGACTTGAAAGTGATGAGAAGGGTGGCTGAAGCTTTTGAGGGAACCGTGTTCCAGGCAGAGAGCAAAGAACTCAGGCCAGAAGCCGCCAGGTCTGTTGGCAGAACATCAGGAGGCTGTGTGGCTGGACCGAACGAGGAAGCCGAAGGAGAGCAGGAGCGGGTGAGGTCAGGAGACGGAGGGCTCGGGGAGGTGCCTTATAAGCCATTGTCAGGACTTAGCTTTTACTACGAGCGAGATAAGAAGCTACTGGGGGTTTCTGAGCAGAGGAGAGATAGGATTTTTACTTCACAAGATCATTTTGCTACAGTGTTGAGCCCAAAACCTGTGAGTGCTGGGGCAGGTGGAAGCAGGGCCGCCCTCTAGCCGGCGTTTGCCATCCTCTAAGCAAAGGTGGTGGACACTTGCCCTGGGTTAGCAAACTCGAGCAACGGCTACATTGCGGAAGTCTTCTGAAGGTAGAACAGGTAGAGTGGTCTGATGGCCCGGATGAGTGAGAGAAAGAAAGGAGATGAGAACAACTTGAGTTGTCATTGGTGACACTGACGACAGTGGCGGGGCAAAGGGACCGGAGCGAATTTAACGAGAGAATAGGAAAAGGATGTGATGCAACAAATACAAACATTTTCAAAGAATTTTGCTATGAAGAGGAGCAAGGAAGTGGGAAGACTGGAACAGGGGTGAATGGGGCTAAGAAATATTTTGGGGACAGAATAAAAACTTGCTTGCGTAGTGATGGGAATGACCCAATAAAGAGGGAAATTGCTGGGGTTGGTGCTCTGGTAAAGTACAGAGGGAAGAACTGAGGGAGTGATGACCTTGAGCACAAGGAAAATGCTGATCACTGGGAAGGGCTGGAGGAGGAGCAGTGTCTGCAGGGGGGACATAATTCTCCAACCAGAGAGCAAATGAACTTTACTTCCAGCTCCATTTAGAAAAGTCTCAAGAAAGAATTTTAAATTGGCCTCGCTTGGGTCACAGGTCCACCCTTGGCCAGTGGTGTCCCGGAGGGTAAGATACTGACATTGGCAATATTTACCAGGACTACGTTTCTTTTGAAAAACTTAAACGTTGAAACCATTAAAAAAGAAAAGAAAAAAAAAAAAGGGTCAAATTAAAGCAGGCCAAAGTAACAGAACAGGCAATAGCTTATTTATTCATTCATTCATTCATTCATTCATTCATTCATTCATTGTGAGAGACTGAAGGAAGGGGCATAGAGAGACGAAGAGAGAGAGAATATGCATGGGGCCTTGAACTCATGAACTGTGAGATCATGACCTGAGCAGAAATCAAGAATCAGATGCTTAACTGACTGAGCCACCCAGGCACACAAAAGAGCATCTTTTTTAAGAAAATATTGAAAATAATATAGCTTGTAGTACTGTAACAATAATGTAAAAATAGTGTGTATATAAAACTGGTAACAATGCATCATTATGTTGCTTGGGAGTTTGGGGACAGGAAAGAGAGAAAGAAGCGAGCCAACATACCAAGAACAGTAAACACCCTGAATATAAAATTCATAAATCCTAAGTGTTCCTTGAATTTCTTTTTTTTTATTCTTTTCTCATTGACACACTGCTATACTCTCTTACTTTTAAATTGGTAGAGTTCATCACTGGAGACATACTCTGAAAGGTGGCTCCTTTTAGATTATGGAAGCAGTAGGTTCAGAGGAAGGATTTTTATAAAATAGGCAGTTGTAGCTTGTTTCAAATATGTATCACTTAAGTGAAGCAGAGAGTTGAATAGAATTGCTCAGTAGATATTCTGGGGGAAAAAAATGGTCAGGCTAGGTTATTATCGATCTTCTCCAAAGAACTGGGGTTCTAATTCCAATGCATAATTATTCAACTTCCCAGTTCACTTGAATATATATACACACAGCTTTAGTGATCAGCTTCTAGATAAGAGAGGGACAAATTGGAAGAGATAGAAAATCAAAGTGGATGTCTATTAATGCAATTCACAATTCAAACACCTAGAGTAAAACTAGATAGATGGAGGTGGGAAAGAAGAAAAGTTAACAAAAGATTCCAGCTCCTTGACCTAGAACAGAAATCTCAGTATTCATCAAATGCAAGGAGTTATATTACAGGAATCCCTGGACATATTTTTAATTGCCTTTTCAGCATAAGCCTTAAATTTGAGTCTAACCTTGATTCTAGTTTAACTAACTGGTTAACTTGGAGAAAACCACCCACCATCTTTGAGCCTTATTGAATAAATTTCAAAAATTGTAAACTGATGTGAAACATTAATCACTACTTATAATGAATGATACTCTACTATATATAGTTATAGGCTATATGATATATGCATAATATGCATATATATGGTGTGCATTATATATATCCTGTATGTATTACATATATGTGATATGAGCTGGGAATATTTTATTTTACTTTATTTTTTAATGTTTTTTTTTAATTTATTTTTGAGACAGAGAGAGACAGAGTATGAGCAAGGGAGGGGCAGAAAGAGAGTGAGACCCAGAATCTGAAGCAGGCTCCAGGCTCTGAGCTGTCAACACAGAGCCCAACGCAGGGCTCGAACTCACAAACCGCGAGATCATGACCTGAGCCAAAGTCGGACGCTTTACCGACTGAGCCACCCAGGCGCCCCCATTTTATTTTATTTTATTTTATTTATTTTTTTATTTTATTTCATTTTGTTTTATTTTGACTCTGTGTATCGCTTATTAACTGCACAGCCTTCAGCATCATGCCTAGCCTCTCTAAGCTCATGTTTCTTCATTCATATCTTTGCTGAGTTGTTTTGAGGGTCACATGGAATTTTCTATAGCTTCTGCCACATGTGGGAACCTAAAACTATAAATTATTAATATAATTATTTTTATCTGTTTTCATATTCTTTTTTAAAATAATGTTTATTTATCTTGAGAAAGACAGAACTGTTGAGGGGCAGAGAGAGGGGGAGAGAAAGAATCCCCACCAGGACAGTGCAGAGATCAACTCAGCCTTGATCCCACAAACCGTAAGATCGTGACCTGAACCGAAACCAGAAGTCAGATACCTAACCATCTGAGCCACCCAGTTACCCCTTTATCTATCTTCATATTCTTTGGCTTTAATGTTATCACACATTTTGAAGATCCATAATCATCTCCACCTTCCATTTCTCATTTTTAGTTCTAAAACCAAAAGAGGAAGGATACATATGCGTTTCTACTATTGTGTATTGTTATCACTATACTTCTAGCACCGGATGCAACAGAGGTTGAGCTTATTGGAAAAAATTGTGACTCAGAAGTAGAAGTGAGTCCTATCAAGTACTTCTCAGAGACGTGTCCTATGAGAATTATTGGTTACACTTCTAGAGCAGATCACTAGGCTTGCAGGAGCATGCTCTTAGAACATCAGTGATTTTTCTAAGTAGATCAGGATCTCCTATTAATTGTGAAAGAGACCACTTTTAACTCTGCTTCCCATCACTTCTGGCAGAAAAATGTGGAAGGGCTCGGTGATCCCATTTTAGGTTCCTTTAAAACTTGAATGATGTTGGCAGAATTATGGAAATTGGATTAGTAAGCAACTGCCAAACTCATGATTATACATTTAAATAAATAATAATAGATTTAAAACAAATATAAATATTTCCATATATAATTCAAGTATCTTATTTTGATGTAATTTCAGTATAACACTGTGTGTTCATACTTGAATGTAATTTCCATTGCATTTTTGTGTAACTTCTTTAGCATCCGTATTGTTATGTAATTGACACACAATGAAATTAACCATTTGAAGTGTTCAATTCAATGGTTTTTCATGTATTCACAGACTTGTACAAGCATCACCACAATCTAAGTTTTTGGAATATTTTTATCAACTCAAAAATAAACCCCACATGCATTAACATTTGCTCTATAATCCTTCCTCCCTCACATACCTCAGCCTAATGCCCTAGGCTAATATACTTTCTGTCTTTATTGATTCACCTGTTCTGAACTTCTTTTAAAAATGGCATCGTGTAATATGTGGCCTTTTGTAACTGTCTTCTTTCACTTAACATAATGTTTTCAAGGTCCATCCATATTGTAGCATGTATTGGTACTTTATTCCTTTTTATTATCAAATAACATTTTATTATATAGGTACACCACATCTTAATTATCTATTCATTGAAGGACATGTGTGATATTTCCATTTTTTTTCCTATTTTGGATGATGCTACTATGAATATTCATGTACAATTTTTGTGTGGGTATAATTTTTCTTTCTCTTGGGTTCACACCTAGAATGGAAATGCTGAGTCAAATGGTAACTGCTTAACATCTTGAGGAACTGATAAAATATTTCCACAGTGGCTGTGCCACTGCTATATTCTTACTAGCCGTGAGTGAGAATTCTAACTTTTCCACGTTATTGTCAACACTTGTTACTGTCTATCTCTTTGATTATAACCATCATAGTGGGTACAAATTAGTGTCTCATGTGGTTTTAAGTTGCATTTTCCTAATAATTACTGATGTTGAACATGTCTTTCCGTGTTTATTGCCCATTTCTATGTTTTCTTTGGAGGGATGTCTACTCAGCTTCTTTTCTCATTTTTAAATTGAATTGTCCTTTTATTATAGAGTTGTAAGGAATATTTACATATTATAGATGTATAAAAGTCCATTATGAGATATGTGATTTTCAAATATTTTCTCTGATTCTCTGGGTTGTCTTTTAACTTTCCTATTGGCATCAATTGTAGCATAAAGGCTTTAATTTTAATGTCGTTGAATTTATCTTTTTTGCTGAAGAGCACTTTTTTGGGTGTTACATCTAAGAAACCACTGTCTAAACCAAGGCACACAAATTTACAACCATGTTTTCTTCTAAGCCATTTATACTTTTGCTCTTATGCTTATGTCTGTAACATATTTTGTGTTGATTTTTGTGAAAAATGTGAGGTGGATGGTCCATCCAAATTTATTCTTTTGCATGCAGATATTCAGTTGTCTGAGGGCCATCTGTTGAAAATTATTCTTTACCCATTGAATAGTCTTGACACCCTTGTTAGAAATCAACTGACTATAAAGGTATGGTTCTTTCTCTCTTTTTTTAATGTTTATTTATTTATTTTGAGAGAGTGCAGGGGAAGGGCATAGAGAGAGGGAGAGAGAGAATCCCAAGCAGGTTCTGCACCCTCAGCACAGAGCCTAATGCAGAGCTCAGACTCATGAACCATGAGATCATGACCTGAGCCAAAATCAAGAGTCAGACATTTAACCGACTGAGCCACCCAGGTGCCCCTGTATGGGTTACTTCTCAACTGTCAATTCTATTCAGTTGATCTATAAATTTATCGTTATGCCAGGATTTCACAGTCTGGATTACTATATCTTTGTAGTAAGATTTGAATTTGAGATTTGGTCTTATTTTTGAAGGTTATTTTGGCATCCTAGATTTCTATACAGATTTTTGAATTAACTTGTCAATTTCTGCTAAAAGTCTTGAGGCCTTCCTGTGATTCACTGTGGCCCTTCCTCCCGCAATGGTCACCTCTGCCTGCTCAGGCTGCCTCTGTCGCTTGGACTGCTCTGGAGAAAACATGGTGTCTGCCCTCAATTTGTGAACAGTGCTAGCTCTCAGCTCAAAGGCAAATAATTCAACTTTGTGAATTGATCAACAAGAATAAGGAACTTTTTGCAAGTAACTTATCATATCTGGGCACTATGTTTGGAGCTTCTGATGTATTGGAACACTTCTTGGGTGTCCTTGCTGTTTTGTTTGCAAGGTTTTCTATGCCCAGCATTCCTGGTTCCCAAATATGATTATTCCAGGTATAGCTTTTCATTAGTACTTATAATGGGGAGCATATTCAATATGCAACAAATAACTTTGCTGGGCTTTGCCATCAGTTAACAAATGCACTTGTGGAAAGCAAACAGCCCCTGGGAGGAATTGGCATCCTTAATGTAGCAATAGACAAGCTTCAGATGAATGCAAACTAACTGACTTCCATACCTGCTAATCTTTGCCAGCTTTGCTTGCAGGCAAAATGCTTTAAGTGTGCCCTTCCATATCTTGACATAGATATGATAGGTAGCTGTAAAGAGAATAGAGCTCTATTCATCTTGAGTTTTGTCTTATGGGTGTTTTATGATGCTTTGACAATTTGGAGGCCCTGTGGGCCTGGGGAGGGGTTAACTGATTCCTAGAGACAGCTAACAACTTGCCTGTGAGCATGCATTTGACATGCAAATTAATCAGTCCCTTCAGATACTCCTCTGCCTGTCTCATTGTCAGACTCCTGCCATTGGGAACATTATCCCCCCCCACCCTAAATCACCCCAGATCCAGGTATGGGACAACTACGGACCACCACTATAACCCAGAGCCTACCAAAATTATTCAAACATCCATTCCTAAACTTGCTTAGTTTGCCTGCTTTACCTTGCCTGTTTCTTCCCTCAAAAACCAGAATAAAGGCTTTGAGCCACACTTTGCCCTGGTTCCTTCTGCCCCCTGATTGACCGTAGTGCTTCCTCATGTGGTCCTGTGTGGAGTGCTGTGCCCTCTCCTCTTGGGAAGTATAAACGACAATATTTTCAATGGCAATTATCCCCTGATCTATTGGCCTCTCTATATCTGAAAATCCTAGGCACATTTTAGAACAGGAGCCTATGATGCAAAGCACTTTTTATGATACTGTTATATGGAAGAATTATCTGGGCCAGGCTGACGAGCACTTTACTTTTCTGAACAGGCTAAACCCAGGCCTGCTGTGGTGATCAGTCATATCATGTTGGAGTCATGTATAATAAGTGCATTCTAGCTTCTCTGATGCTACTTAGCAAAGTACAGTAGCTACCAAAATGTAACGTCTCAGATTATAAGTAGATTCATTAAGTCCCTTAGCAGTGTTTACCATGAGTTACCACAAATTTATTCAACCAACAATCTTTCAAGACTTTCAAACCTGGTAAATTAATTACAGTGAAATTTTTGCTTAGGATAACATCATGCGACTGGAGAAGCAAAACTTGTTATCTCTTTAAAACAATACTGAAAGGCTCGCAAAGACTTTTTAAACATTATTGTCATGAAATTTGGCAAGGTGTGCACAATTACCCGGACCTCAAGAGACAGAAAAACACATACTACACATGACAGAAGATGGTGAGATGTTTGCAAGCATGTTATGATCAGTTTTTCTAATGACTACCCCAGAATATAATATATAATCCAGCCATGCTTCATAACATTGATCCGGAAATGTTGAAATAAAGAGAGCTTGATGAGTGACCGAAAGCCATGGATCAAGAGGCTGTGGTGAATTCCCAATCTGCATAAAAGAGAATGGGATCACAAGGTGAATCAGTAAACAAACCATATAGTTGCTCTTGAAACTAACATGCATTCTGAGTTAAATAAAGGTGAAACCAACCATCGCCTTGGCCAGAGGCAAATGTTACACGGGTGGCAAGGGAGGACCAAGACTGTCTCACCTGGATATTAGAGAATTAATTTTTTTTTTTTTTTTTTTTACAAATCCTGGCGATACCTCCTAGCTGCAGTACCTTTAACTGCTTGCCCCGTTGCTGAACACAAACCTCTCTGTTTGTCTGCATATTAAAATTTACAAGGTTTTGGTTATAAAAATATTGCTATGTTTGCCAATATAAAGGATTATATAATTGAACACAAGAGAGAGAATAAAACTACAATAAACACACACCTCTAGAAACTCAAGTGTTAAAAATCAGACAAGGACAAAATAACCTTTACTAATATATTCAAGGAAAAAAAAAGAAAAAGATGAGAAATAGATTAAAAGATGAAAAATTCGGGGCACCTGGGTGGCTCAGTCACTTAGGTGTCCAACTTTGGCTCAGGTCATGATCTTGTAGTTCGTGAGTTCAAGCCCTGTATCAGGCTTGGTGCTGACAGCTGGGAGCCTGAAGCCTGCTTCAGATTCTGTCCCCTTTCTCTCTGCTCCTCCCCCTCTCACGCTCTGTCTCTGTCTCTCTCAAAAACGAATCAACCTTAAAATAAATAAATAAATAAATAATGAAAATTTGCTTTGAATTCTATAAAATGAAAAAATGGAAATACTAGGATGGAAAAATTTATACCAAATTATATACTGAGAATTCTATGAATGAATTTATCACAATAATAGGGAAATCAAATGCCAAAATATACAACTAAATTTTTTCCATACTCTCAATGTTAAATTAGGTATCCCTAAAAATTCCATGGGTCAAAAGAAGAAGTGAGAATAGAAATTAAGCAGTATTTATACCGAATACCATTGAATACAAAACCCATTGAACTTGTGAGATGCAGTCAATGCAGAGTTTAGAAAGAAATTTGCTATTTAAGTGCATATATCAGAAAATAAATGCCTAAAAATATCAGTGATCTAAATTTGATCTCACTAAGCTATGAAAAGAACTGTAACCTATATAATGTAGAATGATGCATATAAATAAGACAAGAGCATTAGTCAACAAAATAGAAGATAAAATATGTAATAGAGAAAAATTAACAAAGCCACAATTTGGTTTACTGGAAAAATTAATAAAAGCAATAAACCACTATCAAGAAAATTTAATGGAAAAAAAGAAAACACACGTTACCAATATCAAGAAGGAAAAAGAGGATTTTAACATATAGAGTCTGTGAAAAGAAAATGAGAGCATGTTTTGAAAGAATTAAAGTCAATGATCTGATTAGAAAGAACATTGAGTTTTGTCATTTTTGTTTTCAAAAAGCTTTCAAAATCTCCCTGTTACCCTGAGGTTAAACAAGGGCAAATATGATCTGCTGCTTGTCCATATTTTCCTTTCATCAGCTGATACTTGACCTGCTCTTCCCTCTTTAGGCCACAGCTATACTGGCTACTGCTTTCTTTCACTCCTCCATAAATACTGATTCTAACCAGCGTCAGGATTTCTACAAATGCTATTGTCTCTGTGTTAGACTAGGTGAGCCAAAAAACCTTTAGTATGGCTCCTTACTCCTGAGTCCTTGAAAGCATACTTTGCAATCTTAATTTAACATGATATAATTTCTTGGGATATGAAAAAGCCCAGAGCATAATCTCCAAATAGATTATTGCAGTGAACTCTGTAATCGATTTTTCTTGAATTAAAAAAATACATGATGATAAAAAGTAGTTGACAAATACATAATAGTAGAAAAGAGGAAAAAGCAATCCATATTCCAGTCTTCCAAAAGAAAAGTATTATTAACATTGCCGAGTAGAGTTTTATATTTTATTTTTATATAATGTAATTTTAATTCCCCACATTGTACTTTTTATGAATTTGTAATATTCCATTATATGGATATATCATAAATAATTATTTCCGTTCTGATAGAAAATTAACTTTTGATTCTTTTCTATTATAAATAACACTTTGATAAACATAGGTTTTCATAAAACATTTTTGAATTTAGGGTTATTTCCTTAGACCATATTTCCTAATTATGTCACTATTAGGTCAGAAAGTATGCAGGTTTCGAATAATTACTACATGATGCCAAAGTACTATCTCAAGCAAAATGCAGGGCACCTGGGTGGCTTAGTTGGTTAAGCAACTGACCCTTAATCTTGGCTCAGGTCTTGATCTCAGGGTCATGAGTTCAAGCCCTACATTGGGCTCCACTCTGAGCGTGAAGCCTACTCAAACAAAATAATAATAATAATAATAATAAAGCAAAATTCTGCTGCTCACCTCATTAGAAGAGTATGACGGTGCCCTCTCTTTTAAGCTCTTCCCAAAACCGGATTTTCTCAATTTTAAAAATATTTGCTAATCGGGAATTAGATACCATGTTCATTTTAAAGACACATTTTTATTTATTTTATTGCCAGTACTTTCTACAGAGGTTCGAGGTTCAGTTACATTTTCCTCTGTATATGTTTTTACTCCTTTTTTTAATTGCAAGAATATTGTCTTTAGGTTGATAATTTTTCAGACTACTTGAAATCATTAGCAGTAAAGTTACTGCCCATGTGTATAGAATAGAAAACAATGTATAGATGTCTTTAAGAAGAAAAGGAGGTGTTAGTTTTCACGAAAAGTACTTGAATTGACCTTCAACCCATTTTTCACATAGTTTACAGAAACTAACCATTCCTCAATTTGTTGTTCTTTACTACTTCTTGCAAAGCACTATGTTAGACATAGTTAAAAGCACAAAGTTCCTAAGGAGGCATGTCTGCTCTGTATTGGAGAGAGGTTGCTGATAAAATTGTTAATTAGCAATTTATCAAGATATCCATGTCATTGTGTATTGTAAAATGCCCATGGGCCAAATGTAAATTATTCAAAAATTAACATAGGAAAAGCAAAAGCTGGATCAGCAAGTTGAAGGTCATATCTACCTGATAGACTGAAATGCTAATCAACCCATAATTATTAAAGATGAGTATAGATAGAAATAAACATTTCTGAACAAAAAAATACGTTATAATTTACCTTAATTCACTTAATAAAACTTTCAAATTAAATTTGTGAAATTATTAAGTCAGTCACAATTCCTCTTTAATAAATCTAAAATTTTTCTAGTGAGACTTATACAATGTAGCTTAAATGAAAGGAATTCCAGTTTTTTGTGAAAAATACCAAAAGGAAAGAAAAACAAGGATCATTGCCCTCCACCTCTAATTCCTATGAACACTTTCTAAATTCTGTTCTATTTGTACCATTTCCTTTTTTTTACTATTTATTTACTTTTAAGAGAAAGAGAGAGCACACACAAGTGGGGGTGTGGGTGGGGGCAGAGAATCTGAAGTGGGCTCTGGGCTGACAGCAGAGAGCCCAGTGCAGGGCTCAAACTCACGAACCATGAGATCATGACCTGAGCCAAAGTCCGATGCTTAACCGACTGGGCCACCCAGGCGCCCTGTACCATTTCTAAATACAATTACAATATTCAAAAAAATCAAGTCAGACACCTAGAGTGCCATAAAAGGCATTAGGGGAAACTAAACAGATTTTATTTTCTACTAGTAACAAATGGGACAAAGACACTTTTTTCTGAATCATAAATGCTAATTTACAGCCACTTGGCAAACAACTAAATGTCTGTACAACAATATAGATGTCACTCTTGGTTAATTATTTTCAGCTTCTATTAAGAATTAATCTAATGTTTGAGTGCATCTCAGGTTTTCTACTATGGTGAACAGTTTATTATCAAATATGTCAGATCATTTCAAGTTAGTAAATATTCATTGGGCCCTATGTGTTTACAGCACTTCTAGCTGTGAGCATTTTCACAGTGAAGACAATCCAAGTCCTGCCTTCAATGACATTGAAATAATGGATATGTTCCTGATTGAACTGGGATTTTGGTTCATCAAACACTTTGTTAATTAACGGCTTACTACCCCCAGAATTGTCCACTTAACTCTGCTCCAGGGAACTGACCAAGTTGCCTACGAGAGCACAAAACACCCTCAAATGGGTGCAAATCAAGAACTTACAAAAAAAGAGCATATTTTATTTATTGAACATTTTTATGTGATATGATGAGGAACTTTTTAATGTATCTAGTGGGGAATTCTTTATGTATATGTAAATGTTTTTCGCTTTATCCCTTACAACAATGTATAAAAAAGCTAATTTTGTGAAAATCACTTTACGGATGAGAAAACTGTGGCTTAGGGGCTTGATAATTTCGCCAAGATCCCGTAACTAGTGACAAGTGTTGCTGACCCACCTGTGATCCCACAGCCTGTGGTGTATCTAAGCTGCTCAAGAGCATGGTCTTCTTCAAGGCCAAGCCATTGCTTCTAGAGCCACTTAACTTACAACGAGATACAGCATGTTTTATGCATTCCTGTCTATAAAGAGAGTAAAGAAACAATCCAACCTCCTCCCGGAGCCTCCTGACTCCATTTCTGATCTGCAGATCTGTAGGGATCTTTCCACTGATTTGCACTCTGATTACCATTTCCTTTTTTGCATAATCAACTGTGGTCTGGTGCCCTTTAAAGAATAAGGAAGAAGCTTTGTGTTAAAATTTTTAAGTACTTTGAATCAAATTGCGAATAAAGTGATCGAACTCTGGGAAAATAGAATCCAAGGTAATAATGCTAATGTAACACTTCCACACAGAGCAGACGCTCAATGTTCAAAGATCCCAACAACCTGTTGATGCAATCATACTTCTAAGGGAACAAATCTGTGCTCCTGAGTATCTTTCCAAGTTTTAATGAGCATTCACAATGTTAAAGCAATTTGCGTATTCTTCTTTAATTTATTTGTGTTGAATAGAGCTTATTCAGCCACCAGGAAATGTGCTCAGCCTTGTGATCGCTAAAACATAGAGAAGTTTGTGAACACTTTTGAGAAAAGGAAGGTTGCTTGGAGAAAAAGCAGAAGAGGAAGAAATCATGGGCTTTGAGGATATTAGAAAGTAAGCAAGTCTGGTAACCAAGAAACACAGACAGAAAGGAGGCGTTGAGAGAAACCAGCCTTTCCAGAGAAACACTTGGCCCAAGATTATCAGGAGGGTCAGATGGGGAGAACACATCACTTCTGAGGCCTCTTGTGGTGCACAAATATCCTCTGGTCCCAGAGCACTGACCCATGCCTTCACAGTTGCTTTAAATAGACCAACTCTAACTGGACCCTTCACAGGAAGTCAGCACAGCCTTATGTTTAATTGTTCATCCTCAGGTATGAGTTGCCAGACGAGTGACTGTTTCCTGGCAAATCTGGGCAGGCCCAGGACCCACTGCCTCCTTCATCCATTTTTATCAGACCAAAGTGGGTGTTAATGAATGTGAAAAGTGAGAGATTGTGTTTCTAATGTTTTATAAAAATGTACCAGTTATTCTTTTTCAAATGTTATAAACTCAATTTTTTAGGTTTTACAGATATGTAAACAGTTAGTCTAAAATGCTGCTCCTCATGTTCTTGGCTGTAAAAGAAGAAAATTTTGTCTCACTCCCAGGCTACAGAGTGAACTGATTTATATATGCAATTTGATAAACCAATCTTGCTTTTGGATGCAACTTTTGGTAGCTTCTTCAATTATTTTAAAAATGTTTGCTATATCAGTAAGTTCCATAGTTAATTTTTATTGAAACCCAAAAGTGGTTCCTTGAGGGAGAGGATTTGCTGGTCTCATTGGTGGTGATGGGCCTTTGAGAGTCTCAAATGAGATCATGACACTTGCTTTGGAAACTATAATGTACTCTGTAGTGTGGAAGTCGTATTTTGATTTGGTTTGAATAAAAAGAATAGTAACAAGCAAATATTTGCATTCGGTCTTGTCTAAAGAAATGCACAGCTCTATTAGGTTGTGTTGAAAATGAGGAGTGAAGAAACACCCAAATGAGGGAAAACACGAATCAAGCATCATTTTCTTTTAATACCAAAAAACATATCATACTTTCTCTTGCTTCAGGGGGTTGCCACATGCATGTAGTGTCCCCTGCTTGGACACCCCAACCCTCAACCTCTTTACCTGGTTAACCTCGGTACTGTCAGCTTAGGCACCACTTGGGAATATGAGTTGATGAGATTCTTGCAGAAGTGAGAGGAAGCTCTGTCTTCTGTCTTGTTTATCATGTGTACAGCATAAAGATGCCATGTCTTTATAGGAAACTCTTCACAGAATAAACTAATTCAAATGAAGGACTCCTTGGAGGTAGAAGTGACCGTGAAAATGTCATCCTTGCTCCCTTGCTCAAATTCCCCTTCCAACCCTGAAATTGACAAAACTTGGGTGAGAGTTCGGTCATCTCCACTGTTTAGGAGGGGGCTTGAGCCAACCTTATGTAAATTCCAGGGAGCTGGGAAACCTCAGCTGATATCTGGAAGACATGAGCACAACCAGAAGAGTGTAGCCTGTTGTCAGGAGGTTATTTGGTAGACAGGTGGGGGTAAATAAAGAGAAGACAATGATCACTTTCATTTATGCTACCTTGCAGTATGTACAGAGATGACTGAATCTTGTTTAGGTGATTCACTGCTCTGTCCTATCCATCTACCTCTCTGGATCATAGGTTCACAATGTTTTATGTTCGTCGGGTCTGCTGGGCTCTTAGCCGAGACTTCTTTTATGGATGAAAGACAAATTTATAGACAAAAGACAAATAGCATGCCTGGAGATACCATCTTATAGCCTTAGTAATCTTTCCAGAAAATTCAAATCTATAAAAACCTTTCACAATGTACCAACAATACAGGAACTAACGATATGATATCCAGATTATTGAAGGGCTCACAGAATAAACTGTGGCACATATAATCCAATAAAAGTGTTTAGATCTATTGTTCTTTGACTTTTGTTTTAGAAAAGATTCAACCAGTGTTTGTGGGGAAAAAACAGTTGTCAATAAATGAGTGGATTTATTCTCTCTCTCTGATGGATTTATTCTCTCTCTCTGATGATTTCTAAAGATAGCCTGTGCCTTTACAGGTGATTTATTGGTCCATAAAAGACCTTCTTTTTAATATAATTTAAGGAATGTAATTTATTTAAACTACAATATTTAACATAAAATCTTCAATAAGGAAAAAAAATGGAGAAGGCAAAATACCACGACATGTAGATACTTAGACCAAATAGTTCAGATAAGTTCATTTTGTAAAATCTATTGAACTACCTGGTAGTAGGTTCTGAATAGACATTCCTCCTCTGCTTGTGAGCAGTTAGAAAGGAGTTTGGGGTAAGGGCTTTGAAGATGAGGAGGTGCCCGTGGCTCTTCTGTCATTAGTTACAGCCTTGAGCTGGCAAAATAGACAAGTATTATTGATTTTATGAAATTTGAGAAAATTGCCAGAATTTAAGAAATTGCAACGTGAAAAGTTGGCTGAGGACTCTTACTGTCAACAGGTGGGGAGTGAGCATGGTCTAGACCATGGCATTTGTCCCTTAAATCCCACAAATAATGTAGTCTTTATAACAGGGTAAAAATAACACATGGTACCCTTATGTTAACAGCATTCAACTAGAATTCTGAGAAACACCCTTTTTTGAAGAATAGCAGTATTGACCTTTGCAAATAATTCTCACGATAACCATTTCGTGTGTGGGCTTTGAAGTCACAAGAGCAAAGTTTCAATGCTGGCTCCACTCCTCAGTAATTGCGTGACTCTGGGCATTAATTAACCTCTCTGTGTCTCTGTTACTTCACCTATAATGTGGGGATAATTATAGTATCGACCTCATCTGTATGTGCAGGGGTAATAATAGTATCTACCTCAGAGGTGTTTTGAGACTTAAGATAATAAATGTAAAGCATTTAGAACAGTATATACTTAGCAAGGTCTCAATAATAGTAGCTATTAATATCTTTTCAATGTCTTAAATTTACAGATGAGCAAGCAGAAGCTCAGGGAGCCTGTGTGCGCTACAGGTTATGTCTCTAGAAAGTGGCAGAGCGGGGAATAAAGCGCAGTTGCACCTGATTACAAAGCACATATTCCTTCCCACATCATCATATTGTAAGTGCATATGGGCCAAAATAAAAGAAGAAAAAGAAGCAGGTCATTGGTTTAGTTAGGTAAGGGAGAGACAGAAAGGAAAGGGTGGCTGATTATGGGAAAATGGTGGGTTTCAGACTCAGCGGTAGGGGCACCTGGTTGGCCCCCGATGGTTGAGCCTCCCACTCTTGATTTCCGCTCAGGTCATGATCTCACATGGTTGTGACATCGGATACCCCCACCCCTGCATTTGGTGCCAAGCTTGGTGTGGAGCCTGCTTAGGATCTCTCTCCCTCTCCCTCTCTCTCTGCCACTCCCCTGCTCACATACGTGTGTGTGTGTGTGTGTGTGTGTGTGTGCATGTGTGAGTGAGCGCTCTCTCTCTCTCAACAACAAAAAAAAGACTCAGCAGTAAGGTTATTTGAGCTGGTGACTTGGTCTAGAATATGACTGTGGGCATGACTTAAAATGAAATGAGGTGGTGGTAGTTTGAAGCTATCCAAAAGTTTATCCTGCTCAGAGATATTCGATATAGGATTGTAAACAAATCTCTTAATATTCTGCGTCTTAGTTTTACAATTTGTGAAATAAAAAGAATAGACCAAATCATCTTTTTACTTGCCTCTCACATGTAAATCTTTGACTCAGTGACACAATCGGTGTTAGTTTTCATCTGATTTAAACGTCAATCTTTCATATTTTAAATGAACCCGTTAAGTGAGCCCTACCTTATTTATGAATAAATATTTGTTGAGTCCTTACTAAGCATATAAACCATGACAACTATTTTAAGAGTTAAAAAGAGACATTAGTGTTAACCCTTCTCTTAAGACATCCCTCCTGCCACATTCTAGCAGGAAGAGCAGGGCAGACACACAAGGCATTCACTGGAAGCAGAAAGCAAGTAGTTCTCTTCTAAGCAGTGAAGTGGAATGCTACTGACATTTCAAACCTTGGTGGGTGTGCAGTTTGAGCGGGGCTGAGAATTTGAATAGGGGAGAAAAGAGATACTCTGATTAAGTTTAGGGAACATAAATACTTACATGAACCAAAACAGCTTTGCCGGAGTGTAGGGAATGTGAAGACACAACTTAATATATACAAGCCCAATAACCCAGAGGGCAATAAGGAACCAGATAAAGTTTTAAGCAGAAGTTGACTAGATTAGAGCTATAACATATTTTGGAAGCACTGTGACAGCAGATGGTTTGGCTGGGGAAAAGAAAGTGAGGAAAGGTCAGCCAGTAAGGAATTGCCATTGTTAATCTATATCACCAATGGACAAATGTGTGTCTTCGGTTGGAGGACCTGGTTTAGCCCGTTGGTAGCCATTAATATGTTTTTTGAATGAATAAATAATGGTTTAAGATTAGAAAAGAGATGAGAAAATGCTCTGCTGACCCATAATAAAATCCAATAGACTTGAGCTGACAAGGATTAATGTAATCCTGACAAAAATATAATAGCATTATAGAAAGCAGATTAAAGAACAGGAGTGTTTTTGTACACACGACCAAAAATACAATCTAATACATTAAAATGTCCATGTTATTTGCAGAATGGCTCTGTTTGATATTTTATTTTCACTCATTTCCATATATGCAATCAAAACTCCAATATATTTCACATCCAAGCTTGTGCTATGAAATAGGATAGTCTGGTCAAACAATATTATAATTATACAGCCTCGAAAATTTTACATGAAATCTTTCAAAGAAAGTTTCCTCCACAATATGGATATTGTACAATCAGTTGGTGAGTCCTTTTGCAACATTTCCGTTTCAGTTCAATTTTGAGTGTGCCTGTGGAGGGCCCAAATTAAATAAAACTGGGTGAGGTGAGTCACTTAAGTGTTAATTAGCACAAGACTTCATTGATGGCTATACAGAAGCCTAGAAAATATAAGGACTGTATTGAACAGGTCCTCCCCTTAAACCATTTTCTGATATTAT
Organism: Panthera onca; assembly: GCF_046562875.1. Lineage (NCBI taxonomy): Eukaryota > Metazoa > Chordata > Mammalia > Carnivora > Felidae > Panthera > Panthera onca. Next base: position 186,793,138 of record NC_138342.1, read on the forward strand.
TAACAGGAGTAAAATATATTATTTTCTATTTATCCTGGATACTTGGCAAATATAACTAGCAAGTTTACACTAGAGCTTACAAATTTACCAGGTCTTATATAGTTGATTGCTACTGCAATTTTTTTCTTGTCTGCCTAGATGTCTTAGTAATTTTCATATCGTTTCTTATATGACGAACTTTTTTGGAAAGGGGGGGTAGATACATGCCCCAGCCTCCCCCTTAGTACCAAAGAGACATAGCCTCTTTTACAGAAATGGCTCTCCTATCCCATTTTTACCTGTCTTTTGTATTCTGAGTCACAGCTCTTAAGCAAAAGAGAGGGAAAGCTAAGTAGGTGGTTACTGTGGAATGTCCTGTACGGTGAGGGTCTGGAAGTAAATGCTGGTATTCTACAGCTTGCCCACTGTGCTTCTCGATGGCCCCTAAATGCATATAGAGACCTGGAAGTACTTCAATAAAAGTAGAAGAAGGCTATGTTCTCTTACCTGATTCAATTTAGTCGTTTCTCTAACTGGTTATTTGAAAAAGTTAGTAAATGGGAGTCATAAGATATGATAGTTATATACCTTAATATTTTATCCATCTATCTATTTAATTGGTAATTTTTGATAGGAGGCTGGACTCATTTTTAAATACGACTTTACATATTGGGGGTCTGATTTTTTTTTTTTTTTTAGATCACACTCATGATGCATCTTTACAATTTTAGAATTACGGTTTCTTTAGAATGATTAGAACTTAATGACAATCTGGGTGGAGAACCCTAGAGGACTTTCTCCTCCGCACCAGTCTCTTTCAGTTGTCTTGCTCATGCACAAAAAAATAGTATATTTAACAGCCTTGTGTTGATAAGCCTTCCACCAATTTTTGTTAGTTTTTACAGAAATAACAGCTCTTCTTTTTTGCACCCATATTTCATCACTTTGTTAAACAGCTAATTAAAATATATAATTATAAGCAAGCCTGCCCTAAACAGGTTTGGGAAAAAACACAAGGAGCACTTGTTAAGCAGAGGGCTCATGTCACTGTAGCAGAATTGCACCATGCGGGTGGCCTGGAGCCGGCCAGCCACACGATCTCAGTGTGCTGTGGCAAGGTGTTCAATGTAAGAAATGGAGAACATCCATTAACTCCTGAGTTAGTTAAAAGGAGATTGATAAAATAAGCTTATTCCTCCCTGCTTTGTCAGCACCTGGGCTGTTACTGAATCTCTGAAGCAGTTGCTTATTTCAAGCACATATAATACAGATGAGGTAGCTTGATCTTGTGTAATTCCCCAAAATGTGGTTTCTTTTGCCTTTAAATAATGGGTACATTTCATAATAAACTAAGCTGTAGCTGAGAGCTACCAATTATTATCAAGCATTCAAAACTTAACAGGTGCTGCGCTCAGTATTTTTAATCACTTATTTTATTTAATCTTTTTAACAACTCTGCAGATTTGATATCACTGTTATCAGCATTAGCAGATGAGGAAACAGAGGCTCAAAAGTGTAAAGTCATCTATCCAGAGTCTCACAGGTAATAGGCACCTGCCGCAGATTAAAATTCACATCCCCGTGAGCATAAAGCTGAAGCATTTAACCATTACACTTTTACTACTGTTCCATTTGTTTATTCATATGTTTTATTACATTTGGGGAATCCATTGATGGATTATGAAGGTTTCTCAACCTTGATTGCTTTCCTATTAGTCTTTCCCTAAAGATGCTCATCTTTAACTTCTCTGTCTAGGGTCCATGCTAATTTCCAAATTTAAATAATCAAAACTCCTGCAAACTTTTTATGACAATATTTTTATCACTCTTATTTTTGTCAGGACCTGAGAGTCCTTCAATCTCTTTTCTTCCTCCCCTCTCTCCTTTCTTTTTTTTCATAAAAATAGTGTCTATTATGACATTCATTAATGTCATAACTGATCTTTCCTGCTTCCATCTTATCCCCCAACAGTCTGTTCACAGCTCAGTAGCCAGAGTGATTCCACTAATACATAAGTCAGTCCACATCATTCCTCTGCTCTGGCCTTGCAGTAGCTTCTTGATTTACCAAACGTGCAAACCAGAGTCCCTAAACACATGCAAGGCCTTAAGGGATTTGCTTCTCCATCTCTTCGCCTTTCAGACTTCACCTCCTTCCACCTCTCCCTCCCTCTGTTCTAGCCAGGAGCCTCCTTGCTGTTTATGAACACATCAGACGTGCTCCTGCCTCAGGATTTCTGCATTTGTTGGTCCCTTCCCTGGGATCCACTTCTCTCAAATGTCTACTCCCTCACTACGTGTTGTTTTTGTGTGTGTGTCCAAAAGTCATACTTGCATTGAGATCTTTTGTTGCCCATCCCACTTAATATTATAAATCCCAGAATTTTGTCTCCCTTTCTCACTTACTATACTTTTCTCTATAATACTCATCACCTTCTAATAGTATATATATTTTACTCATTTATGTTGTGTCACGATGTTTGGTGTCTATCTGAGTAAAATGTCTGCTTTGTTCCACTGCTGAATCCTCAGAGCCCAGATCAGTGCTCAGCACTGAATAATACTCTCCATTTCGTTGGATGAAAGATTGAAAGAATGAATGGAGATTTCAATAAAAATATTTTATAAAATCATATTGTACGTGGGTAGGAGTGTGAACATGTTTAAAAGCATTAGTGAAACTGTAGGCAGTTTGAAGATCAGGTATTTAGACTCTACATTCAAGGTAGGAAGAAGAATAAATTCATAAGATAAAATAGTATTTTATTTTGACAATGGAAAATTGTTGTTTACCTTTGGAAAGATTTTAAAATGCTGAAATTTCATCACCTAGTGATAGCATAAAGGAGAATGTGACTATATACATATAGTTAAATGACATGTATACATTTTACACATCTCCATATTAGAATCTTAGAAAGTACATTCTCAGGTTTTATTCAGCAAAAAACACCACAGTACTCCATCTTGTATTATTTTATTATTAAAAAAAATCTTTTTTTAATGCTTATTTATTTTTGAGAGAGAGAGACAGAGCACGAGCCAGGGAAGGGCAGAGAAAGAGGGAGGCACAGAATCTGAAGCAGGCTCCAGGCTCTGAGCTGTCAGTACAGAGCCCGATGTAGGTCTCGAACCCATAAACTGTGAGATCATGATCTGAGCTGAAATCAGACTCAACCGATTGAGCCACCCAGGCGCCCCTGTCTTGTAGTATTTTATAATCTCCCAAACCAACTTCATATAAGTCTGTCACAATTAAGGGACAAAGAACAGGTACAAATGGACTGTATCAAGTAGTTCTTCAGCTTAAAAGCTTGACTAGCAGGGAATTATATCAACCTGTTCTTAAGGTCAGGTTAAGAGAGAGGTTAAATTACACAGCTGAAAGAAACATTCTCAAATCATGCTTGCTGTGTGAGTTTCCATGAGAAATTCAGGGACCAGAAATAAATAACCAGCGTCTTAACTTGGTGCAGAGCAATGTCACATGCTTGCTAGGTGAGTAGACGTGGAAAGATTATACCCATTGTGGCTATTTAGAAGAAATATTCTGGCTTTCTGTTCTATGTTTTTGCCATAATAACTCCTACTCATTTGGCAGGAGAGATATATCAAGTGTAATTTTAAGATCAATATTAAAGGGAGGCATTTTTACTCACAGGACAACTCAACTGCAGCCACATCTGTCATATCCATACAAGGATTTTGAACTAGGAAGCCTGGATGTTTCTTTCCAATTCTATTGTGGTATGACGCTAACAGATCTTAAAATTCACAATCTGTCTCATATTGCAAGTCTTTTTGAGGCCCGAATCATGTTCTGTAGTTCTTAGCCACACCATAGCCTTGTCATCATTCTCCATAAATGCTAGTTGTTCTCTAATGTCAGCTTTAGAAAACTACTAAACTAATAGCTATACCAGTTATGTTGCCCTCCTATTTGACTAGTTCGATGGTAGCCTGACCAGAGGAAATCCTCAAAAGTCATTTCTCCAAGGCTGGCCCGTGAACACACGAAGCTGGATGATACATTGCTAGCAGGTTTAACACACAAGAAGACCACATTCAGTTGAAAACTCTGTTGTTTTCATGTTCAATTCTGAGTCGCTTCCGGATAGGTAGGGAAAATACCAATTGTCCGCTTAATACAATGTGAGAGAGTCTAGCTCACTCAAGGTTTGTTCCTGGCAATATGGAACAGGACTACAGTGAACTGAGCTTATCTCAATTAGTTTGTGTCTGCTTCTAAAGCTGTATGAGCAATTACTAGAGCAAAAATCTTGAGACAAGGTCAACAAAGGTAGTGCTTTTTGGAAAGATGTTACAGAATTTTAAAAATGAGGTCTACTTTGTCACTGCATCTGTTTCTGTTCCTGCAGTTAGCCCTATGGAGGGCAGCCCTCAGATGATTCCTGAGGGGAAATCAGCTTGCATGTTCTCCTCATCCTCCCCTTTTTGACCCGGAAAGATCTAAAAAAAAGCACAGCCATGCTGAGCCAGTTACTTCTCTGGCTACCATTTCCTACACCTGCATCTAACTCCTTACTGAATATATACCTACAGGGCGAAGAGTTTCAAGCAACACTTAACTCAAGTTACCTTTTATAAATCTCGATTCTACAGAGTTGATTTGGGGCAGAAGATCAGTGTTTCTTTTTCTAAGATCTCTTGCCTACCAGCGTCATGCAAAGGCAAAGAGCTTTCAAGCTCAGATGCTTAGATGCTGTCCTGGACATTCTCTAGCTGCCCTGCAGACCTCCTCGCTTTTCCTCCTCAGCGCCACCTCTCTCTCCTCTGAAATCCCAATCTTCCTCCATGTACCAGATGCTTGATTGTGTTCCTCAACGTGCGTGGAGTTACCCCTCCATCCTTCTATTTCGTAAATTGTTGCTTCTTCTATCCCTGGTTATAAGTCAAAAACTATTATTCTACCTTCTCGTTCTGCCTAGAATCAGTTTCATTTCTGAATGTGGCAGGGACAAGAATGAACATTCAAGTACTCCTCCAATCTCATCTTGGAATTCATTCAAATTTACTCTCATTTCCATTCATCATATCCATCAAGACACAGCTAAAGATTTACTTTGCCTAAAAAGCATTCTTTATTGATCCCCCTCAAATTATTTTAGCACTTCTTTGCACTAAATATTTGCTCATATTTTAAATATTTTTACATACAAATATTGTATTTCTCCATCCATAAGGTTAAGTCAAGGAAGGAGGCTTTCTTCTCTCATTTTGAAATTTACATTTAGAATCAGAGGGTATTAGACCCACACTTCACCTTAGAGATCATCCAGTGCAATGGCCTCATCGTAATGAGTAAATGGAATCACCTTACAGCCTCCCATTAACATATAACACACTATCCACAGTAAATATGCAACAAGCGTTTGTTGAATAAATGGAGTTCAGCTGCTCATTTAACTGGTCTCATTACCTTTACATGGTTGGCAGCATTTATTAAGTGCCCACTTCTGTGTGAAACAGTGGTAGATGCTGAACAAATGGAATTGAATCACAGTATGAGACAGAACACTGAAGCAGTCAAGTCTGTTGAAGCTGTACACAGGGCAGAAGGGTTGGGTCGGTGTGACTTGCCAGTAATGAGGTGGTGACTAATGACCAAGTTTCTAGCAGGGAGTGCACATGGCAAGGGGTCTGCCAGTCCTCTGCAAATTAGTAAAAACTGATTTAATGGAAAGAGGAAGGTTTTAGAAGTTGAATGGCAGTGCTGAAGCATCCAGGAAGATGGACCAATCATTCATTTTGTTGTTTGCTGTATTAATGACTGGTTGGGCATAGGATCAACCCTCTTGAGAGAATGTATTCTAGATTCTATCTACATTTCTAATTAGTTCTATTCTTTCCTATCGCAAGATTCTTCCAGGACAGTTCTAGTTGTTGAATCTTTAACGTGCTTTCATGGTTGTTAGAGAAACCGTCTTTATTTAAAGTTTTGTGTTTCATGTTGGAAGCATTTAATTTGAATATCTAAGTTAAAAATGCAGTTAATTGGTCTCTGGCTTAAGAGAGAATATGTTTTAAGCCATGCTCGGGAGCTAAGAATGATTGCCCAAATCTATTTAATCGGTTTCTTTCTTCAGAGAGATGAACTTTAAAGTTCAAAAAAGAGAGGAAGGGCAGAATCAAAGTAGGAAGCTACCTCAGACCAAGGGCAATGAGTACATACAGTCAATGAGTCTAAGTTGGAAAACAGATGACTGAGGCGGAATATTTGGAACGCAAAGTAAATGCTATACGCTATAAAAACACACAATTTTTTAGAAGTGTAATACACATTTATGAAAAAATTCAGACAGTATATAGAGCTGTTTAGAGGAAAGCAAAAGTCTCATTTCCCACATTTTGTTTGAAACCCCCCACCCCACCCACCCCCGGATAAAAATATTTGTTATCAGTGCCTATTGATTCCCTCTCGAAAATTCCCAAACATACCTCCACCTCTATTTCACCTACCTACTTACCTCCCTCTCTTTTAATTTACCTACAACCATATGGGGGTGCTTGGGTGGCTCAGCTGGTTAAGCCTCCAACTCCATCGCAGCTCAGGGCATATCTCACGGTTGGTGAGTTCGAGCCCTGCCTCCAGCTCTGCTCAGCACAGAGCCTGCTTGGGATTCTCCTTCTCTCCCTCTCTCTCTACTCCACCCCTGCTTGTGTTCTCTCTCAAAATAAATAAAAACACCTAAAAATTATCTACAGATATCAATTTATATATTTTTATAAGTCTCTGTCTATGGCTATATGGAGTTTTAAGATAAATGAAATTATTATACACCCCATTCTACAACTTCCCCTCTTGTTTTAAAAGTCAACAACATATCTTGATATCTTTTCAAATCAGCAACCATATTCTACCTCCTTTTTTCCCCATTGCAAAATATCCTGTGATATGAGCATACAATTTTTAAACTTAATCACTTCCTTATTGATAGACATTTAGATTACTTTGAGATTTGTTTCATTCACTTCTCCTGGGCATATATCTCTGTGACAGATTCAGAGCATTTTAAAGCCTTCTAAGAGGAGAAGTGAGCAAAGTTTTCAAGAAGGGTACATAGTTAGAGGAGAAATAAGTAAACATGGTTCGAACCAGATGGAATATTGAATGCAATCAGAGTCAGAAACACACTGCATAGTAATACATACATATGAAATTCCTCACTGTGCTCAAATTATTTTTAGTTAAAGCTAAGAAAGTTAGTGAAATTTTCCATATTTAAAAATCCACTTAACACTGATTATATAATCCAAATGATCATTCTGGATATTACCAGTTTTTAAGTTTGAATGAAAGGCATTTATATAGAATAGAAGCAGCTTTTTTTTTTCCCCCTTGGCAACATTTTTCTTTTTTTAAATCAGAGTCAACAGTGAGTCTTTCCAGGAACTGAGCTTTGTACTAAATCATTCTCTACTTAATTGTTTTTCAGAGATTCCCAAACTACCAATGATTCTTTCCCTCAAGTTTTATAATTCCAGCAGAATTTACAACAGGAAAATAATTCTAGGTTGGAAAAGCTAATTTATGATACTTTCAAAATCTATTCAGAATCCACTTCAAATCTGTAAAAAAAAAAAAAAAAAAGAAAAAGAATGAAAGAAAGAAAGAAAGAAAGAAAAGAAAAAGAAAAAGAAAAAGAAAAAAGAAAAAAAAAAAGAAAAGTCTACTCCAAATCCCCAAGCCAGGAAAAAGGTAATAACCTCTCTCACAAGGATGGCATAAAGAAAATGGTCAAATTACAAATGTTTAATAATGAATTTTAACTCTTTTAGTTATATGCAAAATGAAGAGGGTCAAAATGGAAAGCAAGGTTATTTTTTTTTTTTTAAAGATCTTTAAAAGAATCCTTAAACATCTTTAGTCTTGTGGCCCTTGTAATAGGCACGTTGTACTGAGGTTAGAGTCTCTCCGTGGTTATGGGGGTATGTTAACTGTATATTTTTGCCCTGCCCTGATAGAGGAGGGGTTTGAACAGAGAAAAGGAACTGAGAAGATGTGAAAGAGGTCATTTAGACAAGAAATCATTTGCACAAGGCCAGACAAGAGCTTTTCAAGCGCTTGAAAGAAGAGCCAAGGATTGGGAACAGCAATTGCTTTATTATTTAGGATGGCGCATGCATCTAGATTAGTACTTCGCGATTCTTCCATTTGCACCTGGCTGTTACAGTGGGGGTGGACAATGTCATTTCGTTAGCGAGACTGGTGCTCTTGTAAGGCATCAAAGGACTGCAAATATGGTTCTATGAAAGTGGATGAAATATTTAGCAATTTCTGTTACTGTTGGAATGTTAATTTCAGTTGCTGAAGAAAACATTTTTGGCAACTAGTGTCAGAAAATGAACTGTGGGTGGGCACCCAGTTCTTAGAAACCTATTTTGGTCTAGAGTTATAATTCCACTTCAGTAGACTCCGGAGCACGGATGGAACGTGAATTGAAGAAAACCAAAAGGAGAAAGGGCAAGGGAATGGAGAGAATTGAAAGAAAGTGACCCCATACATCTCTAATCTACTGATCGACCAACAGAAATGTCAGTAGTTCTTTGTGGGTAAAGATTGCTAGCATGTTAGCAAATAGATATTCTCTACATCTGCATACACAAATCAATTTCATTGAATTAAAAAAAATTCATTTGTTAACTATTCTTCTCAAGTGTAGTGCCAAATCACTAGTGTAATCTTTCATTTTTAAAGCAGTTTTCCTTCTCATTTTGGTAAAGCCATATACTTTTAAGTTTAGGTTGTTTCAAACAAGGAAAGTGACAGAAATCGTATGGCATGGAGGTTGAATTCCTGCATATCTTGTCATGTCTCCTATCAGTACTAGAGCTAAATATGCCACGCAGCTTGTGCCCAAACATCCAGTATGTGACCACTTAGATGTGAATTTAGATGGTTAATTTATTGCAAATCTTTAAGCCATTTGTATTAATAAATACGACATGTATGTTGGAGTCATATTAAAGCAGATTTTAAGTAAAAGAATGAAAATCGTTAGAAATTACAGACAGTCTTTCAAGTGCTGAAGAAAGGGGAAATAAAGCTTTAAAAATGTAATATAAACATATTTCCTGAGTTTTTGCTATTTTAAATGTGAATAAAGGAAGAAAATAGCAACATGTAAGGTAAAGATGGAATAAAATGTTTACATACAGGATCAATACTCACATGAACTATTTTTTTTTCCTTTTCTATTTATCAACACCATCATTTTCAAGAAGCATAACCAAGACCTGGTATTTTACAACTGTTGAGAAAGCATTTTTTTTTAATTACTTGAACAATAGGAGTTTTTAAAATGATTACATTAGTTGAAGAGAGTAGGAAAGCAATGTATTGACTTCACAATTTCCTTTTTCAAACTTTCCTATGCTATATTTATTTTATTCATGTACATTTTAGAATTAACTTTCATTTTGAGCAAAGAATGGTATGTCCTTCAGCTGACTGTTACACATGCTATTGTTACGCATGACTATACTTGGTGCTTTCCATATGTAATCATAATTTAAAATTAGATTTAATGCCTTAAACTTGGGTCAAAGTGTTGATAGAGAAACACCAAGTAATTTGATTTTAAGCTGTGCCTTTTTGTTTGTTTATTTGTTTGTTTTTACTTTCCGGCCTATCTCATAATAAGTTTGTTGTTCTCAGACACTTCTGGTAACACAGCTGAAGTACCTGATACCATTTCTAACCACATGTTGATCCTTTAAGAAATTAAACTAGGGTGTGTACCCAAAATATGCATAATTCTTACCCCCATTTTCTAAGTAGATAGGAAGCAGTCAGTGAGTAACATTTGTTGGGTTCCCACTGGGTGCTGTGCTCAGTGGAGGAGATTATATGTAGAAGTGTTGAAAAACTCTGGGCAATGTATCTATCTGGTCTAGAAAAGTAAAGGAAAGAGTCCTTTTGACGTCAGTAAGAATTCAGATGAGATGGGAGAGAGGTGAGAAGCTGACCCAGAATCAATAGCTAATTACGATATGTCAGTGGGTAATCCCAACACTCGGTGATAATAAGGCTGAATAGTAAAAAATAAAAGTAAAAAAGAAAACTAAAATTTGCTGTCCGTATCTGGAAATCCAAGTCAAGGAAGAAAAAAAAGACATAGCAACTCTGTTATTTCATGCAAATTTTTGCTGAGGATTTTGTCGGTTTACTTATCTATCTCTTTTACTTTGATTCAAAATCAGAACTTAAAGAAAATATTAACTTTCCCTTAACCTGATAACTGTTTTGTGGTCTAACTCAATATGTTAACGATATAATCATAAAGACAATATTCTAAACATCAGTGCCCAGAGAAGAACACAACTATAAAGCTGTGTCATCACCATACCAAATGTAGGTATTTGTTTGAGTCATCATGTTGGCTTGATTAAAAAAAAAAAAAAAGGATTTTTATTTTCTTTTCGGGCATTATTAAAATGTAAATTTCCACTGTATGTATTTGATTCAGTTTCTTTTATTCAGTCAAAAACCAATAAATAAAAATTAAGCAATGCAGTATGTCTTGATTTAAAAACTATTTATACTATAAACAGATTTAAAAAGCTGTTTATACTCTAACCAACGGAAATAACACTCCAAAAATATTCTAAATATCCTTTATAATCGGCTTATTGGCTTCTTTAAATAAATCCCATCACTGCAACTGTTAGCAAATGTCAGATCCATTATCTTCCATACTTTCTATGGCCATTTCTAAGTTTTTCACTACATTAACATTTCAGATGTTGTTAGTAGTAGGTGATTGAAACAACAACACAGCAAATGAGGTCTATGGTAGTGGTATCAATTCCAAAATTGCTGTCGTACATTTTCAGATTAATATATGAACCAATTACCTTTTTATTTTTTTAATTTTTTTTAACGTTTATTTATTTTTGAGACAGATAGCGACAAAGCATGAACAGGCGAGGGTCAAAGAGAGGGAGACACAGAATCTGAAACAGGCTCCAGGCTCTGAGCTGTCAGCACAGAGCCTGACGCGGGCTCGAACTCACGGACCGTGAGATCATGACCTGAGCCGAAGTCGGACGCTTAACCGACTGAGCCACCCAGGCACCCCATCCAATTACCCTTTTAAAAGAGTTGTATCTTCATGGTCATGATGTCTACCTAAGTCAGAGACATGACTTTCTTTCTCTGAGGTAGTAAGTACTCATCACAGGCAATGCAATTGCCAAAACTCCTGGAAATGCTATTGAGGCACAAAAAAATACACATAATTTCAAGTTCTAGTGTGTTTGTTTTATAGGTTTGCCTTTATTTGCTGAAAACATAATACACAAATACTTCAAATCTTGGAGGAATCAGGCTCCAGATTCTGTTTTTATTGACTTCTTATTCTTGAATGTGTACCATGGTATCTGTGAAAGGAACAAAACTTAATTTAAATGTATCTTTCCTAATTTAATATCTGACTTGAAGCTTCCCAGGCCCATGTTACACTGTTCATCTCATTTCTCTTCCTCTCTCTGTCTCTGGCCTTACTTTTCTCTTTTTATGAATATGTATTGAAAGGAGATTTACTTTTCTCTGTTTGGAGATGAGCAAGAATTAAAATGAAAAGTTACAATGAAATTCTGCTTTATTTATTTACCAGCTTTATCAAGGAGTGAGAGAAGCCCCTAAAGTCGATCAACACATTTTTTTCTTTTAAATATGATGAACAAAGCCATTTTGATTTTTTATTTTCCTTCAAAAGACAGGTGACATTTCCTGCAACATTGACTTTTGTTCATAATCCCCTTTTGGCAAGCCAAAGAGAATTACAATTGGAAAGATTTTCACAGTCAGACGCTCCACTAGAATGAAATGCTGTAGAGCGCTTCACTTCAGCCAAACCAGCAAAATCTTTCCATTGCCAATTTTTCTTTTATATTTTGAAGTTGGCCTCTCAGCACAGATTTGATTCACACCATTTAAAAATAAATCTGGCGTCCGCAAAGCAGAAAATTTAGGCTGTGTTGTCAAAGTATCAGTATTTCATTCTTAGGCCTGGGGACAACTGAGGCTTCTATAGGGAACCACAATTCCTAATCTATACTAAAAGTAAAGACTAATTTTATTAATGCTGTACATATGATTTTTATATTTACTAAAGAATAAAAGTACCACATCGACACATGGCACATTAAACATTTTTAGGAATGATTTAATTCCATGAAAAATACATATTTGTATTAAGATGTGATAGCCTGTTGCAACAATTGGTTTTGAGATATATGCCTTAAATAAGAATTTGAATTCAGTATCACTGTGCCATTCTGTTCTCACTTTCTCATAATGATCTCATCATTGCCTGCTTACAAATCAACTAAACGATCAATGACATTCGCCTGGCATACATAGGGTAGCTTGCCTCTAAAGAGGTTCTGTGACGACTGTGCCCATGATCTGTGCACACACGTGCTGCCCTGCCCATCCAGTGGTGGAACTTGTCTCCCTACCTGAATTCTGTGATGCTTTGACCAAGAGGATGCCGAGGAAGTGATGCCCTGGGACATTTGAGCCCAGACTTGAGAGTGTGGTAACTTCTACTTCCTCTATCCTAAAGTCTTGAGCCACTGTGTATGAAATTCTGGCAATCCTGCTTGTATGTACGAGTGTGTGTGTGTGTGGGGGGGGTACTGTGTGGAGAGGACCTGGAAGATAAGACACCACGCACGCACACGCACACACACACACACACACACACACTAAAAGCAAGACAACAAGTACACTCAGGAGCCTAAGGAGACACAACTAAATATAACATGGTGTCCTTGACGAGATCCTGGAACAGGAAAAGACATTAGCTACAAAGTAAAGAAATTAGAAAAAAAAATCTGGACTTTAGTCAATAATTACACATCATTATTGGTTCATTAGTTGTAACAAATGTACCATACTAATATAAGATATCAGTAATGGGGAAAGCTAGGTGTGGAATTTTTCTCAAGTTTTCTGTAAACATAAAACTGCTCTAAAAAAATAAATTCTATGGGGGGAAAAAACGCATGCAGCTGCTGAGAGGAGCATTAGAGCTGGACACGGAGCTTCAACTGTCTGCCTGGGGGCATGAGAAGCTTCAGGTAAGGCACCAGGGGCACCCACCGAGCCCTGGCCAATCCTTAGCACCAACAGCTAAGAAAGCAGCCGCGTAAGCTGTATCTTTTCGGGTTGTTTGTTATGCTGCAGCAGGTAACGGAGCCAATATGCCGCTTTAGTTTGGTTACATCAAGGATATATGCCTACTTTGTTATATTTACCTTAAAAAAAAAAAAAACAAATCACTGAGAATTTCATTCCATTGGAAGGACTAGAGGTGTCTGGAGAAGAGGTTGCTTTCTGGGAAAGATGATAGCTCAGTTTGAAATATGAACACACAGGTTCTGGAGTCAGAAACCTGGGTTTAAATGTTCAATTTACCTCCAACGAACAGTTAGGTAATACATGTTACTTCTCCCTATTAACTTGGGGATTTCCCCCCTCTGTTCAGGGTGTTACCACGCTTGTATCATATAGTTAAAGTGATAATTAAAAGAGATAATGCGTTTAGGGTCTTAACACAATTCCGGGCACAAAGAACACATGCATTAAATGTTAACCCATTCGTGGATCCACTAAACAGGCCACACTGTCAAGTGGAACCTCTTCACCCTGTCTGTGAGGCTGCATGAGCGCCCTTCTTCCGTATAGCTCAGTCACCTGCAGATCTAGCTCCAGTCCTTTTAAACCAGGAGCACCCGGGTGGCTCAATCAGTTGAGCATCCAACTCTTGGTTTCACCTCAGGTCATGATCCCAGAGTCGTCAGATGGAGCCCTGCGTCAGGTTCCACGCTGAGCGTAGAGCTTGCTTAAGATTCTCTCTCTCTCTCTCTCTCTCTCTCTCTCTCTCCCCCCCCCACCCCCGCCCCTCTCTCACATGCTCTGTCTCTTTCTCTCTAAATTAAAACAAAAACATGTCTGAGCAAAAATTAAACTCCTAGTTTTTGAGTAGTGTATGTCAAATATTATATATATGTGTGTGTGTGTGTGTGTGTGTGTGTGTGTGTGTGTATCTCCTATCTTACTTAATTTTCATGACATCTAAGACGGATATTATCACTTTCTTATATTCACCAAGAAACATCATGCTTTAAAACTCTTTAAGCTACCTGCCAGAGTTCAAACAGGTAGTGAGTGCTAGAGGTGGGATCTAAGCCCATGCTGTCTGATTTCACGCTACGCTCTCGAACAAACTATTCTTTATTTCTTCTATCTGTATGATTTAGTGTTTCTTTGTCCTTATTAATTAAATACTGCTCTAAAATGTACTATTTTACCTTGAGCCTGGAAATACTGGGTTTGTATTGTGTTATGAGAAAGGAACTATGTCATGTCTTTAGGTTACTAGGTTAGCACTTCATAAGCTGTTAAAATTATTTCACTTCCATGAAACAAGCTAAATATTAACCAGTCTGATCTAGGTCAGATTTTTGTAGTTTCTTTTCTGTGAAACCCTGTCATAAAAGAAGATATATATCATATATATATATGTATATGTATATATATATATAGTTTAAATTGAACAGGCCTAGAAATGGAATACTCAACTAGTGAAAGGAAATTCTTTCATACTGAAAGAAAGAAAAATTCAGTACAGCTAGATAAAGGTCAAGAAAAAATCTCCCACAACTCTGCAGTGACTGAGTTGAAGAATAGAATTAGGTTGTGATCAAGGGCAACAAATGATAATGGTAGAGATATGAAAGGGAAAAATAAACAAGATAGGAGAAATACAATATGGTCCTGCTAATATTGACAATGTTCCCAAGAATTCAGCCACAGGGAGGAGAACCAAAGTCACATAACCTCTGATCATAATCTCTTAAGGGTAAATAAAGAAGGAACAGGAGGATTTCTATACAAACATTCCACAAAATAACACTTTTTTAAAAGCCTTAACGTGGATTATCTGTAAAATGACCAAGATGCCCAAGTCCATCAGTTTAGAAGCTATATTTCTTGAGGATGGGAACGAGTTTGCCTCCTGATAAAAACAGCATTCCCATGTCATCCTCAGGGCTCTGTCACTGCCGTGGTAGTAAGTGCGGAGGAGGCAAAAGGAGATCAGGATAACAGAAAACAGCTCCTTATGAAGGAGGGCAACACCTGTTTTACAATTGTTTTTAATGTCCAAGCAGAGGAATAGTTACATTACTTCCTTACTGAATTAAATATACTGAATTGACTCTCTCTTCTGTGATATTCTATAGCAAGATGCACATTCTGCCTTATGTGACTGCTGTTGATGTACTTGTTTTATTTACTTGTTCTTATTTACTTTTATAAATCTTATAAGATTATATATACATGAATTTTGAGGTCTGTAGTAGGTAGAATAATGCCTCTCCCAAACATGTCCATACCCTGATTCCTGGAATCTGTGAATCAGTTATATCACAGGGCAAACGGTTCTGTGTAGATGTGATGAAGGATATGGTCCTTCAGATGGGGAGGTTGAGTTGTATTGTCCAGCTGGATCCAATCTAATCACAGGTGTCCTTAAAAACAAAAAAGTGAGAACCTTGCCTGGTGGGTCAGAGGGATACGAGAGAGTTTCTGCTGAAAGCTGCTGGTTTTCAAGATGGAGGAAGGGGCTGGGAGGTGAGGAATGTGGTGGCTTCTAGAAGTTGAGAATGGCCCTCAGTTTATAGAGAGCAAGAAAGGGGAACCTCAGTCCTACAACTGCAGGGAACTGAGTTCTGCCAACAACCTGAATGAGCTAAAAAACAGACTCCAAAAAGGAACTTAGCCATGTAAATCTTGATTTTCACCCTGTGGGATGATCAACGGACTTTCCACCTATAGAACCAGAAGGTAATAAATTTGAGTTGTTTTAAGATGCAAAATTTGTGGCAGTTTGCTACAGCAGTAATAGAAGACTTATGTACAGCTATTATACTTTATCTTTTTACAGAGCATAGCCTTAATTACATATAACATATATAATGATATTTAATTATTAGTTATTGCTAAAATTTATTTATTGTTTATTTTCTTGTCCTAAAAATAAAGACAAAGGGGCATAGCATTATTACTCCCATTTTACAGATAAGAAAATGAGACTGAGAAAACAGAAGGAAATTCTTAGGCATTTCTATTTCTTTTCTGGATTTTCAAAAGATTCTGTCCTGAAATTACTTGAGGTTCCCATCAGGGAGAAAAAAATAACCCAATTTGTTAATATATAAATAGTACTTTTGTTCTTGTTTAGAAATAAGTGGCATTGCTCTGATACTTAAGTATATTTTGCCCTTAAAAATGTTTCCATTACCTCTTTGCTTTTAGCTGAGTCCTACATGTGTTGATCATGATTACTTTTGCAAAGTATCTGAGTGTCACAAACTATAGAGAACAGACTGAGAGTTGATGGAGGGAGATGGGAGGAGGAGGGGCTAAACGGGTGATGGGCATTAAGGAGGGCACTTGTTGTGATGAGCATTCTGTGTTACCTGCAAGTGATGAATCCCTAAATTCTACACCTGAAACCGATTTCACCATGTATGTTACTAGAATTTAAATAAAAACACCTGATACCTTATTTCTACTTCCAAGTTAAGGTAATAATAATAAATAGGATGAAGAGAAGGCTATATGTGTGTATGTATATACATATATATGAAATATGTACTTGAATAATATGTAACTAAAGAATATCTAAAAAATACATCTCAAAAACATATATCAGGACTATATATATATTTTTTCAGATATCTATATATAGATATATTTTAGATAATTATATATATCATCTGATTATATATGTATAATATATAATATAATATATATATATAATATAGTTAATATATATATATTATATATATATATATAATATATAATATATATATATAATATATATATATATATAGTTGGTCCCAGAGGTTTTATTTGAGAAAACTGAGTTTAATGTTTTCACTACCTTAGAATCCAGGATCTCTACTGATAAATAATTGAATCATTGCATTTACTCATTTTTTTCATTAATTCATGTTATTAATTCTTTTGAAGATTTCTTTTTGAAAAATATGTTTTTTTGCAATGTTAGTATGCTGCTCTAGCAAGAATAGTCACATGGGAACCAAAGTATACTTATGAAACCTACATTCAACTCAACTTTACCTCTCAGTGATGTAGCTTGATTTGAGAAAATAATCATACCGTCTTCAAACTATGTAAGTCTAGACTCCAAGATACATAAATCTGAATTCCAAGATTCCAGGAATTACTTTATTTCTAAATAAGATTTTTAAACAGATGCTTTGTACATCTTCGTCTATAAAAAACTAAAATTATTTTAAAATGAAAACATGGTATGTGAAGGACCCTGTATTTTAATAGGTATGAAAATATTCAAGAATTTTTGATGAAATAAATGCAACTACAGTGATGTTTAATAACCAATATTTAAAGTAGAGGAAAATGTTTACCCAGCATTTCCACACATAAAAAATTTTAAAAGACACAGCTTCCGCACACTTGTCATATAGTAAAAAAGAGTGTTCATCTTTAATTTTTTCACTTATTCCAATCATCACATATCGACCACTAAAATTTGTTAATAGGATGCGCTGTACAAAGAGAAGAAAATCTTGTCTTCAGGAAGCATTTTGTTGATGAGACAAGTTTTAATAGAACCTTCCTAGGGCTTTGCAAAGTTCTATTATTCTACATCCAACTCACACAAATCTTCCCCCTTGAATTGGTTTTCTAGGGCTGCCCCAACAAGTCACCACAAACTTGATTTATAGATGTATTACTCCAGTCTCTGCCTCTGTCATCATTACCCCCCCCTTTCTGTGTCTCTGTCTTCTTTTAAAGACACCTATCATTGGATTTTTGGGTTCACCCTAAATCCGGAATGATCTCAATAGCAACTTTATTACATCTAAAAGACATTTTTGCTAAATGATGTCATCTAAACAGGTTCTGGGCATTAGGACTTGGACATACCTTTCCAGAAGCCATTATTTAGCCTACCGTACTCCTCTTTAAGATCGTGTGGCTCTTTGTTCTATAGTACACCCAGTCATTGGCTGTCCGTGTTATTCTGTGTCTGCTTTAAGGAAGTAGTAGAACGTAGTGCTTGCTTAACAGCATGGACTCCAAGTCAAACTGCCCTGAAATCCTGGTCAGTTCCTGGCTCTGTATTTTACTAGTAATGTAATATTAGTTGTGCTGCTTAACTCTGTCTTGGTTTCCTTCTGTGTAAGATGTGCATAATAATTATACTTGACCCATAGAAGTTTTGTGTTACGGTGTGTTAACACACACCACACTGTTGGTAATTACCATTAAGGAGGTTTTCTTTAACAGATCTTATTTTAAAGTGTGGTCTTGGGGCACCTGGGTGGCTCAGTTGGTTGAGTGTCCCACTTCAGCTCAGGTTGCGATCTCGCGGTCCGTGAGTTCGAGCCCCGCGTTGGGCTCTGGGCTGATGGCTCAGAGCCTGGAGCCTGCTTCCATTCTGTGTCTCCCTCTCTCTCTGACCCTCCCCCATTCATGCTCTGTCTCTCTCTGCCTCAAAAATAAATTAAAAATAAATTTTTTTTTAATAAAAAATAAAATAAAGTGTGGTCTTAGTCACAAGAGCAGTCCATGGAATTGTTAGTTCTGCAGATCTGCGTTTTGGATGGCAGAGAAAAAATCCAGGGTCTTAGCTCAATAATGTGACAAAATGGCAGGAATCCATTTAAGTATAGGGCAGATTCGGGGAAAGGAACCTTTTAATCCTTTTAACGTCAGCCCTGCCCCTAGATAGAACCTTCTGGCTTTTGGGAGCTACAGGGCAGCAGGAGCCAAGTCAAGGAAGAGAATGGGGAGAAAAAGTCATTTCTAGTTACATACGTTGAGTTTGAAGTAACAGTAGACAGGCTACGCTAGAAATTAGAAAGTAGAATGAAAGATTGAGAGTGGAAATTTGTTTTTCACAGAGAAGTAAATGAGAAGAACAAGCAATAACCCCAGTAACCCCAGAGAGAAACAAAACCTTAGAAAACATCCAAGAGAGATAAACAGACGAGGAAGCATTCCCACTAAGATAAGAACAGGTATTTGGAGATATAGGTAAGAAGACAGAATATGTGATCTTCAAGAGAAGGAGGGGAAAGAATTTCATGACACAGATCAGAAACCACATCAAATGGAACCACTATATGCCAAGGGTGTAGAAAAGACAATGGCTTTTTCTCAGTTTGCAATTAGAAAGCCATTATTGAATTTTAGATGAGCAGTATTTGTAGAGATTTGGGAAATCCACTGAGATTGCAAAAGGTTACACACTGTATGTGCTGAGGAATTGGAGCCAGTAATTATTCCAGAAGCTTAGCAATAAAAGAAATGCATAAAAAAATGGTTGGTGGCAGGATTTGTTTTCAAGGCAAGGTTTTGGAGCCTATCTGAAGATCGAGAAGACGAAGCTAACAGTGTAATAATTGAAAGATAATTTTCGCAAAGGCTTAGAGGATGCAGGAGAGGAGGGGCTGCAGGAGAGGATTGGAGACCTTGGGACTGAAAAGGACTTGGGTGAGCCACACACAACAAACATTTCTATGGCCCAGAGAAAGTGTATTCCCATTTTTCTTTGCTTCAGCAAATATGTATTGAACACCTACTATCAGGCAAGCACTAAACAATAGACTCAGAGTAATAAAATGGACCAAAAACTCCTTCCTAGACCTCCCATTCTAGTTGTTAGGTGAGCTGGGATCGATTTTGTAGAAAAACCAAATGGCATCAAATAACACTTAATTGATAGATGCATTACTCCAGTCTCTGCCTCTGTCATCATTACCCCCCTTAAATGAATGACATTTAATAGCACTGCTTTATACACTGAAGAGAGTTGAAGGTAGTGTCACCTAGGGTTCAACGGTTGCTTACAGTAGAAGCTGAAAAGATCTTGCCTGGTTAATCTAGACTGCTAGCTGGAGCAGGGTTTCTCTACCCCAGCACTGACATTTGTGGTTGGATGATTCTTTTGTGAGGGGCTGTCCTGTGTATTATAGGATGTTTACCACCCTCACTGATCTCTACCACTAGATGCCAATTGCATTCTCCTCCACCAAGTTGTGACAACGAAAGTTGTCTTTTTGTGTCACCAAATGTTCCCTAGAGAACCAAATCACCCTAGGAGAGAAGTAATGAGCTAGAGAAATATGAGTATGGCTGACAGAGGCCCGGTATGGAGGGAAGAAGAAGCTAACTGGAATGATGTGAGGATAGAGAGGAGTCCAGGCAGAAGAGGCCATGATGAGTGCGAACAGCAGATTCTATAGGAGTGAGGGGGTAGGAGAGATGAAATGATAGGGGTGTGTGGTTCATTTTACGTGTCAGTTTGGGCTAAGGGATGCTCAGGCAGCCGGTAAAAATATTATCTGGGTGTGTGTGGGAGGGTATTTCCAGAAGACATTTGAAGCATTTGAATCAGTAGATTGAGTAAAAAAGGTGGTCCTCACCAATGTGGGTGGGCCTTGTCGAATCTCTTGAAGACCTGAATAGAACAGGAGGTTAGAGAAAGGAGAATTTTGTTCTCTGTCTGAGATGGCACATCCACCTTCTCCTTGGATAATGGGCTCTGCTTCTCGAGCCCTTGGACTGGGACTAAATTAAATCATTGGCCTTTCTGGTCCTCCAGCCGGTAGATGGCAGATCATAATTGTATGGGCCAATTCCTATAATCAACCTCTCCCTCTCCCCCATCCATCCATCCATGCAATCTGTCTGCCCATCCTATTGGCTCTGTTTCTCTAATACAGAGTGCTGTCAATAGCACTAAATAGAATGTGGTATTTAGAAGATCTGGGTTTGAGTTTTGATTCCCCATGTGTGACCTTGAGTAAAACATTTACCTGCTGAGTCTTAACCCCCTCCTCTGTAAAATGAGGGTAATATTACTGGTTATGTAGTTTTGTTGTAGAGTCAAATACTGCCTATGAAATTACTTTATACAATGGAAACTACAAAAATAGCACTTTCGTTAAGTTTGCAAATATGAGAAAAAAATAGTTAAAGGTAAAACAGAGTTTTAGCTACTTCATACGAATGCCTTGGAACATAAGCAACGTTTCCAAGAAGAGCAGTTTATAAAATAAACCTCAACTTTTTTGGGTTTGTTTCTAAAAACTTTCTAATGCTTTCAATACTGTCTGCGTAATCATGATGGAAGACAGATTTTGAAAAAAAATCAGACTAGAGAGTTTGGATAGTAGCCTAAAATTATGTGTTCTTTTTGTGTCCTGTGAATTTCGAAATAGGACATTTCTGGTTTATTTTGATGTGTTTAAATGTGTGTAATGTACAGCTATATTTGGGCCTGAAAATCCTGTGTTCCTACCGCCCCTGTGGGCTACATGGTCTAAAAATATAACACTTTTTCACAAAGGTTCTAATGCCTCGGTCCTGCTTGACTTTTATAGTCAGCCTATAAATTCCAGATAATGTACGTTTATGATGGAAATGCTGACAGGCTCCTAGGTCTACACATTCTAACTTGCTGGCCCTGACTTGTGGCCCCTCATGATGCCGCTGTTAAACGTTAGTCGGAATGATCTTTCAAAAAGAAGGACTCTGAAAAGGTGAGTTTGGGTGAATTCACACCGTCAAAAACAAGATGTTTTGACATTTAAATTATTTAATGCAGTACTCTCTTGGTCCTAATCTGCATGGATGTCAGACTGTTTCCACTTTTAAATAAGTCACCTTATCCAGATGGGTGTGAGGAAATGCTTAGGAAAATCCTTTTTGAAAACATGTATAAATTATTACAACGATTCCTTTGGACTAAGTCAGCCTTGAACACCTACGTATCCCTTTCCCTGTGGTCCGCTGGAGTCACGATTGTCATCTTGCTCTCCTGATGTTTGCATTTCATGGGGAGAGAAAAAGCTTCATTCTGACGTACACTTGGCATTATGGTCTATACTTTATGCGCAATTGCCCTGAACAGACTGCCAGGTGTTAACAAAACCATCAGAATGGCAAGACCAAGATAAATAATTTCATTCATGTGTTAGAAAAACACTTGGCTTTCTTTTCTAAGGTTTTTTTTTAAATATGAAAACTGATTATAAGAACACACCGAAATTTCACAAATTCAACCAATTCTCAGTTTCACCCAATTTTCCGTTAATGTAAGAATTTATTTGCTCTTTGAACTTCAGAGTTGGCACCAACTCTATCAACTTTTAATCTTTTGAAGCTTTGCATGCATGGCAGAAATGAGCGCTAGAAGATAAGTCAATATAGAATGACTTCTAATATAATTTCCAAAACCACTTAAACATTTTTTTTTAATCTTAACGTTTATTTTAGTTTTTGAGAGAGAGAGAGAGAGAGAGAGAGAGAGAGAGCATGAGTAGGGGAGGGGCAGAGAGAGAGGGAGTCACAGATTCCAAAGCAGCCTCCAGGCCCTCAGGTGTCAGCACAGAGCCTGACCTGGGGCTCAAACTCGCAAACCATCAGATCATGACCTGAGCCAAAGTAGGATGCTTAACCGATTGAGCCACCCAGGCGCTCCTGAGATTTTTTTTATATAAAATGTAAAAGATATAATTTCTATATATCCATAAATGATGTTATAATCACTTTTCTAGTTTGTCTTTTTTGCCTATAAAGTTGTAATGCACTTTTTGCCTTTGACTGAAAAGGTGCACATTAAAATAAACCAGAAATACTGAGATCACTTTTTCAGTTGAATTCACATTCCTGCCTTTTGAACCTGGTCACACAGAAGGAGAAAGATATTAAATATCCCTGGCAAAATATTTTTACTTTTCTGAAGTCCCCTCTCCCATGTACTAAATCTTCTCTTATCAAATAAAATTTGCTAGAACATCAATATAGAGGTTCCCTTTCAATTATTTTTTGAAGTCTTTATGTTAGATTTTGGCATTCTAAACACAAAAGCCCTTTTATAGACTCTGTTCCTTTTTAAAACCTGCTATATTCTTCTGAACATTGTGTATATCACCCATTGTTTGTTTGCAGACCCTCTAGGCATTTTCTCAGTACCATACAAATTAGATCTCAAGGGACTTATCTATTGAGTACCTCTTTCATTACTGTTTCTTCTATTTATTTCTAAAAACATGTTAATACTGGATAATACCAAGAGATTGAGTGTATTCCAGGATTGCATTGCATGAATACATTTTCGAGAAAAGAGATTCACTGCAATTTTTAAGCCAACTGTATGCAAGCCAGGATTGGGGATGCAGTGAAGTAGGGAAAGAATGTATCATGACTTTGATTTTTATGGAAATTCTCTATATTTTTATGTTGTGCTTTGTTTGTTTGTTGGAGTGCCTAGTCCTGCAGTTGCCAGGCTTACTTAAGAAGGATCTGCTCTATTTTAAGCTGCTGTTTCTGTTAGTGAGTTCCCGGACCACTGTGTGCATGTGTGCAAGCGTGTGTGTACGTGTGTGTGTTTATGCGTTCCTGTGCATACACACATGGAAAGAGAAAAAGCCAGAGAAAGTGACCTCAGAGGTCAGGAACCAGAACTTCCCTCTATTTTCTACAACCTTTTCTATAACTTTTGTTGTCACTTTGGCCCAATCAGTGCCATCCTTCTTTACAAGAGTCCTGTTTTTATCACCAAAACTTCCAACATTCTAAGATGCTGGTGCTTATGATCTGCAACGTACACATTTAACATTATTTATCTCCGTCACCTAAATGTCAACATTATGAATTGAACAATTCAACATTATGAAGTCTTTCACCATCACGAATATTAACGAACCAAAGTATGGTGGAACATTGCTTTGTACGTTGCAACATTTTTGTGCATGACATTGCTTCTAAAAGTTTGACAATCGTGTAGTTCTTCAACAGTTCTGACCCAACTCCTTCTCGTCAAGGTTTCTTTTGATTAAAACTGACTTTTCTACTTGTGTACCTGTCCCACTATCCTATTATGGGATTTATTCTCTTCTTACCCATATTCTCTCTCTCCTAATTGATTCTATATTTTTTGCATTATTTACAGCATGCATATTTAATCCCCATTTATACTCTTCTATTGTTCAGTTTATCATCTACATTTATTTTAGTGGGAAGTGACAAATTTAACTTCAAATAACATTTAAAAAGTGACTTCACTGGTTCCTGCAGCTAACATATCCCACTGTGGAAGTGTCTTCAGATGGGGATTTATGCTGTGGCTCTCACTATAGGGGGTGTGTGCATGAGGTGGGGGCAGCGCAGGTAGGGAGTTCTGTCTCCCCCTCAGGGAGGAATAGTTTACCACTTACGTTGCTTAGAATCATGGCCATATAATAACAAAAAAGCTCAACTTGGTTTATTTTCTTCACTTTTAAGGATTCCTGCTTTCTTAATGCAGTTTTCTTTTATTAATTATGTAAATATTTACGTGGATTTAAAGTAAAGTTTAAAATCAGGTACGTTCATGGAAGTGTAGCTTCGTCCTTGTCCTGAATACCCTATTCCTTCTGTCTCCCTTTAGGTAACCATTGCTTTTTAAAACACAAGTGGGTATATATATTTAACACACACACCCCTATATATAATAGATATATATTATAGATTCTTTCATCTTTCCTACAACAAAGGGAGCATACTATAAGCACTGTTCTGCATCTTGTTTTTGTTTACATTGTTTTCTGGTGATTTTACAATATCAGTTAATAGAGAGCCTCCTCATTCCTTTTGTACAACTGCATTATATTATACTTGATTATGCAATGGTGACTTACATAGCTAGGTCATTTTCTTTTAATTAAATAAAATTTAATTGAAATTTGATTACTTATTTAAGGAGACTTAATTCTAAATATTATAGAAGTATATTCCTTGAGCCCCACAACTCCCTCTCTGCGAGTTCATATTTGGAGAATGTATTTATTCAACTGTATTCAGTATTAAAATTTTTTTAAAGCACCTCCCACTTAGGGAGTTTCCAATATAAACCCCAGAATATAAAATAATTTGGGAAAGTTTTCCCTTTCTCCTACCAGCAAAGATTTTCCCTAGTAATTAGTGTTGCCATGTCTCTCCAAAAGAAATTACACTGACTTTCTCTTCGAAATCAAAAACTCTACTGAAGGATATAGTTATTTGACAACTTGTGATTTTGTTGAAGAACCCTGATGAATTAATGCCTGATGTCATGGTTCCTCCTTCTGTAAAATTATGTGTGATTCCCTGAACATGTTGTTAGCCTCTGCCTAGGACAGTCCTCTCCCACTGGTTAATTCACTTTAACACTAAACTCCTGCTCTCTCCTCTGCATAACCTACTCTGATGTACCCCTCACAGACCAAAATTAGGGGCTTCTCTTTTACACTTGGCAAACATTGTGTGCATAGGTCAGTCTCAGCACTTACAGGGAGTCAATCATTTGTCTGCTCCTCTCCTATCTAATTGGAGTGCCTCTGGGACGGGACTGTGTCATTCCCTTCAATACTTTGAACAACTTTACACAGTACCTGGAAAGCTAGGTATATTGAAAATTGTATGTATGGATTATTAATTGTGTCACATTAATTTTTGTGCTCTGATATGCCTAAAAATTGCATAAACAGAGATGGGAGATCGGGAATCTTTTTCGAACTGCAAGGTTTAAACACTAAAAGGGGCATTAGCATCAATTTGGTTTCACTTAGCACTGGTACCTCTATTTTTACTTAATGTTAAATATATATATGTGTGTGTGTGTGTGTGTGTGTGTGTGTGTATAAAGCTTACCAGAATTTTTCAGTTATAGAAAATGGATATGGAACAGACCCTATGGGTTTGGAAATACAACAGTAATAGCACATTACCCAGAGATAATAAGATTTTGTTTATCTCTTTTTCATAGGCTGCAGTTAAAGTATTCTTGGTCATTCTGCCATGGATTCTGAGGCATTATCTCTCCTTGAGTTGAATAGAAGAACTTTCCCTCTGATTACAGGAACAAAATTTTTTCTAAAAAAAAAAAAAAACCAACAAAAATAACAGTTAAGCATTTGTAGAAGGGTGGCTATGCTCTCAGATATTTAGAAAAAACATTGAGAAAGTAAATACAAATTATTCTTGGTAGATAGAATTCTTCTGTATTTTGAACATTTTAAATGGGATTTTCTTTGATCATTTCAACAAGATTTTATTCCTTTCCCCCCGCCTAAGTATTATATTACCCCCTCTGAAATACCCTCATGAAGTTTATAAAATTCTTGCATTAGTTACTTGAACTTCAGAAAATAACATCTGGTCTGTAAACTATGAATAGTACGAACATATTGTCAAGAGCAGAATGCAGACTTCTATTTTAAAATTGGATTGAATATGAATATACTATATAAGAAAGTATAATACTCCACATAATAACTTCATGGTAGAAGTGAGCTATATAGATTTCCTTCTAGAAGGATATAGGTAAAGTCATTGGCCAAAAAATAACAAAAAACATTTTCTCCGCATAGGACCTCTATATCATTTTGGCCTGTACCTAAACAGTCTTCATAAATTCTCTATTAAAAACGATTAATCAAAATAATTCTTTGATCCTGAGAAAAGTCAGCCTGTCAAATCTGTTATTTTCTCAGACTTTGTAGATAGTAAAATAATAATCCTAGCTTTTCACCTTAAATGAAAGGTTAACACCGGCAATACATTTTGTTGTTTGCTTCTTTCTGAGACTGTTTTTAAGTTTTAGAAATAATTTGCTTTCAGTAAACCCAAAAGAGATGCTATGTCATTATAATAACATTACATTTTTATAGTATTAATGTGAAGACAATATTATTCCAATTACTAAATATAATATTTTAATATGCTGCTCTTTGCTGAGAATGGTTCAGATTTTCTTATAATTATAATTATGTTGGATATCTTCTGGCTGCCCCTCCATACCACACTCCACCCAGTTCTACCTGCTTTCTGCCTCTAGGAGTTCCAGTAATACAAATTAAATCAGTGAGTTTGCTTTTTGACTTCTGGTTGACCTTGTCTGATTGGAGGCATCAGAAAGAAATTATGATGGAAGGGAACCGAGGTGTGGCTCTTTGTTCCTCGGGCTTTCTCCCTGCCAGGTGTGTGTAGGCTGACCTTGTATGTCCAAGAAGGACCCCATCTCCTCCCAGGCGTCCCTCTCCTTACAGGAGTCTCTCCAGATTGTGGTAACAATGTCTCCTATTTGCCCCTTCCCACCTAGCCCAGAAACAACTCTCTGTGACTAGCCTCAGCTGTTGCAAGATGCTTCTTGCTTTCCCTAAACCCTGCCTACAGCTCTGTAAATTCTCTATTAAGCTCTTCTCAACATGCCCAACTGGAGTGAGCTGTTTCCAGACAGGACTCAGACTGGTATATCCACTCTTTTTGCATACGGTCCACTGAGATTCTGTCCTTTAATTTCTATGGAGATTTATTAGTGTTCACACATATGGTATCTGAATAGAATATCAATAGAAAAATAATAAATAGAATAAATTAGAATAGCTGAATATTCATGGTACAAGTAACAATGAGAAATAGCCTACAAAATGTTGTAGGTTTTGTAGTCTATAAACTTTATTCAGAAGCAGAGTATCTCATTCAGAGTCACATTTCTCATTTTTAGAACACAATCATAATTAGCTTGTCTCTGTATTTGCCCTACCTAAGACAGTTTATAAACTACAAATTGGAATGCAAGAACTTAAAAGCACAGTAACAGCAAAATTTAGCGACACATGACAGCCAAACAGCAAGAGAGGTGACAGAAAATATAAATAGAAGACACAAGCCTTAAAAAACATAGCTGTCTAAAGCAAAAGGAAAAGCAAACATTTCTAGACACCTTGATAGACACTGGAAGGATCATCGTCCTCTAACTCAAAGGATAAACTCACGTCCATATTGACGACCCCAGGCTACATTACATGGTGCCTAAGAACACAGGCACACAATGCATGTTAGAAAAAAAAAAAAAGCATGATGATTCACTACGCTTTTTCTGTAAGTGGAATTATTTCATTTTCTGGGGAATAAGAAACTTACATCAGAATTTACACACACCTATGCAAACCTCACATAAAAGACTGAACAGCAGGAACTTAATTCTACGCTATTTTCATTCTTTGATTTACAACTTCTGTCTATGTATTCATCTACTTCTATCTTGAATTTTTTTTTTTTTTACCATTTCAGTATATATAAATGTGATCTTTCCAACTGTTGGGTTTCTTAGTTTCTTAACTCGTTCTTCAAGAATAAAGTCCTCCAACCTCAGTCAGCCCTGTGCTAGATCTCACGATTACCGTTATGTGCAAACACCATTATTTCTATTTCATAAATTAATGTTCCACGACCATCACCTCTCATCTTTCCAGCTCCGTCAATCTACAAGAGAGAGTCTAAAGAAGCTAAATTCCATGACCAGTCATTATAATCTCTCCCTAGAATACATGTTCCTCCCTTTCCTTTTTCTCCGTGGTGGACTGAATAATGGCTCCACGAAAGAGCTCCATATCCTGATTCCTGAACCTGTGAACGGTACTTCAACTGACATAAATAAATAAATAGATGTGGGACATGTGATTACACTAAGAATTGAGATAGATTATTCTGGCTTTTCCGTGTGTATTCTAAGTGCAGTCACATGTATCTTGCTAAGAGGGAGTCTGAGAGAAGAGTTGACACACCCGAGAGGAAAAGGCAATGTGACCACATGGCAAACTTTGGAGTCATGCAGCCACAAGAAGCCAAAGAGTGCTGGCAGTCACTAGAACCTGGAAGAGGCGAGAAATGAATTTACCTCTATAAAAAGTGTGGCTCTGTTGACACACTGATTTCAGCCCAGTGATACTGATTTGGGCTTAGAACTGTGGGAGAAGTTCCTGTGTTTTACATCACCATATCGGTAGTAATTTGGTTGGAACTACAACCCAGTTCAATCCAACCGCTGTTTTATTCTACACATTGCCTCCGTCTGAGAATCATTGGGTAAAAGTCGCAACCGCACTGGTGACAGTTTAAATTTAGACACGCTCATATCCTGTCCACAGTCACTGAGTAGGTCCTCGGGGTTTCCACCAATCATATTATACTTGCTCGTCTGTCCCAACATCTAGATGAGTTGCATGCCTTCTGTCTCCCCAGTCTTCAACACTGCCGCCCCATGTGCACTCTCAGCTGAAGATCTTCTTACTTCATTGAGAAAATTCAAACTAGAAGAAAGTGTCTCCAGATTCTTACTGTGACCTTATAATGTAAGGTTGGACAGGGGTTTTTTTGTTTGTTTTTTCCTTTCTTGTAAATGCAAGTGCCTGGCTTAAGCTTTGATTACAAAGGCCTCCATTTAAAATTTTTTTTAATGTTTGTTTATTTCTGAGAGAGTCAGAGTGTGAGCCAAGAAGGGGCAGAGAGAGAGACACACACACAGAATTGCAAGCAGGTTCCAGGCTCTGAGCTGTCAGCACAGAACCCGACGCGGGGCTCCAACCCATGAACCGTGAAGTCATGCCCTGTGCTGAAGTTTGGCGCTTAACTGACTGTGTCCCCCAGGTGCCCCTTTTTTAGAGAGACATCCATTTCAACGACTTCTATCTCAAGTTAACGCATTGCTAGCCATGTAACTAGACAAAGAGCCACATCACCTACTGCACTGAGGCTCCTTTGATTTAGAAATCTTGACTGCTTTCCATAACTGACCATTTGGATTTCTTGTCTTTTCTCTTTCTTGCACTTTACATTTCTATTCTTGGGTTTAAATTCACTAGTAAGGAGATGAGCTTGCAAAACCCTATGCCCCCAGCCTGTGCTGCAAGAAAAGCACAACCCCTTGCCCCATGCATGCACTTTTTTGTGTTTGCACTGTCTCCGTGTACCTGTGGCTTTACTGTGTGGCCCTGGGTGTTGCTGTTTAATTTCCATGTCTTGTAAGTAACAGATTTTTTCCCCAAAGTTTCCTGAGGGCATCCTACGATCATAATAAGAACCAGAAGCCCCAGTCTCATCATGACATTGGTTATTGGTAGGCTGAGATTGGCCCAAAACACACATCACCTCATCTTCTACCCACAAACTTTGTCCTCCTGCCTGAAATCATAGATAACATCATACATATTCTAAGTGCAACTCTTCAACTTCTGTACCAGGGCCTATCCTCGTTTGTCTATTTCAGAAAAATAATTCTATCCTATCATCAGCCTTTTCTTCTCTAGCAAAGTGTTACCATTACTACTGTTATTTCACCAATCTTTAAAATTCTTTGCATCCACTTATCCTTTAGCAAAAGTCCTCCAAGAATTATCTGTTTTCATCACTCAAGTTCCCCTTATTCTCTGTTAACATGTTTGACTCCAGCTTTCAGCTCATCCATTCCTTTTTTTTAAATTTTTTTTTTTTTTCAACGTTTTTTATTTATTTTTGGGACAGAGAGAGACAGAGCATGAACGGGGGAGGGGCAGAGAGAGAGGGAGACACAGAATCGGAAACAGGCTCCAGGCTCCGAGCCATCAGCCCAGAGCCTGACGCGGGGCTCGAACTCACGGACCGCGAGATCGTGACCTGGCTGAAGTCGGATGCTTAACCGACTGCGCCACCCAGGCGCCCCTCATCCATTCCTTTAAAACTGCTTTGCTAAAGGTCACCAGTGACCTTTGTATTGTTAAATCCAGTAGTCAATGTTCTGTCTTCATGTTTCTCAGCTTATCATTCATATTTGACATAGTTGTATACTTTTTTGTCCGTAACTTATTTTTCCAACTTGGCTTCCAGAATATTCCATTCTCTTTGGTTTTCCTTCAATCCCATTCATTCTTCTTATTGTTGGAATATCTTAAATCCTCTATTCTTTATATACTTTGAGTCTCTTGATGATCTTTCCAGTCTCATGCCTTTGAATGCCATCTATAGGCCAGCGACCCAAAGTCACTTCCACAGTCGAGACCATGCTCCTGAACTTGGGTCTCACATACCCAACTCCCTCCTTGATATCCCCATTTGGATTACTTAATGGTCCTGCCAAACTCAATGATTTCTAAAATTAAATTCTTGATCTCCACCCCCCTCAAATGTGATCAAGCTGCATCCCTCCCTATCAAAGTTGATAACTTTCCCCTTGCATCTATCTCCTTGCTCAAGTCAAGAATATTAGAATCCTTGATTTCTTTCTGTCTTTCATATCCCACAATGATATATCACGCTGGCTTCACAATATACCCTTAATCCATACCTTTACTTCCTTTCTACCTCCTTTAAGCTATCATCCTCTTTGCTTGACTTCAGTGGCCTCCTAATGGGTTTTCCTGTGACTATGCTCTTCCCCATCGCATCTGTTCTCAACACACAAGCCAGTGTTCCTTTTGAATGTAGGCCAGAAAATGTCATTCTGCTCAAAATTCTTCTAATTTAACTTAGAGTGAAAGTCTAAAATCTTGCATTGGCCTACAAGGTCCTACATGATGAAGTTCCTCTATTACATGCCAGGCACATTTCTGCCCTGGGGCCTTTGCACTGACCATTCCTTCTGGATGTAATTCTACCTAATGAACTCTCATGGCTAAATTCCTCATGACGTCTATGTAATTTCACTTAAAATCCTTCTCAATAAGGCTTACCTTGACCCCCTCATAAAAAGTGCATCATCACTGGGCTCTTAATTCTCCTTGCCCTCTTAAATTTTTATTTTTATTTACCAAAGTACTTACCACCTTCAAACATACTATACAGTTTGCTTATTTTTATGTATGTAATTTATTGTCTGTCTCCCCCTCCTGGGATGTGAACTTTTCAAAGGTGATATCTTTGTTTTGTTCACTGATATAAGTACTTAATTATATAGCACATAGTAGGTGCTAAAACCTTTATTACATTGTAAGAGTCAGTTAAGAGTTGTTTAAGAGTATGAAATTTTTATCATGAGAGATATAATGAGTATAAATTAATATTATAATTTTAATCATGTTACTCTCTGAAGCTAATATTAAGAATTCTCATCTCTTCAAATATTTTAAATTTGAACAAAAACACAGTATTATCATAGTCTGATAATTTATTATTTTGGCCTGGAAATTTACTGGTTTTATTTTGGAATTTGTCTTAGAAATTATACTGAAAAATGGGGCAAATTCTTCATCAAAAAATCCATAATTGCCATACTCAAAGGATTATGTAATATTAATCAGTTTGGTCCTATATATACTTGTATTTATACAAATAACCTACACAATTCATAGAATGTTAGAGAAGCAGAATAAACGACTAATGTTTACTGAGTATCTAGCTTCTGTCTTTAAGATATTGTGCATCCTAATTCCACTATTAAAACACAGTTCATGTTTCTCAGCACTGTGATACGTAATTTACATGTGCTGTTTCAGTGAATTATCTCAATACTTCTAAGTTAATAAAGTTATATGTATTTTATAGGTGAGAATACTAAGGTGAGGAAAATTGGAGTCATTGGCTCCAAGCAGCACTAGAAGAAGATGTCAGAACAGAGAGACATAGGGGTCCGTGATCTCAAAGTCCATGTGATGGCTACCATGCTGTGAGAGGTAACTGTACTAATTTATGTAGGAAGCTAGATTCAAATACCGTTTTTAACTTAGGGGTATTCCTTTAAAAAAAATGCAAGTTCTCACAATGAATGGAACGCATTTCCATAGCAGCTGTTTTTGATATCCCTTCCAGAAACTTATGCATTCTGAGCATAATTTGTTCTCAGCTTTGAAGACACCTTGGGCTGCTCTTCATCTAGAACTTCAGCTTCACTTTTATCACATGATGTAATAAAGTGCAGATGTAAAAGACATGTTGTTCTTTTACAGTGTACAGGAGACTGACCACTAATGTTAGCCCTTCCTAGAGGAAGGGCCACACACACACACACACACACACACACACACACACACACACACTCACGCACACAGCTTTTCCAAAAGTAGAGAAAAACTCATGTTATCTGTATTAATAGAGGTTAAAATAGAAAGCAGTAAAAAAGTCTAGTCATATTCACATATTCCTAGGCCACCCCTAGGAATGAAACATTTAGATGAGAGGAATCTACAATTTACCCTCACTATTTTAAAATGTCGCTGAGGAGGTCTCCAAGCAAATATGCTTTGTGGTGGGTGAATTGTTATGAAAAATATGAAGGGATAATTCTCACATTTTAGGATGTTGAGACAGGGTATATAACCTCTGGCTGCAGTTTCAGAGCCTTGGAAGACCTACAGGATGACAATCTGGCTCTGTTCAAATGAAGTTCCTGGATTTTATTTGTAGTTACTTAAATGTGAATAATTCATTATACATATTTACTTCGAAGTTAACGAAGAAGGATTGCAGTTCAAATGAAGAAAACATTATCTTTTCCCCAATGTATCTGGTAACTAAAAAATCTGTCTAAAATTATTCTTTAAAATAAAGTTTAGTGATTCTCTGCAATAGATGAAAGAAATTAAGAAAGGGAATTAATAACTTAAATAATAGTAAAAATGAGAAATATAAAGTAATATTTTAGAGGCTATTTATATTATTCAAACCCAGTGAAACAGACCCCAGAATTTTAAAACAAATATGTGTGATTTTGATATTCGTTTTAACATTTTAATTCCAGTATAGTTAACATACAGTGTTAAATTAGTTTCAGGGGTAATAGATTCAGCAATTCTATATCTTAGTGCTCATCATAAGTGTATTCTTAATCCCTGTCACCTATTTCACCCGTCCTCCCAGCCCCCTTCCCTCCATAACCATCAGTTTGTTGTCTATAGTTAAAAGTCTGAGTTTTTGGCTTGTCTCTTTTTTCTTCATTTGTTTTGTTGCTTAAATTCCACCTATGAATGAAATCATATGGTATTTATCTTTCTCTGACTGACTTATGTCACTTAGCATTATACTCTCTAGATCTATACATGCTGTTGCAAATGGCAAGATTTATTTTTTATGGCTGAGTAAAATTCTATTGTGTATAAATACCACATCTTTAGCCATTCCTCTATCAGTGGACACTTGGGATGTTTCCATATCTTGGCTATTGTAAATAATGCTGCAATAAACACAGGGATGTATATATCCTTTTGAATGAATGTTTTCGAATTTGTTGGGTAAATACCCAACAATTGATGGATAGAACAATTAATGGATCATATGAAAATTTTATTTTTAGTTTTTGAGGAATTTCCATACTGTCTTCCACAGTGGCTGCACCAGTTTTCATTCCCATCAACAGTGTCACCAACATTTGGTGTTTCTTATGTTTTTGATTTTAGTCATTCTGACAGGTGTGAGATGATATCTCGTTGTGGATTTGTTTTGCCTTTCCTTGATAATGAGTAGTGTTGAACATCTTTTAATGTATCTGTTGGCTGTCTGTATGTCTTCTTTAGAGAAATGTCTGTTCATGTCTTCTGACCTTTTTGATTGGGTTATTTCCTTTTTGATGATGAGTTGTATCAATTCTTTATATATTTTGGCTACTAACCCTTTATCAGATATGTCATTTGTAAATACCTTCTCCCATTCAGTCTTTTGGTTTTGTTTGTTTCTTTTGCTATGCAGAAGTTTTGTTTTTTGTTGTTTTTTAATTGTGATGTAGTCTCAATAGTTTATTTTTGTTATTTCCCTTGCCTCAGGAGACATAGCTAGAAAAATGTTGCTAAGGCCATTGTCAGAGAAATTACTGCCTATGCTCTCTTCTAGGGTTTTTATGATTTCAGTTCTAACATTTAGGTCTTTAATCCATTTTGAGTTTATTTTTTTATATAGTGTAAGAAAGTGGCCCAGTTCATTCTTTTGCATGTAACTGTCCAGTTTGCCCAGGACCAACTATTGAAGAGACTGTTTCACCCTTGTCTTTTTCCCTCTTGCCTCCTTTGTTGAAGATTAATTGACCATATAATTGTGGACTTATTTCTGGGCTCTCTGTTCTCTTCCATCGATCTCTGTGGGGTTTTTTTGGTTTGTTTTTGTTTTTGTTTTTTGTTATTCCTAGGTATTTTATTATTTTGGGTATAATCGTAAATGGGATTGTATTTTTCATTTCTCTTGCTGCTACTTCATTATTAGTGTACAGAAATGCAGTGGATTTCTGTACATGGATTTTGTATTATGTGACTTTACTGAATTCATTTATCAGTTCTAGGGGTTTTTTTGGTGAAATCTTAGGGTTTTATGTATACAGTGTCATGTCATCTGCAAATAGTGAAAGTTTAATTCTTCCTTACCAGTTTGGATGCCTTTTATTCCTTTTTCTTGCCTGACTGCTATGTCTAGGACTTCCAGTACTATATTGAATAAAGGTGGTGAGAGTGGACATCCAAGTGTTGTGGACATCCCGATCTTAGGGGGAAAGCTCTTGGTTTTTCACCACTGAGTATGATGTAGGCTGTGGGTTTTTCAGAAATAGCCTTTATTATGTTGAGATGTGTTTCCTCTATCCCTCTTTTGAGGATTTTTATCATGAATGGATATTGTATTTTGTCAAATGCTTTTTTTTTTGCATCTATTGCTATAACATATTGTTTTTATCCTTCCTCTTGCTGATGTGATGTATCACACTGATTGATTTGCAAATATTGAACCATCCTTGCATTCCAGGAATAAATCCCACTTAATTGTGGTAAATGATTTTTTAAATATTGTTGGATTCAATTTGCTAACATTTTGTTGAGGATTTATTCATCTGTGTTCATCAGAGAATTGGCATGTAGTTCTCTTTTTTGTTGTGTCTTTATCTGGTTTTGGTATCAGGGTGATTGATGCAGCGTTCATAGAATGAATTAGAGGTTTTCTTCCTGTTCTGTTTCTTGGAATAGTTTAGGAAAAATAGATATTAGCTCTTATTTAAATGTTTGGTAGAATTTGGGGCACCTGGCTGGCTCAGTCGGTTCAGCATC
Organism: Panthera onca; assembly: GCF_046562875.1. NCBI lineage: Eukaryota > Metazoa > Chordata > Mammalia > Carnivora > Felidae > Panthera > Panthera onca. The sequence goes on from NC_138342.1 coordinate 186,829,006, forward strand.
CAACTCTTGGTTTCAGCTCAGGTCATGATCTCACAGTTCATGAGTTCAAGCCCCACATCAAGCTCTGCACTGACAGTGATTGTCTATCTCCCTCTCTCTCTCTGCCCCTCCCCTGCTCATTCTCTCGTTCTCTCTCTCCTTCAAAATAAATAAACTTAAAAAAACTTGTTTGGTAGAATTCACCTGTGAAGCTATCTGGTCCTGTACTTTTATTTGTTGAGAGTTTTTGATTACTGATTCATTTTCTTTGCTAGTAATCGGTTCAAATTTTCTATTCCTGCTTCAGTTTTGGTAGGTTATACATTTCTAGGAATTTACAATTTCTTCTTCTTGTCTAATTTGTTGGCATATCGTTTTTTATAATCTCAAAATTGTTTGTATTTCTGTGCTTTTGGTTATTTCTCTTTTCTCATTTGTGATTTTATTTTAGTCCTCCCATCTCACCTTTTGTTGAGTCTGGTTAAAGGAGTATCAATTTTGTTGATCTTCCTCTCCAGCTCCTGGTTTCACTGATCTGATCTATTGTGTTCTAGTTTTCATTTGATTTATTTTTGCTTAAATTTTATCCTTCCTTCTACCAGCTTTGGATTTTGTTTGTTCTTCTATTTCTAGCTTTTTAAGTGTAATAATAAGTTGTTTGAGATTCTTCTTCTTTTTGTAGACCTGTATTGCTATTGGACTGTTTTTTTCATTTTCATTTGTTTCCATGTATTTTTAAATTTCTACTTTGATTTCTTGGTTTATCCATTTACTATTTAGTAGCATGTTATTTAACCTCCATGTATTTGTGTCCTTTCCAGATTTTTTTTCTTGTGATTGATTTCTAGTTTCATAGCATTGTGGTCAGAAAAGATTCATGGAATGACTTTGATCTTTTTGAATTTGTTGAGATTTGTTCTATAGGTTAACATGTGATCTATTCTGCAGAATGGTCCATATGCACTTGAAAAGACTGTGTGTTCTTTTTTAGGATGTAATGTTCTGAATATATCTGTTAAATCCATCTGATGTAATGTATCACTCAAAGCCACTGTCTGCTTGATGATTTTCTGTCTCAATGATCTGTCCATTAATGTAAGTGAGATATTCAAGTGTCCTGCTATTGTAGTACTAATATTAATTCCATTATGTTCATTATTTGTTATTAACTAATTTAAGTATTTGTGTGCTTTCATGTTGGGTACATAAATATTTTTTTTTTATTTTATTTTTTAATATATGAAATTTACTGTCAAATTGGTTTCCATACAACACCCAGTGCTCATCCCAAAAGGTGCCCTCCTCAATACCCATCACCCACCCTGCCCTCCCTCCCACCCCCCATCAATCCTCAGTTTGTTCTCAGTTTTTAACAGTCTCTAATGCTTTGGCTCTCTCCCACTCTAACCTCTTTTTTTTTTTTTTTTCCTTCCCCTCCCCCATGGGTTTCTGTTATGTTTCTCAGGATCCACATAAGAGTGAAACCATATGGTATCTGTCTTTCTCTGTATGGCTTATTTCACTTAGCATCACACTCTCCAGTTCCATCCACGTTGCTACAAAAGGCCATATTTCATTTTTTCTCATTGCCACGTAGTATTCCATTGTGTATATAAACCACAATTTCTTTATCCATTCATCAGTTGATGGACATTTAGGCTCTTTCCATAATTTGGCTATTGTTGAGAGTGCCGCTATAAACATTGGGGTACAGGTGCCCCTATGCATCAGTACTCCTGTATCCCTTGGATAAATTCCTAGCAGTGCTATTGCTGGGTCCTAGGGTAGGTCTATTTTTAATTTTCTGAGGAACCTCCACACTGCTTTCCAGAGCGGCTGCACCAATTTGCATTCCCACCAACAGTGCAAGAGGGTTCCTGTTTCTCCACATCCTCTCCAGCATCTATAGTCTCCTGATTTCTTCATTTTGGCCACTCTGACTGGCGTGAGGTGGTATCTGAGTGTGGTTTTGATTTGTATTTCCCTGATAAGGAGCGACGTTGAACATCTTTTCATGTGCCTGTTGGCCATCCGGATGTCTTCTTTAGAGAAGTGTCTATTCATGTTTTCTGCCCATTTCTTCACTGGGTTATTTGTTTTTCGGGTGTGGAGTTTGATGAGCTCTTTATAGATTTTGGATACTAGCCCTTTGTCCGATGTGTCATTTGCAAATATCTTTTCCCATTCCGTTGGTTGCCTTTTAGTTTTGTTGGTTGTTTCCTTTGCTGTGCAGAAGCTTTTTATCTTCATAAGGTCCCAGTAATTCACTTTTGCTTTTAATTCCCTTGCCTTTGGGGATGTGCCGAGTAAGAGATTGCTACGGCTGAGGTCAGAGAGGTCTTTTCCTGCTTTCTCCTCTAAGGTTTTGATGGTTTCCTGTCTCACATTCAGGTCCTTTATCCATTTTGAGTTTATTTTTGTGAATGGTGTGAGAAAGTGGTCTAGTTTCAACCTTCTGCATGTTGCTGTCCAGTTCTCCCAGCACCATTTGTTAAAGAGACTGTCTTTTTTCCATTGGATGTTCTTTCCTGCTTTGTCAAAGACGAGTTGGCCATACGTTTGTGGGTCTAGTTCTGGGGTTTCTATTCTATTCCATTGGTCTATGTGTCTGTTTTTATGCCAATACCATGCTGTCTTGATGATGACAGCTTTGTAGTAGAGGCTAAAGTCTGGGATTGTGATGCCTCCTGCTTTGGTCTTCTTCTTCAAAATTACTTGGGCTATTCGGGGCCTTTTGTGGTTCCATATGAATTTTAGGATTGCTTGTTCTAGTTTCGAGAAGAATGCTGGTGCAATTTTGATTGGGATTGCATTGAATGTGTAGATAGCTTTGGGTAGTATTGACATTTTGACAATATTTATTCTTCCAATCCATGAGCAGGGAATGTCTTTCCATTTCTTTATATCTTCTTCAATTACCTGCATAAGCTTTCTATAGTTTTCAGCATACAGATCTTTTACATCTTTGGTTAGATTTATTCCTAGGTATTTTATGCTTCTTGGTGCAATTGTGAATGGGATCAGTTTCTTCATTTGTCTTTCTGTTGCTTCATTGTTAGTGTATAAGAATGCAACTGATTTCTGCACGTTGATTTTGTATCCTGCAACTTTGCTGAATTCGTGTATCAGTTCTAGCAGACTTTTGGTGGAGTCTATCGGATTTTCCATGTATAATATCATGTCATCTGCAAAAAGCGAAAGCTTGACTTCATCTTTGCCAATTTTGATGCCTTTGATTTCCTTTTGTTGTCTGATTGCTGATGCTAGAACTTCCAGCACTATATTAAACAGCAGCGGTGACAGTGGGCATCCCTGTCGTGTTCCTGATCTCAGGGAAAAAGCTCTCAGTTTTTCCCCGTTGAGGATGATGTTAGCTGTGGGCTTTTCATAAATGGCCTTTATGATCTTTAAGTATGTTCCTTCTATCCCGACTTTCTCAAGGGTTTTTATTAAGAAAGGGTGCTGGATTTTGTCAAAGGCCTTTTCTGCATCGATTGACAGGATCATATGGTTCTTCTCTTTTTTTTTGTTAATGTGATGTATCACGTTGATCGATTTGCGAATGTTGAACCAGCCCTGCATCCCAGGAATGAATCCCACTTGATCATGGTGAATAATTCTTTTTATATGCTGTTGAATTCGATTTGCTAGTATCTTATTAAGAATTTTTGCATCCATATTCATCAGGGATATTGGCCTGTAGTTCTCTTTTTTTACTGGGTCTCTGTCTGGTTTAGGAATCAAAGTAATACTGGCTTCATAGAATGAGTCTGGAAGTTTTCCTTCCCTTTCTATTTCTTGGAATAGCTTGAGAAGGATAGGTATTATCTCTGCTTTAAATGTCTGGTAGAACTCCCCTGGGAAGCCATCTGGTCCTGGACTCTTATTTGTTGGGAGATTTTTGATAACCGATTCAATTTCTTCGCTGGTTATGGGTCTGTTCAAGCTTTCTATTTCCTCCTGATTGAGTTTTGGAAGAGTGTGGGTGTTTAGAAATTTGTCCATTTCTTCCAGGTTGTCCAATTTGCTGGCATATAATTTTTCATAGTATTCCCTGATAATTGTTTGTATCTCTGAGGGATTGGTTGTAATCATTCCATTTTCATTCATGATTTTATCTATTTGGGTCATCTCCCTTTTCTTTTTGAGAAGCCTGGCTAGAGGTTTGTCAATTTTGTTTATTTTTTCAAAAAACCAACTCTTGGTTTCGTTGATCTGCTCTACAGTTTTTTTAGATTCTATATTGTTTATTTCTGCTCTGATCTTTATTATTTCTCTTCTTCTGCTGGGTTTAGGCTGCCTTTGCTGTTCTGCTTCTATTTCCTTTAGGTGTGCTGTTAGATTTTGTATTTGGGATTTTTCTTGTTTCTTGAGATAGGCCTGGATTGCAATGTATTTTCCTCTCAGGACTGCCTTCGCTGCATCCCAAAGCGTTTGGATTGTTGTATTTTCATTTTCGTTTGTTTCCATATATGTTTTAATTTCTTCTCTAATGGGTACATAAATATTTACAATTGTTGTATCTTGCTGGATTTTCCTCTGAATAATTATATAGTGTCCTTATTTGTCTCTTGTTACAGTCTTTGTTTTAAACTCTAGTTTGATACAAGAATTGCTACTCTAGGTTTCTTTTCACTTCTATTTACATGATACATGCTTACAGTGTTCAGGTTGTTTTCTGGGTTATCTACACTGATGTGAATGATTTTTATCCATGGGATGAGTTGAGCTCACAGTCCTCCTACTCTTCCATATTCCCCAGAAGTCCTCTGTTCTATTTTTAAAGCAGCTTTACTGAGATAAAGTTCATATCCCATAAAATGCATCCATCTCAGGGGTACAGTGAATGGCTTTTAGTATGTTTGCAGAGTTGGGCATCCATCACCATAAACAATTTTAGGGCATTTTCATCACCCCTAAAAGAAACTACATAGCCCTAATCTATCATACCTCCCCCCAACCATTGCATCCCCTGCTATCCTAAGCTACAATTAACCTACCCTCATTCTGTAGATTTGTGGATTCTAGACATTTTATATAAATGGAATCATAGGTGATGTGATCTTTTCTGGTTGGCATTTCACTAAGCACGTTTTCAAGGTTCACCCATGTTTTAACATGTTAGAACTCGTCCCTTTTTATTGCCAAATAATATTCCTTCATGTTGATTTACTACATTTTATTTATCCATTGCTCAGGATACTTGTCTTCTTCCTACTTTTTACCATGATAGATGTGCTACTATGAACACTGTATACACATTTTTGAATGGCCATGTTTTCATTTCTCTTGGATATAGACCTAAGAGTGGGGTTTCTGGGCCATATGGTAACTCTATATTCAGCCTTTTGAGGAATTGCCAGACACCTTCACTATGCAGCGGCACAATTTTACATTCCACAAGCAATGTATCAGAGTGCACTTTCTCCACGTCCTTGTCAACACTTACTACTATCTCTTTTTTAGTGTAGCCATTCTGGTGCATATAAATGGCGTTTTATGATGATGTTGACTTTCATTCCCCTGATAGCTAGTACTGTTTAACATCTTCTCATTTGCTTATTGGCCGTTTGTGCATCTTCTTTGGGGGGATTTTCTATTCAAATTCTTCACTCCTATTTTAATTGCATTAGTTGCCTTTCTGTTATTGAGGGGTTGTAAGCATTCTTTATATATTTTAGACACAAGTCTCTTAGATATACAATATGTAAATATGTTTTCCATTCTATGGGCTGTCTTTGTACTTTCTCAATGGTATCCATTGATGTACAAAAGTATTTAATTTTATGAAGCCGATTCATTCTTTCTTTTGTCATTTGTGCTTAGAGAAGATTTTGTCTAACCCAACATCTGGAAATTTACTTGTATGTTTTCTTCTAGGTGTTTTATAGTTTTTAGCTCTTAGGTTTATGTCTATGATCCACTCTGAGTTGATGTTTGTGTGTGGTGTGAGGGAGAAATCCAACTTCATTATTTTGCATGTGAGTATTCAGGTGTCTCAACACTATTTGCTGAAAAGATAGTTCTTCTGCAGGTTGTCTTGGCATTTCAATGAAAATCATACATGTGGAAGTCTACTTCCAGACTCTAACTTCTATTCCGTCGACCTAAATGTCTATCCTAATAACAGCGCCATGTTATCTTGATTACTGTGATTTTGCAGTAATTTCTGAAATAAGGAAGTGGAAGTATTCCAACTTTGTTTTTTTTTAAATGGTTTGGCTATGCTGTGTCCTGGCATTTCCATATAAATTGTAGGTTGTTTTAAATATAACCTCTGTTTTAAATATTCCTCTTCCAGGAATTAGTATATTCCCTGGGTATAGTTTGCCTTCAGCTTTAAAGCCACTTCATGTGGAGTCTTGTTTGGTTTTTTTTGTTGTTGTTGTTCTTAATTTTGTTGATATCCCCAAGACCACCTATCAAAGAGTGAAGAAAACGTTAGGAGATAAACTACTATTTTATGATTCTTTCCTTAAATTTTTTTTTTCATTTCATTCTCTCCTCTTTCTCTGAAATTTGTGGCCTGGAGTTGTCCCATTTTGTTTAATTCCTACCAGTTTTGTTTTCCCTGAGTTTTAAAGTTTTGTTAATTATTTATTGGAGTTGGGAAATTCTGTATCTACTGTCATGGTAACTTCTCCCTGGAAGTTTGAAGCCAAAATTTAAAGTAGAATATTTTGGCTAGTATTTGCAGAAATGTTAAGATTTTTTTTATATGGAAAGCAAAAGCATAGGCTTTTTTCCCCCTCCCAGTAGAAGACAATCTGATAGGAAGAACTTGGTGGCAGAGTTCTTCACTAGTGATTGACATAGGGCCCATCCAGGTTGTGCCACTGACTCTGCCACTGTGTCCCTAGGAACAGAGACATCTACGTTCTAAATACACTGTTTCAGCATCTATTACATTCCCAGCATTTTATCACTGGGGATTCCTTGTTAAAGTAAAGCAAATTTGAACCCTCAAGGAGCTTGCAATCCAAAGAATTGAACATTCCTATAAAATAGAAATTAAAATGTAGAGTTTCACTGTTTCTAAATCGGCCTTGAGCTCACTTTCCCAACTTAAAAGGAAAGGCTTGATTAAATGGCTGAATGGTACAATACCATTAGCTTTAATATTCTTAGATCCTCAAGGACAAGAATCAGAACAAACAAGCTATTGATGAGAAAACAAAAACCAAACAACAGAAAAATAAAACCTCTCCATCATGGAGAACTTAGCTAAAGAAAACATAGAGTTGATAGGTTTGCACTTAAAACACTTCAGAAAGAATGGGAAGCCTGTCAGCATATTATGTGTCCATACTTTACTAAATTGTTAAGTCCTTAAGTTACTGAATAGGACAGTAGAAAATCTGATGTCCTTGGGCTCTATACTGCGTGGTCTCTTGGCGACTTATTTGAAGGAACTTTTCATTGCTTCATCCGTGTACTAAATTTTTCAGTTTTAAAATTACCGAGCTTGATCCTGTATTCTGTAATTTTCAGTTCTGTAATCACAAAGAGAAAATATTACAGTGGTTTAATGTGACAGGTAGACAAATAGTGAAAGGGATTTTGTTAAATCTTCTTCTAATTCAGGGACAAAGAGCACATTAAGAATCATTGTTCTTGTTCCCAAATTTTCTCATGCCCAAATGGCTGATCATTGAATTCCAAGAGGAGAGGGACGGGAGATTTGACTGGGGCCCCCTTCTTTTCCCTGTGCAAAAGCTACAGCTAAAAAAAATGTAAAGAGATTTGAACACGCAGCAAGGATATCAGGAGCCTGTTCAAACCTTGTTTCTGAAGCTTCTTCACCTTCAAATGATTTATGTATCCCACACACAGGTCATTAGAACTTCTCTTAAAGATGAAGAGAAATAGCAAATAACAGTACCTACCCTCTATAACCAGAAACTCTCAACTCTTTTCAGGAGGTAGTACACAGGGAATGAAGTATTAGCTACATAGGCCTAGCTTGCTGGTCTCAATTCCTATGCATATGAGTTAAATACCAAGATGCTTTTCTATAGAAGCTAATAAAATAACTAACTTATTCTTGTGTGTATATATATATACACACACATACACACACACAATTTATTCACTATAATATTGCTAGCAGAAGACCGGAAATAACTCTGATGTCAATCAACAGACAAAACGTTAAATTATGTTGTAGCCATACAATGACATTCTATGCAGCTGATTAAAAAAGTTGAAACGTGTGTGTGTGTGTGTGTGTGTGTGTGTGGTCAAGGCAATTGTGAGTTTGAATTTAAAGAATGTCTAAGTCATTTCCTGTATGAGCAAAGAAAATATTTTATAAATTTCCTAAAGTAACATAAACTACCCTCCATTGTGACTCCTGAGCTTTGGACCAGTATTTCAGTTCTTCGTTAGTATGCCCATCTCTTGGACACTCGATCTTTGTTCCCAACTCCTCCTTATCTGAGGCAGCACTGTAACTGGGGAAGTGATGTTCAGAGCTTCAGGAGACAGCACTAATTCTAAATTCAGTTTCCGGAAGTAAAATGGATTTAAAAGGTTGGCGTCACTATTGGTAATTCCCAGGTTGGCCCAGCTGGCTCTGAAACGCCTAGGACTGGCCTGTACCTGAAAAGTCTGCTGACCCACAAGCATTGCCATCACCGCTCACCTTTGTTGAGTTCCTGTCCTGTACTAGTTGCTTTTTTAAAACTTTTTTAGTTTATTTATTTGAGAGAGAGAGAGAGAGTGAGAGAGTGGAAGGGGCAGAGAGAAGGAAAGAGAGAATGCCAAGCAGGCTCCACACTGCCAGCACAGAGCCCGATACAGGGCTTGAGCCCATGAACCACCAGACCATGACTTGAGCCGAAACCAAGACTTGGATGCTTAACCACCCAGGTGCCCCTTAAAAAAATTTTTTTTAAGTTTATTTATTTGAGAGAGAGAGAGAGAGAGGTACCGGTTGCTTTATATTCATTAATTCGTTTATCTCTCACCATAACCGCATGAGGTAGGTGCTGTTATTGTCCTCATGTTAAAGATAAGATTTAGGAAAAGTAGGTGACTTATTCAGGAATACACAGCCAGTAAGGGGTTGAGCCAGAACTGAAATACAGGCGCTCTGACTCCAGAAACCTTGCATCGTTCACTAGCTGAAGATTCTGTCCAAAGCTCAGTTTCAGCCCAGGATGCTACTATTCAAAGTGCTCGTGGTTTAAAGAAATCTAGGCTTTTACTGGCCCAGATCCTCGCTCCAGCATGGTGTGGCGATGCAACAACCTGGCACAGGAATTTGGCTCAGAAATGCCTTTCACTCTACGTAGGACTCTCTGGCTTCCACTGAATGGTTTTGAGCTGGCCTACTTTGAAATGTTTCACTAAAGCATCATTAAATGATTGCACGCAGTCATATACTCTGGGCACCTAAGAGCAGCGAAAACACACCCACCTGCAAACATTTCAAAAGGCTTCATGATTCCTTTTTCTGCATCCTCACCACTAGCCAAAAAAGTGATTCACTGTTTGCCACAAAAGACTCACGCTCTTCTCGGCCCTCTGCTCAGACTCATCTAGTGCCCGTCTAAATGTCGCCCATCCTTCACGGCTCAAAAAGTACGCAAGCTTTCGCAGCGTTCCTAAGTAGAAATGACAGTTCTGTATTTTCGTTGTGACATTTGTCATTCATTACCCTCTTCATCTCAGAGCTATTTTATCCCTTCTTTATTTCTCACCCTTGGCCATAAATGCATGTTTTTCACACCAGATTTAGTCTTCTGTACCCCACAGTGCCTTGTCCATAGTAGAAATTCAGCAAACTTTTTTTTTTTAATAAAGAATGAATGAGTGTGTTGAGGTGCCATAATACAGGGCAATGCCAGCAAATTTTGAGGGAGAGATTGATAGAAGGAAGCATTCATGTAACAATTGACAAATTTGGCATTGTGTCCATAAAGCAAGTGCTATTACTCAGAGAACATGATATTTTCATGCAGCATCACCAAACACATATGCAACTCCCCTAACAGATCTTTGTAGAATCCAACTATCATACTCCATCCTGATAGAGGTGTACAGGGATATGACAAAAAAGACAATGAAATCACCATGGGATATTTAGGATAAAATACCTGCCTTCACACGTGGACGTGCTTTGGAAGTTACACAGGGAAGGGAACACAGAGAGGAGATTCCTCCTCATTTCACTTTCTATTTTGAGAGACTGTTCCCAGATGTTCTTTCCTATCAGAGGCTTTGGTAAATCCTACTTGGAGCATATGGTGGAATAATTTAACTCTGACTTAAGGGGTATCCCAGTATCTCTAAGCCTTACTTGGACTCCTTCATAGTTGCGGGAGATGGTGCGGATTGGGCTGTCATTTAGGACTTCAGCCTCTCAGCGCTCATTAATTGTTCTCTATATCTGAATCTCAGCCTCCTTTTTCTGAACACCTGAACCTTGAGTGACCACAGGCAATAGCTCCTTTGGCACAGACATCGTGTAAAGGTCTGTAAGGCAGAATATAAATGTATATATTTATAATTGGGGATGACCTCTTCTCGCCCCTATGCAGAGCATGTATTTCCTGATACTGAGGTAGCAGAAGGCCAAGATACTTATCAAAGACTGCTTGGTGGCTTTCCAATTGGATCAAGGGAAGAGAAGTGATGTATATGAGTGTCCTCAAAGTGTTGGGAAAGTTGACTGCAACATTCTTGCTGCACTGAGAGAGCACTTCCCCAGTGAGTTCTCTGGGTTCATTTCTTTTTTTTTTTTTTTTTTTTTTTTTTTTTTTTTTTTTTAATATATGAAATTTACTGTCAAATTGGTTTCCATACAACATCTGGGTTCATTTCTGCTTCCACAGCTATAGTCCCACTGACAGACTTACTTCTGCTCTTCTAGACTGACCGCTCTCTTCCCACTGGCACATCCTCTCCATAAATGATACTGACACTATTTTTATATCCCAGTTGCCATGGTTGGGGGAGATATCCTCATGGAGCGCTCTACATAATGTCACCTTCCTGGTCAAGAATGCCGGCTGCCACAGCACGCTACAGAATCTATCTGCCACGGAGTGCCCAATTATCTCCCCTTCTTTTGCCTTTTTGGGTAGTAGTGTGCCACTCAGTGTCAAACAAGTCTATTTTTACAACTCCCTTAAATTTTTACTATGAGTTTCAACTTCTTTTCTTCCTTCATACACTTCTCCGGGTCTGAAATAAATTATTCTCCTTTGTTTGCTCAGAAGCTTCCTTTTCCTTCTTCAGAGAGCTCTCAGAATCTCCATTCTTAAGCTCTCCCAATTAAAGAAAGCAATTTTTCTTTTCTTCATTTTTTTCTAGCAACTAATTTCCATATTGCAAATAATCATTCAGGTCTGAAATATACACACAAAACTTTTCTAATTTGTGCCCTTGCTGGGATGTCCATATTTCGACAGACAAGAGATAATAAAAGATTTCAAATATACCAAATTTTGCATGAAATTCTTAGCTCTTTGTCTGGACACTCTGTGTTGGTTCACTCAAACTCCCTTGTGTCTTCCCTGTGTTTGGGAAAGAAGGTTAAGAAGCTAAAAGTTACACTTTCCACCCTTTTCTGAATGCCAGGATTCTGGACTGATGTAATCGTGAGAAATTTGAAAGGGCGAGGTGAACAGAGTCCATCTTCCTGAAGGTTTTGGATGGTGCTTCCAGCAAGTTCATGGAAATATGAAGTCCCTCCAGCACCAGCCAGTGTCGGGATTTTGGGCATTAAGAGGCAGTGATGACAGAGGGATCAGTTTTAGCTTCTTCCAGCAAACTTCCAGGTGACCTCAGAGATCAGAGTTCTATTTTCTCTTCACTGTGTGTTGTTTTGTGTGTTTCCAAGAGGTAAACCTGGGCTTACCCTCTTACATATCTTCCCAACATCAAACTTACCGTATTAGCTGCTTTTCTGCTTCACATATCTGGAGTTGTTTCTGGTTCGGGCAGCACACCCTGCCTGACACATTTTGCCCATCTCAGCAATTTCAGCTCGTCACACCATACGGTGTGATCAGGACACCAGTCAGACCCTGTCACCCTCTTCCGTGTTTCTTCGCTTTGAGTGTGTCCTTTCCTCGTAACCATGTCCCACACCCTTCTTCTCATCTCCTCCCTGACCCCATTCTTGCACCCCAGGCTTCAGTGTCCTCCGTAGCTTCCTTCAGCCACTGGAGCCAAGTTAACTATTTCTCCTGCAACCGGTACACCTTTCTGTTGCTGAACTTGTTGCCTCACATTCAGGCGTCCGTCTCGTCTTCTCGAGAGTTAGTTCCTTGAACTCTGGCACCTTTACGCCGTTTGCTCTCAATCATCTCAGAAACAAAAAATAATTACTCAATAAAATTTTGAATGAGTAAATGGAAATGATCCATGGCTGCCCATTGACTTTATATCATTCCCGTCTCCTTCATATTTGATAGACTCTGCAGCTGCGTGTAAATAATAGCGGCTGGTGGATGACAGTGGGTCCCGCGATGGATGAAGTAGAGCATTAAGACTTCTCACCCTCCTAAATTGCATTTACGTATGTTTTATGGCTGTTTTCAAGCTGATTTACCCCATCCAACGTGTTTACATTTGAATAGGGTCTGATGTGTAGCTTAAATTCTCAGAGGGGAAATGGCCAATCTGTTTAGCTTATTTGATATAGATAACTGCGTGTGAGTCCTTCAAACAAATAACTGGGGGATGATCATTTAAATACTCACGTTAAGTGAAACATTCTCGTGAGAGGCTTTTCCATTCTGTGCTTGAACGCAGAAGTATGCATATTTGTTTCTTCATGTGTGTGAAGAACATGCTCTTGAGCTCACTACCTGGGGCAAAATTATAGCAGATGGCAATTATACCGCTTCAGAAAACTGGTATTGCTTTTTATTGGGATTAATATATGAATGCAGCATGGGAATTTTATCACATAGCTTCTGTTAATACTGAAATGTGCTGCTAAATTTCAGCATAAAATTTTACTTTCTACTAACTTTCTCCTTCTATCTGATCATTTTCCTTTAAAGCACCACATATGCACTGATGGAAATGCCAAAGCAAAGAATGTATAAAAGTTAATTTGTCTTTGTTTTAATAGAATTGGAGAGAATTTAGTTTTTGACAGCATTTACTTTTAACTTTTAAAAAAAAAGTAGGATCTTTTTATTAGAAGACATGTTATTCCAAAGAAACATTAAGTAATTTTTAACTGAAAATTATAGCCACTATTTCAGGCTTTTATGTTTTCTTTATATCACACCCAAAGTCAAAAGTCAGTAATGAGTACAAAATATTTATTGGAAATGAAAGTATAAAATAGGGCCATAATGGAATACTGACAGATTTTATATTGTTTTCATAACCATTGCTAAGCTCCCTGAAGAAATATATACTCCCTCCAGGAGAAAACACACACTAACTGTGTTTTTGTAAATGTGTTATTTTCACATGAAGTGCATTCCAAGCTGCTTTTACCAACCAGAAACCTTTGCATCTTTGACAGTGAAGGTTAGAACTGGCCCAGGATTGGCCCAGTTATTAGACAGTAATCCCAGTGTCACCATCAGCTTGCACAGGGAATCTTGGTGCTTTTGTGTTAACTAAACATCTACTAACTATAGAAGTTTCTTTTATGATTTTAATATTAAGTGAATTGAAAATACTTTATATTGATTTAAATTTAAACATTTAAAAGGCTCATCGTTGTTGTGGCTACTCTGAAGGAATAAGATGAATTTTCACACAAAGTTTAATTGGTTTGGATGTCAAGGCTAATGACTTACGTAGCAACAGGGTCAAAAGCTTTACTTTTCACATAATGAGACATTTTGGGGAAAGCAAGGAGAACTTCCCAAGTAGGCCCCCAAATAACTAAGGAGAGCAAGAAGGGAAATGCGTTAGGGTTATTTATTTATTCATTCATTCATTCATACACACACACACACACTCGGGTGATTATAGAGTGTGCACTGAGGTGGAGATTCCCTAGTGTGCTATGAACTTCCTGTTGTTGCCAAAGGAGAGAGCACCCAGATTTTCTTATCAGTTTGCCCATAGGAGGGAGATACAGGGTGGAGGGAGAGGGTAGGCTTAAAAGTTGTCAGCAAAGAATCTTTAACACAGTCATGCTTGGGACTGTCTCCATTTACTTATACCGAGCTCCCTTGGGGAATTCACAATGGTTTGCATCCTACAACCTGACCAGCATGGCACCATGAACATGAGCTTGGGATATAGACATGCTGAATCCACCTATTAGTGCTGTTGCTTTTTTGTTTTATTTTGTTTTGCTGGTCACATGACTATAATGAACAGTAAATGAAAATAAATGAATGCACAACATCAGATGCACAATAGTCAATAAGTCAATATTACTATGTTCTGCCTGAGGTTTACTCCAACGTTGAATCCTCTGGCATTTATGGCAATTTGGGTGCTCTTGTTTCAAAGCAAATACAAATAAATTTTAATCTCTGCCAGAGATCAACAAAGTTGGATACTGGTGAAAATGGTAAGGACAGATTTTAATCAGCAATAACTACTTTAACTACTGCCATAGGGGAAAGAGTCCAGCGTGAACGAAACTCAAGTTTGATTTAAATGGAGGTAAACGGGTGTTTTAAAGGGAAAGTGAGGGAATAAGAAGGGTGACATGGAGTTTTAGCAGAGTGAGAGAAGCAAGCAATTATAAAAAGCAGGAAGGGGGACTCATTCATGTCAAACCCATCTGGGTTTGTTAATGGGCACTTATCAAAGTTGGGCTCCTACCCTCCCCCAGGGACAGGGAAACAAGAGCCCTATCTTCAGGTGCTGGCTGAAGCAAACAGTAAATTCTTTTGGCAGCCTTGGATTTTCCCTGGCAGGTACTTCGAGGGGGGCTGGAGTCATCCTAGGGATGTGGCCTCTAGCCGTTAGAGGTAATGTTAGTGTTAGTTCCACTCCTCATGGGACAAGATTGAGGCCTAGTGGAGAACAGGGTCTAAAGGATCCTGCCTAAGTTTGGTCAAGGAGAGAATCTTTGTCACCTGAAAAAGGAATATTAGAGAAATGGTTCTTGCAAGTTTTATATGAAATTTAAAAACTGTTAAAATTGTTTGCCAACATAAAGTTTAAAAGTCTTGTTTAGAGGTAAAAATCTCAGCATATGGAGTCATTCACATTAATATGAGGTTGAAAACATGCATGAGATTTCTTTGTTTTGAGAAAGATGTATGAAGGCAATTAAATCATCTTTATTTTGAAGTGATGATAGATTGACAGGAAGTTGCCACGAAAGGTACAGGAGGTACGCAGTCCCCCCCCCACCCAGTGGTGACATCTGACACAATTATGGCACAATATCAAACCCAGGAAACTGATATTGGCCCAATCCACAGAGTTTATTTCAAATTTGTGAGTTTTATTCTTGTGTGTAGGAAAGTTAGCGTTCTAATTCCACAGTGATAGGCTACCTCTAAAATGCAGGACCCATTGGCCATACCATACTTGGGCATGTGCCGATGACTGAGCCTGTTTCTAGTACCTTTAATTCTGCCATTGCTGTACCCTAGGCTCAACCTTCTCTCTCATCCTTTTGTCTCATTTTGCTTTCATATTTATTTTGACAAAATTTCAGACACTTACAAAAGTTGTAAGAATTGCACAAGGAATTCCCATATACCTTTAACCCTGGTTCCTCAAACATTCATATGTTACCACATTTGCTTTATCTGTCCCTCCTTCTACCTCTTCCTCTATCTGCATGCGCGCGCGCGCGCGCACACACACACACACACACACACACACACACACACACACACTTTACTCATGTCCTCCTAAATACGTTCGTGTTTATTTCAAAGCAAGGACATTATTTTTTTTTCTAATCCCAAGCACAACTGTCAAAACCAGGAACTGAACACTGACGCAGGATTATACGCTTTACAGACCTTGTTGAGATTTTGCCAATGTCCCAGTATCCTATACAGCACATACATTCAGGTGCCATGTTTCTTTGGTTTCCTTTAATCTTGAACACTTCCGTTTTCCTTTGTCTTCTGTGACATTGACAGTTTTGAAGAGTACAGGCCAGTTATTTGGTAGAATATCTGTCAATTTAGGTATGCCTTCTATTTCCTCATGATTAGATTCAGGTTATGCATTTTTAGCAAAACATACCATATAAGTAATATTATATTCTTCTCAATGCTTCATATCAGGGAGGCAAAAGAAGTTTATTTGTTCCCTTATGGGTTATATTAATTTTGATCATGTGGTCAAGGTTGTTTAGAGAAGTCTATTCAATTTAGTTACTATTTTCTTGTTTGTATTTATTAGGCTTGTGAGGACATAACCTGTCTCTCTTCCTCCTCCCTCAATCCTTTAAATTTCAACTCAAATAGTCCTTTCTCTACCTGACTTAGCCTCCACTATATACCTAAATTACTAAGCACTTAACTTTATTATACTGTTTGTTGTATTGAAAAGTATTTTTTTTCCCTTTATTAACTAGTAGTTTAGAAATCTTAGTCATCAGAGACATGATTTTACTCATCATTGCATATTCTAGAAAAACAGGGTTTCAACCAGTATTAATTGAGCAAGTTGGTAAATGAACTGGTGAATTTCAGGAGGCAGAATTAAGTATTATTAATTAATTAATAATTAAGAGGTATTATCTTTTCCATTTTATAAAGAATACTGAAGGTCAGCACAGTATGATTATATTAGGAAAGCAAGCTCTTAACGAGCTGTTCATTATGTAACCATGGGTATTACTGAGCTCATTTCCTTTGATTCCAAGAGGCTACTTTAACTTACTGTATCCAAAGAGCCGAAAAGGCAACAGACTTTTTTTTTTACATCTAGGTTCATAATCCCGATTGTGGCTGTTGATCATACACAGGGTATAAGTTAGCCAGTGCAAGGGTAACGCTATGAAACAAGCTACACACAACTTAGTGGCCTGCAGTGGTGATCACTTTCCTCTCTCACATGTTTGTGGGGTATCTGGAAGTCAACCCACCTAGACTGAGCTCAGCTCAGCACTGAATCCAACTCGTTCAGTTGGATTCAGTGACATTCCATTTAGCTTTCATTCTCCTTGGACCAGCAGACTCTCTCCCAAACCAGAAGAATTGGGGCTGGCCATAACATGCAATGTTTCCCGAGGCTCATGTGCAGAAGAGCACACTGTAAATGACTTCCATCTACTGACTTTTTGCCAAAGCCACTTGTAGAGCCACGCCTAGCTTCATTACAGCAGACACATACACTAGGTCTCTAGTCAGATGGCAGGAGGTGTGGATCCAAGAGGAGCAAAACTTTAAGAGGAATAATGAGAAAAATAGTGCAATTACCAAAGGAATACAAACCTAGGGATGGATATAAGCAAGCTTTGTGTTGAGGAGGGACACAAGAAGATGGCAAATCATGTGAGAGATCCACCTGAATGCCTGTGTGCAAGCATGCTTCCCTGTGTTCTAGCTGAGTCCGTGTTCTGGCTTAGATTTAGAGGTCTTGGATTTCCCGGTGACTACACATGTGTGCAACCTAAGGCTTTAGACATTTTGATGTTGACCATATGCCCACCGTAATTTACAGAGTGGTAGTGAGGATAAAAAGTCACACAGGAGAGAAAACTGAAAAGTTACAAGTACTGTACCAATGTCTTACTGTTATTACTACTCTTTTGCTCTTCAGATATAAATTGCTCTCCAGACAGTATGATGATACCCATTTCCAGAAGAGTAGAAGTTACCCCCGGAGTAGAGACCCATCAAGGTTTATTGGACAGAAATAAATGAATTCTTCTACTTACGGAATTGCAAGAAAGAACACAGAAAATGCCCTGGATGTCAGGTAATTTTTCAACAATTAGAAAAGAGAAAAATGAAGAAACTTCCAGAAGCAAAGCATCTTTCCCTGTAGTTTCCATTTCTAAACAATATTTAAAGCTGAATTCTTAAACATATATTTGCTGAGTGCTCTTTGGAAAACAAATTGTATCTCTATAAACCATGCAATCAAATAAAAAGCATGATAGACTCAGGTAAAGTTCACTAAGGGTCTCTGCCTGCTTCACAAAGAGCAGAAAAAAAGTATTTTCCTCAGGTTCACTCTCCTTCGATCATTGAAGCCGTAACTACAGAAGTCATGGGTCTGCTTTCATGGTTCTGTGGGTCTTTTTGGCAACAGAAAACAAATGTTTAAGTCCTGAATATGAGAATGCAAAATCACTGCTTTGTTCTGTCATCCAGTCATGACCGGTCTTTACATCAAAACAAAAGATACAACCAAACAATCATTTGCGAGGTTTGTTTTATCAAGAAAAAAAATAAAGAACAGCCATTCTTAGTTTTAAACAGAGAATGTGTAAAGAAACTATTTACTCTGATAGATAAAAGGAAAAAGATTACATGGAGCCACATGGATGCCTCTATAGATCACAAACTCGAGAAATGTGTTTACTACCTTCATAATCTCATTTACCCCCAAATAAAAATGTGTACATTCCAGAGCCTTCAAATTACAGATTTGTTTTCTGTAGTGCCAACATTCCATTCTACTTATTAGCAGCCATCCTTTTTCTTAGCTAGTTTCCTTGTTCTCTTCTCAGTGGAGTGGCCGTGTAAAGGATAAAAGGCTCAGAGTTTCTAAGCAGCTTCTCTGAATAGCCTGGTCTCCGGCAGAACTAAATGTGCCTAAATTTGACATTCACAGACACTATTTTTGAATAGCTCTCTTAATTCTCCTCTCCCTCTCAAACTTAAATGTTTTCAATGGGTACCATAAGCACATGTTCAAGACTGGCTTGAAACATTTTCCTAGATTCCATTTTGGTGATTTGCATTTTACAACAAATATATCTTACACAAATATAATGCCTACAGAGCGTGAAGCATGCCAGTCCTTCTCTATTACATCTCAGGCTTCTCACCTGTCTGAAAGTCAATATTGATACCAATCATGTTAAGCACATACTTAGTTCTCCTCCAAAGGCAAATACACCTCTGGGGAAAATGCAGAATGGAGAACACTCTGTGTGTTTGCTGTTGTAGAGAATGAAATACCTGGGCTTGTAGAGCTACCTTAGACCTCAGAAAGCTTGTCTTTCTTTCTTTAAGTTCCATGTCATTTGCAACTCGGGTCTTTCAGATGACAGGCTTTGCAGGAATAACAAGAATGCCATAAGGCTTGGTTTAAGAACTAAGTTTGCACTGACACTTTATCTTCATCCTTTCTTCCTTCCTTCCTTCCTTCCTCCCTCCCTCCCTCCCTGTTTCTTTTCCTCCTATATTTAATTATAAGATTTGTTTTACCAAATCATTGATTTGTTATATTCCTTGTTGAGTTTATATTTGGTTTACAAAGAGATTTTAAATTTCTCATCACAAAATAAGGGAGACAGGGAGGGAGAGAGAGAGAATGAATCTTGAGTGTTCATCTAAGTCATTTTCCAGGATGGTATTACATGATTTCATTTTGTCTGTTCACGTTGCCTTTTCTGTGTAGCATCTTTAAAATCGCCGTGTATTTCTTGTTTGCTGGTATAATTCTTACAAAGTCAATCTACATGTAGTATGGATTTTATTTCAAAGTTTCGGATATTATAATCACGTTTTCAAATGTAAAAATTGTAGGCTTACTATTTCCTTTATTGTAAAAAACAAAATTTGCCATTTTAACCATTTTTAAGTGCCTACGGTTCAGGAGTGTTCAGTATATTCGTATGGTTGTGAAAGAGATCTCCAGAACTTTTTCATCTTGCCAACTCTATACCCATTAGACAATTCCTCTTTTCCCTCTCCCTGTAGCCCCGGGTAACCACCATGTTATTTTCTGTTTCTAAGAATTCGACTCCTTTAAATACCTCCTATCAATAGAATTGCACAGTATTTGTCTTGTGCGACTGTCATATTTCACTCAGCATAATGTCCTCGAGGTTCAATCCTGTTGTAGCATATGTCAGAATGTCTTTCCTTTTTAAAACAGTAATATTCCGTTGTGTGTATATGCCACATTTTGTTTATCCATTCCTCCGTTGATGGACACTTGAATTGCTTCCACTTCTTGCCTGTTATGAGTAATGTTCCTGTGCACATGGGTGTACATATATTGACTATCTCTTACAAAGAACAGAACTCTATGATAGGAACGTTAAAATGTTCACTCATCAGAATGAAAGCTTAGGGGTATCTTAGATTCTGCAATACACAGTAAAGAAATATTTTCAATTAAATGCCCTGCCCAGAAACTCGTAATGGAGAGTAACAGATATAATTAGAATTAAAAATGTATAAATTAAAACTATCTTTCACTAAGGCCTTAGTTACTTACTTACTTGGCTCAGGGTGTTCTTACAACCTAAAAAGGAAATGTATATGAGGGAGGTACATATTAAGGATTCCTGGGGTACCTTCCTTCCCCACAGAGGGCAAAAGCGAAGTTCCACTAATACAGTCAGAGGAGGGGTCTGCTCTCGGTGGCCTCCTAATAATGACTGTTACACAATCACAGTGCCTTTCTGATCGCCAAATTGCCAAGAATCGCTCTAGGAACCTGGACCTTTGTTGCAGCTCCTGAATTATCCATAAAATCTCCTTTTCCATTGCTATCCATGACCAGTGACTGAACTTAAGGAGTTCACAATAAAAAGGGTAAGCAAAGGGTTGGCTTAAATCTTATTCAAAGTGACACTCACACCTGCTTGACAACATCATGATAAATGTTTATACAGTGATTATATGACTTCCACACTACAGCTGACCCTGGAAAAACAGGAGTTTGAACTACGTGGATCTAATATGCAGAATTTTTACAGTGTAGTACTGTAAATGTATGTTCTCTTCCTTATGATTTTCTTAACATCTTTTCTCTAGCTTACTTTATTTTAAGAATCGAGTATGCAATACATATAACACAAAAAATAGGTGCTCATCAACTACTTATGTTACTGGTAAGGCTTCCGGTCAACAGTAAACTATTAATAGTTAAGTTCTAGGGGAGCTAAAACCTATATAAGGATTTTTGAATGGCATGTAGTTAGTGCCCCTAACTCTTACATTGGTCACTGGTCAACTGTGTATTATAATAATCAGAGTATTGGTTTCCTCTTTTAGACCATGAGCTCCTTAGGAACAGAGTCTATGCTTTATTCAGCTAGGTATCCACATGTAATATTACCACTATTGACCCACAAGTTGTACTAATAAGATACAAAATGTGAAACAAATTTCAAAACCATTGAAGTTTTCTAAAGGGCAAGGGCCTTTAGCTGTGCTTATTTTATTATTTGCTGATATATGAGGAGGTTCAGATCTGTCTAGTCAGAAAATAGGAATAGATTCCACTGTAAATAAGTTTGCCTTTATATGACCGAGGAAGCAAATTTCTGACGCTCATTAAGAAAAAAGTGTGCATCATTAGTAAGAACAAATGACTCTTGGGCCCTTCAAACATTATTTTGACCCACATAAGCAACATGAATATACCTAATTATAATAAATCATATAGCTTGTGAAGTGGTTTCGATATGATAGAAAAGTGGTATTACCAGGAAGCTTTTTTTTTTGATGTCTCCTATTTCAATTTTTGTATGTATTAAAACATTCATACAAATTAACTCATTAATTGAGAATTTTCATTGGTATGTGTGGTTAACAGAAAAAATAAAAATTATTTCCTTGATCCTCCCTTTGGATAATAATCCAAGTTATTAGAATCTCATTTACTCTCCTGGAGCAGTATCACCAGGGAGCCACGCTTTCTGACAGGAGAAAATCCTGTCTTTACTGGGAATGCTACAACTACTGTGTCATAAATCAAGAAGCTCTAATGGGCTGGGGGAAGGGAAGGTGCTATAAGGAAACATAATTAAACCACTCTTTGAAGGCAGTGTATGAAGGTAACCGAATCCATTTATCCCTTCCATGAACTTCACTCTTGTGTGTGTTTGCTAAGGCTGTATCAGAAAACCAATTACGGATGTAGCTTCTGCAGTTTGCTTGCTATCACTGAGGAGCAGCTAATGTCCTATAAACACTACTCTGTTATCTCATTAATTGAAGAAACTCAAGTCAAAAGGGAAGTGTGTTTACTTTCATGGTAATTAAAAGAAATATCTACAAGGCTGGGGACTCAATATCAACCTGCTTGCCTTTCAGAAAAAGTGAATGACCTTAAATTTCTATTTAGCGTTAAGGTATATATACATTCTCACCAAGAAGTTCTGAAAGGATCAAGTGAAATGTGTCAGATAAAGGTTTGTCCTGTAAAGATTTATAATGGAAGGAAATATTGTCTAGAATATAAAAGAAATATTTATATCCTCAGACAAAGGACTTCAAACCCGTAGCCAAGAAACATACAAGCAGTCTAGCAAATGTTCTGAAGGTAGAAATGAAAGCTCATGAGCAATTCAGGAACAAATAGAGTAAGAGAAAAGAAACTACTTCTCATCTAGAGTTAGCTGGAAAGACTTTGAGATTAGATGCAATTTTAAGAGCTTTATAGGTAATGAGGGTATTTGAACTGGTGGTTTCTATGCAATACATAATTTATTCTAGAAAAATACAGAGACTCTAAAAGTTTAGACTGCAGAGAGATTCTTAGAAAATAAACACTCAAAACACTCAACCGAATTTTCTCCAAGAATAAATTATGCCCTGAAGCATTGCAGCAATAATTTACTTGAATGGTCTGAACTAATGAATGTGTTTCTTATAGTACCCAAACCGTGAGTGAAAAGAAAATGTGATTATTTATACATCAAAGTACTTTTGGTGTAAATTACCAACAACCAAAATATAGTATATGATTACAACTTAGCTTAACAGCTTTTTCAGTGTCTGCATTAGAATCCCAACTGTCTCCATAGAAAGGACTTTCTGGGTCAATTTACTTTCAAGTCGCAATCTCATTAAAGATGCTTTAAATGGGCAAGTCTGTCTTAATTTTCTCAAATCATTTTTAATAAGTTGTTTACAAAAGCAAGGAACTAATGGATCTCCCCACTTTTACCTCTTGTATAATCCGAACAAGAATATCTAAAAACAATAAAATACAGAGAACTTCTGAATGGATAATTTGGGGTGGTGTTCAGTCTGTGTTTAATGGAATATCTTTAATGTTCAAATCCTTATGAGAATCTAAAGTGACATTCTGAGGCAGTCAAAGTACACGGTAAGTAACCACCAATGATTTAAACACAAAGTTAGGATAATAAAAATGGTCACATAGCATTCGTATGAATTTGGTAAATGACTGTATTGTCAAGAAGAAATCCTTGCTTAGCATAACTCAGTCTAGCTTGCAAGATGATGCTTTAGAATGTCAGGAGTTTGCTGAATGCTTATAAGAACTACTTGGATAATTCTCTTCTCCTATGATATAATAACTTAAGTCAACTCTTGGAGTTATGTAAAAACTGAGAAAAGTAGGCAGTGATATGGGAATTGGTCTAATTTCCATGATGTAATATTTCTTTCTTGGCTCCTTTTCCTTCCCTCGGAAAATAATTCACAAAGAGTAAGTCTTGGATCCTTTTCAATTAAACCAGGTTTCAGACCTGCTTAGAAAATACAGAAAATATCCCAATAAATCATGTACTGTATACTTTTATTTTCACAATTAATATCTCTAGTTACACAAGAAAAAAATAGTTAGAGGGAAATCAAGTGCTTAAATGTAGAAGACGACAGGGATCCAGCTGGGTTTCTAAAACAAAATCTTACCCTTCGATTTATTCCTCTATTGTGAATACTTTGGCCTGTCTCAGATTGCCCTTTTAAAATATAAATCCTCCTGGGATTGGGTTATATGTTAGTATATGAAACCCTTTCCTTCTGGACAGCATTTCTATGAAGAGGGCCTTAGTTCATTTCACAGTTTCAAACAGGGAGATGTAAACCCCAACTGAGTACTGAGATTTAAACCCTATCTTCTGACTCCTAAAACTCGATTTTTACCACTCTACCGGTCTTAATGCCTTAATGCCTTAAATGGGAATTATTTAAAGAAGTGGGAATTTTAATGGAGGGGTTGACATGATGGATTTGGACTTTGTGTTATTTTCAACCCTTATCAAAGCAAAAACTGTATAGCCCAATTCAATTAAAATTTATAAGGTATATCCTCTGCTCAGGGCAGTGTGCTCAGTGCTGAAAGTTATGTACAGATGGGAAGATTAAGTCCCTGTCTTCAAATAATTTATGTTTAGCATGAAAAAAGAAAATGGGATTATATTCAACCAGTCTATGACTATCCAATATGTGTAGGCAAGCACTGTATCTTGTCTTATATAAGTGTCGTTAGGAAAATGTGAAGCGCTATATGGGGCAGGAACAAAGGAAAGACTCCTATCCCAATGCAGGGGTCAGCTAGGAAGGAGCCTGATATAATTACAGTGACTGAGAGAGACAAGACATGTAAGCTGTGGAAAGGAGTCACAAACAGTTTTTCTTTGCTTAAGAGAAATAGAACTCTTCTCTTGGTATCTCTGTTTCCGGTACAAGTAGGCTTTGTGTGGCAAAGTCTCTTTACCCGGAGACAATGTTAATGGTGATGACAAAGGAAAGACTGGGTAGAGTATGAGACTGTTGAATCAAGCCCCAGGTAACGAAGCAGACGGGAAGAAGCAGGAGCCCACTGATGTTTAACGAACACCGGAAGGGGAGAAGCCACGACCCGTGGTTTCCTCCTCTCCCTGCCATCAGGCCATGTGCTTCTGAAATCTCCCCTGCAAACCTTCCTTCTCTCCTTGCCCCCTCCAGCAAGATTCATCAACCTGAAGTTCAGCATATTTTAGAACTGACTTAGTGGAATGGAGGATGGAGTTCATGGAAAACAAAAGGGAGATTGTTTTTGGACTACCTGGCCCTTGCCAGTGTGTTGAAAGGACTCCCTGAGGCATGAGGAGAAATAAGACAGGACAAGAAAATAACCCAAGGGAAAAAGGGTGAGAAATAAGCTTAGAAAGGTATATATGCCTTAGGGGAAGAGACTGCAGAGTGACCTGGTTTGGGAAGGAAAAGAAGAGAAAAGTTGGCAAGCCCAGGACAGTAGGAGTTTCCACCTGTGAGCAAGAAAGGATACCTTTCTGGTTTGTTGTACTCTTCAAAATACACAGGAAATGAGCAGCAGTTTTTAAAGCTGTCCTCAGGAGTGTCTCTTTATAAGTTTCTTATACATAGGTTTTTCTCACTTGGAGATGGTCCCACTACACGCATGGAACATGGAATATCTCACACCCGTTCAGGATGCTGTAACAAAATTCTACAGAGAGTATCTTATAAACAACAAAATGTACTTGTCACAGTTCTGGAGGCTGGGCATCTGAGATCAGGGTGCCTGAATGGTTGCAGATTCTTCTGGGTTGCAGACTTCTCATTATGTTTCACATGCTCTCTGGGGTGTCTTTAATAAAGGTACCAGTCTTGATCATGAAGACTGTTTTCATGACCTAAATCACCTCCCAAATGTCCCATCTCCTCATAACATCACTTTGGGCATTGGGAATTAGATACACAAACTTTGGAGGAATGCAAACATTCAAACCATAGCATAAAAGAACTCACAAAAGATGATTCCCCCCCTGCCCCCAGCCAAGGATGATTTTCATTGCTTTAAAATAATTCATGTAACTTCATAATGGAGTAAAGGATATAGGGAAATTGTGATTGAGAAGACAAGAAGTGAACTATTTGAAAATCTCAAGGGATTCTAATTCTTTCAGTTCAATATAGAATTTATCAATAATTATACTTGCTAAGGAAGGTAGCATTTTGCGTTCCCACCAAGTGACAAACATTTTGCACTGTTGGGTGATTTTATTAAGTTTTCTAAAAATCTAGAAATTAAACAATGTTATTCTCGTACGACATTGAAGAAACGGGTCTCTGAGAGCTGACATAGTAATTAGAAGAATCAAGCTTTGAATCCCGCATTGTCTGATACCTAAGGTTTCTGCATGTTTATACTTTCAAGGTAGCAAACTCAAAGGTCTACAGGATTCAGTCAAAAAGTGTGAGAGTTAGAGTTGGCAATTCTGAAGTTTTGGCGGGATAGAGATTACAGAGCTGTACCTACCTAATAGTATAAAAGATTTTTTTTAAACATTAAGCATGCCCCGAAAAGGATAGTGGGGGATAGATTTGCCCTGAAGGTCACCAGTTTGTGACTGCATCATAATAAACTACTTCATTAATTTCATTGCTTTAATATAGACATGGCCTTAAAGTAATTTTCACTTGGGTTTAAAATTTGTGTCTCAAATAAAAGTCTGTGTTTACCTCCTCTTTATAATAAAAAGTAAGTGCTTTATCCTTTGCGGAAAAGGAGCTTTACAAAAGAGGAAAATATGCCAGTGGTGTTCAGATTATTTTTTCCACTAATATTCTTGCTAATATGTCATAAGAAACAGTGGCTGCATTTGAGTTTGGCAGAATGCCACAAGGAAACACAATACTGAATGCCTGACGTTTAAAATTTCTGCATGAACATTCAGGATAACCACCACTCAGTACTATAAGTCATGATAGACATGTAGCAGTTGCGTCAGTTTGAAACCTTATATTTGTGCTGACATTATCATTGCCCTGGGACAATCCGTGGATTTCAGATAGAGAATAAAGAATCACCACTGCATTAGAAAAACACAAATGTTAGTTCAAAGACGGGGGAGGGGAAGATGTGGATGAGGAGACAAATGTGTGATAAGAAAAGTACGTAAGCTCTTTGCACATTGAATCAGCTTTTGAGGAACAGTTGTTCTTTATATAAAACATGCTTTTTTAAGTAGGTTAAGACTTGATTTACACATGTTTGGCAAGATTATTGAATTTCCATAAAGTATCTAATTTGGACACTGGAATATTCAGAAATGTCCACTTAGATACGCTTTTTTGTTTGTGTCCTCTACCCACTTTTGCTTTGTCCCTACATTTAGAATCCAACATAATTTCAGTTGATTAACACAAGATTATATAGAAACATGACAATAAAGGAGCATTCCACATAATCAACTATTTTAATTATACAAAGAAGGGGAACGCAGTAAGATTTGTCTGCTAACAATAGTCTCAAACTGGAAAAGGAAAGCACAATGAGGAAAATATGCCCGTGTTCTCTATCATTGTTGTGATCACTAAAACATTTCCTCATTGTTTTCTTAGGGTTTTTTAAAAATAATTAAGGATTTGATAAGCGGTTAATATCCAAAATGCATAAAGAATTCATACAACTCAATAGCAAAAGGACAAAAAATTTCATTAAAAAATGGGTAAAAGACCAGACATTTTTCCAAAGAAGATATAAAAATGGTCAACAAGAACATGAAAAGGTGTTCAACAGTATCAGTCATCAAGAAATGCAAATCGGAACCACAATGAGAAAGCACTCCATATGTGTTCAAATGGTTATTACCAAAAAGACAAGAGCTAAGAGATGTTGACAAGAATGCAGAGAAAAGAGAATCCTCATATTCTGTTCGTGGGAATGTACATTGGTGTGGCCATTATGGGAAACAGTATGGAGGTTCCTCAAAAAGATTAAAAATAGAGCTATTATATGATCTAGCAACTCCACTTCTAGGGATATATTCAAAAGATGAAATCACTATCTTGAAGAGATACCGGCACTCCCATGTTATTGAAGCATGATTCACAATAACTAGGACATGGAAACAGCCTGGGTATCCATTGAAAGATGAATGGAGAAAAAAATTTTTGTATATACACAATGGAATATTACTCAGCCACAAAGGAAGGAAATCCTGCTATGTGTGACAACACAGGTGGACTTTGAGAGTATTATCTTAAGTGAAATAAGTCAGAGAATGGCAAATACTGTATAATTGCATTTATGTATATAATCTTAAAAAAAAAAACTCATTGATACATAAAACAAATCAGTGGTTTCCAGAAGGAAAGTGGGGGTTGGTGGGATAGACGAAGGTGGTCAAAAGATATAAACTTTCAGTTATACAATGAGTAAGCCCTGGGGATGTAATGTTCAGCATGGTGACTACAGTTAACACTGTTTCGGGTACTGGAAAGGTGCTGGGAGAGAAGAGATTTAACGTTCTCACCACAACAAGAGCAGACAACATAGTGAGGTGATGGATGTGTGAACTAATCTTATTGTACTAAACATTTCACAATCTACACGTGTATTAAATCCTCACACTATATATCTTATACAACGTTTTATGTTAATAAACATTATTATGGAAGGAGGGAGGGAAGAATTTTCACAAGCACCTCAAACTTAACATTTCAATTGAAGCTTTCATTATTTTTTCTCCTGGAATTCTGCAGGAAGCTTCTAAGTGGTTTTGCTATCACTGTTCTCTCCTTATCTCCAATATATCCTCTGTACTGATTCTAGAATTTTTTT
The DNA here is from genome assembly GCF_046562875.1 of Panthera onca. Classification (NCBI taxonomy): domain Eukaryota; kingdom Metazoa; phylum Chordata; class Mammalia; order Carnivora; family Felidae; genus Panthera; species Panthera onca. Next base: position 186,857,350 of record NC_138342.1, read on the forward strand.
TTCCCTAAAACAAGAAGCCAGACATCTCACCCCACTATTCAAATTGAGGCAAATATCAAATGCTACCTAGTTCCTTACTATGACATACATGTCTTCATAATCAGGCTCCTCCACACCCTCCCTGCTCCTACCATATGCACCCCTACCATATGGACTTCTCACTGCCCCTCCCCTTTTTCTGGCCACATCATACTATTCCAAGTTTGATTATACCATACTTCATTCATTTCCTTCTGTAATGACATGCATGCCTCCTTTGTTGAGATATCCCACCCCCTGTGTCTCTGCTCTATCACAAACTGGGGAGCTCCTACTCATCCTTCAGGACACCGTCCATATATTGTCTCTCTCTAAAGCTTTCTCCAGCCACTTATCATTTTTCCTTCCTCTTAGGTTGCCATACAACTGTTGCTAAAGTGACGATCCTGTAAGATATCTTCCTGTTTCTCCACACAAAGGTGACAAGACTATAACTCACGTATGTATTATCTAGTGATCTGCTAGCACTGGCTAATGCCAGCATCTCAACTCATTGTCATCTTGTGAGAGATGATCATAAAATATTCAAGTCATTTGTTAAAATATTAGTAGCTCGAAAGTGATCGTGGTAGGAATAGTTACACCACAAAATTGACCAACATCACGTATAAGGACTCTTTTATTTTTTTCTTGAAGGTACGATTTGTGGAAACATCTGGGTTTATCCCCCTTAGTCAGTCTAGCAGAGTCCCTGTGTATTCAGTAGAATTGCTTGATTTATTAATGTGATTTTAGTTAGTTGAAAATTACTTGGGCATAAATGGAACAAAGTTAACTGCAGGAATAATGGTAAAATTTCATTTGTTATTACAACTTGAATTATAATCAGATGACAAAAAAAAAAAAGGATTATGGGTTTCAACTTGACAAGTGCTTGGAGATTTTATTACAAGACAAAATGATTGGTAGACCAGTAACAAGTGGCTCAAGTACAGGGATGTTTGCTTATTTATCTTCAGGTGATTACGCATCATGCAGTATCTGGCATGTGGTTGATCCTCATTAAGTTCTTATTAAGCACATTTCCACATGAACAACCATAGAGTATATTTCTGTATCTGAAGGATTGGCTATTTTTATCCACTCATATAGAATCACTGCTGGAAACTGGCAGCGTTTATATGGTAAAATTTTTATTCAAAAAAAAATAAGCTAGTTTAAAGCAAATAAGACATTTTCTGGAAAAAATATGAAAATAATTGCTGTTTCTCTAGAGGTCTTGATTTTTAAAGAATGTTCTAGGGAGGGAGGAGTCAACATGGCAGAGAAGTAGGGAGACCCGAAGGTCCCTTGTAACTCAAATGCAGTATTATTGAGGCCAGAAGGCTTGGAAATCCAGGAATCTGGGCTACAGAGTGAGAGAAACATCTCCAGGGGCCCACCAGGACAACTTGGCAGGACAAAGGTGTGTGATTGAAAATCGGAAGAGAGAAAATGGGCAGTGTAGTCATGGAGGGGAGGGATCCCCTTCTGTGGAGAGACAAAAGGAAGGGAAAGAGAGTCTGTGGAAGTGTAGAATTGTATTTAGACAAGACAAAAATGTCCCGGATCATAGACTGGGGAACGGAAAAAACAGGGGGAAGCGGAGCCAGCCATGGGCTGAGTAGTGAGCTCAGAGGTACAGTCAGAGCATTCCCCTCCCTCAAGTGCTGTTGGAAGAAGGTATATAACTGCTCCAAGGACAAAAGACTCTGCAGGTGCCCACCAGTCAGAGGCCCATTGTCAGCTGGCTGGGCAGAGTGGCACTACCCTGAACCAGGGCACACCAAGACATCAGGGTGTGAATCCCAGCTGAGCACCTGGGAGGTGCGGGACACTATGGAGTGGGACAAACTGACCTCCTTATGCCCACAGGGCACTGTGAGGATGACCTGAACAGAGTGATCCTGGACACCAGCGGGGGGGGGGGGGGGGGGGGAGAGATTGGGATGTTGCCATTTTTCTCCCCATCACCAATAAGGTGGGGCTTCAGAGCGGGCCCCCAGTGGGGGCGGGACCTGTCTACACCAAACCATGCCCCCCTGTGCCTGGTAACTACTTATCTACGGGAGCAAGATGGACACTGACCAAACCAACAGCTCCTCCTCCAGAACAGCACAGCCATTGGTTCCAAGCCACCGTCAGATATTGGTCCAGTAGTTCTGCATTTTCTGATTTGATTCTTGGTCAATTCTTATTATATATGGATTTATTATTTTTTCCTTCTTTTCTTCCTCATATCTCTTCCTTTCTCTATTCTGCTTGTTGGTTTGTTTAAGCAGATGTTTTTAATCTATTCTTTTTATACTTCTTCTGTATCTCTTTATTTTTCTCTCTCTCTCTCTAGATTAAGCAGTATAGTTGCCCTGATTCTTTGCCTGGTAATTTGTTTTTTCTTTTTCCCCGCCCCTGTCATTTCCCTCTTTGTATGGGATAAGGCTTCTTCTACCACTGTCCCCCTTTTTAAATATTTCCTAGGGTTGCTTCAATGAGCAAATCAAAGCACACCTGGTGGAAGGTCCAAAACACCACTACAAGTAGGGAGATAAAGCAACCAGAGTCACAACAACAGAGAGCAAGCAACACACTCCAAAAACACCTCCTGAAGGGCCAGGCCCTGGACAGTGTATGAACCCTTTTTAATATAGTAGTGCTTACAGGTGCAGGACACATAACAAGCTATTAAAATATCTAAAGGACAAAAAAATAGCTAAAATGACAAAACAGAAGAATTTTCCTCAAAAGAAATTCCAGGAAGAAATAACAGCTAGAGAATTGCTCAAAACAGATATAAACAATATATCTGATCAAGAATTTTGAGTAATAGTCATAAGATTAATAGCTGGGCTTGAAAGAAGCATGCAAGACAGCAGAGAATATTGCTGCAGAGATCAAGGAAGTAAGGAATAGTCACACGGATTAAGAAATGCTCTAAATGAGATGCAAAATAAACTCGATGCAGTGACAGCAAGGATGGAGGAAGAAAGCAGAGGGGAGAAGAAGTGAAACAGAAGATAAATTTATGGAAAATAATGAAGCTGAGAAACAGATAAGAAAATACTAGACCATGAGGGGAGAATTAGAGAACTAAGTGATTCAAGGAAACGTAATAATATCTGTATCATAGGAGTTCTGGAAAAAGAAGAGAAAGGGGAAGAAGGTTTACTTGAACAAATTGTAGCTGAGCACTTCCCTAATCTGGGGAAGGAGACAGACATCCAAATCCAAGAGGCACAGAGAACTCCCTTCAGATTCAATAAGAATAGGTCTTCACCACAGCATATCACACTGAAACAGGAAAAATACAAAGATAAGGAGAGAATTCTGAAAGCAGCTAGGAACAAACAGGTCTTAACCTACAAGGGTAGACACATAAAGGTAGTAGCAGACCTGTCCCCTGAAACTTGGTAGGCCAGAAGGGAGTGGCAGGAAATATTCAATGTGATGAATAGGGAAAAAAAAATGTAGCCAAGAATCCTTTATCCAACAAGGCTGTCATTCAGAATAGAAGGAGAGATAAAGGCCTTCCAAGTCAAACAAAAACTGAAGGAGTTCATGACCACTAAACCAGCCCTGCAGGTGATCTTAAGGGGGACTCTGTGAGTGGAATGCTGCAAAGACCACAAAGGACTAGAGACATCACCACAAGCATGAAACCTACAGATAACACAGTGACACTAAATCCATATCTTTCAATAATTACTCTGAATGTAAATGGACTAAATGCCCCAATCAAAAGACATAGGGTATCAGAATGGATAAAAAACCAAGATCCATCTATATGCTGTTTTCAAGAGACTCATTTTAGATCTGAGGATGCCTGCGGATTGAAAGTGAGGGGGTGGGGGACCATCTATCATGCTTCTGGAAGTCAAAAGAAAGCTGGAGTAGCCATACTTATATCAGACAAACTAGACCTTAAACCTAAGACTGTAACAAGAGATGAAGAAGGGCATTATATCACAATTAAGGGGGTGTAGCCATCATGAAGAGCTAACAATTGTAAATGTTTATGCCCCTAATTTGAAAACACCCCAATATATAAATCAGTTAATCACAAACATAAGCAATCTTACTGATAAGAATACAGTAATTTCAGGAGACTTTAATACCCCAACTTACAGCAAGTAAGACAGATCATCTAGGCAGAAATCAATAAAGAAACAATGGCCTTGAATGATACACTGGACCAGATGGACTTGACAGATATATTCAGAACTTTTCATCCAAAAGCAGAATACACATTCTTCTCAAATGCACATGGAACATTCTCCAAGGTGGATCATATATTGAGTCACAAAACAGCCCTTAATAAATATAAAAGAATTGAGATAATATCATGCATATTTTCAGATCACAACACTATGAAACTTGAAATAAACCACAAAAAAATTGGAAAGCCTCTAAATGCATAGAGGTTAAAGGACATCCTACTAAAGAATGAATGGGTCAACCAGGTAATTAAAGGAGAAATTAAAAAACATATGGAAGCAAATTAAATTGAAAACATGACAGTCCAAACCCTTGGAGATGCAGCCAAGACAATCTAAGAGGAAAATACATTGCAATTCAGGCCTATCTCAAGAAATAAGAAAAATCCGAAATACAAAACTTAACCTCACACCTAAAGACTAAAAGCAGAGCAGCAATGAAAACCCAAAGTCAACAGCAGAAGAGAAATAATTAAGATTAGAGCAGAAAAATAATGTAGAATAAACCAAAAAAAAAAAACAAACCAGTAGAACAGATCAATGAATCTAAAAGCTGGTTTTTGAATGAATAAACAGAATTGATAATCCCCTAGCCAGACTTCCCAAAAAGAAAAGAGAGAGAACCAAAGTAAATAAAATCATGAAGGAAAGAGAGATCACAACCAATACCACAGAAATACAAACAATTATTAGAGAATACTATGAAAAATTATATGCCAACAAACTGGAAAACCTGGAAAAAATGCACAAATTCCTAGACAACCACACACTACCAAAACTCAACCAGAAAGAAATAGAAAATTTGAACAGACCCATAACCAACAAGAATTTGAATCAGTTATCAAAAATCTTACAACGAATAAAGAGTCCTGGGACAGATGGCTTCCCAGGAGAATTCTACCTGACGTTTAAAGCAAAGTTAATACCTATTCTCAAGCTGTTCCAAAAACTAGAAATGGAAGGAAAGCTTCTAAACTCATTCTATGAAGCCAGCATTACCTTCATTCCCAAACTAGACAGAGACCCAACAAAAAGGAGAATTATAGGCCAATATCCCTGATGAATATGGATGCAAAAATTCTCAAGATACTAGCAAATCAAATTCAGCAGTATATTAAAAGAATTATTCAACATGATCAAGTGGGATTCATTCCTGGGCTGCAGGGCTGGTTCAGTATTTGCAAATCAATCAATGTGATACATCACATTAATAGAAGAAAGGATAAGAATCATAAGATCCTGTCAATAGATGCAGAAAAAGCATTTGACAAAATACAGCATCTTTTCTTAATAAAAACTCCCAAGAAAGTCAGGATAGAAGGCGCATATCTTACCATCATAAAACCCATATATGAAAAGTCCACAGCTAATATCATCCTCAATGGGGAAAAACTGAGAGGTTTCCCCCTGAGATCAGGAACACAACAGGGATGTTCAGTTTCATCACTGTTGTTGAACGTAGTATTGGAAATCCTAGCCTCAGCAGTCAGACAACAGATGAAATAAAAAGCATATGAATTGGCAAAGAAGTCAAACTTTCACTTCTTTGTGGAAAATCTGAAAGTCTCCACCAAAAATCTGCTAGAATTGATACATGAATTCAGCAAAGTCGCAAGATACAAAATCAATGTACAGAAATCGGTTGCATTTTTTACACCAACAATGAAGCAACAGAAAGAGAAATCAAATTGATCCCATTTACAATTGCACCAAAAACCATAAAATGCCTGGGAATAAACCTAACCAAAGATGTAAAAGATCTGTATGCTGAAAAGTATGGAAAACTCATGAAAGAGAGAAGAAGACACAAAGAAATGGAAAAACATTCCATGCTCGTGGATTAGAAGAACAAATATTTTTAAAATGTCAATACTACCCAAAGCAATCTACACATTCAATGCAATCCCAATAAAAATTACCCAGGCATTCTTCTCAGAGCTAGAACAAACAATCCTAAAATTTGTATGGAACCACAATGACCCTGAATAGCCAAAGTAATGTTGATAAAGAAAACCAAAGCTTTAAAAGCCCAGACTTTAACCTCTGCTGCAAAGCTGTAATCATCAAGACAGTGTGGTATTGACACAAAAACAGACACATAGATCATTGGAATAGAATAGAGAACCTACAATTGGACCCACAAATGTATGGCCCACTAACTTTTGACAAAGCAGGAAAGAGTATCCAAGGGAAAAAAGACAGTCTCTTTAGCAAATGTCGCTGGGGGAACTGGACAGCAACAGGCAGAAGAATGAAACGGGTCCATTTACACCATACACAAAAATAAACTCAAAATGGATGTAGGACCTCAATGTGAGACAGGAAACCATCAAAACCCTAGGGGAGAAAACAGGCAAAAACCTCTTTGACTTCAGCCGCATCAGCTTCTTAGTCAACATGTCTCCAGAGGCAAGGGAAAAAAAGCAAAAGTGAACTATTGGGACCTCCTCAAGATAAAAAGCTTCTGCACAGTAAAGGAAACAATCAATAAAACTAAAAGACAACCGACAGAATGGGAGAAGATCTTTGCTAATAGCATACTGGATACAGGGTTAGTATCCAAAACCTATAAAGAATTTACCAAACTTAATACCCGAAAAACAAATAATCCAGTGAAGAAATGGCCAGAAGACATGAATAGACACTTCTCCAAAGAAGACATCCAGATGGCCAATTGACACATGAAAAGATGCTGAACATCACTCATCATCAGGGAAATATAAATCAAAACCACATGGAGATACCACCTCACACTGGTCAGAGTGGCTAAAATTAACAACTCAGGAAACAACAGATGTTGGTGAAGATGTGGAGAAACAGAAACCCTCTTGCACTGTTGGACATGAAAACTGGTGCAACCGCTCTGGAAAACAGTGTGGAGGTTCCAACAAAAATGAAAAATAGAATTACTCTACAGCCCAGTGATAGCCGTACTAGGAATATATCCAAAAGATCCAAGAGTTCTGATTCATAGGGGCACATGAACCCCAATGTTTATAGCAGCGCTATCAACAATAGTCAAATTATGGAAAGAGCCCAAATGTCCAATTGATGCATGGGTAAAGATGTGGTTTATATATATGGAATACTACTTGGCAATGAGAAAGAATGAAATCTTGCCATTTGCAACAATGTGGATGAAACTGGAGGGCGCTGTGCTAAGTGAAATAAGTCAGAGACAGACAGATATCATGTTATCACTCATGTGGAATTTGAGAAACTTAAGACCATAGAGGAAGGGAAGGGGAAAAATAGTTTCAAACAGAGAGCGAGGCAAACCATAAGAGACTCTTCAATACAGAAAACAAACTGAGGGTTGATGTGGGGGGGGGGGGGGCGGCTGGGGGAGGGGAAAATTGGTGATGGACATTGAGGAAGGCACTTGTTGGAATGTGCACTGGGTGTTGTAATTAAGTGATGAATCATGGGAATCTACTCCTGAAGCCAAGAGCACACTATATACAATGTATGTTAGCTAAGTTGACAATAAATTATATTTTAAAACAAACAAACATAAACATTAGGGAAATAAAAAGAATATTATATATTCAAGAGCACCTGGGTGGCTCAGTTAGTCAGGCATCTGATTTCAGCTCAGGTCATGATCTCGTGGTTTGTGGGTTTGCTCCCCATGTAGGGCTATGTGCTGACAGCTCAGAGCCTGGAGCCTGCTTCAAATTCTGTGATTCTCTCTTTCTCTGCACCTCCCTGCTTGCACTCTCTCTTTCTCAAAGTAAATAAACATTTTTAAAACATTTAAAAATAAAAGAATATTATATATTGAGCATTTTGTTTTGCTTATTTTTATAGTATCCATACATATATGTATGTTAACTATATTATATATAATAACCATATCTATAATTATATATCTAATTATAACCATTATTATAATTTATACAATTTCTTATAGTAACTAAATATACATATGTTAGTTACTACAATACTGTAACTAAACATAGTTACTTATAGCTCATGGGAAAAAATATTTATGTACAGGATAATCAAAATTTTTTCACTTATATTTGTGTTTAGGATTTTTTCCGTTTCTAAAATCATACGAGGTTACATTACTGGTCGTCAGTTTTCACATCAGTATCACCAGAGAACTGTATAAAACAGTGGGTCCTACTGTACACGTGATGAAACCCACAGAGCCATATGCGAACCAGCTCAGGCTTACATTTGCTATTTTGGATAAACTTTGTTCAACACATTTACTTTATAAATGGGAAGTAATGTCAAGAGAGGGTGATTTTATTTGTTCATCTTCATAAAACTGGCTAAGGGTACAGCCAGGATTTTAATTCAGGTCATTGTTAAGTAGTCATGTGTAATGTTACATAACCTTTTGAGTGTATGTGTGTGTTAGCTGTAAGGAAGCAAAGAATGCTATTCAGGAATTATTAAAAACTAGAGAGTGAAAGAAGAAGCATTTTAAACTTGGGGGATCGAATTAGCAATTCAGTCATGACCTGGGTGCCTAGAGAGAGGTGATCTCTTCTTGAATGATGGACAAGTTACAGAGTAAAGCCCACTGCTCATCATTGGGTGATTGAATAGGCACTTTCCCAGATTTTTTTTTTTTGTATGTGTTTTCTTTATACACTGTGTGCTTTATACATTATTGTTTTGTTTTATTAAGTAATTTTGAACTTCCTACCATAACAAAGCAAGATCACTTTCTGTATTTTTCTCTTATTTCTGATTTAATATTTTATGATTTTGCAAAGTAGAGGAAGATCATTGATAAACAATTTTATCAAACTCCTTTACCATTGGTAGATACTAAAGGTTTAAGGAGCGATTCTCAACATATAAACGATTCACACTTGATAATTCCTATAAGCTTCCTATAAGCTGTCCCATTTCCTCCATCTATAACAGAAGAAGTTTTGGAAACCCATTTCAGCTCAATTTATCTGAGCTTTAAAAACTCTTAGAAGAGTGTCTTTTCACTTCTCTAAAGAAGACATCCGGATGGCCAACAGGCACATGAAAAGATGCTCAACGTCGTTCCTCATCAGGGAAATACAAATCAAAACCACACTCAGATATCACCTCACGCCTGTCAGAGTGGCCAAAATGAACAAATCAGGAGACTATAGATGCTGGCAAGGATGTGGAGAAATGGGAACCCTCTTGCACTGTTGGTGGGAATGCAAACTGGTGCAGCCACTCTGGAAAACAGTGTGGAGAATCCTCAGAAAATTAAAAATAGACCTACCCTATGACCCAGCAATAGCACTGCTAGGAATTTACCCAAGGGATACAGGAGTACTGATGCATAGGGGCACTTGGACCCCAATGTTTATAGCAGCACTCTCAACAATAGCCAAATTAAGGAAAGAGCCTAAATGTCCATCAACTGATGAATGGATAAAGAAATTGTGGTTTATATACACAATGGAGTCCTACGTGGCAATGAGAAAGAATGAAATATGGCCCTTTGTAGCAACGTGGGTGGAACTGGAGAGTGTGATGCTAAGTGAAATAAGCCATACAGAGAAAGACAGATACCATATGTTTTCACTCTTATGTGGATCCTGAGAAACTTAACAGAAACCCATGGAGGAGGGGAAGGAAAAAAAAAAAAAAGAGGTTAGAGTGGAAGAGAGCCAAAGCATAAGAGACTCTTAAAAACTGAGAACAAACTGAGGGTTGATGGGGGGTGGGAGGGAGGGGAGGGGAGGGTGGTGATGGGTATTGAGGAGGGCACCTTTTGGGATGAGCACTGGGTGTTGTATGGAAACCAATTTGACAATAAATTTCATATATTGAAAAAAAAAAAAAAAGAAGAGTGTCTTTTTCAAATATCTTATTTTGGACAGACTATTTCCCCCCAAATTTCCCCTTGACTTTTCAAGAAGATCAAGATATTTGTTACAACTTAGCTTGAATATGTCTCATCGCTTAAATTTAAATTTATGGCCACAGAATATAGAGTCTACCTCAAGTAACATACATAGTTTATCATAGTGGATCACCAGTTACAAATATTCACAGCCCCTGTCTTACGTCATCTCACCGGGGTTAATTATGTAATTCAAGAGGTAGACTTTCAGAATAAAAAAAAAGTATCTTTATGTTCTAGTTGGAGGTAGATACCATATCATCTTCATCTTATCAGCCCTTATTACAATGTCATGCACAAATACATTGTCAGTAAATGTGTATCATTTTGAAATAGATTTAAAAAATGAGTACTCCAAAACAAAAATGATCTCAGCTCTCCTACAAGGTTCATTTTTTATTTTATTTTTATTTATTTTTCAGTGTTTATTTATTTTTGAGACAGAGAGAGACAGAGCATGACTGGGGGAGGATCAGAGAGAGAAACACAGAATCCGAGGCAGGCTCAAGGCTCTGAGCTGTCAGCACAGAGCCTGATGCGGGGCTCGAACTCACAGACCCTGAGATCATAACATGAGCCAAAGTTGGACGCTCAATCGACTGAGCCACCCAGGCACCCCCATTTTTCAAAACTGTCTTTTGGTTTATAGTCTGCATAATTATATTTCAATAGATATTTATATAATACTATGTTAGAAATGTGTGTCTAGTTTTTGAGCTTGTTAGATTATTTAAAATTAAAAATAAAATGATTTAGAAAAATAAAGGTTTTTTTTTTCTTTAATCCAGAGAAAATTTCAGAATCTTCTTCCAACGAATTAATGTTTACTGACAACTGAAAATATTTTTTTTTTTTTACTAGAAAAAGATCCAGGGCCTAAAATTAGGAACAAATACCCATTTATTACAAGTCCCACATTGTAACCTATTGCTGACCAAGCACATGTGTACTATTGTCCAGTATTGAGAGAGAGGGAGGGTTTGGTGAGATTCTGACTTAATTTATTTCTTCCTTTAACTGTTGTTCTTGTGAGATTCTAGTGAAATAATGAAGCGTGGAAATAAGTGGCCCTCAAATGGCCACCTTAAAAAATTATATTTATTTTAATGCATTGTGAATTATTTCTACATCTCAATGATAACTAAATAAAGATAAGTGATGACAAAAGTAAAAGATAGGTATGGAATAAGATGGAAAATAAAATTATACAAAGAAGTTTTTTTAGTTATTAGTTAAAATTTTGTCAGTTAAACTGAACGCTGAACATTTTCACTTCTTAGAAAAGATTAAGATGTTTTATGTAATTTTGTTAAATTACCATCCTTTATTAATGATGTAGTTTAATTCTTTAGTCAACATCTTTGGTGATAATGAACATCTTAAAGCTTGACTCTAGAAATATTTGTATAAAATTCTTTAAATACCCAATTATACAAATATGATATATACTTTTAATTATATTTATCTCCTAATTTTTCTCTATTTCATTATATTCTTGCCATCTTTGGTATTTCTTTGGGGTGTATTTTCATGTTTCAAATGTTCAGATATAGGTTTATACTGGTTTTCAGATACTAATGAATATTTAATTCCCAGATAGTTAGATGTGTTATAATATGTAATTTACATTGTAATAATACGCAAAGGCAATTAAACTGAACACAAGAATCAGCTGCCTGTCTTTATTTGAGACCATAACATTTTTTTAAATGCTTATAAAAAATGAAAAATTTAAATATAGTCTTAATGAAACAAAATTTTCCTATAGGAGTAATATAAACACCTAAGCAACAATTTACTTCACTACCTACATAAAAAAAGGATTCTATATAAGCTGATATAACTATATCTGAAACTAATTATATGCAAATAGGTAGATAACTGGAGAGAGAATATTGTTAATGAGACTGTCAAATCAGAGATAGAAAACTAGAAATTCATTCTACTTCTTGTTTCCTGAATATTGTTTTCATTTTTGTTTTTTTTTAATTTTTTTTTAATGTTTATTTATTTTTGAGACAGAGAGAGACAGAGCATGAATGGGGGAGGGTCAGAGAGAGAGGGAGACACAGAATCGGAAGCAGGCTCCAGGCTCTGAGCTGTCAGCACAGAGCCCGACGCGGGGCTCGAACTCACGGACTGTGAGATCATGACCTGAGCCGAAGTCAGACGCTTAACCGACTGAGCCACCCAGACGCCCCTCATTTTTGTTTTTATTTTGATTTACATTATTTTTCTTCCATGATAATTCTAGTAAATTATGTGTAGTAATGTTTGAATTAATGATAATACCACACCCAACAATTATTTACTGAGCACCAACTATGGTCAGGCACTAAGCCAGACTCTGAGATAAAGCCATGAACAAAATTGTAAAATTGTATTTACATACGTGTATTGAAGGGTGGTTGGGAAGAAGGAGGGCAAATAATAAACAAAATAAGTTAGTTTGCAAGTTATCTAATATTCTGATAAATGCTGCGGGGGTGGGGGAAAGGAAGTATTGGGAGAGGTATGGCGACTTTTATCTGTGTGGTCAAGCGTGGACTCAGAAGTTGAGATATGGTATTAGCAGGAAAACAATGACTCTTAAGGATGTGCGTGTGTTGAAAAAGACCATAACAGATAGGGGGTGTCAGCGCCAAGGCCCTGAGGAATGTGCCCTGCATGATTAAGGAATGGCTCCAGTATGATTGGAATGGAAGAATGAGCAGCAAGGCAGGAGGGAATGACATCAAAGAAGTAACATGGGATCAGAGCAGATTTGCCTTGTACTTTGAGATGCAAAACAATTTAAAGCTGTGAGCACAGAAGTGACACAACCGGTTCATTTGAGCAGGGTTGTTCTGGCTGGTGGCTATGAGAATAGACCATAGGAAGGCAAGATAAGGTGGAAGCAGAACATTAAAATAATCCACCTAAGGGATCATCATGTCTTTAGGCCAGGGCATCCCCAGTGGAGGTGGTAAAGAGTAGCCATATTTTGGTATATGCTGAAGACAGAGCCAGCAGTTTTGCTGGTGGACTAAATGGGTGAGAATTAAGGGAGTTTAAGACTGTGGTTTTGAAATGAAACAACTAGAAAGTTGGAACTGCTGTCAACTGAGATGGGGAAGACGAGGTAAATCACATTTTTTGTTTGTTGTGTCAGGGTGCAAATAACATTGGAGCTCATTTTTGGACATGTTGAACTTTAGGTAAGTAGACAGATGATAGATAGATAGATAGATAATGGTAGATAGATAGATAGATAGATTGATAGATACCACTTTAGAGTCCCAGGAGAGGACCAAGTTGAAGATCTAAAGTTTGAAGCAGTCAGTTTGTTTTAAAGTTATAAGACCAAGTAAGATCTTCACTGGAGAAAATATAGACAGTAAAGACATTCAAGGACCCACACTTGAAGCAGTCCAGCTATAAAAGGCCTGGGAGACACAGAGGAAAGAGCAAATGAAGTGGAGAAAAAGTGGCCAGTGAGGTGAAAAGAAAACCAGGAGAGGGGGTGGGGTCTTGGAAGTTGAGTGAGAAAAGTGTTGTTTGTTTTTAAGGCAGAGGACATGCTCACCTACATCACATGCTACCGATAGATTAACATGGAGACCTCAAATTAACTGTAGACTCTAGTAATGGCATGGTCATAGGTGAGCTTGACAAACGTAGGTTTTGTGCAGTAAGTGGGGGTAAAAGCCTGAATGGATCGGTTTGAAGGAGGAGGGTAGAAAAATTGGCAAGTGGGAGAAAATATAATTCCCAAGGGCTGTTGCTATTAAAAGAGGCAAGTAAATGGGACTGAGAGAAGAAAATGGGGTCAAGGGAGGGGTTTGTTTTTAGATGGGAGGAAAACCTTGTTTGCCGATGGAAATGATCTGGCAGAAAGGGGGAGAAAAGAGGACTGAAGGGGCTGTGGGGAGATTTTACTGTAACCATATTTTGGTGTTCCACTGGAAGCGCCGGGTTTAAACAGAATGAGTATCTCAGGAGCAGAGACACAGGGAGAGCAGAACACAGAACAGATGCTGGGCTGAGCATATGTCGTGGGAAGAGCTTGTGGAGGGTCTCTCCTAGCGGCATCTGTTTTATCAGTGGAATAAGAATCTAGGTTATGAGATGGATGTAGCGATAAGGAAGGAGATTTGGAGGCTTGACAAGAGAATGGAGAGTATGAAACAGTCACCTAGTAGAGTATCAAAGGGAATACACTGGGAAAACGTGTTGTAATCCCACACTTAAAAACCCACTTGAAGGTAGTTGTTGTGAATTGAGAGTGAGAATATCGAGATAGCAAACTGTGTAACATACCTCTTGCTGCGTGTTTAACTCATTGGTCTGATTCTCAACCCTAGTGAGGAAGCCAAAGAGATTCAACTGGTGTTAGGGGTTCCTCAGGCGCAGTGCTGGTAAAGAGATTGTTTTTTATTAGGAGTGGGTACAACAAAACTCAGGGAAATTGCAGAGTTGAGTCATCGGGGGGGGGGGGGGATTGATACACAGAGACTTCTAGTTATTATAATGGCTTGAGCACAGACTCTCTTCCTTTGCTCAACCAATATTTACTGAGGGCTTTAGGCATTAAGAATATAGAAGTTAATGGGGCACCTGGGTGGCTCAGTCGGTTGAGCGTCGGACTTCAGCTCAGGTCATGATCTCGCAGTTTGTGAGTTCGAGTCCTGCGTTGGGCTCTGTGCTGACAGCTCAGAGCCTGGAACCTGCTTCAGATTCTGTGTCTCCCTCTCTCTGTCCCTTCCCTGCTCATTCTCTGTCTCTCAATGTTAAAAAAAATTTAAAAAAAGAATACAGAAGTTAACAAAAAATATGAGTTTACAACCAACATACCTTTAAAAATTCTAAAGAATATCTACCTAGAAGGAATATTGTCCCAGAAGGAAAGTCTAGGATATAAGTAGAAATGATAAACAAAGACATAGTCCTCACAATAAAAAAATCCACATATAATAATAATGAGGACGCTTAATTTGTGGGAATAAATGAAAATAGAAATTCTGTACCAGAAGGGACTATCAGGGGTACCTGGCTGGCTCAGTCGGAAGAGCGTGCTACCCTTGATCTTGAGGTTGTGAGTTTAAGCCCCACATTGGGCTTAGAGATTATGAAAAAAAATAAACCTAAAAGAGAGAGAGAGACACTATCATTTGAGAGGAATTATCAGCCTTCATTGGTATCATCGTCCCACTGGAGGAAATGTTTCATCTGTGTCTCCTGTGCTGCTCCCAAGATTTTCTCTTTGTCTCTTGTGTTCAGCAATTTAACTATGATCTCTCTTTTTCTGTCTCTTATTTATTTATTTATTTATTTATTTATTTATCTATCTATCTATCTATCTTACTTACTTACTTACTTACTTACAAGCTTGCTTGGAGATTACTGAGTTTGCTGGATCACTATGTTTGTTTTCATAAAATACTTGAAAATCTTGCTCATTTTTTCTTTAAATATTTTTTCTGCCTATTGTCTCTTCGTTCCTTCTCAGAACATAATTACAAAGGACATTCAGATACTGTTCAAGAGTTCACTGAGACTTTTCATTCTTTTTTCCAATTTATTTTTTCTCTTTTCCAGAATAAATACTTTCCGATGACCCATCTTCAAGTTCGTTGACTGACCTTTTCTTCTGCAATCACCAATTGACTCTTAAGGTAATCCAATTTTGTTTTCATTTTAGATATTGTGCTTTTCAGTTTTAGAATTTCCATTTCATTGCAGTTTCTGTTCTGCTGAGATTCCTCATCTGTTTATTCCTCAAGACTATATTTTCCCTTCAAATCCATTAAAAAATTTCTAGAAGATGGTGTAATATTTTTATCTGTCAATTTCACTGTCTTTGTTATCATGAGGCCTGTTTTTATTAATTGTTTGTCTCTTGACTGTGGGTCTCATATCGTTTCCTTCAAATGCTGATAGTTTTTACTGAACACTGTGAATAATAGATTCCAGTGATTATCTTCAGTTGTCTTCCTTCACATGTTGATTTTTGTTCTAGAAGACTGTTAATTCAGCTGGATAAGCCTTGTCTTTTCTGTAACATGCCTCAGCTGAAATTGGACCCTACTGGTCTCCCCTTATACGCATAGTTTGAGAAATCAGCCAAGGATTTGGGTGAAGTTTGTATGCAGATAGGGGGACTTCTGCCTTCCCTTCTGTAGTTTTACACTTCATTTTGAAGCTCCTATAACAGCTTCCAAGTCAGACCTCTGTTACCTGACTTTTTCAGTTTGTGAACTGTGGCTATATGCTTAAATTCTGGGTGTTCCATACTATGTGGCAAGTTGGTGTCCTCAAGCAAAGGCCACATAAAAGTAAATGTCACCCAAATAGCATCTCCTCTGCCAAAGGTTGTTTTCTCTCCATTATCTACTTGAAATGGATCACTCTCCTGTGACTTCAAATAATATTAAAATATTTTAAGTAGTTTTTTAAAAGCCCCCCCTCCCCCGAGGTTAATCTGATACTAGCTACCCTGCCATTATTCTACTAATTGAATTTTTATGCTCAGTTTTTAACTGAACACATGGCGTATATTAGGAGCTCAAAACTGATAAATCAATTACTAAGAATATGACTGTTTAAGTGGTTTAGAATACATTGTTATATGTTGTCAGCCACCTTAAATATGTCTTGAAAATGATAGTTAACCTCTTTGTTACACAGTTTGAATTTTAGGATATATTTGAAATGGTTCTGAGTAAAAGTAGAGCAATAATATTTTGGGTAAATTTAAACCTGATGTGGATTTTAGTAGAAAATTTAGTAGAAAATTTAGTAGAAAAATAGTCTAGCTTGTTTAAGTAAATAGCCAGGTTATAAAGATTTCAGGTGGTTGGGAAAAGAGCCGACACTCTAAATGCTCTTAAATATCTGTCCAAGGAGTTGGGAATTTAAGGAAAAGTGAAGGAATAGGTTAATCTCCTTAACTAGTTATGGTAAAATTAGAAAAACACATTTTCAGTTACTAAAGTGATGTAAAATAGAATGGATAATTCTTTTTTTTTTAATGTTTATTTATATTTGAGACAGAGACAGAGCATGAGCAGGGGAGGGGCAGAGAGAGAGGGAGACACAGAATCTGAAGCAGGCTCCAGGCTCTGAGCTGGCAGCACAGAGCCCCACGCGGAGCTCGAACTCACGAACTGTGAGAGCATGACCTGAGCCGAAGTCGGACGCTTAACCGACTGAGCCACCCAGGCACCCCTAGAATGGATAATTCTAATAGAAATGGGCACAATATTCTCTACTGGATGTTTTCCTTTTATGTTGAAACTACTTATAGATTGTTAGATTTATTTGTAACGCCTATTTATAAGCTCTAAGTTTTCTTTCTGTAACTGTGTCATCTCTGAATCTGTTCACACAAACCCTGAAGTCCTTATGGCCCATCTGTGTTTCACCCAAGGACAGAATGAAGATGTTTACTGTACCCTTAAAAACTATGAATTATTTGATATTATTCTACAGGACAGATTAGAGAATGGTACTCTCTGTGAATTTCAGATATGAAGGGTTTCTTCCCAGTTAGAGAGTATTGGGTTGTTTGGATGGCGGTGTCAGATCCCTGATACCAGAAATCAGAGCTAGTGTAATGAGCCTGAGTCTCACTGATTCTACAAGACTGAACAGAGACAGAGACACCTTAGGCACAGGGATCACGAAAAGAACTTTCGCAATAATAAAAATCAAATCAAATATCTCCCCCCAAGGGACAGTCAACAACACAGCAGAGTGTTTCACTTTTGAGCATAATATCATTGTACTCTTATGTTATTTTGCCAAACTCCTCCTGAAATCTCTTTGGGCAGCCACCCCTCTTCTATGCTTACTCTGGCTGCACTGATTTTTCTGAAGGTTGGACTTCCATTGTGGTAGCAGTGGGGATGGAGCGGGAGCGGGGGCGGGGACAAGTGATTTAATAAAGAATTTTTATGCCCATTCTAAGTACAAAAATAATTTTTGGCAGATGAAGCTTTGAGCATCTAAATATTGGGATTTCCAGGATAATATTAAGGTTTGTAGGAGAAACAATATAAGAAAACTTCAGAAAACTGTGGGTCATACAAGAATATTTAGAGCATATGGTCACTATGGGTGTAGTAAATGGTGCAACAGTTTATTAGAGGACTGCTGTGGGACTTGTTCTCTGTAGCTTCCAGAGACAGGGAGTCATACTATGCAAGACTCTGTCGTGATTGCTTCAATGGACAAGGCCCCCAGAGACCCTTTTAAACCCACCTTGGTGAAATAAAAGGACCTGGTGTAATTTGTTCAAGAAATTGGTGGTTCAAAATCACCAAAGCAGAGGTTCTTTTGTATTATCGGCTATGAAAGAAAATTAATTAAACAAATAAACCCATAAAGTCTATTTAGCCTGCATTTTCTCCATGCACTCACTACTTTCTCCAGATTGTGGGGTTTAAATGACCTGGCAGGGAAAACTCGGAAGAATTCTTCAACTAAAACAACATGCTTAAGAGCGTAAAGCTTTCCTAAGTGACCAGAGCACTCACTGCTCGTCATACCCAGGGAGCCAAATGACCCTCCTTAGGTATTAAATTTCTGCTTTTGATTTTAAGGTCCTACAGGGCAGGATAATTCTCTTTGTATGGTTCCTAGAACAGCACTGCGCACATTTGAACATTTAATCAGCGCTACTTGATAATGAATATAGGATTTTACAACACAGAATCAAATTGGTCCTGAGAGAAAAATATCTAACTCTCGGAGCTAAGTGCTTTCTTCTTAGTTGCTGAGTAGTGTCTTCGCCGGCTCATCATTGTGAAACATCCTTGGGTAAAGAGCCACTTTCACTTACCTTAAACCTCCCCAAGGTCAGGCACAGGGATGACTAAAAAGAGAACACAGATTACATGGTCCACTTCACTTAAAAACCTCAAAAACTAACAGTGATTCTTGAAGGGTCACCCACACTTAAGGCCATTTCGCAGGAAAGTCATGTTGCCCCCAAACTGCCACAGATTGAGAAGCACTCAAGGCCCAGAGGTCCTTAAAATGTCTTGAGAGACTATTGAAAAGATAATTCACCTCCAACATCGAGGACATAATTCCTTTCACTACGTGAGAGAATACAATGAGCACTACACATCCGCTCATTAGACTCACATTTCAAAGTGCGGTCAAGGGTCCCAACAAAGCCATCAGGATCCAAGGGCAGCCGCACAGTCCGAGTGGAGGGCCAGTTATGTCTGGTTAGGATTCCTAAGGCTAGCTCTCACCTGGTCTTCCTCTTTCTCTGTTCCCGCCTAGACCTGTTTTTAAATTGGACTAATTCTACGAGCTACCCAATATCCTTCCCACAGTTTCCTTTTCTCTGTAAATTAATCAGTTTCTGTTTACTTACTTGTTTAAAATTTAAGAGTCCTGGGGTGCCTAGGTGGCTCAGTCAGTTAAGCATCTCAAGTCATGGTCTCACGGTTCATGGGTTTGAGACCTGTGTTGGGTTTTGCACTCACAGCGTGGAGCCTGCTTGGGATTCTCTCTCTCCTTCCCTCTCTCCCTCTCTGCACTCGCACTCTCTCTTTCTCTCAAAATAAATAAATTAATTAAAGAATGCTGACTAGTAAAAATGGGAGCTTTATGAATGTCTTTATGAACCGGATGTATTGATAAATTCAGAGAAAAAACAAAAAAGAACAATATTATATAATACACTTTTGTTTAAAATATATTAATAGGTACACAGGAAAAGGGAAAAATGTCTGTTAAACATTGATTAGAGAATGGTACCTGGAAAAGTAGCATTACAGGTATCTTTCATTTATCTCCTTATGCATTTCTATGTTGTTTTTCATTTCTGACCAGAGGCTATTACTATAAAATAAGATATAAAAATACTCATTTCTAGAAGAATTCACAAAGAGCCAGTAATTTCACACTTTTCCTAATCCATAGACTCTTGTAGCTTTGACTATTAAATGTGGTAATGGTTATGTGGAGAACAACAGTGTATTAAATACTAATGTCCGATAGTGGAGGGGGAAGGACAGGAGTAAGTATAAGTAAGGCCTTATAATGGGTGTGGGGTGGAGTTGTGACTAATGATATAAATCGTGCATGGCTATTTACTAAAGAAAATTAGAACTAAAATTTTAGCATGTTTTGAATGCGTGCGTGTGTGTGTGTGTGTGTGTGTGTGTGTGTGTCTGAGAGAAAGAGAGAAAATAGTTCATAGATAAGTTGGCCCCAAAATTCAGAAAGAGGAGGACGGAATGAATAAAATCCTATTAATGAAGCTTAGGTACTAACATTCCATCATTAATTCCAAGAAAACTCAAATACACTTTACTAGCACAGAGGCCCTGATCCATTTAGAACACGCCACATACGACATGTGATAATACTATGGGCATTTTGTAATCAAAAATATAAGACTATATCATCTTCTCAAAGGAAAACAAATTTAAATCTATCGAGATGTTAATTAGTAAAAAGATCAAAAAAGAGTAATCAATAAAAGCTGTGCATAGGAACAATGTCAAAAGCTCAGCAGCTTACAGTAGCAGTGATCTATTTCTGCTACATGTTTTATGGGCACTGTGGCTCAACGACAGTTCCCTCCCAAGTCTCCTTCATTACTAGGCTCAGGATGATGAAACTATTTGGAAGATATATGGCAAACACTCACTGGATCTTAAGGCTCTCTCTTAGAAGTGACATGTGTCACTTCTACTCACCTTCCATTGGCCAAAATAAGTCAAATGGCCAAGGCTAATTTTAATCCCTACAGGGAGAGGCAGCAAGAATTGTAAACAATAATACCTTTAATCGCAAGAATATATATCATTAAACCTAAAGTTCAAATTCACCGGCAAAGAAAAACACTAAGGTAAATTAATAGATTATTCCTGTTATTTTGCTATCCAAATTATTAAACTATTTGCATACATGAAAAGTCAGTGCATTTAATGTAATCATATCTTTAAAGTATTGTTTATATCATAAGACAATAGTGCAATTAATGCTGAAAAGACATCTAATTTCCAAAACTGATTTCATTTTCATACTGTTAAATAAATCTTGATGTGTTAATTTTAAGTCTGGTCTTGACTTAGATTTCAAAAGTACTCAAGTTGACTAAATCACTTGGGTGGTGGGAGAATAGTACTAGGGAAAAATTAATAATATATATATTTCTATGGTTGAGAATTCAGATTCACCAAAAACCAAAAAAAAAAAAAAAAAAAAAAAAAACCCAAAAAACCAAAAACAAACCCACTAGCAAACATTGAGCTCTATTAGATGTCAGGCACTACAACAGATAGTTTCACTGACATTTTTGTTTTTCACGAACTTTTCCTTAAAAATTCTTTGGTTGGATAATTTGTATTTTTGTGAATGAGAAAATGTATTAAATTCATCAGGGTGTCAGACGGAGACTCAGACCCGGGATATCTGAGTCCTAAATTCATTGCCTTTTTTTCTTTCTATCCACACATTTAAGTCTATACATGAAATGTATCAGGGAGTGCCAAGGCTTGGGATCAGACTCAGAGAAATTCTCTAACATTTAGGCTACAGCATCCAGGAGAGATTTGGGCAGTAGATAATTTGGCAGCTTCCAGAAGGTTGCCATCTTCCGCTCAAGCAACCCTTAGCTGCTTGCTCACTGCCACCCGGCCTGCCAAGCTTTGTGAGGTTATATGCTCTCCTGAAAGAGATAAACAGGTTCTCCCATTATCCAAGTGCCCCAGAAGAAAGGGGTTCACAATTTGGTTAAAAGAAGGAGCTCAGACAGGTCTTCAGATACATCCACAGAATTCGGGCTCTGGGCTGAGGTTCCTCCATACAGTTGCCTCTTCTACATGAGGGAGAAGACTTGGGGAGTTACCTGTGTCCTACACATAGTCCCCCATGGCCCACGTGTGACAGCAGTCCTGCTTCCATTTGATGGTCAGGTCAATTACCTCACCAAATTTTTCTTTTTTCTTTTTTTTAACTGCTGGTCTTGGACAGAAGAAACCCAAAGCGGCCGGGCAACAGTCACATCTTATAGTTGAGTAGGACTCTCATTATATCCTCTCATGAAAATGTCACCCTCTGGGGACTACTGGGATGTCTAGTCCTACAGAGCCCAGAGTTGCCAAGGTGGAAAGCCGAAAGTCTCCTAGTGGATTCCTGAAAATGAGAGTAAACAGGGTCACCCCTGCTTCCACCCTTTGGTTCCCCAACCTATATATTTTTCCTATTTGGCACACAGTCCTGTTTAATGACTTTGATTCAAGGTACGTACTACATCCTGCAGGATTGTGGCTAATCCTCATAAAGTAACACCACTGAGCTGGTGCTCAGCTACACCTTCAGCAGGCCATTCCAATACTCTATCTTATCTGCAGCTTGTGGGTGGGACATAATATAATATGACTAGTGGGTCTCATGGATCCTATTTCAAATCTCCTTTGCTGTAAAGTGAGGCCACTTACCTGATGCAGTGCTGTGTGAAATTCCATGCCGGTAGATCAAACACTGGGTAAACCCTTGTAATAGGAAAAGCAAACCTCAATCTGGAATGTATGTCTGCTTCTGTGATAATTGTTTGCCCTGCAGGTTGGAAGGGGCCCAGTGTACCCAACTTGCCACTGAGTGGCCAGTTTGTGTTCTTGAGAGAAAGTTCCATTACTGGGGCTCAGCCTTGGTGTCTGTTGCTGGCAAGTTAGATGTCTGGTGGCAGCAATAGTTTAATCAGCCTCGATAAGCAAGAGCCAATACATAGCCTCCATTTCTTGCACTGTGACAACTTTTCACTTAGGCTCTTTGTGCCCAGACTAGAACTGGCTACAGATAGAAGCTGGCCGATGTCAACTAACCAAATTATTTTATATAATTGGTTGTATTCACATCCTTCTATCCGTCTTGTAGGAGTTAATATGTGATACTATAAAGATCTTCACATTCTGTGCCCGCTCTCGTATGACCATCTACGTTCTTCGGTTTCACACTTTCTTGTCCCTGATATTTCAGTCTGTCTTCTAGTTTCCTGAACACCTTGGTCAGGCCATTTGCCACTGCCTGTGAATCTGTATCCATTCTAGCCTTGGTCCATTTTTCTGTCTGCTTGAAGCTCTACCCATTGTGAGGATTTTTCCTCATCAATTTCTTTCGAGGCCACCGCTGAATAAAGCTGTCCAATTTTGGATGCATCCACATTCCAAACCACCACATGCACAAATGAATCTCTGTCAGATGTTTACAAGAGATTTTTTCTCCATAGGGCCACACGGGTCTTGGGAGAGAGGGGTGCCCCCGCATGATAGGGGATGACATGAGGATCTGGGATGCCTGGGGCTTTCTCTGATTCTGCTCGTGTTAGACCCTGCATGTGTCAGTTTCATCTTATGATGGATTACCTTTGTGTCCGACTGACTCAGCTCATGAAGGAGAGTTCCAGACACGCGGGACTTGACGTGTCATGGTCAGGTGAAGTGTCTGTGTCAGGACTTGGTAATACGCCAGGAGTTGTTTTTCAAAAGGGTGGAGTTCTCCACTGGAGATAGTTTGGCCATGCTCCTGGCCCTCCGCAGGCCTGCACTATGATTCTCTCACTGGGGCTTGCCATATATTCCGTATGGCGGCTTCTCCTGCCTCAGAACCCTCTAATATCAGGGTCTGCTCAGTTGTGTGGCCCAAGTGGCAGGACCACCTACCCCAGGGTCTGAATATGATATAGAATTATTTCTTGCTCTGGCCCCACTCTAAGCTGGAGCCCTTTTTGTCACTAAGTACATGTGTCAGATCACTGTTTCCAGGTGTGGAATATGCAGCTTCCAAAACCCAAAGAGGCTTAGCAGCATTGCATTTTCTAATTCATGGCGGGATGTGTGATGCAGTCATTTATCTTTCATTTGGGTTGGTATGCTTGGCATGCTCATGGTGACTGACTGCCTAAAATTTGTAGTAATGTGGAAGAATTCTGACCAGCCTCTGCAGCCCATATATCTAAACAAGGCCTTCAACATGCTGGGCACGTCTTGCATGTCCAACTTGACTAGCATGATATGGTGGATCAGGGTGATATTCTACGGGATATTCAGACAGTTCAGAACACTGCAGATTATATTATGGCAGAGGGAGAGAAACTTAATATAGCCCCAGGGAAGAACTATAAATGTACACTTTTGTACATTACAGGTGAATGTAAATTGCTTCTGAATTGTCTTTTCTGATTGGAATAGGAAAAAAATCAAATCAAAGGCCACATGCCATGTACCTTAAGTCATTAATCAAAGACAGAACATCTGGCATGGACACTACATAGGGCTACTGCCTGTAGTCTGCTGTCATCCTCACGATCCTTCTGGTTCCTGGAAGAGCCAGATGACTCTTAAATGGAGACATGATGAAAACCACCCTTTAGATCTTAGGGGAGGCACTGGTTTCTATCCCTCTTCCTCCTTACCCTGAGGTACAATACTAGTTTTAATTTACTATTTTGGTGGTTTAAGGGACAACTTTCAGGAGCTTTCATCTGGATCTCCCACTATCATAGCTTTTATTGTAGGCAAAGGACCCAGTGTGGACCATACCAAATACAAAGTGGGTACATGTATATGTGTATGTGTGTGTGTGTGTGTGTGTGTGTGTGTGTATTCCAATTACATATTTGAGGGCCAGGAAAATGACCTCTGGGTGGGTTAGCAGGCTACATAGACCCATTATGAGCCTGGTCTCAGAGCATCATTTAGTATCTGCCCCCCGCCCTCACCCCCCCCCACCGCCACATTCCACCATACTAATAGAGGAACTGTAATGATACTTCAGGTCTCCAGGTATCAGTATCAACTTGGGCCTTGTTCCTGGCATTCATCAGGTGCAGTGCTCCCATTTCTCCAGTGTGAAGTGGCCTGAATGAATGGCCATCAGTCCTCCTAAAGAAGAACTGGGAGATCATTATTATAAACACTTGCCATGCTGTTGCAGGGTCATTTGTTTGGAGACTCCGTTCCTTCTCAGTCCATGGGTTCTAAGTCTTAAAAGTGCCTCAGGACCAGAAATTAGATACAGAAATCTGCATCTATACTGGAATATGGGAGAGAGTTAAGGACTCTTAGCATCCCAGCAAGAGAGGCATCAATGCACGCCTTGAAGGGGGACGTGTATGGTGGGTCGCTGTGTCCATTTTAACCTCTCTCAGTTATTTTTTTAATAATAAGGTTCTCTTTGATAAAACACATGAGCCTAATGCAACTCAATGAATACCACTTTTAGACAATTATAGAAGGCACCTGTCAGACTTCGTGAAAAAGGAGGCAGAGATTGAACACCAACTTAGTGATTATTTCTGAGAGTATGGCCTCACTATTATAAGTGTTAGCTGTCATTATCAAAAACCCTTTAAAAATCATTAAAAGAAATACGGAAAGTGGCCACATTGTGAGATAAGGGTACCCATACAGAAACAATATAGAAGAGAAAACTAAAGCAGTTCTAATGTCCCAGGCATTGACAATCAAGGATTGTGACCAAAGTGTCTCAAGTAACTTAAAGAAAAATGATGATCTTGGGCTGTGGAAAAACATAAGATGATTCAAGAATTGACACTCGTAATGGTTAAGATCCTGATGTTAAAGATGCACATGAAGAAAATGGCTAGGCGGCCTCTCCCTCCCTGTCTCTGGAGTAAGTCTTACGGTCTGCTCCTCTCCTGAACACGTGATGCATGGAAAGCTTCCACGAAAATTTCCATGAGTTCTCGCATCCCTAACTTCAGAACTGTATGACAGTTCCTTGAAATAGCCAATGCAATCCTTCATTAAATGAATATAATCAACGTAGAACCAAAGTTGAAGTCAAGCAAGGTAAGGAGGAACAATGGAGAAAATCTGGCATGGGAGCAACAGAGACATGGAAGAAACAAAGAGGAGAAATGAAAACGCAGCATACTTGAATCGAGAACAAAAGAAGAGCCAGAAGAATAAAAGTTCAGTACCTGTGCGTGTGCACAATAAGGCTCTGGAGAGGAAGGCGTTTTGTTATTTTAGGGATTTTATTTTCTGCTTTGGGCCTTTGTAGACATCTTTAGGAAATCTCATTTGGTGGACATTTGGCCTATTTCCTAAAGTTTATCAGAATCCTATTATACTTTAATCCTCTCCTAAAGCATTTATTCTTGGCTCTAGATTGTCCACAAATCCAATTAGCACACCCTCAACTCAATTTACCAAGTATTTAATAGCGAGACTGAGTAGAATGAGATTGAAGAGGGACTCCTCTAACATAACAAGTTGTTGTTAGACTATTAAAAATAACTGCAATTCATATTCTACAATTTCCCCCTTAAGATTGGAATGAAATCAAAACTATTACTGTAACAGCAGTAACAACAACCAACATGAGTATACTACATATATTTTTACAAAACGAGTTTGCAAGCATCAGTTTTGTTATTCTTCTCAATAACCCTTCGAGGGCAGCTAAGCATTACCAAATAAATTCTTGATACAATATTGATCTGACGTGGGAAAATGTGAAAACAGCCATTCATCTTTGTAACACTGATAAAATAAAACCCCTAAAATGGCTTAGGCAGTTCAGAATACATAAAGTTTAAACTTCTGTTCAATATCTTAGTATTGCCTATTAACCTTGTCTCACCTATCAAGCCATGTTTTTCTTGTCTCAGATATGCATCCTTATCTGTCATCAAACAAAAATCAGCTACTCTTTTCACACATATGAAGGAAGGGGGGAAAAAAAACGATTGCCATCTAACTTTTCTGATATTCAGCATCTATCAGCACACCCAACGCAACTGTACTGAACCACTGTGTGTACTCATGCTGGCTCTGGCCACTGTTGTGGGAGGTTATGTGTCATCATCCTATAAGATGGCTTCTTCTCCCTTCTTCTCTGCTAAGGAGACCTTGCTACAATGGACCTCGGCTGATGACCTGAGAAATACCGAGGCTACATGGAAATTTTCATTTGAGCATCTTTTGAATCTCGGGAGTTGAAACAGTCAAACTGTGTTCGTTGGACAATGCAGACCGTCACTACAGTAACTGACCTACCCTGTACTCAGGACACTTAGCACATTTACACACACTCCCAGGGGGGCAAATAGTCACAAGGACTCATTTTAGAAGCAATTGGCCATAAGATTCTCTAACCCCAGTCAGGTATTTTAAAGTTATCGTGATGCCCCCATCGATTTATACTGCTTTGCCAGGAAGGAGCACTTTAGTGTCTGTCTGTCTAAAGGCATTATTAGGATCTTTAAATTCCAGCCGCCCTTCTCTGAGAAATCCGGGACGGGCGCACTGACGGCGTCTGCAACAGACACGGCACAGGCACAGGTGTATGGAGCACTTGCCACGCAGGCTGTCTGGCTGAAGCCACTGCTGGTTTCAGAGGGCTCATCCTTGCCTGACTGTCCTGTTTAAGGGAAGTCTGCTGAGCCAGGAAGTGCAAGGCCTCCCCTCACACTTCGCTGACGCATCTCCGCCTGTGCGTGGAGCTCTCCCCAAAGCCCTCCAGAGCAGCGTTACACAATCGGGTTACTCTCCCCAAAGCCCTCCAGAGCAGCGTTACACAATCGGGTTACTCTCTTGCACTCGAATCTCCGCCTGTAGCCGGGGGAGGCTGAAGTCTCTCAAGGAGTCTGCTCTGAGTCTGGGAAACTGGCTTTGTGCTTTTGACCGGCTTTCCTGAAAACCTTGATGTTTTTGGTGGTGCTGAGTTTTGAGGAGAATATTATTTCTCAATCAATCCTTTCTCCTTCTCTTGTAAAATTTCCTGTCGTCTTCCGTGATTCTCTCCGGAGCTTTTACTTCCTTTTGCAATCAAGGGTGGGCAGGCCGCCAGGCAAACGTTATAAATGTCCCCATCTATGTGGGAAGATATATTCAGTTTTCACATGACCCAGATAAGAAACTTTCGGTATGAAAGAGAAGAATTTAATCACCACACCAAGCATGACATACAAAATTTGGCTCTGCTCATTCTGATTCACTTCAGCTGTGCACTCCCCCAGACCAGAGTGCAAAGTCCAAAAACATTTTTTATTATCGTCATCTTGAGTCCCGATAAACAAAGGGCGTGGTGGCACATGTGACTCTTTTATTAGGGAGTGCGATCCCAGGCACAGGAGTGGGTGGAAAAGGGTAGTGCACGCGAACAGAGGTTGAGCAGGGAAAGAGCGACCCCTTATCAGTCACCATTCGCTCATGGGTCAGCCTCTCTCTCAGGCCTCTCTCTGTAGCAATCCCCAATTGTCCACCGGTAACCATCCATGCGAGATGTATTTGTCTTCCAAAACCCAAATTCATATCACTTTGTAAGTGGAATCCTGAAACAGCCCTTACTAGTCAAGAAATGCAGCCATCATTTTGGTAACAACATGGCATATCTTTTTAAATTCATTAACAGCTGTGGAATGATTAATTTCTCAGGCTTGATGAAATCAATAGACTTGATTTAACATAAGATATAAAGCCAAATAGATGCTCTTCTCTCCTTCTCCCCTGGGCCACAGGCACTCATATGTACTACAAAAAGCTCCCTGGAAAACAGAAGGCATTCACAGTTCTAGAAAGAAATTGAAACAGGAAGGGGCACATGCCCTGTTCTAGGGGCGATTGTAGGCTTTGTTGTTTGCCAACGACCCTGCAAACTCTTAGCAAGAAGAAGGGGTATCTTCATGTCTCGTATGTGTACAGCAAAGGGCTGACTTAACTGATGTGTTCGATACATCTCTGAATATAGTACTTTACTTATAATCAGGTAAGTGAGCGCAACTCAATTCTATGGAAATCCCAGGCTTTTCTCAGGCAGTGTTTACCTCAGCGTAGGAGTTCTGACTAGTTGTTTCATTATTCACACATAACATGGAATGTAGTTATCCTATATAGATAAAGTCAGTAGTTAACCTTTGACCTCTTGTGTTATGTTTGTTTTTCAAATAATGAAGTGTCTGTGAGCCATACATCATCACCATTTTTCCTGATTTGCAAAAATCACTTCTCCCCTTTTTAAGCTAAGATTCCCTCTGGCTAGATGAAATTTAATGAGATGACCTCTCTTGCATAATTCCCTTCAAAGATGTACAGAGAGATATTCTTTTACTACATTTATAATTATATACCAATTTTGTAGAATCCTCAGCAACATGCCTGGAAGAAAACTCTCACAGATTGGTATATGTGATGAGAAATTATTCCCACAATTTTGTATTCTCTCATGCAATCTGCTTGTGGCAAGGGAAGGCATTAATATGGAAGAGTGTATTTTAAAATAGTAGCAACTGGATGAATGAATCATTTAGTCAAAAGGCAATAAAACAGTAAGGTTTTGTGATTCTACCATAATGTCTGCAGGAGGGTGATATGTTAAGTAGCTCAAGTAACCCTACTCGGAGCTAGGTGAGCAGCAAGTCTCTCTTGGATTTATTCCTGCATTTATTCAGGTGTCTTTACACAAGCCTCTTCCTGCTTGCATTAGTGTCTCCTCTATTTACTATGGCTTCGTAAGAGGAGTGGAGAGGGTTGGTGTTGAATGAGGCAAGGTGGCTATATGGATGGGGCAGGGGACATAAGAGGGTAACGTGGCACATTTTCAGGGCAATATTGTGAAAGCAGACTTATTTGGAAATTCACAACATGGCCCTCATGATGAAACCATCGCCTGCCTGTGTTCTCTAATACGTGCTTACCAGTTGATAGCCTAAAGGAATAAGTGTTGAAATTTCTGACTTAGAAACTTAGCATCTTGGGGCACCTGGGTGGCTCAGTCAGTTAAGCGTCCAACTTCAGCTCAGGTCATGATCTCGCGGTCTGTGGGTTCAAGCCCCACGTCAGGCTCTGTGCTGACAACTCAGAGCCTGGAGCCTGCTTCGATTCTGTGTCTCCCTCTCTCTCTGACCCTCCCCCATTCATGCTCTGTCTCTCTCTGTCTCAAAAATAAATAAACATTAAAAAAAAATTAAAAAAAAAAAAAAAAAGAAACTTAGCATCTCTACCTAAAGAGAAATCCTGGGGGGTGGAAGGAGGGGAATCAACATAAAATCAATGCGTGGGACATTTCACAGAGAACAAGGTACCAGGTAATAAACAGGATGCTCTATGAAGATGGCTCCTAAGAGACTGCCATAATCCTGCTCCATCCTATTTCAGTGGAGTCTTTGTTCAAAGCAATAGATAAAATAAAGTTGAATGCAGTTTTGAATGTGGGAAAGACTTTATATTTGATAGCATTTGTGTGTCATTACCCCATGTACCTCCCATACATGGGCATAGTTGTGTGTGTGTTTTGAAGGCTATCAGATGTAAAATTTAGTACTCAATTTTGTATTGCTGTAAAATACCTGAGTTACTAAATTTCATTTGGCATGTTCTGAAAAGGAGTAACTTCTCAACTTCTCCTAAAATCTAAAATGGATTAGATGGCCGATTCTGTCGAGGATTATATTTTACCTCTGTGCCATTCATTTTTCTCCCCAGAGAAGCTTGATATAAAACTAATTTTTTAAAATTTTTATTTACATTCTAGTTAGTTAACATATAGTGCAATATTGGTTTCAGGAGCAAAATTTGGTGATTTATCACTTACATATAACACCCAGTGCTTATTGTTAACAACTGTCCCCCTTAATGCCCAGCACCCATTTAGCCCACCCCCACCCATCTCCCCTCCAGCAGCCCTCAGTTTGTTCTCTATAGTTAAGAGTTTCTTATGGTTTGTTTCCCTCTTTCTCTTTTTCCCTTCCGCTATGTTCATCTGTTTTGAAATCATATGTTTTGGTTGTAATCATATGATATTTGTCTTACTCTGACTAATTTCACTTGGCATAATACACTCTATCTCCATCCGTATCATTGCAAATGGCAAGACTTCATTATTTTTGATGGCTGAGTAACATTTCAGTGTGTGTGTGTGTGTGTGTGTATGTGTAGGTGTGTATATATTTGTATATGTACACACGCATAAATATATACCACATCTTCTTTATCCATTTATCAGTTGATAGACATTTGGGCTCTTTCCATAGTTTGGCTATTTTTGATAATGCTGCTGTAAACATTGGGGTATCCTTTGGGTAAATACCCAGTAGCGCAATTGCTGGATCGTAGGGTAGTTCTATTTTTAACTTGTTGAGGAACTTCCATACTGTTTTCCAGAGTCGCTGCACCAGTTTGCATTCCCACCAACAGTGCAACACAGCTCCCCTTTCTCTGCATCCTCGCCAACACCTGCTGTTTCCTGTGTTGTTCATTTTAGCCATTCTGACAGGTGGGAGTATTAACTCATTGTGGTTTTGATTTGCATTTCCCTAATGAGGAGTGATGTTGAACATCTTTTCATATGTCTGTTAGCTATCTAGATGTCTTTGGCAAAATGTCTATTCATGTCTTCTGTCCATTTCTTAACGGATTATTTGTCTTCTGTCCATTTCTTAACGGATTATTTGTCTTCTGGGTGTTGAGTTTGATAAGTTCTTTATAGATTTTGGATACAAATCCTTGATTGGCTATGTCATTTGGAAATATCTTCTCCCATTCCGTAGGCTGCCTTTTTGTTTGTTGATTGTTTCCTTTGCTGTGCAGAAGTTTTTATCTTGATGAAGTCTCAATAGTTCATTTTTGCTTTTGTTTCCTTGGCCTCTGGTGACGTGTCTAGTAAGAAGTTGCTCTGACCAAGGTCAGAGAGGTTGCTGCCTGTGTCCTCTTCTAGGATTTTTATTGTTTCCTATCTCACATTTAGGTCTTTCCCCCTTTTTGAATTTATTTTTGTGTATGGTTTAAGCAAGTGGTTCAGTTTCATTCTGCATGTCTCTGTCCAGTTCTCCCAACACCGTTGGTTGAAGAGATGTCTTTTTGCCTTTGGATATTATTTCCTGCGGCTCTGCTTCTGGGTTTTCTATTCTGTTCTATTGATCTATGTGCCTGTTTTTGTGCCAGTACCATACTGTCTTGATGACTACGGCTTTGTGATACAGTTCTGGTTTTCTTTTTCAGGATTGCTTTGGCTATTCAGGATCTCTTGTGGTTCCATACAGATTTTAGAATTTAAAAGTGGTTAAATGCCTAATTGAAGTAACAATGAAAGTAAATTTGTAACAGAAATTAACAATGGGTGAAGGATAGCATTTTGGAGTTTTGATGTTTGACAACTTAAAAAAATTTTTTTTTTTTTTTTTTAATTTTTTTTTTTTCAACGTTTTTAATTTTTTATTTTTGGGACAGAGAGAGACAGAGCATGAACGGGGGAGGGGCAGAGAGAGAGGGAGACACAGAATCGGAAGCAGGCTCCAGGCTCCGAGCCATCAGCCCAGAGCCTGACGCGGGGCTCGAACTCACGGACCGCGAGATCGTGACCTGGCTGAAGTCGGACGCTTAACCGACTGCGCCACCCAGGCGCCCCAAAAAAAATTTTTTTACATTTATTTATTTTTGAGAAACATAGTGAGACAAAGCGTGAGCAGGGGGAGGCAGAGAGAGAAGGAGACACAGAATCTGAAGCAGGCTGCAGGCTCTGAGCAAGCAGTCAGCACAGAGCCTGACGCGGAGCTCGAACCCACAAACAGTGAGATCATGACCTGAGCCGAAGTCGGACGCTCAACCGACTGAGCTACCCAGGTGCCCCTGATGTTTGACAACTTTTTAAATGTTTATTTATTTGTTTCTGAGAGAGAGAAAGCGTGAGAACATGAACCGGGGGAAGGACAGAGAGAGAGAGACAGAGACAGAGACAGGGACAGAGACAGAGAATCCCAAGCAGCTTCCTCCATGCAGTCAGTGTGGAGCCCACCATTGGGCTCAAACTCAGAAACTGTGAGATCCTGATCTGAGCTGAAATGGAGGGTTGGATGCTTAACTGCTTAACTGGTTGAGCCACCCAGGTGCCCCAATGTTTGACAATTTTTGTTTGCTTATTCTAACAACTCTAGTGCATGAAGCACTTTTCCATTTTGTAAGTATAGGATTATTTCTCAATTTGAATGACACCCTCTGAATAGCACTGTGATGCTAATGGTAATTTCTTTCTATGGGTTAAATTCCCCTAATCAGAAGACCAGGCAGGTTAAATACACGTGTCTAATATATTATATATATTATATATTATATGTATAATGCGTTATATATATATACTCATTATCTATGTTTTCACAGGCTATACATCTAAGTACATTTAAAATATCCCTATAAATAGTTATAAATCAACATTTTCTAGGTAGTGCTGATATTTCGAGTGTCTGTAACAAAACTGAGAAAGAAGCTGATAAAACCACGGCTGGGTCCTTCAGAGGTTACATGAATAGTAGCAATGGCTTTTCCTAATTTGTTTATGATGTGGCCAACAGTCCTCACCATTCAGGAGTCCCACTCTTGTTCCAGGTATTGACCTTGCGGTTCCCTTAATCACAGATTATACTCTTACCGGATCCAATCCCTGCACCACATTTGGTTATATAGCATGGCATTGGCGACCCTTTACAGGCTTCCCTGAGCGCCTAAGTTCTCACAGAGCTGTAGTAAGATAGTTTTTCTGTATATTCTGTGCCTGGCCCTGCTTTTAAGAGCTCTAACAATGTCTCTGATGTGGGTAAGGCAGGGAGAAAGTGGAGAGAGAAAACCATACAAGCAAGATCTCTCTCATGGACTCACTGCCCTGAGTAAGACCTGACTTGTGCCCCTAGAAAAATGTTACAATGAACATTTTTGTCGGTCTCGTGTACATGACCAAACACATCTGAACTTTCTGGGGAACAAAGCTAACGCTTAAAACCTGACACAGTCTCTATTACCTGTTTTTTTTTTTTTAATTTTTTTTAATGTTTACTTATTATTGAGAGACAGAGAGAGAGAGACAGCATGAGCATGGGAGGGACAGAGAGAGGGGAGACACAGAATCTGAAGCAGGTTCCAGGCTCTGAGCTATCTGCACAGAGCCTGATACGGGGCTTGGACTCACAAACCGTGAGATCATGACCTGAGCCGAAGTTGGAAGCTTAACCCACTGAGCCACCCAGGCGCCCCGATTACCTGTTTTTTTAATGTACTTTTCTAATATATGATGAGAAAGGGAGAGATGTTTACATTAAGTCAAGTTTTACAACGCAGACAATGTATTCTACTCAAGACTCCCATACAAACCATAACACCAAATGCCAAACCTAGCTGGTTAAAAAAAAAAAAAAAAAGGAGAAGAAGAAGAAAAAAGATAAATGAACACAATACAAAAGAATCTGTTTTTTTTCCCTCTACTGTCATGCAGTCAAGAAAGGTGATGTTCCACTTTGAAAATATCTCCAGGGTCTGTGGAAGGGTGCTATCGTTAATTTGGCCTCTGTGTATATCTAATTATATAAAATAACTCCTGTTTCAGGCCTCTTATGCCATGGTTGAAAATCCTAGCACCCATTCACTTCAGTCTTTTGTTTCCTATACATTCATTTAGAGTCCTTTTATTTTTTCTCAGTATGCCTACTGTGGAGTAGGTACTCCTTTGTACTAAGCTAGTTTCCCCCGAAATACAAATAACTACCATGCATTATCTTTAACTAGCACAGCTTAATTTGCCAATTTGCAGTCCCCTCAGAGAGAGCGAGGTCCTACAGCAAAGAGTAAGTTTTGATGTGGCTGTTGAAAATAAGGCTGTTACTTGCCACAGATTGCTTCCTGAGTGGAATGCCACACTGAGGTATTTTGTTTAAACAAAGAATACCAAAAGCATAAGAGAAGTGTATGTCAGGAAGAAGGTGGCAAGTGGTAAGAAAAGGTGTTCTTAAAATAAACTTGCCAAGACCATAGTAAATGAGGCATGGAGTTG
Source organism: Panthera onca (assembly GCF_046562875.1). Taxonomy (NCBI): domain Eukaryota; kingdom Metazoa; phylum Chordata; class Mammalia; order Carnivora; family Felidae; genus Panthera; species Panthera onca. The sequence continues at coordinate 186,892,219 of NC_138342.1, forward strand.
AGTGCCTCCAACGTCAGATTAGGGTGAACAACCATCTAGATTTGTCTGGCGTTGAAGAGTTTCCTTGGATGTTGGACATTTAGTGCTAAAACCAGCACAGTTGTTCAACCTAACCCAAGCCTATTGGAATCTTAGTTGGGATTATGACACTCAAGCAGTAGAAAGAAATTACATAGCAGGGACCAGAAGATTCTCTCTGGGTATCAATTTTATTTCTACTTTCTTATTAGGACAATAAAAAAAAAGTCACTTAGCTCTTAGAACTCCTTGTGCTACTTGAAAATTATTCATCACCTAAACTCACTTGATACTTCTAAAACTGATTCTTTAAGGAAAAATATCAAGGCTCATAACTTACAAAATTAGTTAAAAAGACTGTAGCCACCTTTATAGTGCTGGGAAATTTAATTTTTTCTGCTATTAAAATGACTGCCTTTTAGGTCAAATAGATAAAATTTTGTATATTTTTGTGATTAACCTAGAAGTACTCACATTAAACTGTTAAAATGGAATAAATATATATTCTAAGATCACTCATTTACTTTTGCCCACTTTACCACTTCAAGTATAAGTAAATATAATTAACATTTATGTAGGGTCATGCAACTTAAAAATATATTAAGGTATTTGATTAGTTATACATATCCAAAAAAGGTTTGTTTGTTTTTTCCAGGAAAAATTTAATATCCAAATAAATCTCAATATATCTTTGACCAAATAGTTCACATTCCACTTTATTTTATTGTCTACATCTGAATTCTAAAATGCTTTATATTTATAAAAAACAACTCTTTTTTTTTATAATTTAACTTTATTTTTTTATTTTTTAAGATTTACATCCAAATTAGCATATAGTGAAGCAATGATTTCAGGAGTAAATTCTTTAATGCCCCTTAACCATTCAGCCCATTTCCCCTCCCACAACCCCTCCAGCAACCCTCAGTTTGTTCTCCATATTTATGAGTCTCTTTTGTTTTGTCCCCCTCCCTGTTTTTATATTATTTTTGTTTCCCTTCCCTTATGTTCATCTGTTTTGTCTCTTAAAGTCCTCATATGAGTTAAGTCATAGGATACTTGTCTTTCTCTGACTAATTTCACTTAGCATAATACCCTCCAGTTCCATCCACGTAGTTGCAAATGGCAAGATTTCATTCTTTTTGATTGCTGAGTAATACTCCATTTTATATATATATGTATATATATATATGTATATATATATATATACATATATATATATACATATATACACACACACACACACACACACACACCACATTTTCTTTATTTATCCATCGATGGACATTTGGGCTGTTTCCATACTTTGGCTATTGTTGATAGTGCTGCTATAAACATGGGGGTGCATGTGTCCCTTCAAAACAGCACATCTCTATCCCTTGGATAAATGCCTAGTAGTGCAATTGCTGGGTAGTTCCATTTTTAGTTTTTTGAGGAACCTCCATACTGTTTTCCAGAGTGGCTGCAGCAGCTTGCCTTCCCACCAACATTGCAAAAGAGATCCTGTTTCTCCACATCTTCACCAACATCTGCTCTTGCCTGAGTTGTTAACATTAGCCATTCTGACCGGTGTGAGGTGGTATCTCAGTGTGGTTTTGATTTGTATTTCCCTGATGATGAGTGATATTGAGTAGTCTTTCATGTGTCGGTTGGACATCTGGATGTCTTCTTTGGAGAAGTGTCTATTCATGTCTTTTGCCCATTTCTTCACTGGATTATTGGTTTTTTGGGTGTTGAGTTTGATAAGTTCTTTGTAGATTTTGGATACTAACCCTTGATCTGATATGTCATTTGCAAATATCTTCTCCCATTCTGTCTGTTGCCTTTTAGTTTTGCTGATTGTTTCCTTTGCTGTGCAGAAACTTTTTATTTTAATGAGGTCCCAGTAGTTCATTTTTGCTTTTGTTTCCCTTGCCTCCAGAGACGTGTTGAGTAAGAAGTTGCAGCGGCCAAGATCAAAGAGGTTTTTGCCTGCTTTCTCCTGGAGGATTTTGATGTCTTCCTGTCTTACACTGAGGCCTTTCATCCACTTCGAGTTTATTTTTGTGTATGTGTAAGAAAGTGGTCTAGGTTCATTCTTCTGCATGTTGCTGTCCAGTTTTCCCATCACCACTTGCTGAAGAGACTGCCTTTATTCCATTGAATATTCTTTCCTGCTTTGTCAAAGATGAGTTGGCCATATGTCTGTGGGTCCATTTCTGGGTTCTCTATTCTATTCCATTGGTCTTATCTGAGTGTCTGTTCTTGTGCCAGTACCATACTGTCTTGATGATGACAGCTTTGTAGTATAGCTTGAAGTCTGGGATTGTGATACCTTCTGCTTTGGTTTTCTTTTTCAACATTGCTCTGGCTATTTAGGGTCTTTTCTGGTTCCATACAAATTTTACGATTATTTGTTCTAGCTCTGTGAAGAATGCTGGTGTTACTTTGATAGGGATTGCGTTGAATATGTAGATTGCTTTGGGTAGTATCGACATTTTAACAATATTTGTCCTTCCTATCAGGAGCATGGAATCTTTTTCCATTTCTTTGTGTCTTCCTCCATTTCTTTCATCAGCTTTCTATAGTTTTCAGTGTATAGATTTTTCACTTCTTTGGTTAGATTTATTCCTAGGTATTTTATGGTTTTTGATGCAACTGTAAATGGGATCAATTCCTTGATTTCTCTTTCTGTCACTTCGTTGTTAGTGTATAGGAATGCAACTGATTTCTGTGCATTGATTTTATATCCTGAAACTTTGCTGAATTCATGAATCAGTTCTAGCAGTTTTTTGGTGGAATCTTTTGGGGTTTCCGTATAGAGTATCATGTCATCTGCAAAGAGTGAAAGTTTGACCTCCTCCTGGCCCATTTGGATGTCTTTTATTTCTTTGTGTTGTCTGATTGCAGAGGCTAAGTCTTCTAATACTATATTGAATAACAGTGGTGAGAGTGGACGTCCCTGTCTTGTTCCTGACCTTAGTGGGTAAGCTCTCAGTTTTTCCCCATTGAGGACGATATTAGCGTTGGGTCACTCGTATATAGCTTTTATCATCTCAAGGTATGCTCCTTCTATCCCTACTTTCTTGAGGGTTTTTATCAAGAAAGGATGCTGCATTTTGTCAAATGCTTTCTCTGCATCTATTGAGAGGATCATATGGTTCTTGTCCTTTCTTTTGTTGATGTGATGAATAATGTTAATTGTTTTGTGGTTATTGAACCAGCCCTGCATCCCGGGTATAAATCCCACTTGGTCGTGGTGAATAATTTCTTTAATGTATTGTTGGATCCAGTTGCCTAATATCTTGTTGAGGATTTTTGCATCCATGTTCATCAGGGAGATTGGTCTATAGTTCTCCTTTTTAGTGGAGTCTCTGTCTGGTTTTGGAATCAGGGTAATGCTGGCTTCATAGAAAGAGTTTGGAAGTGTTCCTTCCATTTCTATTTTTTGGAACAGTTCCAAGAGAATAGGTGTTAACTCTTCCTTAAACGTTTGGTAGGATTCCCCTGGAAAGCCATCTGGCCCTGGACTCTTGTTTTTGGGGAGATTTGTGATTACTAATTCGATTTCCTTACTGGTTATGGGTCTCTTCAAATTTTCTATTTCTTCCTGTTTCAGTTTTGGTAGTGTATATGTTTCTAGGAATTTGTCCATTTCTTCCAGCTTGCCAATTTTATTGGCATATAATTGCTCATAATTTTCTCTTATTATTGTTTTTATTTCTGTTGTGTTGGTTGTGATCTCTCCTCTTTCATTCTTGATTTTACTTATTTGGGTGTTTTTGCTTTTCTTCTTGGTCAAACGGGCTAGTGGTTTGTCAATTTTGTTAATTCTTTCAAAGAACCAGCTTCTGGTTTCATTGATCTGTTCTACTGTTTTTTTGGTTTTGATAGCATTAATTACTGCTCTAATCTTTATTATTTCCTGTCTTCTGCTGGTTTTGGGTTTTATTTGCTGTTCTTTTTCCAGCTCCTTAAAGCATAAGGTTAGGTTGTGTATCTGAGATCTTTCTTCTTTCTTTAGGAAGACCTGGATTGCTATATACTTTCCTCTTATCACTGCTTTTGCTGCATCCCAGAGGTTTTGGGTTGTGGTGCTATCATTGTCATTGACTTCCATATACTTTTTAATTTCTTCTTTAACTGCTTGGTTAGCCCATTCATTCTTTAGTAGGATGTTCTTCAGTCTCCAAGTATTTGTTACCTTTCCAAATTTTTTCTTGTGGTTGATTTCGAGTTTCATAGCATTGTGGTCTGAAAATATGTGCAGTATGATCTTGATCTTTTTGTACTTACTTAGGGCTGATTTGTGTCCCAGTATATGGTCTGTTCTGGAGAACGTTCCATGTGCACTGGAGAAGAATGTATATTTTGCTGCTTTAGGATGAAATGTTCTGAATATATCTGTTAAGTCCATCTGGTCCAATGTGTTCTTCAAAGTCATTGTTTCCTTGTGGATTGTTTGACTAGATGATCTGTTCATTGCTGTGAGTGGGATGTTGAAGTCTCCTACTATTATGGTATTACTATCGATGAGTTTCTTTATGTTTGTGATTAATTGATTTCTATATTTGTGTCCTCCCACATTTGGCACATAAATGTTTACAATTGTTAGGTCTTCTTGGTCTATAGACCCCTTGATTATGATATAATGCCCTTCTGCATCTCTTGATACAGTCTTTATTTTCAAGTCTAGATTGTCTGATATAAGTATGGCTACTCTGGCTTTCTTTTGTTGACCATTAGCATGATAGATGGTTCTCCATCCCCTTATTTTCAATCTATAGGTGTCTTTAGGTCTAAAGTGGGTCTCTTGTAAACAGCATATAGATGGGTCTTGTTTTCTTATCCATTCTGTTACCCAATGTCTTTTGATTGGAGCATTGTGTCCATTGACATTTAGAGTGAGTACTGAAAGATATGAATGTATCGCCATTATGATGCTTGTAGAGTTGGAGTTTCTGGTGGCGTTCTCTGGTCCTTTCTAAACTTTTGTTGCTTTGGTATTTATATATATATATTTTTTTTTTTTTTTCATTTTTTCTCCCCTCAGAGAGTCCCCCTTAAAATTTCTTGCAGGGCTGGTTTAGTGGTCACAAACTCTTTTAATTTTTGTTTGTCTGGGAAACTTTTTATCTCTCTATTTTGAATGACAGCCTTGCTGGATAAAAAATTCTTGGCTGCATATTTTTCTGATTCAGCACACTGAATATATCCCGCCACTCCTTTCTGACCTGCCAGGTTTCTGTGGATAGGTCTGCTGCAAACCTGATCTGTCTTCCCTTGTAAGTTAGGAACTTTTTTTCCCTTGCTGCTTTCATGATTCTCTCCTTGCCTGAGTATTTTGTGAATTTGACTATGATATGCCCTGTTGATGGTCAGTTTTTGTTGAATCTAATGGGGGTCCTCTGTGCTTCCTAGATTTTGCTGTCTGTGTCTTTCCCCAGGTTAGGAAAGTTTTCTGCTATTATTTGCTCACATAACCCTTCTACCCCTATTTCTCTCTCTTTGTCCTCTGAGACCCCTATGATTCTGATGTTGTTCCTTTTTAATGAGTCACTGATTTCTCTAATTCTTAAATTGTGCTCTTTTGCTTGTGTCTGTGTTGGTTAAATCCCTGGCTGTTGTTTCTTCATGCTCTTTCTTTTGGGGTGAATTCCTTCATTTTGTCATTCTGAAGGGAGAAAAGGAATTAATGAGGTAGAAAGATGGAAATTTAAAAAAATTAAAATTAAAAAAATATTTAAATTAAAAATTAAAAACACACCCACACAAAAATCGAATAGATGATGCTAGATCCTAGGTGTGTTTTGGTCTGGGTATAGAAAGTGATTTGACAGATTAGAGAAACAAAAAAAAAGGTGGGGGGAGAAAAAAAGGAAATAGTTTGAGAATTTGAAAAAATGAATACACTAAAGCAGACTCAAATACACAAAAGTAGAGAATATAGTAAGAAAAATTATAGAAAAATATTTTTAATAAAAATTAAAAAGAAATATGATTTTTTTCATTTTCTGTATTTAAGAAAAAAGAAAAGAAATGAAAAAGAAAAAAGATTAAAAAAAGAAAAAAGAAAAGAAAAGACAAAAAAAAGAAATCGTTTGAAAATTTGAAAAAGTGAATACCCTGTAGTAGACTGAAATAAAATGATGGGAGTAAGATAGAATTAGAGAAAATTTACATAAAAGCAAAAAATATAGTAATAAAAATTAAATAAAAATATTTTTAAAAGAAATTGAAAGTAAAAATGAAGTTTTTCTCTTTCTGCCTCAAGAAAAAGAAAAGAAATGAAAAAGAAAAAAAGAAAAAGAATAAAAAGGAAATTGTTTGAAAATTTGAAAAGGTGAGTACACTGAAGTAGACTAAAATAAAATGATGGAAGTAAAGTCAAATTTGAAAAAATTTACACAAATGTAAAAATTATAGTAATAAAAATTAAAGACAGACATTTTTAATGAAAATTGAAAATAAAAATGAGTTTTTTCTCTTTCTTTCGGGGCCTCTTGCTCCCCAAGTTCAGCTCTTCGTGTCATGTACCTGCTGAATTCTGTGGTTCAGGTTGTGCAGGTTGTTGTGTTAATCTTCCAATCATTTTTCTAAGTGTGTAGGATGGTTTAGTGTTGGTCTGGCTGTATTTCATGGACGTGAGACACACAAAAAGCTTCCATGCTGTTCTTCCATCTTGGCTCCTCTCCAAAATAACTCTTTTCTAAATACAAATGATCACATTTCACAAATGAATCAATTTTAATAAGGTTGTCAAATGAGTTAAATAGTCTTTTTTTTTCAGTGTTTATTTATTTATTTTGAGAGAGAGAAAGAGAGCGAGCGCACAAGCAGGGAAGGGGTAGAGAGAGAGGAAGAGAGAGAATCCCAAGCAGGCCCTGCGCCGTCAGCATGGAGCCTGTATGAAGTTAGATCCCACAAGCCATGAGATCATGACCTGAGCTGAAATCAACAGTTGGTTGCTTAATTGGCTGAGTCACCCAGGCACCCCAATGAGTTAACTATTCTTAAGTATAGATATTATTGATTTAGTTTAAAGATGTTTAAATACAAGCAGTGCCTGAAATTGGGGAAATTGGTAAAAAAGAATTGTCATGCTAATAGTGTAGTCATTGTGTAATAACGGGTGAAATGCTTCCCTGACACCCTCAGCTGATAAGATTATATCCTCAGTCATGAGTCTGCCCTATACATGTTCGTTGTTATGAAATGCTCCCACAATTAGCTTGTGGAATAGAAATTCCTGTAGGAGACTCGTATGGTGATGAATGGTTCGTGATGGTTTAAAGACATGAGATTTACTTTTAAAAACGTATTCTTTTTATTGGATCATTAATAATTGTGACTGTCCACTTTTTACACAACTATTGCCCCAAAAGAGAAAGGCAGACAGATGCACTAAATCTGAAAGAAAATCCATCAGGCCTTCTAAACTTATTTTCATGGTTTTTTTTTTTTTTTGTACTTGTTATGATTCAGAAACATTTTAATGTAATGTTTTTCCTTTTTTGGTGTACCTAATTGACTTTCACTTATTGAATAACTTGGTCCAAAGAAAGGCCAAGTAATTTGGATAAAAGCAAAGCCAAAATAAAAAGGAATAGGCACTGTGGCATTTCTGTTACTCTATGTATTCAAACTCAATTTCATTGATCACTAGGAGTCAAAACAAATTTTTAAAAAGTAAAAGGGAAATATGTAGAAGAATTTTCTGGCCCAGAAAAAGACAATGGCCTTTCTCTGGCTACTACTAAATAATGTCAGAACTTTGATTAATTATTGATAATATCCATCCTGAAGTCATATTGTGAGCTTGTGAAAAATGCATTCGCTAGTCTAGTTTTATCAGCTCTAGGAGTAAGTTTTTGTTTTTGGTTAACAAACTTTTCCTCAAGAAACAGAAAACAGAACTATACGTCATATATGTTTTCAAAAACCTCAGCTATCTATTGCATGATCTCTCTTGCTCTGTTACGTAACTTTGATTCTTTTGTGAATTATTTTCATTTTAATAATTTGTCTCATTTTGAGCACGTTCTCAAAATGAGGAGACTAACCATAGCTCACATATTTTAGGAATATAATCACAAAGCAGAAAAACCCAAAGAACTTAAAGACCAGGAGTGTGTTTACTTACTCATGAATCTAATAAGTATTTATTGAGCATTTACCACATGGCAAGCACTGCTGAATGTCTGGGCATATAGTGGCAAATAAGAAAAATAAGATTCCTGACCTCAAATCACTTACATTTCAGTAGATCATATGGGTGATAAACTCTAAAGCAATAAACTAAGAAAAGAACTTCAATTTGTGATGTGTGAATGCAGACAGAAAGTCAGGTGGTGAGGTAAAAAGTTGTAGGTACCTCATACCTACAATAGTCGGTTTCATGGAGCTAGAAAGCAGAATGGTGGTTACCAGGGTCTTCAGGGGGCGGGGAGGACAAGGCATGGGGGGTTAGTGTTGAATGAGAACAGAGTTTCAGTTGGGGGAGACGAAGCTGTTCTAAAGATGGGTGATGGTGAAGATTGCCAACAGTGTGAATGTATACAGTGCCACTCAGCTGTATACTGAATCATGGTTATGATGGTAAATTTTACAGGTGTATTTTACCACACACACACACACACACACACACACGCACAAAACTAGGAAATACAGTGGTCGGAAAAAAAGCTATCTACCTACCTGCCTACCTACCTACCTATTTATTTATTTCACGTTTTTATTTAAATTTTAGGTAACATATAGTGTAATATTGGTTTCAGGAGCAGAATTCAGTGACTCATCACTTACATACAACATCCAGTAGTCATCCCAACTAGTCCCCTCCTTAATACCCATCACCCATCTAGCCTATCTCTCACCGACCTCCTCCCTCCATCAACCCTCAGTTTGTTCTCTATTGTTAAGAGTCTCTTATGGTTTGCTTCCCTCTTATTTTTCTCTTTCCCCTATGTTCATCTGTTTCCTTTCTTAAATTCCACATATGGGTGAAATCATATGGCGTTTGTCTTTCTCTGATTGACGTATTTCACTTAGCATGATCCACTCTAGCTCCATCCGTGTCATTGCAAATGGCAAGATTTCATTCTTTTTGATGGCTGAACAATATTCCATTCCACTATACATACATATATATAGCACATCTTTATGCATTCATCAGTGGATGGACATTTGGGCTCTGTCCATAATTTGGCTATTGTTGATAATGCTGCTATAAACATTGACGTGCGTGGGTCCCTTCGAGTCAGTATTTTTGTATCCTTTGGGTATGTACCAAGTAGTGCAAAGGCTGAGTTGTAAGGTGGTTCTATTTTTAACTTTTTGAGGAACCCCCGTACTCTTTTCCAAAAGAATTATTCACAATCAAGCGGGATTTAGTCTTGGACTCCAAGTGTTGTTCAATAATTGCAAACCAATCAATGTGATACACCACACTAATGAAAGAAAGGATAAGAACCATATGATCCCCTCAATAGATGCAGAAAAAGCATTTTACAGAGCACAGCATCCATTCTTGATAAAAACCCTCAACAAAGTAGGGACAGAGGGAACATACCTCAACATATATGAAACATACCTCAACATATACAAAAGCCATATATGAAAGATCCGCACTAAAAAAAAAAAAAAAAGGAAAAGCAATTTTAGGATAGTGATATAGAAAGATAATCCAGAGAAGGCAATACCTCAGAAGGTGAAAGAACCAAAGACACAAGTATACAAAGACTGGGGGAAAAGAGGATCCCTTTTCTGAAAACAAGCAGAGCTGAGTGCCTGGAAGAGGTACAAAAACAACTGCTGTAACTTGGGCAGCCTGAGGCCACAGTGTGGTTGGTGTAGATGAAATTGGAGAAGTTTGCCCAAGTACCACAGCAAGTGACAAAGTCTGTCAGTTTTCCAGGTTGTGCTCAGTCTGAAAGTCACATCTTCCTGTCCCAAGACAACAGGGCTACATCTAAAGTCACTGCTGGTGGCCCTGGAGAGTGAAAATGCTCAGAGCAGAGGACTGAGGGTGGCAGAATCTTCCCGGGTTAGAGAGAGAAAGCCGTCACCACTAGGGCAACCAGAAGTGGGGCCCACACTTGCAGGTGCACTTAAAGAACAACTTCTTGATGGCACTTTAGAGACGGTATTAGCAACTGTTACTAGAAACAGCCCTAGAGATACTGAGGAAGCATCTGTGCTTAAGTGTGAGTCACTACAAACAGGGAGGCTGAAAATGCCACACAGGCATGAGAAAGGCCCTGAAATAAGTGTAATGTGAGGCCATCTGTACACATGGTCCCTTCCCTTTAATGTACTGCGACTAAAGATCTACCCTACATGTTACAGAATGTTTGTTTCACTTCTCTTTGGTGGAGCCTCTTCCTCCAGGACTTGAAAATAGGATTGGTTTTCTATTATCTGCTTGAGAGTCCACCTTCACCTATCTTCCCACTCTTACCTGGGCAGTGACCACTGCCCTGGGCTCACCCTTGGGCCTCTGCTGGCTTGGCTATTGATCAGTCCGACTCCGGAGTCCTGCCCGCTTCCTGCTTTCCCCAAAGTCCTGGAAACACAAGGCAAGTGTGTCTCCTTTTGTGTTTTACTGAGAATGTTTAGAACAAAATAAAAGACTACTTTTCTGGGGTGCCTGGGCGGCTCAGTTGGTTGAGCGTCTGGCTTCGGCTCAGGTCATGATCTCATGGTTTGTGAGTTCGAGCCCCTCATCGGGCTCTGTGTTGACAGCTCAGAGCCTGGAGCCTGTTTCGGATTCTGTGTCTCCCTCTCTCTCTCTGCTCCTTTCCTGCTCATGCTCTGTCTCTCTCTGTCTCTCTCAAAAATAAATAAACATTAAAAAAATTTTTTTAATAAAAAAAAGACTACTTTTCCTGTATATGTAGTAACCAGTCTCTATTAAAGGATGTTTTGTTACCAGTGGTCAGGGATCCTGCCATCCTGCCCAGCCTGTCTTTCCTTCCTTCCACCTGCTGTTCCAGAGTTCTACCAACCACACATTCCCACCTTCATTAGCAAACTCCAAAATTCCTGGTAGTGTATTTGGCAACACAAGTTGATTCTTCATCTGAAATATTCCCACTCAGAGGGCACCTGGATGGCTCAGTCAGTTAAGTGTCTGACTTTGGCTCAGGTCATGATCTTGCAGCTCATGAGGTTGAGCCTGGTGTTGGGCTCTGTGCTGACAGCTCAGAGCCTGAAGCCTGACTCAGATTCTGTGTCTCCCTCTCTCTCTCTATCCCTCCCTGGCTCATGTGCTAGGTCTCTTGCTCTCCCTCTCTCTCTCAAACATAAATAAACATTAAAAATAAAATAAAATAAAAAATAAAATATTCCCACTTAGATCATCCTACAAGCGATTACACAAAAACAAGTGATCACACCAATATGTTGCCATGATCCATATTTAAGCCATTTAAAGATTAAAGTGTGTATCTGTTAAATTTTCTCATTTTAAGAAATATTTTTCACGAGCCATATTTGATGGTCTATTGTAACTGCTTTATCCTTATACCCTCAATTTAATGGAATATCAAAGAAAACCAATGTTTGGATAGCATTTTGTTTTGTTTTCAAAAAGTCTTCAAACATGTCATTACATCAACTCTGGGAAACACACAGAGATGACTACTCATTGCTTGAGGATACTAAAGATCCAAGAAGTTTGAAAAATAGCCTGAGTCCTCCTACCTCCCCATGGAGTTAAAGATGAAGAGAAATGAACAGACTAGTGCACATACTTTTACCCCCAAGGTCAGTAAGCTCAGCAAGAGACACCCCAGTCCCCGAAGATACCCTAGTCTAAAGCAAGCAGACCACTAGGACTATGTGCTGGAGAAAGGGGACTGTGTGAAGTCTTTACCCAGCTGCGTCTCATCCTCTCTTAGGGGAAAAATTTCCCTGCAATCAAAAATACAAGGCCTGGGGCTTTGTAATATTGTGATTCATAACAAAGATATAGATTTGGTCCTTGATTCCTTTTCTGGCACAGAACTCCTAAAGTGTTTGGAATTTCTTAAGTGATAAGAGCAGTAAAGGGCATTTGTTATGTTAATGAAGTAACTTTTGGACACACCTAAGGTTGGGGGCTGGTGACCAGGAGGACCAACCTTGTGATTGGAGGGTTGGAACTTTCAGTCCCACCTCCTGAGTTCCAGGGATGGGAGAGGACAGCAGGTAGAATCAGTTGCCAATGGCCAATGATTTAATCAACAGTGCCCATGTAATGAAGCCTCCATAAAAACTCAAAAAGGATAGAGTTTGTAGAGATTCTGGGTTAGGGAACGCATGGAGACTTGTGGAGAGTGGTACTTTAAGAGAGCATTTTACTCTGTGACCTTGCTCCATTCCTTGCCCTGTGCGTCTTTTCTATTTGACTGTTCCTGAGTTATATTCTTTTATGATAAACCAGTTGCCTAGTCAATAAACTGCACTTCTGAGTTCTGTAAGCAACTCTGGCTAATTAACCAAATCCATGGAGGAGGTTGTGGGAAACTCCAGCCTATAGCCTAGTCATCAGAATCACAGGTGACAATGTGGATTTGCAGTTGGCATTTGCAGGGGCGGGAGGCAGTCTTGTAGGACTGAGCCCTTAACCTGTGGGGTCTGACACTGTCTCCAGGTAATGAGTGTCAGAACTGAGTTGAATTGTAGGACACTAAGCGGGTGTCAGAGATTTGCTTGGTATGGCAAAAACACAAACAAACAAAACAAAAAAACCCAAGCATGGGTACAAATTGGGTACAAAATCTTAGGCTTCTTTCTGGGCTATCATTATATAACTGTTGCTCTCAAAAAGATTCTCATCTTCAGCTTAAAATAAGCTCAAAGATAAGGCTTACTTTTGCCTTGGAGGCAAAATAGAATAGTGACTTAAGGCTTTAGCTTTGGAGTCAGAAGGTCCAGGTGTGAATTCTGGATCTGCCAAAATTCTAGGACTTTAGGCAATTTAAACCCTCTAAACTTTAGTCTTCTCCTCATAAAATGGTGATGATAATTGTATTTATTTCCTATGATTTCCATGATGATTAAATGAGATGATTCATGCAGAGAGTTTGGCACATTGCAGGATATGGAGTCAGAATCAATAAATATTTAGAATAATGTATAAGGATCTTGTAGCACTCTTTAATTTTCTTTGGGAAGTCTCTGGGTTGTTTATGTTTCACTTTGTTTAAAAAAAAAAGAATTGTGTTCTAACAAACTGAATTAATGACTGAGCGGGAAAATACAAATTGGCTTCAATTAAAAGTTAAAACAGTTGGAACACATTTCCTGTCTTCAGAGTATAGATTATATAAAGGTAACTGGAGGTGTTTTAACTACAAGCTTCCAAGTCAGTGTCCATTTTTCTTTCCAAACACACATTTGTCCTTTAAGATTTTTAAAAATTCCACAAAGTTATATCGTCTTGAAGAGATAAAGACCTCTTCTCTTAGTTTTTTTTTTTTTTTTTTGCATGAAATAAGCGGTCCTAAAAGTTAACTCTCATGATCATTAAAGTAGAATTATTAATAAACTCTTGAAAATACACATAAGGAAAAATAAGACCATGTTCATATTTCTCCTCTGGCCTCAAAGAGAGATCATTTGGTCACAGCTTGGAATCAGCCAGCAGCTCCACCACGGAAAGAAATGACCTATTTCACTTTGGTATTTCTCACTGGAGATTAAGATATATAAAAGTTTAACGGGTGATGTCTGCTGGAGAGATCTATTCAAGAAATCTGTATAAATATAGAGACATACAGTATATACTTAACTTTATAAGACTATAAAAAATTACAATAAATGCATTTCAAATGAATGCATTTGACTTACAGTTTAATATATTAAAATTCTATAAACATTTTATTATAGCTTTTGGTCTGCCAATTCCAGGAAGAAAATACAATTAAAAAAAAAAAAAGTAATCTTAGATTTGTATTTCATGAATTTTTGCTTTTTTTTTCCCCCCCAATCTGGGTTGAAAATAAGTGCCAGACTTAATTCCATTCAACTATATTTTAAAAATAACTCCTTGAGTGATGAGATTATAACAACGGAAAGTCCTGAGTTGATTATAGATTGCTGTTCCTCTCTTTACTTTCTCAGCCCTTGTTTCCCAGCCAGGGTCACAGCAGCAGAAACTGCCTCTCAGTTGGGTTGACAGCTGCAGGGTCTGTAGGAGCTATTGGTAAGGGAGGGGCTGCTCTTACTATCCTTGTTGGCAAGCAGCTGGTTCTAGAGTTACTCTCGCTCTTAAGCATCCCGACCCACTTGGTGTCTGACCCAGAAAATGGCATTTGATTGCTTTTGGACTTCATTATTTAGTTGTTTCGTGCCTCCAGAACAGTTGAAAGAAGTAGAGTGAGGCATAGAAAATAATTAAATAGCATCATGCTACAAATGGATGTAGTGTATACCTAGGTACCAAATTCAGTGCTAAATTAGGGTGTTGAGTGTGCCAGGACCTAGATATTCAAGAGACTAATCTTTGGATTGAGCGAGTTGCCTCAAGATTGGTTAAGGTTAGCATAGATGAAGAGAAGGAGGGCTTAACTGCAGTGTGTACATGGGAAACTCAAGAGTATATTTTCTGGTGGATTGGATGGTGCCCGATTGGGGAAGGCATTGACTGACCCCCAGATAGAGGAATCTGGGTTTGGTAATATAGAAAACAGGAAAAACTCAAGTGTTTTCGAGTAAGGGGAAAGCCTGGTGAAAAGCCACATGGCACCTTTAATTCTAAAACCTCAATTTTCCAACGTGTAAACATTGAAGTTCTTGTGCGCTCACATATTACAAATAGATCCTGTAAGGAAAAATTTGTTTGGGGGAAGGTAGAAATCAACAAATGTGTTATTGACATTCTGCCGTGAGAAGCTCATAATCTCTCAATTTGTGTTAACATTAACATTAACAGTATAGGTTCTTCGTTTCAGAGCTTGTTTATAATCCTTCCAGTCACTTGTTAATTCTAGCAATGGCTGTGACAGCTTCGTCACCAGAATGACAATGACAAAGGTAAATAGCCTGACATCTATCGTGTCTGTGGGCGTTTAGGTAGGATAGCCACTGGTAGCACTTTATTTTGGGGTATGAAATTATATTCTTATTTCTGAGGTCCTGAAACACAGATTCTAAGGAAATCTAAAGGTGACTACAATGTAATGGAATCTGAGAGGAACCTTGGAAAAACTAGCCATTCGTGTCAGCTGGGACGGGTGTGGGTTTCCAAGACGGAAGCAACAGCAAATCACATGTGTGGATGCTGGACCAAACCCAGGACTGCGGCCAGCAGGGGACCAGGAGTACCAAGTGCTCTGCGAGCCAGGAACAAAGGCACCAGCATCACAGTGTGAGCCCCGGTTCACCCTTGTATTTGCTGAAAGAGGACTTTGGCCAAAAGTACAAAATTAAAGGTGGCTTTCTGAAAACCTGGCTTTAAATTCACATTACTACATTTCTTAGGGTTTCCACAAGGCTCAGTAAGTTGTTTATAAATGAATACTTCAAAAAATTATAATTGGACGGCACATTATAAAACAACATGCGAATATGTATTTTTTCCTAATTTTTAGGACAGTTTTACACTATCAGTTCAAAATTTCCAGTTTAATTGCTTAATGTGCCGAAGACTAATATTTCTCCGAACAAGACAAACACTAACAGACGTCCTGTACTTAGAGTGCTTTCTGTTATTCCCCTATTCCAGGGGATGACTGGAATTCATGTTCTCAAATCTAGGAAAAAGTATCTTTGAGACCATAGTGGATTTTATGTAGGTTTTCCCTTTTGGCGCTCCTTTTAAAAGGCACTGCACTTCATCTTCAAAATTTAAAGGCCACTGACATGCAGAATGATAAAATAGATGTCTCATTGTTAGTGTGGAAAGTTTTACAGCTGGGTTTTAATTAAGTTATTTTAAATGGATATTTCAAAACCTGAGTGGGTGTTTTAATAATGTGTTAATGTATGCAGCTGATAATGTCTTTTCCCCCATTGGATTATCAGTGAATTTAGACTTTTATAGGGATTTGTCACTGTCATTTCTTCCTCGACACCCTCTTTTTGTTCCCTGGATAGACATTCTGGTGGCAACCTTGAAAATATGAATAACCCGGAAACAAGACTGCGAAGCCACATTATATGGCCTCACCTCAAATCCACTGTATGTCTGTACCTCTTGTGTCCGCGTGGCTGAAGATGCCAAACAACGTTTCTGGTTCATAAAGAAGTATGTCATCTGAAGATCAAGCACAAGGGAAATTGTTCCGAACCCGGATCCTGTTGTTTAAGATACACTGGGGCCTGCTTGACATATTGGAGGAGAATGAGCGGGTGGACCCAGAGAAGTCTGTGGTCTAGCAACAAGTCTAGTCTCTCAATCATTTCATTTTTTATTACCCGGAACTCTGAGTTCTAACTGGTGCTGGAATCCACTCGAGATCTCTGAAGATGAGATTTAGACTGACAAGACTCCCTGGGCCCTGCTGCAAGCCCAGAGCTGGTAACACCACTCTCTCCTGAGAGTATCCCACAGCTGGCCCACCGACCAGAACTTCTGACTCCAGGCTATGTTTGCAGTTCGTGTCATAGGCACCACAGACTTCCATTCGAAGAGTTGCCTTCTTACAATCTCTGCTGGCTAAAGCAAGCTTCCACCCAGATGTCTACTATGACCCTGGGCTTCTCGTTCTTGGTGTACATCTCACATACATGTCTGCTTTCCCACACTTCCAGCCCTCTCCTAATGGTGGCCCAGTAGCGTCATTTTGCTTATATGCATTCTAGCCAATGTTGAGGATTAAAGAGCCTTCAAGAAAAGTTAAGACAATCTGTGAGTTGGAGCTATGCCAACACTGACATCATCTTATACCATAAAGTACTGTGCTAGAGTGTCGAAAGAGAAAGGAGAGGGCCACCTGGGTGGCTCAGTCAATTAAGTGTCCGACTCTTGATTTCAGCTCAGGTCATGATCTCACCATGCGTGAGATCGAGCCCCATGTTGGGCTCTGCCCTGACAGTGTGAAACCTACTTGGGATTCTCTCTCTACTTCTCTCTCTGCTCCTCCCCACCCTCATTCTCTGTCAAATAAATAAATATTTTAAAAAAAGAAAAGAAAAGAAAAAGGCGAAATAGCTGTACTACTGTTCTACTCACTAGCCAAATTTGAGTGGTTCAAGGTAGTACATTCAGTTTTCATGCCTCGATGCTGCAATGACATTATTTATTGTAGGAACGCACTGATGTATAGAAATGATTAGATGGCTAAAAATTCAGAATATAAGAAAAAATAAATGTGGCATCCTGAATGGAAGTTGCAAATTCTAGGATACCCTGTACAGTTTCAATGGGCAATGCTAGTTGTTTTGATAAAGTAGCGAAGAGGAAGCAATCTGGACTTGGGCTATCCACATTCACATCCTGGTTCTACTACTCTTACTACTTGTGTCTGACGTTGGGCAAGTTCCTTAACTTCTCCAAGCTTCAGTGTCCCTGACTGTGAAACAGTAATGCAGACCTTCTGTGATTGTTGTAAGGATTTCAGGAATTAGTATACAATTAGAAAGGCACTCAAGCAATCCTATGTATTAACCGTTACTGGATCCAACAGTAAAAACCGAGTGGATCAGTTTGAATCAGTGCTAGAAAAATAACTCAGTTAAAGGCAAGTAAAAATGCATGCTTGAAGAAAAGCACGTTCACTCTACAGCAGATAAGAATCTGGCAAATATTTTCAGTATACAAATCACAAATAGATGCAAATTGAGTCATCCCAAATCAATTTTTTCAGTAAGTTGTGTTCTACTCAGTTTCTAGGGGCAGAATGTTTTAAACATTCCCTTTTAAGCTCTTTGATTGCTAACATCCCGAAAGTAGTTTTACAAATTTGTTCATTTGTCCCTTATTCGCAAACTTCTCACATGCCCCAAGTCTGCGATGCCTACCAGCCCTTCTATCATTCACCTGGGCTGTCCCCATTTTCCTCCTATGTCTTTACTAAGAGGGAGCTTTAGAAATGAATACCTCCAGATTTTAATTCAAAACAAATATTTCACTCTTCTCCGAAAAGTGCCTATCTGTATTAACATGACGCTTGTTTGGCCCCAGCATAGAACCCAGGATGGAAAAAGGAATTGAAAGATGTATTATGTAAGGCGGCCCCAGAATTCAGCGGGAGGAAACTACCAATAAACAATTACCACAAAATTAGATTGAGTTTCTGATATATTTAGCCGAAGATGTAGACACAGTCCACAGCACGTAGAGTCTTGTAGACCGGAGCACGTCAGTTTCTCCCTGTTTGACAGTCTTGCATATTCATTCAGGAAAAAGGAGTATGCTAAAAATTGATACATGGATGGGCAGACACGGTGCCCCTCTTGATTCCTGATGGGAACCAGCGACCAGCAAGACTCCATGTGCATCTAGAAGGAGGAGGAAGAGCCGTCAGCCTGGTGCTCCTGTTTTCTATCTCTAATTTCACAGTGTTCCCATTTCCCAAGCTCCAGCCTCTGCTCATCTCTTACTCTGCCATGGTATGGGCAGTTTGGCTCTGACCTTTGATCAAAAATCCAATTATCCACAAAATACTATACTCGTCCAAAAAGAAAATTATAGTAGGTGATATCTTTACTGCAAATAGAAGCATTTGGTCAGGGTAATTTCATAGCCTAAAGAAAAATTAGGTAAACTTATATGTATGTGCGGTCATGATTATGGCTATATGTATCGGTCTTCTTGGGCTGCTATAACAAAATGCCACAGACTGGGTGGCTTAACCAACAGAAATTTACTTTCCCATAGTTGTAGAAGCTGAGAAGTTCCAGATCAAGGTCTTGCAGGGTTGGTGTCTGGTGGGACCCGTCTTCCTGGCTTACAAATAGCTGTGTCCTTATATGGCCTTCCTTCTGTGCATGCACATGGAAATGTCTCTCTTCTTATAAAGCCACCAATCTGCTGAGATTAGAGCTCCACCCTTATGACCTCATTTCATCTTCATTACTTCCTAAAAGCTCCATCTCCAAATATAGTCACATTGAAGGTTAGGGCTTCAGTGTAGGAATTTGGAGACAGGGGCACAATTCCATCCATATCCTATAACGGTCATATGGACATCACTCATAAAAATTTATTCAGGAAATTAATATATTGTAATCAATTGTGAAGTCATCCTATTTACTCTATAGCCCATACCAGTCGCTCCGTCTTTTGCTTCTAGGCCTCTCTCAATAATAGGATAGCTTTTCTTATCACCTTTTATTCCTGATGAGTTCAGTCAACACATCCAGCATTATTTCAGCAGTCGGTACATAAAATCAACAACGCTGCTTTTCGCACACCAGCCAATTTCTTACGTCATACCGGCCAGTTCTATCTTCTGACATTTGAACCTGTGGCACTTTTCCTCTTCGGGCTTCTCTAGTAGCTCATTGCACACTACATACCTAATGTCTCTGAGATGTGGAAGCTATACCGGAAGCAGTGGCCGCCTCACATCCATATGAGTTGGCGTGTCGTGTCTGAAGCTCAGCTCCCCACACTTCTGAGACCTCACTCTTTGTCAAGAAAAGGAGACCTTAATTGTGGTCATTGTATTTTCACCCTGTCTCCCTGAGGTTTTTCAGAGTCCAACCCCAGTATATCACTCTTGATTTCCCTCTACTTACCATTAAAGTCTTCTGAGTATTCTTCCCGTCATGCCCGTGAACACATGCACTATGCCCACCCCCACTTTACCTCCAAGCACATAAACACTGTCCTTTCAGGGTCCATTTGTCCATTATTGCCATGCAATGACCTCTTTTCAGCAGAGAGCTTGTATCTCACAGGCCCTATAGATCACTTGCCCTGCGTATATTGAGAAAACGTCACAGAACTCAAGCCGTCAGACCAAAGCCTAGCCTGTTGTCCTAATTACAGGCAATACAGCTTGGAGTTTTCTTGAATATTTTCCAAAAAAGTAAGCATACACTCCCCTGACAGTCCCGGCAGGTGCTACTGTGATAAAAGAACACTAAAATTGACACTTTATGACATAGATCATACGTGTCTGGCAAATCTAAACCTAGAAGCTATTTTAGATGGCTCTGAGGTATTTGGGGAATCGTTTTAAAAACTTCAGTGGTTTCTCAATCAACAGTGGAAATAGTATAAAAACTTCTTATTTACTAATAATCTTCAGTTTATTATGACTTTATTCAATGCTTTTCCTGTCCAAGACCTCACTTACCTGATCTTTCTCCTGACTGTAGCTGAAGAGATTCGTGATAGAGGCTTGAACTAAACTGGACCATGAGGTTATTGTGGTTTTTGTTTTGTTTTTTATGGTAGGAATTTAAAATGGAGACTGAGAAGTTAATCACTCTCTATGGGCCCCTTGAGCTAACGGCATATGAGTCCAAGACCTGCAGGATATTCTTCCGCCATAGAGAGAGCCAGGCTACAGAGAATGATGCTTGAAGCTCAGGTACAAGGAGAAGAAGAATTAGGATCCAGGCAGCCACAGAGGGAGAGGAACAATGACTGACAGAACGAGCTTCCCAGTTGCTGTTTCCACTGGCTTCTGAGGCCTGGCAGCTGCCCCTTCACTTGAGTTCCATGACCTCCCCCACGTGGTGGGGTGAATGGCATTATGGACTGAGTGTCTCTGTCCCTTCAAAAGCCCTAGGTTGAAAGCCCAATCTGCAATGTGATGCTATCAGGAGGTGGTAATTAAGTCATGAGGGTGGAGCCTCGGGAATGGGGCTGGTGCCTTTATAAGAGCCATTTCACAGCTTGCTTCCGGTCTCTGCTCTCTGCCACCTGAGGAGGGAACAATAAGATGGCCATCAGTAAGCCGGGAAGTGGGTTCTCACCAGACCCTGGATCTGTCGACAGCTTGATCCTGGACTTCCAGCCTCCAAAACTGTGAGAACTAAATGTTGGTTGTTGACGCCATTCAGTCTGTGGTAATTTGCTCTAAGAGCCCAAACTTACAAAGATACATGGTGCCCCCCAAAAGTTATGTCCATCTGGCATCTCAGAATGTGGCCTTATTTAAAATCAGGGCCTTTGCATATGAGTAAGGTAAAGATCTCAAGATGAGATCATTCTGGATTAGGGTGAGCTGTAAATCCAATGATGGGTGTCCTGTTAAGAGACCAGAAAAGGGAAGACAGAGACAGAGATTGTAGTAATGCTTAGACAAGCCAAGAGAGGTGAGGATTGTAGGACAAGTACTGGAAACTAGGAGAGAGTCAAGCAAGGAATCGCTCCAAACATCCTCAGAGGCAGGGCGGCTCTGCTGACAGTATCGAACTTCTGGCCTCCAGAACTGTGAGGAGATAAATTTCTCTCATTTTATATCAGCTGGTTTGTGGCAATTTGTTACGGCAGCCCTGAGAAACTAACATACCCTGTAAATCTTGAAATTCATCCTAACATGAGCACAGCTTAATTTTACTAAAAAACAGAGGTTGTGCATAAATAATTTTCCAAAGGCAATAGAATTATTGTAGAACAATTAAAATGTTATTTAAAATCTTAAAATATGCAACAGGGGCGCCTGGGTGGCTCAGTCGGTTAAGCGCCCAACCTCGGCGTGGTTCGTGAGTTCGAGCCCAATGTTGGGCTCTGTGCTGACAGCTCAGAGCCTGGAGCCTGCTTCAGATTCTGTTTTTCTCTCTCTGTTCCTCCCCTGTTTGCACTCTGTGTCTCTCTCTCTCAAAAATAAATAAACACTAAAAAAAAATTAAAATATTCAACAAACTCAAATCATAACAAGGAGATCATTTATAACAGGGATAGTAACCTCCCCATAATTGTATATTCAGCCATTTGGCATAAGCTCAACATCCAATATGAATATTTTCCTTCCCAAGATGTGAAGATTCTTGCATGAGTATCCTTTTTCATAGTTTTGTTTCTTAATCATCCGTGGGAATGATAATTGCTTTTCTCTATGTGCACCAACGTGCAGTGCAAATATATAGAATATGAAACTGAAAACAGGAAAGGGAAAAGGGGCAGGGGTTCTAAGGACTCTTGACTGCATTCGCCATGCACGCTCGCCTCCACACACGGATGGGAACGCTCTCTTTGCCTGTGACCCATTCTGTAGTATTTTGGGCTACAGTAAGATATTCCACCCCCTCACCAGGGGGTGGGGGGGTGGTGGGCATCCAAGCATCAAATCCACATAGACCCAGAAAATCGACTCAAACACTGGAACAGGAAATGATTTAATCGAACTCCCTCAGTTTACAGAGAAAAAGCTAAGGCCCAGCCAGGTGATGTGAATACCCTACAGCTGCATAGCTACTTAATGTATCTTTGCTGCTAGTAAATGCAGGAATAAGGAGGTAGTGGGGGTGGGCTACGTAGAAATTCACAAGCCCGCAAAGGAAAAGGAAAAGAAAAAAAAAAACAACCCAAAACAGCAAAAGCAAAACACTACAAGATTTTAAAATGCTATTTTGTGGTCACTGGAGGAAACTCTGAATTCTGCCTTATCCGATTTCTCTGTCCCCGAAGTGGATACGAAAGAGAAGTTCATGTTTCTTTTGAAATCTATGTTGTCTGTTCAATAAACACTGAACGGTAAGAAAATTAGGTTCTGCCCTGCCCTTGTCTGTGTTTTTCAGCTAGGTGTGTATTCCCAAGTCGCGTCACACATCTGCAAGAAAATTAATCCAAAAGAGGAAAATAGGGTTTTTATTTAAAGTTTGAGGCATTTCTTAAAACATAAGTATTTGGTCCCATGGGTCACTGATTCCATTTTCAGTACACTGATAACAAAATCCATATATTTAAACATCAAAAAAAAATCATGATAATGTAAACCTTTTACTTGTGTTTTGCTTCTTCTCCATGACATTTCTTGAGGGCTTAGGCATTTGGCCCCTAATTTTATTTTCACTTCACTGCTCTGACAGCTAAGCTGCATAGCTTGACATGGAGGAAAAAAAAAAATCAGTACCAGTGGTTGAAATATGTAATTTCCTTGGTTTGGGACAGCTTGCAGTGACTGGTCACTTACTTCCCAGCCATCTTGGTTGGTTTTACTGACAGGATGGGTCACACGGCTTTGCCATGAAAGATGAATTGGAAAGAAAAGGGGGAATATAATCATCTGGTCCCAGAGGCCAGTGCAGGGAAGATGCACTGGATAGCTTAGCACTAACTTGAATCCCTGCCCCCTTCCACCCACCAGGACAGGAATGTCAGCGTGGTCGATGCTCCTGATTTAATATTCTTGGCATTACTCAGGCAGGAAAGTAGTGGTGTTTTTTTGGGTTTCGTTTGTTTGTTTCAAGCAGAGTCCCTGTATTGTCCGTAATCCTTATAATCATTTGCTTCTGCTCTCAAATCCTGGCAAGTTAGTCTTCAGATTTACCAGTAAGAGCCTCATTCTTATCAGACAGGAATTCTCTCAGGCTGTCCCTCGTGACTGCTGCTATCTTGGTCGGTTGCTACCTCAGGCCTTTGGCAAATCAATTGTCACCTTGATTCCAGCCCCTTTGTAGGCAACTTTCAGGTGAGACTGTTAGATTCCAAGGAAACAGAAGCCTCCATCCAGCCTTCCTCTAGGTGTATCTATGATTTCCATTATTTCTCACTCGGAAACAGCAAATTGCACTGAAATCACTCACTTCTTGGGAATAGGCTATTGAATAGTCTCAAAATCTTCAGTTGTTGTATACTGTTTGGGGACAAAGATCCTGCTGCCTTTCAAGCCTAACCAGAAGCCACAGAGAGTCATTTTCTTAGCCAGATTTGAAAGAAGTGCCTGTATTTGCTGAGTTGATAAATTGTAAATGAACTCTGTATATTCTGCACTGTCATGGAAAAGGAAAACCTAACATTTAAATATCTACTCCTCAAAAATAAGCAAGAAAAAATAAAGAGTGAAAGTTGAAGGAATTTTTTCTTTAAGTTTATTTTGAGAGACAGAGAGAGAGCGAGAGCTCACAGGTGCGTGCAAGTGGGGGAGGGGTGGAGAGATTCCCAAGCAGGTTCCACGCCGTCAGCGAGGAGCCCAATGCTGGGCTCGAACTCACGAACCGTGAGATCATGACCTGACTGAGCCACCCAGGCGCCCCTGTCTTTTCTTTTTCTACAAGTCCTAATGCAGGGCTGCACCGTAACTAGGTGGCTGTGAGCACCGGGCTGCTGCTTCTCACCCAAGTCGGTCAATGCAGTGAACTTACCTTAGGGACAGGCTTGGGGAAGAGCTGCCAGAGGTATAGTCAGGCAGGGGACAGATACCTTGTCACCTTAAGTTTGCCTGCAGCACAATTAATTTAGGGCCCTGCCGGCACACTCTGAGAGAAGCCTCAGGTCTGGGAATACCTCTCCTGCCCTAGTGAATTGAAGGGTTTGAGGCTGACATGTGTTTTTTTCTGGTCACTCTGTGTGTTCTGCTTGGAATTGGGTTTACGTAACATTGAATGCCCCCTTGCCCTTTAATGTAACAGAACATATATACGTTATTTATCTCTTTTCTCTATTCTTGTATATTCCAGCCTTTCCAGCTTATCACCGTTATTTATGGCTCTACTAAAATGTAAAACTGGCTTCAGAAATGTCAAACAGAATAATGGGAATGGAGAAATCAGAGACAGAAGTCAGCTCTAACCGGTCCCATAGCTCCTGCTCCTACATGGCACATGTGAATTATTTTCTTATATAGAGTGCTTTTGTGGCAACGTGAAAATGCCATTCTTTAAAACACACACACAGGCACAAACTTGTCTACAGAGGTAAAAAGACTATTTGCTGAGATGTCAGTTGACTGAATTAAGTATACATTTAGTCCTACCTCCATTTCATATTTTTTGGTAGGCTCTGTTTGGTAACAATGAGCTATGTAAGCTCATTTTAATGGGCTATATTTAAATCAAAAGAGAAAATTAGACAGGAAAAAGAAAGAAAGCTGAATTATTCAAAATGGAAAGAATGGAATAATTTCTTATGAAACAGCAAATACTGGTAGGTAGGGATGAAAGTCAAACGTAACTTGAGCAGGGGCACCTGGGTGGCTCAGTCGGTTAAGCTTCTGACTTCGGCTCAGGTCATGATCTCACAGTTTGTGGGTTTGAGTCCACATCTGGCTCTATGCTGACAGCTCAGAGCCTGGAGCCTGCTTCGGATTCTGTGTCTCCCTCTTTCTCTGTTCCTCCCCTGCTCGCACTCTTTCTTTCTCGCAAAAATAAACATTTAAAAAATACAAAAAGTAACGAGCAAATTTCTATCATTCTCATAAATTAAAAATTACCCATTACGCACTAAGAAAATGGGGAGGCCTAGGTACTAGTTATGGATCTTTTTCTAGGCATGCAATAGATAAACTTCTCAGCCGTACGGTACCTCCATTTCCTCATGCAGGAAAAGGAGAATTAGAACAGACAGTGTCTAAAGTCTGAAGGTATGTACATTTAAGTCAATTTTGAAAATTCATATGAAAAAAATCAGAGGGGGTTAATGAGGGTATGATTTTGAAAACTTCACTGATTATTTTTAATAATGGTATTTTTCTTTTAAAAATAAGATTATGTTTATAAATGAGAACCTATTTCTAATTTACAAATTTGTTTGTATGCAGCTAATCTCATTTGGAACATCATCAGATATCTGGAGGGTAGATGCAATTAAACTGACTTTTAAGTGTAGACGCTGAGCCACAGAAAAACTCAAATACTGAAAAAAATACAAGGCCCAGACCCAAAATCCAAGTTTTCTGAGTCCTGGAGCCATACTTACTCATTTAAGCCTAGCCTAGCTACTTTTTTGAAGGTACAAGAAATATAAATAACTTCTTAAAGAAACATTGAATACATCCCTAAAATACTGAGATTAATTCCAGTAAATTTGAGGGATATCATAGAAAACAGAAACGACACAGAGTTCTGAAAGGCTTAGAACATCACACATAAAAATCTCTCTCCATGCCAGAGCAAGAGTGAGGAGAGGCTATTATTAATGCCTGTTATGCATATAGGCTGTCTTAGCTTGGTTCCCTGGAAACACAGTGTAAATTGGAGATCTAAGTGCTCCCTATTTATTGGGGACTGGTCTTGGGGATTATACATGTGAGGCAGTAAACGAATCAGGGGCAAGCAGGGGACAAGTCTGAACCACGATGTACTTGCAACGCAGACCTCAAGTGATTCTTCAGGGACCCCTAGAGCTGAGCTCCCTTACGGAGCTGCCTCTTCCTGAGACCAGGGGACAGTCCTTTGTATCCCTACATTGATCCGCATTTAGATGCAGGCTTTCCCTTGGATGGAGGCATAACATTGGACGGAGTGATTTCCTTCCACACAGGGAGATTTTCACATCAGGACTCCGCTGTCAGATGTTAGCACCCAGTGTCCCAGCAGCTAAGGTAATCAGGTCTCTCCATCCTAGAGGGGCATCTGGGTGGTCACCACAGCATCTGCCCCACAGTCCATCTCTTGGTTAGGTGGCTCCCTTAATACCTAGCCACTAGGAGCTCAGTCATAAACAAATGTATTCGGAAAATCTGAAGGGAGGAAAAAAGAGACATCTCCTGAAAGTCAACCATCTGTCTAAGATTGCCAGGTCACTAAATCCTCAAATGAGATTCTTTTTATGTATATCACACACATTAGGCAGTTCTGTTTGTAAAACACCAGGGACTGACAAAGAAATCTCTACTCATATAAGTATTTGAGAAAAAAAAAAAGGAATCTAGGAGGTGACTGCTGACAGCAGTGTTTTTCTTTGTGGGGCTTAGTATGGAACAATATCAAAGACATGAGTTTCTAAGGCAGATTTAATCTAATTACATTAACCTTTCTGATCATGTTTATTTATCCTTCTCATCAAAAGCATTTTGCATATGAATCATCTCATTAACCAAGAAACAATTATTGATAAACTACAGTCTCTAAAATGTTGCTTGTCTAGGCAATGCAGGGGAGACAGAGAAACATAAAACCCAATCTTGCCTTCCACTTGTATAAAAGAAGGAAACATGACACCGAGTAGAAGACACAATAAGGTAATCACAATGGAGAGTTAGAAATATACAGAACATATTTTCAGGTAGGAGTTACATGAAATACATAAATAACCATGAGTAAATTAGTCATAACATAGGGATGACGTTCCTAATATAATGGGTAGTGGGAGAAATAGATCTAAGGTTAGATATGGCAAGATTGTAGAAGGCCTTGAATACTGAGCTAATAGATGAGGACTCTAGTAAATAGGTTTGGAGAAAGGGATATAAGCAAATTGGCCTTTTAAGGGGCATGTAAGAAATATGCAAATGGATTGGATTGATAGGACAACTTAAGGGTTTGAAAACAGTCTGTGGCATTTAAGGGCATGTTGGTCTTCCCATCCATTAACCTGACCGGTGTAGACAATCAGCTCATTACAGAAATGGCATAAGAGATAAAAATAATAAAAATCAAAATGTCTATACATTTTTCTCTCTATATGATATGACTATTGTACGGCTGATCAAAATATTTGATTAATTTTTTTTTCTAAAAAATAGAGCACCTAGCAATTATGTTTTGTCTAAGCCCACAATATTCATTAATTTTCCCAAAAGCTAACCTTTCTTTCTCTAGAGTTTTGATTAACAGTAAAACACCTTGACTATATTTGCCTCGGCTATTTGAAGGCTTTCCTAATATTTTCCAAGATGTGTTACCTTTGTTTCTCTATATGTTTAACTTCTATCTTCTCTGACAATTTTATGTGTAGCTGGAAATCTAAACATGTCTTTCCTCTCAAGAAATGTATTAACCTGCAAAAACATGAAATCCAGGGTTTGAACAAGACAAAACAAACCAACCTCAAGATATTCATGAACTTCCAATCATTCAAAATTCACAAATCTGTATACGTTAAGCTGCAGGAATTTTAGCAATATGTGTAATGTGACATGCTGTCTGCTTTACATCTAGACTAAATAAAAATGGCAGTGGCTTTGTGGAAATCTCAGTACACACGAACATTATAAGATACATTAGGTAGGAAGTCTGTTATGAACATTAAAACAGCATTTCCTACGTGACTTTTGCATTAAAGAACCTGACCCAAAGATCTGGTGGGGACACATGGTTACATCTCTTTTATTTTCTGAAGCATCCACAGTTGAGACAATTTCTGGAGAGAGAAAATTTTCACCGATTTGAATCCATTTTTTCCAGTCACTGCCAGGTGGATATAGACTCTGCATAAAGCCTTCTCCTCTACTTACCTTTTGCATACTGAGGTCTCCCCAGCTAGATTCTAAGCACTCTTTTCTTACTCATACGCACTCTTTCCTAGTTGATCTCAAGCATTCCCATGTGTAGGTGCCATCTATAACATAAATGCTACTTCAACCCAAACTTCTCTCCTAGATCCAGGCTTACATTGAATGACTTTTACACACCTCAAATGATAGCTTAATTTTTCCCAATATGTTATTTTACCCTCCCAGACACTTTCTTGGCATAGTCAACCACATTTCAGTAAATGGTGCCATCATACACTTAGTTACCAGCCAAGAACCTAAGATTCACCTTTGATCCCTCCCTTCTCTTACCCCTCAGGTCCACCAATCAGCCTGCCTTGGGGCTTCTGTATAGATCCTTACCTGCTTTTTTCTGTCTCTGCTCTCTTTATCAGGATCCAAGCCACAGTGATGTCTTGTCTGGATTATTCATTACATTGGTCTCCCAGTTTCAACTTTTACCCTCTCAACCTACTCTCCCAAGAAGCCACAAAAATGATCTGAAAATGAAACTCCTATCATAGGAGCAAGATACTGCAAGACGCTTCCCACTTAAAACCTTTGGCTTTCCATGACTGACAGGGTTCTGCATGGCTTGGCCCTTGCTTTCCTTTCCAATCCTTTATTTTTCCAGCCACTGGACCATTGCACTAGTCATACACTAAATTCTCCCATATCAGGGCCTTCAAATTTACTCTTTTCCTGTCCTTTGATGTGAGTGGATTTTCCTTTAAGTCTTCATTTAAACTTCAAATCCATAAAGAGTTCCCCACCCTAAACCATCTTAAAGTAGGTTTTCTAATCTTTTCTCTGTTTTAAAGATTCAATTATTAACACATAAAGACCCAGAAACCCCACTTTTGTTTTTTTATAACACTTTTCACAGTCAGGATTTTATTTATCTGATTACTTAGGTCTCCCCCACAAGAATGTGAGTCGCAAGTTAGGATCTGTTGAGGTTTGATTCCTCGTACTAAACACAGTGCCTGTCATCTAGAAGATAAGCCAAAAATACTCTGGGGTGAATGAGTAAATGCATGGATGAATAAAATTTGGAATTCGAATTTAAAATGTCAACAGTACTAACATTACAAATTCCTTTCTAGAAATTATTTTCTGAGAGCTTGGTGGTTAAGGGTATTGGTAGAACTGACAAACAGCCACCATCTTAGAACAAAATTCTTCTCAAAGTCATAGTATGGAAAAATATAGGAAGTAAAATATTTCCATGAGGAAAAAAAATAGACCATTTGTAATAAGATTGCCACAAATTTCTGGCTGTTTCAAAAGGAATTGGCAGTCTCCAGTTGAAATCAAGCCAAGGACAGTAAATAGGATGTGGTAATATATCTCAGGAATCATTGGCAAAGTTGGAGGAAGACAATTTTTCAACCGCTGCTTCTATATTTGGGCATGAGATAGTACCATTAGTCTTTTTCTTCTTTTTAACAGTGACACCATTTACAATTTCAGGAAAACTACTTCTTTATTCCTAAAAATGAGTCTAATTTCATAATCTTCACATTTAATAGGGTGTGAATTCATAGTGCCTTAACATGATGTCATAATTTGGGAATTTATGAAACACTCCAGTTTTATTTAAATTTGCTACAAAATCACTATTATAATTAAAGCACTTGGGTTTTGCTTACACTGGCATTGCAAAAGAGGCAAACCAGTAAGACATATTTCTAATGCTAAAATACATGGACAATCTTTGGTGGTTCATTTCATAATTTTGGAACCAAGACTGAGTTTCTTCTTAAAGGGAGGAATTTTTGCAGACCTCTTACATTATGTCTATTCCCCAGAGTTTCATTGTCACTGTCAAAACTCTAGTCCCCACTTGTGATTTTGATGATGATGTATTTTGCTTGCTGGGGCAGAGACAAAGCTATGTGTTCACCAGACCTGCTTTTATTTTCCTCCTGGGCTTAGGGAGACTGTTTCTCAGCCCTGCTTAAAGTTAGGGTGGGGCCATAGGACTGAATTCTGGTCAGTGTAATGTGTGTGGAAGTGATTTATATTGCTTCCACATCTGACCCCTAAAGATCTTACAAGGTCTTCTTTGATTCCTCTTTGCTTTACTATTGGGACAAAGGTAGAACCTTCTGGTGTGGAAGTTCCAAGATTTCACAATCACTGAATAGAAGGAACCGAGGTCACTGAGTAACTCTGTGGGATAGAACCACGACTTCATCTTCGCCTACTGGTTAACATTGGACTACAACGTATGCCAGAATTAAACCTTTACTTTGTTAAATAACTGACATTTTTGATCAGCACTTTTATACTAGTCAGTCTCTCCTAACTAATACATCAGTAAACCCAGATTTTCTAACTATTCAGCTAAACCTTGGGACCACATTTTGTTTTAATTAAATTATGTTAGCTATCGAGCACTTTATGAGAATTACCTTATTGAAATAAACGAGGATAATTATTTAAGTATCTTATTGGCCAGTTACATGTATCATTTTATTTTATTTATTTTTTTTGTAGTCAAAAGATTTCAAGAAGACTTTGAAGTCAAAACATAAAACTCGTGATACAATTTTCTGAATGCTGAAGTCAGGTCAGCAAGTATATAATCAGTAATTTAGCTGTGTAAGATTAAAGGTCCACTACTTTTTAAAAAATAAAATATATTTTAGTCTGAAAGTTTATTCTGTAATGTATCTATTTTCCTATAAATTCCCTACATATACACTGGAGATATAAAAAAAATACCTGTTTTATTTGCAAGAATACAGTTTTTGAAGTCAGGCTAACATAGTTTTACTTTTGGTTCTGTTTTGTGGAGAGGCAAGTAGTCAAAATGCCTTTCTCGGATTTCATTTTTTCATCTGTAATATGGACCTATCAATACTTAATATTCTTGGTTCTTGTGAGAATCAATAAAATATTCTATGCAAAGAACATAATATAGCGCCTGATGGATGGCAGGTACTGAATAGTGACTTAGAAATAGGTGGAAGTATATATGGTAAAATAATACTTTTTCCTTTTTGTGATATTTATCAACCATGATGAGAAAATATATGAATAAGGACAAAATGTGCCAGGTGACTCTCTTAAACATGCTTTTGATCAGTTTATCACTATAAACCCAGAATCTATTCGACCCAAAGAGCCTTTCAGACCAATTAATATGGAGAGCCCCGATATGTAAACAAGTATTACAATGTTTAAATCCTGCTATTGTCTATGGTTGTGTCATGAATATACCAGACAACGAGGGATCTTCAAGAGTGGGACTTTTGATTTTAGAGAGAATTTTCTCTTGTTGATAATTATGTGGCCTAAAAGAGGATCCCAATAATTAAGGACACATTAGGAGAAAACAAGCAAGGAGATTGACAAATTACATGAATGAAATAAAGTTAAATGTCAGTACACAGTAGGAAAAAATAGTTTCTCTTAAGAATCATAGATATGATTTTTGTGTTTCAGTTGATTTTCTAATGATTCAAGCAATCAAATTATACAAAATTCTAACATTTTAGAAGTACAAAAATTTCCTTAAATTTATAAAATCTATTGGTATAAAAATCAAACATTCTGGGGCACCTGGGTGGTTCAGTCAGTTAAGTGTGCAACTCTTGATTTTGGTTCAGGTCATGATTTCTCATTTGGTGCGTTTGAGCCCCATGTTGGGCTCCACTTGAAATTCTCTCTCCCCTTCTCTCTCTGTCCTTCCCCTACTTGTGCTCTGTCTCTTTCTCAAAATAAATAAATAAACTTAAAAAATCAAACATTCTTCCACAGTAAAGAAATTATTCACACTGTAAATGCATGCAGGGCACTGGATATTTGCTTCTAAGTATTGGAATATCTTTCAGAACTCTTGAGAAGTATGCTGTTGCATATATTTTATTTTACCCAATTAGTCCAGAACATTTATCTTCCATATTTTCATTGAATTCTTCTTTGAGAAATTCATCTGAAAAGCACTAAAGTTTCCCTTTCATCTTATAAAAAAGCACATGTACATTTCAAAATTAAATTTTAATATTATCATTAGTTCCATAATAATCAGGGATCAGAAGTAACCTCTTTCTCCCTGTCTCTTCCCCTTCTTGTCTCCTTTTCTCTATACAATTAAGACCATCTTGGAAATGTCCTATGGATGTATCCTATTAGACCTTACCTTATTAGATACTCTCAAGATGATCTCAAATGTACCTGTAATCAAGAATAATTCTGCTTTTCATCAAGTTCTCACTAGGTACTTTAGGAACTCTGAATCCAGCAGAGTCATTATCCCTGTCATTAATTGCATTCATAAACTGGACCTGAAATTTCTCATTTTATTATAGTGGTAGGTGAAGCCTGGCAAAAAGTCTTTCAACAACACAAACAGGAGAAGCTGTTCCGTAAAGTCAGCATTAGTACCTCCCCCGGACGCCGGGGTGCCCTCCCTCAGCCATAATTACTGTGAACAGCCACTCTGTGAATCCCGGGAAGCAATCTCAGTGCAGGATTTAGGAGTTATGTGGTGGGTAGTACGAGTTCTTCCATGTTATGTCAGAGTCTCAAAGGACCTCTTATCAACTCCTGTCTCTTCAGGGCCTTAGGGAATATCCTTTCTACTGACTGAAAAATTCTCCCAAAAGAAAACTATACCTTTAAAAAGCAGACACCTTATACGGATGCCTTATGCCCTCAATTCCCCACCCAATGACATTTCCATTGAAAACTTTCCCAAGAAGCCCTACTGACTCGTGTGTATCACGTAATCACTTCTTTTAAATTTGAATTTGTGAGGCACCTGAACCAACTTTAGCGACCACATGGTAAATCAATTTCAGATTATTTATTAAAAATATTCTGGGAGACAGACACCATATAAACAGTTAAACAGTTATCAAAACAGCATCAACACAAAGCTCTATATGTCAAAATTATTTTGCCTATAATGACTCTCAATTAGATATTGAGAGAATAAATTTCTAGTATACCTAAGAGATTTTTACAGTCTCTTAATAGAATTGAAGATATTTGATTTGTGTTTAGAAATGGAGTGTTTCTCAAAGACTTTTACTATCCATAACACAATATTTGCCAAAACATATCGTTTTAGAGAGGATTTTAAGGATGATTCTCAAGAGAATTTCCAGCTGCCTGCCATAAAGCCACTGAGCTTTAATATAATTACTTAAATATCTGATATAATATTTGATATATAATATTTAAAATTTTTTAGAGGTTCATTTTTGAGAGAGAGAGGAAGAGAGAGAGAGAGCATGAGGGGTGAGGGGCAGAGAGAGAGAGAGAGAGAGAGAGAGAGAGAACGTGTAGTAGGCTCCAGGCTCTGAGCTGTCAGCACATAGCCTGACACGGGGCTCGAACTCAGGAACTTTTTATATAATATTTAATATATATATTATACAAGTATCTTAGTTCGTTTGGACCGCTGTAACAAAAATACCACAAGCTGGGTGGGTTCTAAATAATGAACACTTGCTTCTCACCATTCTGGAAGCTGGAAAGTCCGAAATAAAGGTACTGGCAGAGTTGATCTCTTCCAATAACGGGCCACTTACTGGTTCATAAAGAGCCATCTTCTCACTGTACCCTCACATGGCAGAAGGATAAAAGAATTCTCTCTAGCTTTTTAATTATTTTTTTTAAGTTTTTAAAAACTTATTTTGAGAGAGCGAGAGAAAGAGGATCTCAAACAGGCTCAGCACCGTCTGCACAGAGGTCCGACTCGGGGCTTGAACTCACAGACCATGAGATCATGATCTGAGCTGAAATCAAGAGGCGCTCAATCGACTGAGCCACGATGTGCCCCTCTCTCGCTTTTTAATAAGGATACTAATCCCATTTGTGAAAGCTCTACCCTCATGACCTATTCACCTCCCAAGGCCCCACCTCTTAATATCATCGCGTTGGAGGGTTAGGATTTCAATACGTGAATTTGGGGGGGAGGGATATGAACAGTCCTTGCAACCAAGTTATGGATTGGGTCAGATGCAACATTTGAAATTTAACCTGAATGATACACAGTTGGGATCTAAATATATTAAAATGGGAATTGAGGGGAGCCTGGGTGGCTCAGTCGGTTGGCGTCTGACTTCGGCTCAGGTCATGATCTCGCAGTCCGTGAGTTCGAGCCCCACGTCAGGCTATGTGCTGACAGCTCAGAGCCTGGAGCCTGTTTCAGATTCTGTGTCTCCCTCTCTCTGACCCTCCCCTGTTCATGCTCTGTCTCTCTCTGTCTCAAAAATAAAGGTTAAAAAAATTAAAAAAAAAAATAAAATAAAATGGGAATTGATATAAACCGCAAGAAGAGCGGACTCAGGAAGGGAAGTTTGTTCCGGACATTAGAAGCTTCCTTGGAGCCCTAGAGGTGTCTCACCTTCCAAACCCATGGGTGTCGCATGACGTCACTTCCGCCAAGCCAGCCCTTAGCGGCTTTGAACCGTCACCGCGGACACGACTGTGACCATCACCTGCCACTTCAAATCCCTTCTCCTGGGCAGTTGCCTGCAGGCCCAAAAGAAGACGGTGGTGCACACACACAGGGCATGAGCAAGGGTGGAAAGCATGTAAGCGCAGTGTGTTTAATGAGATGGGAAGGGTTATCCATTCAACAAGGGTCTTTGAATGTCTTGCGTGTGCTGCGCTCTGTGCCGGGGGCCGGGTACAGTGGGAACCAATCAGACACAGGTTCTGTCCCCATCGAGTTTCCTCTCTGGCGGAGAAGACCCGTATTAACAAACTCAGTCGGTATGTGAAATTCGAAGTAGGAATAGTGGTATGACAAAAAGATACATGAGGGAGGAACCATCTAGTCAGGGTGGTCAGAGAAGGGTTCTTGGAGGAGAAGATATCTTAGCGGAGAGCAAACGAGTAAGCAGCAACAAACTAGGTGACAGAAGGAGAGTGGTGT
This sequence comes from Panthera onca, assembly GCF_046562875.1. Classification (NCBI taxonomy): domain Eukaryota; kingdom Metazoa; phylum Chordata; class Mammalia; order Carnivora; family Felidae; genus Panthera; species Panthera onca. The sequence goes on from NC_138342.1 coordinate 186,927,349, forward strand.
CTTCCAAGCATATAAAACATTATGTGCAAAGAGCCTGTGGCAGATCTTTGTCAAAGAGAGCCCAGGTAGCTAAGTGAAGAGGGAGAGGCAGTGTGGTCTGGGATGAAGCTGCAATGGCAAATCCACAGATTACAGGGAGGGGATTTCTTTTCGTCCTGCTCTCAGTACAAATCCACGGAAGCGTGTAAACAGGGGAGTTGCACAGTCAAATGTTTTCATTTAGAAATTATCACACCGGATATTGACTAGAGAGTGCTTAGAAGCTTCGATAAATAATACCTGGCAAACGTTGATAGATACGTAATTTGAAAAGCCACATGTAATGACTAACCAATCCATTTTCTGAGACTGTAAACTCAGTTCAACCGCTTTGGCCTAGAAGAATAGGATTTCACTTTTTAATGCTAGCTTTTGCATGCCAGAAACTCTGATGGTATATTTATGGTTTTTTTTATAAATATGATACTTGGTAAGATTCATTCATAACACTTAAAAATAAAAGATTACAGAAAGTGTATACATATCATTATCAGAAATGACAGTCATTATTTTAACTTACAGAATTTACACTTTGAAGAAACCAGGCATAAAATCTATATGTACAAAATTAATAGTTTATGGCTAAATTCAAGAAAAACCTATCACATTGATTACCTTCTCTCCCATAAATATATTTGTAACTCCCTGAAGAAATGGAGTTAGGCTCATATTGACAATTTCCTTAAGTGACCAACCCTGTACTTTTCAAGCTGTAGGAGCTCAATGAATACTTTCTGACTTAATGAGTTTTCTAAGTACTAACACATTCTACCTTAGAAGAACATTTTGATTTAGTGCTTAGGGTAATGGCCAGGCACTAGATGTTTTATGTTTTAGAGAATGGAAATGTCTAAACTATGATGTCCAAGTTTAGTAAGATAAAAAGAATTTCTTTCCTAGTGAAAAACATTTTTCCCTATAAAATAAGTGGCACTCACTGAATTTCATATTCAATGAACTAAGAAGCAGAGGGCCCGTCATAAGACTGGTAGGGATTAAAAAGAGGCTGTTGAAAGCACAATTGATTTATAGGGCTTGGACTCAAGGTGGAAGTTTATGGACAAGGCATTTTTTGTCATGTGTTTTCCCTGTGACAGGGCATTTACAGACTAGCCAAGTGTTACTGAGCGGATGAATTTATTAAACTAACCTGCTGCCATCCTAGGGAATTCTGATGGGGGGGGGGGGCAGGAGGCACTAGACGGCTTGGCCATGAGACCTTTAGTTACCTTCGCCTGCTCTCCTGGAAGCAAAAGCGCCCACCAAGACAGTCAGTGTTTTTACTTTGGCTTAGGAATATCTGGGCTGAGAGGTGAGATCTCAGACATGAGCTGACCTGGAGGACTTTTACAAGGACAGCCTGGCCCCAAAAAAGGCTTAGGGAAAGGGTCGTAGATTGATTTGGGCCATCCCACTTTGAAACTGCCCCCAGAGAATTTCTAGATTTAAGAATCCTCCAGGATATTCTAAATTCCCAACGATACACGTTGAAGCAATTCCAGACTGTCTGTTTCACAGGTAACCTTTCCAGAGTTTGCAACGGTGGAGTTCCCTTTAGAACTACTGATTTCCCCAAATTAATTTCTTATCTCTCTGAACTTCAATCATGGAAGCAAAGTATTTGAGTCTCTTATGCGAAAGCCCTGAGGGAATAGAGCTAGTACACCTTTTATTGTACTTTCTGGGCCTTTAAGATTACATACATTCATAAGAAAATGAATAAAGGAAAAATTTTAAAACATATAGAAAAATAGAAAGAACACTACAAAAAAGACATAAACTCACCATCCACATTAAACTATGGTTAATGGTTTGCATTTTAGGCCAGTCGAGATCTGTACTCTATGTAAATCTGTACTTATATCATTATTTATGTCTATCTGGCTAATCATTTAAAATATTTTTTATAAAGATTATGACACCTTCCTCTAAATTCTCCAGTATGAAAAGCAATGTTCTCCTGTTACCCACCTCCAGGTCCTTTGACTCTTCTGTCATGGGGGAGAACAGCCTTCGTAACGGGGTACCGGGCTCCTCCCTGAACAGTGGCTAAGGAAAGGATTTGAAGGGGCTGAGGCAGGAAAGGAGTGATGTCTAAGCAGGTAGGGGCAGAAAACACAAGAAGCTGGGCACACAGGCATTATTGACAGAACATGCTTCTTCAGACCTTGTGCGTTTTATTTGCATTCGTTAAGTCTTCACCCCTGGTGTGATTTTTGGCATTACAATGATGGGGAAAATCAGTGAAAAGTAGGGGCTGGGGTCCATGTTGGCTCTCACTGGTCTGGTCTTTGCAGGAACAAACCATTTGTAAGGTGGCCCCTAGAGTTTGCTTCACGCTAGTGAATATCTTTGGGTTTCCTGATTGTATCTAGCACCTGCTACGTGAGCTAGAGAAATGGGTCTGTGAGAGGTCCTAAGGTTTTCTGCAAGTTCTTATTTTGTAAAAGAAATGCCTCAGAAGAGAGGACTACAAATGGACAGGTATTTAAAGAGCTTTCATTTTGAAACAGGCTGAAATTGCAAGATTAGGGAGGGCATAAAGCAACTTTATCCCAAGATATGCTTTTCCAGGCAGGCACCTCAGAATCCCTCACCATCTCACTCCCATATGATCACACGAGCGTTATCACACCTAAGAAAGTGAATAGCCATGTCTTCATAATATCAGATAGTCTATATTCAAATTTTCCCAAATGTCTAACTTTTTTTTTTCTAAATCAGGATTCAATCAAAAAGTACTCAATACATTTACGTCTCTTAAGTCTTTTTAAATCAAGTATAGCTTCCTCCTTTTTTTTCCTCCCCAAGCTATTAACTTTTTAAAGACATCACACCAGATGCCGTGTAGAATGTCTTACATTCTGCATTTGTCTGATGATGTTTTCATGATGTAATCTGCGTGTTTCTCCATCCTCTGTATTTTTTGTAAACTAAAAGTTAAAACCAGCGTCATGATTAGATACAAGTAAAACACTTTTGGCAAGAATAGTTCATGGAGAAAATTGGTATTTCTTGTTGCATTTCATTTACAGAATGTCTGAGTGGTTCACTAGTAAGTGGTGCTAAAGGATTAGAATCCTTTCTGTTACAGTCAGAATTTTCCACCAGAAATGTACGTTTCCTCCTTTGCAATTAACAAGTGATCTGTGGAGACATACTCAGCATTACGTGAATGCTCTGTTTCCTAACATTTCACCAGAAAGTGTCCACATCCATTGAAGTTTCTTCTCTTAGATGTGTTGTTAAAATTAACAAAATGATGATTTTTCTAATTCTATTGCTTTTACATTAATATGCTTCTGTAAATAAATAAAAGGTTTTCTTTATCAACTAGAGTGACTTTTTTACCTTAAAATTACAGTTCTTATTAGAAAAAAAAAAAAAAAAAACAGGATAAATGGGGCACCTGAATGGCTCAGTCGGTTACGTGTCCAACTCCTGATCCTAGCTCAGGTCTTGATCTCAGGGTCATGAGTTCAAGCCCTGTGTTGGACTCCATACTAGGCATGAAACCTACTTTTAAAAAAATTAAATAAAAACCCTAAAAATAGGATCCTAAAAATGGGATAAATGTTTTGTTCTCATCTTTTTAAACATTTTTAAAATGTTTGTTCATTTTTGAGAGAGAGAGAAAGAGAGAATGGCAGGGGAGGGAGACACAGAATCCAAAGCAGACTCCAGGCTCTGAGCTGTCAGCACAGAGCCTAATGCGGGGCTTGTACTCATGAACCATGAGATCATGACCTGAGCCAAAGTCCGGCGCTTAATTGACTGAGCCACGTAGGTACCCCTAGTTCACATCTTTTAATTACCAGTTATCTAAGTGAGAATATTAATTCATGTCTGATGATGACAAATGAGTTTATTTGATTTATTCTCTTTACTGTATCTTATTGTCTACTCAGTAGTATATATTTATGGATTTCAATGCTTTATAGTTACTGTTATTAACGTTTAACTGTCCCAATTTGGAGTGGGAGGAGACACTTCAGGCTGGTTACTGTGTCCTTTTGACATTGTCCCATTAGTCCTTCATACTTTGTTTCTTAGAATTTGTAAGACACATGTGCTGTAAAAGTCGCGGCTGCTCTCGCCCAACCTCCTTGCTTCCCCCTCTAGAATCAGCCACTTTGTAAGGGTCCCTGATTCCTTCAGTGTGAATGACAATTAGATTATGATATTTTGGTGTGAGAAGTGCTGATTTTGTGGGTTTTTTTTTTAAAGTAGACTTCACATCCAGTGCAGCCCAATGTAGGGCTTGAACTCTCAATGCTGAGATCAAGACCTGAGCTGAGATCAAAATTCTGATACTTAACTGACTGAGCCACCCAGGTACTCTTGAGGAGTGCTGGTTTCTACAAGGAGTATTACTGCTTTTGAAGTTTCCCAATGGAGAGAGCTAGAAATTTTACTTTTTAAAATCATAACTTCATGATTTTACTTTTTGAGAGAGAGAAAGAAGCAGAGTGTGAGCAGGGGAGGGACAGAGAGAGAGAGGGAGACACAGGATCTGAAGCAGGCTCCAGGCTCCCAGCTGTCAGCACAGAGCCCAATGCAGGGCTCAAACCCGCGAACCATGAGATCATGACCTGAGCTCAAGTCGGACGCTTAACTGACTGAGCCACCCAGACGCCCCAATAATTATATCACTTGTCTATTTCATTGCAACTCTTGGTTCTTAAACAAAACAACAGTTACCATTAGAAGTAAACAACTGAGATAATTTTAAGATTATTCTACCATGGGACTTCTGGGTGGCTCAGTTGGTTAAGTGTCTGACTTTTGATTTCAGATCTTGATTTTGGCTCAGGTCATTCTCTCCTGGTCATGAGATGGATCATGATATCGGTCATGAGACTGAGCCCCACCTGGGGCTCCACGTTGGCTGTGGAGCCTGGAGACTGCTTTGGATTCTCTCTCTGCCTCTCCCCACCCCTGCTCCCATGCACTCATCCTCTCTCACTCACTCTCTCTCTCTCTCTCTCTCTCTCTCAAAAAAAATTCCTCTGCATTTCATAACCTTAGAATCTGTCTCTAAGAACAGAGTAGTATGTTTTACAGTCACTCTGATATGAGTACTTATATTGTGATGGGGTCCTAAGTGCTACACATTTTTTGTCTTCTAAAAATCATTTCTTTATATCCCCCTTTCTATTGTTTTAGTATAGATCTTCTAGTAGTTTCCAGTTACCTTTAGTATGAAATCTAGTTGAATTTGGTTTTCCCAACCTTATGCTACATTTCTACAATCTCTCGTGTTACTTTTAAGCTAAAACTTCTTCCTCCAAATATAGAAAAATTTCATTCTCCGACACTCCAACCCCAGTGCTGAGTTCCTGGATTTCTTCCTCACTTTCAGAACTAATCCAAAGTCTGTCTTCAATGTTAACAGGGCCTTCTTTAGTAATACCTGCAATTACATATTTTTAAAGACACTTGATTATATTTTTTATGCTGTTTGTCATGGTTATTGGGAATAGAAAGGAAAAAAGTCATTTTAAACCAATCACAACATGGCACTGTGATACTCAGAAGTTACACTCTTGGAATGAATCCACCGTTGAACTGGAGAGAGAAAGCCTTGGGTTGAAACAATTATTCTGACAACTGAGATGGGAAAAGAACTTAACTGAAGAATAGTACTACTGTGGAAAAAATGAGAAATTTGGCTAAAATTATCGCAATTGAGTGTCTAGTTTGATCAAATCCTCAACATAATGGCCAGGGGTTCTAGGTTGGTTTTTTTTTTTGTTTTTTGTTTTTTTTTTCCTACTTGATACCATGGGCTTTTTCCCAGTCCTTGGAGTTGTGGAAAATAATCGCAAAATACATTCTTGCCCATTATCAGAGTTGTGCTGTTTTTCACTGTGGCTTTCAGTGTTTTTTGTGAGTGATGACTTTGACTCTCTCCCCAACATTTTGCATTTACTTAGTAAATGATATATTTCTCAGACAAATAATTTTGAGGGAAATTTTATGAAACAGAAACTTTTGGTGCTCCATATGAAAGTCTGCCATTTCCATGAACTTCACTAATAGCCTGCCCCGATTCTTGTGGCAAATATGAGTTAGTTTTTACCTCATTCTAAGACTCCAGGACAACTAAAAGATGTTAAAAAGGATTTTAATTTATTTGAGAATGTCATCAGAGTATGCTAGCTGTCCATATAGATATCTGTTCAAACAGAGCTGATTACACTTATTAGACAAGCATAGTTCATGAAATTTCTATTTGTATAGATCCATCTATATCTTGGGCAACATATTATAAAATATTAATATAGTATCTTTTATGTGATATTTTGACTGCATTCTGTTTTAATCTCAGAATGCATACTTTCGATGACAAGAACTCTCAGAATAAATAATATTAACTACAGGAAAAAACTGAACTAAAGTACTTTTAAAAGGAAATATAAGCACATAGAATCTAACTGCATCCAAAGCTTTTAATCCTATGAATTTTGAAATGCGTACCATTGTGTTTTGTTCTATGCAATATTTTACTCTCTGTGTGCTTTTTAAGGACATCTAATTTTGAAGAAAATGAGCAGAACAACATAGAGAAGAACTTGTAGAAATATTTACTGCTTCATATTTTGGGAGCCTGAGTAATGACCTTGAAGACATATTAGTAATATCAAAAAGGATCAGCATTATTGGTGGGTTCACACTAGAAATGCCAAAATCTAAAGAGTAAATTGCGAAGCGTAGATTCATCCCTCACAATCTGAAATTTAATTTTTCTTTTGGATAAATACTAACAGTAGACACAGAAACAACATGGAAGAGACGGAAAGCATCTATTTTGGTATGTTTGGGAGATAATAAAACATTAGACATGAAGCAAAAGAGAAGAAATGAATTAAATCCACCAAATAATATGATAACGTTCTTCAGCCACTGAAGAACATAAACAATAATATTTCCAGCCATAGGACATCTTAAATAAGAGCATTTGGATGTGTGACAGCTGTGGCAGTCAGATAAAGGGAGCATTGTGAAACAGTAGAGAAGCAATTTTCCTGCAAATCATTTATAGTCGCCAGGGCTATAAAGGTAGTCGGAGAGGGTGTGGGTGGCATAGAAAAATCAATCCCAGCATTCAAGAGAAAAAACTCAATACTTATTTGGTAAATGTTATACATTGGAGCAGTGATACTGTTATTCCACTTCATTTCCCACACTTTTTAGATACAAATCGGCCCAATGAAGAATACTCACCGGTGCCAAGATGCGTCTCTTGGTAGTTGTCAAATGTTGTAAGACAGCTGTAAAGCTGCTAAGAGTAATTCAATTTTAGCAGATCCTAATGACGTTTGTGTTGACAGAATAATGCTCATGGCATGTAGTGGGACGGAGCCTCATGGAGATCTAATAACCTTCTGGCCCAATGTGAATGCCCATCTCCCTAAAGAAGCCAACAAGAGTTATTTGAAACAACCTGCGGAGACACACTGTCCTCTGTTCCTGAAATTTCCACTGGGCATTGAGCCAAGATACCAGTTCAATTACACAATCTACCCCCCTTTAAATGGGGGAGGGAAGAGATCTAATTATTGATCAGCCAATTGTTAGAGTTGTCTTTAAACTCTTTCCTTGGACTTCCTAGTACAGTTATAAGAACAAGAAGAAGGAGAGAAACAGAGAAACTTTTTTTTCTTCCCTTCCAAGGGGGAGAGGCTATGAAATCATAGGAAAAAAAATCTTCTGACAAAATACGGTGTGTAATCTCTTAAAAATACCCTGTATGCCTCTTTACCCTGAGTGCTTCTACTGTGAAAATAATATGCCTTAAAAATTGTAAAATGCATCTTTTAAGAATTAGACCTTTAAAGTAGATTACTTAGAACACTGTGGCTATTGTCTCCCTAGCATCTCCAAGAGGATTGACTTACTTTCTCCCAGAAAGAGAAATGCTGGGTATTACTCCTCGAAAGACCTGAACGGACTCTTGAAATAGCCATGGAGTATTCCAAAGATAAAAGTGTTAGGGATGTGGGAATCCCGGGGTCAAAAATCCAGCCACTAGGCACCATAGTCCCACGTCAGCTTACACCCTGTTGGGGGAAATCACAGACTTTGATGCTATTTAAATGCCAGTCTTCTTCAGAGGTGACTCAGGGGCCTTGTGGGTCAGATATGACCAAGGGGCTGTTTGTATAGGGCAGCAGGAATGGAAAGAATAGAGAATAAAATCAAAGAGAAAGTTAAAAGAAAATCTCTTCATTCTGGAGCATGCAGGATGAAATCTAGAAAAACTGAGAAAACCTAGTTTCTCTATATAGCTATTGCTGTGAAATCAGAATAATTTTTTTACTAATTCTTTTAAAGGTTCTTTTAAATCAGCTGGCCTTAGAAATCTCTCTTTATCATTTACTTTTTCCCCATGACATACAAGTGTAGTGCTTGGGATGTAACAGAAGTGAAAATAAATTCAGTAAGACTCAGTCTCTGTTGCCTGAGGCATATATTTCATTTGCCCTGTTCACATGGCTGTTGTTGCACTGCCTTACGTCCTGACTTTATAGATTTATCTGTGTCTGTCTTATTTCCCTTAATAAGGTGTAAAATTCTTGAGCATGGGGACCTTGTCTTATTCAACTTGTCTCCTTCAAAGTGTGAAAGATCCTTAAGGAGGGCCAAACTTGGCAAGATAAACTGGATCCAGGAAAGCACACCTAGCATAAAGCAAAACTTCGTCACACAGACGTGCCCTTTGTCTCCTTTTCCCTCAATTCTAATGACCGTAATGACAGAGCATGCATACTGTGACAGAAAATGGAATGCAAATGCCAATAATACTGGATTCCATTTTTAGAAAAGGGCACATTGGTGTGCCTGGGTGACTCAGTCGGTTAAGTGTCTGGCTTTTAGTCAGGATCTCATGGTTCATGAGTTTGAGCCCCGCATCAGGCTCTGTGCTGGCGGGAAGGAACCTGTTTGGGATTCCTTCTCTCTCCCTCCCTCTGTCTGTCCCTCCCCGACTTGTGCTGTGTCTCTCTTTCTCAAAATAAATAAACTTAAAAAAATACTTAGGGAAAAAAAGAGCACATTTAAAAATTTTAATATAGTTTTACTCTTCTTTCCCAAATAAAATTATGTATTGAATCTAAGAGTAGCACAAGAGTAGAGTGACAGCCACAATTATATGTGTTTGGAAATAAAATGTTGGGGTTTGAAACATTTTCTGTAGTAGGTCTAATCTTTGTCTATACCATCCAGCTGAGAAGGAGAAAAACGGAAATACTTTCATTTGTCCGTTGATAGTATAGGTCATTCTTCTCGTGTTTAAACAGTAATAGTCTATTAACTTCCGCTATTTCAGATGAAAGCTATCTGTTGGATTGCAGCTAATACCACCCTCTTGCATGCATTTCCATAGCACACATGCGTGCACACACGCGTGAGCGATAAGTGTATGTGGACAACACACAACTCCTGTACAAGATGGCATCTAGGTGAATGAAGGGGAAAGCAGATACCCTGCTAGCAAGAGGGAAAGAGGGACTTAAATTAATGAGGTTTTATTTGCATCTTTGCTTGCCTTTACTCCAAAGTGTTGGGTGAAATTGTTGCCTGTTGTAATTACTGTTAAGGACTGTGGCCATTCCTTGCTCACGGTGCTGTCGATGCCCGTGGATCTCAGCTTCATCCACAGTGTGGCACCTTACAGGGCCATCCACCCAGCGCGGGATCTCTCAGCGTGGTGGTTCTAGGCAGGCTTGTTCACCCGTACCTCAAGGAACCTTTGCCTCTGGATTCTTTCCATGACACACAGAAGCTTGAAAAGAATAACCCAGGCCACTTTCTGCCTAATTGCACCATGCCACTTCTCAGAGCCCCATGGCGCAGCGGTCCTGCTATGGCTGTGCCACAGCTATTGAGCCCCGAGGTTCCGTGCTTTCCCTGACGGTGCTGGCGGTTCCCCTGCAGTCTCCCTTGTTAATATGAGACTTCCCAGTAAGCAGCCTTCTCTCAAAGTTCCAGATGGAAAAAGGAGTATTAGCCCCCTCTGATTTTAGTGTTTTTTTCCTCATGATCTAATCCGCACCCCCTCCCCCTGCCCCACCTCCATTCTCCCTGAGTTTTTATCCACAAGAGTGAACTGAATGATCATTGTGGCTGTCTACTTTTCTTACTCTTTCTCTTCTCTCCATCATCTCAGATATGTGGGGTGATATCTCATTGCATAAACGTACATGAAACTGGGGGGCATTACACTAAGTGAAGTGAGTCAAATAGAGAAAGACAAATACTGTAGGATCTCACTTATAGGTGGAATCTAAAAAAACCAAACTCATACAGTGAATAGATTCTTGGGGGTGGGGAGGATAATAATGTTGGAAGGTGGTCAAAGGATACAAACTTTTAATTATTAGGTAAATAAATTCTAGGGATGTAATGCACAGCATGGAGACTACAGTTAAACAATACTGTACCATACATAGTACTGAACTTTATATATACTGCATTTTTTCTTATATATACATACCTATGATAAAATTTAATTTATCAGTGTGGCATAGTAGAGCAGATCTTAAAATGCCTTACCAGGATAAAAAAAATTATAGTTATGTGATCATGTGTTAACTAACCTTACTGTGGTAATCATTTTGCAATTTATACATGTATAAAGTTATTAGGTTGTACACCTTAAACTTGCACAATGTTATATGCCAATCCTATAACAATAAATTTGGGAAATAGAAACTCATCGAATTGGATACATTAAATATGTGCGGTTTATTATGCATCAATTATATCTCTATAAAGGTGTTTAAAATAAATAAAATATTAAATGGGTTGGGAAGACTGTGTTGGGAAAAAAGGAAAGAATGTACAAAGCCATGGAATCCATGGGGCACCTGAGTGGCTCAGCTGAGTATTCAACTCTTGATTTCGACTCGGGTCATGATCTCATAGTTTCTGGGTTCAAGTCCTGAATCAGGCTCTGTGCTGATGCTGTGGAGCCTGCTGGGAACTCTGTGTCTCCCTCTGTCTCTGCCTTTCTCCTGCTCGTGCTCTCTCACTCTCTCTCTCTTTCTCTCTCTCTCTCTCTCTCTCTCTCTCTCTCAAAAATAAATAAACTTAAAAAAAAAAAGCCATGGAATCCTGAGAGAGGAGTTCTGAGTTTCTCAAGCAGCACAAATTTCAGTGTTACATCAGTGTAGGTTTGAACAGAGCAAGTAGATGAATCCCACATCTTTGGTTCACCTACTAGGTGAAATCCTTTATCTGTTTATTTCTATTCCACTTTGCTCTACAGAGGAATTCTGGCAAATGAATGGTTTGCAATAACATGATTCCGTGGGCCTTTCAATAAGCCTGTTGGATGAGCTTCCCGGCAGTAACTACCATACGCAGATTTCTTTGGAGTGTGTGAACCTGGGAACCAAAAAGCAAACAAAGTTATTAGATGTAATTTTAACACAATCCAGCTTGGAAAAATACACGATAAGAAACAAAACAGAGATTAAAAATAGTCATCTCCAAACTAGGGAATTCTGGACAGACGTGAGTATTAGAAGAGGAAAGTTGATGTCACATACATTACTCTTAATGTTGTGGTAAAACGAGGCCAAACGATAAGAAAAGCTGTAGACGGTAGTTTGGCGTGAGTCAGAGGAAAGTCTCGATCATTCAGGAAGATTTTTCCAGCTCTAATTTATCTAATTCTGTGAATATTGACAGATTTGTTTAAAGAAACACAACAATACAGGAAAAGAAGCTACATGGAACTTGCCAATAAACAAAGTATGTCAATTTCTGTGCCAAGTTATCTTTAAAAATAAGGCCCAGAATTACTATTAAGTGATAATTAAAAGGCAAACATATGCTCAGCACTGGCTTGATGTATTGGGGGATGGCAAATTTTGAAAGCCTTGTAATTTAGAAATGTGTGAGTAATTTCTGATATATAGTGAATGTACACAGGGTAAGATATATGTTTTCAGTGATGAAAAATACCAGTATATATGTGACCAATGTACTATTTCTCTTGCCATCAGTTTAATCATTAATTCATCATGAGTTAATATAAAAAAATTTTAAACTTTATTTGATTAACTTAAATCCGTATTTTGACAGAAAACTAAATCCAGCAAAGTCCCAGCAAACAAAAGAGGGAAAGGAATAAATAGACTTTTAAAAATGATCTCTTCAGGGGCGCCTGGATGGTTCAGGCAGTTCAGCATCAGACTCTTGATTTTGGCTCAGGTCATGATCTCACAGTTCATGAGTTTGAGCCCAATGTCGAGTTCTGTGCTGACAGCACAGAGTCTGCTCCTGGAGTCAGTCAGTGTCTCTCTCTCTCTCTCTCTCTCTCTCTCTCTCTCTCTCTCTCTGCTTCTCCCCCACGTGCACATGCTCTCTCTTCTCTCTCTCTCTCAAAATAAATAAACATTAAAAAATATACATCCCTCTGAAAAGTTTAAACCAGAATAGAATAATTGTAGAGCATTTTCTTGATCTAAAATTAATGGCAATCTGCACAGCAAATAAATTACGTCATAAACCAGCGTGGCTTGTTCATTTATGGTAAATCTAGAGATAATGGGAAAGCCACCAAGTTAGGCCCATTCTCTCTGGAAACTTTTGACTCCTACAATACTTTGTCTGCTTATAGACACTTATTACTAACCTATCTGCCATTTTGTCATATGCCATTTTTATGGAAGTGTTCAATACTAGGATACCTTCGTTTCATGGGTTGTGTGAGCTCTCTTTCAACTGTACCATGAGGCCAGCCCACAAGAGCAGACACAAGAAAGAGCTCTAATTTCTTGCTTTTAATTCTCAGAGCCCATTAGAGTCACTCCAGGGCCTGGTGTTCCAGAGTAAAATAAAATGTTACTTTTTGTTTCAGATGGTGGTAGAACATAATTATGGAAAATCTCCACTATGGGGGAAAAAGTCAGAATGCTATGATCTGGATGTTGCCGCAAACAGCCCGGTTCTAAGATTTATGTTTTGTTTTACAGATAAAAGCTTATTTTGTGGAAAATAATGTAGCTCTACTTAGGCTGTCTAAAGAACAGCACATTTCACAGGGGCTAAAGAAAGGTTGATGCAGAAATCAGAGCCTAGGTTATTTACCTAAAAGGATCTGGAGAAATAACAAAGCTGCTTTCATAGACGTCTTTCTAGAGATCAGACCTCTGTGATTAGGATGTGAAAATCAAGGGGTTTGCTTTCTAATATATCCCTTTCCATGATCCCTTCTGGGTCATGACAATTAATTGGCCTACTTGGGGCTAAGTGCAGCTAGGTCTGTGATATTTGCTGAAACACCCATCTTGGAGTCAAAATAACTCCTTGGGAATTTCACTTTGCAGTCAGTGAGAGACGCGGGGACAAATGCTCCCTAGTCACCTTTACCGAATGAATGAAGCCGGAACAGTTAGCTGTCGCTTTTGCAAAGCTTACCCACGAATGATCATATGCAGTTTGAAAGTTATATTGTTAAATAGTAGGCTGGAGAAATCTTTTTAGAGCTACGGTATTGAGTGTTGCTGACTTTCATCTAGTTTGCTCATGACTAAAGTGATCCACATGGATTAAGGAAATAATTCAATCTGAATGTTTGCTTTGTATTTTAAAAACAAATGAAATGTTAAACAGTTGTCAGGTGTTAGCTTGATCTTTATTGTAACTCTTTGCTAAGATTACAAGGATTACACTGAGCACTTGAAGCAAGATTTCAATAGTGACAAATACCAGGTTACTATTATCTTGTTTTAGCATCAATCAAGGAAGTATTAAATAATCAGATAATGTCTCCAAGCCCTCAAAAAATGAAATCCCTCTATGCTAGTCCACGCATGCTACTAATCATAAGGCAACCACAGGAACTACACAAGGAACAGCATATATGATTCTATTCACAGATCCTGCCTCCAATGTAAACTAAGAATTAAGGTATCCTGTTCTGACTCATCTACACATCATAGACCTATAGACGAGGAAAAATATCTGTGGGTTTGCAGGATTTCTTCTAACCGGAGAAGCGCATCGCGGGATCTCCATGCTTCCTTCTGGTGATTCCTTCCTATATTTCACTGAACTTTGGACCCACCTTCAAAAATGGAAATCTATAGGGGCGCCTGGATGGCTCAGCCTGTTGAATGTCCGACTTCGGCAAAGGTCCTGATCTCACGGGTCACAAGTTCGAGCCTCGCGGCAGGCTCTGTGCTGATAGCTCAGAGCCTGGAGCCTGCTTCAGGTTTTGTGTCTCCCTCTCTCTCTGCCCCTCCCCTGCTTGTACTCTGTCTCTCTCTCTCAAAAATAAATAAAGTCATTAAAAACATTTTTAATGGAAATATATATTATATGTCTTATCTATAAAGTGGATGCATTAGACCTCCACTTCGAAGGTCTAACTCAGACCTTCATAGATAAGACTTTATAGATAAGACAACTGAAACCTGCAGGGTTACAGTTCATTTGTAGTACAACTCAAAACTTCTGACCCACAGCTCAATTCTGTTATTATTACATCAAATTACTCTGTTTTTGGAATTTTATTGTCTGTCTACTCTCTAAGTCATCATTCTTTATGAACAGGAACACGTGTAGAGTTTTTTAACTTAACTCCAGAGCACTTTGTTTTTTAATTTTCATTTGATGATGTGGGTGCCTTCGTAAACATTTTCAATGAGAAGCAAGTATTCTAAGTATACCATAAAGTCATCATGTTTACTTTGGTAGGTTCTTGTTTGGTGATAATGATTGATTGACTGCTCCCCCTCCTTTCTACCATCTCATTTCTCTCCTACATATGGTGCCTCCATTTCTTTGAACAGATGATTTTCTCCCACTCACCATCCACTTTTCTCTGCAATTTGGTCTCCATGTTTCCTAAGTTCACTGAAACCTGCGATTTTTCCTAGATCAAAGTCAACAGCCTTTCTCCTGCCATCTGCACACTGCATTGGACAACATTGCTGACCCTCTTTCCCATTAACCCAGTCTTACTCTGCATAATTCCTCCTTTAACTTCTATGTCTGTGGGTATTTTCTAAGACTGAATCTTTGATCTCAGATTTTTAAGTGAAAATTATGGAGCTGGACAACAATTTCTGAGGCACTGAGAAGTCTCAATATAATAGGTTTTAAAAAGACTTTATACTTGTAAGGAAAAAATTAGGTCAACTCACCTCGTAGCTTTTATTGCCTTCATACATTTTCAGATTGGTACAGTTACTCTTTCTGAGGCCCTCAAACTTAAATGGTAGACCTGTTTTTTCCCTTCTTGGTCACTGTCCTATTCAAGGAGTCATTTAACATTGGATTATTTATAGCTCTCCCACCTTAAAAATAAGAGAATCCTTCTCCAAATCCTACTTCGGTTACTGCCTCATTTCTCTGCTTCCACTCAGAACAAAATACAGTAAAACCTTAGATTATGAGGAACTTGTTCTGCAAATGCTCTGCAAGACGAGGAAACATTTCTCATAAATTTTAACTCTATAAACGAGTGATGTCTTTGCAATACGAGTAGTATGTGACACCAAAAGTCACATAATCACATCTGAGCCAATAGTTCTTGAAATTCACTTTGATATACAAGGGCTTTGGATTACAAGCATGTTTCCAGGACAACTTAGGCTCTCAAACCAAGGTTTTACTGTGTACCACAATTCTTGTCTATGCCTGCTTTCTGCTGTCTCTCTTCTCAGTCTCCACCTGGTTGGGGTCTGTCCTCTCCACTCCATGGAAATGGCTCGTGTCAGGATCACTGATGATCTTCATGTTGCCTCTGGCAGTGGTCACTTCTCTGCCCCTATTTCACCTACTCACCAGCATTTGGTTCAAGGTGTTATTTCTTTCTTCTTAAAATCTTTTCTCCTCTCGGATTCTCAGACCTAACCCTCTTCCAGTGAGAGTTCAGTTCTGGACTCTCCTTTCTTTTTATCTTTTATTCTTAGCCATAGCTAAGCCTAACTATCTTTAAATGCCCAGGTAGGTCTAGGTTAATGATTCTCTAGTTATAACCTCTCCTTTGACTTCTGGATTTATAGATCCTTTATTGAATGTCATCTCTTTTTCAGTCTAAATTCAAATTTAACAAAGCCCCTTGTCTATCATCCTTAGTTTTCACCATCTCAGGAAATTGCATGCCATCCTCCCTGAATAGCCCAAACCCAAATCCTAGAAGCATCGATTACTCTCTTTCTCTCTCCACCTACTTCCAATCCATCAGTAAGTCTGTAGTACTTCCAGAATCTGAATTTGTCTCCTTCTTTACTGCTACATCTCTATTTCGAGCTACCACTCTCTCTCACTTGTGTTAATGCCTCGACCTCCTGTTGGTCTCCCACCTTCCATTATTGCCTTGGTATCCTCCAGTGCATTCCCCACACAGCTAAATACAAATCAGATTGTCACCAACAGTTTAATACCGCCTAATGCCTTTCCAGAATAGGTAATTAAAAATCCACATTCTGGGGTAACATGTCCTATCTGATCTGGGTACTGTCTACTTCTTCAACCTCATCTTCATTCTCCAGCTCATTTAGTACTTTCCAGGCACACTGGGCTCTGTCTGTCCTTCAGATCTGAATAAAACATTACTATGTCAGGATCTATGCATTTCTCTATTTCTAATGTTGGCTTGCCTGGCTCCATCTGTCCTTTATATTGCAACCCTAATCTGGTATAAATGCTTATTTATTTTTCTCATTTATTTTCAGAATCCTTCACAAAAATGTAAGCTTCATGAAAGCAGGTAACTTTGGGACACCTGGGTGTGGCTCAGTCAGTTGAGTGTCCAGCTTCGGCTCAGGTCATGATCTCACAGTTTGTGGGTTCGAGCCTGGTATCAGGCTCTGTGCTGACAGCTCAGAACCTGGAGCCTGTTTTGGATTCTGTGTCTCCCTCTTTCTCTGCTCCTCCCCTGCTCATGCTCTGTCTCTCTCTCTCCTTCAAAAATAAATAAAAACATTCAAAAAAATAAAAAAAAAAAGAAAGCAGGTAACTTATGGGTGAGTTTGTTTTAATTTTGCTTTATTTTTTCTATTGTTTCTCCACTGCCTAGCAGAACGTCTAGCTTGCACAATTATTTTTCTGTGAAGTGCCTATCCAAATTCTTTGACATTTTTATACTTGGTTTACATGGATTTGTAAGGGGTTTTATATTTTAAAAATGTGTTACTGTGCTGGGGTGCCTGGCTGGCTCAGTTTAGTGTCTGACTCTTGATTTAAGCTTAAGTCATGATCTTACATGGGTTCAAGCCCTGCAACAGACTCTGGGCTGACAGTGCAGAGCCTACTTGGGATTCTCTCTCTCCCTCTCTTTCTGCCCCTCCCCAGATTGTGCTCTCTCTCAAAATAAATAAACTTAAAAAAAAAAAAGTATTCCTTGCCAATAAGTTCTTAGCCTTAAATGAAATTTGTAATTTCCTTAATAAGATAAAGAAAAATTATTTATAAACATATAGAAACCTTAAAAAGGCTGATAATCATGATATAATTATTTAATAGAATAATCAAAATCTAAATATTATTGAGTCCAGATTATTTTATAGAAAAATTTATGTTAATCTTCAAATAATGAACAGGTTTTACACTTTAACAACTACAAAAGGGGCGCCTGGGTGGCTCAGTCGGTTAAGCGTCCGACTTCGGCTCAGGTCATGATCTCGCGGTCTGTGAGTTCGAGCCCCGTGTCGGGCTCTGTGCTGACCGCTCAGAGCCTGGAGCCTGTTTCCGATTCTGTGTCTCCCTCTCTCTCTGACCCTCCCCCGTTCATGCTCTGTCTCTCTCTGTCTCAAAAATAAATAAACATTAAAAAATAAATAAATAAATAAATAAATAATAAAAACTACAAAAAAAAAAAAAACCACCCAAGAAACAAACAAACAAACAAAAAAAAACACTGTTTAAGAAATGGGGGGATGATGTAGGTGAAGGGAATTATGAGTACACTTATCTTGATGAGCACTGAGTAAAACATAGAATTGTTGAATCACTATATTGTGCACCTAAAATTAATATTGCACTAGTATGTTAACTGTACTGGAATTAAAAATTTTTAAATAATAAAATTAAGTGAGATTCTTACGGATGGCATATAGTTAGTTGGGCCATGAGTTTTAATCCACTGTGCCACTCTGCTTTGATTTGATATATTTAGACTATTTATATTTCACATAATAATTTATAGGTTAGAGCTTCTGCCATTTTATCATTTGCTTTTGTTTATTTTTCTATATTTCTCATTCTTCTGTTTCTCATTGGGAGCCTTTCCGTAAGTTACTTGAACATTTTAAAGTTTTTATCTTGATATATTTAATTTATCATTACTCCAAAGAAAATGAAGTACTTCGCTATAAATCTAACAAAACATATACAGCATTCATATCCTGAAAAGTACAAAATGTTGATGAAAGAAACTGAAGAAGAACTAAAGAAAAGGAGTGACATATTGTGTTCATGGGTTGGAAGACTTGACATAGTAAAAACAGGCATTCTCCCTAAATTGATCTATAGATTAATACAATATTTATCAAAGTTCCAGCAGCGATTTTTACAGACATAGAGAAGCATATTCTAAGTTTATATAGAATGACACAGACCCTGGAATAACTAAATTAATCTTGGAAAGAATAAAAGTGCATAGAACTGCTCTACTCCATGCTAAGGCTTTATGATAGTCAAGACAGTGTAGTTTTGGCAGAGGAACAGATACGGGTCAATGGAACCAAACAGAGAAACCAGAGCGAGATCAACGCAAATATTCCCAACTTTATGTAATAAAGTATCTGAATAATATAATAACAAAACTATTTCTTGAAATAGAAAGGGAGAAAGTACACTTCAACTCGATTCAGGCAAGCCTAGCCTTATTATCAAAACAAGGGAATTTCCAAATTTCCACTTCTAGTTATGACTGGGTAACTCATACTATACTTGCCTTCTACTGTAAACATTGGAAAGCAGAAAAAAGAATACAAGGGAACTTTTCTCCAACTTTGGACAAGAGGCAGTGTAGGATTCCTGCTTGAATAAAGGCAAATGCGTAAGCTTCATCCAATATTAATCCAAGCTTTCTCCAATTAGACACTTTCTAAACCACAGTGCATGGAGGATGAGCAGAGAGCCCAGTGGTTTGGCAGAGCTGAAGAGGCACAAATTGAAATTCAGAGATACAGAAATGGCTGGAATTTGTTGTAAGGACTCTGGAGAGGGGCCAGCTGAATATAGAGGAGTCTTAGATGTCTGAATGAACGTTCTGCCTAGGTTCTTACTTGAGAACTATCATGTAAATCAGAGGCAAGTCTCTGGCAGGCCTACCAGGGAGCGATTGTTGTGAGACTGGGAGTTGAATGGAGATACGGTCTCTTGGAGATTGAAGTTCCAGTCTGCTCAGAATGGAGAGACCTTGCTGAGATTGTTGGCCATTCAGCGGAGACCTTGGAAAGGCCACACCTTAGGAGGGAGAGCTACAGTCCAGAATAATGGGCACATGCTGTGAGTTAGGGCTAAGGAGATCAGCTCTAACAAGGAGAAAAGCTAAATCTAACAATATCAAAAGGATATAATGGTAATTAACTGTCCAAGAAAGAAAGTGTAGTGGCCTTTAAAGAACAGAATATTAGCCAGAGTCCTGATGACATATCATTCCAAGATGTTTAATACGCAAAACCCCATAATTATGAGTGAAAACTCAAATGATTAGGAAGAAGTAATAGTTACTAGAAACACAATCCAATATAATCCAGATATTGATATTAGCAGATGATATTTTTAAAACTATAGTCAATATGTTCAAGGATTTAAAGGAATAAGTGGCATAATAAGTGAGAGTAATCTCAGCGTGCAAATTGTCAGTGGTCACAAAAAATGTGACAGAGTAAATGGGGGTGGGGAAAATAACATAAGCCATTCCCAAAAGATTATATCACAATGCCACCTTTTTACCTTTCTGTATGGACTGTAGTCACAGGAAATACCTATACTTCCTAGCTTCTTACCTACATATTAATATTGGGAATAAATTAAGTCTGTTTTAAAATTCTTAAATATGGCCAGTACAAAAATATCTGTATAAAGACAGAAGGGGTTAGCTCTAAAATTAATCACTGGACATTTCATGATACTAATATTTATTGATTTTATTATGTACAAAACACTGTTTTAGGAGCTTTCATATATTGATATACACCATCATCGATATTTTATTATTTCCATATTACTTAGAAAAGTTTACTGGGCACCTGAGTGGCTCAGTCAGTGAAGTGTCTGACTCTTGGTTCTGACTCAGGTCTGGATCTCACAGTTCATGGGATTGAGCCCCATGTCAGGCTCTGCACTGACAGCATGAGCCCGCTTGGGATTCTCTTCCCTCTCTCTGTCTCTGTCTTTCTTTCTGCCCCTCCCCTGCTTGCATGCTCTCTCTCTGTATCTGTCTCTCTGTGTCAAACTTAAAAAAAAAAGAAGTTAACTATATTTCTCAATGTAACAGAGCTGTAAGGGGTTGAGAACTTCTTCAAAGCCAGGGTTGTTCATTCCCCAGCCTATTCTTTAATCAATAACCTATAATGTTATTTTCAATCAATTAAAACATAGCCTGTGTTCAGTACATACATTTTTTGAGATATACACAGTGATTAAGAGTGAGATTCAAAATTCTAATGAAGCTAAGTTTAAGTTCTGAACCTAAATTGAAATGTTCATAAAATAGTTTCAATGTCTGAAATCATTTCGGTTTCAAATCTCTTTATCCTATTTTCATACAGTCTATCTCTTTGATGAATAAAGTCATTAGCAAGTAAACATTAGTACTATTACAGAACTGTGAAACATCATAATTTAAATGCCTAGTGAACGCCTAACAAAGTTAGCTTTACTATGTTAAGGATGAGTATATAAGTTATCAAATGTTAAGTACAGACTCAAGCACTTCAAGTAAGGCAACTACTGGGGTGCCTGGGTGGCTCAGTTGGTTAAGTGTCTGACTTTGGCTCTGTCATGATCTCATGTCACGGTTAGTGGGTTCAAGCCCCATGTCGGGCTGTCTATTGTCAGCTTGAAGCCTGCTTCAGATCCTCTGTCTCCTTCTCTCTCTGCCCCTACCCCCCCCTCAAAAAAAAAAAAAAAAAAAAAAAGAATAGAACTACGTTCTACAGCTTGGCTTCTATTCTGCCTTTCATTCTCAGGCAATCAAGTAATTAGGTGTGTATGCGTATTTGTGTGATGGTAATGTGTGTATACAGGTGGATGTGGATGTGCACGCACACGTGGGAGTTCCACAGGTAATGTGGGCTAATACGACAGTGCTGCAGTAGCCAAGACACTTCTAGGGCAAAGAAACTGGAACTTTAGTATCTAGGTGCCCCTGGGTAACCACCTTGGATTATAGGAATTGATCTCGTAGGCTTTTTGGCCAGAGTCCAACTCAGTGGGATGTCACATGTTTCAAAAGTGAGTTTGTAGTTTTGTATGTTTATTTATTTATTTTGTAACACCACTGAGCCTCTTCAGAATTGAAACTCTTACTACTTTTTAAATGTATTCTGGGAAGTGTATTTAGATGTTCTTTTTCATGTATAGCTTCAAATTGGGTTCAGAAACCTAAGGCAAGGATATTCTGTGTCCTGACCCTTAAAGTTAATGACTTCTAATTAGCCCAGCAAGAAGCTAATGACTTGTAATCACTTGCCGATTGATTCTGAGTATTTGCTTTGTGAAATTAGTCTGGGTGAAACTGGGAAGGCTCTGGCTGGTAGAGAAAAGGCAGAGGGGGGTCAGGGTTTAAGAAGTCATTCACAAGGTGAGCTCTGGAAGATATTCAAGGTGATGGGAACCATATATGTGGTCTTTTGCCAATTATTGTAACATCTATGAATGGTGTTATAAAACAGGGTTGCACATATTGGGAAACTGTATAACCGAAACCCTGAGAAAATTGTTACCTAATGCCAGTTCTGTGACATTAGTGTTAATCATTTGCATCCATTCAGCTACAAAAAGAAGAATAAGCACACAAAATTATGTATCAGATCATTGATCTGATGAGACACTTTAGTTACGGAGACAGACTTCCTTTGCTTTATTCAAGTTCTTCTATAAGAGGAGAGATGGAACACGTGCAGTGATGAATTGTATGAACCTGTATTGAGAATCTGCTCGTGGCTCAAGCTCTGACTATGCATTGGCCATTGAAAGATGAATGATCAGCAACCCCTTTCTCTAAGAGTTTTTGTTCATGGCTGAGTTTACCCGGTCCCAGATTAGCAAATGATCTCTGAGAGTGAGAAACTCTATGACAAAGAAACACTCTACAAGGATATCGGATTTGAAAACGCACATCTAGTCTTTTCAGGTCCTTCATACAAAGCATACGTATATTTTTGTGCCTCTTAAAATTTGCCCGTTAGTAGGCACATTGACGTTCAGATGGGTGACAAAAGACAAAAGAATCTCCATATGAGGAAGATTTGAGGGAACAATGTTGGCTAGCCTCATTTGAATTGCAAGAAATGTTTTAGAGAATATTCAGGAACAGTCCCTACAGCTCCAGCTATGGAATAAGATATCAGGTTTAAGACGACACTCTTCAAAACCATTATGCATTAAAGAGAGTGTCTTATGATTAGGGATAATTGGTTGCAGTAGGGTGATAGGTAGCAACTGGAAAAAAATGTCATTATTGGTTATTATTCTTTAAGGTAAGAAAAACAGAAAAGCATGGCATTATAGAATAATTTTTACAACCATGATGTAAAGGGCTGTAACAATAAGGAGAATTTTAAAAATAAAAGAAAGCCAAAAAATGCAGTGTTTCAAACGCTAGCCTTTTCTTTTCCCCTTAGTAAATGGTTAAAGAGCAATTGAGCTCTATAATTTTTTTTTTCCAGCAGAGAAAAAAGAAAGTCAGAGTTATCAGCAACACTGGGTATTCATTAAGCCATGGCCCTCTCTGCCTTTGGACATTGCCAATACCTAATTTCTCCTCAGTCCCACAGCAGAATTGCCCACCGGCTCGTTTACATTTATCTGGCACTCCTCTTTCTAAATGCCTGCCAAAATATCCTACTTAACTACTGTGGCAAGAAAAAATAATCAAATTAGGAGAGTAAGAAAGAATAAGGCAATGTGCAGGTACCTTCTATGCTGGCCTGTCATATTCCCTGGGAGGAAACCCTGAACTGAATTGACAGCCCTGGTCTCAGATCAACCACTATGACTCTGTATGACCTCAGTCAAGCCTTTTGACCTCACCCCTCTCTTTAGGGGTTGAATATGAGTGCTTGTGCTTGAGTGTGTATGTGCAAGCATCTGGATATGGCTAATCAGATGCCTGACACCTCTTAACTTTGACTTTTTGGAGGGAGTATCACTAATTTTTTTCTGTTTTATTTGGTAGTTTTAGTTGATTTTGGTAATTCTGATATAAATATGTATATACATGTACATATCTACGTGTGTATATAAAATGTATACATATTATGTTATATATAATACATTATATATATACATATATATGTGAGTGTGTGTATATATATGCATATATATACACACACACACACATATATATGTATATATGCA
Source organism: Panthera onca (assembly GCF_046562875.1). Lineage (NCBI taxonomy): Eukaryota > Metazoa > Chordata > Mammalia > Carnivora > Felidae > Panthera > Panthera onca. Next base: position 186,950,944 of record NC_138342.1, read on the forward strand.
CAGCCTTATAGTCCTTATAGTCACATTTTTTATTGTACTTTTACCAAGTACAAAAGCCAATTTGAGAACCCTTGGAACAATAATCAGAAATGTCTATTTTTTAAGGATTCATGCATCTGTGTGCTCTTAAGGACAGAAATGAAAATAGCAATTCAGCATGGTAACACAGATATATTGGAAAATAAGCTCATTGCTTTTCCTTACAAAACAAAACCTGAAATACGACAGAGTTTTACTGTTGTTTTAGACCAGAGGCTGGCACTTCTGGTTTCTCTTCTCATCCCAAAATCTATCCATCCCCCACCCTGACCCCCCCACCCGCTTTCTATGTGATACTCTATATGATACTATATATGATATTATACTCTCTATATGATACTCTATGGTACTCTATATGATACTCTCAGCACTGGTAATTCCAAGAGAAGATCTAGTTTCTTTTTTCTTTCTTTAAATGTTTTTATTTAAAATGACAGAGCATGAGCGGGAGAGGAACAGAGAGAGAGGGAGACACAGAATCCAAAGCAGGCTCCAGGCTCTGAGCTGTCAGCACAGAGCCCGATGCAGGGCTCAAACCCACAAACTGTGAGATCATGACCTGAGCCAAAGTCAGACAACTAACCCACTGAGCCACCCAGGCGCCCTGAGAAGGTCTAGTTTCGAGAACACAGGAGAGTTCAACCCCAACAGCTACTTGCACCAGTAAAATACAGTATGTTATCCTGGCAGATAAATATAGAGAATGATCATCAATTGATCTTTCCTCCAAACTGTACAACCCTCCAAGTAAAATGAATAAGGACAAACACTCTTATGCCCCATTAGCATGGGTAAAATGTTTATGTAAAGAATAGCTAGGTAAATGTAAATGGCGGCAAATCACAGACGTAGAATCTTTGCCTTGCTGTTTCCTCTGTCTGGAAGGAAATTTTCTAAGATCTTGGCATGGTTTCTTCTCTCTTATTATTGAGGATTCAGCTCAAATGTCACCTACTAACAATGGCCATTCTTAACTATGCCATCTCACAAAGCACCCCAAGCTCCCTTTCCGTATTACCTTGTTTAGTTTTTTGGCATTTGGATCTTTATTTATTGTTTTTTTTTTTTTTATTGTTGTTAGTTGGCTGGCTGTCTCTCCCATTAGCCTCCAAGCTCCATGAGAGCTGAGATCTTGCCTCTGTGATTCACTACAGTATTTCCAATGCCCAGGATAATGCTTGCCATATAGCATCTTCAGATGAATATCTGATCAGTGAATGAATTAAATAAATAAAATGTGTTTACTGTAAAAAATCAGTAAAGAAAAGGATTGCATAAAAATAAAAGGGTGACCAATTGCTAGTCAAGTTCAAGACTAGCATTACATGGAAATATTTGCGTAGTTTACCAGACAATGCTTACTGGCACACTTGAATTTTCAGACCTCAGTATATTAATCTTCCTGAAATTTCACATATAATAGCCATCACATATAAGTGTGGAGAACATGCAAAAAGAATACACAAATAGCAATGACAAATGGAAAGTAGTGAAGTAAAATCAACAAATCTGTGCTTCTCAATGTGACAATGGGCTTACAGTTGATTTCCTAAGTAATTGAACAAGAATCAAGTTGCCCTTTTTTTAACAAATTTGCATATTGAGGCACACTAACTCTATCTTCATTGTAAACTCATGCAAGATAGCAATTATAAATTAAAGTAGATTGCAGCAATAAAAATAAAAATTATAACTCAGTTCCCTCCTGGGCCACCTATGGTCAAGCAATCAACATAATACAAAACAACAGAAATCATTTCTTTCAATATGTGTTCTTATTGTGTTACATGCTATTGCACAATTTGATTTTGAATTCTCATGAAAAGCAAACCCTAAAAAAAGAATGCTTTTTCTTACCCATAAAATCAAAATATGGGTTGTATGTCTTGTAGAGTACTTTTTATGGCTTATCTTTTTGCTATAAAAATGTCATAAATTATATCATTCAAAAACATACTATAATTAAAGGAAATGACTGCTTGGAAAGATTTCAATCAAATCATGTTTCAAGAATATTTGTATGAAACACCTTTTCCCCCTATTTTTAAGTGTCAAATCTGCTGTAAGGCAGAGATTTCCAGAGTAGTTGTGAATGAGAAAAATTTATTTGCAGACTCACAGTGGCTATTCTCACTGTATATAGGATAGAACAAAATCATCTCAATTCATTCTGTATTGTATTAATAAAAACATAGCATATAAAATTATGTTTTTTAACTTGTACATCTTTCCTGGATCTTGCCATTTGGGAAAATTTTTGTTTTAGGTTAGACCCCAGTAGTGAAGATATATGTGATTCATTTTAATATCTGTACCCAAAATATGAAAATTAGATTAAAATATAATAAAATTTTAGGATCAGGATTTCTTTTACCCTGAAAGGTAGTCGTATGTGGATAAATGTAGATTTACTAAACTAGATTTTTTTTTAATGATAACTGAGTCTCTTTTTATAATGTAATATCTTTCAAGTCAGACCATCAAGAAAAATTGATTCTGAAAATCTGACCTACTTATGCTGGAAATACATATGATTGCATTGAAGATTTATCATGAAGAACATGTCCTTACATGGTTGAAGGTTGGGGAAAATATTAAACCTGTAGAAGTTAAGTGTCAATTTGTTAAAATCAGTGATACAAATTATGAACTCAATAGAAGAATTCATCGTGAAACAATGTGGAGACACGTTGGTGTACATCCAGGACAAGCCTCCTGGGGCCTCCTAATAAATATTAGGTAATCACGGTGTAACAGCATTTTGAAACATTTTTAAAATCCAAAGTTGTTAGAACAATTCCTGAGCCTCTATTTCACTGCACAAAGGGAAATTTCAATTATTTACTCCAAGATGCTTGCAAGCACTAATACCCTGGGGGATGATCTATAACCGCTGGTGATTGATTGACTGGTGTCTCAGTTCTGGACAGAAGCGTTTCTAAGTCACGCATTTTACAGCGTTTTGATCTTTATTTATTGTTCTTTTGTTAATTGTCTGTCTGGCTGTCTCTCCCATTAGCCTCCAAGCCCCATGAGAGCTGAGATCTTGCCTCCCTGATTTGCTACAGTATTTCCAATGCCCAGGAAAATGCTTGGCATTCTTGCACAATGAAGATTTAGGTGCGGAATTGTACATATTATAAAATCACCCCTTTGAACTTGTGGGTAATTCACACCATCCGTGTAAATTCGGAAAATTTTATATAAAACAGATAGGACCATGGTGAAATTCAATGTCTGTTGTGTAACAAAATATTATTTGATTGTTTTTAGTTGAGAAATATCCCATTAGTTTTATAGTTTTATTTTTAGTTCAAATTATTTTGGGGTAAAACTAGATTTTCTAAGTTCTCTTGTGTTTTTCTCAGAATCACTGCTGAGCATAATTTTGCCCCTCTTAATGGAATTGCTGCTAAGGATGTAGTTATTTGAATGATTTATACTTTAAAAAATCAAATCCAGAAATATTACAATATCACTTTCTCAGGGAACCTTGGTCAAATCCTGAGGAAATATTGACAAAATTATTATTTTTAGATATTAAGGACCAGTAATATGTGTGGAAATCATGCTAAATAATATATTAAAACCCACCCTGTTAAGAATGCTGTGAAAAATTAGTTCGTGGAAAGCCTGGAATAATTTTTATTTATCAAGCTGCTTCCTAACCTCAATCTTTCTTCTCTCCTCTAGTGTTTTGCATATTTTAGGAAAATCCTGATGAGATAAAGATTAATGAAAACCAGCTCATACTAGAACACAGTCTTCAGTCTATTGGAAAAGACATATGTAAATGATAATTAAGATACAAGCTGTGTAGAAACTATAACCCTCATAGGTTGTTGGCAAGAATAGAAAATGGTGCAGCCAGATCAGAAAAGATTTGGGCAGTTTCTCAAAATGCTAAACATAGAATTATCACATTATCCAGCAATTCCACTCCCAGGTATTTACCCAAGAGAAATGAAAATACACAGCCACACAAACACTTGTAGACAAACACTTATGGCAGCTTTATTCGTAATAATCAAAAAGTGAAAACAACCCAAATGTCCATCCACCAATAAGTGAATAAATAAAATGTGATATCCATGCAGTGGAATATTATTCAACAAGCTCAAGAAAATGAATTACTGACGCATGCTATAACATGGATCAACCTCTAAAATATTCCAAGTGAAAGAAGCAAGTCACAAAAGACCACATACATTTATCTATTTATACGAAACAATCCAAAATAGCCAAATCTAGAGAGAAAGAAAGTAGATGACTACTCCCTAGAGCTGTAGGAGAGGAGTAGGTGGGGGTGGGGAAGGAAGATGGAGAATCACTGCTAACGAGTCCAAAGGTTGTGGAATAATTAATAAAAATGTTGTAAAACTAGGTGATATGGTTGCACAACTCTGTGAATATACTAAAAACAAGTGAACTACAGGTTTAAGTAAATGTTACAGCACATAGATTACACATCAATAAAACTATTAAAATACAAGGAGATGTGTCATAATAGAACAATAAAAAGTGGAGTGCTCCTGAAGGATGAAAAGTAGACTGAGTAAGTCCTTGTGAGGAAGGATGAGGGAGGAAATGAAATGTTCAAGTTTTCCTAGAAGAGTAAAGTTTTATGCTGGATCTTGAAGAATAGGTAGAAGTTCTCTGAGTTGAGAAGCTCGTGTTAGAGGGACAGAAGCAAACCCAGGAAAGAACATAGCTTATCTGAAGGATGATTGAGTAATGAGAGCCTAGACTTATGGGATGGAAGGTAGTTGGATTGGTAGAGAATGCCAGGTAAGGAGACTAAAAAGACGGGTGGAAAACAAGACTGAGAACTCTTTAGGCCATGTTAGGGAATGATATATTTCCTTGTAGATGACAGAAAGCTACTAGAATTTTTGTTAAAGAAAATTAGCATACTTCTTTTTGTTGTATAGAAATAAAATACATCTCTTGAAGGTAAGATTTCCGTCCCTGATCAAAATTGCCTATGGAATCTAGGAATTGGCAAGACACTTCATGGTTTTTACTGCCCAGCAATGGAATCAATGGGAAGAGCAGAACTCTTCCCCTTTTTGCAAAATGACTTAAGTCTGTGGTTTAAGAGGAAACTGACATATTAGAAACATACCTCCCTGGCCACAGATATATCCAATGATAACCCTGAAGCCAAGTAAGGTCAGTAGTAGTCTATCATGATTCTGCCCAAAGTCTCCGGCCCCTTGTCATCATTTATTTTTTTCTCTAATTGAGTCTAAGAAATCAGAGTCCCTTTCTGCTTGATGCTAAATCCAAAACAGTAAGTTAACTCAAAAGCTGCTGGTATCTTTACTACCAGCATCACACAGAATATGTGTCTATCAGAATTAAGCAGAGAAACAAAAACTGGTAGCAATGAGGGACCTGGCCATCCATCAGGGCATCCTGATGGCATTCAAATTCATGGCTTTAGCAAGCTCTGAGGCCACACCCCTGCCCTTTTTGTAATTTGGTAACATGAGCTATTAATTTTCCCCTTTGGCTTAAGCTGGTTAAAGTTGAGTTTCTTTCACTTGCAGAAAAATATTTTTAACAATAGCAGAGTTAGCCAGGTTGCCCAGTCACTAGTAGATCCTTGATGACTTATTTGGTGCCAGAATTTATTAGTCATCTGATATCTGTGACCTTCTGATTGAACCTGGGCACTCAACTCAGAAGCAAGAACCAGAAGCATCAGTTCCTGGCCATAGATGTTGTGATATTCTAAATGGACACAGTTACTTTTAGAAAGCCATTTGCAACTAATAATGTAGATCAGAGATACCAAATATCCAGCATGTGTGTATCGACTTTCCCTTGGTACTTTGGCAGCCATGGCTAACTGACCCCAGAGCTATTTCACTATGCCCTAGAATTCTTCGTGAAAAGCCCACTAGGAAGCCGCTGACAATTAAGTAGAGTTTGCATGAGAAGTAAAATCTACCTGCCAGCCCCGGATTAGGTTAGTGAGAGTTATCTTAAATAACAAAATCATTGTGATGCCGTTTCCCTCTTCTGCATAAAGGTATGTCCTGCTACCCATTTAAGACTGAAGACCTGCTTTCAGGAAATCTATTATTCATATATGCCACAGAGTCAGTTTAAGCGAGGAGTCACCTTTCTCAGTGTATATGCATTTTAATCCTTTACTACAAACATTGGATGAAAGGATTTCCTTTTGGTGATAAAGAATTCCAGGCATCTGAGAGCAAATGGAAGAGTTATTTCAGGAAGACTTTTTCCCAGAGCCCCTGAAAGCCCACCATGTGTTTGGAGCTAATCCTCCTTTGTCAGAAGTCACACTGTGTATATTCCGCTCACCAGGCCCACTCTAGGCAAAGAGAGAAAGTCTGACCTGGTTCATTAACATAAAATACATAAAGGCAAAGGCTGCACACGCTTCATTTTATAGATCAGTTCAGAAGTCTGTCAAACCTTATTTGAATATATTTCAATACTCTGTAGACCCAAAGTTAAAACAGTGGTATATAGTTTTCTATCTGCTATATTGTCTCATTCCTCTTAGCCACGGTAGTGGTGGGGGAAAATCAGCCAGCTGTTTCTAAAATCTAAGCTCCTGAATCCTTGCAACAACTGTTTAGGGGGCTGTTCCCTTGTAAAAACAAACACACAACACACACGTATGCATGCATAAGCCCCCCTCCCCACATAGCCACAAACAAAGGAGATTATGACAAACTAAAGAAACCGTACTAATATAATACACCTACACATGTAATGCCAAGGGCAGAAATTCAGAAAGCGTGCATGGAGGGAAAACCTTGTCTCCTTCCTCCCCTCTTGAAGTTGTCCCACTGTTCTTTGTTTCTTTTTCAAGATGTTCAGAACAATGAGCGGTCTGAGGTTCAATCCAAACTAGAAGTGAACTAGAAGTTAGAAGTTTGCTTCTAGCAAACTAGAAGCACACCACAGTTTCACAGATTCTGTCAAAAGCCATGAGACCCATAGACAGAGACAAAGGACTTTATTACTCAAGAAATATCAGTAGCCAAAATATCAGCATTGCCTTCCTCCAGTTCTATGAACAAAACTCCCGAAGAGCAACTCTAAGTGGGTCAGGTGATATTTGTACCTGCAATGGGTTGTGTTAAAGAAGATCCCTGAGCCTAGGGAACTCAAATCTTTTATAATGGATAGTAAACCTGTCTGCTCATGTGTTCTAGAGGAATTACATTATATTATATCACATATCATGTCCTATCATTATTATATTAGGAAATCCTGCCTCTGCTTTAGAGAGAGACACTGTATCTCCCAAGGCTGTTAGCTATAAAAAAAAATCCTTGAAAAAAATAGCACAGAAAAACAGCAGTCACTGCCTCTGATCACAAGACATGTAAAAACAAAAGACACATGGAAATTGATCTCCCAGCAGATGGGTACAACAAATTATTTGTTGGTCAATAAGGTTTTGTTCCTATTAAAAGTAATATAAGTGAAATTAAACTAATAGTGATGAATAGATTTCATGATAAAACTTTTCACTAAGATTTTTTTTGAGTGTAATATTAATAACTGTCATATAATTGGGAGAAATACTGTCAATATATACATTCAGAAAACACTCAAATTTCAAAAGGAAATAGTTGCCATTTTATCCTCATTTTATTTGAAAAGTGGTACGCACATTGAAAACAGGACAATTTTATGTCTAGAAGAACAGCTTCATCTATCTAAAATCAATCATTTGAAGATGGTGTAGTTCACATTGGACATTGGTTTGCCTTTGTAACAAATGTGCAAAACATATGAAAATTAATTGCGTGTGACCCAGGACATCAGTTTTTACTTTAGATAAAATATAAAATTGACTAAAATAAGCATCATCTATATGCCAAAAAGGATCTCACTTCAGATTTTATAATCAAAATCTGTAATCAAGTAGTAGTTTAAAACTATGGTATTGCTAACTAGAAATAAGATTTGACACACACTCCCCTGTAATGTTTAATCAAGTGATTGAAGTAATTCCGATATTTTGACTGTAAATTTGCTAGATTTGTAAAATGCCACTACCCACACACACGACTCACATAGACGCTTTGCTCACAGTTCTGGCGCAAGCCGTGATCCCATTTCCAGGCTAATTTCTGCTTATGAAGGACCTTTAGCTCTTACCCTGGGCACAAATTGAGCCTTGCCTACCCTGATGGTCCTTCATAAGGATGGTTGTAAGATTATATCCTTTTTAGATTGCCACTTCATGTAGGGGACCCCAAACAAGACAGGCATTTTGAGGAGTTGCCACAGAATTAATACACATCATTTGAGTTGTATGCCAACCATTGATCCAGCATGAACTTGATCCAAGATCACACCTGATGGGCTTGAGACTGGATCGAACCTCTTGCACCACCTGAGTTCCATGCGATTATGACAGTATCCATGGTTCCAGGGCTCTAAATATACCACACTCTAGTATTTTCCTATGGTTCCAGTGCTCTTGATTTGTCTATTATTTTCTAAACATAAGTTTGAAGGACCGTATAGTTCAATTGAAGGCTTTTGCAGTAGCGAAGTTGCCTTCCTTGAGAGTGAGCCTATATAAGTAGATGTCCAAATATTTCCTCTCTGCCATTCTCCTTGCTTGTATATTGCATGGTACGCCTGAATGTTACGCATTAATGTTTCACTTGTCATCAGGCTGGCCTGTGCCTTGTACTAACATTTCCTTCATTCTTCCATCACTGCACATAAATCTTCACCCTGTCCGTTTCAAGTTATTCTCTGGGAGCGTGGCTCCCTGATCAGCATGCCCTCCACCCTTTAGTAAGGGTTGGTTCAATGGTATCTTTAACATGTTAAAAACACTGTTACAGCATGCAGCATAATGGCCACTTGTGTTTTTTCTCTACTTATTTCATGTCTGAGCGGCAGAGTGTACAATGAAGCCTGTAAATATGATACAAGTTTGTATTTTTCTTCAGTGTAAAGCCATAATTAGCTTGTTTCTTTTATAAAGTGTAAAATGAACAAGATGGATTAGAGTGCTTGCTTCAAGTAATTACGTAATTAAGACGTGTGTGCGCCGCTAAGTGAATTCATAAGATTTAGGAAATTCTTTTCAAGTATAACTAGTGCACAGTAAGAAATGCTTTAATTTTTAAAATCGCAACAAATTTTTTTCCTTAACCTGCCAAATTAGACTTTATCACCATGTTGACCTACAAATTTTCCTGTTTATATTTAAAATTCAGGTGGCATAGAAATGAACCAGAAAGGTTCATGATCAAGTCCGAAAATCTGAATTACCTAAAGGGCACTTGTTAAAAATTACCTCAATGCACTTACTGGAACTAATAGTCAACAGCTTGGATTTTACGTACTTCTCACTTTTAAGAGCTTGCTATGAATTAAATCTGTATAACCTGACAATAACATTATCTGATCATTCAAAATTAATTACACCGCTGCACATATTCTGCAGAAAGCTAAATCAATATGAAATTCAAAAGTGCACAACAGGCTTATTTGCTTCATAATGCATCTATTTACTTTTTTAAATTATAGCATTGTGAGTTTTGAAATTAACCATCACTCCATCCTAATTTGTCTTACATTAACACCTAGACAGAATCAATCGGAAATGAACAGAGAATTTGTTCATTCAACATTTATAACCACCATTCAATAATTCATATCTAATGAACCAGACAATATTCTAACTTGTGTTATAATTATATTTGTACCTGCTTTATATTATCTCTGGACTCTATCTTATCATCATCAGCCAAAGCACCTAGTACAGTACATTGAACATGGATATACACATATTTACTGAAGGAAGGGATGGGAAGGGGGCATGAAAAGGTAAAAAAATGAGTGGAAAGGGGGAAGGGAAGACAGCCTTTGGATTTTTATTATTTTACATATATTCAGAAGTTAAATATAAGCATAATTACAATGGGCGAGGCTATTATGAAAGATCCCAATGAACACAGCATTTTGACTTTTGCAGTGAGATCATTAAAATTATTTTGACCCTTCCGGGTAAAATTTACTTTTAGAAGAAGTTGAGACTATGATGGTTAGTACTTTAATGTCGGGAATAAAATTAGTAGAATATTTTCTGGTTTTAACTCTGTAATATTTTGCAAAGGTATTTTATTTTCTGTAAAATAAATATCTTTAAATATGCTTATGGTTTATAAACACTATAACTAAATCATACTTTCCACAAATATGAAACCATTCTAACACCATTTTCAAATACTTTTACCCAGATTTGACTTTTAAAAAGTAATACAAAGACCAGTATTTTTACTGATATGATCAAGGTCTTTAGTAATTATGGATTTTCACAAGATATTTTTTGTATTTTTGACTCCTAAGATTTCAGGTCATCAAAATAGGAACACGTTCTTCCTTTCTCTTAACTTCGAAGCTCTCCATCTTTCTCTTTTACTTTAACTCCAGTTTGGAAATGGTATCTTGTGGTTAGCCTCAAGGTGAGCAATGTCCTCGTAGCTTCACCTTGAATTAACCTTATGCTGACCTTATTTAATACACTGTCATCTCCTCCACACTTCAAATGTCTCCATCTGTCTCATTAACATTACAGTTCAAAAGTAGCATTAATTTCACCTAAAACTTAACTTAAACTCCCCAACCCTAGTTCCCCTTTATCTGCTGATTCCCTTGACGCAGTTTCAAGGACCCGAGATCAACCGTGGTCTGAAAGCGGAAGACCCTCCGTCTGACGAATCCTCAGAAGGTGAATAGTAACCTAACTTTACGCAGCAAAGGCCTACGTCACTCGCCTCACTTCCTCTCCTCGTGGGCGTTTTGTCGTTCTCATCCTCACAAGGGTGAGTCAATGCAATACGGTGTAATATTTTGAGAGAGGGAGGGAATATGTTCACATAACTTTTATTACAATATATTTTCATAATTCTATTTTATTGTTAGTCATTGGTTTTTGTTTTTGTTTTTGTTTTTTACCGTGCCTCATTCATAACTTAAACTTTATCATAGGTAAATATGGATGGGAAAAACCAGTATACCTAGGGTTTAGTACTGTCCACAGTTTCAGGCATCCCTGTGGCGTCCTGGAATGAAGGTGTCCCCCACGGGAAGGGGGGCCGTCTACTGTATACTTATCCCTCATCTTCCTCTTTGGGTCTATGGCACCTATACCCCTAGTAACAGATGCTTGAAAGAATCCTTGACCCTGCTTAATCCCCCTGAGCGGTGACAGCCAACTTGTTCTCTGAATTCTTGTGGCGTTAGACTTTTCTTGGAAATGAATGGGAACCACACACTGGGAGTCTTGTGATGCTTTAAGGTAAGAACATATTCACTCACGAATTGCTTCCGGTTTTAAGATTGTTAGATGGATTCTTGGCAAGAAGGAGCGATGCCAAAAGGAGAGAGATGCCAGAAGGAGAGATTTAAAAGCAAAGCCCCGGAGGGGCGCACCGGGTGGCTCAGCCAGGTAAGTCTTCGACTTCGGCTCAGGTCATGATCTCACGGTTCGTGGGTTCAGGTCCAGCCTCAGGATCTGTGCTGACAGCTCAGACCGTGGAGCCTGTTTCAGATTCTGTGTCTCCTTCTCTCAGACCCTTCCCTGCTCGCGCTTTGTCGCTGTGTCTCTCTAAATAAATAAACAAACAAACCTGAAACAAAATGTTTAATAAGTAAATAAAAGCGAAGCCTAGGAATTGTGATATAACCTGGGACCTTGTATATCAAGTGACTTCACTGGTCAGGTAAATAGAGCATTGAGAAGTAGTATCATACTCCAGAGTCAGCGGCAGGAAGCCACAAAGCCCTCTTGCGTCTCCACCAGGATTTACACATGTTCCTGACGAGAGAGAAAACTTGATACCCTTTGAGGTTCACCATAAACTAGTGAAAATGTCAGCCATAACGTTACACTTTTTTCTCGGCCGTCTTTCAGGCCTCACTCGTGAGCTGTTGATTCTTGACCAATGTGTTACAGATGATAAATATTTATCCCTAAAAGGAGTCTCTTCCAAATAGTTCGGATTTTCTATCCTTTTCCAGCATCTTATGGGGAAACTAGATTTCTAGGATTCTGGTTGTGGCCAAATTTCATGAGGTCATCTGTAACTAGTACAGTGCACAAGCCTGATGTGTGGGATGCTTATCACAAAGCAAACTTGTTTGAATTCTTATGTTCATTGAGTTTTCCAGGAATCTATTTTACCTTACTGTTGGGTTAAGCAAAAAATAAAAATAAAAAGCAGTTCCTTTATTTTCTGAGCATTTTTAGAGTCCAGTGGTGACCTAAGACACAAAATACACAGTAATTTTTTTTAATAGAATGTTTGGTTCTATGAAGTAATCAACACTTTGATCTTCATTCAAAGATAATCCTTCTCTGTCATGCAGGTGAGGAAAAAGAAATGATCAGTTTCTTCCCTTCTCCCCTCCTTTTATTTTTAAGTTTATTTATTTATTTTGAGAGAGAAAGCATGAGCAGGGGAGGGGCAGAGAGAAGGGGAGACACAGAATCCGAAGCAGACTCCAGGCTCTGAGCTGTCAGCACAGAGCCCCGACGCGGGGTTTGAACTCACAAACTGCAAGATCATGACCTTAGCTGAGATCAAGAGTCAGACCTTAACTGACTGAGCCACCCATGTGCCCCTCCCCTCCTTTCCTTTTTTTTTTTAAACTTTTTTTTAATGCTTATTAATTTTTGAGAGACAGAAAAACAGAGAATGAGCGGGGGAGGGGCAGAGGGAGAGGAAGACTCAGGATCTGAAACAGGCTCCACGCCCTGAGAGCACAGAGCCCGAGGTGGGACTCAAAGTCAGATGCTTAACCGACTGAGCCACCCAGGTGCCCCTTCCCTCCTTTCTTAATAGCTGCTGCTTCTATGCCTCCAGGTGTGGGGCAGCAGGGACTGAAGGTAGGAAGAAGGAGCAGGAAAATCCTTAATGAACAGGTCCAGTGCTAAATACGTTTCATTCTCTGAGTCTGGAAATTGTTCGAAGAGGTCTCTCTCCTCTTTGCATGTTACTAGGTTATTTGAAGACTCCCAGCTTTTTTTCTTTTTTTTTAAATTAAAAAAAAAAAATTTTTTTTAATGTAACGTTTTATTTATTTTTGAGACAGGGAGAGACAGAGAATGAATGGGGGAGGGTCAGAGAGAGGGAGACACAGAATCCGAAACAGGCCCCGGGCTCTGAGCTGTCAGCACAGAGCCCGACGCTGGGCTCAAACTCACGGACCTCGAGATCATGACCTGAGCCAAAGTCGGCCACTTAACCGACTGAGCCACCCAGGCGCCCCTCCCAGCTCTTTTTCTATTTCTCCCTCCATCTATCAGTGAGGATCTCTGACTTACAGTTCTTCTCTATTCTGGCCACTTAGTTCTTTGGTAGCTTTTTGGAAGTTTGGGGTCTAGCTCCAGCATTTCTCTCCATGAGTAGCTCCATAGGGCTGTGGGGAGTGGGGACAGAGCAGGAGGAAAGTAATTAAACCATACACAATCTAATCACTTTTTTCCCATCTTGTTCTTGTTATCAGCCAACTCAGGCTTTGGGTAGGAAGGGGACTGTAAAAACACATGCTGAGATGAGACATTGAGAAAGCAAGAAGCATAAAGGAAGGTTAGATTGTCCCTGTAGAAGAATTATTTCCACTCAGCCTATGAAAAAGAAATAATGTGGTTTAAGTTTTAGATGCACGAATTAATTAAACATCCATTGTATTTCCTAAAGACTCTGAGAATCCGAGTCTGTTAAAAAAAATTCTAGAATAATTTTCCCTCTAGCAGTAGAAAGTTAGTTTCCGCCTTTTTTTTTTTTTTTTTCTTTTTAAGTCTGTCTTATAAAGCAGTAGCAAAGCGAAAAGCCGAAATGTTTTGGTTCTATCCATATTCGTCCATGGCTGTGTAGAACTGACCTAACTTACTTACTGGTAGAATTCAGTCTCGCCTCCATTCTGTCTGTTACATGGCATTTTAAAGCTGAAATTGCCTAAGACCTTTAATTTGACTTCCAAGCAACAGTTGGGAAAATCCCACAATGGCAAAACATTTTGGCAGCAAGAATGGAAAAGTGAGCTTTGTCAGGACAAAAGGACAGACCTCACCCCTGAAAGTAATCAGACACTTTTCAAAGAAGGTTTCATAAAGTCAAAGCATGTACTAGTTGGATAGAAACTCCACACCAACCAATTCTCTTAGAAGGTTAAAATTACACCAATTCAATATCAGAGCTTTCAGTGCAGTTTTGATATTGAAGTGTGATACTTAATTCAGTGGGAAAGAATTCTCTAGTATAATTAAATCCAAAGCTCTGGTGAATGTGAAATGTAAAAAGGACATGTGGTTACCCAAGCATTGTGACACAGAGAATATGTTTGTTCATCAAAATTGTTCAAGATATTCAGGAGTAAATTGATGATAAGTGATTTGTCCACCAAAGTAAGGGGCAGGGAAGGAGGTAGAAAGAAGACCGGGAAAGGTGAAAGGATTACAAGAAAACTAAAGCATTTAATCTCCTTCTATAATTTTTTCTTTGCTTTTAATATAAATATTCAAAAGCCTGACACTGCTTTTCCATGGTGTTCCCAGAAACAAATACTTAAAAAGAAAAACAAATCCAATTGATTTTAAATTGCTGAACACTAAATTGTCAATTCAGAACAACTTCTAGGGGAAAAATAAGATTAGACGCTAACGTGAGCATGCATGGCCTCTGTGTCTTGTGAAGCTGCAACCAGCCAAGGCTACTGAACCCTCGTTAACCAGAGACAAGATGTAGCCCATCAAGGCCATTAAGCAGCATGACACAGGTCCAGAAGACTGCAGGCCTGGATGGGAACTACTTATGCTCCATCTGATGGTAGATATTATTTGATTACTGCTGTGAAATTTGAATTTATATGTCCTCTCCTCTGTCTTCACATCATCGATTTCTTTATACCCATGCCTATTTCTCTGTATCATACAGTATCTATACTGTCAGCTTACAACAGCCTATACTCATGCAAAGTCAACGATATTATTAGTTAATATAATAATTGCTAATTATTTTTATCAGGCTCACAACACAACCTAAAATCTTTATGTTTTAATAGGGAAAAATAGGAGCCCTAGCATGTTCCATTAACTCACCCAAGGCCATTGTTTATCCAGCTAGAAAGTGTCAAAGTCAGAAATTGAATATAGGTCTTACTTAATCAGAGCCCAGGCTCAAAACACCACTGCTTTTTACCTTTCCCCCTGTAGGGTCGGCCTTCATTTGCAATGCTCCTCCAGCCTACCTGTCGAAAGTGAAGTGTTCTCTCATTTTTTTTAAAGCTTATTAGTTTATTTACTCTGAGATAGACAAGACAGCACAAGTGGGGGAGGGGCAGAGAGAGAAAGAGTGAGAGAGAATCCCAAGCAGGCTCCATGATGCCAGCACAGAGCCCAACACAGGGCTCAAACCCAGGAACCAGTGAGATCATGACCTGGCCCGATACCAAGAGTGGATGCTTAACCAACTGAGCCACCCAGGAGCTCCCTAAAGTGCTCTCATAAATCAATACTTACTATAGTATTTATTCCTGAATCATTTGGCCAACTTTCATTGCCCACCTAATGAAAGGCATTTAAAAAAATTTTTTTTAATGTTTATTTTTGAGAGAGAGAGCGAAAGACAGAGCATGAGTGGGGAAGGGGCAGAGAGAGAGAGAGAGAGGGAGACAGAATCCAAAGCAGGCTCCAGGCTTCGAGCTGTCAGCACTGAGCCTGATGTGGGGTCGAACTCACCCACTGCAAGATCACCACCTGAGCCAAAGTCAGACACTTAACCGACTGAGCCTCCCAGGCACACCAGAACAGCATTTTTAAAGATCTACCCAAATATCTAGAAAGGCAAGCCCTTGTTCCCTCAACTTTCCATCTGGCTGCATTGGGGGCAGCTGGACAGGTGAAATACTGAAGACTAGATTTTCTCTCATGTTACACAGTGTGAACAACTTTTAACTCCACCCAAGTGAATAGAAAGACCAGCTTCTCTTGTAGTTTCTTTCCTGTTTTGGAACTGTGACGTGCACACAAATACATACCCTGGGAAGATGGCAATGACAATGCTAAGTAACAAGACAGAATAGAAAGCTCTTGTATACAATTGATGTACATTTATTTTTTAATTTAAATTCCCTATTTGTATGCCAGATCTAACTCAAATCCCTCTTTGATAATTATATGGAGAATAACATATATGTCTGCACCGGCAACATCTATTAACGAATTTAATTTCCAGCAATTAAATAAGCAATCTTCCTCAAAATATCATAAAAAAAAAATCCAGTTGTCTTGCCTTAGGCATTTCATTAGCTGATATCCACAAATAAACTCACATTTTTTTTAATGTTTTATTTATTTTTGAGACAGAGAGAGACAGAGCATGAACAGGAGAGGGGCAGAGAGAGAGGGAGACACAGAATCCGAAACAGGCTCCAGGCTCTGAGCGGTCAGCCCAGAGCCTGATGCGGGGCTCGAACTCACAGACCACGAGATCATGACCTGAGCCGAAGTCAGACGCTCAACCGACTGAGCCACCCAGGCGCCCCTAAACTCACATCTTTAGAATTTTTATAAACTTTATTGGCAATATATGTTTGAGTCATTTTTCTTCGAGACCTAAAATAATCTTAAGTACTTGTTGTCTTTCTGCCTATAGTGCGGATTGCCCTCCTGTCAAAATCAGAAAGTCCTTTTACTCTGTGTTAGGCTGCCACCCAACTCTTGTAACCAAAATCCTGGGGTTCCTAAAACATCAGGGGAGTGGCGTGAAGTTGCCCTTTGAGGTAATGCGCACACACTTTTGAGTCATCTGTCTTTGATCTTCTCTCCCCTCCGCGCCCCCACCCTCTGCTTTCCTCCCGCTGTAGTTGCAGTTAAATATCACCTGGCATTTGTATGACGTTACCAAGGTTGCAATATTGTGAATGCCATCTAAGGAGTTTCCATATTTCGCAGCTCCCCTGTGGATTAGCTCCCATCCCTGGGAAGCGTGGCCACCTGGCTCTGTTCCCTGTGTCACTAATAGGTGACCCTCATCGCAGTGGAGGAAGTCAGGGCTGTCTGGAGAAAGTGACTCTGTCTAGGATGGGATAAAATAACAATCATGACCTGTGATATTGATAATTACATGCAGTACTCGTTGAGAACTTACTGCATGTCAAACAGTGTGCTAAATTCATTGCTTCCTCACAGGAACCCTGTAAGATTATTGCCCTTAGATTTTTGAGAAGCAAGAAGCCAAAGCACAGAGAAATGCAGGCATTTGCCCAACATCGCACATGAACACATAGCATAGGGGAGATTTTACGCCCAGCAGCCCAACTACAGAGCCTGCTTTCCCGGCAGTATTGCAAATTGCCCATGGTAGTTCGGGTGGACAATACTGAGAAGGCAGAGTGGTGGGCTATGAAGCAAATGAGGACGGATGAGCTTTCTAAATGAACACCATTCAGTATGTCCCGGATTCCACCGTTGTTTGAAACGAATAAAAGTCAGCGTGAAGGGGACATCAGGGATGGATGCTTTCAAGACTGTACATTCATTTTACTCAATCTAGGTGCATAAGAATACAGATGGCTGCATAATTTAAGCCAGTCTATGTAAATGACTGGCAAAATAGCTAGAGCCCTTGGCCTTTGGGAAAATTGCCAGTGTGGTTCCAGATGCTTAGAAGATGTGCTCCCTGGACTAAGCCAGGCAGGGTCCCTTAGGTGAATTAGCACCATTCTGTGAATCACGCCCCAAACATGTAGGCTGTGTACTGTATTTTTATTTATTAAGCAACCATGAAAGACAAAGCTGCAGAGAATTCCCAAAGCCCCGATAAACAATGGAAGACAGCCCAACTGTTGTTTTGTTCACGCTTCAGTTTTCCCACATGCCCCTCTTCTTCTCAAACTGCAGAATTACTATTCATCCCCAAGTTGACTTTAACGAAATGTGGTAATCTGTAGGGATCGTTTTCTTTTAGGAGCAAATAGCAATGAAGCTTGCTATTTAAATCTCCTTTCCATTGATGCACTTGAGTATTTAAATTGCACAGTTAAAAGTAATGAGCACTTAGTATCGTTTTCTGCCTGCATCAAACTGCTCTCTTCCATTATGTAAGAGAAGGTATTTCATTCTGAGCTTCTCAAATGAAATGGAGAGAATAGGAGAAAATTTTTACCTGTTTTTCTTCTGTATTCTCTTGATTCCTTGGTTCTCCCAAGTCTTAGCCCAACCTCTTTTTGATACTCGCATGCTTTCTTTAAATAATAAATAGCTCTTTGAAGCTGTCTCAGCAATAATGTCTTCTGCCTGCTTTTAAAAGAGCTGTCAAAAATTAGTAAATCCACGACATAAGTGTTTTATCTATCATACCTTCTTATTAGCTTCTTCTGCTGTGAAATTCTTTATAAAACGGTAAAGATGTAATTAGCATATTTCACTTGTAGCGCAATGTGTGACTTGATGTTTTGCCAAGGCACTGATCCCCAGTCGAAGGTGTCACAATGAAAAATAAGGCTTTAAAAATAAACTTGCTGATGTTCAGTGACCCAGGTTTTGGGGTCTAACCGTCACCCAACAGTTACTTCTCAGTGCTATCAAAGATTTATCATCAGAAATCTCCATTGACATACAATGTCTATTTTTCAATTAGATTGTGCTTTTTCCTCCCTCCTTGGGCTGTCTTAATTGAAACACAAGGCAGTCAAACGGCTCATCCAGAGTCATGCCCTGAGCCAGTGGCTCAGTTTGTAATGAACGGTGTCCATCTGGCTGGCAGTCTGTTTTCCGTCCTGCTCCCCACCACCCGAGCCTCCCTCAGCTGGTCTTCCTCACTGTGTCAGTGACCAACGGGAGGCAACACACTTCATGTTACTTTGCCTATGAAAAATGATATCTACATTTAGAATACGCCAGATCTCTTCATACCCAAGGGAATCCAACCTTTCACCTACCACCCTCCTCGTACCTGTCTCTGGTGACTTGATGCTGCACTAGACTGTTTGTTTTTCTTATAAGAATGTACTTTTTTTCTTAAGAAAAACCAAATATAAATCCAACAGTAACTCACTGTTTTTTGAAATAAACTCGTTTATGGAAATTGAAATGACAGCAAAAGTAAATATTTGTGAGTTATTTTTTAACAAGAAAGTATGAAATCTTGTTGAAAATGATGTTCAAGTAATTTACCAAAACTGGGTGTCTAATTTTAACATCTGAGAGGGTACTTTCAGACGCAGGGAGGAGAAAGTCTCTCAACTTTTCCTTTGTAACTTGTTAAAAAATAAATTCACGTTGTAACTTAATTATTTCATCACATTATTTTATATTATATCAAAATACATGCCAAACATGTGTACAATATATAATATTTAAAGAATGATAAGACAGATACTCATTTAGCCACCATTGTATATTATCAATAACTTTGCTTTTCCATTATGTTGAATTTATTAATAATAATGTAAACATATTAGTATTCCTAAGTGATATGTTATTTAGTTTGGCCTGATTTCCCTCTTATAATACCACATATGTATGTAGATTTGTGTGCATGTGATATTCTTTTGTTGCTCAATATTATCCTTTTGACTTGAATGCATGTTTAAATATTTGACTCTCTTTTGTTCTTAATTTTTTTTTATGTTTAATTATCTTGAGAGAAAGCACAAGCAGGGGCAGGGCACAGAGAAGGAGAGAGAGAAACCCAAGCAGGCTCCACACCCCCAGAGCAGAGCCCCACACAGGGCTCGAATTCACAAACTGAGATCGTGACCTGGGCCTGGGCCGAGATTGAGTCTGGCACTTAACCGACTGAGCCACCCAGGCGCCCCCGACTCTCATTTGTTGTTACAAGACATTGATTTGCTTCCAGGTTATTGCTCTTGTGAAAACATAGCTATGAACATTTTATTGTGCATTTTCTTGCTGCATATAGGCAAGAGATTCTTTAGAGTACATTCTCAAGAGTGGAATTGCAGTGTTTTTAGGTAATGTGTGTGTTTACCTTTACTAGGTAAAGCCAAATTGTATCCCAGAGAACCACTGATTAATGAGAATCCCAATCTTTTGAACAATTCTAGTTTTAGGCTTTAAAATTTCTCCTGGTAGGTTGAGTGTCAAATGGCAACTAATTGTGATAATACCTTTATACCTATGATTTTTTAATTTTTTTAAAAGTTTTTATTTTATTTCCATTTAGTTCACATACAGTGCTACATTAGTTTCAGGTGTAAATATAGTGGTTGAACAACTCCATACATCACCCAGTGCTCATCTCGGCAAGTGCACTCCTTAATCCCGTTACCTAATTAACCCATCTCCCACCCACCTCCCCTCTGCTAACCATCCATTTGTTCTCTATAGTTAAGAGTCTGTTTTTTGGTTTGTGTCTCTCTCTCTCTCTCTCTCTCTCTCTCTCTCTCTCTCTTTCTTTTGTCCCTTTACTTGTTTCTTTGTTTCTTAAATTCCACATATGGGTGAAATCATGTATTTGTCGTTCTCTGACTGACTTATTTTATTTAGCTCTCCAGCTCCATCCATGCTGTTGCAAATGGCAAAATCTCATTCTTTTTTATGGCTGAATAATATTCCATTATATATGTATATATACCACTTCTTTTTCCATTTCCTAATTGATGGACACTTGGGCTGCTTCCATATCTTGGCTATTGTAAATAATGCTGCTATAAGCATAGGGGTGCAGGTATCCCTTTGAATTAATGTTTTTGTATTATTTGGATATATACCCAGTAGTGTAATTGCTGGATCATAGGGTAGTTCTAATTTTAATTTCTGAGGAACCTCCATACTGTTTTCCACAGTGGCTGAACCAGTTTACATTTCCACCAACAGTGGAAGAAGGTTCCTTTTTCTCTACACACTTGCCAATACTTGTTGTGTCTTGGGTTGATTGTAACCATTCTGACAGGTGTGAGGTGATATCTCATTATAGTTTTTATTTGCATCTCCCTAATGGTAAGTGGTGATGAATCATGGTCTGTTGGCCATCTATGGGTCTTCTTTGGAGAGATGTCTATTCATGTCTTCTGTCCACTTTTTAATTGGATTATTTGTATTTTGGGTGTTGAGTTTTATAAGTTCTTTATATACTTTGGATACTAATCCTTTATTGGATATGTCATTTGTGAATATCTTCTCTCATTCCATTGGTTGCCTTTTAGTTTTCTTGATTATTTCCTTCACCATGTAGAAGCTTTTTATTTTGATGTATTCCCGATAGTTTATTTCTGCTTTTGTTTCCTTTGCTTCAAGAGACCTATGTAGAAAAATGTTACTATGGTCAATGTCAAAGAACTTACTGCCTGTGTTCTCTTCCAGCATTTGTATGGTTTCAGGTCTTACATTTAGGTCTTTAATCCCTTTTGAGTTTATTTTTTCTATGATGCAAGAAAATGGTCCAGTTTTATTCTTTTGCATGTAGCTGCCCAGTTTTCCCAACACCAGTGGTCAAAGAGACTTTTACCCATTGCATGTTCTTGCCTTCTTTGTCATTTAATTGACATATAATCATGTATTTATTTCTGCACTCTTTGTTCTGTTCCACTGATTTATGTGTCTATTTTTGTGTCATTGCCATACTATTTAGATTACTACAGCTCTGTAGTATATCTTGAAATCTGGGATTGTGATACTTCCAGTTTTGTTTTTCTTTTTCAGGATTGCTTTGGCTCTTCAGGGTCTTTTGTGGTTCCGTATAAATTGTAGGATAGTTTGTTCTAGTTCTGCGAAAAATGCTGTTGGTATTTTGATAAGGATTAAATCTGTAGGTTGCTTTGGCTAGTATGGATATTTAGGCTCATCCATGAGCCTGAAATACCTTTCTATTTGTTTGTGTCATCTTCAATTTGTTTCATTGATGTTTCATAGTACAGGTTTTTCATGTCTTTGGTTTATTCCTTTATACTTTACTATTTTGGTGCAATTGTAAATGGGATTTTTCTTAATTTCTCTTTCTGCTGCTTCATTATTAGCACATAGAAATGCAGCAAATTTCTGTACATTGATTTTGTATCATGCAACCTTACTGAATCCATTTGTCAGTTCTGGTAGTTTTTAGGTGGAGTCTTCAGGGTTCTCTATATACTGTATCATGTCATCTGCAAATAGTGAAAGTTTTACTTCTTCTTTGCCAGTTTGGATGCCATTTATGTATGTATGTATGTATGTATGTATGTATGTATGTATGTGTCTGATTGCTGTGGCTAGGACTTCCAGTACTATCTTGAATAAAAGTGGTGAGAATGGACATCCCTGTTTTGTTCCTCATCTTAGGGGGAAAGCTCTCAGTTTCTCACCATTGAGAATGATGTTTGCTGTGTTTATTTTTCATATAAGACCTTTATTATGTTGTAGTATGTTTCCTCTAATCGCCCTTTGTGGATGATTTTTATCATGAATGGGTGTTTTACTTTGTTAAGTGGTTTTCCTGCATTGATTGAAATGATCATGTTTTTCATCCAATCCTTTGTTGATATGATGTAAACATTGATTGATTTGCAAATATTGAACCACATTTGCAATCCAGGAATAAATCCCACTTGATTGTGGTGAATAATTTGTTAATGTACTGTTGGAATTGGTTGCCTAATATTTTGCTGAGGATTTTTGCATCTATGTTCATCAGCATTATTAGCCTCTAGTTTTTTGTTTTGTTTTGTTTTGTTTTTGTAGTGTCTTTATCTGGTTTTGATATCAAGATAATGCTGGTCTCACAGAATTAATGTGGAAGCATTCCTTTCTTCCTCTTCTATTTTTTGGAATAGTTTGGGAAGAATGGATGTTATGTTTTCTTCAAATGTTTGGTAGAATTCACCTGTGAAGCTGTCTGGTCTTGGACTTTTGTTTGTTGGGAGTTTTTTTATTATTGATTCAATTTCATTGCTGTTAATCAGTCTGTTCAAATTTTCTTCCTGCTTTAGTTTTGGGAGGTTATATTATTCAAGGAATTTATCCATTCCTGTAATTTGTCCAATTTGTGGGCATATAATCTTTCATAATATTCTCTTATAATCCTTTGTATTTCTGTAGTGTTGGTTGTTATTTCTCCTCTTTCATTTCTGATTTTGAGTCTTCTCTTTATATTCTTTTATAATTTTTTTATGATTCTGGCTAATGATATATCAATTTTAATCATTTCAAAGAACCAGCTTCTGGCTTCTATTGTGAGTTTTTTGTTTTTTGTTTTTGTTTTTTTTTAGTTTCTATTTCATTTATTTCTTCCTGAATCCTTATTTTATCCTTCCTTCTGCTGGTTTTCAGTTTTGTTTGTTCTTCTCTTTCTAGCTCCTTTAGGTGTAAATATAGGTTGTTTATTTGACATTTTTGCTTGTTTGTTGAGGTAGCCCTGTATTGCTATAAACTTCCTTCTTAGAACAACTTTGCTGCATCCCAAAGATTTTGGACAATGTGTTTTCATTTTCATTTTTCTTCATGTAGTTTTTAATTTGTGTTCTTTCTAGATTTTTTTCTTGAGGTTGATACCTAGTTTTATAGTGTTGAGATCAGAAAAGATGCATGGTATGATTTCAATCTTTTTAAAATTGTCAAGACTTATTGTGTGACATAACATGTAATCTGTTCTGCAGGATGTTCCATGTGACCTTGAAAAGAATGTGTATTCTGGTGTTTTAGGACAGAATGTTCTGATATATCATTCGATCCATCTGGTCCATTGTGTCATACAATGCCACTGTTTTTTTCTTGATTTTCTCTTTGGGTGATCCATCCATTGATGTAAGTGGGATGTGAAAGTCCATTACTATTATTGTATCACTGCCAGTACCTCTTTTATATTTATTTTTTATTTTTTTTAAATTTTTTTTTAACGTTTATTTATTTTTGAGACAGAGAGAGACAGAGCATGAACGGGGGAGGGTCAGAGAGAGAGGGAGACACAGAATCTGAAACAGGCTCCAGGCTCTGAGCAGTCAGCACAGAGCCCGACGCGGGGCTCGAACTCACGGACTGCGAGATCATGACCTGAGCCGAAGTCGGACGCTCAACCGACTGAGCCACCCAGGCGCCCCCCCTCTTTTATATTTTTTAATAAATGCTTTGTATATTTGTGTGTGCTCATGTTAGGTGCACAAATATTTACAATTGTTATATTTTTTTGTTGGATTTTTTCCCTTCATGGTCATATTATGTCCATTTTTGGCTCTTGTTACAGTCTTCGTTTTAAAGTCTACTTTGTCCAATGTAAGTATTGCTACCCCAGCTTTCTTTCACATCTATTTGAATGATAAATTCTGTCCAGCTCTCCACTTTCAATTTGTATGTCTTTAGGTCTGAAATGAGTCTTTTGTAGGAAGCACATAAATGGGTCTTGGGTTTTTTAATTTGTTTTTTAAAGATAAATTCA
Organism: Panthera onca; assembly: GCF_046562875.1. Classification (NCBI taxonomy): domain Eukaryota; kingdom Metazoa; phylum Chordata; class Mammalia; order Carnivora; family Felidae; genus Panthera; species Panthera onca. The sequence continues at coordinate 186,975,375 of NC_138342.1, forward strand.
GATTTATTTATTTATTTATTGCTGCTTGCTTGCTTGCCTGCCTGCCTGCCTGCCTGTCTGAGTCGGGGAGAGGAACAGAGAGGGATTCTCTATGTTTAGCTGTGGAGAGTCTGTTCTGCCAGTCCTCAGGTTAATTTCTGGGTTATTTACACTGATCTGGGTGTTATCTGGGTGTATCCATGGGACAACGTGGCCTAGGATCTTCCTATTCCACCATCTTCCCCAGAAGTCTACTAATTTCTTTATATATTCAACTTTATATGTTCTGGCTAACTTTTATCAGTTGGAAGTGTTAAATGTGGCTGATATTGTGTCCTAAGTTTGCTTATTTTCTCATTCTGTTGTCTTTTATTAAGAACAGAAGTTCTTAATTTTAATGTGGTACAATTTAGCCATTTTTACTTACTCAGCTATAATTGTTTTTATTAGACAACTATGTTGCTACCACTAAGAAATAGATTTATTTTCCTATTTTATCTTCAACATTTTAAGACATTTTTTATCATAGAATTTTTTGATCAATCTGGAAATTATCTTAAATTAACCCAAAACAAATCCACTGATCTATAATTTTATTTCTATCATATTTCCATCTACATATGATTCTGTTTCTGGATTCTTTATTCATTGTATTCATTTATCTGTTTTTTTTTTTCTGTAATATTGACTATCTTAACTACTATAGCTATTTACTAAGAATTCCATATATTAGAGCACCTTATCCTGACCTAATTTTTTTCTTCAGGAATAACTGGCCATTTATGGTGCTTTGTTCTGCATATATGATTTTAAATCTGCTTGTCTAGTTCCATGAAAAAAAAATTTTTTTTTTGGAAATCTGATTGGAAATACCAAGAAACTCTGGATCAGTTTGGGGGAAAACTGACACATTTATGATACTGACTTCCCCCAATCACTATACATGATCATGTGACTTCACTTTTCATTTATTTAGGTCATCTTGGATATTTTTCCATTATTATGTGAGTCTTCATAGGAGACTTGTGTATTGCTTCTGGACTAATTCCTATGCCACATTTTTGCTGTCATTGTCCATAGTATCCTTTATTTAACAATTTCTAAGCACTATTTGCTTAGAGGTACTAAAGTACTAAAAGTGACTTTAGTACCTTAAGTTTTTTATTCAGCAACCTTGTTAAACCACTTTATTAATCCCCACTTTGTAGATTTCTCTGGGTTTTCTGTTTACTTTAAGATAAAGATGGTGTAGTAGCACACCCTGGAAAGGGTTGGGAGAAATGTACAACCAGTTTAGATCTGAGATGTATGTGATAAGCAGTATAACAATAATATAGAAAAGTATGAGAACAGTGCACAGGCCACCCAGGCCTCCTCAAACTGGGGTGTCTCTGAACGTGCTTGTGTAGAACACATCTCAGTGATTTCTTTCAAGTTGTCCATTTCATTGCTCAGTTTTGAATCAAATGATCCAAGAGCTTTTTCCATAGGTTTGTTACTCTCTGCTATTTTCTGGTTCAGATATTAATGTTGAATAATTATTTAAAAACATATTTTTACCTTATAAAGAGTAAATTAAATATAATAGAACATTAAAAAAACATTATACAATAGATATATGATGGCATTTTACATGAATACAAAATGTTTTGGAACCATCCCTACATTAAATTCATTTTTCTGCCACAAATATTTATTGAGGGCCTTGTATATGCAAGACACTGACCCATTAAGAAAAGTATTTGTTTGGTCATCCCTGTCCTAGGAAAATTAAGAAGATAGTAAGTTCAACTAATTTAAGCCATCAATCTTAGAAACAGAAACAACCCCCACCCCTATCTTTATTCTGTAATAGGTTTTTCACCCTGATTTATTGGATAATTGCCTAATCCATCTTGAATATGTAGACAAGAATTCATCAACCTGAAGTACTTAAATGTATTCATCTTTGAAGGAAAATTCCAACTAGCTAACCATTATGTCCTAATTCATTAGTTATGGTCATCACTCAACACTTTCTAAGGAAAAGCCATACAAAGAAAATACTCATGAGAATTCTTTTTCTTACTCAGTGAGCATTCTCTATTTTTCAGTTCATATATAAAACATGAAAATACTATAGTAATGTGTAGTCAACCCAGAACCAGAGAGTTCTTGGGATATAATTTCTGACTCTACCTCTTACAGTATGTGAATTCTGTAAGCCTAAGAAACCCCTGTATGTAGTATGGATCTTCAATAATTGTTATCTTCTCACTTTCCCTCTCCTTTCTTCCTTTTAGTTGAGGGTGCAGGTGGGGAAATAGTTTTCAGAGGAGGTAATACTTTGAAGACTCAATTAGATGTTAGGTATTAAAAGATTTGAAATGTTAAATATCCTTCCATTTAGTTCCATATTTATTTGAGTTATTCAAGTCTTTTATACTTGTTACCTTTACTAGTAACACAGGAATATGCTTATATATAATAAATGCAAACAGGGGGTGCCTGGGTGGCTTGGTCGGTTAAGCATCTGAGTTCAGCTCAGGTCATGATCTCATGGTCTGTGAGTTCAAGCCCCACATCGGGCTCTGTGCTGACAGCTCAGAGCCTGGAGCTGCTTCAGATTCTGTGTCTCCCTCTCTCTCTCTGCCCCTCCCCTGTTCATGCTCTGTCTCTCTCTGTCTCAAAAACAAATAAACGTTAAAAAAATAAAAAAAAATAAATGCAAACAGTATTATTTGTGGAAAGTTTGAATATGTTTGCCATGTTAGAATTTTGTAGATATCTTTCTCTAATATTTCAGTGCCAGTTATCAAGAAATTATTCCTATATTGCTTGTTACTTTCCCTATTTTTACCTACATTTTAAACTCATTCTTAGGCAATTATGCCCACTCTTTCATTTTTGATAGAGAAATATTAGAGTAACTCAAATGTCAAACTAAAGTGGTGAGAGAAAGAAAGAAAGAAAAAGAAAGAAAGAAAGAAAGAGAAAGAAGAGAGGGAGGACAGGGAGGGAAGGAGGGAAAGAAAGGAAGACAGGAAGAAAATGAAGGAAGGAAGAAAGGAAGAGAGAGAGAGAGGAAAGAAAAGAAAGAAAGAATTAAGCATACGACTCTTGATCTTGGCTCAGGTCATGAACTTGTGGTTTGTGAGACTGAGCCTAGAGTCAGGCTTTGTGCTTACAGCACAGGGCCTGCTTAGGATTCTCTCTCTCCCTCTCTCTCTTCCCCTCCCCTGTTAATTCACATGTGTACTCTCTCTCTCTGTCAAATAAATGAACTTTAAAAAAAGAAATAAAAAAGCAAGCAAGCCATGTTCCATTTTACCCTTGCACAAAAAGGAAATATACCCAGATAAGCAGAATAGGCATAATAGTTTTTGAATTGACATTTTTAAAGTAGAAAAATCCCATCCTTCAAAGTTTCAGTTCTTTTTTAAATTAATGATTATTTGCTTCTCTTTCTACTTTTCCATGTTGGAAGAGATATTTGTTTTATTTTAAACATAAAAAATATGATTAATAAAATAGGAGCAGGAAAAAAACTAGAATTATACCTTTCTAAACTTTCCATTAACTTTTTTATTATCTCAACTTATACTTTCTAAAGTGTAAAGTATGGTTAGTATATGTTATATAAATCTATGTATCTTACTTGTCAGCAGAAGTGAGATCACATCATTATTTTGTAACTTAAGATAATTTATTTAGGCACCTTATTAAATGTTAGGTATTTATTTTATTCCAACGTCTTTATGAGTGTGCAGGAATAATTTCTATATCAATTATAAATGTAAAAACAACAAGGTAAGAATAAAAGAAATAATTGGTGAAACATGAAAAGAACATGACTGAACATTCTATTAGGTATTAAATGGCAAAAGTAGAAAAATACCTCTATATTGGAAAAGAATATGTAATGATGTATGAAAGTCTTCAAAGTGCCCCATGGTCTACCAAAGATGACTAATACTAGAAAAACCAGTGTCTAGGAATTTTCATTTAAACCCCATCATCACTTCAGCCAAAATGACCTGTTGACCAACTTGCTTTCAACTAAATTGCTTTCAGCAAATTATGTTCTATGAAATTGCATTTGTTCAAATTGTTTTTCTAAGGTTATTTTTAAGTGGCTATCAAATCATATGCTGCTATCAAGGACAGAACTAGAAATCTAGAAGCAGTTTTTGTCTCATGCTTAGTTCCTTTTTCTAGCTCAGTCTCTGTTGGTATTTCTCTCTCTCTCTCTCTCTTTCCCTTTCTCTGGTCATCTTTATCCTTATATTTCATGATGAATCAATCCCTATCCAGGGCCATGTGGTTATTTTTGTGAATGTGGAGACCCTTTGGAAGATGACCTTCTTCACACCATATCTTCAGAAATACTGTAGAGTATTTTGGCTTTTTGACCATACTATGTCTAAGTCCAACCTTCACTTTATCTTCTAGTTTGGAGGCATTCCTTTCAGTAATATCAAACTAAATTTCATGTATCATATTTTTGCCTCTCCTTATCAGATAAAGACTAAAATTTCCAGTAAACTCTCGAATACAACTTCTGGTGCTATATAACCAGTGAACAAAATCAATGGACTATTCCATTGTGCATTGCAAAATTTTATGGTAGCACGCTCTTTCCACATGTACCCAGATTTCTCCATTGTTATAGCTTCATCCTCTCGTTCCCAAAGCTATCTGCACAATGTGATTCTCATGATAGCAACGTAATAGAAAAAAAACAAGTCATTCACAGCTTTTCTCCCCTGAATTCCAGGGATTCGTGTTTGAAAGGTCATTTATTGGCTTCTTCACTGTGATCCCAGATCCAAATAGCAGGCCCCAAATCTCAGTAGTGTCTGAGACTGCACTGTCCAGTGGTTGCACAGGGCAAGGCAGTGGTGTAGTACGATAGTCTGGAAGAGATGTATTGGACATTGTTCATGAGAATGTGTTGAGTGAGGGTTAAGAAAGAAGTAGGAACAGGGGCGCCTGGGTGGCTCAGTCGGTTGAGCATCTGACTTTGGCTCAGGTCATGATCTCACAGTCTGTGGGTTCGAGCCCCACATCGGGCCCTGTGCTGACAGCTCAGAGCCTGGAGCCTGCTTCCGATCCAGTGTCTCCCTCTCTCTCTGCCCCTCCCCTGCTCTCACTTTGTCTCACTCTGTCTCCCAAAAATAAATAAATGTAAAAAAAAAAGAAAGAAGTAGGAACAAGTGAAAAAGTATTGAATGGCATGAAGGAATAGGAAAATATTTTATTATATGTGTGCATGATCTTGAATGTATGATACAAAAAGAGGACATTTTGTCTAGAAAGCAGGTAATGTGAAACTTCCTGTGTCATACACAGAGCAAAATGCCTGGGCTAGAATTCTTCAGAAGGTGGAAAGCAAAGATGATGCCTCACAGCTTCTGGAGTCAGACCTGTGTTTCCTTTTAATGTGACTCTGCAGAGACTGGGTGTCTGTGGGGACATAGCTTGTATATATGATCACCTGGTCAAGAGCTGAATAACATGTCCTGACCACTTTCACACAAGTGAAATTAGAATAAAAACCACCCTCAGGGCATCTGGGTATCTCAGTTGGTTAAGTGTCCAACTTCAGCTCAGGTCATGATCTTATGGTCGGTGAGTTTGAGCCCCGCATCAGGCTCTGTGCTGACAGCCCAGAGCCTCGAGCCTGCTTCAGATTCTGTGTCTCCTCTCTCTTTGCCCCTCCCCAACTCACACTTTGTCTCTCTCCAAAATCAAGTTAAATAATAAAATAAAATAAAATAAAAATCAACGACTCTGACCTGATGACAAGCTCCCAGGGAACACTCCAGTACTAAGGGGCAAGTCTGGCTCACTTGCCATAAGTTTTGCTCCATCCATCTAACTAAAATTTGCATAGCAAACACCAACTATATTCTATCTCAAATTCCTCTTAACTCTAATGTAATCCCATATCATATTTTGCATTAATCCATTTTAGCCTGACCACAGCACCCTCAGCATCTCATTTGACTATGGTACATAAGTCTGTCATCTGAGCAATATTAAAGTCTTGTCACAACAATGCTGGTTACAGTATTTATGAAATTGCATGTTTCTTAAGAGAAAGCCTGAGAAAACATGATCCACCTATAAACTCCTCTATATCTCATGGCATCCTTTTACCACCACCATGCCAAGAGCACCAGAACTCACCCTGGCAGGAGAATGAAGGGGGTAACCCTGGAAATACGGCAGATGTTTAATTCAAATGCTATGACAGTGGCAGCAAGATTTGCACATATTTTCAAAAGAAACCCAGGGGTAATGGGTTATATAGGTGATTGAGGGGATTGAGGAGGGCACTGGTGATGAGCACCAGGTGATGTGTGGAAATGTTGAATCACTAAAATGTACACCCGAAACATATTACACTGTATGTTAGCTAACTGGGATTTAAATAAAAACTTCGAGAAAGAAGGCTATTTTCAAGAATTCCCCTGGACCTGCTATGTAATCTCCTTGTGTTTCTCACTTTCCTTGACAGCCTTGTCTGCTTTTATCCCTCAGAAGGATATCCTCATGTTGACACTTATTTCATTTGCTGTTTCCTATCTTGTGAAGATTGGACTGGTCCCTAACTTTGTGCTTCCCCTAAGTGTGCCTGTTTTGTTCACTGTTGCATTCCTGGCACCTAGAACAATGTTTGGTATATAGCAGGTGTCCACATGTGGCCTTCTGTATCTTTCTGACTTCTGTCTCTGTCCCAATAGCTCAAACTGTGCATCTTAAGGAGGCATAAAGAATCTGCACTGACTTGAATCATCAGAGGAGAAAAATGTGTTCATAGTAGTCGAGTTAAAGATAGGAAAGATAACATCTTTGGAAAGAGCAGAGAATCGTTTTACGAAAAATGGCTAAGACCAAAGGATGTTTTGTAATTGTTTGCAGTGTTCTAGGAGCCAGAGTTTAGGAAGAACCCAAAATTGTGTGTTTTTTGAAAATACAAGTATTTTATTTATTTGTTTGACAGTTCTGATTATGTACCTGGCCATGTTCGAAGCACTGGATACAGTGGTGAATGAAGAGATTGAGTGTCTTTCGTACAGCACATTATTTAAAAAGCAGAAGACAGAAAATAGATACGTAACAAATAAATAAGACCATTTCTCATGGTAGTAGTTGCTATGAAGTGATGAAAAGAGTAACTTTCTAAGAAGGGAGGTTGCCTGTGTGTGGTCAGGAAAGGCCTGTCTGAGGGTATTTTGGTTGAGAACCAGGTAGTGAGAAGCAGAGAGCCATGTGCAAACCTGAGAGATCATTCCAGGCACAGGAAAGGGAGTGAGTTCAGAGGCCCTGAGGCAGGAAGGAGCCCAGCATGTTCTAGGGGTAGGCCCAGGAGATGAAGTGACAGTAGAAGGTAAGGGCACCAAGTAGGCAAAAGTCTGACAGATAATGTAGGGAAGTGTATGTTGTAGAAAGCAACGTTTTCATCCTAACTTCAAAAAGAAGTCGTTAGAAGGCTTTTAAGCGAAGAACGTTATGCTCTGATTTACACTTTTAAAGATCAGCAAAGTCACTTTTGAAAAGACTCAGTGGGCCCTGTCTGTCTGCAACCCAAAGTCTATGCCCAGTAGTGTGGGATTCCCGAATAGATATCCAGCTGTACGGGAGAGTTACGATGAATGAGAGAGACTCTCATTTTAGATAGCTAACATTTTAAAAACTCATACAGAAATGTAAGGAAAAGGCAGACAACTCAACAGAAAAATTTGATAGCACATTTCCAATAAATGGATGGCACTTCACAGAAATGGATATCCGCCTGACCAATAAATTTATGGAAAAATGCTGTACATATCTGTTGTCGGATAAATCCAAATTATAACCGTAATAAGTATCACTATATACTCACCAGAATTGCTAAAACAAACAGAACAACAAAAACAACAGTAAAAGCCCTTGTCAAGTGTGGAAGTAATCAAAATTTTCATACAGTGCTGTGCACTTCTTTGAAAAATTTGGCGGTATCTGTAAGGTATGCTGAAGCAGACTTAACTGGCTTGTGAGACCCACCACTGATTGACTGAAACTGACAAAGGTGATAATATTTGCACCACAGAAGTTGAAAAATGCCACAAATCAGAGTTTGCTTGTTTCCCTCACCCCAGAGACCTAGTTGTTTAATATTCAGCACATCATTGACTGAAGTTAAGCATACCTATTACTGGCTGGGAAACTCATACTCCTATTCTTGGTCCAGGAATTTCTATCTGTGATAAAGTGTGGAATATTCATAAAATGGTATGCTATATAGTGATAAGAATAGCACGAGGCAATGACATGGATGGATCTTACAAAGATAAGACTGAAGAAGCTAAGCCAGAAAAAGAAGAGCATATAATGTATGATCAATGTATATAAAATTCAAATTTAGCCTGAACTATTCTGTGGTATTCTGTCTATAGTAGTCAGAAAGGGAGATGGCAGTGACTGATAGCGGGAGAAAGTATTCCAACTACATTTTCTTTTTGATATGTGTGCTGATTACATGGATATGCTCACTTTTGAAAATGTAGTGAGCTTACTCTTGGGCCTTGGGTACTGCTGTATATGTATGCTCTCCTTCAGTGTGTGTTTTAAAATATCAAATTAAAGAAACTCACATATCGAGTCATGCTCACTTATATATTATTATAGGTAAAGGAACTAAGTTTCTTTATTTCAAATCTCGGGGCAGAATATTTAACAACCTTCATTTTTGGTGTAGAAAAATAATTTCTAATTCATCCTTAAATATTTCTTATTTTAAAAATATCCTCTAATTTGGGTAATACAACTCTTACTATATTTGGTGTTATTGAGATTAGAGAAGGAAAATATCTAGAATCTTGGTTTTCACTTTTTATTGTATATGAGAGTCCCCAGGGGGACTTGTTATGAATTCAGATACCTGAGGCTCCACCACAGAAACGAGTTCACGAGGTTTGTTGGACCCACATATCTGCATTTTAATAACCATCTCATGTGATCTGAAGCAGGTAGATGCATGGGGAGAAACTTCGAAAAAACTGATCTAGATGGTTAATGTTTACCCCAGGACTATCTAGAGAGGGAGAGATGGAGAGAAAAAGAGAGAGATGGAGAATACTCTATTTTGTTCTGGTGGGTAGTTGCCAGTGAAATGGAGTCCCAATATTAAGATAAATGATCAAAAAATTATAAGTTCTCACACTTGAAAAGTTGTACACTTAAGTGTTTATGCAGTTGAAATTACCCTGGTATAAAAATAATTTTTAAAATATATTTTCATGTAAATTTTGAAAGATACATTATAATGGAAGGAATAGTACAGGAATTGCCAAGTATAAATACAAACAGAAACATATAAATTAGTAGGGATATTTATTTATAAATTTCCGATTAAAAAAAACTTGCTTTAACTCATTTTCATTGGACAAAATACACCCTAGAAAATGGCAAATTAAGCCTAGAGACGTCAGGATTATTTGTAACCATGGTGGGAAAATACGTTACTTCAGTTTATTTTTCTCTGTAGATGACTTTCTCATGTTACATGGAGTTGCCCATACTTCTGTTTTGATAAAGGCCTGTGTGAATGAGGAAATAAGTGCAGTATTATTAAGAAAAGTATCATCAAAGGAAATATAGCCAATGAATGTTTACATATATAAAAATGGAACTAATTCTGATAAATTATAATAGGGTAATGACACCTGTAAATGACAGGATATATGTGAAATAGAGCTGATAAAAGCTTGATCTCAAACACATACGCACACACACAAATACATAAAGTTAGCAGGCACAATCTGTTGAATAAGTAGTCGTGATAGTTAAAAACAAAACAAAACAAAACTTACCCATAAGGAAATAGAAATCACAAGCACTACCAAATAAAATGGACAAAAACATAAAAACAATTTTGTTACCATTTCAAATTGCAGTAAGAGTTTAAAAATAAATTGCAGTGCTGCCTAACCCTATAGTGCTCTGTACTGGCTCATTCCTCCCTCAGAAAAACCTGTTTACATGTAATAATACTGTTGAGGATCAGGCTACATGAATAATATAATATTTATATTAAAATGCTTTATAGAATTATGCTAGTATTTGGAAGCATAAATATTTTGTGAATTGCAGAAGTCACAATGAGATAAGAAATAACAAGGAAACAAAATAATTTTAACAAATTATAAGTGTGTAAAATGAATATTAGCAAGAATTGAAATAGAAATTAATATTTTTGCTTTTCATGTTCATAAGTGTTTTGTTTTTTTAAAGTTTCTTAAGCATCTTAGGCAATAGATATTTTAAATTCCCTGACACACTTTTATCAATAGTAAAAGGAGGCTTATCTTAGGTAAGGAAGGGTTATTTTTGTTTCTCTCTGTTGATGAGCCCAGAATCAGCTTCTTATGACAGTTTATTTCTCTGTGAATGATACAGTCTCTCAGAATAACTTTTACTTCTTGTCTTCCTGGCATCTCAACCTAAAATCTAAGGTGATAAGATCACATTTCAGCATTTCTCTTACTAAGGATTGTATTTAAATATTTATTTTGAGGGAGAGAGAGAAGAGAAGAGAGGAGGGGAGGGGAGGGCAGGGCAGGGCAGAGAGAGAGAGGGAGAGAAAGAATGCCAGGCAGGCTCCGTGCTGTCAGCACAGAGCCCAACACGGGGCCTGAGCCCACAAACTGTGAGATCGTGACCTGAGCCGAAATCAAGAGTCAGATGCTTAACCAACAGAGCCACCCAGGCGCACCAGGATTTTTTATTAGTCAAGGCGCTTGCTGTTTTCAGAACAACTAATGACACTCAGCATGGAATGCTGTCCACCATTTTCCGGATTTGGGAGTCCCATTCTGCTAGCTCCACCAGAAGCTGTGCTCTTGCCTTCACTGGCCTTACAGACGTATCCCCTTACCTGTTGATTACTCTTAAGTTCCCAAAGGAGAGGATAAAGAATATGCCCCTACAAATACAACTATTTGTTCCTGGCTGGGCTCCTGCCACAATCCTGTTTGCCAAATGTTCGTTCAGCTGGCCAGCTGTGGAAGCCTTAAGAACTGCACCTGTTCTTTTCCTTAAAGCCTAAAGCAGAGCTAACAAATCTAGGCTTTTCCTTCACAGTCCTTCTACTCCAACCTGACTTTTCTAAATTTTCCGTAAGGAAAGAGGCCTCAAAAGCAAAGGAAAAAAAAAATTTAATGTATGATCTCAGGGATGCCTGGTTGGCTCAGTTGGTTAATGGTCCAACTCTTGTTTTTGGCTCAGCTCATGACCCCATGGTTCTTGAGTTTGAGTCACGCATCAGGCGCTGCATTGACAGCTTGCACCCTGCTTGTGATTCTGTCTCTGTCTCTGTCTCTGTCTCTCTCTCTCTCAACCCCTTGCTTCCTCTCTTTCTCTCTCTCTCTCAAAAATAAGTAAAATAAACTTTTAAAAATTAAAAAAAAAAAACCAAATAAAATGTATGATGTCAGATAATCTTTCGAATTCTTTCATTGTTGCCTGATGACCTGGGGCTCTCCAAGGGCAGGGTCGAAATAGGACATTGTTCAATGACCAGACTACCTAATATTAGCATTTTAACTCACCCTGAAGATATACATGTGGGAGAAAGTATGGTCAACATTTGAAGTCTGAAAAATATTTTCTGAACATATGTGTGAAAATGCCTGTTAACTAACTGAGCCACATCTCTAAGTTTTTGTCCAGTATTTTGCTTTCCCCCTTTTCTTGAAAAAACAATTAAAGATATTCAAATAGTTTCTTTTTTTTTAATGTTTATTTTTGAGAGAGAGAGAGAAAGAGAGCGAGCGAGCACACAAGCTGGGGAGAGAGAGGGGGCAACACAGAATCTGAAGCAGGCTCCAGGCTCTGAATGGTCAGCACAGAGGCCGATGTGGGGCTTGAACCCACGAACCATGAGATCATGACCTGAGCCAAAGTTGGACTCCCAACCGACTGAACCACCCTGGTGCCCCAACATTTAAATAGTTTCTTAGTGTGCTCTAGTTTATTAAGAAACATTTAGACTTGAGTAAGGGGAAAGGAGGTAAAACACAATATTGTAAAATACCTGATTGGGAAAGTCACCTAGAGAAAAAAATTTAAAGTACATGTGCAGATAACATTTATTTGAAAATTTAAAAAGACTTTCATCATTTTTCCAGACCATTTTATTGCTCAGATACATAATTTCTATTGGAACATAAGGAAGTGGACAAGCAGAGCAAAAACTTGAAACTTGAAAGGTAACTTATAACTTTGCACTGATAGTTTTCAAGAGGAAATTAATTACGTCTCTCTTAACAGAGGGATAATAAGGGGAAATAGAAGTCTACAGAAGATAGAGAAAAAGGCTATAAAATTTTTGATACTTGAATAAGGTATTTTAACTCCCACATGAGGAGCCGGTGATAAGTACCATAAAATCAGTATGACCGAGTAAAGACTAGGGATGAGCTAATTTTCCTCAAGAATGAGAGAAAACCTGCATGAATAATAATTGAAGATTAGGGAAAAATGTATTTAATCACACTTAACGTAAAAAAAAATCTGACCTAAATTATATATTATTCATTTAAATGCACATTATTTAAATGCACTAGATAATAATTCTAGTAGACACTAAGTATAGCTCTTTAAGCACTCTTGGTGTTTTAAAAGACTAGAAAAGGAGCATTGCTTTAAATCTCTCAGTTATTCATTCTTACAGGAAGTCTAGAGGTTAATATGAGGTCTTAGCCCAGCTATCTCCATACACCTGGTAGACAAATGTAGACATTTGAAATATACTTCCCATAAGATAGTTTTTTTTTAAATTCTTGAGTTGCAGCCTACAAAATACATAAAGATACAGCTTTTTAAAAATATTAGTAAAGGGCGCCTGGGTGGCTCAGTCAGTTAAGTGTCCAACTCGCAATTGCAGCTCAGGTCATGATCCACGAGCCCACATCAAGCTCTGTGCTGGGCAAGGAGCTTGCTTAAGATTCTCTCCCTCCCTCTGCCTCCCCCCCATTTGCTCTCTCTCTCTCTCTCTCTCTCTCAAAATAAATAAATAAAAAATATATAAAATAAAATATCAGTGTAAGTATATCCAAGCTGTTCTTTCAGTTTTTAGCTAGGTCAGTTTTGCCAACTGGTAACTTTGGAAAACTTAGAGAAGGCTACCTAATATTTGCTATTATTATGTGTCTACATCTTTGAAGCGTATTTTTCAGTGAATAATACACTAAGCTTTATGTCAGATTGGGAGAAGAAAGATGATTGCATTCTTGAACCTTCCTACATAGATTCAGATGTTACAATCTTTTTGATTTTCTTCATTGTTGGGACCAGAGAAAATCAGAAATATGTTCTCTGTGAGCAATTTATATCTTTCCAATTTCTATTTTTAATAATGTTATTAATACTAAACAATAATTGGCCTTCCAGTATGCTCCCACATACGTATATGCAATTTTTCTCCACTTTGCAGCCATTTTTCATCTAGAGTGTACCCCATGCTTCTCTCTGCAAATGATGTTTCTATGCACTACAGCTGGAGTTCTAGTCATAGAGCAGAAGCCTTGTTTTCAGAGAAAGGACAACCAGCAGTGAGTTTATTTGCCTTGTGGTGTGATTTTTTTTTTTTTTATAGAAGAATCTATCTTCCCTTAGAGAATATATCCTATGCATACAACACTAAACATTTGCTAATTTCAGAGGATAAAATCTTCTTAGATAATCCACATACTCTCCCCTACATCTTGTGTCCATTCTTCTACTCGAAAACCTGTGCTTTCATATTTACTGTTAACTGTTCGGTTATAAATTGTAATTTCTGCCATGAAAATACCAAAGACAGAATTTCTCCTGCACTTTGGACTCCATTTAGGGTGTTACTACTCTCCTTTTAGCTGAATTGTGAAAGTGTTATTAGCAGGTTTATATTGAACTTTGAGTACTCTGGGATCTTAGTAATCAAAATTATGTACCCCCGTGGCCTGACCAGAGAATTTGGTTTCGTTCTTTTATTTTTTTTTTTAATTTTAAATCCACGTAATAAAAAATGTGCATTTATTAGTTTCCGTTAATAACAGTGATTGAGTATATTTGGAATGTTTCTTTTAGATTTTTTTTTTTTTAGCAAGATTTTCTTCCAACTGTAAAACCAGACAAAATTCTAATCCAATTCCATTTCTTCTATTTACTAACGGTTGACTCTTAAGCAGTATTTGAACTCTCTCACTTTATTTTCTTTTTTAAAGTTTTTATTTAAATTCCTCACTTCTCTCTGTCTTAAAAATAAATAAAACATTTAAAAAAATTTAAAAAAGGGGGGGCATCCAGGTAGCTCAGTCGGTTAACCATCAGACTTCAGCTCAGGTCATGATCTCACAGTTCGTGAGTTCGAGCCCCGCGTCGGGCTCTGTGCTGACAGCTCAGAGCCTGGAAGCTGCTTCAGATTCTGTGTCTCCCTCTCTCTCTGCCCCATCCCCACTCATGCTCTGTCTCTCTCTGTCTTACAAATAAACAAAACATTAAAAAAATGAAAATAAATAAATTCCTCACTTTATTTTCTTAATCTGTGTAATGAATACAATACCAATGTCATGGCTGTTACAAACATTGAACGAGAGGCTATGCTCAGTAAATACTACTTCCCCTTAATCTAATTTTCTCATAATTAAAAATTTTGAGATAATTGTAGATTCCCATGGGGTTGTTAAAAAAAAAAGGATAAGAAATTTCCACATAACCTTTAACCAATTTCCCTCAGTGGAAACATTTTGCTAAACTATAGTACAATATTACAGCCGGTTTATAATGTTGATACAATTTATTGCTCTTCTTCAGATTTCCCCAATTTTATCCATACTTCTGTGGGTATATTTAAATTTTTATTTAAAAATAATTCAAAACTTACAAAAAGTTGACAGAAAAGTACCAAGAGCTTTTTTATTTTTCTTTTTCCTAAATCATTTTATGTTAAGATTCTGACTTGATGCCCTGTCACCTCCTACATATGAATTTCTCACAACGACATCATTCTACCTAACTAAAATATAGCCATCAAAATTAGGAATTTAAAATAGATACATTTCTACCACTTAATCCATAGAGTTCATTAAACTTTCACTGTTTTCCAATGATATCCCTTATAGAAAAGGATCCAGTTCTATTTAGTTGACGCGTAGTCTCTTTAGTCCGGTTCACCTTGGATCCATTCCTTCATCTTTACTTGGCTTGCATGACTTAACTTTTAAAAATTACAGGCCAGTTGTTTTGTAGTATGCTTCTCAATTTAGGTTTGTCTGATTTTTCTTCATGTCTAGATTTAATTTAAATATTGTCAGGAATATCAGAAAACAAAGATATAGCAATATTCTCATTGTACCTCAGCAAATTATAAGCAAGTTGTAAGCAAATTCAGTTTGTGACATTCCTGGTGATATTAAACATAACTACTTGATTAAGGTAGTTTCCTCCAGGTTTCCCCATTGTAAAGATTCTCTCTTTTATCTTTCTAATTAAGTGTTTTGTGCAGACGTTCACCAAATCTATGTAAAATTCCTGTATATCATCTAACTTTCACCCGAATGTTTGACATGCATTGATATTTTTGCCAAGGTTACTATTACTGTGATGGTAGTTCTTTCTGTATTTATTAATTGGCATTTGACTATTAAAATCTTTCACTTCTCATTCATTCATTCATATTTGCATGTACTTGTGGATTTCTTTTATTCAATTGGTTATAATCAGTTACTATTTATTTTGATGTTTAAATATCCCAGATTAGACTAGAAGGAGTCTCACGCTGGTTCGTGTATCCTTTTGACATTTGGTTTCATCATTTATGGAACATTTCCTTATTTTATGGTACAACAGAATATTCCTTCTCTTTCTTCTCTTCCCCAGCCGAAGAATCAGAAATTTCTCCAAGGTACCCTGGTTTCTTTCAGTGGAGAATGGTATTTATAAAGCAAGAGCTGAGTGAAAGATATGCTTATTGCGAGTGGGGTATTTCTGCTTTCAGACTGTCTCAGGACAGAGCTAAGATATATATATAATTAAATTACATATAATTATATTATCTGTCTATATATCTATATCCATATCTATCTATGATCTATCAGTTGAAAACTATGAATTCACATTAATATTTCCATTTCCAGTCCAACATTGCAGAGTCTATTCTAGTTTTCCCTTTTTCCACATTTGTAACTTCCTTCTCCCCCAGCAAAAATCTGACTCAGTTATTCTCAGTGTATATAATTGATTATTTCCTTTCATAATGTACCCAACTCTTATTATAGCCATCATCATTCTCCTATCCACCCTCCTCATCCTCCATGACTGCTGTAGACAAACTCCTCAATCTGCTAGGTTCCTCAGTACCTTGTAACAGCAACTAATTTTGTCATTGTCTCACATGGAAGACATCCTCACCCAACCCGGTCTCTAATATTCCACACCAGATTGCCACTACCCATTTCCCCTGTCAGATATCTTCCCCAAATTGGGCATGCTCCACTGCTCAGCGCCAGGCTACCACCAGTGCACCAACTTTCCCAGACACACTCCTTACCTCACTCAAATTCTGGAAGCCCCTGCCAGGTTGCTGTTCCTATAACTGTGAGGATGATAGTTTTTCATATCTTTATCTAATGGTTTGTCTACTAAATTAGGAAGAAAGGAAAGAAGGAATGGAGGGAGGAAAGAAATGGAGGAAAGGTTGGAGGGAAGGATGGAAATGAAGGAAAGAAGAAGCAAAGAAAGGAGGAAAGGAAGGATTTTGTTGTTTTAAATCAAGGAATTTATGGACCCTTCTTTTACACTACACACAAAAATCAGCTCAAATGGATTAAAGACTTAAAGATAGGACCTTAAGCCATAAAAATATAATGAAAAAAACGTAGGGAAAAGCCTCCCTGCGATTGAGCTTGGCAATGATTTTTTGGACATGACACCAAAAGCTCAGGCAAGCAAAGCATAAATAAACAAGTGGGATTATGTCAAATTAAAAATTATCTGCAAAGCAGAGGAAACTTTCACAAAATGAAAAGGCATTCTATGGCATGGCAACCTATGGGATGGAAGAAAATATTTGAAAACCATATATTTGATAAGGTGTTAATATCTAAAATAAATCAGGAACTCATACAACTCAATAGTAAAACAGACAACCCATTTAAAAATGGACAAAGAATCTGAATAGGTATTTTTCCAAAGAAGGTATACAAAGGGCCAACAGGTATATAAAAAAGTTATCAACATCACTAATCATCAGAGAAATGCAAACCAAAACTTAATGAGATATCACCTCATACCTGTTAAAATGACTATTATCAAAAAGACAAAAGATAACAAATGTTGGTGAGGATGTAGAGAAAAGGGAACATTTATACACTATTGAGAAGTTTGTAAATTGGAAAACAGTATTCAGCTTCCTCAAAACATTAGAAATAGATCTGCCGGGGTGCTGTGGTGGCTCAGCCAGTTAAGTGTCCAACTCTTGGTTTCAACTCAAGTCATGATCTCACAGTACATGAGGTCAAGCTCCTCATTGGGCTATACCCCGAGCCTGCTTGGGATTCTCTCTTTCCGCCCCTCCCCTACTCATGCACGCTCTCTCTGTCTCTCTCTCTATGTGTGTGTATGTCTCTCAAAATAAATAAACATTAAAAAAATAGAACTATCATATGATCTAGCAGTCTGTCTTCAGGTTATATACCTGAAGGAAATAAAATCAGTACTTTGAAAAGATACCTTTACTCCAATATTCATTATAGCAGCCTTCACAGAAACAGTCTGTCCATTGGCAGATGAATAAATGAATAAGAAATTTGGGTATATACATACAGTGGGATATTACTCAGCTTTTAAAAAGAAGGCACTGCTGCCATTTGTGACAACATGGATGAAAATGGAGAACATTATGTTGAGTGAAATAAGCCAGGCACAGAAAGAAGAATACTGCATGATCTCGTTTTTTTTTTTAATGTGGAAATCTAAAAAAAAAAAATTGAATACCTAGAAGCAGAGAGCAGAATACTGTTTACCAAGGGCAATAAGGTGGAAGAATGGGGACACGTTGGTCAAACCTGACTATAGTAACCATTTTACTGTATATGGGTATCAAAACATCATGTCACACACCTTACGTATATACAATCTTTGTGGAAAAAATGAAATAAAAATAAAACTACCATGTGAAGTAGTAATCCTGCTTTTGAATATTTACCCAAAAGAATCAAAATCAAGCTCTTGAAGAGATATTAGTGCCCCTGTGTTCACTGCAGCACTAATCACAAGGGCTGTGGGAACAACTTAAAAATCCATCAGCAGATGAAAGGACAAAGAAACTATGGTATATACATATAGTGGAATACTACTCAGCCTTAAAAAGTCAGAAATTCTGCAATATGTGACAGTATTGATGAACTGAGGACGTTATGCTAAGTCAAATAAGCCAGTCACAGAAAGACAGATCCTGAGTGATGTCACTTGTATGAGATATCTAAAATTGTCAAATTCGTAGAATCAGACTGGAATGGTGGTTGCCAGAGGCTGGGCAATGAGGTGGAAATTGGGAGATAACTAAGCAATGGGTATAAAGTTTCAGTTAAGCAAGATGAATACGCTCTAGAGATCAGCTGTACAACATCATGTTTATAGTCAGCAATAATATATTGTACATTTAATAAAATTTTTAAGAGGTAGATCTCATGTTTCCACAGTAAAATTTAAAAATTAAATTTTAAGAGTAAGTCAATTCTAAGCTTAGTGTCTTGCACAGGCCTGCATGAATTGAAGACAAGTTTACAAATATTTGATGAATAAGAAAAAATTAAAAATAAACCAAGGGATTTATTTATCACCCCTCCCAGTAGAGATATGACAGAGAAATTGTTCTCCATTTAACTGGCAGTGTGCCTGTATCAAGAAGAAAATGTGGTAAAGGAAAATGCCAATTTGGGATATTTAAAATAGGCCACAAGTCATTCCCTGAAAAGTTTACAGAATGGTTAAAATTTGGCTTTCATGCCCATGTCCTCCTCATTTTGTGTTTTTCTTCTTTTCTCACATATTGTGGGCACCCAGTACTGTCATAGACTCTCGTCACCTCACATCCAGCAAGGATCTGGAACTCATTCACATACTGTAAACAAACAAAAGATAGTTTCTTCTTTGGTAATCAATCCCCAGAGACTAGGTGCTAAGTATTCTTCATTTACTTCAGATCCTTTTCTAAACAAATGGCTTCCCTAGGCACTCAGTAATTCAGCCTTGTCGTGCTTGCTTCCTCATTGTGCTTAAAGCCCAGGTCATGACTCAGCTCTTGACCTATTTAATCCCATATCTAATTCCTCCTTGTCTTGACCAGACCATGGGCTTGCTCTAGATAGTTTCCATAACTAGTTCTTGCTTCTCTGTAAATAAGAAGATAGAAAGAAATGGCTTCTCACTTGCTGATTGGAAAACCTGATTGATTGTAGATGAGATGAGAGATGTATGGAAAACCGAATCAACCATAGGGCCATTTGTACTCCTTCTTTCTGACATTGAAGAGGTGGGCAGACCGTAGAAGCCGAATGCAAGTAAGACGGTTTGTGTGACAAGGAATCAGAGTTGCAAAAGGCAGCCGAGTTTTTGCACAGAGACTAAGGGGAGACCCTAGAGAAGTGTTTTTCAGAAACCTGAGTATATGCGCCTGCCTGCCTTCGCTGATCATTGTGGTGAGCAGACGCTCAGAACTTCTGTCAGACTTTCTTTAGATTTTCCTTCCCTCATGCTTCCTACGTGGTGAGGTGTTTTATTGAATGTCTGGAGTAGCAGCATAGGAAAGTGTCATAAAAACGGAGGAAATTAAACAAAACATGCCCAGTAGGAGCCGAGCACGAAAGCGCCAGCTCCTGTTCTTCATTGCTGTTCTTTCCAGATGTGCAGAATTTTCTTGAAATGGAAGAAAAGAAAAAAAAAAAAAAAGAATGGTTAGTAGTGTCTAAAAATATATAATTGGATTCGATGACTGTTGTGCTGGAAAGGTGTTTTTCACAAGAACTTCCCTGGAGGGAAAAGTCAGAGGAGAAATTATATTTTGGCTTGCCCAGTGACATTATTTTCCATCTGAGGGTTGTGACTGTTTTATCTGGCCATCATCCGCTTTGCTTCACTGAGTATTAACCCTCGGAACACATATTAAGAACTCGGTTCCAAGGTAGCTGTTCAACATCTCCACCTCCACTTCTAGGTGGCTGGCAATGGGCTACATGTTAAAAAAAAAAAAAAAAAAAAAAAAAGATATATTGCTGTGGAATACGGGAGAATATTTCCCTTATGGATAGAGCTTAAGTGGAAATGTGGAAAAGAGTCACTAATGTTTTCAAAAGCTTTTTCTTTGTGTTTGAGTTGCTTGAAATCTTCTTACCTTCCCCACACTTGGTGTGTTGACTGAGGTTTACCTCATGCTGTTGACAGGGTTTGCCGTTCTGAAGGAAAGTCATTTTCCCAGTACCTTTCTCAATGGTCTTGTTTTATTGCCTTTTGTGGTGAGTGACTGAACTTCACTTGGCCTTTTCCCTCTTTCCAATGCCACTCACACACTGTGCTCCTTATCTGAAAGGGGAAAAAATTGTAAGTTGATCTTTGAAACTGATATTTCATGAAGTTACATATGCCCCTGACAAACTTCCCAGCTCTGTACCCCTCGTATTTTCTCAATTCTGTTGTTTTCCAGCACAAAGTCTGAAATAAAAGAGCGTGTAGGGGAGATCTTAGGAATGGGATGGAGGTGTCTGCAGCAAGAAGTCAACTTTGCCATTTTCCCTCTATACAGAACATCCTGTTCATTAACCCATTCGTTTAATATCTTTTGAGATTTACTAGGTTTAAGGTAGGGAATTACACACATTAGGTGATATAAGGATCGATTAGACACAGTCTTTGTCCTCAAAAATTTAGATTCTAGTAGGTGAGGGAAGATATTTTTAGAATAATAGTAATAAGTACCTGCTAAGCGCTAAAACCAAATAGAGGAAAAGACATATGGGAAGCATGTAAGAGGAGATTTTGGTGTTTATTTTATTTTATGAATCAGTAAATTACTCTATGGGGGAAGTCCCATGTGACTTAGGACAGGAAAACATGAATTTTCATGGGTAGAGAGAGGGTGGGAGGAAAAGAATTCAAACGAGGAAGAACGATAAACACAATCCCTGACAAAGTCCTTATGGGGACTGTTGTTTGTGCCACGTGTTTTTCTCATGCAGGGAAGACTGCAAGAGTTTCCCACACCAGTGATGCTCACTGAAACATTTATGCCTTTTATTTTTCCTCCTTGTTCCAACCCTGACTCCTTGAGAATGCTCTATGGAGTCAAAGAGCATACGAGAGCCTCCACTTGTCCCCCTCAACTTGTCTGCGTCAAGTGAAGTGTAAAACCAATTCATTGACCCTTGAGGCTGGAGAATCACATGCATGACAAGGATGTATACAACTTTAGCCCCCAAATGAATTTTCAGAAATATAGACTCTTAGTACTGGAAAGTCACTGAGGCCTTATGAATGCTTTTACAATGTTTGTTTGTTTGTTTGTTTACAACTACCCAACCCCTGCCTGAATACCTCTAGTGACATGGAACTCACTATTTCTGAAGAGTCCACACTTCCTTCTGAAAATCCTCACTACTAGAATTTTATTTTCACACGTTAAGTAGAAATGTTATCTTCTGCTGTCTTCTGACTTTTGTATCCAAGAGGACTGCTCCCCATAGCAGTGAGGCAAGGTGAAAATCCTCTTCTGCTACAGTGGCAAACTCTATTCTCCTTATATAAATTGGCTTCAGGTTTCTCTCTATAGGGTGACACACGTACAAAATGCTTCCTACTCTCCAGCCCATTATTTAGAATATTGGATGGATTATTTTCTGTATTTGCTACTAAATTCCAGTAATCTCAAAAATATTTTCTGGAAATAAAACTCTTACCATTTAGAATGACTCATGAGGAAAGAAAAGAATACATTCAATTATCTTGGCCAAAAAAAAATAATGCCTTTATAAACCTTTTCTTTTTTAATGACATGTTCCCTTATGGAAGCCAATAGCTTGGGTTTATAGAGTCTTCATTTCAGAATGTTTACAACATGAGCTGGGAAGATGGCAAAGCAGTAATTGAGGAGGCAAGAGTGGCAGTGGTTATTACGCTTTCAGGAATTGTTTACCACAGGCTGGCTGCAGGACCCTGGTTTGCAAAGGGAGATAATGTTAGCTAGGACTTGGGGGAAAACCACTGATTGTCAAAAGTACTGTTGACTCTTTTATTAAACACAAAAGTAAACCTAAGCTCAGAGACCAAAATCCAGAATGGTTCCAAGTTTTGCTTTGGCTACAGGAACATGTCTGCATCTCCAAATAAAATTAAAATAAACAGCATTTTTGTTTTTCTCAATGGCTTGACGAGAAAAGCTTGTTTGTTGCCAAATGTTTGGTGAAGGTGAGTCCACACCTATAGTGTGTCCAAACTGCTCTGGGTGCTTTTAAGAGTATGCCCCCAGCTGGCTATTGAAATTCCTTTCTCTAAACTTACAAACAAGTTACTGGATACCAAATCTAATGGCCTCTTCGAAACCTATTCTCTTTACTTTTATAGGTTTGGACACTCTCTCTTTGAAGACCTAGCCTCTTCTTGAATGTAAACATGCTAAACAGAGCTAGAATAATACAATTCAGAGTTTGAGGATTTATGACACTATTGGATAATGATATTTTTAGAAATCTTTTTATAAAAATTGGTAGATATAAAGGCATATCGCTCATTAGCATTATAGATTTGTTTGTAATATATATCTCAACAGACCATCAGGACTTTATTTTGTAATATGATGTGAGGTAGGCTCATTATTCTCTACATAATGAAACCATTTCTTCTATTATGATTTAACAAAGATTCTATTTTTTATGAATGATTTTTTTTAATGCCAGCTCAATTCTATATCAAAGTCTCATATATAAAGCACTGGCTGCATACACTCCTTTTTTTTCTTCTTCTTTTCAAAATTTTAAATTTTAAATTCTAGTTACTTAATATACAGTGCAATATTGGTTTCAGGAGTAGAATTCAAGGATTCATCACTCACATAAAATACCCAGGGCTCATCATAACAAGTACCCTCCTTTTTTTAAATTATTTTTTTTATTGAGAGAGAGAGAGACAGAGAGAGAGACAGAGAGAGAGAGAGACAGAGAGAGAGAGAGACAGAGAGAGAGAGGGGAAAGGACAGAGGGAGAGGGAGACACAGAATCCAAAGCAGGCTCCAGGCTCTGAGCTGTCAGCACAGACCCCGATGTGGGGCTCAAACTCACAAACTGTGAGATCATGACCTGAGCCTAAGTCAGACACTTAACTGACTGAACCACCCAGGTCCCCCAAGTGCCATCCTTTTAAAAAAAAATTATTTTTGAGATAGATAAAGCGTGTGTGGAGGAGGGACAGAAAGAGAGAGAGAGAGGGAGACAGAAGATCCAAAGCAGGCTCTGTACCGTCAGTACACAGCCCACCACAGGGCTTGAACTCATGAACCATGAGACTGTGACCTGAACCAAAGTCTGACGCTTCACTGACAGAGCCATCCAGGCTCCCCAACAAGTGCCCTCCTAATACCCATCACCATCTAGCCCATCCCCCGACCACCTCCCCTCCAACAACCCTCAGTTTGTTCTCTATCTTTAAGAGTCTCTTATGGTTTGTTTCCCTGTCTCTTTTTTCTTTTTTTTCCCCCTCCCATAACTTTGACTGCTTTGTTTCTTAAATTCCACTTATGAGTGAAATCATATGGTATTTTTCTTTCTTTGACTGACTTATTTTGCTTAGCATAATATACCCTAGCTCCCTCCACATCTTTGCCAATAGCAAAATTTCATTCTTACTCTTGGCTGAGTAATATTCCAGTGTGTGTGTGTGTGTGTGTGTGTATTCCATTATATATATACACACACACACATATATATGTGTATATATGATATATATGTGTATATATGATATATATGTGTATATATGATATATATGTATATATCATATATATCACCTCTTCTCTATCCATTCAACAGTCGATGGGCATTAGGAGTCTTTCCATAGTTTGGCTATTGTTAATAATGCTGCTCTAAACTTTGGGGTCATGTGCCCCTTCAAATCTGTATTTTTGTATCCTTTGTGTAAATACCAAGTGCAATTGCTAGATCATAGGATTGTTCTATTTGCAACTTTTTGAGAAACCTCCTTACTGTTTTCCAGAGTGGCTGCACCAGTTTGCATTCCCACCAGCACTACAACACGGTTCCGCTTTCTCCACATCCTCACCAACACCTGTTGTTTCCTGTATTGTTCATTTTAGGCATTCTGACAGGTGTGAGGTGGTATCTTATGGTGGTTTTGATTTGTATTTCCCTATTGATGAGTGATGTTGAGCATCTTTTCGTGTGTCTGTTAGCCTCTGGATGTCTTCTTTGGAAAAAAGTGTCTGTTCATGTCTTCTGTCCATTTCTTAACTGGATTGTTTGTTTATTGGGTGTTGAGTTTGATTAGTTCTTTATAGATTTTGGATGCTAACCCTTTATAAGATATGCTGTTTGCAAATATCTTCTCCCAGTCCATAGGCTGATTTTCATTTTGTTGATTGTTTTCTTTGCTGTGTAAAAGTTTTTATCTTGATGAAATCCCAATAGTTCATATTTGCTTTCACTTCCCTTGCCTTCAGCGACATGTCTAGTAAGAAGCTGCTCTGGCCAAGGTCAAAGAGGTAGTTTCCTGTTTTCTCCTCTAGGATTTTGATGGTTTCCTGTCTCACAGTTAGGTCTTTCATTCATTTTGAATTTATTTTTGTGTATGGTGTAAGGAAGTGTTCTTCTGCATGTTGCTGTCCAGTTTTCCTAACATCACTTGTTGAAGAGACTGTCTTTTTTTTCCATTAGGTATTCTTTCCTGCTTTGTCAAAGATGAGTTGACCATACAGTTGTGGGTCCATTTCTGGGTTTTCTATTCTGTTCTGTTGATCTATGTATCCACTTTTTTGTGGCATACCATACTGTCTTGATAACCACAGATTTGCATTCTAGCTTGAAATCCAGAATTGTGATGCCTCCAGTTTTGTTGTTCTTTTTCAGAACTCCTTTGACTATTTGGGGTCTTTTGTGGTTCCATACAAACTTTAGGATTCTTTGATCTACCTCTGTGAAGGATGCTGGGTGTATTTTGATAGGAATGGTATTAAATGTGTAGGTTGCTTTGGGTAGTATAGACATTTTAACAATGCTTGTTTTTCTGATCCATGAGCATGGAATGCTTTTCCATTTCTTTGTGTCCTCTTTAATTCTTTTCATAAGTTTTCTATAGTTTTCAGACTACAGTTCTTTTACATCTTTGGTTAGGTTTATTCCCAGGTGTCTTATGGGTTTTGGTGCAGTTGTAAATGGGGTTGATTCGCTTATTTATTCTTCTGCTGTTTCATTATTGGTGTATAGAAGTGCAACAGATTTACGTACATTGACTGTATATCCTGCAACTTTGCTGAATTCATGTGTTAGTTCTAGCAATTTTTTTGGCAGAATCTTTTGGATTTCCTAATTGGAATAGCCTGTCATCCACAAATAGTGAGAGTTTGACTTCTTCCGTGCCAATTTGGATGTCTTTTATTTCTTTTTGTTGTCTGATTGTTGAGGCTAGGACTTCCAATAGTATGTTAAATAGCAATGGTAAAAGGGGACATGCCTGTCTTGTTCCTGACCATAGGAAAAGCTCTCAATTTTCCCCATTGTGGATGATCTCAGCTGTGGGTCTTTCATATATGGCCTTTATGATGTTGAGTTAGGTTCCATCCATGCCCACTTTCTTGAGGGTTTTTATCAAGAAATGATGCGTTTTGTCAAATGTTTTTTCTGCATCTATTGAAAGGATCATGTGATTCTTATCCTTTCTTTTATTAATGTGATGTGGCATGTTGATTGATTTGTGGATATTGAACCAGCCCTGCACCCGAGGATAAATCCCACTTGATCCGTGGTGAATAATTCTTCTAATGTATTGTTGGATCTGGTTTGCTAGTATCTTGTTGAGAATTTTTGCATTCATGTTCATCAGGGAAATTGGCGTGTAGTTCTCCTTTTTAGTGGGGTCTTTGGTTTTGGAATCAAGGTAATGCTGGCCTTGTAGAATGAGTTTGGAAGCTTTCCTTCCATTTCTATTTTCTGGAGCAGCTTCAAAAGAATAGGTATTAACTCTTCTTTAAATGTCTGGTAGAATTCCCCTGGGAAGCTGTCCGGCCCTGGACTTTTGTTTATTGGAAGATTTTTGATTACAGATTCAATTTCTTTACTGGTTATGGGCCTCTTCAAATTTTCTGTCTCTTCCTGTTTCAGTTTTGGTAGTTTATATGTTTCTAGCAATTTTTCCATTTCTTCCAGATTTCCCAGTTTGTTGGCATATAATTTTTCACAATATTCTCATGATTGTGTTTCTGTTGTGTTGGTTGTGACCTAACCTCTTTTGTTCAGGACTTTGAGTCCATTTTCTTTTCTTCTTGATCAGTCTGGCTATGGGTATATCAATTTTATTAATTATTTCTGGGGCACCTGGGTGGCTCAGTTGGTTAAGCGGCCGACTTCGGCTCAGGTCACGATCTCACGGTCCGTGAGTTTGAGCCCCGCATTGGGCTCTGTGCTGACTGCTCAGAGCCTGGAGCCTGTTTCAGATTCTGTGTCTCCCTCTCTCTCTGACCCTCCCCCATTCATGCTCTGTCTCTCTCTGTCTCAAAAATAAATAAACGTTAAAAAAAATTAAAAAAAAATTTTATTAATTATTTCAAAGAACCATCTCTTGGTTTCATTGGTATGTTCTACTGTTTTGCTGTCGTTGTTTCTCTATCATTTATTTCTGCTCTAGTCCTTATTATTTTCCTTCTTCTTCTGGCTTTAGGCTTTATTTGCTGTTCCTTTTCTGTCTCATTTAGGTTTAATGTTAAGGTTGTATATTTGAGACTTTTCTTGCTTCTTCAGTTAGGACTGTATTGCAATATATTTCCCTCTTAGGACTGCCTTTACTGAATCCCAAAAGATTTAGACTGTCATGTTTTCATTTTCAATTGCTTCCATGTACTTTTTAATTTCTTTTTTAATTTCCTGGTTAACCCATTCATTCTTTTGTAGGATGTAATATTTAACCTCCATGTATTTGTGGTCTTTCCAAATTTTTTCTTGTGGCTCAGTTCAAGTTTCATAAGCTTGTGGTCTGAACAAATGTATGGAATTATCTCATTCTTTTTGTACTTGTTGAGAGCTGATTTGTTACCCCATATGTGATCTGTTTTGGAGAATGTTCCTTGTGCACTTGAAAAGAACGTGTATTCTGTTGCTCTAAGATGAAGCGTTTTGAATATATCTGTTATGTCCATCTTGTTCAGTGTGTCGTTCAAAGCTATTGTTTTCCTTGTTGATTTTCTGCTTAGATGATCTGCGCATTGCTGTAAATGGGGTGTGAAAGTACCCTATGATTATTTTATTATTATCAATGGGTGGGTTTCTTTATGTTTGTTATTAGTTGATATATATATTTGGGTTCTTTCAAGTTGGGGACATAAATATTTAAAATTGTTACATCTTGATGGGTAGACCCCTTAATTATGATATAATGTTCTTCATTTCTTACAGTCTTTGTTTTAAAAATCTAGTTTTTCTGATATAAGTATGGCTATTTTGGCTTTCTTTTGATGTCCATTAACATGATAAATGAATCTCTATTCCCTCACTTTCAATCTGCAGGTGTCTTTAGGTCTTAAAATGAGTTTCTTGTAGGCAACATATAGATGGTTCTTAGTTTTTAAACATTCTATTACCCTATGTCTTTTGATTGGGGCATTTAGTCCATTTACATTCACAGTAATTATTGAAAGATATAAATTTACTGCCCCTGTATTACCTAAAAAAGCTGTTGTTTCTGATGATGTTCTCTGTTACTTTCTAGCCTTTGTTGCTTTTGGTCTTTTTTCACCACTCAAATAATCCCCTTTAATATTTCTTGTAGTGCTCATTTAGTGGTCATGAACTCCTTTAATTTTTGTTTTAGAAAATCTTTCTCTCTCCTTATATTCTGAATGATAGCTTTGCTGGAATGAGTGTTCTTGGCTACAGATTCTTTTCCTTTTAGCACTTTGAATATATGCTGCCACTCCCCTCTGCCTTTCAGAATTTCTGCTGAAATATCAGTTGATAGCCTTATGGGGTTTCTCTATAACTGTTTTCTTTTTCTTGCTGCTTTTTTTCCTTAAGTTTATTTATCTTTGAGGAGAGAAAGAGAGAGAGAGAGAGAGAGAGAGAGAGAGAGAAGAGAGAGGGAGGGAGGGAGGGAAGGAGAGAATGAATGAGAATGAGCTGGGGAGGGGCAGAGACAGAGGGAGAAAGGGAGAATCCCAACACACTCCACATGGCCAGCACAGAGCCCAATGCAGGGCTCAAACCCATGAACGTGAGATCATGACCTGAGCTGAAATCAAGAGCTGGATGCAGAACTGACTGGGCCATTCAGGTGCCCTTTCTTGTTACTTTTAAAATTCTCTCCTTATCACTACTTTTATCCATTTTAATTACTATGTGTCTTGGTGTGGACCTCCTTGGGTTGATTTTGTTAGGGGCTCTCTGTGCCTCCTAGATCTGAATTTCTGTTTCCTTCCCCAGATTCAGGAAGTTCTCAGTTATTATTTCTTCAAGTAAGTTTTCATTTCCCCCTTTTCTCTCAATCTTCTCCTTCTGAGATCTCTGTAATGTGACTGTTATTATTCTTAATGGAGTCACTGAGTTCCCTATGTCTATTCTCATTTTGTGTATTGTTTTTCTCCCACCTGCTCAGCTGTTTACTTTTCATTACTGTCTTCTCCAGGTCACTGATTTGTTCT
The DNA here is from genome assembly GCF_046562875.1 of Panthera onca. Lineage (NCBI taxonomy): Eukaryota > Metazoa > Chordata > Mammalia > Carnivora > Felidae > Panthera > Panthera onca. The sequence continues at coordinate 187,004,266 of NC_138342.1, forward strand.
TCTGCTTCCTCTAGTTTGCTATTTATTCTGTCTAGTCTATTTTTTATTTCAATCGTGTTCTTCATCTCTGATTGGTTCTTTTTTTATCTCTTTGGTAAGGGTCTCACTGCCTCCACTCTCTTCTCAAGTCAAATGAGTAGCTTTATGATCATTAGTTTTTAAAAAAAAGGAGGTTAGAGTGAGAGAGAGCAAAAGCATAAGAGACTCTTAAAAACCGAGAACAAACTGAGGGTTGATGGGGGGTGGGAGGGAGGGGAGGATGGGTGATGGGTATTGAGGAGGGCACCTTTTGGGATGAGCACTGGGTGTTGTATGGAAACCAATTTGACAATAAACTTCATATATTGAAAAAAAATTCTCTATTGGATATATTACTTGTCTCTGTTTTGCTTAGGTCTCTTGCTGTAATTTTGTCCTGTTCTTTCATCTGGGACACATTCCTCTGTCTCCTCACTGTGTCTAGCTAGCTGTTAGGAAAGTCAACCATGTCTCCTGTTTTTGAAATAGTGGGGTACACACTTTTAACAAGGTGGTACTGTTCGTCTGCCCAAGAGGAGGCAGAGGCCACTACACAAAGTGTGGGAGGGTAAGGCATGTGGTTTTGAAAAGGTATGCATGTCCTCCAGCAGGAGGTGACCAGCCACTATCATCACCAAGGAGACCAAGGCACTGCAAGTGCACAGTTGGGGGATGCAGTGTTGGTAAGGTTCATGCCAGTCTTCTGGGGAAAGGGACCTGCATTGCTGGGGCTGAGACAGGTCATACTGGAGGGTGCAGAGTGCAGCATAAGCAAGTTAAGTACTGAATGCCTGAACTACACTGGATTGCACAGATGGTCAGATGTTTATGTTGGAGACAGGGGAGGGTATTGGCACTTGCCATCTCCTTTGTTTTTGGAAGAGTTTCCCAGGGATCTGTGTCCCGGTGGGACATGCTCTGTGATTAGTATATAACTCTCCCTCCAGTATGCGCCAGGCATCTTTCAAACTGCTGCCTTTATGCTGGGCTGATTTTTGTGCTGTCTTTTTGGAGATGGGGATTCCATTTCCTATCACCCTCCCAGCTGTCCCAGGGCCAAGTCCACTGATTTTTAAAGTTCCAGGCTATAAGTTCCGCTGGTTATAAGAACTTACAAAATTCAGCCCCTCTGTTTTTCAAAGCCAAATGTTATGGGATTTGTCTTCTCTGTGTAGGCTTCCTGGCATGATAGGCTGTTTCTCTCACCTCCCTTGGCCTCTGGGTCTCTCCTTCCAGTAGACAGACCCACAGGTCCATTTAGCTTCCCCCACCTCCACCCTTTCTACCCTCTTTGATATGATTTCTTTTCTATATTTAATTGTTGGAGTTGGTTCTGCCAGTCTTTGGGTTTTTTTTCTCCTTGGGTCATTTATACTGATATGAATGTTATCTAGTTGTATCCATGGGAAGATATGACCTTAGGGTCCTCCCATTCCACCATCTTTCTCCAGAAGTTCACAACATTCTACAATTTGAGATCACTAGTAAGCACATCCAGTCTTCAAGAAATTTAAATAGGCCAGCAATTTAAAAAGTTAGCTTATAAAATTGAAACAATGCAGAGAGGATTAATGTGGCCCCTGACAAGGATGACACAGAAATTCGTGAAGCATTAAAAAAAAAGTTTAATATAGTACTAAGAATTTAAAAAATCTAAGACATTCCTTACTTTTAGTAAACTTCATATAACTTTTCTTAATATGCAAAGATGACATGACTGGGAACTAACCCATTTTATGTAACCTTGGATTTCATTTTCCAGAGTCACATATTTTTGTTTTTGATGGAGGGGAATTGGAGCAATCAGCTCCTCACATAACCCCTAATGGTTTCTACCCACTGATATTCATACCTTCATGTAATCTCTTTCATTGAGTCTGGGTAGGATATGACTTGCTTCTAATGAATAAAATATGGCAAAGGTGATGGATATCACTTCCAAAGTTATGTTGTATTATATGAGATTCTGTCTTTGCAGACTGGACTGAAGTCCATCTTTGTGGGCTTGATGAATTAGTGACTATTTAGGAGAAGCCACATGGCAAGGAACTGTAAGCAACATCTAGGACTTGAGGGTACCCTTCACCTGACAACCAGTGAAAAGCCAAGGAATGCCATCCAGTCATAGAGCCTCAAGAAAATTATGCCAATCATCTGAATGACCCTGGAAGCAAATCTTCCCCAGCCAAGCCTCCAGATGACAATAAAGCCCAGCCAAGTCCTTGGACCTCTGAGCAGGGGACTCAGATAATCTCTGCCCAGACTTCTGACCCACAGAAACAGATAATGAATGTGTGCTCTTCTAAGTTGCTAATTTTGTGATGACTTCTTATGCAATGATAGAAATTGCATATGTACAGATGTGATAAATGAATGAGACAAAAGTTGAGGTATTTATTTAATTTTTTTAGCATAGAGAGTCCTAAACACAGAAGACAGTCTTATGATCTGTTGAAATGAATATGATAATAGGGACTGTAGAGGATTATGCAATTTGCTGATCCAAAATGAAAGTGAATTGCTTGACTTCGATGGACTTCAAAATTGGAATGCATTGAAAGCTGTTCACACATAAAGATGACTCTTGATCACTGGTATTTGATAAAAGCCCTTTAAAGTACATCCATATAAAAGAGACAGATAGTACAATAAATATTGGAGGGTGGGGTAGGCCAAGGCTTTACTGAAATTTCCTCCATAAAAGTCAGTGAATTGTAGGGGAGCTTGGGTCACTCAGTCAGTTAAGCGTCCGACTTGGGCTCAGGTCATTGTCTCATGGTTTGTGGATTCAAGCCCCATGTCGGGCTCTCTGCTCACAGCTCAGAACCTGGAGCCTGCTTCGGATTCTGTGTCTCCCTCTCTCTCTGCAAAATTATAAAATAAGTTTGTTTCATTTTTAATAAAAATTAAGTTAAATTGTGTTCTAAGAATAAAAATTAATCAAATAATAGTTAACAGATTGGACTTTTATTTTTCCTCATAATATTTATTATATTCTAGAGGTATCAGATTTCCTACTTCCCATTTGAGTTTTTTTGTTTTGTTTTGTGTTTTTTTTTTAAATATGAAATTTCTTGTCAAATTGGTTTCCATACAACACCCAGTGCTCATCCCAAAAGGTGCCCTCCTCAGTACCTATCACCCACCCTCCCCTCCTTTCCACCCCCTATCAACCCTCAGTTTGTTCTCAGTTTTTAAGAGTCTCTTATGGTTTGCCTCCCTCCCTTTTTTTCCCCCTTCCCCTCCCCCATGGTCTTCTGTTAAGTTTCTCAGGATCCACATGAGAGCGAAAATATATGGTATCTGTCTTTCTCTGTATGACTTGTTTCACTTAACATCACACTCTCCAGCTCCATCCATGTTGCGACAAAGGGCCATATTTCATTCTTTCTCATTGCCACGTAGTATTCCATTGTGTATATAAACCACAATTTCTTTATCCATTCATCAGTTGATGGACATTTAGGCTCTTTCCATCATTTGGCTATTGTTGAGAGTGCTGCTATAAACATTGGGGTGCAAGTGCCCTTATGCATCAGCACTCCTGTATCCCTGAGGTAAATTCCTAGCAGTGCTATTGCTGGGTCATAAGGTAGGTCTATTTTTAACTTTTTGAGGAACCTCCACCCTGTTTTCCAGAGCAGCTGCACCAGTTTGCATTCCCACCAACAGTGCAAGAGGGTTCCCGTTTCTCCACATCCTCGCCAGCATCTATAGTCTCCTGATTTGTTCATTTTGGCCACTCTGACTGGCGTGAGGTGATATCTGAGTGTGGTTTTGATTTGTATTTCCCTGATGAGGAGCGACGTTGAGCGTCTTTTCATGTGCCTGTTGGCCATCCAGATATCTTCTTTACAGAAGTGTCTATTCATGTTTTCTGCCCATTTATTCACTGGATTCTTTGTTTTTCAGGTGTGGAGTTTGGTAAGCTCTTTATAGATTTTGGATACTAGCCCTTTGTCTGATATGTCATTTGCAAATATCTTTTCTCATTCCGTTGGTTGCCTTTTAGTTTTGTTGTTTCCTTTGCTGTGCAGAAGCTTTTTATCTTCATGAGGTCCCAGTAATTCATTGTTGCTTTTAATTCCCTTGCCATTGGGGATGTGTCAAGTAAGAAATTGCTGCGGCTGAGGTCAGAGAGGTTTTTTTCCTCCTTTCTCCTCTAGGGTTTTGATGGTTTCCTGTCTCACATTCAAGTCCTTTATCCATTTTGAGTTTGTTTTTGTGAATGGTGTGAGAAAGTGGTCTCGTTTCATCCTTCTGCATGTTGTTGTCCAGTTCTCCCAGCACCATTTGTTGAAGAGACTGTCTTTTTTCCATTGGATATTTTTTCCTGCTCTGTCAAAGATTAGTTGGCCATACTTTTGTGGGTCTAATTCTGGGGTCTCTACTCTATTCCATTGGTCTATGTGTCTGTTTTTGTGTCAATACCATACTGTCTTGATGATTACAGCTGTGTAATAGAGGCTAAAGTCTGGGATTGTGATGCCTCCTGCTTTGGTCTTCTTCTTCAAAATTACTTTGGCTATTTGGGGCCTTTTATGGTTCCATACGAATTTTAGGATTGCTTGTTCTAGCTTCGAGAACAATGCTGGTGCAATTTTGATTGGGATTGCATTGAATGTGTAGATAGCTTTGGGTAGTATTGACATTTTAACAGTATTTATTCTTCCAAACTATGAGCATGGAGTGTTTTTCCATTTCTTTATATTTTCTTCCATTTCCTTCATAAGCTTTCTATAGTTTTCAGCATACAGATCTTTTACATCTTTGGTTAGGTTTATTCCTAGGTATTTTATGCTTCTTGGTGCAGTTGTGAATGGGATCAGTTTATTTGTCTTTCTGTTGTTTCATTATTAGTGTATAAGAATGCAACTGATTTCTGTACATTGATTTTGTATCCTGCGACTTTGCTGAATTCATGTATCAGTTCTAGCAGACTTTTGGTGGAGTCTATCGGATTTTCCACGTATAATATCATGTCATGTGCAAAAAGTGAAAGCTTGACTTCATCTTTGCCAATTTTGATGCCTTTGATTCCCTTTTGTTGTCTGATTGCGGATGCTAGAACTTCCAACACTGTGTTAAACAACAGCGGTGAGAGTGGACATCCCTGTAGTGTTCCTGATCTCAGGTAGAAAGCTCTCAGTTTTTCCCCATTGAGGATGATATTAGCTGTGGGCTTTTCATAAATGGCTTTTATGATGTTTAAGTATGTTCCTCCTATCCCGACTTTCTCAAGGGTTTTTATTAAGAAAGGATGCTGAATTTTGTCAAATGCTTTTTCTGCATCAATAGACAGGATCATATGGTTCTTATCTTTTCTTTTATTAATGTGCTGTATCACATTGATTGATTTGCAAATGTTGAACCAACCCTGCAGCCCAGGAATGAATCCCACTTGATCATGGTGAATAATTCTTTTTATATGCTGTTGAATTCGATTTGCTAGTATCTTATTGAGAATTTTTACATCCATATTCATCAAGGATATTGGCCTTTAGTTCTCTTTTTTTTTACTGGGTCTCTGTCTGGTTTAGAAATCAAAGTAATACTTGCTTCATAGAATGAATCTGGAAGTTTTCCTTCCCTTTCTATTTTTTGGACTAGCTTGAGAAAGATAGGTATGATCTCTGCTTTAAATGTCTGGTAGAATTCCCCAGGGAAGCCACCTGGTCCTGGACTCTTCATTTGTTGGGAGAGTTTTGATAACTGATTGAATTTCTTTGCTGGTTATGGGTCTGTTCAAGTTTTCTGTTTCTTCCTATTTGAGTTTTGGAAGTGTGTGGGTGCTTAGGAATTTGTCCATTTCTTCCAGGTTGTCCAGTTTTGGCATATAATTTTTCATAGTATTTCCTGATAATTGCTTGTATTTCTGAGGGATTGGTTGTAATAATTCAATTTTCATTCATCATTTTATCTATTTGGGTCATCTCCCTTTTATCCCAGGCTTCTTGAGAAGCCTGGCTAGAGGTTTATCAATATTGTTTATTTTTTCAAAAAACCAACTGTTGGTTTCATTGATTTGCTCTACAGTTTTTTTATATTCTATATTGTTTATTTCTGCTCTGATATTTATTATTTGTCTTATGATGGGTTTGGGGTGTCTTTGCTGTTCTGCTTCTATTTCCTTTAGGTGTGCTCTTAGATTTTGTATTTGGAATTTTTCTTGTTTCTTGAGATAGGCCTGGATTGCAGTGTATTTTCCTCTCAGGACTGCCTTCGCTGCATCCCAAAGCATTTGGATTGTTGTATTTTTATTTTCATTTGTTTCCATATATTTTTAAATTTCTTCTCTAATTGCCTGGTTGACCCATTCATTCTTTGGTAGGGTGTTCTTTAACCTGCATGCTTTTGGAGGTTTTCCAGACTTTTACCTGTGGTTGATTTCAAGCTTCATAGCATTGTGGTCTGAAAGTATGCATGGTATGATCTCAATTCTTGTATACTTATGAAGGGCTATTTTGTGACCCAGTATATGATCTATCTTGGAGAATGTTCCATGTGCACTCGAGAAGAAAGTATATTCTGTTGCTTTGGGATGCAGAGTTCTAAATATATCTGTCAAGTCCATCTGATCCAATGTATCATTCAGGGCCCTTGTTTCGTTATTGATCCTGTGTCTAGATGATCTATCCATTGTTGTAAGTGGAGTATTAAAGTCTCCTGCAATTACTACATTCTTATCAATAAGGTTGCTTATATTTGTAATTAATTGTTTTATATATTTGGGAGCTCCCATGTTCAGCACATAGACATTTATAATTGTTAGCTCTTCCTGATGGATAGACCCTGTAATGATTGTGTAATGCCCTTCTTCATCTCTTGTTACAGCCTTTAATTTAAAGTCTAGTTTGTCTGGTATAAGTATGGCTACTCCAGCTTTCTTTTGACTTCCAGTAGCATGATAAATAGTTCTCCATCCCCTCACTTTCAATCTGAAGGTGTCCTCAGGTCTAAAATGAGTCTCTTGTAGACAGCAAATAGATGGGTCTTGTTTTTTTATCCATTCTGATACCCTATGTCTTTTGGTTGGAGCATTTAGTCCATTTACATTCAGTGTTATTATAGAAAGATATGGGTTTAGAGTCATTGTGATATCTGTAGTTTTCATGCTTGTAGTGATGTCTGTGGTACTTTGTGGTCCTTGCAACATTTCACTCACAGAATCCCCCTTAGGATCTCTTGTAAGGCTGGTTTAGTGGTGACGAATTCCTTCAGTTTTTGCTTGTTTGGGAAGACCTTTATCTCTCCTTCTATTCTGAATGACAGACTTGCTGGGTAAAGGATTCTCAGCTGCATATTTTTTTTCTGTTCATCACATTGAAGAGTTCCTACCATTCCTTTCTGGCCTGCCAAGTTTCAGTAGATAGATCTGTCACTAGTCTTATCAGTCTCCCTTTATATGTTAGAGCGTGTTTATCCCTAGCTGCTTTCAGAATTTTCTCTTTATCCTTGTATTTTGCCAGTTTCACTATGATATGCCGTGCAGAAGATCGATTCAAGTTCCGTCTGAAGGGAGTTCTCTGTGCCTCTTGGATTTCAGTGCCTTTTTCCTTCCCCAGATCAGGGAAGCTCTCAGCTATGATTTGTTCAAGTATACCTTCATCCCCTTTTACTGTCTCTTCCTCCTCTGGAATCCCTATTATACGGATATTGTTCTGTTTCATTGCGTCACTTAGTTCTCTAATTCTCCCCTCATACTCCTGGATTTTTTTTATCTCTCTTTTTCTCAGCTTCCTCTTTTTCCATAATTTTATCTTCTAATTCACCTATTCTCTCCTCTGCCTCTTCAATCCGAGCTGTAGTCGCCTCCATTTTATTTTGCACCTCATTTATAGCATTTTTTAGTTCCTCTTGACTGTTTCTTAGTCCCTTGATCTCTGTAGCAATAGATTCTCTGCTGTCCTCTATACTTTTTTCAAGCACAGTGATTAATTTTATGACTATTATTTTAAATTCATGTTCCGTTATATTGCTTAAATCGTTTTTGATCAATTCGTTAGCTGTCGCTACTTCCTGGAATTTCTTTTGAGGAGAATTCTTCCGTTTCGTCATTTTGGATAGTCCCTGGAGTGGTGCGGAACTGCAGGGCTCTTCCCCTGTTATGTCTGGAGTAACTTGTGTTGGTGGGCGGGGCTGCAGTCAGACCTGCCCCCAGCCCACTGCTGGGGCCAAAGTCAGACTGGTGTGTATCTTATCTTCCCCCCTCCCAGGGGCAGGACTCACTGTGGAGTGGTGTGGCCCCTGTCTGGGCTACTTGCACACTGCCAGGCTTGTGGTACTGCTTCTATGGGATCTGGCGTATTAGCCGGGGTGGATCTGCAAGGTGCACAGGGCAAGAGGGGCAGGCTTAGCTCACTTTGCCTTTGGTGGTCCACTGCGGGAGGGGCCCTGCAGCACTAGGAGGGAGGCAGGCAGACCCGTCAGAGGGATGGATCCACAGGAGCACAGCGTTGGGTGTTTGCACGGTGCAAGCAAGTTCCATGATGGGAACTGGTTCCCTTTGGGATTTTGGCTGGGGGATGGGCAAGGGAGATGGTGCTTCCCAGCACCTTTGTTCCCCAGCCCAGCTGAGCTCTATCTTCCGGGGCTCAACAACTCTCCCTCCCATTGTCCTCTAGCTCTCCCGCTTTTGGAGCAGAGCTGTTGACTTATAACATTCCAGATGTTAATTCCCACTGGCTGTCAGAACTCATGGAGTCTGGAGCTTCCGCCTTTGCAAGTCAGACTCGTGGGCTCTGCCTTGCTGGATGGGCTGCCTGCCCCTCCACCGCCCCGGCTCCCTCCTGCCAGTCCGTGAAGCGCCCACCACCTCTCCGCCCTTCCTACCCTCTTCCGTGGGCCTCTCATCTACGCTTGGCTCCGGAGAGTCTGTTCTGCTAGTCTTCTGGCGGTTTTCTGGGTTATTTAGGCAGATGTGGGTGGAATCTAAGTGATTAGCAGGATGTGGAGAGCCCAGCATCCTCCTACGCAGCCCTCTTCTCTCTTTAGTCCCCATTTGAGTTTAAAGCAAAATTTAAATATTTATAATTTTTAAAATAATTTTTAGGTTTTATCTACTTTCCCCATAATCTTTCTTAATTTTTTAGTGGTTAAGTCATTCTATTTTATTTATTATTATTTGTTAACTTTGTTTCCTTTCCTTTTCTTTCATTGTTAGCTCATCTAGACTGCTAGTCTTTCATTTGTCATTGAGTTTGTCGTGACCTGAGCAATCCTTTCACTGTTATTGTCCACATGAAATATTGCATCTTTTATAATATTCACCCTTTCATTTTACAGAAGTTTTATATTATTTTTCCATTGTATTGTTGAATATTGAACAATTTTCAAAACGACTCCCTGTCTCATGGCAAAGACAGATTGTAATATTAAATCTTAAATGTGAAATCTGCAAGTGCAAAGATTTGTCTGCTTTGTCTATAATAGTCTCTTCCGAGGTCTTAATGCAAAAACTTTGATTTTTACTGCGAAATCTGATTTGCCTTCTATTTCTAGCCTCATTTGGCCCACAGTTTCCTCTTTTTATCTCTAAGATAACTCTAGTCTAAATGCACAGATAAAAGTCCATGAACTAGACTTTCTTTTTTTTTTTTTTTAATTTTTTTTTTAAATTTATTTTTGAGACAGAGAGAGACAGAGCATGAATGGGGGAGGGTCAGAGATAGAGGGAGACACAGAATCGGAAACAGGCTCCAGGCTCTGAGCCATCAGCCCAGAGCCCGACGCGGGGCTCGAACTCACAGACCGCGAGATCGTGACCTGAGCTGAAGTCGGACATTCAACTGACTGAGCCACCCAGGCGCCCCGAACTAGACTTTCTTGTAGGAACTCATAATTGGGGGAGATTACTTGGTACCTTCTTGTACTTTCAACCCATCTTATGGAGTGGCTTCTGTGAACCAAGAGAGAAGGAAAAGCTTCAATACTTTATTTTCAACTGCTAACTAATTAAAACCAACAAATGTGCATATGTATCTATTTGTTGTCTCTTGATGTTATAGTTCAGATGTATTATACCTGTAAATCCATCAAGGTAAATTAATACATGGTGAATACAAGTTATTCATCTTTCCTTTGCAGTCTTTCCCTTTGTCTCATTTCCACATGTACTGTCTTATCTACTCTTATCTGCACAGTGTGTGGTACAGAATAGCTTCATAATAAATGGCCATTGAGTAGAAGAGTCACATCCCCAAGCAAGAAACCTAGTAATACTTTTTTAAGTTTTAAAATACAAAATTATGTGTAAATGTGGGTAGTACTAAACTTCATGCTATCTTGATCAAATGCAAATGTAAGTATAAGAAAGACAAGGACTTTAGGGAAAATTTTCACTTTACACTGTGTTGAAGCAGGTCAATGTGGCATAACTGTGGGATCCATTAGCATTTAGCAGGCAAATGACTGGCATACACATGGAATCAAAGACCCTTTGTTTTCCTGACATAGACATGATTTTCTGATGATCAAGTATGAGCAGTGACAAGGCAAAGTTGGTTGCCATTTGAAATATTTGGCTGTAGCTCTGGGAGAAATCCAAGGCTTTCTAATAGATAAACTTACAGTATATACAGTTGATTAGTTTCCCTGATTAGAACACTGATTAGTGAGGCTCAAATTAGAATCTGAATTCCTGTGGAGATCAAATTATCTTCACTCTATACCATGGCCAACTCTTAACTCCAAACAGCAGTTCGGAGTTGTTGGTCTCACAGTACTCTGAGTGAGAAGGAGCAGTTTTAAATTAAACCTGTCATTACGACTGGAGCAACAATTACAGTTGTAACGGTTGTCATTCTGGACTATGAAGACTTCTTTTCTGCAATTACAGCTAATCCAAAAGAACAAAGCAAAACATTAAATAATCTTTTAAGCAGGTAAGGTATTGAGATAGGATTTTTCTTTGTTGTAGTTAAACTGAAAATTCATCCACCAAGGCAGACTGACGTCTTTGTTAGAATCTAATTCTAACCCATGAGATTTGCTGCTATGGTTAAATAAAATAGATTCTGGTGTCATATGCAAAATGAAAGTGGCGACTATCAGACAGAATAAATTGCAGAATTGGATCCTAAGCCCAATCTATATAGAAAATTTCAGTGTAAAAAGAGAGTTACAATATAATGACTCTTTTTCTTTTTTTGCTTCTATGTAACAATATAATTATGGTCAAATATGTTTCCTTTGTTTTTGTGTTGTTTCTTTGCTTTGTTTTTAGTTCAACTACAAATGAAGTTTTCTCTTCAAATAATCTGAAATCATTAAATTCTAGTTTTAAATTTTTTAATGTTTTATTCGTTTTTGAGAGAGAGCAAATGGGGGAGGGGCAGAGAGAGGGAGACACAGAATCCGAAGCAGGCTCCAGGCTCTGAGCTGTCAGCACAGAGCCTGACGTGGGGCTTGAAGCCACAAACTATGAGATCATGACCTGAGCTGAAGGCAGATGCTTAACCTAGACTGAGCCACCCAGGCACCCCAAATTTTAGTTTTTAAGAACAAAGAATATCCCTTGATTTCTTAAGGGCTAATTTTTATTAAGAAAAAAGAATATCCCTTTTTGTCATTGTAAGTTTAATTATTAAAAATTTAGTTTCACTAAGCCAAGAAAAAAAGCAATATAATGACCAAGTACTTGTCCTTGTTAGACTACTGATATTTTGTCTTTTCCTGGAATATTGACAGGGATATCAAAGATAATTAAACTTTCTAAAAAATATAAGCAACATAGAAAAACAACTTCAAGAAATTTTTATTATAAAATATTGGAAAGGCAAATGAAAAATATAAGACTTTTAAAGAAAATTCAAATTTTTATAATAAAAAGTCAATAAAATACTCACTGAAATTTAAAGCTTTACTTTTTTATCACTGATATTTACATATTGTATTTAAATATTGAATTTTTACTGTAAAATAAGTATGTGATTATTTATTGAATTATTTTCCTCATGAATGTTTTGTGGTAAGTGGCCGTAGGCTAAAATTGCAATCATTTTTATTAAGAATGAGTTTTCTTTGAAGTTAGCAAATGTATACCAGTCCTAATAGGATCTATTATAAATTTTTTTCTAGCCCAGGATCACACATTGCTTTTAGTTTTAAATGTCTCTTTAGTTTCTTTAATCCAGAATGGGGCATCATTTTGTGTGTGTGTGTGTGTGTGTGTGTGTGTGTGTGTGTGTGTGTGTCTTTCATGGGTTTGAAAGTTTTGAAGAGTAGAGGCCAGTTATTTTAGAGACTGGCCCTCATCTTGGCTTTGTCAGATGTTTCCTCATGATCAGATCTACTTCATGCGTTTTTCACAGGGGTATTTGTATAACTGATGCCGTATTCTCAGAGCATCATATCAGGAGACACACAAACAAAGAAATAATATAACCATTCTGCTATCTTAATGACTAGTTTCTTTTTTCAATAAATGTACATTTTCCTAAATTTTAATACTTATAAACAAAAGTATATGATTTTTATCTGCTTCCTTTTCCATTTCCAATATTATAGCATTTTTATATCTCTTTATAACTCATAATTTACTTAACCAGTCTCTCATTGGGGATTCAGGTTGTTTCAAATGCTTCACTACACTTCTTATTAAATAAATAAAAACATTATATGCTACATACTGTTGATGGAGTCATTAGGTTCAACTGGACAAAACATTATGGTAATGTAAGTCAAGTTCTTTTCTATTCTCAGATATTTGGCAACCGCTCCCCTATTCTCAACCAATAGACTTACAGAGGGAAGCTTTGCAGCAAACGGGATCTGGCAGGGAATGAAGGTGGGACCAACATACATTCATTCCCAATCCTAGAAGATAATTTTAAATGTAAGCCTGTTGACAGTGACCCAGCCATGTCATTTTTGTTCATGGGCCATAGAATGCTTTTGTGTATAAATCTGCTTGAGTGAAAATAGAATGTACGTTACCTTAACTATGCTTAAAATCATCACTTAAAAATCATTTATTATAGAAAGCTTAAGTATGTATATCCAGAAGTTTTACTCATGCCTTCTCCAACTTTTGCACTAGAAAACACCTAAAGGGAACTTTTTGCACACTTACACAAATGGAGAGAGAACAGTGTTTTATATAAGGAAGCTGTGGTGAATGTAACCAAAATACTGTCAAGTGACGAGAAATAGTGTTTTGATGTCCTGCAGTGAAGCCTGACAGGTGCTCCATACAATATGAGATTTTTCTATTTGCGCCAGCAGTGGATCATTTGGAATATCTCAGAAATTAGAACTTGAATCAGAATGCCAGGTATCTTAACATGATGCCAAACTCTCCAGACAAAAAGATAGAGGGAAAGAAGAAGAAGAAGAAAGAAAGAGGGGAGGATATCCGTGATCTCTACAGAGGCTAAGTTGTTGCCTAGGTTCACGGACATTAATTGTGACTGCGTTTCTAAAACTTTCCAACCATCAGCCTGGTAAAGAGCCTATCTGAGAATCACCTGCTGTGTGGGATGGAAAGGATTAGCGTGGCTCTCACTGGTTACATCACCGCTTAATTTGGCTCTTCCCTATATCAAGTCAACTCATAATTATCTGCTCTAATGGGCCTCAGAGGGAGGGGTGGGAATGGGGAGCTGTGACACAGATAATACTGAATAGCAAAGCCAGCAAAATATTTTCGATTAGGCTTATGCATATATCATATGCTTAAGAAGGAAGTATGTTTATCTTTCTAATTATGTTTTGCTTAGAGTAATTTTTTTAATTCCCATGCCAGCGAAAAAGCTATTTCATATTACACAGATAGAAGAGAAAGCAGCCTAGGTTTTAAAATCTTCAAGATAAAATTCATGAAATTTGTAAACTACAAATCTGAAACATATTTTTCTGAAAATGTGGCCTCTCTGGTGTCCCTGTGTTCTGGTTCAGGCCTCCATTACATCTTAACCAGACTCCCCATGGCTTTCCCCCTCTCCAGTCTTCCTCCTTTTCAACCCTGTAGCCCAAAAAGAGCCCAGTGGCCGTGGAGGGAGTGGGCGCTGGGTTCCTTCCACTGTCCCGACTTCCCATAGTGAGTCAGGTGCTAGGGCAGCAAGAGCGTTCCCTTCCATATCACCAGTAGTCCCTCAAAAATTCCACACTTTGTGTCAAAAGGCCTATGAATATTTCACCTCATTGGAAGAATAGTTTCAGGTAGTCAGTGAAAATGGCAATGGAAGGGTGGGTGAGCTTCAAAAAACTATGTTGCAGAAAAAGAAACATCTACTTGTTTTTTTTGTTGTTGTTGTTGTTTTCTTTCCTTCCCCCTCTCCCCCACTCTGCCTTTCTGATGTAGTAATCTGAACTCTCCTGTGGCAGGCAATTGACTAGCTCTGTTCATCCAGGAGATAGGGAGTCACTGACAACAAACTTTAAAAAAGCATGGATATAAATACTAAATCCGTTACTTTAGTGGAGGGATTGCTCTGCAACACGGCTACGCACATGTTTAAACCTAGCATCCCTGGCATATAGACTGCATGTCTCATAGCCCCGAAATTACCACTGGCCTTTCCAGTTTAGTCTGTGCCTCTCCCTAACTGCACCAAACACAACAAACTATTTTCCATTCACCAAAGCTGGCATGCTTTCTAGTTAATATATTTTAAGTGTTAAAAGAATATGGACTTGTAAGCCTGAATATAGGCTCCAGGCCCATGTCAACCAATGCAATACCTTGGTCAAGGAACCAAAACTTTATTACCCTTGGAAATAGGCAGAACTGCTTGTCACCACTCACCCTGACCTTTCAGTCTGTTTCACTGTGAATTAAGGACAGTGCTGTCCCTGGAAATTGCGTAATAATGAAGTACTGCCCCTAAGTTTTTTTTTGTATGCACAGTTTACTGGGTCTGTGGTCATAGCTAACATGGAGGAAAAAGATGACTACATTTCTCTCCCCGTGCCCCTTCCCTAGGACGAAGAAAAGAAATGTTTTATTACCAGACCAATTCATATTTTTTCTTTTGTTTTCATTCTAATTCAACAAAACCACTGAATCATCTACAATGTGCTGTGCTCTGAGAGGCATACTGGGTCAGGTGCTTTCAAATTTTTTGACCTAAATCCATAGTAAGAATTACTTTTAATCCTGATCTATTATATGCAAACACTGCTTCCTTTATATAGATATAGATATAGATATAGATATAGATATAGATATAGATATAGATATAGATATATAGATATTTAAGTGCATACAAGTATATAAATATGCATATTTTCTTTATTATATGTGATGTTCTCTAATACCTTATATTCTGTTTCCATTCTATTCTTTTTGTTTTTGATGCTTGTTGCAAACCGTTACATATCATGCCCCAGGCTCTCTGCCTCCACATGATCACTGGGTATAATTTCCTAATTAATTAATTAGCCTGGTTCTACACGGCTAGTTTGCCTGGTACAGACGAAGAGATCCTGTCCCCAAAATTACCACGGTCCCAGTTAGGGCAAAACTAAGTTGGACTTCTTTTTACCTGTCACCCCTCACATATTAGAACATCCTATTGGCTTCTCTCCAAATTATTTTCCAGCTGACCACCCCTCACCATCTCCCTGACCATCGCCCCAGTCCAAGCCATAATTGGCTCAAAGCCCCGAAGTCCTCCCTTTTACTCCATTGCCCCCTTAGAGTCTTCCTCACAAAGAAGCCAAAGTTCTCCAGTGAAAATGTCAGTTACATTCCATCACTTTCCAGCGGGCACCCTCCAGTAGCTCTCTCCCACGGCACTCTACATAAACCAAACCAGATCCTGGCCCATATCTCACCCTGCACTGTGTGGCTTGATCCATCCTGCCACCTCTTCAGTCCCATCTTGTATTTCATTTCCTGCTACTTGCACCTGCCCAAGCACTCCACCCTTAGACCAGTCACTTTATTTTTCCTCAAAACACCAAGTCCTGCCATGGGGCATTTTCAGTTGTCTGGAGTCTCCCTCCAAACTTATACAGTGATTTACTTATTTGTCCTGCTTGTTGTTTATTGTTCATTTTCTACCTGTTAGAAGTGAGCTTCCCAAGGGCACAGATCTTTGTTTTACTCACTGGTGGTATATCCAAAGTATCTAGAAGAGTGCTTGACACATTTTGGGTGCTTCTTTTTTTCTTTTTTTTTCTTTGAGAGAGAGAGAAACTCTTAAACAGGCTCTGCTCTCAGTGCGGAACCCCACCCGACATGGGCTCCTTCTTGGGACTGCGGGATCAGGACCTGAGCCGAAATCAAGAATCATATGCTTAACCGACTGAGCCATCCAGGCACTCTAGATTTTGGGTGCTTCTTAAATATTGATGGTTGAATGCAAAAAGTGCTAACTATCATATTAATACTGTCAATAACATAAGCTACTCTTGCCTGAACACATGTACAACAATCACACTGCTCCATTTTTTTTTAGCAGCAAACAAACCACACCAGTCATAGATTTAACATTTTGAATACCAACCATATAAAGTAAGAGTGACAGAAAAAAAACGACAATCAACTTTAGTATCTTTGTATTGGGTTAGTTACTAATCTTTTGTAATAAATGTTTCTCAAAAAAACGCTTAGTAAGTTATGAAGTCTACTATCTATGTTTCAGGCTGTTTCCACCATAATCCAACTGAATATTTATAAGAGGTATTCAGTGCATGTTTTCTAGAAAAGAAATTTTTAAAAATGCCTACTTCAACATTTCAGAAAGTCATTTCTATACCTCTGAAGGTACAGGATGGAATAAATTTGATTCATCTAACACTGGTGCCAGAGAACCGGTTTGCAATGTGGGGTCTTTTTGTGCCCTCCTGGATTGTCATTTTTCATTCAGAATATTCAGATGAGCCCCTTCAAAATCATGTAGGTTATGTATTTGATTATTAAACTTGCAGACCGGGTAAGCGCAAGAGTTGACAACCTTTAATGATAATTCTCTGCCCATATTAGCCATTGTTTTCCTATTCCTGCAACAGTCTTCAATTGTGGAATCAGTTAGGAGTTAATTCAGTTCAGGATTAACCTCTAAGCCCAGCCTGAGCATTTCTCTAGTGTAACACCACTGGGGATTAGCCAATGCTGGATTCTGAGTTCAGAGATCAGGAGCAACGAGGAAAGAAAGAGGGTAAAAGAAGATTGCCAAAATAAAGGTTGGGTCGCTTGGGTATGTCTGCTTCATCCCCTTCACATCTATAAAATCTGGAAGACTAGTTTATTTTGGAAATTAATCTTTCCTTTAGTATACATTTCATTTTGCACAAAAAAATGGTTTATATAAAAGTGTCTATACAAAAGTTGCCATGGTGTACGTTGTAGGTACATATATGTTATATAAGGCATAAGGGGTAAAATACAGTCTGGTTCACATTTCTTCCCTTGGGCAGATGCCAGCATCCACCCTGCCAAGCAATAGGCCATCAATCTCTTCTTTGTTTAGCTCCTTTTGGAAGCAGTAAAATTTGTATGATTGACACTTAGAGAAGTCTTCAGGTGGTCATGTGTGAAAGCATTTCAAGTCCCATTATTATATGCTAGTTAGCTCTTCCTATGAGTGCTATTTAATTAAGTGGGAAGCCATCTTTACCGTAAACCAGAGAAGAATGTCACTGTAACCTGGTTAAGAGCATGACCCTGAGTTAGTTTGCCTGGGTTCAAACCCCAACTCTGCCACAACAGAATACTACAGACTCAGTGGTTTCAACAGCAGACTTTACCCCAGGAGTGTAAAATCGATGTGCCGGCAGTGTTGGTTCCTGGTGAGGGCTTTCTTCCTGGCTGGCAGACAAGCAGGCTTCTTGTGACCTCTGTTCTGGGCACACACACTCCTGGTGTGCATTTTTCTTAGAAGGACACAAGTCCTATTGAGTTGGGGCTCCACCCTTATGACCTTATTTAACCTTAACTACTTTACGGGTCCTGTTTCCAAATACAGTCACACCAGGGATTAGGGCTTCGACACATGAATTTGGCAGGGGCCGGGGGGACGCACAATTCAGTCCATAACAAGTCACATATATGTTGCCCGGAGCACATTTGCAATAAACGCCAGCTCTTATTTGTGATACAGTTTTACTTTTCTCCCCGATGTGTATAGGAGTCCTAGTTTTGCCATTTATTGTTTGGGTTGGTTAAAATTCCCATTTATAAGCAGAGGCATATTAACATGAGTAAACCCCAATTAGTGCATTTATTTAAAATGATAGTAAATGAAGTTTCGATTCTAGTGAGGTGACTTAAATGCAGACGTCAACACTTCATCCATTATTTTATGTAATGGGTTTTAAAAGGCGCTTAACTTGAATCCTGTACAGGACATCACTGTCAGCAAAGTATGGCCTGTGGGCTAAATCCAATCTGTGGTTTGCTCCTGTACAGCATGTAAATTAAGAATTTTTTTTCTTTACAATTTTAAAGTGTGGCAAAACAAACATACACACGTGAAAGAAATATCTGTAACTGAGGCCTTCTGTGGCTCACAAAGCTGAAAATACTTACTATTTGGCCCTTTACTGAAAGACTGCTAACCTCTGCTCCATGGATAGAGTTAACCCAAGCTCTTCGGGTATATCCATTTCTTGTAAGGTGGCACCTCCCCTTTCCTCTACCCTGAGCAAAGTTTCCCAGCCCCAACATTTTCTACCTTATTTATTTTGGAGAGAAGTAGTCTACAGTCCCTGTCCTGTCTCACCAACTTCTGAGAAAGATACTGAATATAATTTCACCTTTTCTTGGTTACTGTGACCCAGTGATGGCCTTGGAAGTGAAGAAGGATCCTGGTGGTTTTGAGTTATTTTTCCACATAATATCCTTTCTGGTCAGGTTAGGCCTGTTATTTCTTGTTACTGTTATCTGTCCATCTTTGAAACCTCCTCGACTTCTGCTTCCAGTCTGCCTTGGTCTTGGAAAAGGAGAAAAAAGAAGTCACTATTAAATACATTTTTATCTATAAGATTTCATTAGATTCTTTTCATATGTTAGCTCCTTTAATTCTCATAGTATGACTTTGTGGTTAAATGTCATTATTTCTACCTTGCAGATTAAGAAAAGGGTTAAATTTATTTGAATCCGAGCCCAAGTCCTTCTGGCTCCAAAATTCAAGGCCTTTCACCAAAGAAACCCAAAAACCTGGCTGACTTGAACTGTAAGTAACATATAAACAGACTAAAATGATGCCTTTGTTGATAGTGCCCAGTTGTAAAGTGTTCTAAGACATCTGTTTTGTTTTCTTCTCAGTTCTTAGCTATGTTCTATGGTTCCGTTGTGTGATAGACAACTTCCAAATTAGCGAGGTGCTGTGATGACACTTTGTTTGTTCAAATATATCCTTGGCCACCATTCATTCAATGAATATTGAGTGTTTTTCAATAGCAGCTCACATCTGAAAGTATGTGAAAGGATATTTATTGAGATGGAGATTTACTTAAGCTCACTTTATGTATTTCTTCCCCAGTGAGGAGCAAGTGGGCCTCATTGTTCTCTCTTGTCATACTTAGGGAAGGATGGGATTCCAGGAGGAAAGCAGAGCTCTTTTAGTGTCGTTTGCTAGGATAAACCAGTGGGATGGGAGGGGGGGGGGGGGACAGTCCCAGCAGCTAAGAGGAAAGAGAGAAGATTCCCTACTGTGTTGCGGGAAAGGGAATTAGTAGTTTTTGTTTGCACATGTTATTTAAAAGATCTGGACGGGGTGCCCGGGTGGCTCAGTCAGTTATGTGTCTGACTCTTGATTTTAGCTCAGGTCATGATCTCCTGGTTCATGAGTTGAAGCACCGTGTCAGACTCTGCGCTGGGAGTGCAGAGACTGCTTCCACTTCTCTCTCTCCCTCTCTCTCTGCCCCTTCTCCACTTGTTTTCTCTCATGCTCTCTCAAAATGAATAAATATTAAAAAAAAAAAAAGATCAGGAAAAGCCAGACATTCATTCGTGTGTGTGTGTGTGTGTGTGTGTGTGTGTGTGTGTGTGAATTTAGAGTGAAGGGCTGAAGGCCACACCAAAGGATCCTCTTGGTAGACACATTGAAGCTCTAACGGGAATTAGAAAGCACACAGAGATGGTGGTGTTTTGTTTCGCTGGGCAGAAGAGATGGCTGCAGATTGGGGGTCACCCTGAGAAGTGAACCGCATCATTCAGGCAGTGGTGACCTTCTCTGGCATAAATCATGGCAGCGTTGGTCCACAGCAGCACTGGCCCCATCAGAGGTTGGAAGTGTCGTTTGATTTGAGCATGGGCGGGCTCTCTCCCCAGCAATGTGTTTGTGTGGAATTTTGGCCCAGAAACCCAGAATGACAAGACAGAACATAGTCCTTTATTACTTTTAAATCAACATATTTTGTCTTTAAAACTCCATCTCACTTACTACTGGGAGCCTCTCTCCTTCCCTGGGTTCCACAAGATTATGAGAATTTTTTGTGGTATCTAGCAATTGGGAAAAGGACTCTTATCTTTAGGTTACCATGCTGATATACAGTCTCCTCTTCATCCCAACCAGTGGGTCCTTTCAAGGAGCCAGTTTAGGAGCCTTCTGTTACTTTGAAGGCCAAAGATACTTTCGTAAATATCAGGAGTTAAGAATTCAGATTCAACCATAATCACAAGATCAATTCTAAAAAGTATTATGTATTGGTCTTTATTTTTCCTATTTATAAACATATAATTGATCAAAGCGGATGAGTAGAAAAATCCAGAAAAGTACAAAGCGAATAAATATTAACATCTGCAATACATATTCTTCCAAAAATTCTTCCCTACTGAGATTTTTTTTTAATATGCAGAGGTAATATTCAAAACATTGAACTACCTGCATAGCTTAGACACCAACCAATCAGAATAAAGCCCTGGCTGGCAGTGGAGAAGGATCTTGAACCTTCCTTCCAAACTCCCCTTTCAGGCTTTACTTAATAGCTGCTTTATCTTGAGGAAGTCCACATTTGCCATATTTGGGAGAAGCCATGGGTGGCAGTGGCAGTGGCATTGGTGGGCTTGTCAGTGCATGGGCTATTTACCAGCAGATACAGAATTCCTTTAATGGTTTGACAACTGGTATGGGTTTATGGCTACCTGTACCAATATGTACTGATGGAGTTATTAGCCTGGAATGTATCACGATTCCTTATAGTTGGCATTGTCGTCATTTAGCAAAATCTAGTGAACGTTTGCCTGTAGCATAATATGTTCCTACAAATGAGTACTTTGTAACTAATCTTTGGGGATGCACTACAGACATGTCAAGATAATGATTCCATCACCTCTTGCAGTGGCTGGCTGGACATGTGCCACCAGCTTCCAGAACCAGTATTCTCCAGCCCCCTTGACTGTTTGCCCTCGTGTGATATAAAAATACTGTCATTTTCTTCACCTGTCATGATGTGGAAAGGGTTGGAAAGAATCGCTTTACAACAAGGTTTTTAATGGGAACATATCATCCCATCATATGATTATGACATGGTTAACTTAACCAACCCCCTATTAGTGGACTTTCATCTTGTTTCCCATTTTTTCAATATTTTATTTTACTCCCAATGGACATAAGTAAACATATATCTGATCATTTTCTTAAGACAAGTTCCCAAAAGAGGAATTTTGATATTCTGGGTCCTCTTTAAGACCTGGACACACAATATCAAGTTTCCCTACCTTGCTGTGAGTACCAAAGGACACAGGCTCTAGATCTAGAATACTGGTATGTGCATCCCTGTACCATTTCTTTATTAGTTGTGTGATTCAATGCCTCTGTGCCTTAGTCTCTTTGCTGGAAAATGGGATAATCACAATATTTATCTCACTTAACTGTCATGAGGATCAAATGAGTTAGGAGTACTTAGAACAGTTCCTGTCTCATCGTTACCACTCATTAAATGTTAGGTATTTTCTTTAGTAGTTGTAGTTTTTGTTATTTTAAAGTTTGCCAATTTTCACTCCTCCGGGAATATATGAGAATGTCTTCCCTCTCATAATCCCAAGGGCACTGGGAATTAAGTTCTTTGCAATCATTGCTATAATATAATAGGTACTTACAGATTTTTCTTTTAGAAAAATGCATTTCAGTTACTTATGAGATTGAATATGAGGTTACAATCTTTGATAGACATACGTGTTTTGTCTTGTGCTCACTTTCTGTTAGGCTGTTTGTCCACTTCAGGGATATTTTTACAAATGGAGAATGTTCTGGGAGTCCTAGGCAGCCTCTTACCCCATTCTGTATAAAATAAAAAGTAGAAATGCTAAGGTAATCAGAACCTCATGGATGTATCTAGATAGGGAGCTGCGGTTTTATAACCTTGGCTGCCCATTGTAATCACCTGGGAAACTTTAAAAGCTGCTCACGACTGGACCGCACCCCCAGAGATGGTAATTTAATTGGTCTGATTTAATTACCTGGCATAGGGATTGTTAAAAGCTCCCCAGGTGATTCTAATGTGCAGCCAAGACTGGTGTAGGTGGGTACTGATTAATTCAGGGTCAGCTGGGCGTGTCTGTGAGGCGGGTGCTGGAGAGAATGACGTTCATAATCAGTCAGCTCTCCACCCCAACGGAGTCAATTGCCGCCATGTAAATTGGCTAAGACTGAAAACAAAACATCCAATTCTGCTAGACTTTGCAGTATCTTAAATTTTTTGCTCTGGATAGTTACTTTCACTTTCAAATTTTTCTTTTTCTTAAAAATCAACCCAAATGTCACACTTTTGGTGGTGGAAATGATCACTACATAGCAGATAACTTCACGCTCTTGACTCTTCCTACTATGTTATGTTTGCTGTTGATGAAGCAAACAATCACAAAAGGACTACATACAAAACAGACTGGATAATATGCACCTTGTGTACAACAGCTTTGATCTTTTGTCTTACTTGGGGGTATAAGTGACTTGAGATTCGGCATTTTAAGAAGACTTCCTTTAGACTAAAAACTACAAACTGAAATTGTCCTTGAACTGGGAATATTCGGTTACAATGTGTTTTTAAGGGAAAGCTTTAAGAGTAGCTTCAAAGAAGTCAGAAACTTAAGAGAAGGACAAGAAGATGCTGATGTGTTAGTAAAGTCTACATTATTTGCTTCTGTGGTTTGGAGATGTAAATAGAAACAGCTACGGCAAAGAAGTTCTATAATTAGCTTGCATCCTGATTCCAAAAGTTGCTTATTTTAGAGCTATTAATAGTATATAACAACCACTGTTTAAAACTCTGGGTTTGAATTTTCTGGCACTTTAATGAAAAAATTAGTATTTTCAAGCGTTGTGGTTTCTCTAAAGTCATGTGCTAAACAAGTCAAAGTCCTCTGTTACTGAAAGGTTTTTGGGAATGGTGAATGCTCTGGTAATTTTCTTCTTCCTGGGCATAGTTTTCTCTGAGAGTCAGAGCATGAGTTTAAATCAGAAATTAAATAAATTACTGATCTAAACTGTGGGTCTAGTTATAGACAGACACTGGAATTTAGACACAACAAATATGCTCTTTAAACACAGTGACCTTACCCAGTTGTTCTTCCAAAACCACAACAGAGAACAATCTTGCTCAGTTAATCATGTCTCCTTAAAGAAACCACCACCTAGAAGGGTGTCTTTCAGAATATATTTGGCAGCAGGATGAGGCAACCACATCCTACCCTGAAAAGCGAATCCTCAATATTTCCCTTCAATCCAAACCACCAGTCAGCATCAAATCCCTTCCCTGAGCTCACCAAATGTGTTGTTTCATTATTTGTTTTTATACTTGGGTGAATTTCTTGTAGTTCTAAATCCTATAGGATACAAATTGAATCTGGAGAAAGACTTCGAATAACTGCCAACCATCCGCAACCAAATTTTACCCAGATGCAAAGTAGACCAAGTGGGCATAAGAGACACTAAGCCGCGTCTATAGAAAAAGGAATAGAGTATTAATAGAGTCACAGACCATTTATGGAATCCTTGAATTCCCATTTAACATGTTGCTAAGTTTCAGGAAAGAAATGTTAAGCAGTGGTGACTGATAAAAGCAAGTCAGGTTACAGTTATGTTACTCTTTACATACCAGGAAAAAAAAAAGTTCTGGATTAGCCTCCTGGACACTATAGGGGAAATCTAGCCTGGTATACCCCCTAATAGGCAGAGATGGCAGTGAGCTTTGGGTAATATCTTATAGAAATCAGTCAAATAAAATTAGTTCTGGGTTCCTCCAAGAATTCAGGATACTGTTTGATGATCACTGTGTGATCCCCCTGGATTCACTAGAACCCACCCAATAGAGACTGAAAACTTCCCAGTGGTGGTTCTCAATCTTTATTTCTCAGGATTATATGTAGGGAATTAAAAAAAAAAATACCCATTCCTATAGCCTATCACAGAATGTCTGAATCATAATCCCTGGTGGTATATATTTTAAAGAAATGTCCATAAGTGTTCCTGATGCACAGCAAAGATGAACACCTCTGAACACAGGCAAATAGATGGGGTCAGGTTTCCCACAAGAAAATCGCTTTTCTGAGGACTAGAGATTTTTGAAGATTGGTTTAGATCATCTCAGCATCCTCTTCAGGGGATCTTCGAGATAGTCTAATGAACAAGATGATCACAGAAAGGACACTCTTTAATTGTAAGGGGTCTTTGAACATCAAAGTGCTGTGCACTTGAAAGCATTGTTACAACCAACTTTTTATGTAAGAATTAATTTAGGAAGTGACTTGTTTGTACTGTTTGCAATTCTACTTTTAAAAAAGTATGATAACTCCTGTAGTTAACCTAGACAAGCTTCTATTTTCTATAAATATACATGTCATGTAAATATTTTCATATTTTTACATTCTATTATAGGCACTCCCAAGAATGTTTCCATTAGTAATTAATTGCCAACATAGCATACAGTTCATAAATAAATTTCATACAATTTATTTGATGAAAAGGAGTATATATAGGAAGAGAAAGTTAGATCAGTATTTGTTAAGCTTCTCATATGCACTCTTTTAATAACAGATTGGTTATCATACTTCTTTTTGCTGTTGAAAAAACTGAAGTTCAGATTAAGAGATATCTCCAACACCATACAGTTAGTAAGTAATAGCATCAGGATTTAAAATCAAGTCTGCTGATATATTTTCTAAATTGCATTATACTAGGACAGTCAGTAGAGAAGCAAATGTCCTTACTTGGTCCTTGAAAACATTTCATTTAATAAGTTATATCCTGGAGGACTATTCTGTATTCACAGTATGGCCATAAAGATTACACAATTGGGTATCTAAGAAGACTTTTTCATCTCTCCTATTTTCCATGAAGGAGGATGTAGACATTTTAATGAATCTTTAAGGGGGTCCAATATTTTAAAATATCTACTATCTTCTTAAGCAACTAAGAAATAAGGTCAAAGGGTGAGGTAGATGAGAACCTAATTATTGCTTTTATTATGGATGAACTTTAGACCGATGTGTTAGGCTTAAATCTGAAGCAAAGTAGGCATCCTAAATTTAAATCCCAGTTTTAAACAGACTTACCTATCCAGGCTACAGGCAGTTCCCGTAACACCTGAAGCTTGAAGGACTAGAGATATGTGTTCCTTCTCTACCCAAGCTTCCTGTTAAGAGAAAATAAAGAGAAAAAGTTTAGATCTCTCCAGACTCACCTATCAGATGGGTCACTCCACCAGCAGTGGAGAAAGTCCAGCATTGCTGCAACTCAGGATCTACCTGCACCTGGGAAAAAAACATCAGAAGTAAAAAAAATTGTGCTTCTCCTGGACAGAAAACTATGCCAGGAAGTTTTTCATATACCTAACAAAAACGTGTAAGGACAGACACAGCTAAAGTTAGAGTTTGTTCGCTGAGTGTAAGGAAGAAACAAAAGGGTACCACTTAATGTCATTGTTTCTAGGATACACAGATAAAACAAATATTGAAATTGAGGGTTTGAAACAATAGTGTTCAGTGTCAGAGAAGTTAATAATTAGGACATTGTTACTTAAAAAAAAATCCCATGCTTGCTTTTTATTTCCTTCGTCTCTTCTGTAAACTTTGCTTTAAATAAGTATCTTTGAAGAAACATACTTCACAACAGAAACTGAAATTCCTTTTCACCCTAAACCCTCAGTTCTGTGTGAAGACTGAGACCCTGCAGAACCGACAGCGTTGTCTGCTTACCTTTAGATGTTTTTTTTGATTCTTCCTTCCGTGGTGTGTTTGAAGGCATTAGTTCCATTTAATATTTATAAGCACGTGGAGTGTTTCTTCGGCTGATAGTCCACAAAAATAATTCATCATTAATATGCACTTAATTTGTTTCTCAAATTTAATTTCTAACAACATCTTACTCTTCATGAGTTTTTAGCTTACACTTTAAAAATGATGTATAATATTAAGGCAGATTTCTTTTTTTAATGTTTATTTTTATTTTTGATAGCACGCACAGAGGAACAGGGAGGGGGGGAGGGGAGAGGAGAAGATGGAGGGGGGAGGCGGAAAAGAGGATCTCAAGCAGGCTCTGCACTGACAGCAGCAAGCCCGATGCAGGGCTCCATCTCACAAACCTAAGCCTCAAGTCGGATGCTCAACCAAATGAGTCATCCAGGTGCCCCAAAGCAGATTTCTAAATTATTTAGGTCAACCTCCGTGCTGCCTCCTCCTAAAACATTTTTGTATCAGTTTGCCTAAATTTGAGCCAACATTTTTGTCTGATTTAACATTTCAAAAATTATAGCAAAAACTAGAGCTGGAACACAGTAGATCCAGGGCCCTCATTTCATAGGTAAAAAAACAAAGAAACAAAAACTTGGACTTAAAAAGATTAAGTAATATGACAAAGACTGTGAAATAACTTACTTAGTAGAGCTGGAAGTAGAAATACATTCTTCTCACCCCTGAAAGGGTTTTTCAACGGGAGTTGCCTTGTTTTCCAGTTTACTTCTGTATTACTAATTTCCAGTTTAAAAACTCCAACTCCCAGGACAATATTTCTCAATCCTGGTGGCTTTGTTTAGTTTGATAGTACAGTTTTTATTTTTTAAAAAAATCTAGTGAGATTCTACAGAAGGAAAGGAATGGATTTGTGTTGCCTTTATTGCTGTCTTTATAGCCACACACACACACACACACACACACACACACACACACACACACAGAAATCACATGGTATCAAAAATCTCGCAAAGCACTGGGTGTGGCTCCACTGGCTCTGATTTCAATACGCATTCTAACTTTCCTGAAAGATGTGCGCGAGCACTTTCCACTCACTGAATGTCTCGGTGCTTGGGTTTCTTTTCCCAGACTTGCTGCTTTGTTCGGGTTTGACTCTCATTACCCACATTTTGCGGGGGTCCCTTTGCCATTTCCAAAGGTACACTTCCAACTGGGAGAATCAGCTCAGCTTACAGAGTTGGGTATGGTTATGTTTATTTACTGTTCTTTGGTAAAAAGCTAAAGTGTCCCTGCCTGTTTATTACATTAGAAGATGTTTAAGTGCATTTCCTAAATAAGAAGCCCTTGTTTTCCACTTGGCTTCAGGTAACTTCGAAATCCCCGGGGGTGATCATGTCTGTTCTTGGAGGTTCTCCTTGCAGTCCGATGATGTAAAACAAATCTGCTTCTTCTCCAGCCCCATTTGGGTGTCTCTCCCTTCTCTCTTGTTCCCACTTGATTAAAAAAAATTCCCACTAAGCTGCTCCAGATCAGAAGGAAAACATGACTTTCCTAGCCAGAGATTTTTGCATTGACCAAGGCTATTTAGATAGTCAAATTTATCTTTCCAGATTTGAAATCAGGTTTCGTCCATCTCAGCAACGATGTCCATCAGTATGATGCAGCCATTATTCTTTTCCAATAGATAAACCCGTGAATAAGGGTACCCGTGTTCAAAACTATCTTGATGCAAAATGCAACATAACATAGCATATGTCAACGCAGTGGGAAACCACTGCCTCTGAGAGAAATAAATGAGCCTGATTTTCTGAACCACTGGCGTGAGAGTAAGTGGACTTGGATGAAGTGCAAAAGAAGCCATTAGAGGAAAGGGATGTTCTAATAATCCTACCCTCCCCAAGAGCACATCTGCTTTGATATGAGAGCACAGAGGAGTGCTGGAAACGGACTGTCACTTTCCCACCACTCCTTAAATGGCTGGAGCACCAGAGCCCTGTGTACAGAGCAAGTGGAGGCTCAGTCCACAACCTCCAGGCTCTCAGGGCAAGGAAAAGTTGGAGTCATCATCTGTGAGCCTGCTCTGGCTAAAATAACCATGTAATTGAAGTGAGATTACATTGTTAACATGGAATTACTGATTCATGGCTCCCTTCCTTCCACATGTATGGTCCCAGCCTAGCCATCTGAATTGGCAATCTAGATGCAGTTTCTAAATGTCCTCCCCAACCTTTCTTTCTTTTGTATTTTTTTATTTTTGGCTTTTCACGACCTTCAGCCAAAAAAAATAGAGTGGAATTTTTCAGGAACTGTTAGGGAGCCAAAATGTGTGCTAGATGCATTAGGTTTATGCCGGATCTAGGATCTAAGGGAAACAAGAAATCCAGGAAAAGTTTAAAAATCAGACTGCGTCTAAGAGGAAGCAGTCTTTGGCTTCGTGCCTTAATGGACAGCAGGAATGATGCAGAGAGGATTATAAGTCACTCATTCCCCAATTAGATCTCATTTTCCCTGACGGCACAATAAAACCATGTCTCCACACAGCAGTAAAATTCATATTCCACTGATCAGTCAGGTTCTTTATTGCTGAATAGGTTTCCCGAGTAAAGAAGGTTCAGTAGTGGCCCTAATGAAAAAGCTTCAAGTGTGATAGATGGAGAGAGTTGAGCCTCGCTTAATAGTACTATTTCAGTTAAGGTCTTTAAGACTTTTGCCAAATTGAACTTGAAATAGAGTTTCAGCATATGCAACCTGGCCATTTTCGCAACACACCAGCTCTTGCTCCTGAAGCTCCACGCACGGAGCAGAGTCATACGCAGAAGGTCACTGGCAGCCTGGCGTGTGAGAACAGTCGACAGGTCTGGACCATGGCCCTGATCTGTCCAGAACCATTCACGTCATTCCGAGGTGGGGAGTTTCCCTCTCTGTCCAGTGGGAAGGTGAACTCACGTTCTTTTCCAGGTGAAAACTGCTATGCCTGTATGAACGCGACAAACCAGATACTCTAATCACACGGAATCTGGCTTCTCTCCTGGGGGCACTTGAGCCAAAGCGACAACAAATGAGCATTTTGGGTGCCGCCTCTCATCACGCGTCCCTCCTCTCCTCACTGCCAGCAGGTCCCGAGGTTTCGCTGTTCCCATGGCTGCAGTGTCATAGAGGCCAGGTGAGGAAGACACTGGACCAGTTACCTTCTGCTTAGACCCATAATAGCACTCTCCTGAGAACAAGAGAAGGGATAAAGAGTTTTTCAGGAGAGCAAAGGTAAAAGAGCCACAAGAATTTAATGTCAGATTTCTTCAAGTTCCTCTGCCTCTTTTCCTGGAAAAAGCTGTGTTTCCAGTAGAAGAGATTGAGATTCCAAAGCTTCAGATACTTGTTTCCCGTGTGTGTGTATTGGGAAAAGGTGAGATAACCCTGTTCCTCCTAATGGATGTGTGTGGTGGGGAGGAGAGGACCCTCAGTGGTTCTGCACATAAGCATCAGGGAAGCGGGGATTCTCGTCAGTCTTAGAAAAATGACTTGGAGTCAAGTTCCTAGAATCCAGGCCAACTGCAGGATGACCACTACCCACATATAAAGTCTGCCAGGCCAAGAAAGACCCACCAGCCATTCCAGCCAGGCGCTGGCTGCGGTGCGGAGAGGGGGACCCAAGGGCGGCCTGCACAGGTGTGAGTGGTGCTGGTGGCACCCCAGCCTCGGACACGCGCAGTGGGGCAGAGCTCCTTCCTGGTCCCTCCAGCTTCCATAGGAAATCGACCCTCTCGCTCACTCAGTGCAAAACACCCAGATGCCAGTTCCAAGAAAATCTGCTTCCCCTGTCACCAGGACCTCAGGCTGCCAGCTACCACCCCCCTCCTTTTTCATTATAAAACATTCCATTTGGAGATCCTATGCCAGTTATGGGTTCATGTCATAAAAATAATTTGCCCATGGGAATGTGAAAAATAACCTTCTAGTCAGCGGATGTTTGTATCCTACAGGACATCTGGTGTTCAACTCAGGAGGAATTCTCATTTGTAGTTTGAGGGGGTGGTACCGTGGAGCGTTGGATTTTATGGCACCAGAGTCTCCCGTTCCCCCAAACTCTGGTAGGGAATGAAACATAATAAAATAAACCGGCTTTATTTATCTCATTTCATCTTTGCAAAGTGATGAGGTAGACTTCGTTCTATTTTTATAATAAACTAAAATTCAGAGACGCTAACTGACTTGCCCAGACCTCAGTAACTCTAGGTTCCAAATGCTCTATATGTTTTTTTACTTCATCACACCATAATCTTTTTTTTCCTTTTCTTTTCTTTTCTTTTCTTTTCTTTCTTTTTTCTTTTTCTTTTTCTTTTTTTTTTTTTTTGAGAGAGAGAGAGAGAGAGAGAGACATGAGTAAGGGAGGTACAGAGAGGGAGAGAGAGACAGAATCCTAAGCAGGATCCACACACAGCACAGAGCCCAATGCAGGGCTCAATCTCATAACCATGAGACCACGACCTGAGCCAAAATCAGGAGTCGGACACCCAACTGACTGAGCCATTCAGGTGCCCCAAGGATGTAAGACTCATACCTAAAATACCAGGTGCTTTTAAGCTAAAAAGAGAGGAGTTTGAATCCCACCTACCCAGTTCTGAGACCAAGGGAAAAGGCCTTCAAAGATCCTGAGAATCGTTCTCACCTGTCCAGTGAAGGGTAATGGACATTTAAATGAATTGCTGTATTTAAAAGCCTGGCAAAAGTAGACATAATCCTTATTTAATGTTTCATACTTTTGAGAAGTGGAAAAATATCCCATCTTTGAAAAATAATCCAGGTATCAAAAAGTGATAAAAAGGTGTTCACAACTATTATTATAAGGACCTGCTTATCACATCTTCATTTTAAGAATATGTACCACTTGCATCAGAGTAATTTTTATAATTCCTTTTGGAAACCTACAACACATAAGAATAGTGTGAAAAAAAATAAATGTCTTGCTCTGTAATTGAGAACGCTCTCCTAAATAAGAATAGTAATTGTATCAGGATTCAAATACAGTTCAAACCCAGAGGCAACGTGAAGGAAGTGTCGAGCCCTTTGGGTTGACATGGGGTCTTACCTTTCAGTCACTGAAACTGTGCCTAAAATTTTACTTCCTTCCTACGGTTCCCCACAAATGGCATCAATTGTCTGATACATAGAACTTCTGAACAATAAAGTTCACTACCTAATGGGTTTAACTGTTTAATGAAAGATCATAATTCCAGGGCACCTGTTGGCTCAGTCAGGTAAGCATCCAGCTTCAGCTCAAGTCGTGAACTCCAAGTTTGTGAGTTGAAGCCCCGCATCGGGCTCTGTGCTGACAGCTCAGAGCTGGAGCCTGCTTCAAATTCTCTCTCTCTGCCCCTCCCCTGCTCACACTCTGTCTCTCTTTCTCTCTCAAAAATAAACAAAAAATAAAAAAAAAATTAAGATCATAATTCCCTCACAGATAATTCATAAATTTGGAAATCCACCCCACTAAGCACATATTCCTCAGCTCCTTCTGTGCTTACAATCTTTGCTAGATATCAGAGAAGATGCAAGAATGATTACGTTAAGGTAACATCAGGGAATTAAAGTGTGATGGGAAAGTTAGCCTAGCAATAGCAAGCCGTCAACCTGGAATGGATGGTGAAAGTCAAGTGGTGTAGGAGGATAGAGGAAGAAGCTTTGGTTCTGCCTGGGCACTTGAAACAGGCTTTGGGGAAAATAACAGTTGAGTTGAGACTTTAAGAATATATAGAGAAGGGGAGGAAAGTGTTCAGACATAGAGACAGCGTGAGCAGCGTGGAAGTGTAAATGTGAATGATTCTTCCAGTAACAGCAAGTTCTCTGGTTTGACTGGAGCATAAAGCAGGTGGTAGCAAGAGGCACCATCGTGGTAGGCAGAGTATTGCCCCGCAGTGACGTCAACGGCCGAATACCGGAACCTGTGAATATGGTACATTTCATGGCAAAGAATTAAAGTAGCTAATCCACTGACCATAATGGAGAGAGACTATCGTGCATTATCTGGGCGGGCCTCATATAATCAGAAGGACCCTTACAAGCGGAAGGGGAAGAAGACGTCAGTGATACGATGTAAGAAGCACGTGACCAGCATGGCTGCCTTTGAAGACAGAGGAAGGTACCACAAGCCAAGCAATGCAGGAAGCCTCCAGAAGCTGAACGAGACTGGGAAATGGACTCTTTCTCCAGCCTTGAGAATGTGATGCAGTTCTGATGACACCTCAGTTTTAGCTGAGTGTGATCCATAGCATGCTTTCAACCTACCTGACTGCGAGATAGGAAATTTGTGTGGAAGCCTCTGAGTCTATGGTAGTTTGTTACAGCAGCAATAGGAAACGGATGCAGAGGTGAGGAGTGGACAGCTGAATTTGGAGGCAGTGTAGACGGTACAATGGAGGAGAGTGAGGTCAGGGGAAGGGGACCATTTAGGGGGTGTTGCAATAACAGAATGGTGAGCTAGGGCCATAAATCTGGAGATGGAGATAGATCAGAGGGGGTCCGAATAACCAGGACACTGAATGAGTGCCACAGACCTAGGGTGCCATACATCTAGAGAGGGAAGTAAAATCTTGGTAGCCAGTTTGATGGCTGGTTTAAGCCAATTTCTCAAAGTTCAGGAATTGAATTCAGGGAACCAATTAGAGTCTCCTC
Source organism: Panthera onca (assembly GCF_046562875.1). NCBI lineage: Eukaryota > Metazoa > Chordata > Mammalia > Carnivora > Felidae > Panthera > Panthera onca. The sequence continues at coordinate 187,037,030 of NC_138342.1, forward strand.
TCTCAGGTTTTATCAATGATCGCTTTCACATGACGTTTGTCATTGATTTGTTAACATTTTGTTTTATTTCTCCCAAGGGGAAAAATCATGCTGAAGGGCAGGTTAAGAAAAGATTGGTTTGTAACAGGCAGTTTGGTGTGACTGAGCCCCTGGGTAGAAAACTCACAGCAGAGGACTGGATTCCGAAACCTCGTGGTCCAGTGGTTGTGTCGAGAACTCAGAAGGTATTAGAGATCTTCCCAGTGTGATGACTTCCTCAGGCACTGCCCACCTGGATTTGTGTCAGTGCAGTGATTCATCTAATCTCTCTGAATAAGTGATAAACTCGGTTCCTTCAAGAAATTTTGGAGTAAGTAGATGACATACTTCCATTTATTCCCGCCTCCAAAATAAAATAACAGTAAGATCCACTAACGTCAGGTCTTCGCTGTGGCTTTGGAGATAGCATGTCCCTACCCTGGAGTTGCTTAGAGTCCTCAAGGAGGGCAGTCAGAGTTCATGACTGCAGAATGACATAACAGGGGCATGCACCGAGTGCAGTGGGAACACAAAACCAAATTACGACTAGCAAATCAGCAAAGGCTTCTTAGAGAATTTTTGAGAGTCGTATAGGCACTACCAAGATAAAAGGGGAGGCAGTAGAGATAGAACATGGGCAAAGAAAGGAAGAGTGAGACAATGTGGCATTTGAAAAAAAAATAGCAGTGTTCCCTGGGGAATATGAGAACTATCTGTATGTATCTCTCTCATATGTATATGTTCCTCCACTCTGGACTCTATCTGGAGGAAACAAAACCAATGGGATATATATATATAGAGAGAGAGAGAGGAAAAAAACATTCTTCTTTTTTCAACTTTATTGAGCTATATATAATTAACATACAAAATTGTAAGATATTTAAAGTATACATCATGGTGATTTGATATATGTATACATTGTAAAATAATTCCTCCCATGTCAAACACATCCGTGACTTCTCATATTTACCTTTTTTTTTTTTTTTTTGGTGAGAACATTTAAGTTCTACTTTCTTACCAAATTTCAATGATACAATACAGTGTTATCAACTCTATTTAGCACATTTTATATTAGATCCTCAGACCTTATTCATCTTGTAGCTGAAAGTTTGTACCCTTTTATCAACCTCTCCCTATCTCTCTCACCATCCCCCTCCTGAAAACCACTTTTCTACAATTTATATGATTTTGACTTTTTTTTTTTTTTAGATTCTTTGTATAAGTGATACCATGAAGTGTTTGTCTTTCTCGTTTTGGCTTATTTCACTTAGCATAATGCTGTCAAGCTCTATTTATGTTGACACAAATGTCAAGATTTCTTTCTAGTGGCTGAATGATACTGCATTGTATATATTTATGAGATTGTCTTTATCCATTCACCAACACTAAGGTTGTTTCCATATCTTAGCTATTGTTAATAATGCTGAAATTAACACAGAAGTGCAGATATCTCTTTGATATCCTGTTCATATTTCCTTTGGATATATACCTAGAAGAGAGATTACTAGATTACAAGGTAATTCTATTTTTGCAGGAGCTTCCATACTGTGTTCCATAGTGGCTGCACGACTAACTGCACAGTTTCCCTGAACAAACAGCACCCTTAATAATATTCCATCAGAGATCATACTGTGTCTGAAACTAGTCACCTCTTGAATGACCCACTTGAAGAGCCAATACATTTCTTTTTTAAGAAAAGCAACATTAGTTTTATTTCTGCTACTTGCAATTGAGGGATTCTTGATTGACACATCTGTAACCCAAGCAAAAAAAAATTGCCAACGGTTTATTCTTTCATAAAATTCTTTAAAAGCACTGAAGGTGTTAAAGTCAGAAAACCATGCATAAGGGCAGAAACAATACTCATACACACATACACCTATATAAACACTACTTCTAGATTAGAAGCTGCCCAAAATTCTAACCAAATAGGACAGGTACCCCTAGGCCTTATGCACCAGAATTGTTTCAATTTGTTGCTTTTCATAAGAAAGGTTTTATTTCCCCAGTTGATCAGAGAGCACACTTGGTTAAAAAAAAAAAAAAAGTCTGTTGATATTCCCCTCGCTGAGTTTTAAATAGCCTGAGTATGTGTGATATATCTTTTGTAGTGAGTACTTTAGAGAAAAAGCATTGCTTTTAAATCTCATGCATGCCCCAAATGTAATGTGAAATAAATTCCACCCTGAATGAGCTCCTGCCATGTCTGAAAACTGAATTGTAATATGCAAGGTTTCTCCGAGACAGGCCATTTTTTTTTTTGTGGTCTTAAAAGCAGCAAAGCTAAGAGGATTGATAAATTTTAAATCTCTCTAGCAGATTTCATGTAAAACAGGAAGTTTATATCTCATGCAACTCTAGTAGCAAAAGCACGAGTAATTCATTCCAAGGTTTCCCAGGAATTAAATTCCGTTCAATTAACAGGGTGCACTGTATTCAACGTGGTAAAGTTGTGAATAATAATAGTTATTAATAACAATAAAACCAACAACCTTGGGTCTGGCCTCCAGGAACTTGTACTTAATCTCTGAGATAAACATAGTTTCAGAAAGTGGTGTCTGAATTTTTCCATTGTTTTCAGCATGCTTCTGAAACTATCAGGTTAAAATTAAAAGCTCCAAATTAATCAAATCCCTGTTCAGCTACTCACTTCTATAGGGAGTAAAGATGCAATATTTTCTTTGTGATTCTCTCTTCTCTCAAGGGTGAGGAGTCCTTTCTGAATTCTGAAAGAATATCTTACCTTCCCGAGACATCCTTCTCAAAATTAGTAGGAATAGAATTAAAATGGCAATACCAGCCATCATTTATTGAACACATACTACATGCCAGGCATTTCAGTAGCTTTTAATACATCATCTTCTTTAATTCATGCCATAATCTCATAAGCAGAAGTCTTATTATTTCCAACTTAAAGATAAAGAGCCTGAACATCAGCGAGGTTAATTAACTGAACTAAAGGCCATAAAGTTCTTAAACTAGGAGCCAAATTCAAAACTCATGGTGTCATTCACCAAAGCCTCTATTCTTTCCACTGTGCTATGCTTGCCTGAAAAAAGTGCCTCCAGGGTCTCATACTGAAGCTGTGAAGCGGCACATTAGAATAAATACAGTTATAGAGGCTCTGGCTTGCTTTCTTCTTACACACCTCAGATCATTTCACAAAATACTAAAGCTTGCTCTGTAACCTGAGAAAAAACTTCCCAGAGGCACTTCACCTGCCATCACTGAAGATAAGAAAGCATTCCATACACCACACCAGTCTTAACTAAACCCACAGAGCCTACCCCCTTCACTGTTACCAGGGTTTCCTAGCTGAGCAGAATGGTAACCAGTGGGCCACGGGGACATTCATGTTAATAGATCAGACTTGCAAATGTCAGCACCTGAGTAACAGTTACATGCCATGAACCTCTGCTGTGCATGCCCAGTCTGAACTGAAATATGCAAAATAAATAGTTGAACAGTTTTTTTTTTGTGTTTCTTTTTTTTTTAGAAAAAGTCATTTGCAAATGCATATCAAGGCTGAGCAGGCTTGAACTGTGTAAAGAAAGTGTTAGGACATTCATGTCATCTTTTCAAGTTCCAAGAATTTTACAGCTGCTCTTAACGTGTGTGTGAATATTTTATGCATGTGTTTTGAAGGAAGTAGTGTATTACCTTAAAATTCCCTACGAATGGCAGATTTTCATAGGAATTTTTTCTCAAACACTTGTTTTCCTGAATCATTGAATCTTATTCTCAGAATCCATTGTGCTAGTAATGAGGTAAGTCAGTGTCATTTAAGTTTTTGTTTTTCCTTTAATGTAATTTATTGGCTTCTGAAAAACATTTATGTCAGACATTGGATTTTATAGTTTTTATTCTAGTTTTCTTTTCATGCTCTTATTGGTTACATGCTGTTAAAACTGACCAGGAGGTTTTATAGGTTAAAATGACACAGGAGAAGAATGTTATCATAATGTTAAATTCCACTGTGGTAAGCCACGTATTTTTTTTTAATTATGGCAAAATACACATAACAAAATCTGTCATCTCAACCATTATTAACTGTACAGTTAAGTAGTATCTAGTACATTCACATTGTATTTAGTACATTGTGAATGTATCTAGTACATTCACATTGTACTTAGTCACTCCTATCCATCTCCAGAACACTTTTCGTCTTTCAAAACTGAAACTGTATCCATTAAACCATGACTCCCCGTCTCCCCCGCCCCCCACCATGACTCCTCATTCCTCAACCCCTGGAAGCCACCAGGCTACTTTCTGTCCCTGTGACTACTGTAGGCACTCAGTGTAATGTTCGGTTTTTGTGATGGTTTATTTCACCTAGCATAGTGTCCTTAAGGTGCATCCATTTTGGAACATGTCAGACTTTCTTTTTAAGGCTGAACAACAATCCGTGGCATGTATTTATCACCTTTGATTAATTCATTCATTCCTGGATACTTGGTTTGCTTCCTCACTTTGGCTGTTGTGTATAATGCTGCTGTAAACATGGGTGTACAAATACCTCTTTGAGATCCTGCTTTCAGTTCTTTTCGGCATATATCCAGAAGTAGAACTGCTGGGTCATACGGTAATTCTGTGCTTAATTTTTGGAGGAACTGCCATACTGGTTTCCATTTTACATTCCCATCAACAGTAAACAAGTATTCAGATATCTCTGTATCTTCATAAGCACTTACTGTTTTCTGTTATTTATAATTATTAGCGTAAGCATCCTAACGGGCATGTGGTGGTGTGTTATTGAGCTTTTGGTTGCATTTCCCTTATGGTTGGGAATGTTGGGCATCTCTTCACGTGCCAATTGGTCATCTGTATATCTGTTTTCTAAGGAATGTCTATCCAAGTGTTTTGCCCATTTTTCGGGTGTTTTACTTTTAGTTGTTGAGTTGTAGGAATTCCTCCTATCTTCTGGATATGAAGCCTTTATCAAATATGTGACTTGCATCTGTTTCTTCCATCCTATGCGTCGCCTTTTCATTCTCTTGATTCTGTTCTTTGTTACACAAAAGTTAAGTTTAAAATTTTAATTGTCCAATTATCAGTTTTTTTTTCTTTTGTTGCCTGTACATTTGGCATCTTATCCAAGAAATCATTGCCAAATCCAGTGTCATGAAGCTTTTTTCCTAAGTTTTCTTTGAAGAGTTTTATAGTTTTAGCTAATCCATTCATGTTTTTGATCCATTTTGAATTAAATTTTGTGTATGGTATGAGGTAAGGGTCCAACTTCATTGTTTCATATGTGGATATATATAGAATATGTATATACAGGGAACATATATAAGGTATATATATAAGGTGTATATATATATATATATATATATATATATATATAAGGTATATTTAAAATACATATATATATACATACACACACGCACATATATATATATATATATATATATATATACACACACACACACACACACACACACACACACATCACTGATTCTCATTATTCATGGTAGTTGTGTTCTATACAGCCATTGTGAACACAGAATTAGGGAATACTGAATCATTGCTCTAGAAGGAATATAGTCTGTTGCAAACCTCTGGTCACATTTATGTCAACCATTCAATACATAACCTTATTTTATGCATGTTTGTGTTTAAAGAAATCCTATTCAAGGTGCATTATTGATTTATTAACATTGAGCTCACAGCCAACAGCACTATACGTCATGCCAGAACAAAGCTTATCGAGCATACTTACTTTCTCTGTAAGATAGCACAACCTTACACTTAGGAACACTGGACAGTCCTCGGCATCCCCTGTTTAGGGGCCATTTTAAACAGCAAAATCACCAACCAGAAGCATAAAAGTGGCACTGAGTACACCGTCTAAAGGACACATGTTTATAGTATGAGAGGAGAAACAGGACGGCAGAGAATCTCCTTGTTCCACTTCAGGTGGGAACATGTGCAGAGATCAGCTCACATGTTTGGCTGTTCTGCACAGGTCTCCACAGATGGCCATGAAAACTGCACAGGTATTGATTTGGGGAGTACAAGTACATTTTAGTGAGTAGGCAGATTCACAAATGTTGAACCTATGAGTAATTAGAATTGATTGTTCAAATGTATAAATACATACATACATACATACATACATACATACATAAATATTCTACTTGCTTCAGGGATCCTTGTCCCTCTGGCATCCACGGAAGGAACAATGCGTGAGCATAATAAGCTGCAGAGAATAAAGATGCATGTGTTTGGTCTTAGTCCCCTGTCAGGGCCTTCAAAATAATTTATTTATCCCTGCCCTCCAAACTAACCTACTCTCTCTCACCCATAGATATAATTTCAGAAATCACTTAGAAAAATGTTTATTCTAATTCTGAAATTACATTCTCCATGGTTACTTTGGTCCAAATCATTGAATTTTCCAAAGATAGGTCAGGCTGACTCAAGTATCTAGACCACTTAACACATACGTACTTATTGCGTAGACGCATCTGATGAGCAAACCCCAGTGTCCTTAAATATTTGCAACACGTGTAGCTGGCTGCTGCGTAACTTGCTGTAGGGTGAGACTGCCTGAACAATGACAGTGAGTTCTGGTTAGCCTGGCTGTGAGGTGTGTTGTTGGAAATTAACAGGGATGCTATACTGCTATGTTCACTTCTTCTGAACTGTGCTAATCTGAGAGCGCACAAGGACGGAGGCTGGCAATTCTGCAGTACTAGTAAGATCCCAGTCTTGGAGAATTCAAGGCTGGGTGCAGAGATGAGTCTATGGTCAGTCCAAGTTTAAGATAATTTTGTGAAGGCTCTTGGGTTCTCCCAAGTTCATTTCTCCTGTTGAGACTTTCTTCACACCTTCAAACAAATGAGTTGATTTTATTTAAAACTAAAACAGAGTTATCTCTTTGTTTTACTTCATATTTATTGCATTCATAACAAATGCTAGTTTATGTCTGTGTCTACGTGCAGACTTTTGTGTCAAAAAATATACAAAATATTGGGGCACCGAGGTGGCTCAGTCACCTAAGTGTCCAGCTTTGGCTCAGGTCATAAACTCACGGTTTGTGGGTTTTGAGCCCCGCAGTGGGCTCTGTGCTGACCGCTTGAAGCCTGGAACCTGCTTCGGATTCTGTGTCTCCCTCTCTCTCTGCCCCTCTACCACTTGTTCTCTCTCTCCCTCCCTCCTTTCCTCCCTCCCTCCCTCCCTCTTCCTCTCCCCCCCCTCTCTCTCTCAAAAATAAACATTGAAAAACATATATATATATATATATATATATATATATATATATATACACACACACACACACAAGATATATTAAGACTGTGTGTCTGTTTTGCATTCTTCTATGTCTATAGAAGGACTATATCAATAATATCTTGGAGACTTGTGGCTCCTTCAACAGAAATAGACTGTGCCTTCAGGTGTCCTTGTGGGTTGAATTGTGTCTCATTTGCAAATAGGATTCTTGTAGATGTGATCAGTTTAAAGTGAGGTCATAATGGATTAGGGTGTTATCCTTATAAGAAGAGGGAGATTTGGACGTAGAGGAACTGATACACAGGGAAAGAGATCACATGAAGACAGAAACAGGTTGGAGGGATGTATTGATAAGCCAAGAAAAACAGTGAGGATTTCTGCCAGCCATCAGGGGTTAGGGAGCAGCAAGAAAGGATCTTTTCCCAAAACCTTCGGAAAAGGCATGGCCCTGCCTGTACCTTTATTTCCAACTTTCAGCCTTTGGAACTATGTGAGAGGATGAATTTTTGTTGTTGTAAGCCACCCAGTTTGTGGTAATTTATTACAGCAGCCCTACAAAGCTAGTACAGATGCCTTTTCCGAAAACATCACTACTTGTACAATGTTTTGTCTTTTCTATTCCAGAGAATGTTTTCTTTTAATTGAATGTGTCATAGAGAACATCTATATTATTTGCTCATTTTATGGATATAGAAACAGAGATCCAATGATGTTATCTGTTTTAGATCACAGAGATGTAAAGAAGAGTCAGAAAAATAATACAGTCTCCTAACTACTTGTTTTGTGCTACTTTTTCAATGCACACTCTTGCAAAGGAATTTAAAATTAATGGTTGAAAGAACACATAATTCTTTATCATCCTTTTAAACTCTAGTTATAGACTTAGCTGCAGTCACAAAATCTATTCCAAGCTACAGGAGCTAGTGTCTTCACTATTCCAAATGTAGATGCTGCCTGGTCTAATAAATATTTTCTAAGAACAGCCTGTTATGTTGTTTTGGGTTTTGCTCATTATTATAAGACTGCCTGTAACTAGATTCAGGCCTGCATCATTTAACTCCTGACTCTACCAAATTAAAAATTTTCTATCTCCCTTTCCCCAAATGTACCCCTTACACACATACACATTTAAAACCACAGTAATGCTTGGACCTTGATTGGTGTATCAGGTATGTGTGAAAAATCCATGCATTGATATATTGGTCAGTGAATAAGGTCTGTTTTCTCCCAAAATTAATATGTGTCCAAGGAGAAAATATTAATATTGGAAATCTCAGCATCAAAGAAGAAAAGTGGGGGGGGGGGGGGAAGGCAGGTGATGGCAAGAAATGCCACCTGCGATCACAGCAAAGACAGGAACTTCAGAGCTTATTAGTCATTTTGTTTTCTTAACACCAAACAATAAATCTTATTTCACAAGGCTAATTGAAGATGAAATTTGAGTTATTGTATTAATATCTGAGATTAAAATATACAGCTACCGTTATTAAAAGTCCTAGAGTTATTACTCTTGTTTACCTGCTTATAGTTATGTAATAACAATCAATGATATGTTCACTTTGCTGAGTGCAAGACCACGGCATTTAATGTTCTTCAAAATCACTACTTTATGTATACTTACTGTTGCTTTTTGATGGATTGTATTCATGAATTATGGTTGTCTTAAGAAGAATTTAATCAAATTTATTTTACATGGCCTTTTTAGTTAGGGAGATTCATTGAAACGTAGTCCCACCTGTACTTTTTTGGTATTGCATGGGACTTATTTGAAAGTAAATCTGTTGTGTTTTATTGCTACATATGTACCAATATTCACTGACCACATGTTTTTTAGCCATGTTACTTTATAGCACCATTTTTAGTTTTTATATAATATTACTATAGAACCAAGTCTCGTGAACTTTTTCCAAGCGCGCGCGTGCACACACACACACACACACACACACACACATATTTTTTTCAAAAAATTATTTTTTTTGTAATTAAGAAATATCTTACACTTTAAGTAGTCTTAAACACTGGCAAATTGATACTTTGAATAGTCTCTTACTACACTAATGGGGTAGCTGTTAACCACATGTGGCTATTAAATGTAAATGAATTAAAACTCAATAGAATTGAAAATTCACTTCCTCAGTCACACTAGCCACATTTCTAATGTTTAATAACCACATGTGGCTAGTGGTTACCTTATTAGTGCAGATATAAAAGATGTCTGTCATTACAGGAAGTTCTGTTGGACAGTGCTATCTATAGCATTAAATGTTAGAATTTAAATTTGAGAAAAAAAATAGATTCTTTAAGCAGAAAATGAATGTGGCCCACTCACATATTCCAAAGATGATATTTTAGGACTCTGTACAACAAAGGCCAAAATACTAAATATCCAGGTGTCCTACACTAAATTCCTTATGTTTCTTCAGTTCTAATTAACTAAATTCTCAATCAAGTTTGTTTGCACCCCGTAGCTGTACTTTCCATTGCCTTTTCCACTTACTTAATAATTGGCTTGCTTTCTATCACATGCCCTGTCTATGTGCCATAGAGTGATAGTCTTTAGTTACATTGTTAATAGAGTGTTCATTTCAGTTCAGATTTAGCTAGCCTGCAAATATCCAGATCTAATTTTAAATTGCCTGGTACATAACATAGTGACATGTGAATATTACATATAGTCTCTTTTCACTCATGTTATAGATGAATGCTAGGTAGATGGATAGAAGGATAAAATATATGTAATTCTGGGGTGCCTGGGTGGCTCAGTCTGTTAAGCGTCCAACTTCAACTCAGATTATGATCTCATGGTGGTGGGTTCAAGCCCCGCAGCAGGCTCTGTGCGGACAGCTCAGAGCCTGGAGCCTGCTTCAGATTCTGTGTGTGTCTCTCTCTCTGACCCTCCCTCGCTCTGCTCTCTCTGTCTCTCAAAAATAAATAAAAGTGTTAAAAAATTTTAAAAATATATGTACATAATTATGTATAAAAATTAATTAATATTTATCTTCATTGCATGTTAATTTAAGGTATACATTCATTTTTATACAAAATTTGAATTTGTACTCTGGAAAAAGGAAGACTATGAAAATTAATGCAAAATAATCTCTGCTAATGGAAAATGAAGTATTGAAACAGTTGGAAAAGGGTAAATTTTGACCCTAATTTGAATTCCCCCTTGCTGTCATTCATAATTTCTAGCTTTTACTTTCCAAATGGGTGTTAGATAAGAAACATGACCAAAGCAGGCCTTTAACGATTCTTAAATAATATGTCACAAAAACTGCTCAGGGCCAGGGTTCCAGCACCAGAGGGGAAAGCTACTGGCTCTCCAGGAAGCTTCTGACTAACAAACAAAATACTAGTTTCAAGGATGCAGTGGTGCCTCCAGCCAAAACAAGAAGAAGGGTTTCCCTACAGAGATTATTGCCATAATAGTATGTGCTACCAGGAGAGAGCTCGACTTTAATAATGCAACAGTCTGTCAGAAACCTACGGCCATGTCCTGTGGTGCCCGGCCAGAGAGATATACTCTGTCTAACCAAGGAGATAACTACTCCCTCCCTTCTCTTTTCCTAGTCCTCATGATGGAAAAAGTTTTACTTCACTTTGTCAGCAGAGTCTTCTTGTTTATAAAAGTAAATTAAAAAAAAACCAGTACCTAGAACATGTTCAAATTGTAGACCTCATTTAAGTTATGTTAATTTAACAGGATACACTATGAAATTGTCTAAATATCATAAGAATGCTCATTCAACTATCACATACCAATCGACCGTTGAATGCTAATGTTCATTGTTGCACAAATAAAGATAAACACAATTCATGAACATAATAAGGAAGAGGAGAGGGACCAACTGGGAATCAAATTTAAACCTTTTTAAATTCTGTTCCCACTTTGTTTTAAATCTCTTCTGATTTGTTTGACTTCTTTACCCATTTCCTCTGGAAGATTCGGAAAAGGAAAAAAAAAAAGATGAGCAAGATAATTACAAAGAAAGTGTGTGTGGGAAAGAGACAGAGGACTCAGTTGTAGGATAAATTCTATGTAATCAGTAAATTGTACATCCTTGTACTGATATTTTGCTGTATTTCCAGCACCATGCTGTAATCTGAAAGAGGCACTGATTTTAGCAAATTAATTCGAATTACAGTGAAGATATATGTGGCATGCCTTAAACAACTTCTAGAATAAGGTAGGGCGTTAATTAGTTAGACCATACAAATAATTACACAATAAAAGTATCTTTAGTGTGACATTGTCTTTTATAGAAACATGTCTGTTTCATGTGATAATAGTTAATTACAGTTCAAAGAAGGGGAAGCCACAATTAGCTACATCACCTTGATGAAGGAAATAGGAATTCACTTGGCCTTGATGGGTTATTCGTAAACATAGAGGAACAAAGGGGGAAGAAGGGTCCTCCAGAGCCCCAAAGAAACTGAGTCAAAGATGGGCACTTCCGAAGGCAGTTCAGGCTTGATTAGAGAAACATGAGTTTGCACACGTGCAGTGTAACACATCGCATCAAGTTATGAGGGTCAGATAGAGGCCTTCTGTTGCGGTAGGGCTCAATGAAATAAAGGCCCATAAGTACACTGAGGAATAAAATTAAATTATGAAAGACAATGATGCAGGTGAAGTTTCAACACCAGTGTGTGACCTTGACAGATTTCTGAAAGGCATTGAGGGATAGGGGTGCGCACAGCCTTCTCTACTGCTATGCTGCGCAGATGCTCTAGACCAGGTCTGTCGAGGCTGTGGGGGGCACCAGGCTCCAGTCAGCAGGTGCTGCTGAGGGCTGAGGTTGTGGCATGCAGCCAGACAGAGATTATTTGAATCAGCACTTACATCCCTCAATCCCTATCCCGGGTGAAAAACAAATATGGCTGATGCTACCCAGCTGCCAAACCCCAGAAGTTCTTCTCCAACAAAATTGAAGCAAACATTTGGGGAAATCTGATGCTCCCAACATGGATGTTGATACTCCAGAATAAATCTTCCTTTGTTCTACTCTCTGGGGAATCTGTGGTCTGAGAGCTTGCTCTTTGTCCACTCACTGAAAAGAGGATCTACTAATTAGCACAGCATGCCTCTCTTCATGTACCTCCACGTCATTTTTTTTTTTTTAGCCAGGTTGGAGACCTAGCCAGAAACAAGTCATACTTATAAAGGCAGTAAATGATAACATTAACATGAGATTCCTACTCTTCTCTTTGAGTATGAGTTACTCAGCTGTTGCACAGAATTGCCTGTTAGCATCTCAGCAACATTTCTGCTTCTCTTTATGCATACACGAGAATCCCAGAAACTACATCGACCTGGAATGGGTAGTGTAAGCCATGTGGTGTAGGAGGATAGAGGAAGAAGCTTTGGTTCTGCCTGGGCACTTGAAACAGGCTTTGGGGAAAATAACAGTTAAGTTGAGACTTTAAGAATATATAGAGAAGGGGAGGAAAGTGTTCAGACATAGAGACAGCATGAGCAGCGTGGAAGTGTAAATGTGAATGATTCTTCCAGTAACAGCAAGTTCTCTGGTTTGACTGGAGCATAAAGCAGGCGGTAGCAAGAGGCACCATCGTGGTAGGCAGAGTATTGCCCCGCAGTGACGTCAACGGCCGAATACCGGAACCTGTGAATATGGTACATTTCATGGCAAAGAATTAAAGTAGCTAATCCACTGACCATAATGGAGAGAGACTATCGTGCATTATCTGGGCGGGCCTCATATAATCAGAAGGACCCTTACAAGCGGAAGGGGAAGAAGACGTCAGTGATACGATGTAAGAAGCACGTGACCAGCATGGCTGCCTTTGAAGACAGAGGAAGGTACCACAAGCCAAGCAATGCAGGAAGCCTCCAGAAGCTGAACGAGACTGGGAAATGGACTCTTTCTCCAGCCTTGAGAATGTGATGCAGTTCTGATGACACCTCAGTTTTAGCTGAGTGTGATCCATAGCATGCTTTCAACCTACCTGACTGCGAGATAGGAAATTTGTGTGGAAGCCTCTGAGTCTATGGTAGTTTGTTACAGCAGCCATAGGAAACGGATGCAGAGGTGAGGAGTGGACAGCTGAATTTGGAGGCAGTGTAGACGGTACAATGGAGGAGAGTGAGGTCAGGGGAAGGGGACCATTTAGGGGGTGTTGCAATAACAGAATGGTGAGCTAGGGCCATAAATCTGGAGATGGAGATAGATCAGAGGGGGTCCGAATAACCAGGACACTGAATGAGTGCCACAGACCTAGGGTGCCATACATCTAGAGAGGGAAGTAAAATCTTGGTAGCCAGTCTGATGGCTGGTTTAAGCCAATTTCTCAAAGTTCAGGAATTGAATTCAGGGAACCAATTAGAGTCTCCTCTTTCAGGTTTTATCAGTGACTCAATGTGTCATTGATATCAATGAGTTCAAGTGACCCAAGCCCTCTGTGCCTCAGTTTCTTCACCTGGAAAAGGGGAAATATAGTCCTACTTATCTTGGCTGCAGAGTTGATGCAGCTAAAGGGCTGGACAGGTGGCATGCACATAGCAAACGGCAAGTATTAGCTCCCTACTCTGAACTTTACTTCTCGTCACCTCGCTGCCTCACTCATTCAGGCCATCTGAGATCCTCACGTTTCTGAATCTAGTGCATAAGCTTCAGTCTTTATGTTGTCATACTTTCCTGGAGCATGTGACACTCTCTACCAGCCGCCCCACAACCTTGGAATGACCCCTGTCTTTGGCTTCTATGCCAGGCCATCCTCATTTTCTCCCCACTCGTGTAGTATCTGTTCCTTTTTCTGAACTGCCGATGTATCTGATTAGGCTGTGTTCTTCCTTGACTCCGGGTTCCCTGAAAATGTTGTAAGTCAGGGTGCCTGGGGTGGCTCAGTCAGTTGAGCATCTGACTCTTGGTTCCGGCTCAGGTCATGATCTCATGGTTTGTGGGATCGAGTCCCATGTCAGGCTCTGTGTTGACACACAGAGACTGGGATTCTCTCTCACGCTCTGTCTCTGCCCTTCCCCTGCGCATGCACTCTCTCTCTCTCTCTTTCTCTCAATCAATCAATCAATCAATAAACAAACAAACTAACTAACTAAAAAAAAAAAAAAAAAGTGTTCTGGGACGCCTGGGTGGCTCAGTCCATTGAGTGGCAGACTTTTCCCTTAGGTCATGATCTTGCAGTTCATGAGTTCGAGACCTGTATCGGACTCTGTGTTGACAACTCAGAGCCTGGAGCCTGCCTCAGATTTTGTGTCTTCTCTCTCTCTGCCCTCCCCTGCTCATTTCTCTCTCTCTCTCTGTCTGTCTCTCTCAAAAAATAAACATTAAAAAAAAGTTTAAAAAAATGTTCTAGGTCGATTGGTTCACAAAATATGTTGGAGCTTTATTGTTATTATTATTATTATTGCTGTTATTAATAATAGGTATTGCCAGTAGAGATTGGTGAGTGAGACAACAGGCTGAGAGCACCCTCACTGTGCATCGGTGTCAGCTAAGCTTCAGCCCCAGCTCCCCATCCTGCCTGCTGTTATCATATCTCTTAGGAGAGGTTCACTCAAGGCAAAGAAACCACATGTTACAGCTAAGATCCAGCCCATATTATAGTTGGCATCCTCTTAAATAATAATTGGACACAGAATCATTAATAGGTCAGGCCTCAGGCACCATCCTGGAGGGATGAGGTCATGTGGATTGTGTCATATTTTCGCCATGTTCTTACAAGGATGGGAATGTCTCCAAAGGTTTTTGCCAATCCACATGTTCTTTTTTTTTAAACCTCAATAATTATCTTTTCAAAAATTTATTTATTTTAATTTTGTTCTTTTAATTTACATCTAAATTAGCAGATAGTACAACAATGATTTCAGGAACAGATTCCTTAATGTTCCTTACCCATTTAGCCCATCCCCCCCCCACAACCCCTCCAGTAACCCTCTGTTTGTTCTCCATATTGAAGAGTCTCTCATGTTTTGTCCCCCTCCCTGTGTTTATATTATTTTTGCTTCCCTTCTCTTGGGTTCATCTGTTCTGTGTCTTACAGTCCTCATATGAGTGAAGTCATATGATATTTGTCTTTCTCTGACTAATTTCACTTAGCATAATACCCTCCAGTTCCATCCATGTAGCTGCAAAGGGCAAGATTTCATTCTTTTTGATTGCTGAGTACCACATCTTCCTTATCCATTCATCCATCAATGGACATTTGGGCTGTTTCCATACTTTGGCTATTGTTGATAGTGTTGCTATAAACATTGGGGTGCATGTGTCCCTTCAAAACAGCATACCTGTATCCCTTGGATAAATACCTAGTAGTACAATTGCTGGGTCGTAGGGTAGTTCTATTTTTTATTTTTTGAGGAGCCTCCACCCTGTTTTCCAGAGCGGCTGCACCAGTTTGCATTCCCACCAGCAGTACAAAAGAGATCCTCTTTCTCTGCATCCTCTCCTATATCTGTTGTTGCCTGAGTTGTTAACGTTAGCCATTCTGACCAGTGTGAGGTGGTATCTCAGTGTGGTTTTGATTTGTATTTCCCTGATGATGAGTGATGTTGAGCAGTCTTTCATGTGTCGGTTGGCCATCTGGATGTCTTCTTTGGAGAAGTATCTATTCACGTATTCACGTCTTTTGCCCATTTCTTCACTGGATTATTTGTTTTTTGGGTGTTAAGTTTGTTAAGTTCTTTATAGATTTTGGATACTAACCCTTGATCTGATATGTCATTTGCAAATATCTTCTCCCATTCTGTCTGTTGCCTTTTAGTTTTGCTGATTGTTTCCTTTGCTGTGCAGAAACTTTTTATTTTAATGAGGTCCCAGTAGTTCATTTTTGCTTTTGTTTCCCTTGCCTCCAGAGACGTGTTGAGTAAGAAGTTGCAGCGGCCAAGATCAAAGAGGTTTTTGCCTGCTTTCTCCTGGAGGATTTTGATGTCTTCCTGTCTTACACTGAGGTCTTTTCATCCACTTTGAGTTTATTTTTGTGTATGTGTAAGAAAGTGGTCCGGGTTCCTTCTTCTGCATGTCGCTGTCCAGTTTTCCCAGCGCCACTTGCTGAAGAGACTGCCTTTATTCCATTGGATTTTCTTTCCTGCTTTGTCAAAGATGAGTTGGCCATATGTCTGTGGGTCCATTTCTGGGTTCTCTGTTCTGTACCATTGGCCAATCCACATGTTTTGAACACCGTTGTCTCACCAGTGCAAAGCCTATTTCTAACATCCATCATGTTAACCTGCAAATCCCTAATGTCACCAATGCAAACGCATTTCTAAGGTTAACTATGCTAAGTAACAAACCCCTCTGGTGTTGATAGAAGATAATAAAGGTGAAACACTTTTAGGAGCTGACTCTGTAGAATTATGTTCCTCGTTATACATGAACTGAATACCCCACAGGTGTGTGTTCCTGATTAGAGCAATGGACACTCGAATTCAACCCCAGCTGCCTAGATCCAGGGCTGCCACAGGACACACAATGAATAGAGAGGTGTCTTTCAGAATGATTGGCTTGGCCCTAAAGAAAAGAAAGAGTATAATGGAAGGATACAGAGATGTGTGTTCCTGACCACCCCCATGGAACATACATAAAATCACACTGTATCCAGTGATACTGTGTGAAGTAAATTGGAGACATCATAACATGTCTTATCATAGCCATCTCCAAAGTGAACCATTCTTTTTCCTGCCCCTGCCCATGTGCCGCCTCTCATTGTGAACTTCCACAAGTGTTCCAGATCTCTACTTAGGTGTGACTTCCTCTCGAATGCCTCCTCATCTCCAAGAAAAGTCTAGCAAGTGCCTCACTACAGCTCTGCTGTAGTGTTGTTGCATTTTTTTGAAATTATTTATATACTCGTCTTAGTCTCTCTTCTAAGACTATAAATTCATTAAGAGCAGGGACTGGATCATTGTTCACCTGTTTATTCCCAGGCATCACATACACTCTAAATGAGTGACATTAGAATCCATGAAATGGAACATGCCTAATAGCAGCTTATATCAGAAAACTCCTTTTTGGTTCATATCGAACAAAATTTTGAGTGGCTGTGATATGAAAGGAAATGTGCTGTGATCTGGAAATATGAAGGGAAATAAGTCAGAGGCCTTGATCTTAGGAATTTACATGATAGATAGATAGATAGATAGATAGATACACAAAACTGGCAGTTGTAACAGAACATGGGGAAGGATGTACACTCCCACTTTCAGGGGTAAAAATTGACTGCTCAAACCAAACCAGGATAATGCCACCCTCTTGTTCTAAAAACGGATTCCATTTTCCAGGCCTAAGTCAGTCAGTTTAGACATTATCCTGGTCAGACCTTGTTTTAGAAAATGGCACATGACATTTAAGGGCCAGTGAGATGCATGGGCAATTTTTCAGTGATTTCTGGAAAAGAAACTTTCACATTCTTTTAGATACACCAAAAGAAACACCTTCTCTTCTAGTCTGTGTGATGTGCTAATCAAACCCTGGAACAATAGCGTTTTGCTATCATGGATAGGCAGCCAATCTTAGGAAAACACATATACTGTGGATGGGAACATGAGAAGGACCAGTTCTTTCACGCACAAGGATGAGTTGTCAAATCAAACCAACCCTGAAGCTGTGCCTTCTACAGGCTTTCCATTATAGTCGACCTTTCCCTGATCTTGGTCTCCTCCCTTTTTCCCATCATTTATATATAAAGCAATTAAGTGTGAAAATAGGACCCTGAATCCAGAGTCCGAGATTTGTATTTCGTTTATTCCTCTGAATGCACTGGCTGAAAGCTGCCATTTTGACCACTATGACCAGTCACTTAAATTAAATTCATTATAGTAAGTACACTCAGATGTTAGAGTTATCTAGTGGAATTAACCAAGCCACCAGTAATCTGAGCATCAGGTAAACACTCAATCTGGTTGGAACTACCAGGCATTCCTTTGTAGGATATTTAGTTGTAGAAGAAAGAATCAAGGGGGAAGGAAAATATCACAGGAGTCTTGAGAAGAAAACTGAAATGGAATGACCAACCTCACAGGTAGAATGTAAAAAAGAATTTCTATACAATTTATAGAATTTAGCAGAAAAAATCAATACAAACTGTAAAATCACTATAAAATGATTAGGAGCCAAATCTTTTTAAGGCCGGATTTAAACATATCTACTATAGGTTGACCTATCCTCAAGTGCATGAGGTTTTGCTGAACTCCTTAAACGACTTGAAGTCAAGCAAAATATATTTTTCAAGTGCTTTGAGAAGTTTGAGCACAAATCCTCATACTTGTTTGGAAAATTGAGCATAGCAGCAGCATTCAGAAGTAAATCCCAGCCCTACAACCTGCATAGAAAGAGGGGATAAACTGAATCTCATTACTTCTGCTGCTTCTCTGTTTTCCACATAATCCAAGGTAACTGAAAAGAATTAGCGTAACTCTTACAGATAATCAATTTATTTCAACAAATTTCCAGAACATTTTGTATGTGGTTATCTTAGAATACTAATGCTTGGCAATTATTCCATACCTAGTGAATGCCTGATTGTACAGTCTCAGTTCCAAGTTCTGAAAGGATTATTCTTATGCCTTAAATCCCATTGCCAACCACACTTCACCTGTTACCCTAGCAAGTAGAATAGGCACAGTGTGAAATAAGCACAGTGTATACCGTAAAAAGCCAGTGAGTTACAGTGAAGAAGAAATGATGGGCTCACATAAAAAAGACTGAGAATAGTCTTAAAGCAGGGTTCTTCAGTCTCCACCCTATTAACATTTTGGGTTAGATCATTTTGGTTGTGGTTGTGGCGAGTGTTCTGTGCCTTGTAGGATGTTTTGCAACATCCTTGGCCTTCATCCACTAGATGCCAGTAGGCCCGTTATGACAAGTCTCCAGGCATTGCTAAACGGCTCGTGTCCTGGTTGAGAAACACTGGTCTAAAGTAAAATAATTTCCAAATGAAACAATGATAAATTGGTGCCGAGTGAACATTAATTTTTAGAGTACCTTGCAAAATAGATACCATTAGTTGATCTTAAGGGAAAATGGCAGTAGTGTGAGCAGGAGCCAACAACGGCCAAAGGCCCAACAACAGGTCTGGATTCAAATGCTTAAGTGTATCTAGCACTGTGCTAGGCTCCAGACATTCAGCCGTGTCCAAGGCATCATTTCTATCCTGAGGAATCTTCCTTCTTTGGTATCTGGCTGAGGGGTGGTACAAAGAAAGACAGACAGTGTCATGACTCTTCATGCAGACCATCTGGGAGGCACAGTGGTCAGAGGAGACTTTATAGAGAAAGACTGAGGGTGAATTGGAATTAATGAGACTAGTGGGGTGTCAGGGGGAGACGGAGTTTGGAGGTGAGAGAAGAGATGAAGAGCGTTCCAAGAAACAGGGAGAGGATTTATAAATGCCAAGAGTTATGACAGAACATGGGACGGCTCAGCATGGCTGGAGAAGAGAATGGACAAGAACTGACTGCACCCCTGAATGTGTCTTAGAGCAAAATGATGAGCTGGAAATAAGATCAGTATTTTTCTAAGCCCCTCATTACATGTTGGAAAAGGCCATAGCCTGTCTCCAAAAAGTTGGTTATGGTCTACATTCCTTGTGCTTCCAAGGAAATCCAGGTCTCCGTACGTGTACCAGCCAAGGTATTCATTTGGTAAGAGGATTAATGCTGTGTCAAGAGACTGTGCATTAAAAATGGACTAATAGTAAAACACTAAGTTGAGATGGTCTTAATCTGTTGAAACTAGAAAATAGTAGGTACTCAATAAGTATTAACAGTATTTATTTAATTGTATTCATGTTATTACTTACCTCTGTATAGCTCAGCTTTATTTTTCCAGAATATTCCTACATACACACAAATGTAGTGAAAAAATATCCAATGTCACCCAACTGCAAAGGCTCTCTCCACTCTTTGTTGCTTTTATTATTAAACAAGAGACACAGGGTTCTCAGAACAAGAAGCACAGGGTTCTGAGAGGTTTTTCAGAGCTTAAGGAACTCGGTTCTCTGAGAGCTTCTGTCCCCAGGATTGGTTCAGGTGAACTGTACTGAGAAGGCAGACCTTTGAAAAAGTACAAAGGCAGGCAGTTATTGACTATATACTGCAATTCACATGGAAGACATCGTGGGTTTCATGAGCATACTTTATGTTTGGTGTTTGAAGTAGTTCCCTTCAGATAAGAGTAAAGAAAACCGCTCACTGGATCTCAAGATGTAAATGAGCCAGACCTTCTCTTTGGTGTTGTCTTCACTGTCTTCAACTTATATCTTTAAGCTATGAATTTCGTGATTGTACTTAATGGATTTTGAAGCCAGGGGGGATGTAGTGTACTTTTTAAAAAATGCACTGGCATGACAGTCAAGAGATCTGGGGCACTTGATACTTTATAAATAGCAAGATTGACATTGGGTTGCTATAGATAAGTCACATGAATTGATTGGCGTGTGTCCTGACAACCTCACCAGGTTGTCGTGGGGATAAAAATAATGAATTCATATAAAAGTGCTTTAAAAAGTGAAATGAGTAAGGAAAAATATCTTTGGGCATGATGTTTGCATTTCATGGCTCCCCAATTCTAAGCATCTACACTTTTTAAACATTTTAAAGGTTCCCTTTGTTTGCGTGAAAGAGAGGGATGGACTGCAGGAATAGGACTTTCAACAGGTCTTAAAGGAGACTCCTTCTTTTCTAAACTTGTGTGGGTTCTTTCCCCATCCTCCTCAGGCAACGCCCACTGTCAGCCAACCTCCTTTCTCTCTACAAAATCACAGTCATTGTATGTCAATAATTATAGTCTCTTCCATATTTAAAAAAGAAAGGAAATCCAAAACCCTTTCTTGGCTTTACTTTTCAGCTACCAACTTACTCCTTTTTTTTTCTTGTTTATAATCGTGTATCTTTTGTCTTTCTAAAAAATATTTTCTTTTTGAGAGAGCGTCAGCCGGGGAGGAGCAGAGAGACAGGGTCGGAGGATCCAAAATGGGTTCTGCACTGACAGCAGAGAGCCCAAGGTGGGGCTCAAACTCATGAACCATGAGATCAGGACCTGAGTCGAAGTCAGACACTCAACCAACTGAGCCACCCAGGCACCCCTTTTCTTTTTTTTTAAATGTTTATTTATTTCAAATATCTTTTCTTTTTTTTTTTTTTTTTTTTTTTTTAACATTTATTTATTTTTGAGACAGAGAGAGACAGAGCATGAACGGGGGAGGAGCAGAGAGAGAGGGAGACACAGAATCGGAAGCAGGCTCCAGTCTCTGGGCCATCAGCCCAGAGCCCGACGCGGGGCTCGAACTCACGGACCGTGAGATCGTGACCTGAGCTGAAGTCGGACACTCAACCGACTGAGCCACCCAGGCGCCCCTCAAATATCTTTTAAAAGTTATTTACACATGTGGTCTCTGTTTCCTTTTCTTCCATTAATTTGTCAGTCCCCTCCAATCTACAAAGGCTGTCCTTAGGCTTACTAATACCCAGGTCACTAAATACTGAGGTATTTTTCATTCTTAGTCCACCTGACCTTTCACCTCATTCAACACTATTGCCCACTGCCCTCCCCTTCATCTGGAAAAGCCTTCTTCCATTGATGTGTACTTGACCTTCCTTCTACCTAGCTGCTCCCCTCAGGGAACCTTGCAGCTCATTCCCTGTACTTGACCGTTAATATTTTGAAATTTGTCAAGGTGCTTACCTTAACCTGATTCTCTGTTTTGTTATATAATCTTTCCCACATGGATGGCATTTGTGACTGCAATTTTAGTAATCTCCGTGGCAGACTGCACGGCTGACCACCCATAGATGTTTTCTTCTCTCAAAGTAGCCCATGCATTTTCCTCCTAGGACTCGTCACAGTTCACAATTCTGTATCTCAGTCATCCTCTGATTAACACTGTGTTCCCCATTCTGTTCTAAAACTAATGGTAGAAGACACAGTATCTAGTTTTCTCACTCTTAAATTCCCAGTGCCTAGCAAAGTGCTTGCCACATAGTAGACACTCAGTAAAATTAGATTAACTGGATGACTACAGAACTGGATGTAGAAAGGAAAGAATAGTAAAATTTTCATGGATCGTAGGCTCCATGGGACACCCAAGTTCTAGTTTTTGTCTGTTTCTCTGATTATAAAAACAGCACATGCTTCCTCAACTTTTTTAAGTTCGTTTATTTATTTTGAGAGACAGAGGGAGAGAAAGAGCACAAGCGTGAAAGGGCAGAGAGAAGGAGAGACAGAAATCCCAAGCAGGCTCTGTGCTGTTGGCCTGGAATGAGGCCCTGATGAGGGCCTGGAACTCTCTCAAACTGTGAGATCATGACCTGGGCTGAGATCAAGAGTTGGACACTTAACCGGCTGCACCACCCAGGCACCCCATAAGAGACTGCTTCCTCAGTTTATTCAGCTCTTCATTTATATGTCATTGCCCTAGTTAAAAAGTACTCCTTCCCATCATGTACTATCTCCTAGACTCTGCTTTTTTTTTTTTTTTGTAGAATTTAGTACTAACATAGTTTTATTTATATATAAATAAATAATTTTTTATATATTTTATGCATATATAGACATGCATATAAACGTGTGTATGTATGCACGTGTGTGCATGTGCACGTGCATATGTCTGTGTTTCTATCTCCCCAGGCTAATCAAATGGTGAAGGGGAAGAATGCTGGGAACAGTATGCTCCAGGAGGAAAGACTGTTTTACCCCTGAATTTGTCTAAAATTGAGTAATATTTAAAAGATGACTGACATTTGGCGGGTTTATTATTTTCTTTTGGTTCTGTACAGACAATATGCCCTTTATCGTCTGCATTAAGGGTGGACCACTCCGTTTGCCACACCCTTGGTGCACGAGTATATGCTCCACGAGAACAGGATATCTTCTGTTTGGCTCATGGCTTCTTCCCATAGTAGATAAAGGAAAAGTCAGTTTATTTTGGAAAATAAATGTGAACATACAAAGAAATAGAAAAAGGTATCCATCCATAATCTTTCCACACGAAGATTTAAATGTTTTTAACATTTTAACATATTTTCTTCCACCTTTTTCTGTGTATTTTTTAACACGACTGGGGTCCTGAAATGCGTTCACATATCTACACTTCACTTTTCCCTTATTTTCCAAGTGGTTAAGTGGACACAATCTGAGAGCAGATGGCCACAGTTCCAATACCTGATCAACCACTTATTATCCTGTGAGCTCTTAAGCCAGATGCTTAACATCTTTGAGTCTCAGCTTCATGATTTTAAAAATAGGATAATCACATAACTGTCTCACTGGGCAGTTACAAAGATTAAATGTGATAATGTATGTGTATGCCTTGTGGTAAATGTTAGTTTGGGGGATGTGCAGCCTCTAAAATGCTCCCCAGAGATCCTAGCCTTCTTACATTCACACCCTTATGCTAACTCCTCCCTCTGAGAGTGGACTGGACTTGGTGACTCATTTCTAGAGAATAGAATATGCCAAACTAATAAGGATGCCACTTCTGAGAACTGGTTACAAACAGACCATGTGTGCCTTCTGTCTTGCACAATATCTCTTGTTCCCTTACTCACTGTGGGGGAGGTACCATGTTGTCAGCTGTCCTGTGAAAGGGCTCACATGGCAAGGAGCTGAGGGATGCCTCATGCCAACAGCCAGCAAGAAAATGAATTCTGACAACACGAATGGGCTTGGAAAGAAATTCTCCCCATTCAAGCCATCAGATGAGACCACAGCCCTCACCCAAATGCTCTTGCAACCATGTGAGAGAACTTGAGGCAGCAGCACCCAGCCAAGCCATGCCTAGATTTCTGATCCACAGAAACTGTGAAATAAAATATACTTATTGATTTAAAATCGCTTCCACATTTTGGAGGAAGTTGTTATGGAGATTTTATTAATGGGCAGTTTCAAATATTGGCATGTCTGGAGAGACTTCTAGAATATAACACTTTTCTTTCCCACCAGGTTTTTGAAAAAGAGATGGGAAATCAATATACCACTTTTATTAATAAAGGCTAAGCTTGCCTAATTGGCTTAATGTGATAGTCACATAAGCTCTCTAACTGAATCTCAGAAGTAGGTAGACATAGAGCGCTATCTTGGGCAACACCAGATAGAACAACAGGCTTTCTTATGTGGGTAGAAAGAATATGGCTCTGGAGAAAGATTCTGTTGCTGAGGAGAAACAGAGAGCAGAAGGTTTCCCAAAGTAAAAAAAAAGTATATAGCAGTTCATGTCCAGTTTTCTATCCCGAATTTACCAGTCATGTCGGGGGATGAGTGATGGGGCAGCATAAGACTAGGAGAACATGCTCACGGAGTTCCCCGCACATAGAAGAAACTAAATCAGCAGTAATCCAGTAGCACTCCCTGTCCAATATAAGTCAATAGAAATTACTTATGAGTATCACTATTATCCCTCTTTTTTGCAATATCCATCTGTGAAGTTGTATTCTAGTTTATTAAACTAATCACCTCTTGTTGGAAGTTAGATTATTTCAAAATTTTAGTGCTATAAATATTGCTGCCATGAACATTTCTTTATTTCCTTAGCATAACTCCCCCAAAAGAGAGTTAGTAATTTACATGTTTTCTCTGTATGTAGCTAAATTGCTTTCAAAAGGGTTGACTAATTTCCATTCCCATCTGCAGTGTGTAAAAATGTGCTTCTGACCCTGGAAGCCTTAGGTTTTCACCTTTATTTGATAATCTTTGCTAATTTGATAAGTGAACCACATCTTATACTTAATTTACAATTCCTTGATTATTAGTAAGGTTGGAAAATTTTCACTGCTAATTAGTCATTTGTATTTTCTTTTCTATAAATTATCTGTGTGTCCAGTGCTCACAGATCTGCTGACATCATTCACCTCTGTCTTTTTAAGCCAAACATTCAGTTTCCCTCTTATCTAGAGAGTAATTCCAGGGAGAAAAGGGCCTGGGGGAAATACTAGTGGATATTTTGTTTTTTTTTTTTTTAAATATTTTTTTTTACTTTCTGTCTTTTAACTTATTTTTTCTACAATGTTTCACATTCTATTAATGGCTCATAATACACCTAATATAGCATTATAAGAGTGCTGACTATGTGTCAGGTATCATGCTAAAAGCTCTGTGTATGTAGATTAACACGTTGGATGCACACGACAACCCTATAAGCTAGCTACTATTTTTACAGCCATTTCCATAAGAGGAGGCTGAAGAAAAAAGACATTATCTATTTTGCCCAAGGTAAACAGATAACAAACAAGGGAGCTGGAATCTCAACTCTACCCCTTCCATGCCAGCATTTATGAGCTTATCCACTAATCCACTCAATACAATATTGTAGTTAACCCTAGAAGATCATGGACTTAATTTTTTTAACAAATCATCCTTAGCGAATAATGCGTCTACAACATTAAAAATGGCAAGGATTTGGGGCGCCTGGGTGGCGCAGTCGGTTAAGCGTCCGACTTCAGCCAGGTCACGATCTCGCGGTCCGTGAGTTCGAGCCCCGCGTCGGGCTCTGTGCTGACAGCTCGGAGCCTGGAGCCTGTTTCCGATTCTGTGTCTCCCTCTCTCTCTGCCCCTCCCCCGTTCATGCTCTGTCTCTCTCTGTCCCAAAAATAAATAAAAAACGTTGAAAAAAAAATTAAAAAAAAAAAAAAATGGCAAGGATTCTCCCTTATTCTGATAAGGTTTTGATAATAAAATGATTATTTAAAAAATAAAACAGCCTTATTTTTTTCTGATTATAAAGTATGTATTTTGATGTTTAAAAAATTCATGGAGTGCAAATAAAATAAAGTAAAACAAAATAAAAATTAGATAATTTCATCCTCCAGAGGTAGAAAAAACACAGTGTAAAAATATGAGAGTAATTTAAAATTCTGTTTTTACATTGTTAGAAATAAATCTGATGGGATGCGGGAGGGGACTAAAAGCATACAATTCTACTTCTTTTAGAAGACTTAACACCATCCTTTGACTGTACATGTTACACTATAACATTTACATGTTACCAAAGAAACATGTATGGGGGAAAATTAATTATTTAGATACAACCATTTTAATTCAATTATAGACTGGAGATATAACCTAATTAAAGAGAAGAAACAAAGCATTTAAAAACAGCCCAGATAATCTAGAATATTTGTGTTGTTTCTTCTACTCTATTTCCTCTTCTGTTGAAAACACTAATGTTCCATTTACATTAACAAGAAAGAACTTACCGCACACTTAAATTAATCAAACTTATGTAGTAAGTTACGGGTGAATATAATTTAGGTGTATACTGTATCCCCAAAGCTATGCTATTAAAACCTGATGACTTCCATTTTTTTCAGAGTTCTTAAAATTATGGCAAATATTTACTATCAGTTAAGATTGATTTTTAGTTAATGGGGCCGTTCAAAGAATACAGTCCAAAAACTAAAGGGAAAACAGCCCTCTTTTTAAATGTCACATTTATTTAATTTTTAAAAGTTAAAAATTTTAAAGCCTAAAATAATCTTTATTTCAAAACTTTTTAAAACTAAACATTGATCATTCCTCAGAAGTCATTAATTATCTCATGCTTTAATTGTCAGTGGTACAAAGTAAGAATTGATCCTAATAATTTTTTCTGGTCTTAAATTAATACCTATTTTAGCGGCTTCAAACTACTATGAACAATTATACCTCACAATGTAGGGGCATAATATATTCAAGTAAAGACAAGCACCATATCTTTATCTTCATGTGTAAGGATGCACCTTGCTTCTAGTAGACGTGCAACCAAGAATTGTTGTGTTTTCTATTTAATGGTAAATATATTAGGTAAGGGACATTTTCTGTTTTCATCTCAGTGTGTCACTAATTTCTCTTTCACTGAATGTTTAAAATGCACAGCCTTAAGAAAAACAAACAAGAAGATCAATTACTCTGACAACAAATGATTCCTCTGTACTTGATCAATGTAGACTCCCTTGATTAAAAAATCAAAAATTTGATTGAATTTAAACTGTAGTCTTTTTTCTTTCTTTCTCTGTTTCTAATTTCTCTACCCCCTACCCAGTGTGGTAAGCACTGAGCTACAGTAGAGATGAATGAACAGAGGGAAGAACTAAGTTATATCTTAATTTCACCACTCACTAGCATGTAACTCTGAGCAAACTACCAACTTGCAAAATTAATGCCTTGTAACACCACCTAACAAAATCATAATATTGTCTAACATAATAATATTTAATAACTGTCAGTCCTTGTCTATTCATAGGTCTCTGTAATTTTTTCAATATTATTTTTATTTTTAATTATTCAAGGTAATCAAAGATGTGTCTTTCAAAAATAAACTTCTACCAAAAATAGGAAAATTCTAAAAATGTCAGTTGGAGAAACCCAAAAAGATAAAAATTTTGGAAAAGGTTGAAGACGAGTTGAAATGCTTCAAAATAGATGACATGATGATGAGATACTATGTGACAGTGAGCAAATCCCACCTTTTCTATTTCTGGTTTTGTTCCAGCCCAGCCAGGGAATACAAGGGAATCAATAGCTAATGTGATCTCATACTCCCTAGCTCTGTTCCTGGGCCTGAGGTTTCTTTGTTATGCCTTTTGTTTCTGAGAGAAACTAAGTGGGCCCTAGCCAGTTTTAGGCTAGCCCATAACATGGTGTGGGGAGAGGCTCATCCCAGCCCTGAGTATTCTGGATCAGCCGTGGGAGCACTCTCTATGCCAGAGCCTGAGCCATGATGATAGCAACCATGCCCAGCCTATACTATAGAATAATCAAAGATGGGGTTGTGCATACTTTATTCTTTCTCTGCCCATTTGTTCTCTGTTACATGTATACTGTGTGTTGCTTAGTGGTGATATTGGAATCAAGTAGCACAAATCCTACGAATCGTTGTTGTGTGTGTGTGTGTGTGTGTGTGTGTGTGTGTGTGTGTGTGTGTGTTTTACTAATTGACAAACTAAATTAATGAATTTTTCTTTAAAAATAATAAAACCAGAAAATGTAAACAGAAGCATATGTTCTGAAACTATTAAAGCCAGTTACCAAACTAAATCTATGCTTCATTTGGTCTAAGTCCTAAATAACCCACAGATGATATGCTTGGAGAGCTTTGGGAGAGAAGGGAAACCTGGAGTCTTGAGTAAAAACTCCAGATATTCACATATCTCATTTGCTCTCCTCCTAGTTACACTGAAGCTTGAACCCTTACTGTCACCATGGGAAAGCATTTGGTCCCTCAAAATGGAATTCTGTCACATGCCCTTTCCAGCCTTTCCATGCTCAAAGACTGAAAACCCATCAAAGTCCAATGGGATTGATCTCTCCTCCATGAAGTCTTCCATAATTTTCTCAACTGGAATTTTCTCTTCCATCTGGGAACTTATCAAAACATATCACCAATATCTGTTGTGGAATACTTTATACTCTACTAAAGTAACATTAACCTTTCCTGGTGCATTTAACAGTCTCTCAATCCCTACTAGGTATGGAGTTCAGCTGAAAATATGAGAATACCCTACCAACAGTTCTGAAACAAGAAGGGCTTCTTCCCACCAAATAGTAATTTCAGAAGTAGGTGGTTGCTGGGATCTCTCCTGATCTTCCTTGCTTTCTCAGCCACTAGATGGGGGAGCAACCCTAAAGCACCACGTTCTCTTGCAATTGTGTGCATAAGTGAAAAGCAGGCGACAGCATGAAGAGAGTCCCCTTGACTCCTTCCCTCCTTCTTATATCTCATTGGCCAGTGGAGGTCATCATATCTACCTCTAGAACCGGTTCTGGGTCTTCTTACCTTCAGATCAAACTATCTGAACCAAATCAGGGTTCTGGTGGGAAAGAAGAGGGTCAGGGGTAGGATACTTTGGGGTAGGCAATATACTGTGTTTAATTTAAATGAACATATATAGTACTTAGATGATAATTTTGACCATTTGACCAAAACTGAGATTCAAATATAATAAGTAACTTGCCTTAGACCATACAACTGGGTAGGAGTAGAGAAAGATTAATTCCAAGTCTCTCTCTACATAGTTTAACTCTTAATATTAAGTACTAAGAGTTTATTATTTCCCCTTTTGAGTGTTAAATAATTTAACCGAAGTGGGTATGTTTGCTTCAGCTTTGTATGTGTGCATATTTATTGTATAAATTAACAATACCTCCCTGAACTCTAGTCAGTAAGGTATTAATTTCCATAAATATGTTGAAAGACTTAAGCAGAATTTACAATAGAAAGAGGAGTGGAACATCAGGAAATAAAATTGTTTATGAGGTAGATAAGGAGCAGTGGGACTTAACTGTATTTTAAAATACAAGGCCAGCTACTAGTTCCATGGCAAGAAAATTATTACTATTAATAATGAATGACAATACACTAGCAATTCCTGCAATTCACACAAATGGTATTCTCTATTAGCCTAATGATGTAGGAAATGGGATATTATTTATTTTAATTTTGCCGTTGTTGACTTCTACATTTTACTAGAAATGTATTTCACAGGTTTTATGATCACTCATGATAACTAAAAGATAGCAATGTATATGTAAAGCAGAGGGTGACAGAGACCTTTCACAGTAGAATATTTTTGAGGTACACTTGTTTTGCTTATGCTAATGTTAAAATGAGTTTGCTCTCCCTAAGCACATTCCAGTTGGTCTAAATACAGTAGCATCCCTGAAGGGGACTAGTAGTAGTCCCTGAAGGAAAATAGTATTTTTTTTTTTAATGTTTATTTATTTTTGAGAGAGTGTGAGCAGGGCAGGGGCAGAGAGGAACAGAGGATCCAACATGGAATCTGTGCCTATAGCACCAAGCAGGGCTCAGATTCACGAACCATGAGATTACAACCTGACCCGAAGTTGATCTCTCAACCTACTGAGCCAACCTGGTGCCCCAGGAAGCCAGTATTAAACGGACTATCCTTTGTATAGTTTTAGACTTCTTGCATCGACTGTTTAATTTTGCAAGTTTTAGGCGAGGACAAGCAATTCTGTGCGTTAAAATATTATGTTCAAAACTGGCACTTTTTTAGTAACTGCAGGCATTCACCCAATAATTATTTGTGCAGTTTTTATATTTTCTAAATAAGATGTCTCTCTGTTGAATGTACGCTTACGACATAGACTGCCATCATTAGAATTAATTAAATATCAAGAAAAAACACTGTGTATTCACAAAGAACCACTGTTATTTTGGACTGCCATAAGGTCTCATGTTGAAAGCTAGGATTTATGTAGAATTTCATTTAGAAATATATCTATAATCACTGTTATCCTACCTTCAGACTGAGCATAAGGCTTCAGACTGCAATATCTTACACCCGCACATTACAGCTGCCGTAGTTCTCCCATCTCTTTTTTATTCTCTTCTTACCTTTAATTAAAATGCATTAAAGAAAGAAAAAAGAAACAAATGGTTGTAGAAAGTAGCATTTAAATGGAAACGATTGCTCTAAATGTTGCTGTTTAGGAAATATATGGCGTGGTGTGCAGTTTTGCAAGGCGTCAAAGAGTATACATGAGATAACATAAGTATTATTTATGAGGATGTTGGATGGAGCAAAAACACCATTCCTGTGCTCTGACTTCCAGATGGAACTCCTCAGACTAAGTACTGAAGCATCTCCTGAATTTTTCACTTTTCAACATCAGTTGTGTTTTCATAAAATTTAAAAACGCATGTAACTATGTTAGTTTTCTGTTGCTGCTGTAAGCAGTTGCCACCCATTTAGTAGTTTGAACAATATGGATTTGCTATCTTACGCTTCTGGACATCCAAAGTCTGAGCTGGGTCCCTGTGAGCTAAAGTCAAGGTGTCAGAGAATTTCATTCCTTTCTGGAGACTCCAGGGAAGAAAACATTCCCTTGACTTTTCCAGCTTCTAGAAGCTTTCCTTATTCCTTGGCTCATAGGTTCCTGACGTCTTCAAAGCCAGCAATGGCCAATCGTGTCTTTCTCATATCCTGTCACTCACATTGACCCTTTGCCTTCCTCCTCTGCATTTAAGGAAGGACCTTGGGGGTTAACAACAGGCCCACCTGGATAATCCGGGGTGCTCTCTCTATTTTAAAATCAGCAGATTAATTTAATTTCATCTGCTACCTTAATTCCCATTACCACGTAATTTAATATATTCAAAGTTTGTAAGGATTAGGGATTCGAAGTTTGTAGGGACATATTTAAAAACATTTTTTTAATGTTTATTTATTTTTGAGAGAGAGAAAGAGACAAAGCACCAGCAGGGGAGGGGCAGAGAGAGAGGGAGACACAGAATGGGAAGCAGGCTCCAGGTTCTGAGCTGTCAGCACAGAGCCCGACACGGGGCTCAAACTCACAAACCATGAGATCATGACCTGAGCCGAAGTCGGGCGCTTAACCGACCGAGCCATTCAGGTACCCCTAGGACAGGGACATATTTTAGAGGTGATTGTTCTGCCAACTACAAACACATACAGATAAACCCCACTCTGATACATTTAGAAATGGAAGTATTCAGTAATCAAACATTTTTACTCTTAGATTGGAAGTATTCAGTAATCCTAGATGTAGACATATTTACAGATCTATAGATGATGAATTTTTGAGCATATATGTGACCTATGGTATACAAAGGAATCTCACTTTGTATTATAGATGTATCGTGATACTATAGATATCCCTAAATAAAACAAATCACATGCTACATGCACAAGAATAAATGTAAGCTCTTCGGCCTCACTGCCCTAGATCTTGCCTTATTCCAACCTACTTTTTATAATGAGAGGTTGATCAGAAACCTGTGTTCCAAAAAGCACAGGCGTACTACCACATTGGCACACACGCAAACCCACTTGCAGATACACATCCACACGCCTCATCAGGTTTCTGAATCAGTCCTGTCCAAGGGAGGGAAAGCATTTTCATCCTGATTTCCAGGGGTTAAAGCTTTGAGTTGCTGTGGCTAAATCCACTCCCATGTTGTTTCCCATATTGAAGCCATTTTAATCCCAGCGATGCCTGATTCTGATAAGGTTATGGTTATACTGACACATCAAAGTCTAAGAACCCTATCTCCTTTCCCTGTAGGCAGACACCATGGATCCTGGTTCAGATTCAAGTGCAGGCTCACAATCTGAGGATCTCGTACTTGTGTCAAACTCTGTACCATGGGATCCGACGGACTCTTCTGGACTTGAAGATTTCTTGCCTCTCTGAGAGCTAGACTCATGTGCTCCTGCCCCTAAGCTCAGAAACTGGGTCTCTGTTCCCTGTGAATATAATTCTCTAATGTTAATGCCCAGTTTGAACTATAAAATATCACCAAGGGGACACCCAGTCACTTTTCCTGATCTTCCTTCGGAGGACAATTGGTGAGAATTTCTACTTAAAGGGGCTTGGAAATGGCAGGCTCAGAAAAGGGGGCTTAGGGACCTGCTTTAATGCTGAATTTGTCTTAACAAGCACATTTTTTTTCCATTTCCATTATTTGAGTTGACTTGGGAATGAGGCTAAAGCCAAAGGAACCTCCTTCCCTGTTACTGTCTCTGCCTGCTTACACCAGGTGCCAGCCATTGGACTACACTGCTTCTTGCCTCTTTTGATTCATGGGGAGCATCTTATCTCTTAGACTTCAGGGCATTCTAAAAATATTGAGAATCTACTTACTATTATTCAGATATAATTGACATGTAACATGTTTGTTTCAGGTGTACAACATAATGACTCAATATTTGTATATATTGTGAAATGATCATCACATGTCTACTTAACACCTATATTGTTCATCCTATCCATATTGAGAATCTTGATTATAACAACAACAGTGTTTCAAATAGAACTGGTTCTGTGTGTGCTAAGAAGCTACCCTAGCAGTTGACCTATGAGGTCGCCTTTAATCTTCACAAACCCCATGAGATATGTATTGTTTTTACTTCAATGTTATAAGAGATTTAGAAAGATTAATCTCAGTGTGGTTTTGATTTGTATTTCCCTGATGAGGAGTGACATTGAGCATCTTTTCATGTTCCTGTTGGCCATCTGGATGTCTTCTTTAGAGAAGTGTCTATTCATGTCTTCTGCCCATTTCTTCACTGGATTATTTGTTTTTCGGGTGTGGAGTTTTGTGAGTTCTTTATAGATTTTGGATACTAGCCCTTTGTCCGATAGGTCATTTGCAAATATCTTTTCCCATTCTGCCTTTTAGTTTTATTGATTGTTTCCTGTCTCACATTCAGGTCCTTTATCCATTTTGAGTTTATTCTTATGAATGGTGTAAGAAAGTGGTCTAGTTTCATTCTTTTGCATGTTGCTGTCCAGTATCACCCCACGCCAGTCAGAGTGGGTAGAATGAACAAATCAGGAGACTATAGATGCTGGAGAGGATGTGGAGAAACGGGAACCCACTTGCACTGTTGGTGGGAATGTAAACAGGTGCAGCCACTCTGGAAAACAGTGTGGAGGTTCCTCAGAAAATTAAAAATAGACCTACCTTATGAGCCAGCAATAGCACTGCTAGGAATTTACCCAAGGGATACAGGAGTGCTGATACGTAGGGGCACTTGTACCCCAATGTTTATAGCAGCACTTTCAACAATAGCCAAATTATGGAAAGAGCCTAAATGTCCATCAACTGATGAATGGATAAAGAAATTGTGGTTTATATACGCAATGGAAATACTATGTGGCAATGAGAAAGAATGAAATATGGCCTTTTGTAGCAACGCGGATGGAACTGGAGAGTGTTACACTAAGTGAAGTAAGTCATACAGAGAAAGACAGATACCGTATGTTTTCACTCTTATGTGGATCCTGAGAAACTTAACAGAAGATGATGGGGGAGGGAAAGAAAAAAAAGAGTTTAGAGAGGGAGGGAGCCAAAGCATAAGAGACTCTTAAAACCTGAGAATAAACTGAGGGTGGATGGGGGGTGGGAGGGAGGGGGGGTGGGTGATGGGCATTGAGGAGGGCACCTGTTGGGATGAGCACTGGGTATTGTATGGAAACCAGTTTGACAATAAATTTCATATTAAAAAAAAGATTAAGTAATTCTTTTCAAATTGCCCAATTAACTTTGCTCAGCAAATGATAGATTTGGTGTTTGAGATAGGATCATAAGATTCTAAAACCAAGTTCTAAATTGGTTACAATACTGTCTTATGTGCCAGCTCAGTGACAGCCCCTTGGGAATTAACCAGCCAACTCCTGGGAATCAACATGGGACAGTATCTGAATTATTTGAAGAAACACAATGTGTATAAGAATCCTTAAAAGGATTCATCTAAAACCCAGGTATGGGTACTAGCTTAGTCATTTCATTTCTCTGGACTTTTCTTTGGGGGCAGGAGGATTGAACCTCTTGATATTTGAAGTTTTCTTGAGTATTAATATTTTATAATGTAATAAATCTTTTTGATCAACACATAGTGCTAAATTTTTCCCTTCTATAAAGGTAGTACTTATATTTTTAGAGTGTAAGGTTTAAAAGAGACACTCCTGTGCCCCCAGGGTAGCTGTGACCATGAAGCATTAAGCCTCTAGCCGTCCCTGTATTGTGTTGGAGGTAGGTTACGTGTAGCTCCCACAGATCCTTGTAGAACTAAGCAGACCAAGGAAATCTGTATTTATGTGAGACTGATTTCTTCTTTGGCCCATGGATGTCTGCTTTAGTATCTTGTAACCATGTCGCGTATTTTGTTTCTAGGAGGATTCTAGAATCTTCACTGAATGTTTCATATATTCCATTTAGAGTGTAAGATCTCACATACTCAACTTAATGTCAGGTCTGGCTACTGAGAAGAAAGTCACATTTATTACACAATGAGTTTTGTTCTCCTCGATAATGGAAAAGGAGTTACACTGGCAGAATTCACTCTGGTTTAACACGCTCGCCTTAAAATAGCTGAAGAATGTTTAACCGCTAAGGCAGCTAACTTCGCCAAAGTTTTATTCTTCTGAGAATCTAAGTCACTGCAGTAAATATTTACTAAACACATATTATATGCCAGGCGAAACTCTTATCAAATGGGATACATGATGTATGTACAAAAGAGAAAAAGGTCCCCGCCTAACAGGCTTCAAGTCCGAGGGCAGTGCTGTGCACCGAGGCAGGCTCAGCTAAAGGTTGTTACAAGGTTTAGTGATGGGTGACTGATGATAAAAACACACAAAAAGGTGAGTTAGGAAATCCAGTAGAACTTGAAGGAGAAGCAGGTAGAAAGAAGAGAAAAGACCTTGGAATTGATTCCTTCCTGTATATGCAACCCTGTAACAACCTTTAGCTGAGCCTGCCTCGGTGCACAGCACTGCCCTCGGACTTGAAGCCTGTTAGGTGGGGACCTTTTTCTCTTTTAAGCTCCAAGAAGGAAGGGAATTTTTATGTGTTGGTCACTGCTACATCTTCATAACCCAGGACAGCCCCTGGCACTTAGTAGACACTCCAGAACTATTTGTTGAATGGATGAGCAGATGAACTCTGCCTCTTCATCCACTCCTGGCTGCTTTCCTCCTTGGCTCCTGTGTCATGCTTTGGTCAGTTCCTATGGCCCAGGCCTTACTGGTCGGTGCTCAGTAAAGTTTAGGATTTTGTAACTTTAGCTCTCATACGTTTTATTTCTTCATCTGTAAAGCAAAGACAATAAAAGCTTTATTATTTGTCTACTGCTGTATAATACATGACCTCACAATTTAGTGGCTTAAATGAACAAACAATAAAACAACAAAAACCTATGATTTTGCATAAATTTTATGGGTCATGAAACGTGAGGGGGGTTGCTTAGCTGGTTACTAGAACCATGGTGTAGCAGTCAAGGTCTCTCACGAGGTTGCAGTCAAGAAATCGGTTAGAGCTGCAGTCATCTGGAGGCTGGCCTGACATGCAGGTTGTGGACGGGAAGCCTCAGTTCCTCCATATGTGTTCCTCTTCATAGAACTGCCTGAGTGTTCTAATGACATGGCAGCCAGCTTCTGTCTGGAAGTGATCCAGGAGTAGGCAAGACAGAAGCCGTGTGGCTTGTATGATCTAGCCTGGGAAGTCATACACCATCATTTCTATATCCTACTGGTTACACAGGTTGCACAAAGACACAGAGACCAGGGGGTGAGGATCAATGGGTATCATCTTCTAGTTTGGCTCTCAGAGATAATTAGCAGGAAGATTGCCTGTATTTATATAAATCATAAGTGTAAAGTACCTGGCATGGTGCGGAGCACACAGTAGGCAATTAGAAGATCATTAGCTCCACTTAGACACTCATGCGTTGTGGAACTGTCTTTCATAGTTCTGGAAGTTTATCTCTCAGTGCTATCTCTAAAAGTCTGAATTCATCTATAGAATTCATATTGCTTTCTCATTCACTCATTCGTTCATTCATTCATTCATTCAAGTTTGCTGTCTTCACATCCTGTGGAATTATCCTGATATCCGCCTAAAGTATAAATTCTTGGCACCAACCACGTAGTGAAATAATGACCCCCAAGTTGCTGGCCTATTACCGGGGTGTCAGAATGCTCTATTTCTTGGTGCTGTGTGCAATGATATTATCTTCTAGATTTCCAGAGTAGCCCAGGGTCCAGACAGGGTCTGTCCATGGGCTACTGTCCATGGAGAAGTTGGCCGCCTTCTCCAACCTACTCTGACAACTGTGACTCTTGCATCATTGCCTTCCATGCCTCCAACATTCTGACATACAGAAAGACATCGTGCCCTCAGCTGGGATGTAGGAGAAGCAGTGTGCTAAAGACCACACAGGTCTAGGCATGACTAATCTAAAGCTATGCAAAATAAAAGCGATAAGGAAGCCAATGACAAGAAATCTTTAACAGAGGACTGAAGACCAACGTGGGAACTTAGAAAAAGAATATCCTTCTAAAACAAACTTCCATCAAACCTGAGATCAATTCGTAGGAAAAGAAGGAACTTTGTAAACCTCACTCCTCTTGACTCTTTACATATTATAAGCTGTTTATGAGACACTTTCCTGTAAGCATTCTTTTGCACATCTGAAGAAACAAATCCTAAGCTTCCCTTGAAGCCAGCACCTGTTCAATTCTGTGTTGCCAGCATGGGTGCCACAGGAGTAAAGGCCTCACTCCAGGGAGTTAGCAGAAGATTAAACTTCAGCCAGAATGTTGGGAGAAGCTGGTATGCTGAGTCAATACCAAGTACTGGCTTTAATTTGATGTTTTCCACGCACGATCAAAATTGTGGTTTTTTTCTAACTGGAGAGCCATTGCCTCCTCTGCCATCTTTCATGGGTTCCCTGTGGAGTGTGTGTTATGCTCTGATATTTGAAATTGATCACGCGGCTTCTATTTCAAGGGTGATAATAAACCCGGTTCAAAAGCTGGGGTTAGCGAAGGTGGCTATTAGCCTTTCTTCTAATATGGTCGATTTATTTTGCCTTGTGGCACAAACTGATTCCCGGTATGATCTGCTGGTAACTTCACTTTAAATATCACCTATCGATGAAGCATGCAGAAGCGAAAGAAAAATTCTTGTCTGAATTTTTTTGTAGGAGGAACTGAAAGAAGTCATCACTCGTTCTTCCCTGATTATTATTACAAATTTTGCCATTAAGGAATTTCAGTAAGTAAATACAGACCTTTTATTATTAGCCACGTAGGGACTAACATGTAAAACTATCTCATTTCTCATTTACTTGCGAAAGTGAAGATCAAGATGCTAAAAAACCTGAAGCCATTTTAATATCTAAATGATTCTTGCCTTTGTGTGATGAAAATAACCTAAGTTTTGGAATTAGATGAGCCAGATTTACTGTCCTGTCTTGGGCAAGTAACTTAATTTCATCCTCAGTTTCTCCATCTGCAAAAAGAACTAAGAATTCCTGCCCTTTCATTCTGTAAAGTGTCAATTAATATCTCCAGCAGCTAGAAGAATCCTAGGTAGATGTGGAATAAAATACAAAACGCCTTCTCTCTCTGAGTGGTCCTTACTAACATACTTAAAGTTTTTAAAAATTCTTCTCGCTTTTGGGTCTAAAGAACCTCGAGTTTTATTCTCTACAACGGATTTGCTTCAAATACTGCATTGGCAAGATGACAGATGAGTACCTACTATCTAGTTGGGAAATCTCTGAACTTCTTATTGTCATCCAAAACTGTAGGTGTAACTTAGATTACATTTTGGCATTAATAAAAATATATACAACCATTGCCCTTTATCTGGCAGTTTTACCAGCTGCTTTGTGACCAGTTGACTTATCTGAAGTGGAAGTCCAAATCAATTTCATTTTGCAGTGAAAAAGGTTTGATTTTCAGAGTGATTAGT
Organism: Panthera onca; assembly: GCF_046562875.1. Lineage (NCBI taxonomy): Eukaryota > Metazoa > Chordata > Mammalia > Carnivora > Felidae > Panthera > Panthera onca. The sequence goes on from NC_138342.1 coordinate 187,075,472, forward strand.
CAGCTGGAAAAATTATGAAACACAAGACTTGGGTGAGAAAGAGATTGGATCCTTCTCATAAATTCCCTGTTGCCAACAAAATCGACATGTATGTGATATTAGAACTATGTTTTGATACACGTTACCTGTTATCAGTCATTATATACATGGTTCTCTGTCTCCAAAATTAGGATTGAAAATGTATCAAACTGGGACCCGATGGGAACATGACACCCTAGGTTAGCTTATCCTTAGAGTTAACTAAGGGGAATTTTGGTTTTCAGGGGGTGAGAATAAGTATGCACTGAGGTAACTTAGAGCAACATTGCAGAAGTGGGCATATGCTGGATCAGTACAGTTTTGTCCAAGTAGAAGCCCAAACCTCTTATGTCTTGCTATTGTGCTCTTTTGGGGCTGGGAGGAAGAGACATGATTCTTTTAAGAATTTTAAAAATAATGTTGAAAACAACTCGAAGCTCCAGGAGACTCAGGGATGTGGTAATGGTCCCTCCAGGATGAAGCAGTGAAAGCTGAATCTTTAATGAAAACAACTGAGATGAGTAACAGTGGTAAAAAGATTCAAGCTTCTGAATGCTTAGTTAAGTTGAAAACATGCAAGACAGACCCTGATGAGGTTTTTATTGGAAAATCTCTCTTGTGATACAGAAAATAATACATATTCAGGGCTATGGCAGATGTATGTGTATTTGGAAATATCCTGATGTGTTTAATGCAAATTCCTAAAATAATATATTCCAAGCATTATATGCATCTCGTCCATGGTAGGTATTTGGATCAAGCAGTGAAACAGAAGTCCTGCTTTGTTCATTATACGAAATCTAATTTTAACAGTAAATGAGCAAAAACAGCTAATGGACATAACTCAGTAAATTGTCATTTTACGCTAATCCTTTGTCATCAGTCTCCTGAGTTTGGTGTGCTTATGGGTGGTGAGAAGGGAGTGGAAAACCATGACCCTCCTTGTGGACCTGCCTGAGGGTCCTGGCCCAGAACTGGTGCAGGTTTGACTTTCCACCATATTCACTTGCTCAGCTGAATCCATGATATTCCCTTCTCCCTAGGCTGTCTGTCTTTCAGAAAGAGTCTGAAGCACTTTTTCTTTCTACATATAAAATTTTATGACTCAGAAATAACTTTAAAGTATAGAGACAGTATGTGTGTTAAAGGGATGGCTTTAGGTGGGGGCGCTACAGGCAGATTTAGCAAAATGTTTATATATCCTAAAATATGATTTTTTTATTAGAAATTGGTTTGACACCTTAAAAGTCTGGGTATGTGGGGCACCAGCAGTGGCTCAGTTTATTAAGCGTCCGACTTTGGACTTTGGCTCAGGTCGTGATCTCACGGTTCCTGAGATTGAGCCCCGCGTTGGGCTCTGTGCTGACAGTGTAGAGCCTGCTTGGGATTGTCTCTCTCTCTCCCTCTCTCTCTGCCCCTTCCCCACTTGTGTACATGTTCACTTTCTCTCTCTCTCTCTCTCTCTCTCTCTCTCTCTCAAAATAAACATTAAAAAAAGTCTGGGTGTTATGAACTCGTGGTTGGGACTGCTAGAGATAGGCCAATTTTGTTACCTTGGCGTTGGTTCCAGTCAGAACATAGGTAGGATTTTTTTATTGCTTAAACATTTCACCATTCTGTACAAGTTAAGAGCAGAGACTCATCAATTTTATATAAACCAGACACAACTCTGACTCTGGTTCTGCCACTTACTCCGTGACCTCTGACACCTTCCCTCTGTAAGCCTTTGGTCCCTTACCTGGCATATGAGGTTATATGAAGTTATAATAGCACCTATTCCTCAAGTTTTGGGGATTAGGTTAGACTTGTTGCTCGTGCGGTGCAGAGCACAGTGATGTGTGCATATTAAGTTTGCAAAACATATTAGCTTTCCTACTATCATCCTCGGTAGATGTTGGTTTTATTCCTTTCTTTCCTGTGTTAAAGGGATGGCTTTAGGTGGGGGCGCTACAGGCAGATTTAGCAAAATGTTTATATATCCTAAAATATGATTTTTTTTTATTAGAAATTGGTTTGACACCTTAAAAGCAGTATTTTGAGCAGTATTCTGAGCAGTATTCTGAGTATTCTGAGCAGTATTCTTGCCTTCTTGTCAATACTTTACTCTGTGCAAACTGCTCTTGCAGGTGCTTGTGGGAACCCGAGACCTGAGATCTATGATTCCTGGAGCTTCCTGTCTAGTGGAGGTAGAGATGCATTAAATAATTGCGAAAAGCAATGTGGATGATAACTGTTAGAACGCAGACATGAAACTCTTAACTTCGGGAGTATGGGAGGAAGGCCCAGGTGTGTTATTTGCAGGTCCAGTGCAAAACAAAAATGTTAAGCCCTTTGTTCAAACTTTAAGATGGCAGCAGCAGGGCGTTAAAGCAGGTGCAGGCCATTTCTGAGCACAGAGCCCCATGTGGCTGCTAGAGGTCACGCACACATTGGCTCGTCCGGACTGGATGGCCGTACTCACTGCACACAGGAAAATTAGAGAAGGTTTGCCGTTGGGAGATCTAGGAGCTGACGGTACCTTGAAGGATGGAAAGAACTTTGAAATAATGAGAACAGTCCAGACAAAAGAGAAAACTTGTATCAAGTACCAGTAGGATTGTTGTTTTTGTTTTTAAGTGAGACTTATTAGGGCAAAGTGATTTGGCAATCAGGGAGTGAGGGGAGATGGGGAGACAGTAGGCCTAAGTCTGAAGCGTCCACTAAAACGAAGCAAGCCAAGGGCTTTGAGAATAGAAACAAGATCAGATCAAGGTGGAAACATGGCTCTGGTGGCAGAGAGACAAAAGGACTGGATTTCATGAAGGAAGCATGGGCAGCAGGAACTTTCCTGGTGAAAGCAATGTATTCTTTGCAGGGGAGCTGCAATGCTTTTTTTCTATTTCTCTGCCATCCGATGTCTGCTTTCCTCTCCCCCCACCCCACAAGAAGCTACACTCTGTTTCTGTTTTGAAGATGTCTTCAATTATACGATGCCAGACAAAGAGAAACATAATGGAATTTTAACCAGTTGGCTTTTTTTCTCTGAGGACAGCATTTCAGCAACATCTCCATTCTGGTTATAGAAAGAGAGCTTGAAGACACCCAAATGTGCATTAAAAACCTATCACCTTTTCTTGGCCTTTCAAGCAGAATTGTATTCCAGAAACACCATGTCATCTTGTATTCCAGACAGTGCTTTTAAAGACAACATGGGTGAAACCCTTGCCCTATTCATCACCGAATGGAAGTGCAAGTCTGTGCACGTTCTGTGTGTCTGTCTCTCGTCCTGACAAACTGTCTTCAATGGTCGGAAAGTAAAACCTTCTTCCTTCCTTTTCTGTTTTTCTTATAATAACTCAGCCTTGAATCAGAGGTATATGTTCAGCCTCCCAAAAGTGCTTCTGTCATGGAAAGGAGTTCCTTTTGTTCGCTAATTTATCATGTCTTAAAGAAAGCTAAAATGTTCAGGATGACAAGGATAGAATCAGCCATTGTCTGAAAGTGGAGAAGGTACAGAGGGAACTGTATGTCAGTATCTGTAAGAGGCAGGGAATAGCATTTTATCAGTATTGCGGATTCCAACAAGGTGGGAGAAAAGGATGAATATATTTTAATACCAATAGAAAGCATTAAAACTAAATAAAAATTTTAAGGAACTCTCCTTAAGGTAAAATTTCAAAAATATTTTTCTTTTGCTCCTCCACTAAATTTTATTATCTCTGTTACATGAGGCAAATGACTTGAGTCTCTCCAAGCCTCAGATTCCTTACCTGTGAAAAGAATGGATGCTTGCTAAGATCGCTTCACGACTACAACATCAGCATTAACATTCTCTGGCTGGGTGAATCTATTCCTCAGGTGCTTACCTGAGTTGGTAAGATGGGAGGGTCCACATTCCTGCCCAAATACGTGCCCACGAAATTCCCATACCTTTGAGTATGGCATTTACATTTCTATTATCTTTCTCCATCAAGGGTAGTTACCCTTGTTATTTTCTCCAGAATACTGTGCAGATTACAGGTGGTAATTAACATTCCTCTAACCATGTGTAACCAGTGTAGGCCTGAGTCAGAAGCTGCTGGTCAAGCTCAATCAGACAGGAAGAGGGGCACATTCAGAGACGACAAGAAACACGTGCATTTCCAGATCTCTAAGAATGGGGCTGGGCGGCCTTTTAAATTGTAGAGTTTCCTCTGTAGACCTTTTAGAGTTCTAACCAAGATTTTAATAGTTTTCTCATTTTAGTTGCTTTTTAAAAAATATGACCATTCACTTCTTGCATTTCTTATGTCACACACACGCGCGCGTGCGCGCGCGCGCACACACACACACACACACACACACAGAATGTCTCATATTTGCAGTGAAATGATTTTGCCATTCGAAACACACATGGCAATAGTAGCTAAGCAGAGTAGCCCCTGGGAAATCTCTACTATCTGGAGTCTGGATTGTGAAAGGGAGCTACATCAAAACCTTATATTGTGCCAGGTAGTGAAATGAATAATGTGGCAGGGAATTTCAAATGGTCCAGGAAGCAAAACCTTCTCTGGGGACCACAGGTGGGGTAGGTGTGAGCTGTGAGAACGTGCATGAATGTGAGAGAGCTGTAGGCATTTGGTGCTTTTCTGGAGAAAGGTCATGGGGTAAGAAGTGAGTGTCTCTTTAGAGCACTTTCCATCCAGCAGTTTTTAGGAAATACCTCCAAGAAGGTATTTCCTAAACTCCCAACTCCTGTCATGGAGCTATGGGAAAGGAGCAATGAATTCATCGTTAAAGGGCAAGAATGCTATAACTAGTTGTTTAAAAATGCTAATAACCATGATGTCAATGATTCCTTTTCTTTAGATATTCTGATCATTGTAAGATGGGAGTTCAGATAGCTACTGATAAACAATAATAATAGAAGCATGTATCAGTAATGCGCTTTGCAGTCCACACTCACGTGAATTACTTCCCCTCACTTAATGTATATTCCAAGAGGTTTAGTGATTTTCCTTAAGTCAATTAGATAGAGGCAGAGCTAATAGATCCTGCGGGTTGGACTAGAAGAGTCTTACTTTTTGCAGTGTGGTGCTTTACATTTCAGATAAGTGTGGTTTTCCTAGGGGACTCGTCCTTCCATTTTCTTTAAACCCTTGCTTCGTTGTTTCTGTATTATCCTTCTTAAAAATAGTGCACGTCTCAGGGTGCCTGGGTGGCTCAGTCAGTTAAACATCTGCCTCTTAATTTCAGCTCTGGTCCTGATCTCGCAGTTCATGAGGTTGAACCCCGCGTCAGGCTCTGCACTGATAGTGCGGAGCCTGCTTGAGATTCTTTTTCTCTCTCTCTCTCTCTCTCTCTCTCTCTCTCTCAAAACAAATGAATAAACATTAAAAAATAGCACATGTCTCTTTTAATACATTTTAATAAGAAATTATGCACAAATCTGAATACAATGAAGAGAAATTTGTCTTTGGAATTTCCCTTAAAGATAATAATACATTTGAATTTGCAGTTTTTTTAATTTTGTCTCTTACTATTTCTACTATGGCTATGTAGTATCTGCACCCCCAACAAAAAAAGAAAAAAAGAAAAAAGAAATGCAAGAATCTTTTCACTTCAAGAATTTGCAGCAGAAGGGATAAAATGGTTCAATCCAAAGAATCACTGATGTTTAATGAACTAAGGTAAATGCACAAAACATGAGTCATGAGTTTTACTTCTAACTCCATTATCGTTTCAACATGGGAATCGTATTTTCACTAGAGTCATTGGATAAATGTGAATTAAAGAAACATCAAAGTGTTTAAAGTTTGTGTTGTGTTTTTTTCTATTTTTTTTTATTTGAGTATAGTCAGCACACAATGTTACATTAGCTTCAGGTGTGCAACTGAGTGATCTGACAAGTTTGCACTCCTGAGTTTTAAGAATCTACTATAATCTGCATCTTCCTTCCTATTTAAAATTTGTATTCATTTGAAAAGCATGAGCTACCTAGGCTACTTCTCTCCTTTTACCTTTACCATCTTGCTATAAAAGGGTCACTTTCTCACAGTTTATCTCTCTCTTTTGCAATTTGTTTGCAAGACTGAGGCGAGTTCAGTGTGCTAACGAACCTCTGTGGGCACGCGAGGCTGCAGGCGCTGGCCGAGCCAGAAAAGTGCCGGCTCCCTCTTTATTGGCATGTTGCAGCTAATAGATGCTCCTCGGATTTCTTGCTCCTTTTCCAATACAGCACTTTATAATCCTTTCAATTTTCTTGAACTGTTGGGGCTCATTCATTCTTGGAGTGGAGAGAGCTCAGACACAGGCGCATATTATGTCAGTGGTCAAGTCCAAGGAGGAAGTCTTAGAAGAAACCATTTTGAATCGATCTCTTTCTTTTGCGGTCACTATGGCAGTGTTACACCAAAGAGAAAAAAAAAAAGAACAATTTAATCTATTAATAAATTTCAAACATGCAAAAGAACTTCGGTGATAGGAAAAGAACTCAGTCCTGGGTCTACTGTTTACGAACCCTGTGACCAGGACCAGATGTTAAAACCTCTCTGAACCACAGCTTTCTTTTGTATGAAATGGAAAGCAACAAGAATTCCTCAGCAAGATTATATAATAATTACTTAAAATAACACATGTAAAATGTGAGGGACATATTAAAGTCTTGGGATCTTATTGAAGTATCAGATTATTATTAGACTTTTTGAAAAATGGCCATTAAGGGGCACCTGGGTGGCTCATTCGGTTGTGTCTGACTTCGGCTTAGGTCATGATCTCATAGTCTGTGAGTTCGAGCCCCACGTCGGGCTTTGTGCTGACACCTCTGAGCCTGGAGCCTGCTTCGGATTCTGTGTCTCCCTCTCTCTCTGTTCCTCCCCCACTCATGCTCTCTGTCTCTTAAAATAAAAGTTAAAAAATTTTTTTAAGGAAAAAAGTGGCCATTGAGAAATTTTTTTATTATTTTACTATTATTATTTTGTTATTTTCATCTTACTGCTGTTTTAAAATATGCAGCTTTGACATCATCTAAACAGTTTCAAAACAAAGCTATAAGAAGATACACATTCTGCAAAAATAACGTTAATGGTAGGTTGTCTTTATAAATGTCATTTCTTTCTGTCTCAGGTAGTTTCTTTTTTATGTTGCTTAAATGATTGTTTTACTCTTTTAGTAACATACATGGAAACAAGGTCAATTTTTTTTTTTTTTTTGGTCAGTCAGGTGTGTTTAGCAGTCTTAGTTTTTGGATCCCTGCTCTTACCAGAACATAAATATAGCCCCAGGGATAGATACTCAAATTGATATGTTTGCATAGCTCCCTTTAGTGATCTGAGGCATATAGAATACACATACAAGGTTTCCCTATGATCCACTCACCTCTTCATGACCCTTGCTCAACAGTGTGCAAGAAAGAGCTGGCTGCCAGGAGGGCCCAGCAATTAAGCCCCAGAGCGCATTTTGTTGAGAAGGGTAAAACGAGGTGTGGAAGTCAGGCTCTTGGTAATTTGCGACCTTGCTCCAAGACCTTAGTACTCAGGAGGCAGACAAAACACCATCCTCTCGCTCTTCTCTTAGCTTTGCAGGCACTGAGGGTAAGAAGCTAGTAAGAACTGCCTTTTTATCTCAAGAAGATTAGCTAGAGTGGATCCAGAGAAGTCAGAGGTCAGAAGGATCAGACAGGGCACTGGAATGCCTCCCTCTGTTACAGGAACTACTGGGCATGTTGTGAGCCAGCCAGTGTTGGCTATGTTTGTTCCTCATGTTGGCAGGATCTGAGGAGGGCAAATGAGGCAGAGTCAGATGAGGCAAACAAAAGGCTTGTGTCACCATTGTGGCCTGTTACTGATTGGTGCAAAAGAGCTATTGAAAAACACCACCGTGATGTGCAAGAAAAAAAAACAAACAAAAGCCCAGCAAATAGGCTTGTATTGGTTTTCCACGCACAGACATCTGAAGAGAATTAATTTTCACACACTTTAAGTGCTCAAACTGAACTTTGTTTAACCCATAGAAGTCCAGCTTAGTTCCCAAGCACATTTGATCATTTGAATTGTATATATAGATTAGAGCATTTGTTTCCCACTCCTGTGAACATTAAAATAAAGAAAAAGGGGAGAGAGAGAGGGAGAGGGAGAGAGAGAGAGAGAGAGAGAGAGAGAAAGAGAAAGAGAAAGAGAAAGAGAAAGAGAGAGAGAGGTGGATGGAGAGGGGAAGAAAGGCATTCTTGGAACCAAATAAAATCGTTAATGTTAATTTACCCTGGACAGGTCTCAGGTCGGGGGAGAGTGGAAGATAGAAGGAAACAAGAGGAAAAGCAGAGGCCATAAGTTAGATTGTCATTTTTCAATCAGCGTAAAACACAGTATTTGAACGCTAAAATGTGTTATCATGTGACACCACAGTCAAAGTCTTTGTGGAGCTCTCCTTACAGCCATGAAATGTTAATGTATAGAGAAAAGTAATGTAGAAAAAGGAAGGTGCTACCCAAAACCTGTCTTCCTTATAAAAACATCACTTTTAGCGAAGTCTACATGACAACCAATATATAAACATCCGGAGGCAGGGGGTTAAATGAACATTTCTTATTCTAGTCCAAATACATGGCATCCTGCAGTCATCTAAAAGTGTACATTGTTGAAAATTTTGCAGCACAGAAAGTATATTTCCTCTTTAGAAGGAAGCATATTCTTTATTTTTAGACACCCAGGCTGCAGAACTGGTTTATGATCAGGGTTTGGAAAAGCTCATCAGGAGATGTTCTCATCAGGTTACTACGCCACGGTCTGGCACAAAGCAGTGTCAAGGCTATATCCTAAGATTAATAAGATTCTCCCAGAATTGCAGGACTGAAAACTGGAGAGACCACGTTAATTGGGTGTACCCTATCCATGAGGCATGACATCCTCACAGCTCTTCAAGTTTGGGGGATCCATCTTGGATGTCAGGGGAGGGCTGAGAGCACACGCTGAGCAGAGCAGAGGGGGACTTTCAGGGGTTCGTGTCGAATATCTGCCATGCGAGAGCACAGCCCCGCACAGGGTGTGGGATTCTTTCAGGGATTTTAAACAATGTGCAAGACTTCCTAAATGCCCAATTTACTACTGAAGAACGATTTGGCTTCTGGAAGTAATTTAGTTGGTAAATAGGGGATGATCCTCGGGATATAGGTAGTCTGTAATTTGGGGCTAGACTCCATGGCCCAACATAGCAATTCCTCCGTAGTTTATAATTTTTGCTTCCAGTCTTGAACTGGATAGAGTACAAATGTAAGAAAGCAAATGACTGCTTTTTCTTTCTAACCTTCTAAATACTTCATCTGGATTTGGGTAACTTTTTGAATTTTCATTGTTTTAGGAAAGATACTATTAATCTTAAGTTATTTTTTCTTCTGTATGTCACTCATCATATTGGCACAAAGAATTTCCATATTTTTCATATCATTTTATAAATTTATCATATGTGTGCATGTATATGCATTCACATGAGTTATTTATATTTGTTTATTAGTCACTGATTGTTGTAATATAATATTTGCACTTTAAAAAGAAACTTTCTATGTGGGCAGAATCATATTAAGTCTGAAAAAGTCATATACCCTCCATGAACAATGTTTCAATTTTTGCTAAAGAAATTATGGAAAAAAGTCAAGTGAATCTTCAATAGGTACAATAGTATTGTACTTATGAACACAAAAAGACTTCATAAAATCAACACTGGCTCAGAGGGCAGAAGGTTGTGCTAATACTATTCATATTCTTATGCAACTTACTGAAAACTTTTTATCATGATGTTAAGTACCCATACAGTTGTAAAGTATCAAATCCTTAGAAAATGCTAAATTACAGAAAAATAATAACCCACAAAAAATTATGTATTATTTGAGGTTTGGAACTGAAATGAAATGTAAAATTTTTAACAACCACCTACAAATTTTCAAAGCTGCCACACAATTGTAAAGTGAGATGAACTGTCTGAAAAGAAATAAAAAATTAAAGACAAAACTAAGGCAGGTATGTTCTCCAAGAAAACAATTAAAGGTAAAACTGGTATTTTTTATACAAAAACTGACCTCTTATTTTCGGTACAGCATAAATGGCTTGTGGAATGTAGTGACTGTCGCTCTCCTGCACCACACGCGCGCGCGCGCGCGCGCACACACACACACACACACACACACACACATTTCCTCCAGAAATGCATGGGGCTGTGAAGATTTTTCTTAATTGATGTGAAGAAGCTAAAACAACTAGAATCCACAGCCTGTCTCCATTTATGTATAAACCTTACATTTGGTGAAGTTAGCAGTTTTGTTGATCACGTCATCAGCATAATGAAACAGTTGGTTTATTGAGCACTTCAAGTAATGGAGCCATCATTAACTGTAGCAGGGAGGGTATATATAGATTACAGATTCCATTACTATTTGTATTTGAGAACAACAAGTTTTTGTAAGTTATAGTTCTCATGGTAAATGTTAAACCAAGTATAGTCTTAAAAATATTAATATGGCATAGTATTATGGTATCGAAGGGAAACACAGAATTTCATCAAAGTAATGCTTTTGATTTCAAGAATTCTGTCTCACCAAGATAACTTCTTCAAGTCTTTAATGAAGGAAGCTTAGCATTTCCCTTGATAATTATCCATAGAGTCTAACAATAGCTCTGTTCAAGAGCTTTTGTTACATGTAATAAAAGAGTTACTCGAATTTTTACCAGTTTTGCCCAGAAGAGAAAGCATTGATTCCCATTCTTCAAATGCCTTAAAAGGCCTTCAGGTAAATATTTCTCTTCTGACAAGTGTGAGGATAGTCTATGAACTTGATCTGGTGTTCACACAGGGATTCAATTCAAATGGGTTATGTTAGGTTATCGCAGTGGGGAAGGGAGGAGAATCCCACATAAATTACAAATCATGATCAAATTAGTCACATGTAACATGAAACAATTTGCCAGATGAAAAATGGACTGCCATCAGTATAGTTGTCTGGGTTATATAATTATACCAGTGTAAATAGAATTAAAACCAAGTGTCTCTGTATTACTCCCCACTAACAGGGGAGCATTTACAGCTATAGGGGGTGGTTCCAAAGGCATTAAGATGTGATTTTGTCCAGAGTTCCCAGGGACACCTGAGTGTTGCCAGGGCTTCATGTCTTCTCTGATGGGATACCTAAGTGGTACAAATGGAAGCAAAGTTAAAATGCCATTCAATTATTAACTACACTAAAGCACAAAACCTAGATGTTCGGTAAACTGAACTGAGCAGGTGGGTGGCTTAAATTAGACCCAAGTAAAATCTGTTCTTCCCCCAGGAATGAATCGTACCACCAGATGGCCACAAGAAACTAAGGCAAGCACTGCTCACATGTGAAGGAAAAAAGAGGACAAAAGTAGATATCTGTTGGCTTTCTTGTCTAGCCAGCTTTATGGAGTAGGAAACCAATGAGACACGCTTATTTAATAAGTAAATGTGGCCAATCAAGCATTCCCTAACTCTGAGCCAATGAGGTTAGTAATCCATCTACTTGTCGGAGAACAGAGAAAGTAGTGGATAGAGGGGCAGGAACCTTACCTCATCCCTTGAAGAACCATGGAGTGTTGGAGAATTCAGGTCCATTCTCTGTCACTAACTGTATGACACTCTGCAAAGACAGATGAAAGGGCCAGCCCCCCTGCGAGAGACCCAGGCACAGCCCAAATGTTACATGTCTTTTCTGCAACAGCTAAAGGCAGTAACAGGAAACTCCAGACAAGGACTCCCAGCCATCTCAGGAGACTCCCCAACAATGAAACACCAGGGCAATGATCTAGAGTTGGAATTCTTTGCTCTGTGTGTAGAAGTTCTACTAAATATAACAACTTCAACAGCATTTCCTGGTGCCATCTGCTAGATTGCATGTTCTTTGAAAGGAGGTTTTATTCCCTTTTTTTTCACATTTTTTCCAGCTTTATTAAGGTATAACGGACACAATTACAAGATATTTAAAGTGCGCACTGAGATGATTTGATGTACGAGTACTTTGTGAAAGGATTTCCTCCTTCTAAGAATTATCTATCACTTCCTATATTTATCTCTTTTTTAAATTATTTTTTGAGAGGAGAACATTTAAGTTCTATTCTTTTAGCACGTTTCAAGTCTACAATACAATGTTACCAACTCTAGTTACTTAAGGTTTACTCTGCGTCTTCAGCAAGTGCCTGATTGCAGCTTTCAGTAAACAATCAGTAGTTGTTGAATGAATGTGTCGTGCATGCGATCTTCATAATACCTCATTTCTACTTTCTTCTCCACGCGTCTGAACCTCTACCTCCTACCTCACATGTCGTGTTTTCATAACACTAAATTGCTTGCCGTTATTGAGAAATGCTATGCTGTATCCTTTGATATGGTTTCTTCTGATCCTAGATCTACCTGGATAACCTTTTATGCTCCCCTTCCTTCTGAGCCTGGATGATTTATTAGACCTTAACTCTGGCATCCTCCTTCCAGGAAACCCTCCTGAAAATCTAGGCTATGCTAAATCTGCCTGCACTGAGCTCCATTACACTCTGGGTTCCCTCTGTAGTAATGCCTTCAATGTTATATTGAAATGATCTGGTGTGGGCCGACTCCACAGCCCCCTATGTTCACACACCTGTGTTCACATTCCTTTAGGGGAAGACCCATATTTTATTCCACATTGAATCCCATCTCCAGGTAAGGTGACTAACAAATAAATGCTTCTTGGATGAACCTATTTTTAAACTTTATCCTTCAAATAACAGAGATTTCAAGGGTATTAAACATTAAAGTGACATGGTCAATTCTGTGCTTCTAAATAACCACTTAGCAGCTTTATGGAGGTTGGATTGTAATAGAGCCTACTAAAGCCTAATAAGAAGATGAGACTCTACTGTCAAGCAAGCAAGAGATGCTGAACAAGGGCAGTGGCCAGTCTTTAAGAATCAGTAGGGGGTGGGGGAAATCAGGAGAAGCTGGTAAAATGGCACAAACTTTCAGCTCTAGGATGAATATGTTAGATCTGAGGATCTAATATATCACCTGATTACTACAGTTGGTACCACTGCATGGTACAATTGAAATTCACTAAGACACCAGAGCTTCAATATTCTCACCAAAACCAAAAGGGCATGGGATAAATATGTGGGGTGACGAATGCATTAAATAACTCATGGGGGGATTATCCTTTCACAGTGTAAATCAGATCATCACACTGTCGTTTAAAACGTCTTACAATTTTGTTTGTTAATTATGTCTCATTAAAGCTGGAAAAAAAAGATCAGTAAGACAGGAAGGCCAAGCTGAAATGGTTCTAACAGGGAAGTTGAACCCAAATCAGAGAGGAATCTTAAGATGGCAAAGTTTTCTGATTGATGAACTGAGTGGGCAGTAGAACCATCTACAACAAGCAAACTGATGTATGATGAGGCCATTAGTGTGGTGCAATTCAGTATGCATAAACTTTGAGTTCTGTCAACCTCCCCTCTAAGTGAAAGAATGTTCTAGTTTGTTCATTCCTATTCCTGCATTAGCTAATGTTGATTTTACTTATTTGTGCGTTCTGGAATACTTACCAATAGTATGAAATGAGAATTTAAGTATTTTTTATTTTTTCTACCTGTATTCCTTTAGTCTTTCATATTCATTCTGTGTAATTTGGAAAGCAACCAATATAGGAGAGAATATTTTTTTATATGTTTTACTGTCTTAAAAGATACTACGCTCTCTTAGTAATCAATTTTGCACATTTACTTCAATTGTGGGTATTGATTTATAAATTTTATGAACCCTTATCTCAATATCTACATAATTCCACATAATTTTTAATTGCTTCAGATGCCATCATTTAATTGAGCTTCATTCCGTGACTAGATAATGGTTATTGAGAAAATCAGAATAAAAAACAAATATAAAATTCAAAACATTATGCTAATGTAATATGTTTTTTCCTGTGCAGAAACTTGGATATACACCAAAGGGAAAAAAATCTAATAAAACATTTTATTTAAAGTGGAAGAAAAACTCTTAAATATTATCAGGATGATTGAAATTCTGGTCCATATTAGACCTATTCTATTTACCATTAGAATCAAATTTTGAAAGGGGTAGTTTATGAATATGAAATTTCAAGCTATAATCCATGAAGATTTCCTGAGTCTGCTGATATATGGAAATATAGTAATGAATAAGAGCATAGGACTTGAATTCAGAAATGCTTGCTCAAATATTTCCATTCTGGGGGCACCTGGTTAAGCATCCAACTCTTGATTTTGGCTCAGGTCATGATCTCACAGTTCATGAGTTCAAGCCCCATGTTAGGCTCTGTGCTGATAGCAAGGAGCCTGCTTGGGATTTTCATTCTCTCTCTCTCTCTCTCTCTCTCTCAAAATAAACAAACATTAAGTTTCTTAACCTTTCTGAGCTTCATTTTCTCCAACTGTAAAATGAGAAGAAAAGTTGAATTAGTTAAGACTTCATAGGATGAGGGTTTTAGAAATGCAATTCAAATTAGTGTTAGGTGCAAAAAAGGAATTTACGCTCATGAGTTATTGAAAAGTGCTAAAGATGGTAAGTGCTAACTGACTCAAATGGCATCCATGTGCTCAAACAATAGCTCTTCCTCTGTTTCTTTACACCATTCATGACTATTTTCCCTAGGTTAGCTTCATTCCCAGTCAGTAGCCAGGTCTTATGAACATGGTTACAAAGTAGCTAGCTCATTTTTTTTTTTTTTTTTGGTACTATGAGCTATAACATCCCATAAAATTCCAGAACTGTCAGAGAAAAATATAGCAACTTCCTACTCTTAAATTCCTAGAAACAATTAGTCATGCTTTGATCATGCTTTTGATCAATTAGCCTGAGCTAATTGTGGTTTCCAGGGAGGAGGACTTTGTCCAGGTCATGGGTCCAAAGGGTCCAGCCTTTGGTCCAGGAAAGCAAGATCAATTCCACCCGATCACAGGGTTCCAGCAGAATTACTGCAGAATAAGGAAGGGATGCTCTCTCAAGGAGGGGATAATTGGAAAAAAAAAAACAAAAAAAAAAAAACAAACACTTTCCATTATAGTACATAAGGTAAATTAGATGATATAAAGAGAAATAAAAGACATAAGAAAACTCAATAGATGTGGATTTTTATTAATTATTGGAATAAAATGTTAATATAATCATGGACTAGCCTTAGTTTCTGCCTACAGACAAGAAGTCTATTTATTCCTGACCAATTCTTGGGCCTTTACTTTACAGGTTAAAGATAAAGATGAAAGATGTATTGTTGGAGAATTAAGGAGAAGAAATAGGGCTCATGTATTATACAGATATTTATTGAGTTCCTACGTTGTGTGAGACAGTTCTAGGTCCTGGTGAAACTAAACATATGAGGCCCCACTCTTGTGTACTTGTGCAAACAAAATCATTTCAGACATGATCAGAAGTTCCTGGAAAAGTAATACAGAATAATGATGTTAAAAATTACCTGGGAATGAATTCTATTAGATTGGGTGATCTGAAGAGGCCTTGGCAAAAAGGAGATAAAACAATGATGTGAAACAGTCAGTACCTATTAGCTGGAATGTAGTGGATGAGAGGCAGAAAAATTGAGGTGAGTGGAGAGAGAATAGGGTGCGTGTAGGTTATGATGAAGGATTTCAACTTTATTAATTTGAATCTAAAGGCAATTGAAGCCCCGGGAAGATGTTGAATAGGAACGAAATGTGATCTGCTTCAGGTTGCTAAGAAATCATGCTTTTGTTTTTTTAATGATTACTTATGGCAAATTTTTGCATCCCATGCTGTGATGAAAGTGACATGGAATATGAAGATCACAG
Source organism: Panthera onca (assembly GCF_046562875.1). Lineage (NCBI taxonomy): Eukaryota > Metazoa > Chordata > Mammalia > Carnivora > Felidae > Panthera > Panthera onca. Next base: position 187,091,281 of record NC_138342.1, read on the forward strand.
TAGAGGTTAAAAGAAAAATGGATCAATACCAGGTATATTTTGGAGATAAAGTTGACAAAACTCAGCATGGGGTTAGATATGGAAACTGAAGCTAATTGAAGTGCCAACATTAGCTTCTAGGTTTTAGTCTTGAGCAACTGGGTGGATGGAAAGGTAAGAGCAGAAATAAATTAGGTGATAAAACCAACAAGAGTTTTCTTTGGGCTCTGCTAAATTTGGGTTCCCTGTTAGAGAAGGAGGTGATGATGTCAAATAGGTGATCACATGATTCTGGATATCCTAGGGGAGAGGTTTGGATCCTGATATGTACAGGGCATAGCACCAAACTCTGAGATCCACATATTAAGGTGCTGAGCACAGAAGGAAAAGACAGTGTAGACACTGAAATACATAGGTATCAGTGAAGTAAGAAAAAGAAAGCCATGAAATTGTGATGCTTTGGAGAACTTTTTAAAGAAAGGAGTGATGAATGATGTCACATATTTCTGAGAGAGAAAATTCAGCAGTGTTAGAGAATTGACCATTGGCTTGCATATCATGAAGGTCACTGGTGACCTGAACAAGAGTAGTTTCGGCAGATTGGTGGTAATGGAAGCCCAAACGGAGTGGGTTGTGAAGACAGTGTGGATGGAGACGAGGGGAACTAGGACAGTAGTTGTAGGGAGATATGGGTCTGTATGCCCAGAGCAGGGTTTTCTTAAGCCAGGAAATACTAAAGCAAGTGGATGGTAATAATCCAGAAGAGAATGTAACACTGAAATGCAAAACACAAAACAAAACAAAGACAAGGAGAATTATTTGCAGGATAAAATCCTCAAAGTGGAAAAAGATGAGATTCAGGACACTGGTGAAGGACCTGCCTTTGATGGGAGCTGGAGTCCTTCATCCACCATCACAGGAGAGAAGGGAAGGTGGGACATGTGGATAAAGATAGAAATGTTTCGACGGATTTAATGGTGGGAAAAAAAGTTGCCTTCCGAGAACTTCTGTTTTCTCAACTAATATGTGAAAATGTCATTCACTGAAATCTTAATGAGGGGATATTAGAGGTAGCAGAGAAAGAGGAAAAGTCATAAAACTGTTCTTTCAAAGAGTGAACAAGGAAGCTGTACAAGGGAAGGTGCTGGGATTAGGGGCAGGTGGGCTGTCAGGTGGCATCATGGTCATGGATCTAGACAGAGCTCAGGAAGTCAGTGTAAGATAGTTGGGTTTAACCCAAGTCTGGGATTTTGCTGGTAAAAACAATGTTGCCAAGGAGTAACAAGGAAGTCAAGGCTGTTTTCAAGGGATTAATTAGATTTATAGTCCATGTAAATTAAAACATGAAAGGAGAAAAGGTAGACACGGTGAGGATTATGGATGATTTACAAAGTGGTGGAGTCAATGAAAACCGAAAACTGTTGGCATGAAAGGAAATAGTAGGTTCTGAAGAACTAAGGAGGAGAAGATTAGAGTCGATGTGGGCTGGATTTGGTGAGTTTGGAGAGAGGAAGAAAAGTCTAGGTGACAGCACTGTATGTGAGATTGGGGAAAACAATGATAAATAAGGATTTTAGGAGGGCTTGTCTATCATGAGGAAGGAAAGGAAATCTTCCTTGACATTTTTTTTGAGACACCTCTTCAAAGATTTACAACTGCTTTACAGGTGTGTTTTGGAGTGGGATTGGCTTTTCTTTGAACATGACCCTGCTCTGAGAGTATGCCTGTCTGAACTACACAGGGGATTCTCACTCTTTATAATTGTCAGATCTTCGTCCTATCTCCATAGCAGCGCAGGTGATCTTTTAGAAGAGAGGTCAGCAAACTATTCTGTACATGAAGTTTTACTGGAACACAGCCATGTTCATTCATTTATGTGTCACCCATGGCTACTTTCACACCACAGCTGCAGAACTGAGCAGTGACAGTGGTGCCCACGTGAGAGAGTCCACTAAACCTGAAATATCTACTGTCTAGTTCTCACAGAAAATATGAGCCTATCTCTGAGAATAGATATGCATAGATCAAATCATGTGGCTCCCTCCAGTGACTTCCAATAAAACCCAAATTTGTTGGCTGAGCTGTCTCTCCATACTCACCCCCCTCCTCCAACTCTCCCTCCCAGCCAGCTTATGAATCCACAGTTCCATAGCTGCCTTCTGTGCCTCAACCACAACAAGTGCCTTTCTGCCACTGTGCCTCTGCCATAACTGGTTTCTGGGGCCAAGAACTCTCCCATCCTGGATCCTGGTGTGGCTGTCTCTTCTCACCATTCAAACTTCAACCTCTCTGTCCCCTCCCAACAGAGAGAGATCTCTGGCACTGCATGTGATACTTTCCTTCAGAGTACTTACAACTATTGCGTACTTATTTGTTTGTTTGTATATTTTCTGCTTCTCTCCATGCGAATGTAGGTTCTGTTAGGATGGGGCCCATGTTTGTTTTGTTTTTTCACTGCTTTGTAAGCCCCCATAGAACGTAGAGCCTGGCACAGAGGAGGTGGTCATCAATACTGGTTAAATGAAAGAAATCAAGAATAAAAATAATAAAGTGCTAAGCACTTCAGAATACTGTAGTATGTATCTTTTTTTCATAATACTGCTTCATCTTCTAAGGAGTTTGTCCTGACTGCCTTAACTTGGGGCTTCATATATTGTACACAGGCTTTGGAACCACCCTGAATTATAGCTCTGCCCATTCCCAGATGTCTGATCTTTGATAAAGTACTGAACCTATTTCAGTCTCTCCATTTGGAAAATATAAATAATATAGTAGCAATCCCAGAGCACTGTGAGAATTAAACAAATTTATGCATCCTAGGGCTTCAAAGTAAACCCTTTAACTAAGGGCTTATGGTGACCCCTGAACAAGTAAGTCATGGCTGTTTTCATCACTTTCTTCTCTTTCTTCTCCTTCTCCTTTTCCTTCTTCTCCTTCTCTTTCTCCCTCTTCTCCTCCCCCTCCCCATCCTCCTCTCCCTTTTCCTCCTCCCCTCCCCCTCCTTCCCCTCTCCTTTTCCTACTCCCTTCCCTCTCCCCCTCCCCCTCCTCCATCTTCTTTCTTTCTTTCTTTCTTTCTTTCTTTCTTTCATTCTTTTTCCCCGCCGCCTCCTCCTCCTCCTTCATCACCATCATCATCATCATCATCATCATCATCAACAATATCCCCAGACCGACCATCTACTGCCAGGAAGTCATTGTCACATAAGAATGTGGAAGCATCTTCCATGTCAAACTTCACATCATAAGGCTGAAGTGGGGTTTGCTCCGAGAAGGCACAGTGGTGCGTGATTATGATTTTCAGTCTTACCTGAGTGCTAAGAAGGATAACTTCAGCAGGATTCGGGCATGCCATTTTACTTATTTTGATCTTAAGTTCTTCATTTGTAAAATAGATTATTTCTGAGGTTTTTCCAGTTTTAAAAGTTTATGATTCTTTTGTAACCACAAATCCCCAATGTAATACAAACAGAGGAAAAGGCTAAAAATTAATTTCTTACATAATTTTCGACAACTTCTAACTTTTTAAAAGGTGTAAAACATGACACAGTTTTTATTTTCATCCCGATTTATATTATCAACATTTTTGAGTGTCACAAATTTTTTTTCCTGTAAATGAAGTGCAATCCTCCTCTGTTTCATGAATTGGGAAAAGGATGTTAAATTACTTTTCCAAGGTTGTTATAAAATTTCTTTAAGAAGACCTGGGATTTAAAAAAAAAAAGGCTGCTTATTCCAAGTTTCTTGTCAGTTCCCTGAGTTAGCTTTCATTCTCTCTGGCACCCACAGAACAGTTAACTTGGTAACACGCTCCTTTCAAAAAGTGTAATCCTGGATGAAATAACAATACATGACTCCGAAGAGGTTTCAAAGTACCAAGTATACTTTCTGGATTATAAACTCCTGGAAGAATTTACTTCGTATAGACCACAAAATATATTCAAGTTAGCTAATAAAGAGCCAAAAGTTTTTTTTTTTTTTCACACCAGGAATTAAGTATCAAGGGGGAATTATAAAATGTAACCATTGCAGAAACCTCTTACTTTGCATTCAATGGCTGTGGCTCCTTCCTGTGCAATTCATCATGTAGATAACGGTTTAAAGGGCTGTAAACACTTGTCCTAAGATAATTATTCTAGATTTTTTGGTTTTATTTTCCCATTTAGATTTCAATTAGCATCAAGAGAACAGACATTTGAAAACAGCTAGCAAGAGATCATTTTCATATGCCATAAATCACATATATAAAAGTAGCATTTATCAAACATATTTGTGCTGTTAAAAGAAACTGCATCTAAAGAACAAAAAACTTAACTTTTGTCAGTTTCTTTTCAGTCGCTAAAGAAAGGACTAAGAATAACAGATAAGATACAAATAGAGAGGTAGGTAGCCGATAGATGAATTTGCCTCACAGCATAACTATGTGATCATGATGATAAGGTGGATTATTTTTATGAGCTTTACTCTCTTTTAATGAATATGAAAATATTAATGTTACAAATCCAGTGAGGTGTATTAATACCATTTCCTGGCTCTTGGTAATTTTTGTCCCTTTGAAACTTGGAAGAGGAGTGGAGAAAATAGTAAATCCTCCTTGAAATGTACATATCACTCATGTGCCTGAGATGCCAATAGTCTTAAGGCCCAGGTAACTTATAGGAGTGTCATACTTGGTGTGACAACTGTCCACCTGAATGGAATCTCTATATCATTTATTTTTTTGGAAAATCAAATGAAATCAATTTAAAACAAAACAAAACAAAAGCTATACTTTCCAATCTTGCAGCCATAATGTATCAAAGGGACATTTTCTTAGAAGAAAAGAAAAATCAATAGGCATATATTCTGCAGTATGTGAATCACAAAGCCCTGTATTTCCACAGTTTAACGCCATCTCTCAATGTCCTACAATGGGTGTTTGTCATTGTCACAGTCAGGAGGCTCTTCAAATAGAGACATATTCCAGAATCCTCCAGGAGATAGATTTCAATAGCACTTTGAGCAATTTATGCAACCAGTTTCCCCACTTAGCTGGGAAAGAAGCCATCAACAGAGGGTCGCTAAAGGGGCTTCTGGGTCTTTGGTGGCCTAATTGATTTTCACTTTGCCCTACTGGAGAGTAAATAACGTCCTCACAAATGTCCTACCTGTTTTCATTCCTCTCTCCTCTCTTCTTTGTCTGTTCTTTTCCTCCCTATCTTTGTAGTTCCCTTGCTTCTTACACTTACTCCTCGACCTCCCCAACCCACCTTTCTTGTTTGCAGTAGAAGATAAGAGGATATGATTTAGAAGTGGAAAATATGAATAGGCAGGCATACCACTCAGATACTTTTCTTTTCTCCAACTTCTGACTGGATCATCTCTTTGAGGGTGTAATACATTCAGCAGAAGTTGTATGGTGATGCACAGTGTTAATAGGAACATTTTTGCTCCAATCAAGTTCCGATCACGGTTTGGGGAATTTGTAAAATAAGGCTTATCTCCTGTTTGTTACTTTCCTAGAGAAAATCCACAGTTTACCTAACATGGTAAGATCAGAACTAAAAACACCAAGTTATAGCTTTTGTATATAAGCTCTGTGAGCTAATACGTGAAGGCAAAAATTTGAGTTAGGCTCCATATTGGAATATAAAAATCCAAGGGAAGAGAGATCACAAGACAATACATTAGGAGCATAGGAAGAATATATTTTATTTGATAAATTTTACTTTCTGTTTTTGTATATGTTTAATGCACTTATTACACATGGAGGAATAAAATGTATAAATATATGTATAAATTGACATTGTGCAATTGAAGCTTTGGAAGACCACAGAATAAGAGTGGTCTTCTGCACCTACAAGTTATTTTTAGCCATATTAAATAAATCCTCTGATAATTTTCTCTTTTTAAGACTTTTGAACAGTAAATGGGAATTTGGGGTAAGCTTAGGCTCTTTACAGTCTTGTTATCATTAATACTTGTCCTTAATCAGTCTCCCTTCCAAAGCTATAGCTAGATCCCTATGTGTGATCATTGGTCATAGTGAGGTTAATAATAACTGAGCGCAAATGGCATTTTCATTTGTTTTAATCTAAGTTTATATCATTCTTCTCAGAGCTGGTTACCCCTGTGAGTGGCCACAACCTACTCGTCCTCACTACCTGAATTTCTGAATAATACTCATCTGGGAATCCAGGGATGACCCTCTCAAGGTATGAAGCAAGAACTGTATGGGGAAAATAGACTAAAGCATAAGGGTCTGTTTTACCTTTGTGTCAACAGGAAGACTGATACATATTTTTGTCTTAATTTCTTAATAAGATGAAAGATTTGGATTTTCAAAATTCTCTTCATATAAAGAATTACCACTGATTTCAAAACAATTTCTGCAGTCACCATTATAATTCTTGGTAGAGCAGACAAAAAAATCTTAGCACAATAAATGCAATACCAAAGGTCAGTATTAGGAGAGAATATTACATATAACTAATACCAGGAAAATAGAAACTGTCAGCCAATGATGGGCAAGTTGAAAATATTAGTTTAACACCGCCACTTACTAGCTATGAGACCTGGGGTGAACTTCTTAACCACATTTTTCTCATTTGAAAAACTTGGATAATTATTACCTATTAGCAGGAGGTGGATAAAAGCCTAAAATATATGTCACAATCGATAAAGTGTCGCTGCATTATTATTATGTTCGCAATGTAGGATTTGACCAAAATGACAAGTCTTTATCTAGCTTGTTTGATTGGAGTGTAGATATATACTCCAATGTGGGCCCAGTTTTAACTCAAATATTTCACATACTCTACTTGGGCAGAAAGTGTCCATTGATACTAATATCAGAAGAATTTTTGGTGCGTACAGAAATAGTTTCCATGGAATCTGCCAAGTCTAGGGGAGATAGAGGTATATGAACTTGAATATCTCATATTCCCTGACCACCTAAAGGTATGAAGGCTATGCAGCCTCACATGACAAGGGTAACTGAGAAGGAATGCTTAAGAGATGACCAAATTTAAGCCAATTCAGGATGTGCACCAGAATGTGCTGTTTTGTCACAATGATTGTGGGCTTCAGAATTAGACCTAAGTGTGAATACCAGCTTACCCACCTGGAATGCCAGGAAAGTACTCATGTCAACAGGCCCCACACCATTTCAAAGCGATAACGGGAAGACCCCAGGAGATTATATCATTGAAGAAGGCTTAACACCTTCTTCAGTGCTGTTTAACACTGGTTAGTTTTTCCTTCTTTCCTATAGAAATGTTTGGGTACTACCGTGCAAGTTCATAAATAGCACACTTCAGAAGAGTGAGGTGAAAATACAGATTGTGAAAATAAGCAAGTGTGCCTGGGGGATATGCCCATTTAGCAAAAAAACTCCTTGATAATTAGGGAGGAAATTAAAATTCCATATTTAGCTCACAGACATTAAAGAAAGATAAAGGTAGTATTGAGCAACCCTCAAAATGTGTCGTCTTTTCCTCATTTCCTACTCAAACTAATTACCAAGGACAACAGAGCCATTTTGTTAATTCACACTAATGATGAGGAGCCTCACTGTAAATTACCAAATATCCTAGATTAGTTACTAAATAAGTAAGTCCCATAAAAAATAAAACACAGCAGTGCCGAGATAGAGAAGGCAATATGTTCATTCTGTAATTGCGGCTGAATGTTAATTATTTTGGGTAATACTTTATTCCACATATGTGAATGTTCTTCAGTACATTTGAGGTAATATCAGTTGGTCTCACCATTTCCATATCTAACTGGGATCATTATCTAAATACTGAACAAGTCAACTAAGAAATTTGGATAATGAGTGATTCAATTCACATATGCCACATTCATATTCTAAAATGGTTTTCATTATAGTTTTATTTTTCTTGTAAGTTTTGATTATTCCTTGAACACTAGAGTGCCACAATTACCAGTGGGTAAGGCCACGTGAGTTCAACAAGCTACAAAGCAGCCATGACATTATTAATTGGTTCTTGTAGACTGTGTTTTCAATCAATAATGGTTACAATAGCTGAGGCAGTCATGCGCTAATCTGCTGTGTCTATTAAAATGGCTGCAGTGAGTAGTTTAGCTGTCCTCAGACTGTTCAGGTTTATGTGAAAAGACATTTACTCTCCAGCAGTCCAAGGGTGGTTCAGAGAGGGTAGTCGGAAATGGAAGTCAAGTGTGTGCAAGAGAGCAAACCATTATTCTAGAACTCAGAGCACTCTAACACACCTAACAAGGTTATAATAGAAACACTTTATCCGTGTCTGATCCACTAACATGAACTTATTTGATAACAAATAACTTGTTCTTGAAGAGAGGGTCCAAAAGTTAACTTATATCTCACAGTACAACTAAATAAGAAAAGACTTACAAATCTCCCTCCATAAATCCCCATGATTTCATGTTCCCTTTGGTCATATTGAGGAAAAGACAGAGCAGAAAAGATTTGCTCCTCTAATAGGCTACATAAACAGAAAGCCTATCAATTATATCAAGGAGATAGGTATGACAGAAAAAGTAATAGTTGCAGAAAATTATAGGGGTATAAGGAAAAGAGAAGTAGATTTAATAAAATCTTCTAATTGAAAAAATTATTACCTAGTTTTGTATAGCACATGAAATATGCTGTTCCTGTTATAAGGTTCCTGTTTTAAGGTCATCTGGTTTTGAAGAAAGTAAAACTTCACCTTCTGAGGGAAGCAGATACTATCCATTTCTGAACACCTTATGTAGTTATTTCCCACTTCAAGATGAAATGGGCAGTTCCAAGGAGAGAAATGCATAACATCTGAAACTATGGGGCCTGGAAAGCTTTGGTAGCCCTCCATAGGCCTATTGTATTTCACAGACAAGATAACATGCCATAACTAGTTGGCATTGACCACAAGAGCTGAAAAAGGGTGGACTGCTCTTGCTTTTTCCTACATGAACAACTTCCTATTGCAGTGACTTGTCTATATTGGGTACTGGAAAAGTGTCAGATATTGTACTTACTTTTTGTAGAAGGACCTTGATCCTACCCTCTGCCCTATTGATTTATTTTTAATGTATGGACCTCTTTCAAAACTGCATCACAAATTATCTTTACTTTTGGTTCTTGGCTCTGATTACAACCCTGAAGTTTATGCTCTCCAATTCTTATTAAGAATAGAGCTAGGGGGTGCCTGGGTGGCTCAGGCAGTTAAGTGTCTGACTTCGGCTCAGGTGATGATCTTACGGTTCATGGGTTCCAGCCCCGTGTCAGGCTCTGTGCTGACAGCTCGGAGCCTGGAGCCTGCTTCGGATTCTGTGTCTCCCTCTCTCTCTGCCCCTCCCCCACTCGTGCTCTGTCTCTCTTGCACAAGAATAAATAAACATTAAAAAATTTAAAAATATATAGAGAGCCTTAATTCATCCATACATCTGGATGTTCTCATTTTATTCTAAGGTCAAGCCTGACCATCAGAATCATGTGTTAATACTCTTTTTGTAGCCTCTCATAAAAGCACTCATAAAGCTTCAGTATTCTGTCATTGACAAATATTGAGAGATGGTAGCTATTGAGAGTGGACCTGTGGATCATTATTTATTCAGTGTAGTGATAATGTTAAAGACATAACCTAGTCTATTACCAGAGATCACCTTAAAAAGAAGAGATATTTCCTACTGGTCCTTTTAGCTTCTGGCTCCCAAATGAAGAAACGCTATGATTCTCCTAAGCAATTAAAGTTTATTTATGATCTGAACAGTGTGTTACATGTAAACCATGTCCCTCTTTGCTTTGACTCTCCATTAACTTAGAGACAGGATCTTGGCTTCTAGCAATTGTGTATCCACCAGCTAATACAAATATATACATTTTGATGTATTTATTTTATTCCCAACTGTATTGGTTAGCTATTGCTGCATAACAAATTACCCAAATGTTAGTGTTTAAAAGCAACAAACATTTATTTTCTCACAATTTCTGTGGATACAGCTTTGCTGGGTGCCTCTGCCCCAGGACCTCATAGTTTGTGATCAGATTTTGGCCTGGGCTGTATTCTCATCTGCAAGCTTGTCAAAAGGAAGATCTTCTTCCAAACTCACTCACAGGATTGCTGACAGGATTCAGCGCATCACAGTTTGCTGGATTGTATTCCATAGTTGCTGGATTGTGTTCCATAGTTTCTGACTGTTGGTCAGAGGCCCCCCCCCCCCCACTTAGTACCTTGCCAAAGGGCCCTTTTCATAGGACGGCTCACTGCATGGCAGTTTGAGCAAGCAACTGAGAAAGCAATAGAGAGGGAATAGAATGTAAGTCAATGTCTTTTTGTAACCTGATCTTGGAAGTGATGTTCCATCACTGCTGGGGTATTCTTTTTTTTTTTGTCTTATCAATGGTTACCTTTCTTTTTTTTTTTTTTTTAATATATGAAATTTATTGTCAAATTGGTTTCCATACAACACCCAGTGCTCATCCCAAAAGGTGCCCTCCTCAATACCCATCACCCACCCTCCCCTCCCTCCCACCCCCCATCAACCCTCAGTTTGTTCTCAGTTTTTAACAGTCTCTTATGCTTTGGCTCTCTCCCACTCTAACCTCTTTTTTTTTTTTTTCCTTCCCCTCCCCCATAGGTTTCTGTTAAGTTTCTCAGGATCCACATAAGAGTGAAACCATATGGTATTCTGTTTATTTGATGGAGGTCGCTAGGTCTAGCTTATATTCTAGGGAAGAGAACTGTACAGAAGCATGAATACCAAAAGGTGAGGGATTTGGGACCATTTTAGAAGCTATCTTTTTACTTTCTTATACATAGTTCACCTTTGCCTAAGTCTTCAGTTACTTTTATTCTTTGTGTTACACATACTTCCATTACTTTACTTAAAATGCATACATATCATATGATAACACATGGTGTGTGTTTTATCAATGTATATTGTATGAGATTGTACACCCTTTGTCATTCACTTTAACAACCACAATAATTAGTTTATTAATCTATCTGCTATGGGTATAGATCTGTTTTGAGGACTAGGAATACAATAATTTACCAAAAAAAAAGAAGAAAAAAGTCTTGCCTTTAAGAGCAGTTATGGGGATCCAGCTTAGTATACAATATTCTAACCGAAGAACATTTTTTTAAAGATAATTCCTCTTTATATATTTAGGGTAAACCCAATCTTGTCTTGGTATATTCTCTTTCCAAATATATATTGGATTTGATTTTCTAGTTTTTTAAATCTCTATTATTTTTAGGATTTTTACATATATTTTAAAGAGTAAAATTGATGTGTAGTATCCTTTTACATGCCTTATTTGGCTTTTGATATAAGGATTATACTTCTCTTGTGGAGTAAGTTAGATATTCCCTCTTTTCTGACCATTAGAAAGAGTTTGTTAAATTAAAAAAAAAAAAGGATAGTCTGCATTTTGAACATTTGGTAAAATTCATCTGTAAAACTCCTGGCTCTGCTATTTTATTTCAGTATTTTTATTTTTATTTTTATTTAGCTGTTTTATTTGAAGATTTACAGACTAACTTCTCTAATACCTACAGGATTACTTGAGCTTTTAACCATCTTGAAATAATGTCTGCATGTATATATATTCTCCCTTACATTTTTTGTTTCATCTCAGATTCCAAAATTATAGGAACGTAGTTATTGGTAGTGTTCTCATTATCTTTTTAGTTTCTATTTGTAGTGTGGGCCCCTTTTCATTCATAATATTATGTATTTGTATCTTCTTTTGATGAAAATTGTCAGATTCATCTATTTTGTGGGATTTTTATTTTCATGTATTCCAATTCTGGAATTCTTGGATCCCTCATCTGATTTCCATGTCTCCACAATTCTAGTCTCTGGGCTGTGAATTCCAGGGCCCTGCAAGGCTCCAAATCTCCCTTTCTCCCTGGGTTTTGATTCCCTGATTAGTTTTGAATGAGATACTCCCTGCTATTATAGTATGGTTCCCTACATAGAATATACCAGCCTCTCTTTATATGAGAAGAAGATTTGGATATCACGTGATTTAAAATGGGGGAATCTTGGGGTTCCTGGGTGGCTCAGTTAGCTAAGTGTCCAGCTCTTGGTTTGGGCTCAGGTCATAGTCTCACAGTTTGTGAGGTCGAGTCATTTGTTGGTCTCCAGGCTGACAGTGTGGAGCCTGCTCAGGATTTTCTCTCTCTCTCTCTCTCTCTCTCTCTCTCTCTCCCTTTCCCCCACCCTCAATAAATAAATATTTAGAAAAAATAAAGTAGCTGAATCTTTAGTGTATCCTAGTTATGGTTTCTTAAGCCAATTCTGTCTCAGTCAGAAAATCTACTCTCAGAATGGAACAAAGCACGTCTCTGTGTGCTGGGAGGTATTCCCCATCTCTTCTTGATTCCTCTGCACCTTGGGCCCTAACCCTGCCTCTGGTGCTTTAGATTCTGGGTGGTACCATCCCCTGTACCTAGTAGTGGTCAGACGTTCGGTGCGTCTCCCTTGCCTTTATCCACTTAGCCAGTATCCAGGCCTGGCCATCCCTGACATTGTCCACCTTAAAAATAATCCACCTTATTTGCTTTTCTGCCCTTAACTATTTGGGTCTTCAAGAGAAAGGGAAAATGTCTAGCCACTGCAAATGGATGCCTGGAAAGAGTTCTTCTGACCAAAATTAAAAACCTGAAGCTGAAGCTTAGGGATTGATTATACTTTATCCCTTTGTGTCAATTAGCTTTGAAAGATTTAGCAGCTATGATGTCTCCACTTAAAACTCAGTTGAATCTCTATACAAAAAGAAAAAAAAGACCTCTTAAATTAAACTATCTTTTGAACTTTTATTAAATATTTTTTAAAGTTTATTTATTTATTTTGAGAGAGAGAGAGAGAGAGAAAGAGGGAGAACAAGTGGGGTAGGGGCAGAGAGAGAGAATCCCAAGCAGGCTCTGCACGGCCAGCACAGAGTCCGATGGGGACTCGAAATCTGGGCTCGAACTCACGAACCGTGAGGTCATGGCCTGAGCCAAAATCAAGAGTTGGATGTTTTACTGAGCCACCCAGGTGCCCCTTTATTAAATATATTTTAAACTGATTTTTCTTTCTGCATTATCTACTTTCTGTGTAATCCATAACAATGTCTCTCACTCACATCGAAGAAATACGTGCCTAGTAGTGGATAAGCTGCTCTGGGTCTCTGTTTGCCCAGTATTCACTTACAATTTTCTAATGCCTGCACTTCATCTTGATATGGCTTGGTACCCACGTGACAACAAAAGTCAGGCTGTTTATTTCCTTGCCCTTGATGTTATTTTGCCCAATGCTGAAAATGAACCTAAAAATAAAAATTCACTAACAAAAGTGACTATGATGGTTTATTCTGTAATTTTTCCATTTTTCTTATTTTATAAATTGGCAGAGAATCTCATCAGTCAAAGCTTAGGGAAGAAAATTCTCCACTTCTTTTAAACTGTTTAATAAGGGCTGTGTAATTTTTAATCTTATAGATGGGGATCAGTGCTATAAGGAATAAGCAGATACTCTCCCTGAAGGAAATTGATATCAAATGAACCTCAAGAGTCATCTTTGGTTTGGTATTAATCATTGCTTAATTATCCCCTTCTTTGGTGCTCTTGGAATTTTTCAGAGACGGGACCACAATGCCAGAAAACATAGAAAGTGTCCTTTGTTCCTTGAATTAAGGGCTCTTCCGCTGTCTGTCTCTCCCGCTCATTTGTTACATCTAACAATCTGGAAGTGAATGTGCTTAATAGGCTTTGTCTGAGAAGAGCTTCATTTCTTTTTTGTGAAGGAAGCTATAGCCTTGGAATTGTCTCCTCATGCACTCCACCTTTTGACAGCACTGAGGCTTTATTTATGAAAGAAGTTTAATTAATGCCCTTGGATAAACTGTTAACCTTTGAAATGGTTTCCTGATGCATGGAGGCCCTTTCTCTTCTGCCAGGAATTGATTTTGGAAATGGCCCTGCCTCCTCGTGACTTATGATTCAGAGAGAGGAAGAGACCATGCAAAGTGCAACAAGGCGGGGATGAGAGCCCCGTGAGGTGTAGTGATGAAGGGTTTGCATCAGTATGTGTAAAATATAGATCATTGAAAATGTGTGGAATCAACTTCAAAGAAAGATGATGGTTTTACAAAGAGACTGTAATATCGTGCCATTGAAACAAACTGTAACACTGAAAATATAAGGCAGTTTTCTGACTTGTAAAGCAAGGTTCTCAAATTTCGAGTAAAATCATAAGAATTTTTTTTTTTAAGAATGGCATAGATGATGGATAGACAGAAAGGGAAAGGAAAGACACAACTTTCAGCCTAGTAAATTTTATTGTATTTTCCTGGCACGTCGCCCAGAGACATTTGCAAAGAAAAAGATGCCAGAGTTATTCTTTAGAGGGTTAACTCATATTAATGTAGTTATTGTTCACTGTACACACAGATGTTTTTTAATTAGGTGCTATTTTAGGAAAGTAATGTCTCCAAAGCAGAAGCAATATTTGGGGGCAAAGTGTGTGAGAAGTGTTGCAGAAGTTTCCTCATGTTTGTGGTAATCTAGCCGAATAGTAACTCCTGGTAAAATTAAATTACTGTGGCCCCGCGTCCATTTCCCCGGTAGTACAGTCAGTGGAGACTTCACAGTTTTGTCATTCCAATTATGCCCTTCAGAAGAATACCATATTGGTTTGTTTGCACAGAAATTACAGAAAATACAATCTGCCACGGAGGAAAATAAATAAAACTATGTTCTCAGTTATGTTATTGCCACTTCAGTTTTAGACCTTCTCTTATAAAACCTATTTGTTTTCCGTACTAGGGATACAGATTGCTTATTAAATTAACAAGGGCCAAGCAATAAAGATCTGAGTAGAATAACAATTCGGACCCCACTGGACTATAAAATAATTCCGTTTTTCTCAGTCAAATTGTGAGTGTTAAGCTGCCTGTCGCCTGATTGCGCAACACCACCACCTCACCTTCCCCCTACAGTCCTGGAATTTTCCAATTAGGAGATAGGCTTGTGCTTGAGGCTATGTTATCTACACTCTTAGTCTTAGCCAGCATAGTACGTTCTGTGGAGCGTGCTGAGAACAGGCTAGAAGTGAAAGAACATTGTTTTGACCAGGCCAGTACCTCCCAGCCATGTCACTGCTCACTGATCAGGAGCCACAGCAGAGCCCCCCACTAATCCTGCCCCTCCTCCATGGCAAGGACCACTCTACCTGCTGCTTTCCTGGCACGTGTTCTCGGGGCAGGTGTGTGCAGCTGAGTGCCGCCTGAGAGATGTAGGCTGGCCTTGGGTAGGTTGTAGAAGAAGAAAGAAAAGGCAGGATAAGTCATGAGTCATGAGGTCCTCCAAAGTGAGATGAGATAAAGAATGTCCAGGCTCTGGAGTTTTTCTGACTTGGTGACGGGAACCCATTTCCTGGAGGCATCTTCTCGTTTTAAAGTTCCTTCTGCCTTGTATCACCAGTGTTCAGGATCTTGGGATGACAGAGTGTCATACAGTCCAATTTCTGTTTTGCTCCTGGGAAAAATTAAGGACCAGTGAGCAAAAGTAATTTTCCCAATGGTGCACAGCTTCTTAAGAAACAGCCCAGTCCCTGCAAGCATCTGATTCTCCAAATTCTTAACCTGAAGTTTTTACTAGTGTGTAAAGGGAAATACAGTTTTGATGTGTAACTAAACTGAAAGAGCCAGAAATGTAATCTTATTCTCTGCTTGGTAAGAGATGGTGATAGAAAACGTTTGCTTCTGTCCAGCTTTTATTAAGCATTGAAAAAGGGTGTCACCATTGCCGTCATCTCTAATAACCCTGCTGCTTCCCTAGAGTTTTTAGGAGAGTGGGAGGGCCGGAGGAATCGAAGTATTTTCTCTTCCCTGAATTCAACAATAAGACCAGGATTAAGTTCTCTATGATCTAAATTCCATTATCATTATTCATTGACCTACCATGAAAAGTATTCATGAAAAGTATTCGAAGAGACAGGAAACATCATGTTCTGCCATCTCTGAACATTGTCTAACACTGGACTTCTGGACCAATTTTCATAATCTGTCTTCCCCATCGTCACTGTGAATTCTCAAGATCCGTGGTTCTTGAACTTCAGAGCACGTCAGATTGCTAATCCCCATTGCCAGAGCTTCTGATTCAGTCGTAGGTCTGGAGTAGAGCCCATGAATGTGCATTTGTTTTTTTTATTATTTAAATTCCAGTTAGTTAACATATAGTATAGTATTGGTTTCAGAAGTAGCATTTAGTGGTTCATCACTTACATATAACACCCAGTGCTCATCCCAACAAGTGCCCTCCTTAATGCCCATCACCCATTTAGCCCATCCCCCCACATACCTCCTCTCCAGCAACCCTCAGTTTGTTCTCTGTATTTAAGAGTCTCTTATGGTTTGCCTCCCTTTCTGCTCTAATTTTATTTTTCCTTCCCTTTCCCTATGTTCAACTGTTGCGTTTCTTAAGTTCCACAGAAGAGTGAAATCATATGATATTTGTCTTTCTCTGTCTGACTTATTTCGATTAGCCTAATACACTCTAGTTCCATCCACATTGTTGCAAATGGCAAGATTGCATTCTTTTGGATTACCAAGTAATATTCCGTTGTATACAAATACCACTTCCTCTTTATCCATTCATCCGTCGATGGACATTTGGGCTCTTCCAATACTTTGGCTATTGTTGACAGGGCTGCTATAAACACTGGGGTGCATGTGCCCCTTCGAATCAGCATTTTTATGTCCTTTGGACAAATACCTATTAGTTCGGTTGCTGGGCCGTAGGATATCTCTATTTTTAATTTTTTGATGAACTTCCTTACTGTTCTCCAGAGTGGCTGCACCAGTTTGCATTCCCACCAACAGTGTAACAACCTCTCTGCATCCTCACCAACATCTGTTGTTTCCCGAGTTGTTAATTTTAGCTCCATGAATGTGTGTGTCTAGCAGCCTCACATACGATGCTGCTGCTGCTGATCAGGGCACAACACTTGAAGAACCACCACAATAAAGAAACGTGAACGTAAATTATAATAAAAATATTGAGAATCAGTTTTCGTACACAGACTATAGGTCACTGAAGCACATGTATCAAATTAATAATACTTTATTATTAAGAAGAGAGAAGGAGATTGAAGTTGATTGTAGCGGAAAAAGATTTTATTTGTATTGGTCAAATGTGGTCAAAAGAGAATAGATTAATATAATTGTGCAATTGAAAATAAATTATGTTTTTAAAATAGAAATAATATTTACTTTATGGTAAACAGATTATTAAATTTTTCCAATTTTGTGAGATCAATATCCTAATTTCTGTTTTTCTAGAAAATCATCCACCCTCACCCCCTCAGGAGGCTGGGTGCTCTTTTGTGGATCATTTGAACAGAATCTCTGGATGTGGGGGACACAAAACACAGTAGAGAATTGGGGTGAACAGAATAAAGTAGGGGAAAGAAGGAAACGCAAATGGAGGATTATGGAATTCTCACCTCTTTTCTCTGGACCTACTTCAGAATGCTTGCACACAAGTTGGTCCTCCTGCACCCTGTTCGCCCTGTGTTGCCTGTCATAGGAGATGGATAAGGACTTCTCAGCAGATTTCTCTCCGAAAGGCCTCTAGATACTGATGTTCGGACATACCTAGTGAAAAGCTAAATTGACCTGTGCTCTAGTGGTGCCAATAACTGACAAGTCCTCTCCTCCTAAACAGAGCTTCTTGGGGTGCCCGGGTGGCTCATTCGGTGAAGCGTCCAACTCTTGGTTTCAGCTCAGGTCATGATCTCACAGTTCATGGATTCAAGCCCCTCACTGACACTGCAGAGCCTGCTTGGGATTCTCTCTCTCTCTCTCTCTCTCTCTCTTTCTCTTTCTGCCCCTCCCCTGCTTTCTCTTTCTCAAAATAAATTAATTAATTAAAAAAAAAAACAGAGCTAATCAACAATTTTTTCAAGCCTTGCTCTTAGAAAATAAGTTTAGGGGAGCCTCGGTGGCTCAGTCGGTTGAGCGTCTGACTTCAGCTCAGTCATGATCTCGCAGTTCACGGGTTCGAGCCCCGCATCGGGCTGTGTGCTGACAGCTCAGAACCTGAGCCTGCTTCAGATTCTGTGTCTCCCTCTCTCTCTGCCCCTCCCCTGCTGGCACTGTTTCTCTCTCAAAAATAAATAAACATTAAAAAATTAAAAAAATAAGTTTATGGACAAAAATCACAAGACATTGAAAGAAAATGCAGAATTTGAGAGATATAAAAGCAAAAGAAATAACAAATATACAGACACAGAGACACATGTACACACACAAAAGGGAAATAAATCCTATAATCCGTATCCTCAAAGAGAGTAGAGAAGACAGTGCTTCCACTAAATTATAAAATCCACTACTTTTAAAGAGGCATAATTAGAGATCAAAAAATAGTGCTTGAAAGTTGATGCATAAAAATTAATAAGTAGAAAAGCTCAGAAGCTGAAGAACAGAATAGTTCTAAGAATATGTAATAACAGTGATAAAAAAAATTGAGAAAGAATATAGGATATTAGAGATTTAATCTGAAAAACAGTCATTCCAGAGACAGAAAACAGAATGGAGAAGAAAACTATATATTAAAAAAAAAATTACAAAAGTATGTGCTAATTTTCTGGGACATTATTTAGTTCATCAGTGACTGATAGTACATTCTGTTGACTTAGCCAAAGTTGTGAAATACTTCATATCGTGCTTCTTATAATAGGATGAAAGTAATATCAGCAGTTAAAAAGTCAAGTACCAATCTACTAAGCATATTCTTTAGAGATGTGGAGGTTTACCACCAGTGGACTGAGCTGAACGAATTGAATGTCACTCTGGACAGTGAAACTAGAAAGTGGGAGAGGTGAAACAGAGAGAACACAGACTTTTCCTGTTACACGCCTTTTAGGTGTCTTTTTTTTTTTCCTATTTAAGTTTTTATTATATGTATGTACCACTTAAAAATTAAAATGTATCGGAAAAGAAAATCAGTAAGCACACTTTTGAGAAACACACAAAAGAACATCTGACCGATGTTGAGGCATTCATAGTGGTTAAGAAGAAATTTTGACAGGTTGTGTCTCTCATTTCAATCCCTTTTCTCACGTAATCGATGACTGCATCTTTCCCATGCCTTCTTCCTGCCATAGTAGCAGACTAGGGAATTCTGCAGAGATTAGAAACATAGAGGCTACGGTTTTGGGGAATCAGGCACAAGAGGAGACCTACGCAAACAAGCCACTCTCCTGCTCACGTAGAAGAGGAGAGGTTTATTTTATTCATCGGGCTATAAAATGTACAGACTACATTGGCAATTGTTATTACATCGACAGTCTATTTTATGGGATTATTGTAACCCTAAATCAGCGAAAAAATATTCACATGAGAAGTCTTTAACCAGTAGTGCATCATGCTATTTAACAGAGCATTGCATGGTCATCAGGAGAGGGCACAGATAGTTTTGAAGGTAGACGAACCTGAGTCTCAGTGCTCTTTCAGCCAGTTACTGGGATGGGACCTTGTAAATGCTTCTTAACCTCTTACACCTCATCTATAAAATGAGGGCAGTAACAGTGGCCACCTGCTTATGCCTGTCAAGTGAAATTCAAGTTCGGCAGGTGAAATTCTTAGTTTAGTGCTTAATGCTACATGGGAAATAGTAAACACACTTTAAATCATAGACTTAAACAGCGATGGCCATAGTATTCCTCATTATTACTGAAAGAAGTAGGCTGGTAATAATGTGAAGAAAATTTACAATTATAATGGAAACAGTCCCCAAATCTAATTTTAGTGTTTGTGATGGTTTTGCCTCCCTAAAAACTGTTAGCTCCAAAATGGTAATTAGAATTAAGTACTTTAGCTTTAAGATCTTTAGTTTTTAGTTTAGTTTTAGTTTAAGGCACCTGGGATGGCTCATTAGATTAAGTATCCTACTCTTGATTTTTGCTCAGTTTTGATCAAGCAGTTCATGAATTTGAGCCCCATGTCGGGCTCTGCACTGACAGCCTGGAGCCTGCTTGGGATTCTCTGTCTCCCTCTTTGTACCTTCTCCGTGCTCTCTCTCTCTCAAAAGAAAGAAATAAACATAAAAAAAAAAAATCTTTAGTGTTAGTATTCTTCATTGGAGTGACAACACCAGATGAGAGATAAGAAAAAGAATAAAATGGGAAGATATTTTCAAAATTTGGACTCCATCAGTCCAATGAGTCAGGAGTTTATGTGTATTCCCTCATTCTAAATGAACAAACAACTGCAGGAGAAAGCTTCCTTGAGTTGTGCACAGTGGTGAAGACTGTGGTTCTAAGAACCTTTGAGAGCTGGGTGAGCTACACCTGAACTCTTATTTCTCTGGTGCAGCTACCAGAATAATAGAGTCCCAGAAGACAGACATTATGGACAAAACTTTGGGGTCTCAGCAAAAATAAAATTTTGGTCTTCCCTAAGTGTTCCCAGGTTTTATTTCTACAAAGAAGAAGAGATTAGGTATTTTAGGTAGGGAGATGGAAACTCTAGGGTTTTATCCTTCCTGCTGAATCAGCAGATCCTTTGCTTTCTGACCTTTAGGCAGTGGCGCAAGGCTCATCCATTTGCAAAGGTGTACAGCTGAAAAATAGGAAAGGGAGCTGTCCCTTGGGCTCTCTGCATAGGAAGGGAGTTTTTCATTGTGACTGTATCATTTGTTAATAATATGGGCTTGCTTCAATACGAACAAAGAGTTCATTATAAAAAATCAAAAAACTGAAAGACTTGCAAGACATGATGAACATAAATATTATGCCCTTTTTAACTGACAGGTGAAATGAAGTAAAGAAAGACGAAGTGCAATCCCGTAGGTGACACGGGAAGTGGCAGAAACATACTTTGAAAGTTTTGATCTTGAAATCTCTGTCCGCAGTCACCTTCCACATCCAGAACCCCGTTTTCCTGTCTGGGTGCAACGTTGTGCTATTTGCCTCTTTCAAGAAGGAATTTCTCTAAAGATGGGGGAATGGGAGTCCTCAGAGGATGCTGTCTTCCAAAACTCATGTCATGTAAGAGAAACTTCTGTGAAAGCCAGAAAGGAAATGAAACATGACTAATTAAGCATGTAACCTAACCAAGGAGATGTATAGCAGTTGTTGATATCATAATCATCAGAGCCAATTTGTGAAGCGTCAGAATTTACATCACAGAGTTACAAGTGAGGCAACAGAAATACCTCTTGTGAGGTAATTGTGATGTATTAAAGGCAGGTATATTCCCACCAAACTAGAATATAATTTAGATTTCTACCTAACATCCTGTACATGCAGAAAGCCTATGAAATGCTTCTCAAAAGAATAATTTAAATAGATATAGAAAATGAACACTTTCTCCAAAAAGCATGATGTTTATAGGTTCCAAAGGTATTCCCATAGTCTTACCATTAGAACATTTTTTAGATGACAAATTTATTTGTATGTGTGTATATATATATATATATATGTTTATAATGACTATATATAATATGATTACATAAATATAGGATTATATATTATATATGCATACATATATACACATATGTGTGTGTGTTTCTCTGTCTAGATGCACTAAAATTAGAGACAGAACTGCATCTTCACAAAAAATTAGCTACTTTTCTAAATAAAGCTGGAATATTTCTAGGGGTAATTTCTTGTATGTGAGATATTTGATCCCATGTGTCAGAATTCTACCTGTAGAATTTGCCCAGGACACCCACTTTCCAACACACTAAGATCTATAGTAATGGTCATTATCTCTACAACTAATTCTACATTTCCTTCCCATGGTCCTTCACCTAAATATTGTATAGAATAAAATGTTGTTTGCAACAACAGGCTAAGAGAAGGCATTTTAAAGTCAAGTAAGAAGAGTATTATTGAACTGTTGTGATATACTTTGCTTAAAAACTATTTAGGAGCTACTCAATAATGGGTATGCAGCTTCAGATTTAATAAACTATATTAGGGAACATCTCACAGAAAGCAGATGCAAGAAGGTTGAAATGACAAGGCATCAAATGGCATCATGTCTTCCTCCATCATTGGGGAAGCAACAATAATGACTGAGATTCTCAGATGGTCAACCAACTACTGACTTTAGAAATCTCTGTATAAGAATAAAAATGCTTCCCCCCCCCCCCAAATCTATACATAGAAACTCTTTCAAAACATTTGCCCTTTTGCCCCAGGGACCAAATTATGGTCAGATTCAACAAATACCACAGGAGTTCCTAAAAAATAAAACTCAGGAACAACCTTGAAATGTAACATCTAAAAAGAGCGTGATTGCATCTTGCTGTGGTTTATCCTGGGCTCCTGTCCTCTCTTGTACCCACTCGACATTTCACTTCCTGCTGTCTGTGCCCTCAACTCCCTGCACACATCACACTACTCTTTCAGATTCCCTGATTCTATCTTACTTCCCTGGGGCGAGCTGGGAGTGGGGGAGAAATGGCAAATGGATTGTGAGCAGGACAAAAATGGCAATATGTACAAGAATAGCCACATCTAATTTGATGTTATTTATACTGAAATGCTCACCCATACACGCAACTGCAAATTTTATTTTATTTAATTTATTCATTCTATGGACAGAGAATCATTTTGACCGTCAGAGGTCTGCAGGTGATGTTGATTTCCACCGCTGTGGGCTCATCCCATCTAAAAACTTCTTAACTTTATTCATAAAACTAATAATATGTATTTTTGTATTTTATAAAATGTTAATGTTTAGATGAAGCCACATCTGTGGCTATTGTAATGTTCCTAAATCTTCTGGTCCCATAACATAGTTTCTACTTCCCTGAACCCTTAAGCTTTGAGTGTGTGGACTCTGTTCACTATGTATCTTCTATCACGGCCTGTCGACATACTTGCTCTTCCTTAAATATGTACTTGAAGTGTACAATTCTCAGAATTCTAGCTCCAGCTGGCAGGCAAAGGGAATTTTGTATGAATACGTACTTTGAAACTAGGCACTGTACTATCACAGTGTCTCCAGAGATTTACTTGGGAGTAACACTTAACTATGACGTAAGGTTAGAAAGGTAAGATGAATTGTTATTATTTTGCTAATTTATCCCCAGTTATGTATTTTTAAGTGTCCAACTAGCATTACTCTTGTGACTTCAAAAACCAGTGAGTGGTAAATAATATATTAGGAGCATTTGATAAATTAAAAAGATTCAAGTAGATGATAATTCTCTGAAACCTCAATTTAATGGCTCTAGAGCACTTACTGTTGGATTAATCAGACAGCTTTAATCAGTATATTCAATATACGTTGTTTATTAAC
Source organism: Panthera onca (assembly GCF_046562875.1). NCBI lineage: Eukaryota > Metazoa > Chordata > Mammalia > Carnivora > Felidae > Panthera > Panthera onca. The sequence continues at coordinate 187,114,525 of NC_138342.1, forward strand.
ACATACTTCTTCAGGATTAACAGCACCCTTCACAGTTCATGCGTGCAACAACAGCATTTGCAGTCTTTCTGATCAATTTTATGTGTAACCTTTCCTTATAACCTATTGTCTCGTGTCAGAGTGCCAGTCCTGTCATTAATAGGAGTTAGTCAGGAATTAGAAATTAGAAAGAAATAGGTAACAATCTGCACATATTTTTACCTCGCCTTTTAACACATTTTATTAAAATTAAAAATTTACATCCTATGCACTATAAAAGTATAAATGACAATCTACATTTCTCTTTCGTCCCAACACATTGGATGATATGCTCCTCAAAGGCAAGTACTATTTTTTAGCAGACGCAGAAACCAATGCCGTGTCCGCACAGCAAGAAAGCAATAATGGTTTTGTTGAACAAACTTGACGGTAAAATGTTATTTATCCATAGCACAAGTAGAAGTGGCCCAGTATATAATAAACACTGTTCATCCAAACCGGTTGTTCAAAACGGCTAAATTACATTGACAAAAACATTGAAGGGCTCTTACTATACATATGAGAACTAAAACTTAAAAAAAAAAAATTCACATGACAGTTTAAGGAACATCAATATGGCATTTAAAGAAGCCTATGGGCCCGAAACTAGGCAACAGGTACCCCTGTTATGAGAAGAAACTGGGCATGATATTTTCAAAAAGGTTTTTTTACATTATTTTTTTAGGTAAGCTCCATGACCCGTGTGGGGCTCGAACTCACAATCCCGAGATCAAGAGTCACATTCTCTACCAACCGAGCCAGCCAGGTATGCCCAAAAAGTTTTTAAGCAAATGTCTATCAGGAGAATTTAAAATTTTAATGTGTTTTATAAATTTTTCATTTTAAATATAGATCAATAATTATTTTAATGTTTTAATTAAAAGAGGAAGAGGACTTCATTTTCCTTCTGCTAAATGATCAAAATGTTTCAACTGTAAAATTTGGACTTCATTGGTTTTAAGTTAGGTCCACCACACATAAGTGAAGATGAAAGAATTATAGAGCAAATTTTTCAGAAAGACAGCGGCACACTACATTTAAGATATTTTACACCACAACAGAGCATTCAGCATAAACGTTTTTCTCTTCCCATTGTGAGTCAAAGCGATCTTTTTGTCCAGCCTTGCACCAGTAGGAACTGCTGGGCAAGCTATGTCTCCGTGTGCATTTGGGAGTCAGTGGGGGAAGAGGGAGGAGTGGTCAAAGCAAATGACGAGCCAGATCCTGATTAAATTGCATTATACAAATCCTGCTCATTCATCCCTGCCTGGAAACGCATGCAGAAATTGTCAGCACAGTCCAGATTTCTTCTCAATGGTCTTGTGTACTGAGGAGCAGGACAGTGGCCCATTTTTATGCCCCAGAAACAATTTTAAGCATAAACCTGAAGTGTTATAACAAAATATCCAAAGCCAAATTAAGCTGAGTTATATACATAGTTGGGGAAAAAAGCAGTACTTTAAGGTTGAACTTTGCAGACTAGGAGAGCTGGGTAATTAACTTAGCAACCATGATGAAGGAATACGGCAATATGAATGAACACGATCCTAGAACTCATTCAAGGACAGCCTCACATATAATCGTGTCAACAGAGAAGACCAGAATCATGAGATTTCCTTATCTATACTACCTTTGGGTTTCACCAAAACTTTAAAGAAAAGGTAGAAAATAAATAGAATGTCTGGGCAACTCACTCGTACACCTGTTCATCATTGTGTGCTTATATGTATATGTCTCCTTGACATGAAACATACACTCCCTAAGTGTGAAACTCTGTGAAGCAGGGGCGCCTGGGTGGCTCAGTTGGTTAAGTGTCTGATTTCAGCTCAGGTCATGATCTCGCGGTTTGTGAGTTTGAGCCTTGCGTCTGGGAGCCTGCTTCAGATTCTGTGCTCCCTCCTTCTCTGCCCCTCCCCCATGCACACTTGGTCTCTCTCTCTCAAAAATAAATAAAACATTAAAAAAAATTAAAAACAAAACTCTGTGGAGCAGAAGATTTTTATTTTTTTTAGTATTTTTTTTTCACTCGCATGTATCTAGCACTGAAAACAGTGCCTGGCACATAGAAGGTGTTTAATAAATATTCACTGGATGAATGGATAAATGAATGAGTGAATTATATAAGCAGTTTTATTTTTGCTTCCCTCCATCCCTTTAAGCCCATTCAGTATTTGCAGCCCATCTCCTGCCCTTGAGTGACAATGAAGACCTTTAGAAACCTTTTGGCCACTCTGAGATAATAGAAAGGGCTATGATAACTTTACCAAATTTGCTCAAGCAATGTAAATTTCCTTTCCCAGATATTGCAAAGTTCTAACTTGATTTAAACTTAAATCTCAGTTCTGCCTTCAGCTGAAGCCTGTAGCAAGCAGTGGGGAAGAAGAAGCTTCCTTTCTGCTTCCACCAGCTAATGTTTGGGGAGCTTAGATATAAAATTGATGGAAATACCTGTACTTCCTACATGACCACCACTGTCATAGGCAGGTGTCATGCTCTCTAGACCTTGCAGGTGTTTTAAAGCTGACTTTCCTGTGTAGGTGCTTATGTGAGTTCTTTGAAGTTCCCTCTGCAGGCCCCATCAACTGCCACTCCTGTGACATGGCAGTGTCTCTCCTTGAGCCTGTGGCTTTCAGTCCCACTTCAGCTTCTGTCCCCGATGGGACGGCTAGTTACCACCTGGATCCTCTTATCCGGGAGGGAAAACCCCGTGGGCAGGACTCATTTTTAAATGTCCTCAGTGTGATGCCCTCTGATGCTGGAGTCATACCCTATTGACGTGTGTTGGTGAGGAATGCATTTTCTTCCCAACCGTAGCATTCTTCTCTTCCACGCAAGCCAGTGCAGCTTTCTCGAGTCTGACTGGGGCACCAGTGCCCTGTGGTCCTTTAACTGCAAACTTGCCAAGTCGTCCATAGCCTTAGGTGAAAGGGCTATACCCCTTAAGGGCACTGTGGCTCTTAATACCATTTCTACAGAGAAACTGTTCTCACAAAATCGTTTCCCAATCTCAGTGAACCCTTACTTTTGATCTTCTTGAAGGGCTCCTGGAAAGAGACCCCAAATCATGTAACCAGTCCCCAAATAGAAAGTTCAAACTTGAATTAATAATTTTCATCATGGTGGTCTAGGGCAAATTTTATTTTGGTTCTTGTTATCTATTGTGCCTGGGTCTCTAGATGGAAACATCTGATTTAACAGCCTGCTACGTATACACGTAAATATACAGTCAGGAATGGCAAATAGGTTTTGATTCCCATGCCATTCTTGGTCCAGTCAAAGAGCCCTGCCAAAGAGCCCCGACCTGAGGAGATCCAGGCTCAGGGGCACGGACGTCTTTGTGCCATGCCTGCCGAGGGAGAAGTTAGGGGCGCTCTTGTGCCTGACAGGATCTAGGAGAATGGATGCCAGGTTTGTCTTGTTCATGCTGTATTTCCTGTCTTAGCCACGTGCCTGGAATCAAGTAAGTGCTCAATTAATAGGTACTGACTATATGGGCAGGAGTATGTATACATAAATGAGTGGCCATATACATATAGAGTTATATTAAACACACATATAATGTTTATACATTAATTTTATATACATGAGTTAACTAATAATCCAAACATTGTTTAGTATTCTATAAGTTCAATTCTCTTCAAGTAACTCCTTTTTATTTTTATAGGAGTAATTTATAAAATCCTGAGGCAATATAATTGCATGAGGCATTATTCAGGATATAAACTTGAATCTAATGCAAATGAGAATTGACAATTTCAATATCTTTTTTTTTTTTTTTTTGAGAAAGAGCACATTTGGTGAGCAAGGGAGGGGCAGAGGAAGAGGGAGAGAGGAAATCTTAAGCAGGCTCCACACCCAGCTTGGAGCCCAACACAGGGTTCAATTTTACTACCCTGGGGTCATGACCTGAGCTGAAATCCAAACCAACTGAGCCAACCAGGCACCCTTCTATAACCCTTTCAAAGTAGTGCCTGAACAAGGCCAATTGCTGCCTGTATTGCCATGCAAAATATGATTTTAAATACAGTTAACCTGAGCTTTCAGAATATTTGAGTATGTTTATGCAACATCATCTATAAAGAAAAAAAAGGCAGATACAGAGAGATACATAAATTCGTGACCCAGAGTACATATTAATTGATAATGCTTGGCAAATATTTACTTTCTATTTGCTGGTATTACATTATTTATGGGCTTAATGTTCACGTTGATGATGATACAGATCAGAAGATACCATCAAGAACACAATACCCATATAAACGTAAATGTAGTTACATTGTAATAGATGAGGTAATATGAAAGATGGATTTAAAAACATTAAGTTGGTATTTCTGCAGAGGCAACATTAGTCTTTCAGTTTCTTACACAGAACAACATGGATAGACTTTAGGAAATATCCACATGGAAGACATTTTTGTTTGAAGGTTAAGGTTTATAGATATTTATCTGGAGACTTTCTCCACAGAATGCCATAAATATGGGAATTCGTTTTATTATTTTTATTTTTTTAATGCTTATTTTTGAGAGAGCACAAGCAGAAGATGGGCGGGGGGGGGGGGGGGGTGGGGGAAGGATCCAAAGTGGGCTCTGTGCTGATAGCAGCGAGCCTGATGTAAGGTTCAAAGTCACAAACCGCAAGATCACGACCTGAGCCCAGTAAGTCGGGTGTTCAACCAACCTGAGCGACCCAGGTGTCCCTAAACATGGGAATTTAGAAAACATTTGGATATTTGGCTACTTTAAAAAATGTTTTCCTGGTTTTTTTTTTCTTTTTAAAAAATTTTAAAAAAATATTTATTTTTGAGAGAAAGAGGGAGAGAGAGAGAGACAGTATGAGCAGGGAAGGGTCAGAGAGAGAGAGACAAAGGAACTAAAGCAGGCTCCAGGATCCCAGCTGTCAGCACAGAGCCTGATGCAGGACGCGGAGCTCGAACCCACAAACCATGAGATCATGACCTGAGCTGAAGTTGGACCCTCAACTGACTGAGCCACCCAGGTGCCCTAAAAATTTTTTTTTCATTTGAGTATTGCCCTTCATGAGAACACAAAGACTTGTTACAGAGTATTTCAGATATCTAGATGTTGTCATGTGGCTTGACAATGGAGTTAATTAGAGAACAGTAGACGGTACTCAAAAAGGGGGGAAGCCTGCAATAGGGATCATACAAATCCACTGGTTATAGATGGTGATAAAAAATAATCAAATAAGTACTTCATCAGTGGTTTTCAAATTTGATATAGATGATATTTAAAAATGAATAGTTTGGAAAATAGGATATCTGGATGTAGGCATTAGCAACTGTTGGGCCACAGGCAAAAAGTTATGTGAACTCTCTGAGTTTTGGTCTCGTATATGGAAAAAAGAGCATGTTGAACTTAGTAATTACCAAGGAAATTTCAGCAAGCACAATTTTATAAGGAAACAGAGCCCCTAGGCGGGAAAAATAATGGAATACAATGGAAAATATACATGCTTTGTTACACTGGATTGTGAATTGCTGTATGGGGGCAGGGGGAGGAAATATACTACCCCTGAGGACAAAATGTATGAGAGATGTAAGTCTGTGCAACATTCCTAAGGCAAATAAATTGAGGGAATGTGAATGACATAGGACAAATCCCCCCTGTTAATGTTCAAGTGGCACTTCCTCTAATTGTTTTCAGAAGCGTCATTTATATATATGAAAAATATCCTGCTTTAATAATGACAGCAATGTCTTAACTCTGAAGTTGGCAGAAATATCATCTCCGTAATGTTAATTTTTCAATGTGGCAAGCCTCACCACGATTGCATTCTTAATAACTGATCTAGAGGTATAAAGAAATGAGTATGAGGTTTAATTCCATTTTTAAAAAGGCTAATATTTTAACTTAGTTTAGTAAGTGAAACACTAAAAGGTAATATTTTTAAATATCATTCTCATAAATAGGAAAATAAACTAGATCTTTCATCTGAATATATCCTAGAATCATTCTAAGCAGATCTAGACATGCAAATCTTGACATGGATGTAACTATTTACTTAATATCCTTTGGGAACCAGACCGCACAATTCACAAATATCAACTCAGCACCTACTCTGAGCATCCGCCTTGTGCCAGGCTTTGGGAGCTGAGATAGAAACAGACATAAGCATCTTCAAAAATTTTATAATCTATTGGTTCCTGACCGCTGAAATCTTCCCTAATACTGTTGATCCTGTATCTGAAAAATTTAGCCTCACTAAGCACCTGAACAAATCCTAACTGGCAATGAACCCCAGGACTACCAACAAAGAAAAATGGAATTTATTTTTCTGACCCAACCCAGTATCCGTAATCCAGTCACCAGCTTAGACTAAGGCCTGGTTACAGTCTGAATTTATCTTGAAGACCCTTTGCATTCCGGAGAGAGCCTACTATTTCTGCCACCGGGGCTGGGGTTCTGCCCTGAAATTTAGCCCTTTTGGTTAGGCCTCAAATGCATTAAGACTTTACCAACAAACTTCTAATCTCAGGGACTAGGCATACTCCCTCCACCCTTAAATTTCTGGCTGTGACCTTCCTTAAAGCTAGAACTCCCTGAAACTAAGGTGATCACATCTTTGTAACTGCATCTTTACCCCTGTCTGGTGACTTCCTGTGTCCATGTCCTATTCAACTGATTAGATCCCTGGGACAGCAACCCTACCTGGATTGTCACCAAGGTCACCACTGTTCCCTGGGCACTGTTATATAAAACACCAGCCTTCCCCGTGTACAGACCACCAGCTCTCCACAGGAGAATTCCTTTAGCCTGATCCTGTGTATATCTTTAATTCCCCCCCTCTCTGTTGAGGCCCCAGCATGTCTCCCAAACTGAACAGAAACAGTACTTATATACATGAACCAACCAGAAAGTAAAGCAAGCATTATATAATAAATCAATTAAATGCAACCAACGGTTAATTCATATTATGGCCTGTATTTGTCACAGGATAACAGCAAAAGGAAAATATCTATTCAACCATAAAAAAAAAGAAGGAAATTTTGTCATTTTTAACAACATGGATGGACCTTGAGGGCATTATGCTAAGTGACATAAGATAAAGACAAATACTTCATGATCTCACTCACATCTAGAATCTGGAAAAAAAAAAAGCAGATTTGTGGTTACCAGAGGCAAGGAGTGGGGGAGATGGGGGAAGGTGGTCAAAGGGTAGAAACATCTAGTTATAATATAAGCAAGGCCTGGGAATGGAATGTATAACATGGTGACTATAGTTAACACAACTATACAGCATATTTGAAAGTTTCTGGGAGAGGAAGTCCTCAAAGTTCTTATCACAAGGAAAAAAAGCCTTTTTTTTTTTTTGTATTTATATGAGATATTGGATGTTAACTAAACCTACTGTGGGAATCATTTCACAACATGTGTAAGTCAAGTCATTATGCTATACACCTTAACCTTATAGAGTGCTGTATATCAATTACATCTCAGTGAAACTGAAAAAAAGAAAGTAAAATGAGGAAAAGGTATAAATTTCAGACAAAATGAATAAAAATTTCTCCAATGTAGACAACTTGTTATCTCAAGAGAATTGACAGAAATACTATTAAAAATAATATCAGATACAAAGAAAGGAATGCATTACATATCAAGAATTAATGGCGTAACTCTCTTCACGATATATATACACTAGTCACTGTTCAAGAGTTCTGGGGGGATAGCGCTCAAGGGTTCCTCGTCTCTAGCATGTACAAAATAATATTGCTTCTGACAAGGAATTTCTTTGGATTACTGCTTAAATAATTTGGATTCTGAGACATATTCACATTACAATTCCTCCTCTCAGAATGCAAAATAGGGTTTCATTAGGCTTCGTGATGAACAGGATAAAACTTTTCTAAAAACCTAAAAGTAACATTATTCAAAACTCCCAGTTGAAGATGTTTGTGGCACGCACTTCTGTATGGCTCATTTAAGGCCTCTGCTGCCACTTGGTTGAGATGAACGAGCACCGAGAACAGGAGTGAACTCCCAGATTTGCTGCTATAATTCACCTGAAGACAGATGCCCAGAAGGCTGGATGAGCAGAGCACAACCTGTCAGGTTCTGCTTTGAAGGTTGAATCTTCACAGTGAAAAGAAACAAACATCAGAGGAATAAAATGCAAGACTAGTTTGCTCCAAATTGCAGGATCCAAAGATTACCATATTCCTTTAAGTTTAAAGTGTAACCTCTCTCCTCCCATGCCAGCTCCTCTTCTAAGCACCCTTGTAGATAATTTTTCTAAAGGCTCTTGAGCATTCACCATTTTCACCCCAAAGTGTCTTTGTCTAAGTGACCGTGCCTTATATTTTTATGAACGTGAAAAGAAAATTTCATGACTTTATTCCTGAGTATCTTCCAAAATACTTACAGCTCCCTAAACTCAAAATGAAGTCTTATCCTGCCTCAAGCTGATCTAGCATCTTTCCTGAGACACGATTCCTAGAAGAGTCGCGCTCAGAAAAGCTCGGAGAAGGTGTGCTCAATATCAGTCTTCCGATTTTTTTTTTTTCAACGTTTATTTTTTTGTTTTTTTTTTGTTTTTTTTTTTTTAATTTTTGGGACAGAGACAGAGCATGAACGGGGGAGGGGCAGAGAGAGAGGGAGACATAGAATCAGAAACAGGCTCCAGGCTCCGAGCCATCAGCCCAGAGCCTGACGCGGGGCTCGAACTCACGGACCGCGAGATCGTGACCTGGCTGAAGTCGGACGCTTAACCGATTGCGCCACCCAGGCGCCCCTCAGTCTTCTGATTTTAATCTCAGTTCTCCTCATGATGGATTGGATGTTATTTCCTATAAGATATACAGATTTTATATGCATTAAAAAATATATTTAAAGACCCAATTTGCTACATATACTCGATCTTATTGCTCTAAAAGTCTTCAAAATCAATGACCAGATAAATCAGGATAACCATTTACAATCATTATGACAGGCCAAATCACAACGATCAGGGTTCTGTAAGTAATCCGATCAGCAAAGTTTCAATTTGTCTAATTCACTAATAATAATCCAACCATGGTTTGAGCTCCTTTGGACATTTTTGTTCCAAACTAAACTTGCAAAAGTAGACAGAAAGAAGAAAAAGAAAACATGAAACATCCAAACTGAGTTCACATAGGATTATTTGAGGCACTATAGAGTGGTAAAGGTAGGAGACCACTTGGCAAAGCCTGATTTTGACTCCTTGGTCTGTTACCTACTGTGTGACCTCGGGCAAGTTACTTAACCATTCTTGTGCTTCAGAATAATCTTCTTGCCTATGAGCTGGAAGAAACCAATGAGCTGGACATGATCTGGGCCACATCTTACCTCATCCAGTGGGGGGGGGGGGGGATGAGAATGGAGCTACTCTTCACAATCAATCACTGGACACTTGTCACCAATATGTTTCATCTGTGGGGCTGCAGACTTATAAAATGAGATGGTTTAACATCCTGTTTTATTAGACTAGCTATTATAATTATCTTGCATGCAATTATCCTTGCATTCCTGTAACATTTTATCACACATTACTTTTTCTAGCTATTATGTTCAGAAAAGATTTAAGAATCATAAAGCAATACCCAGAGTACCTGGGTGGCTCAGTCCATTGAGCATCTGGCTCTTGATTTCGGCTCAAGTCATGATCCCAGGGTCATGGGATCAAGCTCCGCGTCAGGCTTCACACTGAGCGTGGAGCCTGCTTGAGGTTCTCTCTCTCTCCCTCTGCCCCTCCGCTCCCCTCTTGCTGTCTCTCTCTCAAAAAAAAGAGGGGGTGGGGAATATCCATATGCTACTTTCACCGATTGTAAACATTCTGCTGTGTTTGCTTTCAGCCTCTCTCATACATATGTATAAGCGTGTGTGTATAAACATACATTTTACTGAATCATTTGGGACTGGGTTGCAGATATCATGACCCCAAATATGTCAGCATGTCTCTCCTAAGAACCAGGATATTCTCTCAAATAACCACAATACAATTATCTCCCTCAGGAAATTTGATATTAATTCAGTATAATTTTCCCAACAAATGTTCATTATAGCAATATTTATTTTCTGTTTGAGCATCAAATCTGGGATCGTGCATTACATTTAGTTATATTATGGGACTTGTTATAATATCACCGCCCTAAACTTATCATTAGTCTGCCAGTATTAGGCTAAATTATACACTCCTGATAACACATGCTACACGTATTAATCCTACACTTTTGGTATAGACACTGTTCTCAGAACATAAAAGGGACTTGGTATCTATCTGATGAAAAATTACTTGGAAGTTATTTGTCAGTTTTTTCCATATTAAGTGCCGTAACAAGCGAGAAATTTAACATAGTGATATTTCATATTAAAAGCACTGGAAGGGACTCAGAAAATATTTTGTCCTAATCCTCTCTCCTTAGATAAGATCCCAAAGAGTAACGTGCCAATATCACAGTCAGAGAGAGCCAGAGCAGGACCAGAACCACGTTCCCAACTCCCAGTACATCCTGCACTCAACCATGCTGCGTTGGCTTTCTCAGCCACCCTCAGAATCCATTATAAATATGTAACATGCAGCTTCCTTGCTCCCCGTCTATTCATCTGAGCGACTTCACTGATGAAAGGAATAAGCATAATTTAGTATCTTGTGTTACCGTTCTCTTGTCTGAGCCATTCACATTTAGAAAAACAAGGCCCTGAAACAACCTTTCACAACTGAGATAGACGTGGACATGCCAAGCACTGTGCATCAAACAGCAAGCTCTTCTCCATCATCACATGGGGCATTGTGCAGTGTTCAACTGGAGTGCCAGAACATGAATATCACAATCAATTTAACAATTAGCATTTTCCAAAACAATAGACACATTATGGGTTGGAACCGTAGTGTTCGCTTTAGACAGAGAGCCATTGAACCTCCACTTAATGGTTGCTTTGGTCCCTTTTATGTGGGCTTAATGAACAAGGATGAACATTAGGGGAAATTTTATTTGGAAAATTCATTTTAAAAACATATTTTATTCAAGCACTATAATTTTCTGTCTTTTCCAAAACGACTGATAAAGAAAATAATATGGATTTTGTGGATTAAGTCCCTTACTGATTTTCAGTGGCATACATACAAATTCCCTGACGCTACAATATAATGCACAGTACAGTGTTATAACAATATTATATAAATTAATACATATTATTATTTTACCAGCTTAAAAAGATGGCTTATATTAAGAGGAACCCAATTCACATTGTATTTTATTTCACAATTTTACCCTAATAAAATTAATCATGTATCAATTGTTAAATTGCAGTTTTTCCTGTGGTAGGAAAAGGGAAGCAGAGTTTCTCTGAGGTTTAAAAATCAAAGAGATAAATTCCATTTTATTCCTAGAGGCATTAAGCAGATAGTCTGTAGAGTACTGCTCACTTGACCAAGGCTTATTTTTTTCCTGATAAAACATACAGCTATCAATGCCACATGTCACCTAGTCTATAAAACAGTCAAATAAGGGGAAAGAATGCTTTGGGGGAGGGGAGGGAGAATGATTATTGAACAAGAAAGAGGCTAATTCAATTCTGAACCTCAGAGTGGCAAACTTGGTGTAGTTTAAGCAGAGTTTGGGGGGGATTTTGGTGTTGTGGTTGCTGTTGCTTTATCCGTGTGTTTCCTCTTCTACCAGACTGAAGACAATTTGAGAGCAGAAACTATCCTTTCTGCCTCTACCCTCCACAGTATTTCACCCAGTGCCTTGAATGTGGGAACTGCTTAATAACTGCTAGAGGGAGGAAGGAAGGTGGGATGAAGAGAAGGAGGGGAATCAAGAAGCCTTTCAGCAAAAAGATAAGATCTTGTCTCTTCCTGTTGTGTAACTTCTGCTCAGACTGTTTGCTTGAGCACTTTCCTTGCCTGCACAATCCCTCTTCCTCTTTCTGGCACACAGCGAATCTCCACTCTCACAAAATGCAACCAGGATGATTCCTCTTCCAGAGCTTTTTACCACTTACCCCTTCTTGCCTAACCCCTAAGTACAATGTTCCTGATTGACACCTGAGAACCTGATGGTATTAGATCTCTAAAGAGATTTGAGGTGCTTTAGTCCAGCTCCCTTATTTAAGAGGTGAAGAAATAGAAACATAAAGAGTTGAAGTGATTTGTGCTCCTCCCTCAAACAGCCAGGTCATAACACAGGCAGCTCTGGAAAACAGACTGTTTTAGACTCCTGATATATTTTTTTTCAATGAAATGATTTGAAATGATTTCAAACATTCAGAATAGTTTTGCTGCCTCTGTGTCCTGTTACCTTCAGTTATTTTAGAATGTACTTCCTACAAGTAATATCTTCTCCTGCAAAGTCCCAATATAATAATCAAAATAAAGAACCTAGGGGATGTCTGGGTGGCTCGGTCAGTTAAGCGTCCAGCTTCAGCTCAGGTCATGATCTCACAGCTCATGCGTTCGAGGCCAGAGGCGGGCTCTGTGCAAGAACTCGGAGCCTGGAGCCTGCTTTAGATTCTGTGTCTTCCTCTCTCTCTGCCCCTTCCTTGCTCACACTCTGTTTCTTTCCCTCTCTCTCTCTCTATTTCTCTCAAAAATAAACATTAAATTTTTTTTTAATAAATAAACAAAATAAAGAACTTAATATTAATTTATTACCACCATTTAATCCACATACAAGCTTCCCCAACTGGGCAAGAGTATGTGTTTTAGCAAAAGGTTCCAATTGAGGACCCTATCTGTGACCATGTTTCTTGAATCTGCTGCAATCTCAAACGGTTCCTTGGGGTTTCCTTGGCTTTCATGACGTTGGTAACTTCAAAAATTACGTGCCAGTTGTTCAGATAAATATCTTCCACTCTGGCTGTCTGATGTTTCCTCATGATTATGTTTGGGTTATCTGTTTTTGGCAGAGATATCGCGAATGTGATGCTATGGTCTCATTGCACCCTATCAAGCGCTATGTAATTTTGCTTTGTCCTGTGTGTTAATGTTCACCTTGATCACTTGGTTAAGTTTTGTGTGGCAGATTTCTTTACCGAAGAAATTACTCTTCATCCCTTTGTGAAGGTAATTTAAGAGCCTATTCTACTCTTCATCAAATTTTCTACCACTTCATTGCATCCATTGATGTTTCTTGCCTGAATTATTATTACGATGGTTGCCACATGGTTTTCCTCTTACTTTTTATACCTTAAGCAGTTGGTAGTCTACTGTAAGGAACATGTTTACTATTATTATTTGTTTTGATGCTAAACCTGTCTCTTGTTTGGCCATCTGGATTTCTATGTCTTTTTGAAATGTCCTCTTCTTTCTTTTGAGTACTTCCTTATCTTCCATCATACTGAGATACCTCACATTTATTATGTAATTATCCTGATCCGTCCTAGAATCCGCCATTTCTCCAAGGCATCCCAGTTCTTGTACTGGAGCATGGATTTTAGGTTTCAGCATCTGGGTGACACAAGAATATCATTGCTCTTAAGCTCTCTCTTTGGATACAGGTAGTAAATATGTGTGTGTGTGTGTGTGTGTGTGTGTGCATGCACATATGATATAGATATACACACACACGTACATCCTGATCAATATTTATTTATATAGGTATATATCTATCTATACTTATATACTGAAAACCATGAGTTCAAACCAATACCATAATTCCAAATTAACCCCATGTGTTTGTTCCCTTTTTTTTTTTTTTTTATCTTTCTCAGTTTCTTACGATGAGAAACTTGTCTCCCTTTATCTTCATTATACTCTCTTATTCACTCAGTCACCGCAGGGTGACCAGTGCCCCCAGCAAACCACCGCACCACTAATCCCATGTGGATGCTCCCTTACCACCCCCTCCACAGTCACCTCGCCCCTGCACAGGTGCTGTCTGCATGCAGGGCTCCAATCCGCACACAGATGCTGCTGCCATCACCTTTGTCTCCCACCAGGGTGCCCTCCTCACCTTGTTCTCAGCCCTCATATCCCGTGGTGGCTCGCACCACCGGTGCCCGCACACAGGGAGCCTCCTCCTCCCTCTTGGGCTCTGTATTCCTTGGCAGGCTATGCACATGCCCTTTGCACCCTCCACAGCCCCAACGCCACAGGCCAGGCCATAATCATCCCACAGGTGGACTCTTCACCCAGTCGGTCTTCTCCACCCATTTCTGGGGCTTCCGTAAGCATTCCACCTGTCCTTCCCTGTGCAGGAAAACTGCTTATCCCAACCCCTCTCAGTGGGGCTTCAACTCCCCACCCCAGTCAGTGCAGACACCATCCTCGACCTGCTCAAGCAACACCTGTCCTGTGTCACTGCCTTTGCCACTTACAGCTGCCCGCTTTGCTCAGCCCCACCTAAGAGCTTTCAGACTGAGAGGGAGGAAGGGAGAACAGACTCTGAACTTAAAGAATCAATGTCCTACCTAGCTATTATTTGTATCTCTAAATATCTGTATTGAATACACATTAGCAGTGTGTCTCTATTAAAAATCTAAGAAAGATAAGTATCCTATCTATTCACCAGATCACATATATTCTTTGAAAAAGATACCAACGCACAGGACAGAATACTGCATCTTCTGGGGTTCTCAACAAACATTCATTGGCTGAGACAAAAACATTTCTGTTATCAAATGCATAGCAGTGCAATTGAAATTGATCTTCATATCATCTTTTGTGATAGCCATCAATTATATATTGTGAATTATAGTTGATGAATTAGATACAGATAACGAAGTGAATTAATAAACTTAATCCAAGTATATTTTGGCAGTCGTTCGCTCCACCTTTTTGTATTCTAGCCATAAGCACCAAAGAAAATTCTCTTCTTTTAGTAGATATTTTTAATGAAAACTCTATAGTGAAGAATGTTGGTTTATTTTGAACTAAATCATCTCAGTAGACCACGGTGACACAATTGTGGCTGAAATCTATGCCATCAAATTAACAATAAAAATGTCTATTTTTTTAAAATGATTTGATTTGAAATGGCCATAACCTTCTGTCATAAGACGAGCCACTTAAAATGAATTTCTTCTTATGTCTCAGCATTTGCAACACCGAAGGAAAATCTATTCTTATAATAAACCCATACTGAAGGAATAAACACTTAAAATAGTTGATACCAAATATTAGAAGCCTAAGTCAATATAAACCAGGCCATTTTATTTAATATATAATTGAATATCTTCTAAAAACTTTGGTTATGATTTGTTTGAAAAGTGAAGTTCTGTCACGGTTTCTGTTGGTGCATGACTATCTAAATATTACGAGAGCCTCATGCACGATGCCGCATATGCACATAGAAAATAATGGAGACACGTGACCTGTTTTAGCATTCGGCTTTGAGGTGATTGGAAGCTTTACAAACCAGAAAATAGGGGGAGAACTGGGAATTGCTGGAAGGGAAATGGACAGTTTCCATCTACCTACACTCATAAACTAAAATTAATTTGATAGAAGTTAGATCAAGAAACTGAACACTGGAGAGGATTTACATGGCAATGTTGTGATTTGTACTGCATTGAATTTAACATTTCTCTCAACACGCAGGACACTTAGATATTCTTTGTCTAAATGTCTCGAATGGACACTGCTTTCATTGTGTGGGTGTGAACTAAGAAAGTATGGACAACTTAACCACCTTCTGACTCTCCAGACTTTTCATAAGTTTGAAGTTTTGAGAGGCTGGGTGAAATCTTGCTCAGCTAGTGAGGGTTCTGAAGTTTAATTTTAGCTCCCTTCACTGCAGGTGGTCATGGATTTTATAGGCTTTCTCCCAGAAAGAAGGCTTTTATCAATTCACCAGTGCCCACGCTTCTCACAGTGTTTTTCCGGCATAATCCGCCCCCCCCCGCCCCCCAAATGATTTAGCGATCCAACAGGCAGCTCCAGGCTTGGGTGCAAAGTACCCTTTTCCTCCAAGTGGGTTCCTGCATCTGGCCAGACTCCGCTGGGGAGTCTCTACCATCAACTAGCCTGTAACAACGCACATTGTGATTCTAATCAGATTAGTCTGCTTTAATCACTATCTTTATTTCTGTGGCTTATTTGATACTAATTAAAGCTTGTAAATTTTCCACTGCAAATTTAATTAACAAAGCCACTCGTCTTTGTCAGGCATCATCTTTCTTGTTTCATCCACATATTTAAACAGAGTCTGAAGCCCGCAGGTGATTCAATTAAACCTCCATTCTACAAGGCAGCAACTACACCTATCTCTGACGAAGGACAAGCCTTCACTTCCTCAGAAGCTTCTTTATACAATGACAGCCAGGACAACCAACATTAAGAAACTAGTCCTGGGGTGCCTGGGTGGCTCAGTTAGTTAAGCATCCAACTCTTGGTTTCGGCTGAGGTCATATCTCACAGTCTGTGGGTTTGAGCCCTGTATCAGAGCTTGCTTGGGATTCTCTTTCTCCCTCTTTCTCTGCCCCTCCCCAACTCATGCTGTCTCTCTCTCAGAATGAATAAATAAACCTTAAAAAACAAACAAACAAACAAACAAACAAACAAAAACAGCAACTAGTCTTACTAGGCACCTGAAGTGATCTGGACTGGCAATGACTTAAATTTGTAGGGTCCAGTTCCACATCTGCAATCCCACCATAAAATACTAAAATAATCATTTTAATCAACAAACTTGCCTGAGGAGGAGAAAATCAACTTTACTTATATTGCCTGGATGGAATTGATTTAATTGGTTAGGTTAGCCAGAAAAGTCTTTCCAAATTCTCATATTGATCCAGCTTTTATCTATAATGTTCTGAAATAAAGACAACTCAGATTTACCCCAGTTTTCAAAGAGATTATATTTGCAAAGCTATTTGCTAAATTATTGTCTTCAATATAATGTCACAGGTGGTGAGTTTTCCTGGTTGACCCAAAGAATATATTTAGGGGCGTCTAGGTAGCTCAGTTGTTAAGCATCCAACTTCGGCTCAGGTCCTGATCTCACGGTTTGTGGGTTTGAGCCCCATGTTGGGCTCTGTGCTATCAGCTCAGAGCCTGGGGACTGTTTTGGATTCTCTGTCTTTCTCTTTCTCTGTCCCTCCCCCACTCATTCTCTCTCTCTCTCTCTCCCTCTCTCTCTCTCTCTCAAAAATAAACATTAAAAATTTTTTTCAAGAATATATTTAATCCATAGCTACTGTTCTAACATACTGAAACTATTCACCAAATACTTACAGCTTGAAGCAGGTAATCTTAACTCACCAATCTGAGCCCAGACCGTGCAGCTTCCTGCCTCTCATCTACTTCCAAGCCCACGCATTTGCTAAAATATTCCAAATGTTTTCATAACAGTGATGGCAGCAGAGAGTCTAACATAGATAGTGAGAAAAAAGATAAAAATGAATTAATTTTGACTATTATGAATTAGGAATTAAAGCTTCATCTCCTACCAAAATGCTGATAGCTGCTTGTGATGTTTTTTCCAGAAAAAAATACAGGAAAACACTTGTGTGGTTTGATTATTTATACAGGAGTGGTGAATCCTAATGTCAGGATGCCCTGGTGCTTAGACTTAGGTAAAGAGCACTACCCTTTCAATGAAGCTCTAAGGTACAACCTTCAGGTTTGGTCTTTATGATCCTGAAGATCTCTAAGATTATTCTGTTCTAAAAGTAAATCATGTTAAGATAGGAAGGGTTGGAATTGAAGGTCCCTAAATGTTCTAATTGAGGAAATATTTTGGACTCTTTTAGTTTCCCCAATCTAAAAGTTTTGTGATCTTAAGGAAAATTATAAGGAACCATTTTCTTTCCCTATGTCCTTAGTCTTTGGTGTTAGCTACTGGATGAGATGTGGGCCCTATGGATTGGAAATCTGTGGAAGAATAAGTCCCAGTGACCCCAAACTGTTACTTTGAAATAACTGGTTTGCTAAATTTTGATTGGTTCATACTCAGAAATTTGGTTCTCTTCATATTTGAAGCAGGTAATTTCACCATGTTGCCAAAACCTGTGGTAGATTGACCCCAGCAGTACCTTCGATTAGTTCATACATCCTTGTATTCACTTTTGGCAAAACTCTTCCAAATTATTGTTAGTCTTGGCTTTGTTACTGGTTTTGGCCAATGGGACAGAGGATACGCTAGCAGAGAATTGAAAAGTTTTCCTTCTAGAGTTGTTGGTACTCTGCCACCATGGAAACAAGCTCAGGCTACCCTGGAGGATGGTGAGAAACACATGACCCAGTTACCCACCACTGCCCCAGCTGCCATCCAGTCAACCTCCGGAAGGAGAACTACCAAAGGGGCTGGCAGCTGACCACAGACACATGAAAAAGAGCCAGAGAAAAACAAATTGCTCAGCTGAGCACATCCCAAATTGCTGACTCCTGGGGTTGTGGGCTAAATAAATGTGTGTTCTATTAAGCCACTAGTTCTGAGGTGGTATGTTATGTTGCAAAAACTGATTTACATAAGAGCCAGTAAGAAGATCCTAACACATGAGAGAAGTGTAAAGGAAAAGATGATCTCTTCTTTCATAATCTTCTAGGATTAGAAATTAAACCATTGCCTACAGTGGAAGAAGTAGTACAGGGATAATGACTTACAAAAGAACAAAGGGGAACTTCAGAACTTATTATAAACTTCAGAACTTATTATAAAGCTACAATAATCAAGGCAGTATGATCAGCATAAAAATTGACATATAGGTCAATGGAACAGTATAGAAAGTTCAGAAATAAACCTAATATTTATGGTCATTGATTTTTGACAGAGCCAAAGAAATTCAATGGGGAAAGGACATTTTTTTCAACAAATGGCAATGGAATTATTGGATATTCATATGCAAAGAAAGCAATAATAATAATCTTAAATCTTTATAGGACACCATACACAGAAATCAACAAAAAATGGATCATAAACCTAAATGTAAGAGATAAATCTGTAAAAATTCTAGTGGAAATGTGAGCTAAAATATTTTTGAAATTGTGTTAGGCAATGATTTCTTAGATGTAACATTAAAATCATGATCTATAAAAGAAGAATTGATAAATTGGACTGCATCAAAATGTTAAAACTTTTGTTTTTCAGTAGATACCATTGAAGTTAAAAGACAAGCCCTAGCCTGATAGAAAATATTTTCAAATCATGTATCTTACAAAGGATTTGTATCCATAATCTATGAAGAACATTGTACACTAAAACTGTAGTAGGTGACTGATGTCAGCCTTTTGTGACCTTTCCATGCCCCGTGCCTTCTGTGACTCCTTGATACCTGAAGGAGATACCAATAACAGGAAGGACTGGCTTATAGGAGAGGGGAGATGATGGTGGAGTAGAAGGACCTGAGGCTTGTCTCATCCCATGAATACAACTAGATAATTATTAAATCATCCTAAATACCCCAGAAATAGACCTGAAGCCTGGCAGAACAACCTCCTTGACTAATGGGAGAGAAGAGGCCACATCAAGGATGATAGGAAGTGCAGAGATGTAGTTTAGGGGAGAAATGGATCGTGGGTACTGTGGAGAGGAGGGAGCCATGGGCACAGAGAAGAGTGAGAGAGAGAGGAGCATGCAGGGGAATGCACAAGGAGAAAGTTTCCCCAAGGCCATTGGCTTGGAAATGAGAGGGGCTAAATTTCATGAGTTCTTGCAACTAGTAGGGCTTAAAGTCTAGAGTTTTAAAAGTCAGCAGTTTGACTGAGATAGAGCACGGAGGGCACTGTGCTGCTCCTGGAAAGTAGGCAGGCAAAAAACCCCGGAAGCAGACAGCATGGAAACAATGATCTGAAAAACGCCTGGGGTACACAGCTGGGAAATTATTTGATTTCTTGGAGCATGTCTCTGAGAGGCAGTGTTCATGGAGACACCTCTTAAGGAAAAAAAGGAGCTGACTGGAGCCATTTCCCTCTCCTACCCCTCAGCATAAAGATAGAGCCACCTGCAGGAAGCAGGCCAGCACCTACACTGGCTGCCTAACTTGCTTATACCAAGCCCCAACCCCATGTGCTGTGGTGAAACTACCCCTCTCTGCCAAGTTTGCCTTTATCCCAATGGGGCGGGCCCTTCCCCCAGAAAACCAGCACAAACCCCTGCCCACACCACATCTCCCAACCAGAGAGTTCTGCAGGGCCTTAGTTCTCCTGAAAGTAGTATCAGATATCACTTCACAAGCAGACCAGAGCACACCTAGTTAAAGCTCACCACACTCAGGCCAAGGACCAAACACTGCCCACAACAGGCGAGGAGAGCCTCTGCAGACGACCAGCCTGAAGGACAGAGAAGCCACAACACAACAGCAGAGTGCAGGCAGCACACACCAGAGACACTCCCTGAAGTGCCAGGCTGTGGACACTACATGAGCTCTTCTTCATAAAGACATTATGTTGAACAGCAGAAAACATAACTGTCTTTTCTAATACACAGATGAAGGCAGAGACCTAGACAAAATGCCAAGATGGAGGAATTTATCCCAAATGAGAGGATAAGATTAGGCCATGGCCAGAGATCTAAGCAAAATAGATATGGTAACATGCCTGATGGAGAATTTAAAGCAACAATCATAAGGATACTCACTGGGCTTGAGAAAGGATAGAAATCAGGGATACCCTTACCACAGAGATAAAAGAGTTTAAAAAATGAGATTGGAAACAGGCTTGATACAATGAAGAGCAGGCTGGAAGAAGCAGAGGAACAAATTAGTGACCTAGCAGACAAAATAATGGAGAATAATGAAGTTGAACAAAGGAGAGAAAGAATTATGGAACATGAGAATAGACTTAGGGAAGTCAGTGACTCTATCAAATGTAATGACAATCCCAGAAGAAGAAGAGAGAATAAAAGGGGGCAGAAAATTGCTTAAGGATGTAATAGCTGAACACTTCTCTAATGTGGGGAAGGAAACAGATATCCAGATCCAGGAGGCACAGAGAACTCCCATCAAAATCAACAAAAGCAGGTCAACACCAAGGCATATTATAAGTAAATTTGCAAAATATAGTGAAAAAGAAAAAAATCTTAAAAGCACCAAGGCAAAAGCCATCCTTAACTTACAAGGGAAGACCCATAAGGCTTACTGGAGATTTCTCAACAGAAACATGGCAAGCCAGAAGGGGATGGCTTGATATATTTACAGTGCCGAATAGGAAAAATCTGAATCTGCTGAATAGAAAAAAACCAAGCATACTCTGTCCAGCAAAGCCATCATTCAGAATAGAAGGAGAGATAAAGAGTTTCCTAGATAAACAAAAACTAAAGGAGTTCATGACCACTAAACCAGCCCCGCGAGAAATATTAAAGGGAACTCACTGAGTGCAAAGGAGAGACTAAAACTAACAAAGACAAGAAAGGATTACAGAAAATGTTCAGAAACAACAAGTAATAAAATGACAGTAACTATAAATCAGTAATTACTTTGAATGTAAGTGGACTAAATGCTCTAATCAAAAGACATAGGGTGTCAGAATGGACAAAAAAGAAGACACATCTATATGCTGCCTACAAGAGGCTCATTTTGGACTGAAAGACACCTGCAGACTGAAAGTGAGGGGATGGGGAAACGTCTGTCACACTAATGAATGCAAAAGAAAGCAATACTTATATTGGACAAACTAGACTTTAAAACAAAGGTTGTAACAAGAGATAAAGGAGGGCATTACACCATAATAAAAGGGACAATCCAACAAGAAGATCTAACAACTGTAAATATTTTTTCACCCAACATGGCAGCCCCCAAATATATAAAACAATAATAAACATAAAGTAACAAATTGATACTGATACAATAATAATAGAGGGCTTTAACACTCCACTTGCATCAATGCACAGATCATCTAAACAGAAAACAAAGAAGGAAACAATGGCTTTTAATGACACACTGGACCTGATATATTCAAAACATTCCATCCTAAAACAACAGAATACACATGTTTCCCAAGTACTCATGGGACATTCTCCAGAATAGGTCATATATTAGGTCACAAATCAGGCCTCAAAAAGAAAAGGAGGGAAAACTTCCAAATTCATTCTATGAGGCCAGCATTACCCTGATACCAAAAACTTGAAATCATACCATTCAAATTTTTCTGATCACAATGCTATAAATGAGAAGTCACCCACAAGAAAAAATTTGGAAAGACCACAAATACATGGAGGTTAAACAACATGCTAGTAAACAATGAATAGATCAACAGGAAATCAAAGAAGAAAATTTTAAAAAATACAATGGCCCAAACCTTTGGGATGCAGAAAAAAAGTGGTCCTAAGAGGAAAGTATATAGCAACACAGAACTACCTAAAGAAGAAAGAAAAATCTCAAACGCCCTAACCTTATACCTAAAGAAGCAAGAAAAGAACAATAAACGAAGCCTAAAGCCAGCAGAAGGAAGGAAATAATAAATATTAGAGCAGAAATAAATCATATTGGAACTAAAACAAAAAAACAAACAAAAAATAGAACAGATCAATGAAACCAGGAGATGGTTCTTTGAAAAAAATAATAAATTTGATAAACCTCTAGCCATACTTGTCGAAAAAGAGACAATACCCAAATAAATAAAATTACAAATGAAAGAGGAAAAATAACAACCAACACTCACAGAAATACAAACAATTATAAGTGAATACTTTGAAAAACTAGATACCAACAAATTGGACAACTTGGAAGAAATGTATAAATTCCTAGAAACATATGAATTATGAAAGTTAAACAGGAAGAAATAGAAAACCTGAACAGACCATAAACCAGCAGATAAATTGAATGAGTAATCAAAAAACCTCCAAACAAAATTCCAGGGCCAGATGGCTTAAGAGGCGAATTCTACCAAACATTTAAAGAAGAGTTAATACCTATTTTTCTCAAACTATTCCAAAAAGAAAAGGAAGAAAAACTTCCAAATTCATTCTATGAGGCCAGCATTACCCTGATACCAAAACCAGGTAAAGACTACTAAAAAAGAGAACTACAGGCTATATCCCTGATGAACACAGATGCAAAAATTGTCAATAAAATAGTAGCAAACTGGATCCAACAATACATTAAAAAATCATTCACCATGATCAAGTGGGATTTCTTTCTGAGTTGCAAGAGTGGTTCAATATTCACAAATCAATCAACATAATACACTACATTAATACAAGAAAGGATAAGAACCATATGACCATTTCAATAGATGCAGAAAAAGCATTTGACAAAGTACAACATCGATTTGTGATTAAAAAAAAAACAACCCCTCATCCAAGTAAGTTTAGAGGGAACATACCTCAACATATAAAGCCCGTGTATGAAAAACCCATGGCTAATATCATCCTCAGTGGGGAAAAACTGAGAGCTTTCCTCTACAGTGGGGAACAAGACAAGGATGTTCCCTCTCACCATATTATTCAACACAGTACTGGAAGTCCTAGCAACAGCAACCAGATGACACAAAGAAATAAAAAGCATCCAGATCTGTATGGAAGAAGTAAAACTTTCACTATTTGCCGATGACATGATACTCTATATAGAAAACTTGAAATATTCCACCAAAAACCTACTAGCACTGATAAAGGAATTCAATAAAGTTGCAGGATACAAAATCCACATACAGAAATCTGTTGCATTTCTATACACCAATAATGAAGCAGCAGAAAGAGAAATCAAGGAATACATAGCTATAGTTATCAAAACAGTATGGTATTGGGGGGAAAAGGCAGCTAGATCAATAGAACAGAATAGAAAACCCAGAAATGAACCTATAGCAATAACTCTTTGACAAAGAAGGAAAGAATATCCAATGGGAAAAAGTCTCTTCAAAAAATGATGTCGGGAAAATTGGACAGTTACATGCAAAAGAATGAAACTGGGCCACTTTTTTACACCAGACGCAAAAATAAATTCAAAATGGATTAAATACCTAAATGTGAGACATGAAAACATAAAAATCCTATAGGAGAACACAGGCAGCAACCTGTTTGACATCAGCCTTACTGACTTCTTTCTAGGTATGTCTCCAGAGGCAAGGGAAACAAAAACGAAATAAATTATTAGGACATAATCAAGATAAAAAGCTTCTACACAGGGAAGGAAACATCAACAAAATTAAAAGGCAGCCTACAGAATTGGAGAAGATATTTGCAAATGACATATTCAATAAAGGATTACTATCCAAAATATGTAAAGAGCTTATAAAACTCAACACCCAAAAACAAATAATCCAATTAAAAAATGTGCAGAAGTCATGAATAGACATTTTTCCAAAGAATACAGCCAAATGGCTAACAGATACATGAAAAGATGCTCAATGTCACTCATCATCTGAGAAATACAAGTCAAAACCACAATAAGATACCACCCCAACCTGTTAGAATGGCTAAAATCAACAACACAAGAAACAACAGATGTTGGTGAGGATGTGGAGAAAGGGGAACCCTATTGCACTGTTCATGGGAATGCAAACTGGTGCAGCCATTCTGGAAAACAGTGTGGAGGTTCCTCAAAAAGTTAAAAATAGAACTTCCTTGTGATACAGCCATTGCATTACCAGGTATTTACCTAAAGAATACAAAAATGCAAATTCAAAGGGATAGATGTACATGTTTATAGTAGCATTATCTGCAATAGCCAAATGATGGAAACAGCCATACTTTCCATCACCTGATGAATAGGTAAAGAAGAAGTGGTGGCAATGAGATATACCACCTCATATCTGACAGAATGGCTAACACTAACGACTCAGGCAGCAACAGATGTTGGCAAGGATGCAGAGAAATATCTGTTTTGCACAGCTGGTGGGAATGCAAACTGGTTCAGCCACTCTGGAAAGCAGTATGAAGGTTCCTCAAAAAATTAAAAATAGAACTACCCTACAACCCCGCAATTGCACTACTAGGTATTTATCCAAGGGATACAGGTGTGCTGTTTCGAAGGGGCACATGCACCCCAATGTTTATAGCAGCACTATCGACAATAGCCAAAGTATGGGAAGAGCCCAAATGTCCATCGATGGATGAATGGATAAAGAAGAAGTGGTATATATATACAATGGAGTATTACTTGGGAGTCAAAAAGAATGAAATCTTGCCATTTGCAACCACGTGGATGGAACTAGAATGTATTATGCTAAGTGAAATTAGTCAGAGAAAGACAAAAATCATATGACTTCACTCATATGAGGACTTTAAGATCCAATACAGGTAAACGTAAGGGAAGGGAACCAAAAATAATATAAAAACAGGGAGGGGGACAAAACATAAGAGACCCTTAAATATGGAGAACAAACAGAGGGTTGCTAGAGGGGTTGTGGGAGGGGGGATGGGCTAAATGGGTAAGGGGCATTAAGGAATCTACTCCTGAAATCATTGTTGCACTATATGCTAACTAACTTGGATGTAAATTAAAAAATAAATAAATTATTAAGAAAAAGGAAACTTCAACAACAACAGCAAAAGAAGAATGCCTATCAATGCATTATATAATGCAATATAATTCAGCCATAAAGAATGAAATATTGTCATTTATAATGACACAGAGCTGGAGATTATATTGCTAAACAAAATAAGTCAGTCAGAGAAAGACAGATACCATATCATTTCACTCATATGTGGAATTTAAAAAACAGAACAAACAAGGAAAGGGGAAACAAAAGAGAGGCAAACCAAGAGACTCTTAACTGTAGAGAACAAAGGTTGACAGAAGGGAGGGAGGTGGGTGGGGGGCATGGGTGAACTAGGTGATAGGGATTAAGTAGTGCACCTGTGATGAATGCAGGGTGATGTATGGAAGTGTTAAATTAGTGTATTATACACCTGAAGCTAATATAATACTGTGTGTTAACTAACTGGAATTAAAAATAAAAACTTAAAAACATAACAGGAAGAACTGGAAAATCAGTTAAGCAGAGGCATGCAAATGATATTTTTGAATAATCAATTATGATAGAAACATAATTTATTAAGCTCACCTAGGGGTCTTACACATGTCTCTGTGGAAATCAGTAAACCTTAATTTTATCAACCAAACCGTATGCCTTGTGACACACAAATATTTGGAGAAGTGTTTGCAGGCGTGTAAACCCCATTCCCCTGTTGACATATAATCCCCTATAACTCCAGAGCTATTCTTCAGAGCAATGCGAAGGACTGTTTCCTGGGCTGTGTTCTTACTAAGGCAATGAATAAAGCATTTACTAACCTACCCTGAGTGCCTTCCTTTCAGTTGACAACATCTACAACTCATAATAAAAAAACCAAACAACCCTGTGGTGGCTGGGTGGCTCAGTCCAACTCAGTGGGTGACTGGGTGGCTCAGTCCAAGCATCCAACTCGGTCTTGGCTCAGGTCATGATCTCACGGTTCCATGGGTTCAAGCCCCACATCAAGCTCTGAGTCAGCAGCACAGAGCCTGCTTGGGATTCCCTTTCTCCCTCTCTCTCTGCCCCTCCCCGCTCATACTGCTTCTGTCCCTCTCAAATAAAAAATAAAACTTTAAAACAAACAACCCAATTTAAAAATGGGTAAAGGATATGAATAGACATTTGCCCAAAGAAAATATAAAAAATATCCAGTAAGCATTTGGAAAGATGCTTAACATCATAAATCTTTAGGTAAATGCAAAGCAAAATCATAGTAAGACATAACTTCACGCACTCTAGAATGGCTCTAATCAAAATTCAGATAATAACAAGTGTTGACAAGGAACAATTGGAATCCTCATACATTGTGGAAGGGAATGTAAAATGATGCAATTTAAATATAAACTTAGCATCTGGAATAAAAATTCCACTCTTGGCTATCTACCCAAGAACAGTGTAAACTTAAATCTGCACAAAGGCTTGCAACTGAATGTTCGCAGCAGCGTATTCATGGTAATCCAAAATCAGAAACCCAAATGTCTACCAACTAGTGAACTGATAACAAAAGCAATGCTGTATATCTATACATTGGCATACTGTTCATACTGTTCAGCAATAAAAAGGCATCAGCTACTGACACATATACAACACAGGTGAACATCAAAATCATCTAAGTGAAAGAGGCATTCAAAAAAAGACCCCCTGTTGTATTATTTGATTTGTGTAAAATTTTTACACATGATCTTAGCCGAAAGGCCAAGAAACAATTTTTGTATAAAATTTTTAGAACAAGCATATCTGTAGAGCTGAAAGCAGTCAGTGCTTGGCCTGGGGCTGGGGATCGGAGAGGCGATTGACTACAAATGGACATGAGGAACTTATTGAAGTGCAGGAAAACATTTTAAAACTGGGGTGTAGTGATGATTACACAGTTTTATAAATTCACTAAAAAACATTGATCTCCACACATACAACGGGTGTATTTTCAGATAAGGAAATAATACCTAAATAAAGCTTGATGGTTAAAAACAAACTTTGGCTTCTCTCTTGAAAGAGAAAGAAAAAGGGGTGCCTGGGTGGCTCAGTTGGTTAAGCGTCTGACTGTTGATCTCTGCCAGGTCATGATCTCACCCTTCTTGAGATCAAACCCTGAGGACAGAGCCTGCTTGGGATTCTGTCTCCCTGTCTCTCTGCCTCTCTCTCTCTCTCTCTCTCTCTCTCCCCCCCTCTCTCTCTCTCTCTCTCTCTCAAAATAAAGCTTAAAAGAGAGAGAGAGAGAGAAGGAATTGGTGAACACTTGAATACATTTGACTTAGAATTTGACTATAAATAATAGTTTTAAAAAACTGACCCACTCTTAGGCCTCCGTGTGTGTATATGTGTTAATGAGCAACGTACTGACATAATAACACTATTTTTTTCCCTTGGTGTTTCTGAGGAAAGTGGAAACTTTCATTATATAATGATTCCAGGTGCAAGGGTTTGGGGGGGGGGTGCAGTTGGCCTTCTGGGGAATTTGTGGCTGTCCACAGAGTGTCTGGGCGGTCAACAGGAGGGCACATGACGCACATATAACAAGGGCCTGGGCTGACACTGGTGGTTCCGTATCTGTGAAAGCACTTTCCCCAGCCCTCTCCCACTCCCCATTCTGTCAGTGCCCATCAGCACCCCTTGGCATGGTCAGTGCCTCCCCCCACCTCTGTCCAGATGCCCAGCTTCAGGTTCCTGTGAGGAATATGAAGGTGGTCTTCATGAAGCATATGGTTCCGTTTTGTTGATTTGGTCCAGTTGTTTGAAAACATCTTGTCTTAAAAAGCATGCTATTTATCATATTTCACTATCTTTCAGTAGAAGTTTGAAGAGGGGGAAACAAATCAGACATTTTCTTGATTTAATCTTAGTTTCTCAAATTTGAGAAATTGTTTTATTACTTTACAGTGGAAAAGAAGATTGCACCCCCTTTTTTGTTTTACTACATCTGTAAGAGCATGCATTGTTGTGATAAATTAAATCTGGCAAGGATTAAAGGAAAATTCTCCCCCTAAGTGATCATGCAGCTTAAAGCAACATCAGTAGGTCAACTAAACCATCCCTCTGCCAAAGACAGACGGTGCTTAAACCACACCCAGACAAATGAAAGTTTATTCTATTTTTAAAGATTTCCAGGGGAGAGGATCATTGGAATTTTTGCCCCTTAAGGCATTTAGTCTGTCTGAGAAATTCATTTTACATAGGAACATGATAGAAACAAAGAGAACACAATTGTCTGGCTGCCAAATCCTAGGATTTTTATTATTATTATTATCATCATTCTGAAATACAAAGGACAGAGTGGAAGATAAAATTCATGCACTGTGTCTGGTATGTTTCCGATTAATGAAACAGACTCTTATATTTTATTAAGGTTAAGTAACCG
The DNA here is from genome assembly GCF_046562875.1 of Panthera onca. NCBI lineage: Eukaryota > Metazoa > Chordata > Mammalia > Carnivora > Felidae > Panthera > Panthera onca. The sequence goes on from NC_138342.1 coordinate 187,143,207, forward strand.
AGCCCAGCCAAGAAGCGGAGTTTTGCATTTTAATTTGGGGAATTTTGACAATAATAAGGCTGCTGAACATAAAGAAGTTAAAGCCAAGAACTGTTTTCTCTAGAATTCTATGCTTTTCTTCAGCTGTTACACTAAAGGAATTGTAGTTTAGCCAGTGAGAACCTCATAAATTTAAAGTATTTATGGGGGCATTTTCAATTATTATTCTGAGATATAGAACATCCTCTTGCATAAATGGAAAAGTCAGTTCACAAGTGGTTTAAAATGAGAAAGACTGAATAACAAAAAAGTTATCTGAATATACACACACACACACACACACACACACACACACATATATATATATATATATATATATATATATATATAGCTTCTGGGCATATTTTAATTTAGAAGAAATCAATGCTTTTCTAAAATAATTTTAATTACTCAAATTGCCCATTGTCATTATGAGCTAAGCCTCATTCTTTTTCTAATTAAATGTGATCATTTGCTCAAATTGTTCTCTTCTCAGTGGGTAATAGGCACAAACTGACCTTGTGAGAAGATCTAACTTCCCAACAATGAGTATTTCCCCTCACTCCAGTTTGTGATTAAAAAAAATAGGTGGCAGGTTGTTGGGGGCGGGGTGGGGTGTGTGGAGAACGAGCCAGTTTCGTAAATGCCCCCCGGCAGTGAGAGAAAATGCTTACTCCACACTCTCTGATGTAAGGGCCAGAGCTGAGAAGGAGGGAGTGGAGGAGACTGTCTGTCTGAAGGAGGAGCTAGCTGGCCGCCCAGCCTAGCCCAGATCCCAGGCCTCTGAGCTGCTGCAGAAAGCAACTCTGCAGGATTCGCTCCCTCTGTTCTCCTGGCCACCAGCCCCTCCCTTCCTCTCCCTTACCTTCACCCATGTAGACAGGAGCTAATATATAAACAAATGTATGAAAATTCCAAAGTTGAGTTTTGTCCAAGGTAAATCTTTAACCCTTCTCTCTCCCATATTTGCCATCTCACTCAAAAGATATTATAGCGTACATGTTAGTCATTTGACTTCCTTGGGAGTCATAACCATTGGGCTCTTTAAAGACCAGGAGCATGTTGGGAAACTGAGGCAGAAGGGAAAGAAGGGGCCAGGAAGCGAGGAGACCTGGGGACATAGTCCGGAGGGGGAAAGGTGACCCCAGTGAGGATGACTGTGTGACTGTGACCACAACCAACTCATGCCCAGGAGCAAAAAGAAAGCAAGGCTCCCATTTGCTCACTTGGAACCCCAGGGGCTGTGACATGGGCCCAGTGTGGGGGGCAGAAGTTGCCACGGGAAGACAGGCGTGTGGACTTTGGTTTCTGGTCTTGGCGCTCATGCTTTTTGCATGCGCACAGAAACTCTATGCCCAGGTCAGTCTTCAGATACCACAAAAGACACTATAGAGTTCTAAGAAAAGTCAAGGTATAAACTGGCTTAGAAATCTTTGAATGCCTTAAAAGTCACACAACATTTAGAGCAGAGGAAAGCCAGAGATAAATATTGGTTTTCTTTTTTTAAGTTTGTTTATTTGATTTGATTTGATTTTGATTTTGATTTTGATTTTTTGACAGAGAGGGAGAGAGAGAGAGGGAGTGAGGCAGAGACAGAGGGAGACAGAGAATCCCAAGCAGGCTCCATGCTGTCAGTTCAGAGCCCGATGGGGGGCTCGAACTCACAAACCACGATATCATGACTTGAGCCAAAATCAAGAGTCGGTTGCTTAACAAGCTGAGCCGCTCAGACGCCCCATGTATTAGTTTTCATGAGTTCCATCATGAAGCATATTTTTTCTAGATCAGAGAAAACCCATTGAACAGAGATTAAAATATTCTTTTTGCAGTTTGGTTAATTCACTGATGATTTAAATAAAACATGGTTAATTCTAGGTTAAAGAAGATGTGCAATGGGCTAGAAGTAAGCAAACACCACTGCTGTTTGTGATATCCCGGCAGGGGCACAATTCTTATTCTGATTCTAATTCTAATTCTAATACCCGGCAGGGTAATTCTAATGGTAATAGAAAAGCAAAGCAGGAGAAAGACTCAGGTAAGGTAGGTCTTTGGAAATTATTTTCAACAAAAGACCTAAACAGAACTTGGCGTTTTCCTTCAAAGTACACAGTCGTAAAAAAGAATGGAAGCACAATTAAGCCCCCAAATGCTCTACATTCTTTTCCTGTTGTAGTATTATCAGCCTTTCTGATTTATACATATTTATTATCAAAGAAAATTGACCTTGATTTCACATCACAGTTTAGCAACCCACCCACCCCCACCCCCAAAAAACTGCTATCTCTTTGAAAGAAGTTATTCCATGCTAAGGCTCGGTTGCATGTATCAACAGTTTAATTTTTGTCTGGAGTTTTTAAGTGGCAGTTAGGAAACAAGAGAGGACTCACTCTTTGAAAAGCAGAGCAGTGTCTGGCCATGTGCGTCTTCGGCTCCCTGGGAAAGTGATTTCAGATGGTCGGTTGTGGATGGCTCAGACTTCCTCAGCTCCCTCCCACACAGGCAAAGCATGCCTTTCCTGGGGCAGTAGGTTGAGAGAGGAGAGCTGTGATGTGCAAGGGTAGAGTCAGTAGTCACCTGTCCTCTCCAGGCTTCCAGTGCATTCCATCTAATCCCTAGCAGCCTAGAAGCAGGAGTTTAGAGTCACCCTTTTTTCCATCAGCGAGGAGGACAAATTTGGGAATTTTAAAATGGAAAAAGTGGTATTATGGATATTTAGACCTGAGATAAACACCTGGCATGGAGGGGAAAGGAGGAAGGGGAGACGGGAAAATGGTTTTTTTGTTTTTGTTTTTGTTTTTTTTACTAGTTTAGAACTTTGCATGAGGTTTTGACTTAATAACTTAATAACTTTAGAACTTCTAATAGCGTTCTAAATAAATTGTTAGTGTCAGAAGGAATTAAGTAAGTGTTATTTACCTAAGAAAAGCCTTGTTTTCACTCTGTATTATTTTCTTATTTGATTTCTATGAAACAAGTTTCTCAAGAAAGTGAAGATTTGCCAAGAGAACGAGTAACAAATACATGACAGTGCTGTCACATGGGGTGCCCTCTGTGTACGGTCACAGTTGGCCTGGTCCTTCTCTCCCACAGCAGTTACGCTCTGTTTCCCACAAGGACCCCAAAATCTTCCCGCTGCCCCACCGAGGTTGGAATGGCCTTGGCTATAGTGCAAAGGTAGAAAGGAGAGCATCTCATATACAGAAACAAAAATTGAACGAGACAAACCTGAACTGCAAAGCAGTCAGGCAGGCCCAGCAGAAGGGCCCAGGGTGCCGCCTTGCCACAGGATGTACTGCAGCCGGCAGCCTCCAGCTGAAGCCAACCTCAGTAGCCTCTTAATTCCAGACACTGTGCTCTTTGTGCATCTTTGACCCACAGGGAATAATGACTGCATTAAACTGGTGATATTGATTGAGAAAATAAGTTTTGGAATCATCCCAATCTGGTTTAGAATCTAGGCTCTGTCACATAAACTACATGGCCTTGTAGATACTCTTTAATATTTCTAAGCTCCCATTTCCCCATTTGTAAATTATAGATAATAATACCTAACTCATAAGTATTCTCGTTGTGCAAATCAAATCAAGCAATGTCCATAAAACACTTAGCACTGTGTCTGGCATCTACTAAGTGCAAAATAATTGATAGTTGTAGTTATTTTACAACAACGAGTAATCACATTTTATTGACTGCATCAATTAGAATTCAATATAGCTGCCTTTAACAGAAAAAAAAAAAATGTCATTGCCTAAAGAAGAGAGATGTGAACTTCTCTCTCATGTAAAAGCAGCACAGAACAGGCCACCAGGACATATATGGTGACTCTGTGGTATCATTAGGGAGACCCAGGATGTTGCCCTTGTTCTGTCATCTAGGCAATGGCTTCCATTCTCAACGTCAGTTCATGTCCAAGGTGATTCTCTGGCTTAAGCCAGCGCATCTGAGTCTTGGACCTAAAGGAGGAAAAAGCTTCAGTTAACTTCCCAAAGTCCCATGCCAACTCATTTGCTTCTTTTTTTTTTTTTTTTTTTTTTTTTTAGTTCCATGACCTTAGTTCCATGATGTGATCTGTTACATGACCACACCATGCTACAAGAAAACTGAGAAATGTTCTCTTTTGTTCCAGGACAAATTATGCCCTGTTAAAAGTATCAAGATTTGTTTCTAAGGAGGAAGGGAAAAAATGGATGTTGGAGGAAGCAGGTGACAGTCTCTGCGACACTGGTAAGAATGATAGTACCCTGATCAGAGCATGTCAGGGCTGATGGAATATTCGTGAGCCCTTAGTTCCATCATTTCATTTTAAAGATAAGTAAACTCTCATCCAGGGAGATAATGGGATATATGAGGGATTGCGTGGTGAATCCGTGGCAGTGGCCAAACAAAACTCAGATCTCTGACTTCCAGGTGGGCCAGTGTACTTTCTGCCAAATTCATTTTCATTCTAATAAATGACTTTGGGTTTTTGAAAATCCCCTTTTAGAGAGATATTACCTAAGTCTTTATATCAAGGCTTCTAGTTCTCATTTTGTCTCTTGCATTGGTTAATAGCTGGTCACTAGTCAACGTAGAACATATTTGCCATTATAAGTAGTGTTTATAATCACTAATAGCCATTTTACCAAAGGCAATAAGTATAATCCTGTCAGCTGCTCCATAAATATAATTTTAATACGCTTAATTATTTTTTTAAAATTCTCTTTGGAGTCCCTTCCATTATTCTTTCAGTCTGAAATTTATCTTCTGAAGATGTGGTTTGCCCTTCCCGAGGTTACAGCTTGTGGAAATGTTACAGGTCTGCGTTTGCAAGCTTGTATTTTTATTAAAGGAAACTTAGTTAACATGGTTCTATCTCATTTAAACTAAAATCTGTGTAATACTAGAGTGCTATTTGATATCAATAGGGCCCTTTTAATAGGCTTTTAAAGAAGCTTTTATTTCTAGAAATAGGAAGCTATGTATTGCCTAAAAGCACCCTAGTAGAGGACCATAAGTAGTGAAAGATTAGAATTGTTAAGTCCAGGCCACTGATTTTTATATGAACCCTAAATTAGAGTGAATTCTCTAGCTCCTAATTAAAAAGGTTTTAATCACAGACAAAGAATAAAAAGCACAAAAGAACATGTAGCATAAGGAAAGAAATTATAATTATTTAGTTGGGAGGAAGCTGTGTTGGGAAAAAAATCTGTGCAGTCACATTAACTTGTCATACCTTCCAAGCATGATTTCAAAGTGAAACATAAGAATTGTCTTGTCCCTAGAAACCGGAATTTACCTCAATCACAGATTTATTTGAAAATTATTTAGTAGGGGGGGGCGCCTGGGTGGCTCAGTCGGTTGAGAGCCTGACTTCGGCTCAGGTCATGATCTCAGGGTGTGTGGGCTCCAGCCCCACGTGGGGCTCTGTGCTGACAGCTCAGAGCCTGGAGCCTGCTTCTGATTCTGTGTCTCCCTCTCTTTCTGCCCCTCCCCTGCCCGTGCTCTGTCTGTCTCTCTCTCTCTCAAAAATAAATAAACATTAAAAAAAAATTTTTTTTTAAAGAAAATTATTTAGTAGGGAATTCCGGATTTTAACAGCATGTCTTCTCATGGAAGATGTTGATCCTAAGTTGGTAAATGAAGGAAAAAATACAACAGGCTATAAATACAACCTAGAAAAACATTTTTTTGTTTTAATAACATACATAAGCATGTATATTTAAAAGGTTCTAGAAGGATATATACCTAGATATTAATATATTAATAGTAAATATCTAGGGTGGTGTAATTGTGAGAAATTGCCCCCTTTTTCTTATCTATATCTATATTTTAAATATCTACTATTTTTCTAAGAGGAAAAAAAGAAATGTTTATGTTTTCATTTTAAATGATGCATCTGATGACAACTGGTTTTGAAAGAAAGAAACTAGTTTAATTCCCTAATGCATTCATTTTCATGAATGAACAAAATTCATCCAATGGCAGGTTTATATTGTGTGGACAGAATATCTATATGTACTTGAAAAAAATATGGCTCCATTTATCCAAAAAGCATTTAATCCTTCAAGGTGTCATAATTTGTCTATTCCTGTTTTTCCAGAATCTGAAGGGTAAAAAAAAACAAAAAACAAAAAAACCTCTTTATTTTACAGATGTCCAGATGATGGTACTATTACTTTTATGTGGTAGGTTGAGGAACAAATGAAAAGTAGAAAAGTATTAAGTTCATTTGAATTTACTAGTGTTTAAAAATGAATTTATATTTTGTTATATTTGAAAATTAGTAGCACAATTGACGTATAGTATTTATTCAATCTATAAACAATGGTAATATTCTTGGCATGTATTTGATGATCACTGATACTAATTCCAAACACTCAGAGACCTGAGATCCACAATGGTACATCCACTCAGGTCCTCACCCTCTCCACCATGTGTTCAACCTGAATTATCTGCCTCTTAATTAAGAAAAATAATTTTTCCCAGAAACCGGTCTCATCCTTATACCGAGAGTCCCCTTCTGCCCATGCTTTCTCTCACCTGAATGCCTCTTCTCTCTGCCAAGAAGCAGGAGATAATGATCAGAGGTAGAGATCCAGAAGGAGCCAAAAATCAGGGCATTGAATGAAAGAACAGAGAGTATTAGGTGATGTCTCATGTAGTACAGATCAAATGGACGTGCTGACATCGTGCTTCAAAGCCCTTCTCCCAGGTGTTCCACAGTGCCCCGCGTGCCCTTGAGCTGCCTCCATCATAGGCTACACAAAGTCTTCATTACAGGCACTGCACTTCAAACCCTTTTGTGCTTTGTCTTTCCTACATGTGTAATAGCAATCTGGCTTGAGCACGGACTATGTTCCCTCTGTGTCCATTTCCGGTCAAACACTACAGACTGATAGCAGAGTCCAATAGACGTCTATACTCATTGGGCTGAAAATCTTCTTGGAAAATGACTTGGTTTTTTAGGACTCAAACACGTTGTCAGGTATAGAAGATGCACAAAACTGCCTCTGTGAGGTTTATTTGAATCTGTGGTCAAGGATCCTTCTAAGACAGAACTTATCCTACAGCTTTATAAGCTGACTGGCCACACTTCTTAGGAGATTCAAAAATGAGTAATGATTGAATGCCGTATCAGTTAAATTTATCCCCAGCCCATTTTCATAGGAAAAAGACAGCTGCGAGTCAAAGGTGAAAACCTTGAATCCTGAAGTCTCTCTAAATCGTTGGGCTACAATAGAGTTACTTCAGAAGCATCTCAAGTAGATTATGACTCAGAGGGAAACAAGGCAAAGCAGCGGGTGTGTCAAACAAAGTCAGAGTGCCCAGGGGTAAACCGATTATCACATAGAAATGTAGACTCTGTGCTTGCAGTTTAGGTTTATTGGTTTACGAAACAGCTTACCGAGTCTTAAGCCACCAAAAAAGATGTGAGAGTTGATAAATCCACCCTAAAATGATCAAGCTCCTTTGTGGTCAGCCTGCTTGCCGAGAGAGTAGCCGGCTGATGGTCACCATTCTCTTGCCATTTCTGACTTGGCAAAAGCTAAGGATGCTGCACAGGGCAAATAAAGCATGTGTTCCCAAACCTCAGGTGTTATACTTTTTTTTTTTTTTTCTTTTGGTATTTCTTGTATTTCTTCTCTGTTAAAATTGTACCCAAAAAACTCTCTCTTAAATTATGCTAAATTCCTTCTCCGGGCAATTCTTGGGCTTCATTATTCTGCATGTCTGTCTCCTTTGATCAGATGAGTCCAGTAAGTGATCGTACTTTATAGGGATATTTTACCAGAGAATGTGACTTCTTCTCTTGGTTTATCCATCCATGATCTGCTTGTGTGTACTGATATGTAAGTGGGCAGCACCCAGGCTGGACAATTCTCTCCCAAGGACTGGCTGTTGAACACTGGTTCAGCAAGGCAGGCTTGCCTAGAGCCCAACCAGACCCATAGATCCACAGTTACCTTCCCCTGGAATGTTTCCAGCTTTGAGTGAGACTTTCATCAAGCCCTGGGTCTATGCCTGGGCCTCTCCATATGCCTTCCTCCGTGTTATGGGATTAAAATGTCCAGGAGCAAATGTACCATGTATAATGTCTAAAAGACAGAATATAGGGATTTTATCAGGAGAGTACAAAATCCAGACTAGGCTCCACCACTGTGTTAGTTTTCTACTGCTACTATAACAAATTGTCACAAACTTAGTAGCTTAAAACAATGTAGTTACATTATCTTACAGTTTTGAAAGTCAAGTCCGAAAGCAGTCTTATGGGACTGAGGGCAAACTGTCAGCAGACTTGGTTCCTTCTAGAGGATCTAGGGGTCAATCCATTTCCTTACCTTTTCCCACTTCTATAAGCCAAGTACATCCCTTGGCAGGTGGCCCCTCTTCCGTCTTCAAAGCCAGTAGCATAGCATCTTGCTTCCAGCATCATAGTACCTTCCTCTTCTGCAATCAAATCCCCCTTTCCCTCTTTCTTGTAAAGACCCTGTAATTACATTTAGGGCCCACCAGAATAATCTCTCCATGGGGAGATCCTTAACTTTATCATATTGGCAAAGTCCCTTTTGCTCTATGAGGTCATTCTCGAGTTTCTGGGATTAAAACATAGACATTTTTGGAGGCATTATTATTCAGTCCAGCACAGCCAGCAAATAAGGATGTTTATGGTTGTGTTAGGCAGCATTCTTCAAGAAACATAACCAATAAGATATATATATAATATATATTATGCATTAATTAATGCCATATTAAATACCTTTAAATCTTATATTAAATCTCTTTCTAGACATATAATTATATATAACACATATAATTACATCTCTTACATTAATTCTCTTTTTAGATATATAATTTATAAGTATAATGATATATTATTATGATCTATATGTAGAAAGAGATTTAATGTAGGGTATTGGTTCACCCGATTATGGAGGCTTAGAAGTCTCAACAAGCTACCATCTGCGAGGTGAAGACTCAGGAGAGCCAGTAGTGTGGTTTGGGAGCCCGGAAACTGGAGGGGTGATTGCGGGTCATGTAGACTCCAGTCCGAGTGTGGAAGCCTGAGAACCAGGACAGCTGAAGGCAGAAGATCTAATTCTCAGTTTAATCGGGCAGGCAGAGAGCAAATCCAAATTTCCTCTACCTTTTTGTCCTGTTCCAACCTTCAGTGAGCTGGATGACACCCACTCACGGGCCGGGGCGGGGGGGGGGGGGGGGTTGGATATCTGCTCTACTCAGTCTCCCTGTTCAAATGCCGACCTCTTTTGGAAATACCCTCACAGAACCAAATTAGTGTTTAACCAGCTATTTGGGCTTCCCTTGGCCCAATCAAGTTGACACATAAAATTAGCCATCACAATAGTACAAGATATTTTATATTCTAATAGACATTTCATATTCCATAGATATATAGCATATGATTCTTTGGCTGCAAAAGTGCCTATATTTTACTGTTAATGGAAAGAAAATAGACAAATCCTTGTCATCTGCACATGATTTTTCCCTTGGACATACAGTGGTTACACTGATGAATGGAATCAGTAGACTTTAATTTCAGTCTTTATTTAAAATACTCCTGAGTTGGGGCGCCTGGGTGGCGCAGTCGGTTAAGCGTCCGACTTCAGCCAGGTCACGATCTCGCGGTCTGTGAGTTCGAGCCCCGCGTCAGGCTCTGGGCTGATGGCTCGGAGCCTGGAGCCTGTTTCAGATTCTGTGTCTCCCTCTCTCTCTGCCCCTCCCCCGTTCATGCTCTGTCTCTCTCTGTCCCAAAAATAAATAAAAAACGTTGAAAATACTCCTGAGTTAACCAAATTAATTGTTTGTCTACCTTTTTCTCATTTTGCCAGGTAAGATGGAACTGTCCCACTCTAATTGTACTAAATTTGTTCTGAATTATTAAAATCCAAATGGACTTGTGGCCATTGACTTCTGTTATGCAAAAATCTAGAATTCATCAGGCAGGCATCAGCTTCTGTAGGTTAGAGGGTGGTGACAGTTGTGGGATATATAGCACAAACCCCAATGGACTATCAAATACATAGAGGAATTCATACCACATCGCATATTTTAGGTTTGTTAATGAAAATAGGATGTGAAAGAAGGGAATGAGAGTGCACTGATACATTTTTGTCAATGGAGGCTATTATTCAATATTATAAAACCAACTAATCAACATTTATGTAATTGAGAATTTTTATTACATCCTGAAAGGAAAAGGGTTTTAGTCCATTAAAAATTGATAAATCCTTTAAAACATCTTTGAAAGCCAAACTAAGTATAACTGTTACTTGTAGTCAATGCTAAAAATGAAAAAAAAAAAAAAAAAAAAGAGCAAACTCATAAGATAGTAGAATGCTGTAGAAAGAACATTAGATTTGTAGAAAAAAGTCACAGATTTTCAGCTGTAATTATGCAACTTATAAGTCATGTACATTTAGGCAAATAGTTTGATTTCTCTGAGCCTCAGTTTCCTTATTTATAAAATATGAATAATATTATCTACTTCAAATGATTGTTACAATAAGTAAATGAAATATTATATACCAAGTGTCTTGTGAAATGCTATAGAAAAATTAAGATGTTATTGTGAAGGGCCCACCAAGAACTATATTTACAAATAAATACATTATTAACTAACATAGTTTGAAACATTTTAGCTGTTCTTAAAGTAAAAAGTTACAATAGCAAAACTCACTAGTAGCCCCGAGGACATCTCTAAACTCCCCATGTTTGTAAAGTCATTATTATAAAGAAATACCAACTTCTAGAAACCGTGCCAAAGTAGCTAAGGTGAATGACATCCAAGTAGGCCATTTTATTCAGGGTAAAAGTGGTCCAAAGAGTAGTTACAAAGATATTTACATGACTGGGAGTTAAAGAGGCAGAGAAACCCAAGGAGAAAACCACAATTTAAGCCATTGGAATCTACAAGTATTTTCATTTAATACATATGTAGTGTCTTAATTTAACACATATTTCATGAGCAGACCATCTAATAACAAATTCTAGAATATGAAAAAATAGTAAGGGTAAGCATTACAAACCCTGAAAAATAGGATTGCTATAAGGACATAGCCCCATGGCTTACTGAGTACTGCCCAGACCTATGCCATATGATCCCCTGGCTGATCTCTGTCCAGCAACTAAAAGGTTAATACTGCCATAAATGGGCTTCTAGGACTCTCCCCCAGTGTGACAGCCTGTGTCCCTTCTGATTGGCCTACACCTGTGCTGCCCCACGTGTTCCATGTTCAGAATATCTGCTCACGTGTAGACCAACTGTTGTCCCTGGGCTGTGTCCAGAGGTCTGCCTTCCAGATCATGGACAGATCCCGATTCCTAATTACACACACCTTTTCCAAGTTTCCATGAGTCTGGGATTTCTGTTCATTGCCATCCCAGTGGGGGCATTATGTGTAGTAACCACTCACAAAATGGTTATTGTGAAATCACTCCCATATGTCCTACTTTCAAATAAGTAATCTTAGCTCCTTTACTTTGTCACCCACATATTATGTTTTACATGTTGTTAATAGTTTAGCTGTAGCATCCCCTACCCCCTGGAACCTTTACATTTATTCACCATTCTCTTCAAGTGAGCAAATTAAATCTGTAAATAATTTTTATTTATTCAATAATATTTATTCAACCTGAATATACTGTAGATTGTTGTGTTCTAAGTATAAGCTACAATTGTTTGCTTATTCATAATAAAACTAATATTGGTTGTAAAAAATGCACATGTTCCATTTATCAACTTCCTCAGAGGTAAACACTATTCGTGCTTTTATCATATGCTTTCTAACAATGTTCAACATACATAATCAAATCTTATTGTATATGTTGTTCTACAGCTTGCGTTTTTCCCTGACAACTTCATGTGGCCCTCTTTTCATGCCAGTACAACTAAAGTCCTGTTGATAGTCATTTAGATAATCCAATTACAAAAACGTTTTTAAAATGTTCTTCAATAATCATCTTTAGAGGGATTGATACACATATTTTTCTCTAACCATGTTTTACTAGTTAGACTAGGTAATGTTTATTTTTATGCCTTACTAAAGGCTCTTGCTCTTAAGCGTCATTGTACAGAAAACATTTAATTTATTAAATTTATTTAAGTTTACTGGAAATCTAGTGATAGGCTGTACAAATTTCAAGAACTTTTCTGGAAATAAATTGCAGATATTCTTGAGTGCTAGACTGAAAACCCTAATCTACATGGTGACTTAAAAAAAATTACATAATGCACAAGGGAGTCAGCAAACATTCACCAAAAGCCTAGTTTGTGCTGAGTACTTTTCTATCCCATTCAGATAAAATTCTGTGTCCTTGGGTATTTCACCATCTCACAAAGAACACAATCAATTGGACAGGCATTTGATTTCTGAGAGAGGGGGAGGATGCTATATTAGAGGTGTCACCCAGTGTTTAAGAACCCAGAAAAGGGGTACCTAGCCCACCCCAAGGAGGACACAGAGGATGCCTCAGACAATGAGTAGGATGAAATGTGGCCAAGGAGGAGGCCAGGAGAAAATGGGTCAGAAGAATGCAGAAATATTCAGAAGCCCAGAGATAACAAAAATTATGGCGTATTCAGGACCCTGAAAGCAGTTAACATGAAGAGCAGAGGAAATTAAAAAAAAAAAAAAAAAAAAAAAAAGTCAAAGGGTGAGAACTAGAAAGGGAAGAAGGAACTACCACAATTCTCCATAAACTATAAATACAAATACTTCTTTTGGAAAGTAAACCTTATTAAAATAATATTTATGCAGTATAACATCAGTAACAATATCTTTCTCTCCTACAAATACCTGGATTTTAGATGATATATTACCATAAAATTTATTAAGGAGCAGGAAACAGGTTCTCCTAAACTGATAATGTCATCCAAAAAACTGGATCAAATTTTATGGAGAACAATCTGACTCTGTCAAGAGAGTTTAACGGTTCTCCCACCCCTTTATACAAATGTTTATTTCTAGCAGTTTGACACAAGGTATAATCATATTCTGGTATGCTTAAATTTTATGTAATTAAAAAGGAGCTAATAATATTTAAATACACAAATGTTCATCAAAGAATTACTCATAATAACAAACCCCTCATCAAAGAATTACTCATAATAACAACAAGGAAACTATATAAATGATGAAATATAGAAAGTCAGAGAAATTAATTATGTTGCTTAACATAATTAAAACTTCCATTAAATGCATTATATTTAAAAGTATTAAATTATACAATAGTATGTACTGTTCAATTTTAATTTGATAATAAATATAAAAATCTTTAATAAAATTAAAGAACTAAATATAAAAGCCAGTATGAAAATATAATAAATATAAATATATATATATATATATATACTTATATATATATATATATATTGACTCAGACACTCAACCAACTGAGCCATCCAGGTGCCCTGATGGCTCAGTCGGTTGAGTGTCCGACTTGGGCTCAGGTCATGATCTCTTGGTTCGTGGGTTTGAGCCCCACATGGGGCTCTGTGCTGACAGCTCAGAGCCTGGAGCCTGCTTCAGATTCTGTGTCTCCATCTCTCTCTGCCTCTCCCCTGCTTGTGCTCTGTCTCTCTCTGTCTCTCAAAAATGAATAAATGTTAGAAAAATTATATACATATATATGTGTATTTTTTATTTAAAAGGATTTATGCAACAGTAAGTAATTATTTTTTAGAACTGAGTTAATTTTTATTATCTTTCCCTTTTTTTCTGTATTTTCCTAATTTTCTACAGTGAGCATGTATTAATCTCACAATTAGGAAAAAAAAAAAAACTCCTCTAAAATTGAAATAAAGAACACACAGATAGATTAAATATCCAGTGTACCAAAAATGAATTCCATCTTACTATAATAAATTCTCTGTTAGCCAGTGCTTTTATTGTGTATCAGCTCTGTGGATTGAAGAAGGTCATTACCTACGTGCCCTTCATCAAAATGAATGTTTAAAACATCTTTCTATTTAATACTGTCTCAAAGGGATTTGGCAAAATGCCTGCTTGAATGCATTATTAAATATGTCTATGAGGATGCTGGTTGATTTTATAAGTCGACTTCAGAAGACAATGCAGGCATCACAACATTCTCAAGTGAATTATAACCAAATTGCTTCCAGTCAATGGTACCTTGATGGCCCTTATATAAACTATGTCAACGCAGTCATTCTAGTGGATCTCCATCATCAGAATTTGGCTCATGGGGAAAATATTGTCTAAATATTTTCCGTTCCTATGACCATTGTATTTGTTTAAGTAGAGATTTTTCAACCCCTGAGAAAAGAGCTCTTATGGTCTAGGGCTGTCAGTGACCACCAATGAATGCTTTGATCACCACTTCAAACATTTTAATTAATTATATAAAATTAGTGTGCTGGCCTCAGCTAAATTGGCCCTGTAACGTAACCTTTGTTAGAGAAGATACCTTGAGAAAAATAAACTTAGCAACTATGTATTGGTTGGTACCAAGTTCCAAGGACTTAGTAGGCACAATCCCTCCTCAAGAGGAACTCACACGCAAATGTTTATGTCAGATCCAGTGCAAACTCGAATACAACAGATGGCTCTTATGAAGGGCAAGGAATTGGAAATTCACTGGGGAGCCATGAAGATCCAAGGCTGGTATAACATGATACAAGGGAAACTAGGCAATCAGATGAGTTGGAAATGAATTTTAACATAGTGATAGAATTTTCAGAAACTGAAATATTATTGCATTTACCCATGAAAACGTAAAGTAAATTTCCTTATCTTTGCTCTCCTCCTCACACATCGAGATATTCATTCGGCCTTCAACTAATTTTATCAGTGCTCCAAGAATCCCATTATTTTAGGAGCTGCTTTATCTATCTCATCTTATTTTATTGTGAAATTTTCCCTTACTATGAAAGAATTTTGTGGAATTCTTTACTAAAATGTGAATTATTTTTGAGGTGTTTCAATAATTTCATGGATGGAGTCTAACGTGCACCCAAAGTTGTTATAAATCAAGGATGGGAGTTACCACTGTATACAACCACTGCAATCGTTAAATGGAGTGAAAATGTGATGCTTGAGTCAAGTATGTCTGCAAGGAATTGTGCCGTATTTGATTGTATGTTTTCATTTTATAGAAGAATATTGCAAGCTTCCAAATTGGGTATAAAATGACAAATTGTTACATGACTACTTTTATCTATAAGACAAGGGAGTTGAACAAAATTATTTCTAAGTTCCCTTCCATTTTTAAAATACCATGATTCTACCCTTTTTACTCACAACATGACAGTAATGGCTGCCCAATGCCACGGCAGCACAGCAAGAATGGTTTTTAATGGCCACTGACTGTCAACTATCATTTTCCATGTCAGTGGCCCAGAAAAAGTCTTGAGGTCCATTTGGAACTTCTAGAAAGTAAGGCACTAGAAGCATAGACTAAAGTAAAGTTTTCCTTTTCGAGGTTGCTTCAGAGATGGTTTTTATTCAAGTAACTCAAGAAAGTATATCTTAATGGAGCCTGGATATTTTGGCCAAACCACAAAAAATTTCATCATCCCTGCAAATAGAAGTGAATAATTAGAGTAATGATGACCAATCTTTTGTGCCGTCTCTCAGAAAGTAAAATGCGTCTCCAGATTTTCCCCAAAAGTTGGCAGGGTCTTGGCAGGGTGAGGCTGGAACCTGAATGTTTCTTCAGTGTGGGCAGGTAAACAGCATTCTCCTCTTCTGCCAGGATTCATTTACCTTATAATGTTTTCTGGAAGATGGAGAAGGTTTTCGGGGCTAGAAGGGAGTGAAGGGAGAAAGGAGAAAATGGGGGGCATTGGAATCTGAACACTCCATCTGAAGAACACAGTAAAAGTGTCCTGAAGATGTTGTGAGACTCTGAGCACAGGAGGCGTTGTACTGAGGCCCAAGTAACCTCACAGGGACTGGTCACACACAGTCTCCCTACTTGCTTGCAGAGAAACAAGACAAGTAGCATCTTAAGCAGAGGCTTGGGACTTAGGGACAGCAAACCTCCAGGAAGAATCTGCAAATAAAGAACACCAAGAGCTGTGTTCCTGAGTAAATCATTGCCACTTTGGGGATTCTTTTTTTTTTTTTTTTAATGTTTATTTATTTTTGGGAGAGACAGAGACAGAGTGTGAGCGGGGGGAGGGGCACGAGAAAGGGAGACAGAATCCGAAGCAGGCTCCAGGCTGTAAGCAAGCTGTCAGAGCAGAGCCTGACACGGGGCTCGAACTCACAAACTACAAGATGATGACCTGAGCTGGAGTCAGACGCTTCACCAACCGAGCCACCCAAGTGCCCCACTTTGGGGATTCTTGAGATCACTTGAGAAAAGACTGGTCCTGAGGTTCTGCCTGGCCAGGTGGGCATTTGTAGCTCATTAGAGTCGGAAGTCTATGTGAATATGATCACATTTGACTCTCAAGATAACAGAGGTCAGAATATTGATACTAAGCACTAAATGAATTTCAAAAGCAACTTAAATTAACTTTTTACTTTACATGAGGCTGCAGATACTCTTTATATTGGTAAACGTGGAGATTAAGTTTGAGGCCAAACTAAAATTATTTTTTAGAGTGAGTTAAGCTGAAATTTTAAAGTAGAGACATAGAAAGATTATTAATTGTGTGCAAATAGTGTTATACACTAAGGAAGTGCTATCCCTGGCCATTAACTGTGGGAACTGGACATGTCAATTCAACTCTCTGTCCTCATCTTTTTATTACAAAAAATAGAGAAATACTGTGATAATGTGATGCTCAAAACTTCCTGTAAGTTCTGTATTTCAAATATTCCATGATTCCATTAACTGCTTCTAAAAAACAAATATATATACATATATATATTTATATATATATGTATATATATACAGTATATATGTGTGTGTATATATACTTTATTTATATATTTATACACACAGATGCATAAATATTTCAATACACATGATTACATAAATATATGTCATCAAAAAGGGGGTTGGTGATTTGGGAGTTAAGTCCTTTGATTGCTTGGTTACTTTTACTTTTGATGTTTTGCATCAACAGTTATATTTATCAATATCCTGAGAGAACTAGTAAATTCCTATTACAGTTTGTCTGACACCTGACTCCTCAAAAAGGATATTAATCGACATACCTTGCTGCAGACATGTTAAAAAACAATACCTAAGCATTCTGATTTTAGTCTTTAATTTTAAGTATCACCTCCATATAGACCCATGGAAGTATGCGAGGTATCCTTTTTCTAACCTGTCTTAATTTCTCAGTCTCACCCTCCGTACCATAGTCACAAATTAGGACTTGAGAAAGACTTTGTCTTCTCTATACAATCTTCCAGCGAAAAGAGAAAAGGAACCCAAATGCCACTCTCCTCCAGGAGGGATGGCCCCTGAATGGACTTAGCAGATCTTTTTTTTTTTTTTTTTTTTTTGCTTATTCACACATTCGGCACAAATCACTTCAGTAAAATTATTGTTTCTGGTCTGTGCTAGTATTGAATTGAAGCATGTAGCATTGAAGCATACGAGTCTCACTGAAAATGAAATCTTAATTTGCTTCACTAATGGAACTCATTTTATTTCCTTTAGGCCCTGCCTTTGATTATTACCTTGCGACACAGAAAAAGCAGCGATAAAACACTTTAATTGATGACACCTCCATGGTATTTGTTACACCTGCTATAAAATAATTAGTTATTCAACTATAATAACTGCTTATTAAAGTGAAATGCAATAAATACTAGAAAATCTGTAAGACAATTTAGCTACTTAGGAAAGCTATGGTCTGTTAAGCTACCAAGAGCAAAGATCTGTCTCTGTTTGTGATCTGCAGTGTAGTCCCGTGTCAGTTTTTAATACCCTGTGTTGTGATACCCTCAGTTCAGTTATTAGCAAACAGGTGTCCTCATTATACCAAAAGTGTAAATGGCCATAAACAACCCCCCTGACAGCAGAGAAGCCAAAGACTCCATTCTCATGGAGAATCACTCTGTCGTGGAGATGATCACTCAGCCCCAGCCTGAGTGGGAAAGGTCTGCTTTCCTGTACGTAATGCCTGCCTGGGGAACGGATCTCACTTTGGAGACTTCCGTAAGCATTAAGATAAATTCTGTGTACAATGAATAATTCTAAGGCTCCCACCAGCGGCATCGTCTGGCTGCCGCTGCTGATGGTACTTAGCCGGCTGTGGGCAAGAAGTGCGTGCAGGGAGAAGGTGCTGCTAGCCTTCCCTACCAGTAGCTGAGGTATAAGTGGAGGGAAGACCATACATTTTAATAGACAAACAAGGTAGCCAGCAGACATTTTGTCTCTGTGTTTCCAAGGAAATTGGCTTCTGAAAGGGGGAAAGGAAAGACTACTTTTGAACTTTTGGGGGGCCCATCTAGAAGGAGATTACATAATCACAAGAGAAAGCACAAAAGAGTGCCAAGAAAATTGTTTTCCCCCTGCCTCCGTCTTCTGAAGTCATGTCACCTGCCCAGCTCACCTACTCTCTGGATCCCATACTTTCTGGTTTCTTTTATGTTCACAATTTTATTTACTTTTTATTTTTTTAATGTTTAGTTTTGACAGAGAGAGACAGAGAGAGAGACAGAACATGAGTGGGGGAGGGGCAGAGAGAGAAGGAGACACAGAATCTGAAACAGGCTCCAGGCTCTGAGCTGTCAGCCCAGAGCCCGACGCGGGGCTTGAACTCACGGACCGCGAGATCATGACCTGAGCCAAAGTTGGATGCTCAACCAACTGAGCCACCCAGCTGACCCTGTTCACAATTTTAATGATAATAATTGCTTCATAAGTGCTGCTGTAAGTTCCGCTAGGAGAGTTTGATGACTTTGGAAGAGAGTTTTCTCTCTCTCTCTCACACACACACACACACACACACACACACACACACAAACACACACACACACCACTTATTCATCTTGTTAGCCCAAATGCCAATTACTTATATTTTAACAAAATCTATACAGTGTTTGTGTCTAGCTGGTCACTGAGATATGCAGTAGGGTGACTATATGTTAACTTAGACATTCAACAGCAGGCCATCTCTCGCTCTGTAAACATTCTGAAGTTGATTTTTATAACTTGTCTTTGTAGAATATATCCGGGAGACTAACTCACATGGTAAAACTTCCTGAAATTCTTTATGAAAAGATTTGTGTGGGAGAAGTGTTGACTCACGTGTCTGTGAGTCTACTGATAACCCATATGTAAGTGCTTGTGCTGTCTCTCACTAATAAAACCTCTTCCTCTACAGAAGAATTAATGAAGGACCTTTCTTGATTAACTTTGTTCAGTGAGCAGAGATTTGCCCTGTTCCTCAGCTCAAAATGAACAAGAACTAAGATTTAAAGTACATAATTGGGAAGAAAAGTATATACTTCCTAAATAAATTTGACTTTCTAGAAATGATATTCATAAGTCCGTGACTTTTCTCCTTATATTAATGCACTGAGAAACTTTCAGACCCCTAATTTTTTAAAAAAAAATAAACTGGATGCACTTTAGAGCAGACATCCTTAACCAGCCCTTCCTGCTACTCCCCCATTTCCACAGCCCCTCAAAATCACCAACACCATTAGACTGAGAGGGGGAGGCAGAATCCGTGGATGGGCTTACGGGGGCCCGTTAAAACACTGAAATTATAGGCTGGATTTTTTCTTACCTTTATGTGTATTGGGGCTCTTGTTTGCAAACGACAGAGATCAGTTCTGATGAATTTACCTAGGAAAGGAATTTACTGGGGGTGTGGGAATGCCTGGGTTGCTCAGTTTCTTAAGCATCAGACTTTTGGTTTCAGCTCAGGTCATGATCTTCTGGTTTTGTGAGTTCAAGCCACGTGTTGGGCTCTGCGCTGGCAGCACGGAGCCTGCTTGGGATTCTCTGTCTCTCCCACCCCCACTCACACTGTCTCTGTCTGAAAATAAATAAATTAACTTTGCTTTTTTTTCAAAAAAAAGGAATTTACTTGAAGGATATTGGATACTTCACTGAATTTATTAGAAAGATATTGTAGAGGGGCGCCTGGGTGGCGCAGTCGGTTAAGCGTCCGACTTCAGCCAGGTCACGATCTCGCGGTCCGTGAGTTCGAGCCCCGCGTCAGGCTCTGGGCTGATGGCTCGGAGCCTGGAGCCTGTTTCCGATTCTGTGTCTCCCTCTCTCTCTGACCCTCCCCCGTTCATGCTCTGTCTCTCTCTGTCCCAAAAATAAATAAAAAACGTTGAAAAAAAAAATTAAAAAAAAAAAAAAAAAGAAAGATATTGTAGAGTCTATAAATCATTTACAAAAACAAAGGAAGCTAAACATCCAAAGCAATAGTGAAAATCACACCACAGGAGGCATTGATTAGGACCCCACTGCCAACTGACACGATACTTCACCACTGGTCTGGAACATTGAATGTTCAGAATAAATGCAAAGTGATCCCTGTCTCTTTGTGACACTAGCTTTACCTACAAACTCCCAGGGCTAGGTGAGATGATTCAAGTGGCAGAGCTTAGGGTAAGTGCCAGCGTACTATCTATGCAGGCTGAGAGACTACAATGGGCCTTTGCACATTCTGAGTTTCAGGTTGGTGATGGGACTTGATTGCCACGAATTCTTGCACGATGGCTGCTTATCCATTAGAAGATATGAGCATCTTAAAAAAAAAAAAAGAGAAGTAGTATATATATTGAGAAGGCAGGTCATGCCTTTTATCAGGTTTTTTATAAGTATTGATTATCCAACCAGGCTAAGAATGCCTATTATATAGAATTTATAAAAGGAATGATTTACCTCCAGAATGACTAGAGACCCAAAGAGATTAAGAGATCACACACTGCCACCCATTAGCAAGATCAACACAAGGGCTAGAGTGTAGGGACTCAGAAAAGTGAAGCTGTTTTTGCCCAAACAAACTGAATCGTATTTAGAGGTTTTCAAATTGAAAGTAATATCCCCCAATAACTTTTCAGTTTATGAAAACTGTCAGGTACCTTCACTGGTCACCAGATAAAGAAAACTTGTTGGCAGACACAGAAAAGGTCTTCATCTTGGGGAAAAATATAAGCATTTTATAAACTGGATATTGTTATTTGCCTGCAGGTTACTCTTTCTTTCAAGACCGAGTTGAAACAGACAGAACCACAGTATAAATGGCCCCCCTTATTCATGGGGGGAATACATTCCAGGACCCCCAGGGGATGCCTGAAACTGCCGATAGTTCCAAACCATATATATATACCATGCTTTTTTCCTGTACATATATTTTTTTAAATTTTTCTTTATTTTTGTTTTTTTTTTAATATGAAATTTATTGTCAAATTGGTTTCCGTACAACACCCAGTGCTCATCCCAACAGGTGCCCTCCTCAATACCCACCTCCCACCCTCCCCTCCCTCCCACCCCCTATCAACCCTCAGTTTGTTCTCCGTTTTTAAGAGTCTTTTATGATTTGGCTCCCTCCGTCTCTAACTTTTTTTTTCCCCCCTTCCCCTCCCTCCTGGTCTTCTGTTAAGTTTCTCAGGATCCACCTAAGAGTGAAAACATATGGTGTCTGTCTTTCTCTGTATGACTTATTTCACGTAGCATAACACTCTCCAGTTCCATCCACGTTGCTACAAAGGGCCATATTTCATTCTTTCTCATTGCCACGTAGTACTCCATTGTACATATAAACCACAATTTCTTTATCCATTCATCAGTTGATGGGCATTTAGGCTCTTTCCATAATTTGGCTATTGTTGAAAGTGCTGCTATAAACATTGGGGTACAAGTGCTGTACATGTATATCTATGATAAAGTTTAACATCCAAATTAGGCACAGTAAGAGATTAAGAATAATAACTACAATAAAATAAAGCAATTATAACAACATATACTATAACAAAAGTCATGTGAATGTAGTGTCTCTCTCCCTTAAGATATCTTAAGGTGAATGATGTAAGCGTTGTGATGTAGCATTAGGCAACTATTGAACTTCTGATGATACATCAGGAGGGTCATCTGTCTCTGGGCTGGGACTGACCTCTGGTAACTGAAACTGTGAAAGCAAGACCATGGATGAAGGGGGATTTCTGTATCCACTTGCTTCCAGGAGTAAAGATGCAATTAGGTTTCTGGATCATATATGCTTCTATTATAAAATATTCTATCTTTAAATCAGAGTTTAAGTAAATGAGCTCAGTGAAAACTTGCTAGCAAATTCTCAGTCATTTGCCTTAGGGAATTTCTTTTTGTTTCCCTTCCTTTTCTTATTTTCTTTATTTTTCCCTGTGTTCTTTCCTTCTTCCTTCCTTCCTTCCTTTCTTTCTTCTTTAGTATATTTAACAAATACACATAAACTTACATGTGTTTGTTTTACTCCATCTACACCACAATGGCGACTGGCCACAGTTTGACCTTTCATTTATGAATTGATGTTTAAAAGCTGAGAAAAAATAAATTTCTCACAAATAGTTGGATATAAATGACACTAATAAACAGGGAAATAAACTGACAGGCAAATGTAAAAATACAGTAAAACCTGGGATTGTGAGTAACTTGTTCTGCGAGTGTTCCACAAGATGAGCAAACATTTCTCATAAACTTTAACTTGATAAATGAGCGATGTTTTGTAATACTAGTGACACTGAATGTCACATGATCACAACTGAGCCAGTGGTTTCTCCCCCCTCCCCGATGGATTGTGGGTGATCATCTCCCTCGCTTGGATGCCTGGTCTCTGGCCATGGTGTTTGGCAGAAATCAGCAATTTTTCAGAACATTGGAAAGTGCCCATAACTGGCATTAGTGCACTTTTTGTCATTTCAGAGCCCTTATGGACAGTCTTTTGCTTTTCCATACAAGAATAAGCTTAGGAATGCTTTGCTTCATTCTAACCTGCAGATATGGACCCTTTCCTCTGCTGTCTTATTGCTAGTTACATTAAATACAGTAAAGGACAAGAGGTTATTAGTATTGTACTGTAGTCAACCTCCGTGCAAGCATATACAAAGGCCCCCAAGCAGAGAAAGATTCCATTGAGCCAATGGATAGTAGTGATTCTGTTAGTGATAAGGAAAGTCATCCTACACAATAATCCTCCTCTCACTTGTCTCCCTCACACCAGCCATGAAGGTTCTCAAAGGTTAGTGCAGGTTAATTTGTTTATTTTTCTTTTATTTTTTCTTTTATTTATTATTTTATATTATATTAAAGTATTGTAATCATTTTTATATGAATATTTTTGGGTGGAATGAATTGAGTTTCTGTCATTTCTTGTGGGGAAATTTGCTTCGATATACAAGTGCTTTGGATTACAAGGATGCTTCTGGAATGAATTATGCTTGCAAACCAAGGTTTTACTGTATTTATCTTTATTAATCTTTATTCAAGAAGCTCATCAGAATGCTTTAGTTAACCTATAAAATCCCATAAAGACCTATGAAGAGAAAAAAATATAATGTTCCTCATATTATGTATCAGAAAATCAGGACAAAGAAAATAAAGTCTTTCTTTGGCATAAATTGTTAAGCAAGGGGCTATAAAATAATTAACATAATAATAATGCAATTCAGGACTCTAGACAAGGCCTCTAGACAAGGAATAAAGCACAATCCTAGCTAATGTGATTTTTTCAACTAGATATTAAATGAAATTAATAGGTTGATATATGGAACATCATAGTCAGATTGGGCTTGAATAATTAGAGTAAGCAAGGCAAAGAGAAGGAGAGTGGTATGTAATTGGGAAGTAATCGTAGTCCGTTATTGGTTTCAAGAGATAGCAGATCTGGGAAGCAGAGAATTTTGAAGGAAAAATGATGATGTGAAAGCGTATCTTTGGGTAAATATGAGGTAGTTCTTAGGCATGACACCAAGGAGTTTGACTCTGGGCAAGGAGTTTATCAAAGCAGTGTTTCACAAAGCCATGTCTGGGATTTCCGTGAATAGACGATTTAGACACTGATGGGAAAATAAAAAGGAAGAGGCAAAAATATTATAACACATGTAATACTAGTAATGCTGGTCACATTTCAAGTTGGTCACCTAAATTTACAAGAAGTTGAACCGGGTCCCAAACTCAAGTGTTTCAACTTCAAATTATGGGCTCCTCTATCTTTAGATTGTGTTTACATGGAAGACAGACTTGAATTTGCACGTGAGTTTGAGTTTGAGGTTAATAAGAGACAATCACTTATTCAGTTATAGGGAGAACACTCCAAATAAATGTAAAACCTAGTGATAAAGATTTCAGGGCAAATTAGGAAAACAGACTTGCCAGAGATGACGTGGGTCTTTGCAGTGAAATAGGAATACAAATTACTTACTGAGGGAGGGAGACAGAGCTACTGGGTCCAATAGGTCTGGAACTTTCTCAAACCTTTTAAGCTTGGTATAAGAACAAAGGGCATTGATGGGGGAGGTGAAGTGGATATTCCAGAATTGGCTCAATGATCAACATTGAAGGTTAAGGGAAAAAGAAGTCTATGGTGTTGGTATGAGGTCTTCCATAAATTGCTTGGCCAAATGCCGAAGAGGTTGAAATGGACTGCATACTACTGGACCTGTGTCTATAGCATCATTTGGCCCTAGACAAGGAATTCTTAGCAGGTCGCTGAGCTTCAGGATAACACTGTCCAACTCTCAGCCACCTAGTGCACCCAGGGTCGATGCCAACTCTGAAAGCTGGGCTTCCAGCTCTGAGTCACCTAAAGATGGGTCTGTATGCACCAGGGAATCCAGAGTTCAAAGCCTCAGATAATTTTAAATCAAAAGTTTAGCCTCAGGGAGCATAAGGTTAACTGAAAGTCAGCTTTGCAAAATCCATAAAATAGAATGAATAAAATAAAATGAGAAGCATGAACACAGCAGTCACTGGAAAGGGAATTTATGTTCTCTATTATACACGATCTAGACTCTTAAAAAGGAAAGATAACATAAGACTTCACCAAAAAATATATATATTTTTTGAAGAAAGAGTTTCAAGAGATTATTCTAAGTGCATATAACTCTTTATCTCTAAAGGACATTATCAGATATGTCAGGAAAAATGGCTATTAATTTGGTCAGAATTATCCTCTTCTATTTTATTGATGACTGATACACTGATAAAAGATACTAAGAAAATATAAGCCTGCTTTGAAGCAAACATATAAAAGAAGACTTGGAATTTAGTGGCCATAATCCTTAGTCCTGGTTCTAAGCGCTGCAACCTTGCAAAAAAGCAAACATTTTTCAGTGAGGCCATAGGAAAAATTGTGGGGAGGCTCAAAATATCATTTTTAATGTAATTGTCAAGGCCCAGTAGAGCGGTGAACTTAAAAAAAAAAAAAAAAGGAAAGAAATAAAGATGGGGGCTCCTGGGTGGCTCAGTCAGTTAAGTGTCCAACTTCTGCTCAGGTCATGATCTCACAGTGCATGATATCGAGCCTCGTGTTAGGCTCTGTGCTGACAGCCTGGAGCCTGGAGCCTGCTTCAGGTTCTGTGTCTCCCTCTCTCTCTGCTTCCCCCCCCAACTTTTGCTCTGTCTCTCTCTCAAAAAAAAAATACTTTTAATTTTAAAAAAAGGAAAGAAAGAAAGAAAGAAAGAAAAGAAAAAAGAAAAGAAAAGAAGAGAAAAGAAAAGAAAAAAGAAATCATATTGGCCAAGAATATATTTGGGAGTTCTCTCAGCAATAGTCATTTGAAATACAATCTGAGAGTTAAAGCAATGCACTTAGCCACAGTCAGTTACTGTTGAGACCTTACATCGGTATCTGTCCAATTAATTTAATATTTCCTTTAATTATGCCCACACCATGAATTGGTGTTCATTTTATGGACTGTGGGATGATAAAAAGGATTATTTTGCCCGTATCTGTAATGGCAACTGAAGGACAGGAGCACTTAAGTTTCTCACCGGGCACAGTTCATAAATTCAAGAACAAATTCGGTGTCCCAGGCCTAGCCTTCCGGTCCTGAGGTACTCAGTAAAGGAAGTCCCTCGATCAGGAGAAAAGAGCAGCTCGCCAGCTGGAAGGGCAGCAAGAGCTCTAGGAGACTCTGTGTGATGAGGAGCAGCATCTTCAGAGGAGAAGACCGGCAGAGGTGCCGCGACAGCCCTACTTGCCCTTCCGCTTCCACTTCCGCTT
This sequence comes from Panthera onca, assembly GCF_046562875.1. Taxonomy (NCBI): domain Eukaryota; kingdom Metazoa; phylum Chordata; class Mammalia; order Carnivora; family Felidae; genus Panthera; species Panthera onca. The sequence goes on from NC_138342.1 coordinate 187,169,311, forward strand.
CCGGAAACAGAGGTCAGTGGAGCTGCTGTCAGGGACTGTGCGGAACTCAGCATGATCAGGGAAGGGGCGTTTCTCCTCCCTGATAAACCGCGTGTACACACAACACACACACACACACACACACACACACACACACACACACCTTTCCTTTTTAGTCAATAGAAAATGAGAAATATATTGAAAGGAAAGTGAACCCCATCCATGGGGAAATGCTCACAAGCTTGAATGGAAATAACGAGTCAGCAAAAGGCTAAAAATTGTTTTTTTTAAGTAAATTAAATTTAATTTAAGTTCTGAGAGACAGAGCAGGGAAGAGGGGAAGAGAGGAAGAGGGAGAGAGAGAGAAAGAGAGAGAAAATATCTTAAACAGGCTTCATGTTCAGCACAGTGCCTGATGCAAGGCTCGATCCTAATGACCCTGGGATCATGAACTGAACTGAAATCAAGAGGCAGATGCTCAACCCACTGAGCCACCCAGGGACCCCCTAAAAATTGGGGGTTTTTTAGTGGAAAAATTGATGCATTTTATATCATCAAGGAAGATACATGGTAAAAGTTTGTGGTTTTTTATTTCTTCTTTATTTAGTTAACAAACATTCACTGATTCTTAATGGACATACATTTGCCTGGAGATACAATCACAAACATAGTTTCTTTCCCTTAGCTTACACTGTAGGAAAAAAAAAAAAACTATACTCAAGTTAAATTTCTGGTTCTCATAAACCCAGTAAAAGTTATTTTATTCTATGTTCTCTGCATAAATGAGAAGCAGAATAGTGTTGAAGAGTTTAGCATGTATGTCTACTACTGACTTTCTAAAGAGTTTGCTAATCATCAAAGACAAGGTTCAGTCCCACAAATAACTCACAGGATGGTCCAGAAACAGACATAGAAAAGTTGCAGTATGATATATGCATAATAGAAATGTGGAAACCAGCAAATGACAAATTCTGTTTGCAGGGACATCAGGTTGGGTTTGCCAGACTAAGATAGAGTAAGATACTGGAGCTGGTTATGCAGTGGTGGAAAGGAAGGGGGAATTTCAGGCCGGGAAGGATGGTTTCACAGGGTGGCAGGATAGGGGTCTAGGTATAATAGTTACCAGAGTGGGCATTGACAAGATACATATATTCTCTGTTTTCACACCAGAGAAGAAAGAAAACTTAAGAATGTATAAAGTTACAGACACCCGAGAGAAATCATTACCATTTACTTTAACTCCGGACAATATCAGCCCTCATTTTGATGTATAGTAGAAGAAAAATCTTTCATTTCTATTAAAGTCCCATTTTCGATAGAAAAATGCAGCTGAATTCCCTTCAAAAAGAAGGACATGTTGGGGCATCTGGGTGGCTCAGTCGGTTAAGCATCCAACTCTTGATTTTGGCTCAGGTCATGGTCTTACAGTTTATGAGATCAAACCCCACATGGGGCTCCATGCTGACAGCAAGGAGCCTGCTTGGGATTCTCTCTCTCCCCCTCTCTTTCTCTGCCCCACTCCTGCTCGCTCTCTCTCTCTCTCTCTCTCTCTCTCTCAGTAAATATACATAAACATTTAAAAAAGAGGACATGAGAAGTTACATCTGCATTTGCTAACTGAAAAACAATAGTGCTATGAACAGAAAGCCGTGTGAATTTTTTTCTACAATAACAATATAATGAAAACTAGACTAAAACCATGCTCCAATTCATTAGGTTCAAAATAAGAAATATATTATGTATGTAATACTCATGTAAATATATATAATTAAATGGGCATCCAGTGAAAAATTTGAGATTTTCAGTTGAGTAGTATCAGAAAGTCTTCTTTGTATAGAACATAACAAACCTAATTACCTTGTATATAATATCCTATCAGACCAACAGACTGTATCATATCTTCTAGATTTTTGGCAAACTCCAGAATTCTTTAAATCTGTCTGGAATGCTTAAGGGTAGCCCTATTTTTCGAAATCTTTTGCAGACCAATGGATAAATGAAGAATATCCCCATAATCACATTGTGCAGAATTCTTTTGACCATGTGTTCAGTATCTCCATATCAAAATTATATAGTATAGATGTATTGCAGATGTTTGTATTTGGGGAGAGAGATTAATTTCCCTTTCTTCACAACTACCCAACAGCTTCTTTGACTCAAGTTGTTTTCTCATACAAGTATTTACTTTTCCTGAATTCAGCTGAACCATGAAACATGGGTGTATTCAAAGTGCTTTTAAAATTGGAAATAAATAGAACATGAGACCCTGTGACTATGGTTTTTATCAAAAACCTTAATGTAGTTTCAAAAACCATGCCTGAATTACACTCTTTTGAACAATAAATGTTTGTTTTTCTTCCCCAGTCCCACAATGGGGATAAATTTTCTGATTATCTTGCAAATAAGTAGTGCAGCAGTACCTGAAAGCCATTGGGTGCACAACAAATATCATTAATCCACTGGCCAAGTAGTATGAGTTTTGTGTTGAAGGTGGTATCAGATAGTCAGTGGTGAAGTAATAAATTTGCTAAAAGTATAGTAGAGGGACTATTTATAAGGTGAAGGCAAGATTATAGGAAACTGTAAGAGAGCAATATTCTGGAGACAGGAATGGCAGGGTACAGTTACGACACTAGGCCTTTAGGGATAACAAGAGGGAGCAAAACCCTGAGAGAGAGACCAACAAAGAGAGGACATGAAACAAACACCAGGAAGAGACAGATCTTTGTAGAAGAGATGAAGTGAGCTTACTGCGTTCCTTCCAGTGTCCCTAGAGGTTGTGCCCAACACATAGCCTGAAGACAAGAAAGACCCATTGATGGGAAACCTATAGGTCAACCTCCAGAGCCCAGAGCAGGGTGGGGAAGGGTGGAGAGTGAAGAGATGAAAAGAAGATACACCACACAGCAATTAAACTTACTATTTAGGACTTGAACTTTCAACCCCTACCCCTAACTACGCCAAAGATAGATGTTGAACACAAACTTTGTAAATCTCTGTCTGGTCATATGCTAATTATTTTCAGGAATTCATTTTTTTTTTTTTCTTACTCTTGGAAAGCGTTGCTTTAGTAAAGTAGAAAATGAACTAGATACAAATATTCAAGCAGCTAAATCACATCTAGGGAGTGATTTAGGCAGTAGGAAGAAAATATGGCCAGTCAATGTGCTTGAATATGTACCATAAAGAGAAAGAAAATTTACTGATTCATATATTCCATAGTCAAACCTCTATAGAGAACATATCAGGCTCAATGAGCAAATGCAAGAAGCATTACATAAGCAAAATTTTTGCTTTGAGTAACACTATGTGATTCTATATTTAATTATCATATTTCTTCTAAAACTAACTGTTACCTATCTGCAAAAAGTGAGATCCAATATGCAACAGAGTTTTTTATGCCTGTTCTCTATATAGTAAAAATATCTTTATAATAAAAAAAAAATAGTTCCATGAATAATCAAGTTTGTTTAGATACAGCCTATGTGTGAGAGAAGCTGAGCTGTTTCTCATTTTTTCCTCACTAAACTGAAATCTTTCAACAATTAGTTGAACCATGAACTTTTTTTTTACCTCATTTTCAAAATATTTTTTCAAAATATTCATTTCAAAATATTTGTTAGCCTTGGTTCTGTTTTTGAAATTACCTTCTTTATTACTTTAAGTCAATCATGTATCTATTTCCCACCACAACAGTGAATTTTAACTGGCTCCTTGTCTAACTATGTGCCCAGCAGGGACGTCTCAAATTCAGAGTCTCTGTGGGCTAGGAAGGAGTATAGACCAGAAGCAATGGAATTGGATGCAGTGTGGTATTTTTCAAAACACAGTATCATCCACAAACCACCAAATTGCCATATCACTTGTCTTTGGAATAAGTTTCACCAGTAAATATCTATCTAGCATTAGTAACTCGTGAGACTCAGTGCTCATCACAGCAAGTAGGTACCTTTTACAGGACTGGCTACTTAAAAGGAAGCTGAATCCAGCTGGAATCAACTATTTATATCTAAACATTTGTCTGTGTTCTCACCTGAGGTTGGACTTGAGATCATAACCAGTTCTATAGTTTAGTGAAAATAAAGCACATTATCCTAAGAACTTAAACGACATTACCAAAAGTTTCTTAAAGTTCTGAGTTTTTGTTCCCAAGTCCACTGATGTATTTATAAACATAGCTTTTGAATTTCATGGAAATAGTTAAGGTGGTAGATTTTCATAATTAAATCAGGTTCTTACATGCAGCTCTCAGAACCTTTGTTAAATCTTGACATATACCTCCATTGGAATTTTTATCATGTCTTTTATGATTCAATGGCCTCTCATTTGCATGTATCATAAGTTAATTTGTAACATGATTAGCTACCTTTATTCATCTCTAGATTATCTGCTTTTACCAGCAGGTGCATTTTTATATCCTCCAATGATCTAGCTCTGCCCTGTACCTAACAGGAACTCATTAAGCTTTTGTCCAAGGAATCAGCATCTTTAGTGTGAATTATTTGGCCATAGTCTCTCATTTTATGAAATACCTATAACTTGCAAAGCTTGTTTTTATAAAACGATATTTTTCCCCATTGAAAATGGTCTTTCTTCTGATATAAAATCTAAAATTGGTATTGTTGAAAATTTTCAGGCACATCGATTCATGGCATCCTGGGTGCTGCTATATTCCCAATGCTTCCGTATCATTTTTATAACTTGTGTCATGAACACTACTACCATCATCCCCAAGAAGCTTTTCTTTGAATATATCTTTCTATGAAATCTTATGCCACTTAGAGTAAATAGGTTGGAATAATGTCTTATAATGATTGCCTATTCTAAAATAAGGTGTTTTAATATTTAATAATTATTTTATGTATGTAATTATTTTCTTGTCAGTGAAATCATAAACCCCTACAAGGTCAGTAGCATGCCAGTTTCTTCTAGGAAGTATATCCTTATCAAGGAAAATTCAGAGCAAACAGATGTGACTTCTTTTTTTCAACAAAATTATTTTAAATCTTGGGCTGGGCCATGGAATAATGTCAGCAGAAATAGTTTTGGTCCATTGTTTGTAAAAAAAAAAAAAAAAAAAAGCCTACATCTCAGTTAAATGGTTGCACTGGGCATTTGGGCATTTATTATTTTACCCTTTGAAGCCTCTGCTATATCTCTTACATGAAAGATGTTTCTTTTTTTTCTTGTTCCATTTTAAATTTTTTAATTGAAATATATTGGAGATACAACGTTGTACAAATCTGAGGTGAACAACATATTAATCTGATATATATTGTGATATGATTGCCACTGTAGTCATAATTAGCCCCTCTGCCTATCACATTACATAATGATCTTTTTTCTTTTTAGTGGTTAGAAGCAGTAAGTTCTAGTCTCTTAGAAAGTTTGATGATTATGATACAATTTTGTTATCTATATTCACTATACTGGGTATTAGATGCCTAGTGCTAGTTTAGTATTCCATGCAAGTGTGTACTCTTAAACATCTGTCCTACCCCCCTCCCCCCCCCCCCATCTCTCATCCTCTGGTAACCACCATGGTGCTTTCTAACAATTTGACATGTTTAGATTTCACATATAATATACAGTACCTCTCCTTCTCTGTCTGACTTATCTCACTTAGCATAATATGTTCAAGGTCCATTGAGTGAATCAGGGTGACTATTTAATATATCTTTAAGAGACAAGAAAAAATGAGTTTTCCCAACTCCAAAGGTTAAAGCCTTTAAAAGATGAAATGTACATAATTTTCTAAAGCTATCTTTTGGTTTTCTGTGTGTTTGGTATTTTTTTTTTTATCCTTTTCTATCATAAGCTAGATACATGAAGAAAACATGGAGTGTTGGAGACACAATAGAATAGAACAATCCCATACTATTGGAATTCTCATTTCAGAATTAGAATAAGTTCAATGTTAAAGAACATCTCCTCTTAGATTCAGTTAGGGAAATGGCCAAAAAGATGCTCTATAGAATCATAGAATAAGCAACAGGATTAGATATTTACTTTACTTCTCCTTCCAAAGTATGAAATACATTCAAAACTTAACTAGGCATTATGTGCATGTATAATTAACATTTAAAATCTTACATATTTTGGGGGCACCTGGGTGGCTCGGTTGGTTAAGCATCCGACTTCAGCTCAGGTCATGATCTCATGGTTCGTGAGTTTAAGCCCCACATTGGGCTCTGTGCTGACGGCTCAGAGCCTGTTTTGGATTCTGTGTCTCCCTCTCTGTCTGTCCCTCCCCTGCTCGCACTCTGTCTCTCACTGTCTCTCAAAAACAAATAAATGTTAAAAAATATTTTTAAAAAAATCTTACATATTTCAAAATATTCTCATCACCTCACAACTGAGAAGAACACGTGTCATGTAACCACACCTGCTGTGTGGGAGGCAGGAAGGATTGAAACTTGAAAACACCTAAGCAGTTTGTTTACTATAACACCACTGTAATAGTAAAAAAAACTCTTAGTACTTTCATCTAAGGATGCCAAAGAATTTGAAAACATCAATTCAGTAATCTTCACAAAAGCCCTTCAATTTAAGTTAAGATAAATCTATGCCAAAGTGAACCTCCTTTCCACATTGCACATTTATTCTCATAATAGAAAAGAGGCTGACATTTGCCTCCAAATTGAAAATAATGACAGTCCAGACCTTTCAGTTCTTATTGGGGTAACAAGCCAAAAGTCTTAAGAAAAGATGTTTGTGATTTTGAGATGCACCAGAGAATAGGAACAAAAAAAATGACAGTAAGTAGTTTTTTTTTTTTAAGCCACCATTTGTTTTATTCTTTAAGAGAGCACTGCCTCCGATGTTCTGATAAAAGAGGCTGACAACACACACACACAAAGTGGCCATATGTCACAGTTCTAGCAGGTTTCCTCCCTGGACTAGTGGTATCCCTGAGAAATGGGAGCTTTGCTTTAATAGGCAAGCATGTACTTTCAGAGGAACAGCTGTTACTGACATCGAAGTGGCCGTTTTCTCACTTGTTTGTGCATAGCAGGTTTCACAATGAAATCTACAGCAGATCCAACATCAGAGGATTAAACCCAGAAGCTGGCGAGTCAGAGGTCCGCATTAACTTAAGGGTCCTCTGACATCATATGCCATGAAAACAAGTTCAAGAGAATATGGCAGCTCAACTGGGTTTACTCTGTGGGGCTGGGATTCACGAAGGCCAACACCAGTCCACTGTGAGGCACATCCAAAGTGATCATTTTACTCTCAGCCATTTGCTCTTCACTTGGTCTTTCCAAAATGAGAGCCTGGTTCAGATTAAACATTTCTGAAACTGGTGACTTTAACAAAAACAAATTGACCTAATTTCAAACAGTATTACAAAGCCGTAATGATCAGAATAGTATGGTACTGGCATAAAGATAGGCACATAGACCAATGGAACAGAATCAAGAACCCAGAAATAAATCCATGCATATATGGTCAACTAATGTGTGGCAAGGGAGCCCAGAGCACACAGTGGGGAAAGGATAGTCTCTCCAATAAATGATGTTGGGAAAACCGGACAGCCACATGCAAAATATGAAAATGGACTCTATCTTACTTACATCATTCACAAAAATTAACTCCAAACAGACTAAGGACTTAAATAGAAGAGCTTCTGAAACTATAGTACTTCTAGAAGAAAACAGGAAAAAAGCTCCTTGACCTCAATCTTGGCAATGATTTTGCAGATATACCAAAAGCACAGGCAACAAAAACAAAAATCAACAATTGACCCTGAGGATAATGGAATAGTACCTTAAGATACTGCTGCAGCCTTGGACCTTGGCAGACACTGGATCGGGCCCTAGGATTCTGCACCAGAAGCCTGAATGCTTTGCTACCAGGTCCTTCTGGCTCCTGGAAGGCTATGGACTTGTGCCTGCTCCCGTGTGTTTTCCTCCTTGTTCTGGACTCTAGCAGTCTCTCTCACCTATGTAACATTTTGGCCAGAACTCGTTTCGTCACACCCATCCTGGCCTCTGGGGCAAGATGACTGAGGCAGGGAAGAGGTGAGGCATCCACAGTCATTGATGTTTGTGTGACAAGTGGTGGGAGTCACATTCCTTATGGATGAGTCTGGGATAAGGGGCCTCTGGCTCCCAGGGCATCCAGGTGTTTCTAATCCCAGAACACCCCCATCCACCTGTAGAACTCCCAAGTGATAAAGCTTAGTCTAGGAAAAGTGATCACAGCTGCAGCACCTGGGGGCCCTGATTCAGCAATTCTCTGAGTCCGCCCCTAATGCTAAGTGCATCCCAGCCCATCCTCTCCCTGCCCCTCCATCAGGACTGGCCCTTATTAACGCAATACCTCCCAAAGGCTTCATGTCCAAGGGGGTTAGAATTTCAACATATAAATTTTGGAGGAACACAAACATTCAACGCAAAACATGAGTTGAATATACTTTCATGGGAGAATAGCTCTTTCATGGACTATCCCCACTCTGTTGTGGCCCTTCCATCTTAATCTTCCATAGCACAACAGCCAAGGGGCTGTGATGTGTAAGGCGATCTGCTGAAGTTTCCAAAGTAATGGGAGAAGGTAACCCAAAGGATGACTTCTGGAGAACACACAGTCCCTTTTCACCATTCCCTTCCTGCCCAGCTCCTAGACTATCAATAAATACCTTATCTAGACAGATAACCCACACACAGGCCTTCCAAGAATAAGCAATGATGAAAATTCATAGGACAGTCTAAATCTAGACTTTAAAAACAGTTCCCAAAAGGAAGAAAAGCTGTAGAGATGACCTTTAACCAGAGAATTCAGAGCAGTTTAGTTTTCTGGAGACATAGCTTCAGACCTCTCCAATCCAGACCAGAATTTTCTCTAGCTATAGCTATAAAATGGTTTTCTAGGTTAAGAGGAAAATATCCCTCAAAGATAGATTCCTTCTTGTGATGGTTAATTTTATGTGTCAATTTGGTTAGGCCACAGTATCCAGATATTTGGTCAAACATTATTCCGAATTTTTCTGTGAGGGTGTTTTTGAAGGAGATTTACATTTAAATCAGAGGGACTCTGAGTAAAATAGATTGTCCTCCATAAGGCAGGTGGGTGTCTTCAAATCATTTGAAGGCCTGAATAAAACAAAAGTTTGACCTCCTCTGAGCAAGAGAGAATTCTCCAGCAGACTGCCTTTGCATGCAAACTTCAACTCTTTTCTGGGCCTCCAGCCTGCCAGTCACCTCTATCAGATTTTGGACTTGCCAAACTTTTATAGTCACATGAGCCAGTTCCTTAAGATAAATTGTATATGTACACACACACACACACACACACCCTATTGGTTCTGTTTCTCTGGAGAACCCTGAATAATATACTCCTCTTAGAAAGCAAAACCACGTTTTATCATTTTTAATGAGAAGTCTTACAGTCTCTCCTCATCTCGGGTTGAAAATATTCTGAGTCCAGACCAAACCAGGGTCACCTTGTCCATTAGTAGAAACAGCTACTAACTAAATCTGGTGTTCCAATAAGCATTCATGTTTTGAGGCCACAGACAATGAAGAAAAGAAACAAGCTTATTTATAAAAGAGTCTGAGGATAAAGGAAGGAGGATGGGGAAGGAAAAGTAACCAGAGGGATTTCTGTAAATGGCTTTAAGTCACCCACTTTAAACTAGGCAAGGGGATTAGTTGCCTTCTCTAGAGAGAAGACTCTCACATTGATCTTGCAACAAAAATACAATGTACTGAGGGAAGTAATGCCAAGCAAGTAATATTATAGAACATATTTGATAAATGTATGTCTCTTAGCAATTTCACATTGTGAAATGAGATTGAAATACCCAAGAAATGGGATTATTAATAGCTCTGCTTGAAATGTGGCATTTTGAAAAATGGCTGATGACCATATCAAGCATGACTGCAATTCTTAATAAGCTGCTTTCTTTGGAAAACACTTGTAATTTGTTATTAACAATGGTTATTAAATGGCCCTGGGTTCTTTTATTGTTGTTGTTGCTGTTGTCATTTACATTTTATTGCCAAACCTTATAGATTGGAAGAAGTGCTTAGGCATCTCATCTGGGAGATGTTCTATGACTTCGCATGTAACTACATAACATTTATGAGCCCGCTCTTTCTCAAAGATACCTGCGTAATAAAGTAAGTGTCTATTACTAGACTGATATAAATTGTTTCTTCTTAACTTCAAGCCTTTTAAGAAGCTCTGTTTTCTTGACTGTAAAAATAAAGATAGCATCTATGTCACAGAATTACAGTAAAAATTAAACCATATAATATATGTGAAGTACCTAGTATCATGCCTGGCACTTGATGTACCTTCAACAAATAGTAATTGTTATCATTATGACTACCTATCTAAGAGTTCTGCCAGTGGTGATGAAGGAAGGGCCATGTGGCTTTTCTAATACTGGAGCCATCATTTGGGTCTGTCCTTGACATCACACCCACATTGAATCTTGTGATTGGCTGTGTTCTGTGTTAGTCATGAATCTGTTTTATTTCACGTTGTCCCAGCTTGTTCTTCTAATTTGCACTTTCCCTGTTCCACTACATTCCAGTAAACTTAGACTTCTCACTAACCACCAAACACATCTCAAGCTTTCCCACTGCTATTACAGTTTGTGTCCCTCTCACTGATACCTACTAAATGCCCTGCAGTTTGCCTCACTCTCTGTCAAAAGCCTGTTCTTTCTTCATGGTCCACATCAGATGCTACCTTCTTCATAAAACCACCTAATGTATCAATGTGCTCCTTTCTTATTTTATATCCCCACAACATGACTTTGCCCCTCATTGTGCTGTCCTTCCTTGCTACAGTTTATTACAGTTGTAGATCATAAGCTCCTAGAAGACAGGAATTGTGCCCCACACATCTTTTAATCCCCATTGTCATTGGGCATAATATTTTGTTTGTACGCAATACTCAAATATTGGCTAAATTGAAAGGTAAACCCCAGAAATTGGATAATATTTTAATATATTCTGTAACGAGGATGATATTGATTACATCATTGAACTTGGACTGTGAATTCAAGTACACAGTTGGAAATTCTTAGTGTTGAACAAGAATAACCACTGCCTCTAACCTAAGAGTCTCACTCATCAGGGGCTAGTACGTGTACTTGAAATATTTTAGTTATGACCTGCCTGTGTGTATATTTTTTCCTTCAAAAATTAAGAATATTTTAAATTATATTTTTTTAAATCCCAAGTTTCTATCACTGCTATCAGTGAAGTCCAATTATTGTAAATCACATTCAATTCCCAGTTTTCCTATATTTATTTCCCGACCTCTCTGTCATAAAGGAAAGCCAATTGATTTTATCATTGGAAAATTCACCACAGGTGACAAGAGGAAAAAGGAAAAGAATTTAAATGGTACATTTTCCTGTTTTACTCAGCTTCAAGTAGAGAATCCACTGTAATTATATTTAACAACTTAGAAAATCTGACTGCTGGTTGTCTTAATCCCTATTTTCAGTCTGTGAATCCCTAAACCCACAGAATATCTCTTCAAGTTTAACATCTGACAGAAGTTATGGAAACATTATTAACATTTCCTCCAGCCTCCCAACAGATAAGCACAATATCTTCCTTTTAGAAGAAATATGCATAAACAAAGCCACCAGATCGTAAGACTGTGGCCATAGAGTTATCCTCTTTCCATTTTTTTCAACTTGCTCAGCACTTCTGAATTCTTTGAAAAGGAAGTCTCCATTTGGGGACAATACATTTTTACCAAATGCTTTAACTTTGTGCTAAGTTTCCATTTTAAAAAAAAGAAGAGGAAAGCCTTAAAGATAGAATATATAAAAATATTACCATCTTACAAATATCAATGTTTTATTTGCATAATGATTTTATTTATTCAACAATCTTGTATTGAATATTCAAGGACTTTTATAAAGTATATGGCACTTTACAGGAAGAAATTTGACAAGTTGCTCAGGTCATGAATGACTGTGAAGAGGATAGAATTAGGGAAGATGATGTTAATGCATCCAATATAATGTAGTAAAGGATAAGAGATATGGAGAATCCATGGGGGCTTTAAACAAAACTATTTCAGGAGAAAATCAATCAGTTGAGCTGGGGAAAAAAAAAGGAGAGGGAATAACAAGATTCAAGTAGTCGCAGAAGCTTTAAGAAGGCAACGGTACCCAGAAAGAACTTAATAATATATCATTTTCATTGGAGCTGATTTTATAATTGTCATCTATATATAATGATGTGGGATTCTATAAAACTACTAGCATTCATTTGCTTAAGTAAAAATAATAAGTCAATTGAAGAAAAAACCTTAAGTACATAGAAAAGTACACAGGAAAACATTACATACATAGGGGGAGAAAAGGTAAAAGACAAAAACCATCAATATACTTCAGTATAACCAAACTGTGACCAAAATCTGAAAAAAACTGCCCTAGAGGGTGTCACATATTTTATCTGCAGGAAGCTTACAGCAGAAAAACCAAAGGTTAGATTGGATTCAGAGACTAGTGCTATGCTCTTTAAAATACAGGCTTTTCTTATTCCTTTGCAAATGGGTTTCTTTTTTTCTAGCTTCTGCTATTTCCTTCTTCATCATTTCAAGTTTCAACCAAATCTCGATCCCTAGCAAAGTCATTTTAAAGCCTTGCTCATCTCACCCTAAGTTTCCTTGTGTTAGTTACACCATTTGGTACATATTTGTTTTCTATACCAGATTCTAAGCTCCTTGAGGGTAGAGGCCATGTATTATACTTAGAAAAATGTCTGCGTATAGGCCCTGCATTTGTAAGTGCTGATTAATTCCAACTACATTTACTGCAATTCAGGTAAAGAAAAAAAAAGTGGTATCGCAAGACTACTCAATGACTTACTTCTTACAAGGTTTAATGTAAGACATTGAAAACTGAGATCAGTTGAAAAGATACTCGCAAATCTAGTCTTGGACTCATGTCATGACACTTAGGAGGTAGAAGGGATTTAAGAAATGTGCTAGCCCAACTCCTTAATTCAGGAAAACCAAAGTCTGGATAAGTTAAGATTGCAGATCTAAATAGGCAGACTTTGTAGCATGTTCTTAAGCTTTTAGAACTAGAAGACAATGTGCTTCCCAGTTCATGCTGCTTCTTCACAATAGGATCATTCATTCAATAAGTATTTGTCAAACACTTGCTGTACATGTGCCAGCCATTCAAAATAATATGTGAACTCTGCCTATGAGCAGCTTAAAGTCCAGGGCCTGACGTATGGTACTATTAAGTAACACCCTGAAAAGAATGCGCAAAAAACCTTTAGAGTTGTTTAATAATAGAAAACCACATAAAATGTCATGAGTCAGGATTTCTGATACTAATCCTTCATCTTGAGAAAAGCTGGTATGATTCACCCAGAAGTTACCTATAAACTTCTTCTTCTAAAAGGTTTGCTAATACCCCAAACATTATGCCAGTTCAAAGTATTTACATTTCTGAAATTTCAAGCAGGCAAATAGTGCTTTTTGTATGGTATACTCATTTCAAGAGGGAGCAAAATTACCAACTTCCTGCCCCTGAAGTTTGGTCTTTGCTTATCTATCTCTTTAATGCTGACAGGAACCAGCTAAACATTAACATCATTACCACTCACTCAAAAACAAATTGATACTCAGTTTCATTATTCTCATGGCTGTTCATCATCATCACTCAAAAATTTGAAAGACATTACTTCCCATGTGTCTTTCCAAGCACATTCTCTGAGCTACACTTTCTGGAACTAATACTGATGACGATGATGATGATGATGATGATGATGATGATGTCAATTCAAGTATCTAGGAGATTTATAGGTGATGTATAAACCATAACTTAAAATTTTCAAATACAGTTAGTTATATATCTGAATGACCCACTATTATGTATATTGCTAACATCTATATATATGTAAGCTTTTAAAAGTTTTTTTTAAAGATTAACTTGACATTTCAGAAAAATAATGGACCTAGGAAAGAAAATAAAATTATAAAATTATTTGGAGATATTCTTCTCTTACTAGTTTAAACAAATTCCCAACTAAGAGTAATTCTGATTATTTGTATATGGATAAGTGAAATAGAAAATCAAAGTGCAGGTCTGAATACGTTATAACACTCAATTCTCAGTTATATTCCTATTTATTTAGATAATTGCCTTCCAACATATTTTATACATGTAGAGTTTACCTCATGGAAGTTAAGTTTTATCTGTATCTTGGGTATGGTATTAAAAATGATTTTATCCCCCCCCTTTTTAATCTTCCTAAATATATAATTTTGGAAGTAGTATGAGTCATTATTTTGGCAGAAATATTTTATGTTTATAAATTCTGCATTGTCAAATCCAAAACATTTCCATCTAATTTTGAGCTTTAGGTTTGTCAATATTTACACATTTTTGTTATTATTATTATCATTATCATTATTTAAAGAGGGGATAGGGCCAGAGGGAGAAGGGGAGAGAGAGAGAATCCCAAGGAGGCTCCATGCCCAGTGCAGACCCCAACGTGGGACTTGATCTCATGACCATGAGACCATGACCTAAGCCAAAATTGAGTCAGACACTAAACCAACTGAGCCACGCAGGTGCCCCAATATTTGCCCATTTTTAAAAATAAAATTCTAAAGATGACTTCACGCTCGTGAATGCTACCAAACATTTAAAGAACTAGCACCAATTTTTCTCAAATTCTTTGAAAAAATAGAAAAGGAAGACCACATCCTAAATCAGTCTATGAGGTCAAAATTACTCTGATACCAAAGCCAGACAAAGGCATCCCAAAGAAAGAAAACAACAGACCAATATACCTCATGAATACAGATGCAAAGTCCACAACAGACTACTAGCAAACTGAATCCAGCAGCATATTTAAAAGGACTGTATATCATGACCAAGTAGGAATTTATCCCTTGAATGTGAGGGTGGTTCTGTATACAAAGAGCAATCAAGGTAATATACTACATTAATCAAATAAGGGGGGAAAGTCACATGATTACTTCAATTGTTGAAGAAACAGCATTTTAAACAATCCAGTACCCCTTCATGATAAAACACATTCAACAAACAAAAAATAGGAAATCTTGCTCTACCTGATAAAGGGCATTTATGAAGAACTCACAGCTAGCATCATACTCAGTAGTAGTAAAGACTGAAAACTTTCCTCTAAGATCAGTAACAAGGTGCTGCTCAATATGTAGAAAATCCAAAAGAATTAACCACAAAAAGCTTTTAGAACTAGTAAATTCAACAAAGTCACAGGATTCAAAATCAACTCACAAACAGTTGTGTTTCTTTTTTTTTCTTTTTTTTTTTTTAATGTTTATGTTTGAGACAGAGACAGAGTGTGAGTGGGGGAGGAACAGAGAGGGAGACACAGAATCTGAAGCAGGCTCCAGGCTCTGAGCTGTCAGCACAGAGCCCGATGTGGGGCTTGAACCCACGAACTGCGAGATCATGACCTGAACTGAAATTGGACGCTTAGCAACTGAGCCACCCAGGCACTCCCAAAGAGTTGTGTTTCTACAGACTAGCAATGAATAAATCAAAAATGAAACTTAAAAAAAAGTCTTCTTGACATTAGCATAAAAATAATAAAATACTTAGGAATAAATTTAACCAAGAAGGCACAAGACTTGTACAGTGAAAACCACAAAACAATGTTGAAAGAAATTCTAAGAAGACGTAAATCAATGGAAGGACATCCTGTGCTTGTGGATTAGAAGACTTGACATTATTAAGATGGCAACACTTCCAAAATGATCTATAGATTCAATACAATTCTGTCAAAATCTCAATAGCCTTCTTTGCAGAACTAGAAAAACAGATCCTAAAATCCATATGGTATTTCGAGGGAACCCGAATGGGGAAGGTAATCTTGCTGAAACAAAACAAACTAGTACCACTCACATGTTCTGTCTTCAAAACTTACTACAAAGTTATAGTAATCAAAACAGTGTGGTATTGATATAAGAATAGACATATAAAGCAATGGGATAAAAGAGAGAGCTCAGAAATAAACCCTTGTATTTACAGTCAAGTGATTTTTGACAAGGGTATGAAGATCATTCAAGTATGAGGTTGAAGACCAAGTATGAGGTTGGACCCTTACATTATGCTGTATGCATAAGTTGACTCAAATGGATGAAAGACCTAAATGTAAGATTGTTAGAAGAAAACATAAGGATGTTGATGACCTTAAATTTGGTAATGGATTCTTATTTGTGATACCAAAAGCAAAAGCAGCTACAGAAAAAATAGGTAAATTGGACTTCATCAAAATTAAAACTTCTGTGCATTAAAGAATATTATCAAGAAAGGAAAAAGACTATGTATAGAACAGAAGAAAATATTTGCAATTCATCTGACAAAGGTCTAATATCCAGAATATATATTTCATAAGAAAAAAGTACCTGTTACAACTCAACAATGAAAAAACAACAACACACACAAACCAATTTAAAAGCGGAACAGGGACAGGAGTAGGCATTTTTCCAAAAAAGGTAACACAAATGGTCAACAAGCACATGAAAAGATGGTCAAAATCATTAGTCATCAGGGAACTACAAATCAAAATCACAGTAAGATACCACTTCATATCCACCCACTATAATTTAAAAAAACAACAACACTGAAATAACCAGTACTGGTGAGAATTTTGAAAAATTGGAGCCTCATACAATACTGGTATGTAAAATGGTGCAGCCGCTGTAAAAAATAGCTTGACTTTTCCCTCAAAAATTAAACCTATATAAACCAGATAACCTAGAAATTCCCCTCCTAAGTATGTATCCTAAAGACTTGAACATAGACATCCAAACAAACATTTGTACATGAATCTTCATAGCATCACTATTAACAATAACTAAAAGGTTTGGGAAAAACCCAAATGTCATCAAGGGACAAATGGGTAAACAAAATGTGGTTTATCCGTACAATGGAATTATTCAGCCATAAAAAGAAAGGAAATACTGATACATGCTATTACATGGATGAACCTTGAAAGCATTATACTGAGTGTAAGTAGCCAGACACAAAAGGTCACACAACGTATGATTCCAATTATATGAAGTATCTGGACTATGTAAATCCATAGAGAGAGACAACAGATGAGTGGCTGTCAGGATTATGAAAAGGGTAACGTGGAAAGGGACTGTGTAATAAGTACAGGGTCTCCTTTGGGGCCAACGTAAATATTTTAGAACAGGATAGAAGGGGCAGTTGCACAACACCGTGAATGAACTAAATGCCACTGAATTGCACACATTAAAATGGTTCATTTTATGTTATGTGAACTTCACCTAATTTTTTTAAATCTACACATTGAGATTACTTTTTAAGTATGTTTTTAAAAATTAAGTTAAAATAATTACATGTCCAGAAACTCAACTTCAAAAAATGTTCCATGATCATTTGAGTACTTTGTTTTTTGTTGTTATTGCTGTGGGTTTTTTTGTTTGTTTGTTTGTTTTGTTTTTTTTTTGTTTTTTTTTTTTTTAACAGTGGGTGAAGGTGGGTGGCAGGAGACTGGTCCTTGTTGGGTCTTTTAATTTTTTTATTTTATTTGTTTTTGCTTATTTTTTTAAGTCAGGCCAAAGATTCCATAGGGTAGTGAATCAGCCAAACATAAGGTTTGAGCTTCCTAGAGGACATGCAACAAAATAGAATACCTGACATTTAGTCTTCAAAAACTTAACTACCATTTGACTATTTATGGATTCATTTTTCTAATGGTTTTGTATACTGATCAATTTTACCAATTAAATTACAAGTTATTTAAGTGAAATTGAAGATACCTTTCACTTCTGTTCAGTTCACTTATGTCATGTTGGAAAGAGTTTTTTGTTTTGTTTTAAGATTTCATTTGTAAGTAATCTCTACGCCCAAGGTGCAGCTATAACTCACAAACCCACGATCAAGAATCGCGTACTCCGCCCACTGAGCCAGCCAGGTGCCTTTCGTCTTGATGTTTTGGTTGATAACCGAATTTTCTTCTATTTTGAATATAACTCACTTAAACTGGAACCTCTTACATCAATGGAAAAATTTTGGAATGTTTTTAGACTTTTGTTCATAGAACTAAAGAATAAGGATTGATCTACAGTACTGTGTCCTGAATTGATGAGAATTCTTAGGCAAAGGAACATTTTAAGGTCACTTTATATATACATTATAACTAAAGGAAAACTACTGACCTAGAGATTCACTTTAAAACCATACCCCTTCAGAAGCTCTACAATCACTTGAGCAAAACTAGAAACCATTTTTACGCAATCAGCACATTTATTTACACACCCACTGTCTTAATTCTTCAGCATGTCTTTGAAGCACTGAACTTGATAGTTTTGAAAAGGTGCCTTGTTTCAACATAAAACTATGAGAACACCCATAATGCAGCTGTTTCTTTTCAAAAAGAAAGAATGCAGGGGATTTTTTTTTTCTGTTTAAACAAATGCTATTGTTTTATTGCCAATTTTTCTTTAAAGGAACCCATTAATGAATCCAGCAGCCTTATTAGGTATTTTTAATCAGTTAACAATGTTGTCAGAACTTGTTATGAATTCTTATCCGCTATATGAGAGTTTCTCAGTCTTTAGTCATCCTTTGAACCTGTAACATACCTGATGATTTATTTCCAAAATGCTGCTTTAGTGTTGTATCATTAAATAATGATAGGATTTCCTTAAAACGAACAAAAACTAGTTTCTTCAGTTTCATTTTGTGAAATTGATGATAAATTCACATTACACTGTGTTAGTACTTTTTTCCACCTTCATAATCTGTATATGTTAAGTGGCACATTAACTATTAATTCCACTGAGTTGGAACCATTTGGAAATGCCAGCAAATGCCCACTCGTAATGATAGAAAAGGGTCTTCTCCCCAAAAACAAATCAATCTCAAGTTTGCTTAAAAGTCAACAAATGATATTTCAAGATTATATGTCAAGATTATAGAAATTCTGGTTTACTTGTGCTGCTTTGCTTTCAAAAATCTAAGATGGATTACTTGAAGTCCTATATTATCCAAAAGGGTTCAATGTTTTTTGAGGCTTAATTAATTTGTTCTTGTAAGAAACATAAAATGAAAACATGACCTGAAAATGAATTGTAAAGAAATTTAAAGTGCTAGATTAGCAAACTAGTGCCCAGTGGAGCTGCTATTCACATTCATTGCATCAAACTATCCAAATTACTTCAGCCTACATACATATATTTTCTATTTTTCCCCACTTTGATGCACAATTGTCTTTCTGTCATCTATCGTATACCCATGGAATAGCCAAAAACAATTCATGATGCTCAATCCAGAATCCAAAAATCATATTTTAACAAGATGCTTGATGACATTTTTTATTTTCTCAAAATAGAAAGATAAAGTGAGACTGACAAATTAGGATTTAGATCACTCATTGTCAGTCATTCACTAAGCCACTAACATTTAGGAATTGTGCTCTCTGTCACATAACCCATATTGTATTAAATAGTCTGGGTAATAAAAGTGAAATAGAAGGTGTGTCTTCTGCCTCCCTAGTGCAAGCAATAAAAATGTATCCCCTGTACAAACACTGAGTAGGTGTTATGTGCAACAACGTTGTCAAAATAGAGAAAGAAAAGAAGTAATCTGGTTCCTAAACACAAGTTTTGTATAGATATTTTCAGCAAGTAGACCATTAATGACCAATCCTCCCATATTTCCATTCTAAAACAATTGAGGGAAATTAACAGATGAGAATCTACTACTTCAGTTATCAAAAGGATACCCCACAAGTAGATCTTGGCTTCAGAAGATGTGAACCATTCCCAGCACGCATGGATCTTTCCTCTTTTGATAAGCCATTAACCTGCCCCAGTGGAAGAAAATTTCTGCATTGCATACTGCTTCAAACATTGTACCTTGAATGTTATAAACTAGTAGCCCCTCAATGTCTGGTAAATAACACATCATCAATCAACACTAGCGATGAAAGTCAAGTATGAAAAGGCACTAGAACATGCTGCATTTGTAAGAAGCTGAGCAACCATCCATCATTTGCCTCTGACACTTAGGTAACAACTACACCAAACTGGGGTTGGGGCAGGTGGGCGAAAGAAGAAACTTCAAAATAAGCAGTATCCAAACCAATAAGCTACTGGGGCAAAAAAAAAAAAAAAAATTTTCTGAAAAAAACTAAATGGAAAGCATCAACCAATCTTTACATAGTAAATTTTATTTTTCACTAGGGATTATGAAAAACAAAAGAATGCACAATATGCAGAAGACAGTCTTTGCTTCAAATGTCATTAGCTAATCATCACTGTGACACATAATTTCTAATACAGCTTATTAATGATACCCATAATGACAGACTGTTTGAGTTACAAAAGCTTTTCTAATCTCAGAAATCTTATTCTAATTCCAGCAAACACCTGTAATCAATATATTACTACACAAACCATAGTTAGAAGTATGGCCATTACAGGTAAATTTGTATCACCAATGCACATTTTAAATAATAAGGAAATATAATGGTCTGTAATCCAGTTTTAAACTATTTCCGAGTTGTGAACTGGAAAAGTGCTACAAAAACCCATTATATTTAGAGATTAAAGGAGGAAATATTAGATTGTCAACACTTCAAGCCTCAAATCTGTGTTTAAAAAAAAAAAGACATCTCAAAGCAATGAAATAGACCATGACTCCATTTGTATTTATTGTGTTCACTTTTCAAATTCACCAAAAGGACGACCGAGAAATTTCTTGTGATTTCTGCTAGAGAAAAAGAAAAGCATACCTGCCATTCAAATCTCAGAGTATATTTCCTTTCAAAATGCCTGGAACATATTCGTGCTTTATCCATTACCTAAACCCGTGCAATATGTAATCCACAGTAAGCCGGAGCAGCTGAAGGTGAGCTTCTTTAAGGGCAGAATCAAAGGAATTTACGGGGCCAGTTCTACTTACATTGAGAATATTTGGCTTAAGACCAGACACCTAGAGTTCTTACCTGCAAAGACAGGACACATCACAGAAGGAGATGCTAAAGGAGATGCTTGAACTTGGGCCAGGAATGATAATAGAGCTGGAGAACAAAAGACAAGCTATTGAGCCAAAAGGCCTATTGCCAATTAATCTTTTATTGTGAAAGTGAGACATTTTATATATAAGCACGTTCATGAACAGGAAAACCAAAAAGAATTCTTGCTCCCAGTTTTGGGGTTAGAATGGAGTGAAGACAAATGAATAAAAGTAGAAGAGCTTGTATGGAGAAAAAAAAAAAAAAGAAGCAGCAGCAGAAGCAGCTTCTTTCTTTGCAAAGAATTTGAAAATGCTTTTAGTCCACAGGGCATAACACGTAGTGGAACTATCACTCTGACAAGACAATTTAGAGAGAAAAAAAATATCATAATGCAACCAGTAGCCCTACTAACACTTATAAGAAATGAAAAGTCCCTAATTTCCATGAATACATGGCACTCAGCATGAGCCATTCCAGGTCAAAGTCAAGGCTAATTAATTAATTGATTTATAGTAATGTTTTATTCTTTGAAATTTAAGTATATCGTAACAAAGTATCAGTGTTTATTTGAACCAGAACATAAAGTTCTCTAATGCAATTATCTTGTGAACCACTCATAAACACATTGGCTTTGTGCTAAAAGGTGCAAATATACTCAGTGCTGAGAGCAGCTCCGTAAAATTCGGGGAATAAAAACTTTTGCCTGTTCAACATTTTATCCAGAGCTGTATTGTAAATAAAAACATGGGGTATAGTAGAACTTGTTTAAAGGTTTGGTTTAGTCATTTCAGTCAAATTAATTTGATATAAACCAGAACTCTGAAACTAACAAATAGAATTTCTCCCTTCATTACTTTTGTTAATTTCTGGGGGCAAATCAATGAAATTGATTATTTTCTTCCATGACTTCCTGTAAGCTGTGCCAAGAAGAAATAAACAGACATAATCATACCTTCTCCTAAGGAAGGTAAATATAAAGTAAATCTCTACTTCTGCAATTTGAGTCATACAAATAGCCTTTGGGAACGGCCATACTCCATTAGCGAACACTGTATTAGGAAATTTTTTTACTTTTAATCAGGTCTTTCAGCTTCAGCACTATTGACGTTATGGGCCAGGGGATTCTTTGTTTTGGGAGGGGGGTGCTGTTCTGTTCACTTTAGGATATTTACCAGAATCCCTGCCCCTACCCAACAGAGGCAGCAGTACCCTCCCCTCTTTGTGTCAACTAAATATTTGTATTTATATATATAATGCCACTTATTCATCCATTCATCTATCAAGGGACACTTGGGCTGCTTTCGTAATATGGCTATTATAAATAAAGCTGCAACAGAGGGATGCAAATATCTTTTCAAATTAGTGTTATTGTACTGGGTAAATACTCAGTAGCAGAATACTAGATCATATGGTAACCTTATTTTAATTTTTTGAAGAAACTTTATACTATTTTCCACAGTGCCTATACTAGTTTGCATTCCCACCAACAATGCAAGAGGGTTCCTTTTTCTTCCACATTCTCACCAATATTTGATGTTTCTCGTGTTTTTTATTTTAACAATTACGGCAGGTGTGAGGTGATATCACATCGTGGTTTTAATTTGCATTTCCCTGATAGTGATGTTGAGCATCTGTTCCATTGTTATATGTATCTATCTTTGTGCCAGTTCCATACTGTTTTGATCACTACAGTTTTGTGGTATATCTTGAAATCTGGGGTGGTCCTACCTCCAGTTTTATTTCCTTCTCTTTAAAATTGCTTAGGTTACTTGGGATATTGTGTGATTTCATACAAATTTTAGGATTTTTCTAGTTTGGTGAAAAATGCTGTTGGTCCCCTGATAGGGATTGCATTAAATCTGTAGATTGTTTTGTTTTGGGTAGTATAGACATTTTAACAATATTTGTTCTCCCAATCCAAAAGCATAGATTATCTTACCATTTTTCTGTGTGTCATATTCAATTTCTTTCATCAATTTTTATAGTTTTCAGGGTACAGGTCTTTCACCTCCTTTGTTAAGTTTATTCTGAGGCATTTTATTATTTTAGTACAATTGTAAATAGCATTGTTTTCTTAATTCCTTTATCTGCCACTTCATTATTACTGTATAGAAATGCAACAGATTTCTGTACATTGATTTTGTCTCCTGCAATTACTGAATTCATTTATCAGTTCTAATAGTTTTTGATGGAATCTTTAGGGTTTTCTATATTTGGTGTCATATCATCAGTAAATAATGACAGTGTTACTTCTTCCTTACTAATTTGGATGCATTCTATTTCTTTTTCTTGTCTGATTGCTGTGGCTAGGACTTCCAGTACTGTGTTGAATAAAAGTGATGAGAGTGGACATCCTTATCTTATTACTGATCTTAGGGGGAAATCTCTCAGTTTTTTACCATTGAGTATGATGTTAGTTGTGGGTTTTTCATATGTGGTCTATATTATGTTGAGGTATGTTCCCTCTAAACCTGCTTTGTAGAGAGTTTTCATCATAAGCGGATGTTGTACTTTGTCAAATACTTTTTCTGCATCTATTAAAATAATCATATGGTTTTTATCCCTTCTCTTGTTCATGTAATGTATGCACCTACATGGGAACACCAAAATACATAAAACAACTACTAAAAGACATAAAGGAAGAAACTGATAGTAATATAATAAAACTGGGAGACTTTAACATCTCACTTACATCAATGGATAGACCATCCAGGTAGAAAATGAACAAGGCAACAGTGGCTTTGAATGGCATATTGGACCAGATGGTTCTAATAGCTATATTCAGAACATTCCATGCAAATACACCAGAATATAGATTCTTTTCAAGTGCACATGGAACATTCTCCAGAAGAGATCACATAATATGCCCCCAAACAAGTCTCAACAAATTCAAAAGCATTGAAGTCATACCATACATCTTTTCCAACCACAATGCTATGAAATTGGAAATAAACCAAAGGAAAAAATCTGAAAAGAGCACAAATACACGGAGTCTAAATCACATGTTACTAAACAATGAAGGGGTCAACCAAGAAATCAAAGAGAAAATAAAAAAATACATAGAGACAAATGAAAATGAAAACACAATGGTCCAAAATCTTTACGCTGCAGCAGAAGATCCCTGCATCCCCCCATCACATGCTCTGAGATCAGCAAATAAATCTTCCATATGCCCCAGGCACGTTTCAAACTGCTGCTTCTATGTTGTATCTCAGTGGGATTGTTTGTTATGTTGTGTCTTTAAAGGCAGGGACTCCATTTCCTATTGCCGTCTGACTCCCTCAGAGCCCAGCAGCTGATTTTTAAAGTTCCAGGTTTAAACCCCACTGATTGTAAAAATTTGCAAAGTTAAGCCCCTCTGGTTTTCAGAGCCAAATGTTATGTGCCTTATGTGGGGTCCGCTCCTCTCCCTTTTCTGTGCTTGAAATGTCCCTCCCTCCTGCTGACAGTCTCATGGGTCAGTTTGATTCTTGACTACATCTCCACCCTGCTTACCTTTTTCACTGTGGCCTCTTACCTGCATTTAGCTGTGGAGAGTCTGTTCTGCCAAAAGTTGGGACTTTTACTGGGTTATTTACACTAATGCGGGTGTCATCCATGGGACGGGTGAGCTTAGGGTCCTCCTACTCTGCCATCTTCCCCAGAAGTCCCTTAATTAAGTATCATCACTGATCTCATTGGAAAAGTCTGTAAGTACAGGAAGTAGTCAAATTCACAGGGGCAGACACAAGTTTTCCAAAAGTTAAATTTTCACCAGCAACAAACATTATGATTTTTCTTCCCTTGAGGTGACACACTCACTTCATTAATTTTCAAGAAACATCTACCAAATACACAAGGCTGATTAGTCATAGTTTGGCAGTCATTCTTTTAAGTAAAAATGGTGTCCCATAAAAGAAGTGGCTAGGCCAGATTGCAACTTGAACAATTGCTTGAGGACTTTTCTAAAGACAGCCATTATAATTCAGTCAGCAGTGAAAGTGCTTCATGTATATTCCCATTTCTTCACGCAGAAATAAAAAAACGTATTCAAAGATCGAGGTTAATAAAATTAATAATTTTTTACTGCTTCACCAAGAATTTTTTTTTAATTCAAGTTGGTTAACATAGAGTGTAGTGTTGGCTTCAGTAGAACCCAGTGATTCATCTCTTACAAATGACACCCAGAGCTCATCCGAGCAAGTGCCCTCCTTAATGCCAATTATCCATTTAGCCCACCTCTCCCCAACCCACTTCCCTTCTAGCAGCCTGCAGTTTGTTCTCTGCATTTAAGAATCTCTTATGGTTTCCCTCCCTCTCTGTTTTTATCTTATTTTTCCTTCCCCTTCCATATGTTCATCTGTTGAGTTTCTCAAATTCCACATATGAGTGAAATCATATGATATCTGTCTTTCTCTCTCTGACTTATTTCACTTAGCATAAGTGAAAAGTACACTTATTCTATGTACGGGAACCATTCTAGTTCCATCCATGTTGTTGCAAATGGCAATTTTGCATTCTTTTTTGTCACCAAGTAGTATTCCATTGTATGTGTAAAACACATCTTCTTTATTTATTCATCAGTTGATGGACATTTGGGCTCTTTCCATAATTTGGCTATTATTAATAGCACTGCTGTAAACATTGGGGAGCATGTGCCCCTTCAAATCACCATTTTTGTATCCTTTGGATAAATACCTAGTAGTGCGATTGCTGGGTCATAGGGAAGTTCTATTTTTAATTTTTTGAGGAACTTCCATACTGCTTTCCAGACTATTGCATCGGTTTGCATTCCCACCAGCGGTGCAAAAGTGTTTGCGTTTCTCTGCATCTTCGCCAACATCTGTTGTCTGAGTTGTTCATTTTAGCCATTCTTAAAGGTGTGAGGTGGTATCTCATTGTGGTTTTGACTTTTATTTACCTGATGATGACTGATGCTGAGCATCTTCTCACCAAGAGTATTTTTAAGCCAAAATAGCGTGTGTGTGTGTGTGTGTGTGTGTGTGTGTGTGTGTGCGTGTGTTTAATGCAAGTGTATTAGCCACAACAGTTTGGGGCCACAACCTTCATCTCTGCTAAGGTGCCAGCAGTTTTATCCACCATTGTTTTTTTGTCACTAGTATAAATATTAGTGAAAGAGCCAAATAGTGTCTTAGTAGAACCATGAAAATAGTTTTGACTCAAAGATCCTCTGAGAGGTACTGACAGAAACCCTCAAAGGACCGTAGATCACACTTTCAGAACCATTATAATGGATGAAGAAACCTTCAGAGACATTCTTCCGTGATTCCCTTGCATTTCCATATATTGGCTTTCTGCCTAAGGGCCACTCCAACAAAGAGTTGGACAATGGAATTGAGGAAAATTCACATGGGTAACATTTTCATCTCAAACCATCAGGACCATAATCTCAGGAACCCCCACTTTCTTATCTCTTCCTCTCAATCTCACATGTGTTTATGGAGAACTGATTTCAAATGGTGCAAATCCAGGCTCTGGCTGGGAAGAGAGAAGAGGAGAAACAGAGTATCTAGAGGGGATTTGTAGGGTAGTTGGACACAGTGAAGTTAGGAGTTACTATGCAAAGCTTTTTATTTAATATCTCAAATAACTTGGCTAAGTAAAGAATTAATTAACCAATCAAATTACTTCTGTGATCACTTTCCCTTCTACTACTCCCTGATTGTAAGCAGTGGAAATACGTACTGCAGTCCATTTCATCGACAACCACCTTTCTCATCCCTGGAATTCATTACTGGTTAAAATTTGAGTAGTGTCTGAGAAACAGTTGAATATGAAAAAGTCATTTTGCATCCTTTTTAAATCAAGCATAGCACATATTACAGCTATCTATAGAAAACAGAAGGAGCTCTAAGGAAATTTCTTCATAACACATTTAGGAACAATTAATCCCCAGTAGACTATTTGATAGTCTACGTACTGCCAATACAATCATTCCAGAGATTTTCACTAAACTTTTACTATAGAGAGAGGGGGAAAACTGTCTGTGTGGAATTCATCTTTCTGAAATATTGTGAGGTCCTATTTGACCTAGTCTGATGCCTTGCTATACCCTAGGAGGTCTTTCAGTTGATTGTCATGCCAAATCCATCCACTATATAGTATTTCAGTTATCTTTGCTTCATAGCACACCGGAAAAATGTGTGCAGAACCTCGGGCAAACTACTATACCAGGATTTGTAACATTTGTGAGCTGGATTGTATCTTAAAGTGATTTTGCAGGCAAAGCCTCAGATTGAGGATTTATGCGAAGCCAAATAATGAGAAAGACTCGTGAATCTACAATTAATGAATTCTATGTGAAATTAAATTGAAGAATGCTAAATTATAATGATAATGTGCTAAATCGTTTACTATCGTATGTAGACAATATTACAATATTGGTAAAGAAGAATATTTTGCATAGCCAAGTTTAAGCAGAAGTCTTGAGATTTAAGGGTTATGCTTTCTGTTATTAAACAAGCCCTTGTGTTCTGCACACTAACTTATTGAAGAACTTAAGAGAAAAAGTTGCTTCATAAATGGTGTTAAATAATCCTTAACTTTTTATCCCCAGAATTCCTCATGTTTATCTAACTGACAGGTCCAGGGAAAGCTCACCTTAGTTTGAGGGTTTTTTGTTTTTGGTTTTTTATGATCCAGTCTTTTTATATATGTTAAGAAAAGTGGGAGAACAGTGTCACTTTTGAATTGATTCAAATAAAGATTAATTTTTCTTAAAGTAGTTATCTTTTACAGGATAAAAAATTTTGAATCTAAAATTATTCATACATGTCTTTTTTGTACACTACAATATAATTTGAGAATGAAAACTAACTTATAGAACCTCATATATGTCTAGCATTAAACATACATATTTAACATATTAAGTAGTACCATATTTATATATATAAATGTATAACATGCTAAGCTCAGTTGCATTTTTTCTTTATACTTGACAATATTATTCCAATTCTGTTAGGTATAAACTGTCGACTTGAATCTTTCAGTGCGGGTCTTTATGATCTCTCTTTGTGAATTTAAAGCTTTATCCTAATAACAATTCTTCAGCTATTTCTAAAAGTCTCACTGAAATTGATTCAACAAGGACTATTACAGGTTGTAGATGATTGATCACAATAGCCTCTAGAGTATTATCCTAAAGGAACCTACAGATAGTTCCCGAAGCCAAGAGCACACTGTATACACTGTATGTTAGCTAACCTGATAATAAATTATATTTAAAAATACATGTATTGTCCCAAGAAAATTAAAAAGGGAGGAAGGAAGGTCATAACAACTGATCATTGAATGATGAGTAGGTTACAGAAGACACACCTTCGTATTAAAAGTCAAAAGGATGAGCCCTTCACCCTTAGTGATACACTCAGGGCAGCATGAAAATCCTATCATTTCATTTTTATCTACTGAAAACATCCAACCAAGCAGAAATTGGTTTACTTAGTTAATCTCATCTCTATTCTTTCTGGATTTTTAAAGTGTATTAGTTAATTTAAACTATCATGGTTTGTCCTGACACTCTTGACTAGTATTCTCGTTACATATTTGTCTTTTTATTGTCTTTTCTTGGACTAGGCCATTCATGTCCAATGACTAATACATTTCATTGCTATATATTTTTGGAGAAAGAGTCTATGTTTGGAATTCCTTTAGCAATGTTGTCAGTATAATGAATAATTGGAGAGATTATGAAACAGTGTCTTTTGGCATGTATTATTGTTTTATTATTATTTGTGGCTATTTTTAAGTATGTAAAGCACATTATGTTCTTATATTCAAAATTTGGCAAACAGCCATATGTTTGTTTTCAATTTTGTCTTACAGGCACCAATTAGTATCACAGTGACCTAACTTTTCACTGTCCTTGTATTTTTGTTCTATTTTTAATGCAAGTCTCTTTTCAGATTGTCAAGTCCAATTTTGTATAAGAGACCATGAAACACATACACCCACCCCTCACACATATCATCCTCCTCCTCCTCCCCCTCATCATCAATGTATTCTGTAGGAACAGAATAAAGAGTAAGGCATAAATATTGTAAAAGAGATAACATTATCTTTCTAGATATTCACTATTTATATTCACTATATTCACTATTTATATTATTTCATTATTTGTCTAGAGGTTCAATCCAAGAAGGTAAAGTTTTATAAAAAGGTACCAGCACTCCTTAAAGTGGCCAGATTCAATATCATCATATAAAAATCAGTAGTTTTCTGGGGTGCCTGGGTGGCTCAGTTGGTTAAGTGTCCAATTTCACCTCAAGTCATGATTTCACAGTTTGTGAGTTCGAACCCCACATTGAGCTCTTTGCTGTCAGCATGGAGCCTACTTTGGATCCTCTGTCTCCTCCTCTCTCTGCCCTTCCCTCCTCCCCCCTGCACTGTCTCTCTCTCTCTCAAAAGTAAGCATACACAATTTAAAAAAAAAAAAAACAGTAGTTTTCCAACAGTCTACTATCAACTAGAAAATATAAAAGGAAAAAAATCCTATTCACAATAGCAATAAAAAACAGAAAATGAGAAATAGTCTTTTTTTTTTTTTTTTTTTTTTTTTTTTAGAAAATGAGAAATAGTCTTAATGAGAAAAGGAGTTCTATACACAAAGCCTGTAAAATTGTGTTGTATACATCTGAAAAGATGTGAAAAATAGAAATGGGTACAAATATCATGGTTGAGAAAACTCAATATTATACAGAAGTCAGTTCTCCCAATTTAATTCGTAAGTTTTAGGCAATCTTAAATCCCAAACAGAATGTTTCTAAGCTGCTTGACAATTATTCACAGGTTTATCTGTAATAGAAAAACAATATAGTAAAAGAAATGTTGAAAGTAAGTACAGTGAGTGAAGACATGACCTACCACATATCTAAGTAAAGTTCCAATAATTAATAAATGGATCAATAGATCCAGGTAGACAGGTGAACAATAAACCCAAGTGAATATATAGATTTAGATGATGATAAAGGTGGTACATGAGGAGAAAAAAGTCTGGACTAACTTGACAAATTGTAATGAAATATTTAACATTTCATCTGGAAAATAAGAATACCTCTAATTTACACCATACTCCTATAAAAGTCTCATTGTTTTAAAAGTTAAATGTTATAGAGCAAAACTATCATAGTATAAGAAAAAAACAGAAAAATTATAATCTTGAGCTAAAAAATGTCTTTGGAAGTTAGAACCAAAACCTAGAAATCATGACAAAAGAGAAAATCACTGATAAATTATACAGTAAAAAATTAAAGTATTTTGATAAATAAAGAAAATTGACATCATTCAGAAATGTTAAATCCTAAGTGAAAGATCAGCAAAAATCTGGAATGAATATAACAGATAAATAATAAATGTTAAAAAATAAAAGCTTCTGCAAACCACTAGGCAAAAAAGCAAAACAAAACAAAACAAAACAAAACAAAACAAAACACCCAATGGAAAAAGGTAACGTACGTGGAATATTTGGGATGTTTTGCTCCAGCTTCAGATAGATTATCTCAAATCTAGTGGATTCCAATTATATATGTAACAAATATATATAAATATGCTAGAACCAATTATATGTATTTCTATATCATATATGTTAGAATCAATTCTAGGCTTAACAGCTGCTCAAGATAACTCCAGATTCCGTAGTCAATTAAATGCATACAAAACTCAATTTGAAACTTTGCAGCCAAGACTGTCAGATTGGTCAACAATAAACAATATCCAAAAATAAATATTTGTGGAAAGTCTATTGAACACAAGGATTAGTCCTTTCCAAATACTTGCAGAGGACAATCACAAGCCAGACACAGAATCTTGGACCTGAGTCAAGGCTAGCAAGAGCTTTAAGGAGTGAGGATATGAGACAGAATTCAACAGAATATTTACCCTCTGCCTTCTACTCTCTGTATCTTCAGGATGAAATTTCTGAATATAACTCATTTGCCTCCATGTTCCTATTTGCCAATCAGTCAACAAATAATGAACGACTTGCTATATGCCAATGCACGTATTTGTTAGGTGACAGGAATACAGACAACAAAGTAGACCCAATTCCTATCCTGTGAAACTTACAAACTAGTGGGAAGGACAAACAATAAAGAAATTACATATGTTATTAGCACAGCGAAGGAGCACCATGGGAATGTATATCAGTAATACCTGATCTAGTCATTTGGGAAAAGAAAAAATCCTGGTTTTGGTCAAACAAAATTCCCCAAAACGTTTAACGGCACTAACACATATCATGATCACACCACAGTTATTCATTGTGTATAATTTTCAGAATTTGGCTGTTTCTAATTTTCCTCTAAAGTTCGTCATTTTGCATAAAAATGCTTGATGGTGAGCATTTCTTTGAATTGACTTTTAGGCTCTTTTTTTCAAGAACGAAATCTGAAAATTCTTGAGATGCCATTTTGACCACCCAGCTCTGCAGATATCTCTCCTTGACTGATTAGAGTTCAGATCTGACACCAAAAATCTTCCAGGCCATTTGTCTTCCTCAGTTCTACAGAAAGAACTTTAGACCAAATTCTTGGTTTTCTTTCCTTCCAACTCTTAACATTTGTGTGTTTGCTTTACACATGAATAATGCAAACTTGCTAAAGCATCTCCTCTGGTAGGAACTTGCGTAACTCTCCAGTACAAACAGGATTAATCCCGGGTGACAATTACAACAGTGAGTTATTACTCAGAATATCATGTGAACTAAGTTAAATGAGGTGATGGGAACAGAAAGAAATAAATCAAAATTAACAAAAAAGAAAGGGAAAGGTCTTGAGGAAGTAAATCTAAAAGTACAAGTGATTTGCCAAAGACACTGAACTGTATAAATGGCCATGCAGAGGTATTCAGTATTCTAAATTGTATTAAAAAGAAAGGGGAGGGGGAGGGGGAGGGGGAGGAGGGGGAGGAGAAGGAGAAGGAGGAGGAGAAGGAGAAGAAGGAGAAGGAGAAGGAGAAGGTCTGAATGCCCAATCACCGTGGAATTTTTGAAAGTCATCTGACTGAGTTGCCTGAAACAAGAAAAAGGAGAAAGCTTAGATACATATTTATTTACTTTTCCTGTGTCAGCCCTACACCCAAAGCCAAATTACTCCAATTTATGCACCAGAGTCTCGTTTTAGATTCTTGCTATATGTGTGTAATACACGAAGGTCTCTGGCAATCTTTGATTATCTCATTTAATTATTCGACAACCAATCATTTTTCATAATTTTTAAAAATTACTTTGCCCCATTCTTACACCATCCCTTCTTTAATAAAATAATCTGGGGATAAGGGAATAAGTTAAAAATCAATCCTTTGGGACATAGTAAGTACTAACTTTTGTCCACCTTTCATTTCCTTAAAAGTTTTCCTTAATCTCATTGCTAAATTCAGACAGACACTGATAACCACAAGTTTGGAGCAAGTGAGCAAAGAAGCTGGGTCAAAGGAGAATTCTGTTCCAAAAGCAGTAGTAGCACTTTGCTCTTTCCAAGACAAGAGAGGCAAGGATTGTTTGCACTATCCAGGACCAGCCCTGACATCCATCGTCCCTTCACAAGGAGAGAAGTATTCCTGCCAGACTGTCCCAGATGGAAGTTTGGCTGTGGTTGTCATCGGCCACCTCCCTTGGTGCCTACCCATTTCTCATGTCTGATTCTCCATCCTTTCTGGCAATTCTGTGAATTATCCAAGATCCTTTTAATAAAATGCTTTCTGTTTAAACCAGCCCAAGTTGGCTTCTGTTTCTAGCCACAAAGTATCCAGAGTAAAGTAGGGAGATTTATTGGGCTCTTAAGCCATTAGTGTATTATTTCCTGGATGGTGCATTAAATTTATAACTTACATATATTTCTTAGGAACCAAAAGAAACTGGTAGAATAGAGCTAGATTCATTATATTGAATAGATTGGTCTCATTCTAACACCGGATTTCAGCTTGTCACAGGAATTCCATTTAATAAGCCTGGAATAATCCCTGAAGTTAAATACAGTAATAAAAGAGGACCCCTTTTCAGCTATTATGTACCTGGGTTGAGTTTGAAACTTCCTGGAATTGGGTACAGTTCAGTCTAGATTCACTGGGTCTTCCACAAGCAAACCAACACCAAGTGAAGATTTAGGTCTTTGGTGCTCCAACTAGGTTTTCATGGCTTTCTTCTTGGTTAATTTCTGCTAAAGCAAAAATGACACCTGGAATGAACATTCAGATATTCTCATTTTACCTATTACTGACTAACATAAACTGAGAGAATTGATGCCTCTCTCAAAGTATCCAATTTAAATTATGTTTATATGCCACAGGAAATTTTGATACAAAAATCTAAAATCATTCTCCTGTTTCAGTTAAGAATACACTCAGCTGTGAGCATGGAGTCCGCTTGGGGTTCTCTTTATCCCTCTCTCTTTCCCCTCTCCCCCCTCAAAATAAATAAACTTAAAAAAAAAAAAAAAAAAGAATACAGTCAACTGTGAAGAGCAGAAAACCCCACCACAGTGGCTTCAACAATAAGTCGTATATTAGATATAGCAATAAAGAGTCTAAACTAGTCCTTCACCTCAACAATGCTGTTAGGAACCAGGAGCCTTCCAACTTCCTGTTCCACATTCTTAGCACGTGGGTTTTTCTCCCTGTGGCCATGGTTGCAAGATGCCCTGTATTTCTCAATATCACTTTCATGTTCAAAGCAGGGAGAACATGCAGGGGGAAAGGCAAAATCCACTCCCTGGGAAGGATTTATTTTTTTCATATGAAAAATGAAAATCTTCCAGGGAACGTCTGCCATTGTGTTATTGCCCAGGACTGTGTTCGTGATCACTTTTAGCTGCAAGGAAAGCTGGAAATTCAGTATTTTCTTTCAGCTCCACGGTATAAGGCAAGAAATGAAGGAGTTCAAATGAGTGTTAAATGAGTCAATCTGCAGTATCCGTCAGGTCTCATGACACACTTTTGTGCCACATGGACCCAATGATTCTAAGGCCTTAATGGAAATGTGACCACATTTTGGGTTTGTTTTTGTTGTTATTTAGTTAGCCCATAAGTTCCCAAAGTAAATCATAGTTTTCATTTTGAAGCGGATAATGATCAACAGTCTTCTGTAGCTAATTGTTTATTTTATTATAGATAATTGTCTGCATTAGTTATCTATTGCTACATAGCAAATTACACCAAAGTTAGCAACTCAAAACAGCAAACATGTATTATCTCATGGTTTCTGTGAATCAGGAATCTAGGTGTGGCCCAGCTGACTCTCTTCCTCAAGGTCTCTCTCACAAGGCTGCAGTCAGTGCCCGTCAGCAGTGCCCACAGCCTCGTCTAAAGGCTCAACTCAGGGATGATTGGCTTTCAGTCTCATTCACATGATCGCCGGCAGGATTCTTTCCCTCTGCGTGTCGCAAAAGGCTTCCTTTGGTTCCTCCCCGCATGGGCCTTTTTTTCATAGTGCTGCTGATGGCATGACGCCTGGATTCCCTCAGAGGAAGCCAGCAAGAGAATGAGAGAGAAGGGAAGCGAGATAGAAACCACAGTTTCTTTGTAAGCTCATCTTGGAGTGATATTCCATAGCCTTTGCATATTCTGTGTTAGAAGACAGGCAGTAGGTTCAGTCCACACCCAGTGTGAGAGAATTACGTGAAGCAATGAATACCTGGAGGCAGGGTTTCTTGGAGAGCCTTGTTAGAGGTTGCCTACCACACTGCCTGTATAATTTGGCAATCATTTGGGTATTTTATGACACTTATACTTGGGTGCTACTCTGAGTAACTTCTATATTACCTGGCTATAAATTGGATGCACTGAGAAGAATCTGGTATTTCAGTTGGAAACAGACTTAAGAACATATTTTCTTAAATTCTAAGCTCAGTTAAATTTTGCTTAAGTTTTCACTCTAGTCCTTGCTCCACTTCCTAAACTATAGAAAAGATTGCGATCTTAATTATGCTAAGTCTTGAATACTTTTAGAAATGTTGTTACTGTGTATCATCTTTGTTATTGTATTTTCAAGTTTGGCATTAACAAATGCTGTTGATTTGACATGTCTATCCTGTGTTACAACAATTTTGCTCGGTTTGATCACTTCTAAATTTCTCTATTGTTTTTGTGTGGTTTTCTATTTAGACAGTCCTATCGTCTGCAAATAAATGAGACTATTGTTGCTTTCCTTCTGACTCTTTATTTTACTTGTTTTTCTTCTTTTCTTGCCTTACCAAACACCTCTGATATTATGTTAAACATTTGCAATAATAGGGGAAATCTTTTTTTTTCCTTTTTCCATTTTTAAAGACTATAAAACTAAAGCTTTTCCAATAGGTATGATCACTGCTGAAGGTTATTTACTTTAATAGAATGTCTGATATTGAAATATCATTATATTCTTTGGGAAATAAATACATTCAATTATTATGTATTTTTAACATATTATTAAATGTAATTGAGTTTGGAAGCTTTTTGTCATATAAGATAGAGATCTTTTCCTTGAGAGTTACTTAACTTCTGCTTAGAATACACTTTTCAAACTATTTGGTCTTGAGCTCTTTTGCGAGGGAAGAGTTATTTGATTACATTTTAATTTCTTCCCTGATAATTCTTATTCAAGTTTGTATTTAATCCTGTAATAACTTTGGTATTGTATGTAATTTGAGAAATTCACCCATTTCATCTTAGTTTTCAAATTTTTAGTCGTTCTGTTGTTCATGATCTATTTTTGTCATACTTTGACCTCTATTACATATGGTTATCTGAAGGTATTTTAAAGTTATGTTTTGGTTATCGATCCCTTACTTTATGATTTTGACTTTATAGAGTATGATACTGCATTTATAAATATTCATGTATGTGCAGCAAGAATGTACATTCTATGTTTTTGGAGTATAAAATTCTGTATACATCTGTTGGTTTAGGTTTATTGATCACAGAGTTTTTCCAGATCTTCTAAATCTTTCTTTTTATTTTTTATCTTCTTGATCAGCTGATCAAAAGTGTGTTACCAGCTCCAACTGCAATTGCTGATTTTGCTGCTTTTCCCTCCTAATGTATCTTTCTTCATAATACCGGGAGATATATATATTTTCCTGTCACTTTTTTTTATCTCCTATTTCTTTTTCTATAAAAGAAATAATAAACAATATTCATTTTTTACTTATACAGTTTGACAGCTTAAGTTGTGTTTTGTCCGTTACTAAAGTTAATGATAGCTTCATACATTTTTAACTAATTCTTTTCAATCTATTTCATTTTAATTATCTCCTGCTGACAATGTCTTATGGCATCTTATTTTCCCTGAGAGTCTCTGAGATTTGATGTGCATGTTTAATCTGTTTACATTACTTTAATTATTGTCATATTATGATTTATTATGGTGAGTCTATTTCATACATCCTATGTACCATCCCTTCTTTTTTTTTTTTCTTTTTTTCCTTTCTGCCATTCATTAGACTTTTCCTTTTGGTATGAAAATGAAAATGGTCTATCTTTTGGTTGGTTTCTGCTAATGTGTTCAGTCTTACACTTCATTCTTTTCTTCTCTCTTTTTTCCCCTTGAACAAGACAAGGACCATAGGCTGCTATCCATCTTCTAATCTCTGCTTGTTCCCTACCCCTTAACATATATTGGTATGATCTAGAACTTTATATCTAGGTTGTTACAGAGCTACATTATACAGTGCAGTTACCATTAACCACTTATGGCTATTCAAATTTGAATTCATTAAAATTAAGTAAAATAAAACAGTTCCTTGGCCACACTCACCAACATTTTAATAGCCACATATGATCATAGATTATCATATTGCACGTGCAAATGGAATGCTCTCATCAAAACTAAAAAGTCTTTTGGACAGCACTGTTGTAGATATGTACAAATAATCACACACACTTTTTTGGCCATTGCTTATTTCTTTCTGAAGTCATGTGTTTTCTCTATCTATAGAGAACCTTCTATAGAAAGTTTTCTCTAAGGTCTTATGCATCTTTGCGTATGTGTAGCTCAGAATATCTTCATTTTATTCAGTCTAGTGTTTAAATAATAGCTGAGTCATATAAAATTCTAGGTTTGAGATTATTTTCCTTCAATATTAAAATGTTACTTTACTGTTCTACAGTGAGAATTTTGATGTCAATTAATTTAGAGTGAAATGTTTTTTTTTTTTTCTAGATGATTCTAGAAAGTTGTCTTTTATATTCTAAGATAGTATAATGGGTCAAGATTTAGAGTTTTCCTCATCAGTGTTGTCTATTGCTTTATGGGTCCTTCTGATCGGACTCTTCCATCTTTCTTTAATTCTCAATCATGATTTCAATAACAATGACAATTCTCTGCATCATTTCATTTTATCTAATAGGTCAAAGTTGACCTATTTCTATCCTCTCCCTGTGTTTTAGATTCTCTTAGTTAGTTTCCATCTCTCTGTCCTTTTATTGCATGTTCCAGGAAAATTCTCTTACTAGATCATTGATCTCACTGATTTATTCTTTGGCTATATCTGTTCTGCTATTATATGTTTCTTAACTCCATTCGATCCTTTTTTTTTCACTGATTGTTTCTGCTTCATATTTGTAGTATCTCCTCCCCCTCCTCTCTGAAGATATTTATGGTATTGATTTTACATTCTTGTTTGGGGGTGGGACATTAATTCAACTCCCTCTTATAAGGTCCTTCAGTACCTATTTGTTTTTTAAAGGGCTCATGTTCCTGGGACGCCTGGTTGGCTCAGTCAGTTAAGCACCTGCCTTCAGCTCAGATGATGATCTCTCAGTTCGTGAGTTTGAGCCCTGCTGACAGCTCAGAACCTGGATCCTGCTCCAGATTCTGTGTCTCCCTCTCTCTCTGCCTCTCTCCTGCTCATGCTGTCTCTCTCCCTTTCTCTCTCTCTCTCTCTCACTCAAAAATAAACCCTTTAAAAGTTAAAAAGAAAGAAATAAGTAAATAAAGAGCTAGTATTCCTCCTCAGTTATCTTTCTGCTCCTTCCACTATCACTCAAATTCTTTTAGGACTATTGATCACCTTAGCTAGTAGTGGTAGGAATACTGATGAAACCTTAGACCTAGTGTGTGCTCTCTTCCAGGTACATTTAGGAGGTATAGAAATGACTTACAAGAGCCTCTACTATTGCAAATCTGGAAGCCTTTGTTTCCATACAAGCCCCAATCCTGCCCTTCGCGGAGCTCCCCATTTCTTCTGCATACAGACTGCTTTTCCTGGGGTCTGCTTCCCTCTGTTGTAACTATCTTGTCCATTAAACAAGGAGAAGGAGCTTGCCTCTCCACTTGAGATAGAAGCTGTCAGTGTTCCTTCCTCCACTCTCATATTAACTGCCTCATCCATTGGTGTTGGCATGAGGCTGCTGTGTCCCCTCCCTATAGGGCATTGGGGAAAACAATGATTTATCGAGGGCAGTGTAGAATAAAGAGATAAGGACAATTAGAACACTCCTTCTCAGCAGCCCTTAGGTAGTGGCATCTGGTTCTCTTCAGATTTGGATTGCTATTCTCTTCTCAGAAAAAGGCCCTGATAGGTTTTGTTATGACTAGAATTCAACTGGTTCCGCTCTCTTTTCTTCTTCTTTTTTTTCCTATCGTTTTTCTTAGAGAGATAGAGCGTGAGTGGGGGGGGAGGGGGGACATAGGGAGAGAGAGATCGCAAGAAGGCTACACACTCAGCCCGACATGGGTCTTAATCTCAAGACCCTGGGATCATGACCTGAGCCAAAATCAAGAGTCAGATGCTTAACCGACTGAGCCACCCAGGTGCCCCCGATTCTGTTTTCAATCATTCTTCTTGTTACTTGTGTAGTGTTTCCTGGTTGAGCTTAGAGAAGAGCCAGCTTGCATAATAGTTTGGTGTCTTGTCCAGAAGTCTTAGTATGTTGGCCAAAAAGTTTATACTCCAACCAGATTCAGACATGGCCATAGGCCCAAGTGAACACAGAACAAGTGATGCCTTAATGTAAAAAGTTTCCAGGAAATAAAACACTCCACAACCTGGGAGGAAATTTATATATCCCCATATTCATTGAAAACTGAACCAGGGAAAAACGCCACTGGAAAAAGCCTGAAATGACCTAAAAATTCTTAGCTGCTGTTATTACAGATTTTGAAAGCAAAACTATTTATATTTCTTCCCCAAATTATAAATGCAGAATATTATTGCAGCCCCTCAAAAAAACCCTCCATATCCTTACAGTCAGAATGGTAGAAATAAACTATTGGCAAGCAAAGATGTAACTAATACTGAACTACCAATAAAGTTTTATAGTTTTATTAACAAGTTTTAACTGATATTTATGTGCCAGGCATTTCCAAATATATTATCTCTCAGGTTTTGGTAACTACCTCAAGAAGCAGTCTCAGAGATAAAGAAAGTCGAACAGACATGTGACTTGTCCAAAGTCACCCAGGTAATAAATGTTGCAGCTGAGGCTAAACTCCAGGTGGAATTCTCTTTTTTACTGCCTTACTTACCAGCACTTATGTTGCGCAAATGACCTTAAGATACATATCACAATAAGGGCAATTTCTCAGGAAATATTTATATCTGTCAAAAAGCCATCGTAGATGTGCACCTGGAACCCATGTACTTTGGCTTGATATTTTATTCTTTTTTTTTTTTCTTTTTTTTACCTTAACGCTTTCTTTTAATCTACATATTATTTTAAAAACATATTGCTACCTCTCTGGGGTGCACATGTGGTAGTTTCAGGATGAAGTCATACAAACGTAGCACCTGGGCTCTGTGGTTTCCCCCATGTGGGTATTATTCAGGGAGCTCTTATTTAAGCAATAAGTAAGAGTCTTCTTTACAGTTTAGGGATGGGAACAGAGTCTAGGATGAATATAGGTAGTAGCTTTTCAAGGAATTGTTTAAGTACCATTTGACTGAGTTTAGAATTTAAAAACATATATTTAAAAATATGTAAAAATATTTAAAATATATATTTAAAATTATGTATATTCTTCAGCCAGTGACAGTTTCCAACTGTAACACTAGATTCTTCTCAGTGTATCCAATTCATAGCCAGGTACCTCTGAGTTTCGCAGACTAGAGCCAAATGTCAGTCTCATAATAACACCTAATGAACCAAATTAAATAAATATACAATTACTTACTTTGTACATCCAAACATTAAGGTCAGAGATTTTTCCCTAAAAAAATTGTACTTCAGAAAATAGCAAATCATACAACTTACAGGATGCCATATCTATTACTTTATTACGAACAACAAAATACGGTTTATGGCAGACAAATTTTCCTGATACGACCTCTGTCGTGCTAGTTGTTGATGTTTATGGAAGTCAACTTTCAGAATTGGTTAAAGAAATCTTTTTGAATCGATATCATCATTATTCCTGGAAATGTATGACCAATTACAAGTGAATATTGTAAATATAGATTTTAAAAAATAAATGAAAAAATTTCTTTTTTTTTTAAATTCCAGTACAGTTAATATACAATGTTATATTAGTTTTAGGTGTGCGAAGTAGTGATTCAATAATTCTATACAGTAAATGAACTCTTCATTTCCATCACCTGTTTCACCCATCCCTCTACCCGCCTCCCCTCTTGTAACCACTTGTTGGTTCTCTATAGTTACGAGTCTATGTTTTTTGTCGGTCTCTTTTTTTCCTCTTTGTTCATTGTTTTGCTTCTTAAATTCTACATGTGAGTGAAATCATATGGTATTTTGCTTTCTCTGACTTATTTCACTTAGCATTATGCCTTCTAGATCCATCCATGTGTTGCAAATGGCAGGAGAAAATGAAACCACTAATTCAAAAAGATATGTGCACCCCTATGTTTATTGCAGCATAATTTACAGTAGCCAAGATATGGAAGCAACCACAGTGTCCAGTGTTAGATGAGTGGATCAAGAAAATGTGGTGTATATATATATACAATGGAAAATAATAATTCTTAATGTTATGTGAATGGACATCTGTGGTGTGGAATAAAATTTCCAATGATAACATCATATCTAATTCAAAACTCCCACTTCTCAAAAATGGATGGAATACAACACAGAAAATATGAGAGGAGAAAGCTCAAAGGGTAGCTCTGGTGATGGTGAAAATCTACCATTTAAAAATCTGCATGACAAGTGAGACTAAATTAGTTTACAAAAGTTAGAAGTGGAAAAAATACTGCTCATTTATTATATTAGGTAATAATAGGATTTTAAATACATACAGAGAACTAGATTTATTATATATTTTTAGTTCCATAGTTGATTAGTTTACCTACATCCCCAAATGTTCATTTGTTCAGGGTAGAAAACAAACAAACAAACAAACAAACAACTCAAGGATCAAAGAATGCTTTGTATTCAAGGGCAACAGATATTTGGGCATCTGCACGAAATCTCCAAATCTCTGCCATATACCAAGTAATGGCGTTCAGCCCAGCAAAATGAGCCTTCGTGCCATCTGCCCTAGAAGCAGCAGTAACTCTGAGTGATCATGAAGGAAGAGTAAACACAGGTGTAGGACCTTTCTGCAGGCTTCCCAGGAAAACCCTTTGATTTACCTTACTGAAAAAATGTATTTGCAATATTAATAACGTGGCTATAAATAAAAAATATTTCAATTAAATTTAAATAAAAGAAAAGACAGGAAATATTTAAGCAGTGGCCATCCAAAATATGTTGATTCTTGCTGAGCATATCAGTTCCTCAGGAGCAAAAAAAGATCACTGACAGGGAGATTCTTCCCACTTACCTAAAATAAGAGAATCTAGATTTGAAGGCTAGGTAGGAAGTCTCACTTGTACGTCAAAGTCAGCAATCAGTAGAGCCCAGATGAAGTTCACAAGTGTGATCTGAAACATTTCTCAAAAAGATTAATGATTGAGGCAATAAGAAGAACCTTGTGACAAAAACATCATGAAAACTGCCTGCTAATACATCATGGCCAATAAAATAAAGCCTAAAATCAACCTTATAAAATTAGGTCACAGTCAACACAACTTCATCCAGCCCCACTCGACCTTTCCAAGATGTTTTCAGCAAAAAATCATATCATCACCTAGCCCAGGGTTTCTTAATCTTGGTGCTGTTGTTATTCGAGGCCCACTAATCCTTAATTGTGGGGAGCCGGCCTTTGCATGGTAGGATGTTTACCTGTATCACTGGCCTCTACCTACTCCATGCCAGTGGCCTGCCCTTCCCAGCTGTGATAGCCCAAAACATCTCTGGATATTGCCAGATGTCCCCGTGTGGGGGGAAATCACCCCTAGTTGAGGACAACCACCCAAAACCTCATACATTCAATGTTAGAATGTCCATAATGGCTGCACTTGTATTTCCTGGCTAGTCATGTTCAAATAAGAATATGGGATGCTGAAGAAAATGTTGGCATTAATGTTAGGGATGGGAATGAAGATGGTGGGGGCTACCGTAGACTGTGTCTCCTTCTCCCTTTTTCACTGGGGTCTTAAAACGCCTTCAGCGGAAAGAGAACCTGAGCCAGCTTAAGTTGTAAGCAAAAAACTAGTTCACCCCCAACCTGTGTACGCCTGGACCCTGGCAAGCTTCCTGCATCTGGCCTCACAATGTTTCCAAATGGCTGCATTCTCAATTTTACCCAAGAGTCCCGGAGTCAATTTTCGAAGCAGGGCTGGAGCTGCCCTTCGGTCCATCTGTTCTACTAACCATGAAGCCGTGTTCCCTCCCTCAGAGGTGTTCTGTCAAACATCCCTAAATAGCAAATACCGCGGGTACGTCCATCCTTCCTTCAGATACATGCCAACGATGGTTCAGGCCTCCTTCTATGATTCTGTGCTTCTCAAATGCTTCACGCTTCACCCCAGCAACATGAACACTACCCTTCCTAGAAAAGGGAACCGCAGCAGTTAGCACTAATAGACTTTGCTCTTGTGTTGTATCGAGGTGTTAAAGAAAGAGAGTCAATGTCACATGGACCTTATCAGTTCTGCTTTTGCCTTTTCTTTTCCACATTCACAAAATTGAAAGCCGTTTAATTAAAATCAAGTGGCCTGAGCTAACCTCCCACATCTCTCTCCATCTGTGGAGTATTTGCTTCCAGATATACTCAGGCTGTTCCAATTTTCCTGGGTTGACATTGGTCCAGTTCACCCCCACTGTAGTGTCAAACACACAGAAGCAAGCAACACTTTTCCAAAGAGAGTTATCTCTTTGATATGAGAGTCCTTACTTTTCCCCAGCTGTCCGTTTTCAGAGAAGACTTCTGTTCTATACTTTCCCCCTCTTTCGCGGGAAAAATACATCTAAGAAAGTTCCAATTTCCTTACTTATGCTGCCCATCTTTTTCTGAAAATCGCTGATGTTAAGTTGGTAAATTATAATCTTGCCAGCAAGGTAGGGTGAAGGCTTCAGTTTGATCACAAACGTAACTTCTTTTTCTTCTTGCCTCTCTGCCCTCTTCAAGCAAAGAACATTGATTGCAAGCTCCCTGAAGCAAACGCCTTGTCTTCCTACTCTGTCTCCCCTGCAATGCCCAATTCACTGCTGTGAACATAATAAAAATGTAGTATGAATTTCTTGGATTGAACTGAATTTTATTTTTAACAGAAGGCTAGCTGCTTCTGTTCTCCCTCTCCCAGAGATGCCTTCCTGCAGTCGACTCAGATGCTGACTACTCAGTCACTGATTGCCTTTGTCATGAGGGCTGCTGAGTGGGTTGGTGATTTTCTAAAGTGGACACCTGTCTCTCAAAGACAGCGCTGAGTCACATCATTTCACAGGCTGCTGCCGGGCACAGAGATGTTAACTCGGAGTCATGATCAGCCTGAGCAGGAAGCATTCCGGAAAGTTAACAGCGAAGAGGATAAATTCCACGTTTTTCTTCCTAGTGTTCCCATGCCCCTTGGACATTGCGAGTTCTCCATATCCTTGTATGATTCCT
Organism: Panthera onca; assembly: GCF_046562875.1. NCBI lineage: Eukaryota > Metazoa > Chordata > Mammalia > Carnivora > Felidae > Panthera > Panthera onca. The sequence continues at coordinate 187,213,120 of NC_138342.1, forward strand.
TGAAGGCTTATTAGCCTTCCTGCAGAACAACGTTGCATCATTTTTCATATGGTTAGAAAGTGACAGGAACAGCAAGAGCTGCCTTTCCCAGTGACCTTAATTTGCTACCACTGTAGAGATTGGCTGAGGACCCGGCACCTGCTAAGCTAGGCAGACACAGCTGTTCTGCGTCCTGGCTCACCCTAAATAAGTACGCATCTGAAATTTTACTGTACTTCAAGGCATTCAAAGATTTCACGTGTGTGTTGTCTTCTCTCATTAACTTGGCCTCTACGCATCGCTCACTTTTGTTTTGAGGTACCAAACTCATTATTTATATAAACATTATGTATGCTCTTTAGCCATTAAGCCCATTTTTATAAACCCCCCCACACACAAAAATCTTGTATGATAGATTGGAATTATGCCTATTTCAGAGCATCTATAACGCAAGCAAGCCTTTTAAGGATTTTTAATGTAACCGACCAGATAGAAAGGCAATTCAGGGACTAGAATTTTACAAGCAAGTAAATATGAATTTGTTAAGCCTGTAAGTGCCAGCACTCTGCAACGCATTGGATACAAACAAAAGATAAACTAAGCTCTTCCCTGAAGATCTCTAATGCTGTTTCTGTGTAGATTTCACAATGTTGCATGTATTCAGCTCTCCTATCACTTCTCAAATTGACTTGGAAGGGATCTATTCATTCATCGCAAGCCAGAAGGAACAAGGTGTTGTTAGAATGTACAGCAGCAGGTATGATACACTGCTATGGGAGTATAAACTAGCACAAATTCTTTGCAAAAACAATCTAGCATTATCTAATAAACTTGAAAACACACATACACTGTGACCCAAATCTTCCCCTCCAGGGTATAGTTCCTTGAGAAAGTTCCCCATGTGCATCAGGACACATGTCCAAAATGCTCACAGCAGCAATATTTTTAATGGAAAACAAAGAATCAGAGAACAACACAACCATCCACTGACAAAGGGAATGGCTAATTCAACTGCATGTTAAAAGAAATCTCTGCCCAATCTTGTACGTGTGCTAACATACTTGACTGCTGCCTGACCCTAAGCCTACGTGAGCCTTCTGTGACTCATCCCCAACCTTGCAGAGAACTGGACCAGATCTAATGCCTTCCCCAAATCCATCAGGCCATGATAATAACCCATGCCAAGAAAGGCTTCTCAATTCCCTTCTGTATTCCATTAAAAAGTGCCTTTCAGAACCCTAACTTATTTGGAAGGAGTTTTCAGAAAGACTCACTAAACTCACACAAGAATAATGCCGTTCTAAAAATTAAATTCACACTCATCACATACTGCTCTTAATCCTTGGTTATTCTTCAATATGCATTATGTTCACTCGCTTGTGTATTAAATAGCAGTGTAAATGAATGAGCTGTAGAACATATGCCAATAGGAAATCTACCTTACAAACGTAAAAACATATTGCTTAGGAATACATACATGTATCTATATGTGTGTGTGCATGTACAAAGCGTACGCATATTGTTTGTGTGTGTATATGTAAAAGAGAGATTGGCACAAAATAAAGAGTGAGAAACAGGCAGCACCTCCAGTCATCTCCGCCCAGCAGCCAGACATGTGAACGAAGGAGCTCCAGGGATATTCCAGTTCTGTCTTCTCAACATAAAGCCAGGACGCTAATCACCATAGCATAGGATTATTATCGAGATGAAATAGCATAACGTGTGCAAGATCCTAGCATACTGCCTTGAACACAGTTGGCTACTCGGTAAACTGTAGCCAAGTAGCAACATCCTGAGATACCAGAGGCTCAGGTGAGTGCACTGCATTTCAGACACAGGGTCCGGTTTTTCACACTGTGATCAGTCTGATTACCTGGCCAAAGACCCTGGGGTGCTTTTAACAATGCAATGGTGGGCCGCGTTGCAAACCTACAGAATTAGAACCTCTATAAGTGGGGCCAGGGAACCTGTATTTTAGCAAATGTTCCGTGATTCTTCAGCAGTAAAAGATTAAACCCACAAGCTTGGAGATTCAAATTCAGTTGTCTATAAGGTAGCCTGAGAGAGGATATAAAAAGATTGGGAAGTAGAGGCAATGCCTCTATAATGATTACCAGGAGTATGAATACAGGAGTACCTGAGATTTCAATGAATAATAATTATGCATACTACTGGCTTACTGAATAACTGCCACATGGTAGATGAAATAAGCACGGTACGTTATTTCTAATAAAATTCCTGAACAGTGTTACTACCCCTATTTGTACAGGTGGGGACAGTGAAGTTCCGAGCTTTTCAGTGCCTGCCTGTGGACATAATTCTAGTAACTAAGGAGGAGAGGCAGGATCTCAAACCAAGGCTGAACTACTCTTTCTATAAAGATGTACGCTATCAGATCATACGGTTGCTGTTAGGGATGACACAAGGCTATACTGATGTTTATGTATGTCCTAAGGGGCCACAAGGTAGCTTTAATACATGAAAGCCCAGAGGTGTCTGCAGAGAATTCTTTCCTTGCTACAACTGTTCTCTCTGAGAGCTGTAAGAATTGAATGAGCCCATGCTCCGATTTTCTAAAGGCTACCCCTACAGGGGACGGGAAACAAGTGACTATGATGTTTCCAGAAAAATCGACATTCGTGTTGAATACACTCTCTAGCTCTCCCCGACATTACTTCCGATGGAGTTTCTGGTTGTCCGATTAGCAAGGTTGGAAGTCTGTCTTCCATTCCTGGCACTCACTGGACGTCTGATTCTGTTGTGACCTAACAAGCACAGCAACACCCAGAGCTTTCAGTGCCCCAAGCTCAGAGTCATGTGACGGGTCCAGTCTGTTTAGGGCGGTGAGTGAGCAGGGAAGCCGGTGTCGTTAAGGACATCCTGACAGACATGATGCTTGAGGCTGAAGAAGCCCAGCCTCCTCTCGTCCACCCCCATCACTCCCCACCTTATGCTGGGCACTGCTGCCAATGTGGGGCCTGAGACGGGAGGCCAGGGAGTCCAGAGCGAGCCCCTCGATGCTCCCAGTTTGCCACCCCTCCTGGATGCCAGCCTGACCGCCGCTGACTCTATGGCTGGAGGGAATAGGTGCTTGGAGATTCCATAGGAAAGGACGATGTCCCTTTGGACGGGGAAGCCACAGAAACATGACAAGAGCCAAATACCCCCGGAGAGCACTGAACCTGAAGATCATTTCCAAGTGGACACTTCTGTTGTAAGAAGTATAAGACACAGGCGAGCCCAGGGATTAATGGGAGACGGGAAAAGGAGAAAGTATGTTCTGAGGTCTTCCGAATGGCTCAGGTCACCCGCAAGGCACACTCCACAGATCTACACTAATTCCGGCGGCTGTTGGTTTTCTCTCTGGCTTCCCTTCACCTCACTTAGCCAGGCTTCACCGCCAGGCATTTGAGAAGCTAATGAAGTTCCTAATCTGATTTCTCCTGATCTGAATGCTGGGAGAGCAATGCTGCCTTCACTGTCACTAGCCCAGCCAGTACAGTGTGTTTTCTTCTGAGTGTTTCGTGTGCAAACATGTTTCTGTCATCTGTAAGCATTTCCAAAAGAACCCCTCTGGGGGAAGGAATGAGAGCCAGTCTGATGTCCCAGCCCAGTCCCTAATGTACTTTGAAATTTTCTTATCACAGAAGGCCAATCACAGGGCTGTCGTTTTCCCACGAGAAGCTCGTGGTGTCTTTTTAGTGACTTCACATTCTATGAGCTAATTTTAGTGGTTGAGGACTCTTTCCTTAAAAGCAATGCTCTCCCCTCCCCTGTACATTTGTGTTCTGGGAATAAAAAGTATCTCAGTATGTTGACAAATATATATTGGCACCCCTATTCTATTCATCCCTTCTGGCCAGAAACCACCCAAATAGTTCATCAGCACAGAAGATATACCTGCAATTCTAAAATATTGGTGTCACAGGGAGGTTTTGTTTTTTTTTTTTTTTTTTTTTAAGGCATAGTAAAATCAGTTAATGTTAAAAAAAAATCTTAAAACATTTCCAAACTGGAAATGATCAATAATCATTATTAAAAAAAAAAAAAAAAACCAAAACACTAATCTTTAACTTTTGAAGCCAAAAATGTTCCCAAGGCCAATTAAAGTATGCACAATTTAGGAGTTGTGTTTTTTTTTCTTGTTTTTTTTTTAAGCTTGGAGGAGGTAAAAGAACAGATTATCCCCAGACAGAATCAGCTGAATTGCAATGATATATTTTAAAAATTCACACATCTTTTTTACCATAATATATTTTCCTCTGATAGCTCTAATCTTAAATGTAAAAATAGCTTCAGAAAACAATAAAATTTTTCTTTCTTTAATTTGATATATCAGTTTTTACAACAGGAAAAATGCCAAGTTTTCAAAGAAAATGTATAGACGGGATTCTTTCCCAACCAAATTACAACAGACTATCAGTCACAGCTGAAGTTTCCCTTTAACGTTTTTTTTTTTTTTGTTTTTTTTTAAACAAACACTAGTTTGGACTCTTCATCCTGAAGTAAGAATTTCATAAATATCCTCAGTATTCTTTGTTCACGGCTGAGCAGCAAAACTCCCCTGAAAAATGTTCACATCCTCTCCTTCATTTATGCCTGTCTCTGAAAAAATAGGGACATCTGGGCAAAGTTTTTGAAGGAAGTCCCCATTTTAGGTTGAATGTGATAGATACTTCATTCCTTTTCTTCAGTTGGTCTCTGGAAAAATACGAAACAAACTGAATGCTTTTTCTGTGAAAGTAGCCATTTATCTGTGATTAAAAATCATGCCCTTTAATGAATGGGGGCCAGCAGGCTGAGCCCTCAGGAACACAGCCAAAGCAAGAGGTGGAGGCAGCTGGAGAAAAACTGTGGGAAACACACATTGTGGGGTCAATGCTGAGGTCGCAGAGTAATGGGGGAAACTCTGACTTAATTCACGTCCGGGTCAGGGTAATGTCAGGGTCCATGGAGTTCTTATCAGACCACATAAGAAAGCGGTGGGAGTATAGGTGGCAAGTGCTCTTGAGTCTAGATAGGAAAGGAGAGACAGAAAAGCCCCAGGATCTACCTGCAGGAGGCTGCAGTTCTGGGTGCCTCCGGCTCACCCCACAGCTGACTGAGCCCTGAAGCCTTGGGCACAGTCCCATCAGGACTGAATAGAGCTGGATGTATAGATCCTGGGATCAGTGACTTCAGCTGGGAGGGGTAGGTAAACATTATATAAAATTCTTCATTTGCATTTATGACTCTTCCAGATTCTTTAAATTATCTTACTTAGCCCTTTAAATTATTTTGGTTAGACAGTAATTGTATTCTCTCATTAGCAAAATGGGAGGTTTGCCCTTTTGCATTTCATAAGCCTGGGAAAAAATGCAGTTCTTAAACTCTCTTAGATAGCTAGGTTGTTAAATTTCGGAGTAAAGGAAGCCTGTGGTTAAAAAAAAAAAAAAAGTCTCTAGACTTGCAAATGGTGTTCAACAAATTCTTAACAACCTTTCCTGCTTTCCTGGACATCAAGCCTGCATCTGACCCAGGCCTGAGGACACCTGCTTACTCCTGCAGGTTAACCTCTGCCCGGTGGCTCCCCAAACCATCAGTCTGTTCCTTAGATCTCAGCCTGCCTTATTCTATCATGGCCCTTAAACTGTCTACATTAAAGTATCTTTTTTTTTTCTCTGACCATTGCTCTCCTGGCTTTTCTTCTACCTCTTATTCATCCCTTCTCAGTCTTTTTCTCAGTTTATTTCTCTGCCTGTGCCTTAAGCGCTGTTTTTCTGAGTTCGGTTTTATACCTTTATACTCCTATTCCACATTACTTACTATCGGCAATCACTTTCATACCCATCATTTCAACGACCCTATGTCTGTGGAAGCTCAGAACTTTCCTCAGAGCTCTCACTCCTTGGAAGTGTCCCATGCATTCCTCAAGGTCTCTGAAACTAATCTCATTTTTTTTTTTTTACTTGCAAATCTATCTCCCCTTCTAAAGTCCTTATCATCATTACCAGCTTTTTATTCGCACAAGCTAATTCATCACCCATCTTTCTATCCTTTATCCTTGACAACAGTCATTCACTGGGTCCTTTTTTCTGGACTTTCCAAATACCTCCTGGCTCTGTATCATCTTCCTCATGTCCTTTCCTTAGTTCACTAATTCCTCGGCTCTCGCCCAGATTATTCCCATGGATTCCTAGAATTTTTCTCTCCTTCTTATTTGAATCCTCTCTGAGCACTCACCATGTTGCAGCCGAGTTATTTTATGACAACAAAATAAATTCTGATTATGTTACCCCTTGCTTAATTCTTTGTGTAGTTTCTCCATACCTACAAGATAAATCCAAACTCTTTAGAGAGTTTGCATTTTAAGGTTGTTTGTTTGCAAAGAACATAACTCGCCTTCCCCCAAAAGGTGTCTTTATTAAAAGTTACAGTGGTATCTCATGGCACACAAAGGTGGGAAGTCACCTCAAGAACCTCTCCCCTGAGTCCCATGGTATCATGTCTCTGCTTCTCTCTGAGCGCCTGTTCAATAAGCTTATTTCTCTCTGTAGACCCACCAGCTCTACTTTGGGAGGCACACAGGGGAGAAGGGCTGCCTCAGCCCCAGCTCCAGGCGACCTCTGCGCACATCTCCATCACCGGCCAGTATGACTCTCAGTTCATATTTTTGGCGAGAAGTATTTAATGGGTTCGGTCTCCTCGACGGTTTGGTTCCTCTGGGGTCATGTAACCACCTTCCGTCCAATCAGCTGTGGCCAGGGGCAGCCAGAGGCAAACATGTTAGGTTGACTTACACCTTAAGCAAGGTTGTGAATGATGAGCAGGCCCCATAGAAAGGCATGGTCTGGGCAGGTGCCCCCAGTTAAGGTACACTGCAACAAACAAAGCCTTTTCTTATCTGCCCCTTGCCTGCCTTATAAGCCTCATTCCCTTCTCTAACTCTTCTGATACAACAGCAGTCCTGTAATATCCTGAATTCCTTGTTTGTTCTCACCTCTTTTTATGTTCACGTGGGCGGTGTCTGCCTAGAATATCTTTTCCTCTCTCCAAACCCCTAGAACCATGCACCTGACAAATGATAGTTATCTTTCAGAATGCTTCATAAATGTCACCTCCTCTTTGGAAGTTCCCTTAAAATTCCTCCCCTTGAATTAGAGATTCCACCTTCGGGGTTATACTTTGGACATGCCTCCCTTAGCACTTAAGTGCATAGTGTTGTCATCCTTTGTTCCCACCTCCCTTAACGGAGACTGACCCTCTTACCTGGTGAAGTCCAAGTTCAAACTGCCCTAGCCAAAAGCAAGTTTCCTGAGACATAATGAGCCTCAAGTATCAGTGGGAAGTAGGGATGGGAAGAAAAATGAAGACGATTAAGAAGGAGTAGAGCTGGATTTTTTTCTCCTTGTTTCCTCCAGCTCAGCCTGCTTCCCTGCCCTTGCCTGGCCTCTTTGCTCCCTTCCACAAGACCTTGGTTCATTACATCCATTGACAGGTTCCTGCCCCTCCACATACCGAACAGGACTTCTTGGCTGAAGAAGAAACAGCTTTTCTTTCAAGATCTCTGTCCTAAAACATCTGCTGCTCGTGTTTCTGACATTTTGTCTCGTCTCGTCTGGCATCTTGAAGCCGTGGGCTCACCATCAGCGCCTGTGAATTCCCTGTTTTCTGGCTAATCTGCATCACACTATAAACTTGAGGGCAGAGATTCAATTCATCTTGACTCAGTTCTCCACATCCTAGCCCTGAGCCTGACCCTTAGCAGTCAATCAAATGATGACATCTGTTCTTTATGACTTGCCCAATTTCATCCAGACCGACAGGTTCCGTGCCTTCTTCCTGCCCTCCTACCCATTGCTGCCAACCACATTACGGTGTTCTGTCTCTGTCCGGCGGTCTGCAGGCACAGGGGTTCAAGGAAAGAGGATTGCATGACCCCAAGGTCCTTTCAACCTGAGAAAAAGGTAGCAGAGTGATAACTTCTTGGAATAGTTACGTTGTGACACCAGCAGTCAGGAGGTGCTCCTGGTTCAAAAAGCCACATTTGATTTTCATGCTCCTGGGAAGGACTCTAACAACAGCCATTTCCCCCCAATTCACTGTACAATGGCAACATCTGAATTATGTTTGGTTCTTCCCTGAAGCTTTTCCTCTGCTCATAGTCCTACTCTTCCAGCTCCCTCTACTGACCCTGCCTGCTCCTCTTGGCATCACTAGCCCAGCAGAAATCATGCCCTCTGATGTTTGTCAGTGTGGCCAAATGCCAGGCCCTCTTTGTGAATAATTTCTGTGCTCTGTAGAAGAGCCTGATAACACTGGTTAAGAAGCCTAAAGTTTTGCAGAAGGGTCTTATTTCTCACTTTTATGTCACCATTGTCCCTTGTATGGGGTGTGAGAGTTTGGGTCTGTGAACCAGTGTGCCTTTCAATGATCATGCTCCGCAGTGAGTCTGGGCAGCGTTCTCAATCTTAAAAGTTAGCAAGGAGAGCTGCAGAGCAGTCAGATGATAAAGGTCCCCATCTGGAAACCGAAATCTCCTAACATGAAGTATGAGGTTTCCCATAGACCGATGTTTATTACTTTCCAGGGAACTAATGTTTTTCACAGAACTAACAACTGATGTATTAATTAATGTCTCCAAACCCATTTCTTTCTCATTCGAGTAGCAATGCCTCGACTCTTAAAAAGGTTAAAACTACCCAATTTCACCTGCCACGGGGTAGTGAACGTAGGTATTCGAAAAATATTAAATGAGGGGAAAAAAAGGAGAGAAGATGACAGTAGATAGAAAAGGAAAGGTAGTAAATAATAAGAAAATAAATGTTTAAATAAGTAAAGTAATATGAAAATAGTCGCATGTCCAGACAGCCAATATTTAGCAAGGGGTTAATGTGGTCGCAAGAGAAAAAGTAAGCAGGTTGTGTGCTGGAAAAAAAAGTGAATATTGATGTATGTATTTTTTCCACTGGTTTCTTTCCTTATTCTTTTTTGCTATATTGACTAATGCAATATTCCAAACCACTTCAGTATTTCATCAACTTACCAGACACTACTGGAACATTAGGAAGATAAATAATTGATTTATTGTTGCCCCTTAATATAAAATTGTATTTTCAACTGAACTGAACCAATGAAAAGAAATGCAAACACAAATTTAGGAGAAAACAACAACAGGAAATTTAATTATTGTTTGTGTTGCAAGCCTGAAGTAAGAAATTGAACATTTTGAATTCCATTTCATGTCCTTCCTTCCTTGCTAAGTGTCGCTTCTTTCTATGCTTACTTATTTACCCGTGTTTCAGAATTAACAACCCTCCGCCATAATGACCTCTTGAGCAAAATTAAATATGCAAAAGGATAAGTATCTGTTTATAGATAAAATATATTTGGTGTCTTTAAAGCTTTTAGAAAAATCTAACTCCATGATGATTAATAAATACTGTCTACAAACTTCACCAATAAGTGAAAGCATTCTATGGGCACTCTAAATTTCAGATCCTTGCTTTAAAGAGATCTCTGGGTCCCATTACTCCTCGGATTTCATCGCACCCATACTGTCCCGTGGTGGATTTGAAATGTGAATCCATATCATATCCCTGTGTGTTCACCCCATACGTTGGGCTGGAACAAACCCCTTGGAGCATTTGTAGACTTGGACATGACCTAAATCCTAACTGGCAGGTTGTTCCAGGTGTTCTGTAAGAGGCATAGGGAAGCCCCAGAGATGAGCTGGAGTCCAGATAAAGTCAGGGACACCTGCACAGGACCATCCTGGTGGGGGAGGGGGGGCGGGCATTGGTGACAGATGCCCAATAGACCCACCAGTACCCTGGTGATTGTGATTTCCCCAAAGACTCAATCAAGCTGCTAAACATTGAAATCAGTGTCCTAAATTGCTTACAACTTCTATTATGACACTCTCATCCTTATATCTCTTATTTAAATGTGCATGATGAATTCACTCATTCAGTCTTCAATATAGCACAGCTTCAAATATGTTTTTTTTATTTAAAATTTTTTTTTAACTTTTATTCATTTTTGAGAGACAAAGCGAGGCAGAGCATGGGTGGGGAGGGGCAGAGAGAGAGAGGGAGACACAGAATCCGAAGCAGGCTCCAGGCTCTGAGCTGTCAGCACAGAGCCCGACGTGGGGCTCAAACTCAGGGACTGCGAGGTCATGACCTGAGCTGAAGTCGGAAGCTTAACTGACTGAGCCACCCAGACATCTCAAAATATGTTAAAGATTATTCCGTATTTTCTATTAATGTGTTCTACAGAAGGCCTACCATAGTGATAATTGATGTACACCTAACCATATTTTAAAGCTCCCATTTAAAAAATCCCAATAGATCACCCAGGCTCCAGTATGAATCATAATAAGAGAGGCTTATTTGTACTTTCACTGACTACATAAAAAGTCTGTTGATATTAAATTTGATATATAAATAAACATGTCATACATTTAAAGAATATTTTTAAGTAATAGTTTACTGAAGGTTCCTATGAGATATTTTTTCATGGTAGAAATTTATTTGGATTTTATTTTGTTCATTTGTTGCACAATGAAGTAATGTTGCAAAATTAATTGTTGGGAGACAACTCTCCATGTGTCTCCCACATCCACATGTCTTGCAAATAGGCAATGGCTGTCTTTGCTCTGGGCTGTCTTTTCAAGGATTCCTTGTATAATAAATACTGTTGAGAAGATAGAGATAGCATCTCTCTCTGGAGCAAAGGATAGACTTACTTACAGCCATGGAAGATAACAATAGCATCTCCTGTCATAAGAGAGGACAGACATGCTTCATGTACACTATAATGAAAATGGCATTTCCCTCCGAAAAATAGCAAGCATGCCTACTGCCAATTATAAAATATCAGGCTTCCTAAAGTCAGACTTCTCTCCTCTAACACAACCCCCATGTGTTCAGATGTCACCTGGCCTTCTTTGCCTTACCCTGTGAGGCTTAGGGCTGAGGGAAGCAGCCCAAAAGATTGCAAATATTCTGCAAACTGCTATTGCTGTGAATAAGAAAGTCCTTTGTCTCTGACACTGGAGGCTCGTGTCTTCTGCCGGCATCCATGAAATCGTGGCAATCTAACTTCTTAGCTTGCAATTTGAGTAAAATCTCGGACCCTTCACAGTCCTTGACATTATTTTTACTAGTATCACACATTTTATATGAAGGTGCAAATGACACATGCATTTCAAAAATACTTGACTCAAAATTTTGAAATTTCTGTTAAAACCAAGTTTAGTATCATGTTACAGCCTCTAACATCAGCTTTATTTCAAAATTCCAGAGTTCATAAGAAATTTTATAAGAAAAAAGGAATCACACTCTGACTCATAAAAATGCTTTCATGACTAACTTCTTGAAGAGATGAGCTTCTTTCATTCATTTCATTTTTATTCTTTCGAATAAAGCCTTTCAGCCTTAACTACCTCAGCTCCCCTCTGCATTTCAAAATGTTTCTTATCTTCACCAGTCTTCTCTCCTTCCCTTTTGTCTTAGAAGCAGAGTGGTAAGCTATTATAAAATGGCCCTAAGCTATTGTGCATCGATATTTGTGCCCTTGTGTTGTCCTCTCTCACAATGGACCTCAGCTGCCTGTGACCTATGGAATCCTTTGCTTTGACCTAAAGAATCTGACGTCAGCGATGCTGTGTCAATTTCAGGGCCTAGACGCGCAAAGACCTTACAACGGTCTCTTCCCTGAGCCACCATGTAAAAAAGCCTGGGCTATGCTGCTGGAAAGACCAAGGGAAAAAGAGACCCAGGAGGAGAAAAGAGAGGCCTCAGCATTTCAGCATCCAAGCCAAGGCAGGGAGGCAAAGGAGTCTGATAATTTGGACCCTCATACAAACTGGGGCCGTGTCTGATGGGCCAGCTGAGATGACTGGGGCGGAGAGGAGCCGTCTGGAGGGACAAGTAATAAAATGGTATAGCTTTATGCCTCTAAACCAGCTTTGAGGTGGTTTGTTAGACAGCCATACATGACTGACACAGATCTAAAAGTCCCTCTTTTCCAGAGCTAACTTCTGTGCTGTTGAGATCTCTCTTCATCTTTCTTAGAAGTCAACACTTTGTTTCTCGACAGCCTCCTTTCACTTATGATGTGCCATGGTCTTGCAGTCTTATCATCCAACACAAACAAACAAAAAAGCCCCTTTTGAAACAATAATACATCCAAGAAACTGTCAATGCATATGCTTCCATACACAAGCCATTGTCTGACAACGGTAAAATATATACCCATTTTTGCTTCATCCTTACCTTCCATTTAGTTCTGTCACCCAGTTTATGCCCTTATCTTTCCACAGAGAGCAGTATCTTGAAAGTCACTTAAAATTTGCTCATTAGCAAATTAGCAAATTAGCATTTTACTCTGGTAACCACTGTATTTTTTTCAAACTCTTCCACTGGCTTCCATGATTATAAGTATCCCTTGTTTTCTTAAAACACCTCTGGCTATTCCTCATAGTTTCACTGGCTCACTTTTCCCACCTGACCCTCTTGTTTGGGCACATCTGCTGTCCATCCCCCTCCTACATCTCTTTTTATTCACTACTCTATAATGTTCATGCCTTCTGGTCCCATGACTTTAATCATGACCTCTATTAAAATGGCTCCAAATCTTCCAAAACTCATTTCTTTCCCAGGCTCTAGATTTGTGTCACATGAACCGAATTGGCATCTCCTGGGAGCTAAGAGGAAAAACAGAATTTCAGGCTCCATTCAGACTATTGAGTCAGAATCTGTATTTTAACAAGCCTCCCAGTGATCTGTATTTGTATGAAAATCTGAGAATCACTGCTCTAAATATGTGTTTCCATCTATCTCAGCCAAAGCAAAAATAGTCATCCCTCCCTTCCCCACAACTACCACAAAACATACTCTTCCTTTTGCAGTGAGCCATTAGTCCATTATGATTTTACTATCTACCAGGTCAAAATAGCCAAAAGCTTTGGAATCTAGATTGTACCTGTACTTCTCCTTACCCACCCTCAACTACCAGTCCATCACTTGCCAAGTCTGGGCCATTTGACTACCAAGGTCTGTCCTTCTCCTGCATTGTCCTCTTACTTACATATTGAATTTCCTTTTCCCATAGACCATTAGGATCACGTCCAAACTGGACACCTTCCCTCCAGCCTTTCTTATAATGCATTACCACTTACTCCCAGCTACTTACTGCTCACTGTTCTAAAACAAAAGAAAACAAGCAAAAAATAAATAAATAAATAAATAAATATAAAAATAAAAAAAAACCAAAATAACAACAAAAAAAATTTAAGACCATGAAAACAAATAACAAAAAATAAAACCAAAAGTCTTCATGAACTTTCCTTTTCTACACACTGTAAAGTGTAAACTCTGTGCCATAACATTCAAGACCATCAAAATTGAGCCCCAGTCTGCCTGCTGGATGTTCTCTCTGCACTCTCAAGTCAAAATGGAAAATCAGCATTTATTCCCCTACTTACTCAATATGGAATTCTCTTCATTCTCCTTTGTCATAAGTTAATTGTCTGCATAATTATGGATTTATTTCTGGGTTTTCTATTGTGTTCCATTGATCTGTGTGTCTGTTTTTGTGCCAGTACCATACTATTTTGATTACTATAGTTTTGTAGTATATATTGAAATCTGGAATTGTGATACCTCCAGCTTTGTTCTTTCTCAGGATTGCCTTGGTTATTCTGGCTCTTCTATGGTTCCATGCAAATTTTAGTATTATTTGTTCTAGTTCTATGAAAAATGCTGTTGGTATTTTGATAGGGATTGCATTGTATCTATAACGGGCTTTGGATAGTATGGATGTTTTAGCAATATGTGTTCTTCTAATCCATGAGCATAGAATAACTTCATTTCCTTGTGTATCTTCAGCTTCTTTCATCAGTAGTTTATAGGTCTTTCACTTCTTTGGTTAAGTTTAATCCTAGGCACTTTATTCTTTTTGGTACAATTATAAATGGTGTTGTTTTTTAATTTCTCTTTCTGTGACTTTGTTGTTAACGTATAGAAATGCCACCAATTTTGGGGTATTAATTTTATATCCTACCACTTTACTGAAATTTTTTATTACGTCTAATAGGGTTTTTTTTTTTGTTTTTTGTGGTATTTTTTGTGGTGGTCTTTAGGATTTTCTAAGTTATCTGCAAATAGTGACAGCTTAACTTCGTTACCCACATGGATGCCTCTTCAACTTACATTTATCTTTAAACACTAAGTTTAAAATATGTTTTAAAAGAATGGAAATTTCCACACCAGCTTGTTTCATTTTGTGTTTTGACGGCTGATAGATTTCCTCCCATAGAACAGGTTTCTGTGGAAATCCTGATAAACTCTGGCCCACATCACCACCAGTGGACATAATTACAATTGCAGTCTGGATGTGATTTGTATGCCCAGGCAAACCAAAGTCCATGTTTCTCCTTCAGTTTACTTATAAACAAAACTACTGTTGCTATGGATGTGTCATCCAAAATATGCTACCAGGAAGTAGGGGAGCAACCATAAAAAATGCAACTCAGGGAAAAATTAGCAGCTCCATTCTCGAAGTGTATAATCATGTTTAAAAGAAGATTTCCTGCAAGAATGTGGAATGGATCATAAAGTTAAATTATATGATAGTTAAGACAAGTTAAGTTTATTGAGGGAAAAAAATAACAGTTTAGAAACTCTCAAGCCCTTACACTGTAGAATTCTGTTGCAGAAGAGTATTTACGTACATGAGAGACTGTATAAATCTGTTCAACTGGAAAGATCAGACTTAACATGGGAAGCTTTTCACTACATCAAGGAGCAGGAAGGAAGGGAAGATATTGTCAGCTTTTGAAATTCCAATGTAAACAAAACATGGAAAAGCCATTTTAGAGGCCTTTAGAGGCCATGGCATATACTGTTTTCCTCCTTCAAAAGCAAGTATGTTGTTTCCTTATTTTTATAGTTAAGAAAACATGGAATGTTTATGACTGGTTATACTGAAGGAATTTTACACAGTGATCCTTAAATGTTACCAACCAGCACAGAGCAACTAGAAATAGGGAAAAATAAATAGCCCGGGGGGAAAATAATTTGCAATATTAGCTTTAGTCCCAGAGAATTCGAAGTCTGCATCAGAATTGAATGGTGGGTCTTCTCATTTGCTTCCTACCAGCAAAACCCAGGATGTCCGTGACAATAGCCACAACAACCCTCAGAGATTCTGGACTCACACATAGAACTAACAATATGGGGTTTGGGGCCAACTTTAGAAGTCAAACTTGTGATGGCATTATTACTTCCCTTATTACCTCGAGTACCAAGGAGCTCATTTTGTGTTTTCCAGGCTTAAATTTTTCTCCTTTTTTTTCTTTCATTTGTTCACCTACTTGACCAATCTCTGTTCATTAGCCTTTTTATCAGAAAACGTTGACAGCTAGAGAAAAGGAGATTTAAAAAGTAATACAATTTGTAACTCAGAATTATAAGACATTTTATTTGCAAGTGTCCTAAGTTCCATGAATTCAGTGACTGACTTTTATGTTGTTATCTCCCTAGCATCTAGAATAGCCCTTGACAGTATTATATGCAATAGATATTTCTCAAAGTAAGGAAAAAATGAGTAAAATTATAACCGAGAAACCTGAAATGTGTAAATTTCAGGTCTTCCATTTCTGTGAATAATTGAGAGTTGGCACTGGTAAAAGCCACGTGACATACATCAATTTGTGCCCAGCCATATTCCAGTTTAGTTGTTTGGTGTTACAGGGTGGTTATGATTCCTTGATCAACATCCAAAACCCAGGTTGCTTCAGAGTTTCTAAGACAGCGGCTTTCAAACTATTCTTACTGCAACCCAGAGTGAGAAATAAATATTACATCAAGACCCAGCAAACACATCATACACACATCATACACACATCATGCCTACCACCCATCCCCCACAACTGATACACACAGGTGTAAGTATTTTATTTTTTAAAGTTTATTTATTTATTTTGAAAGAGAGAGAAAGCACGAGTCGGGGAGGGGCAGAGAGAGAGGGAGAAAGAGTGAGAATCCCAAGCAGGCTTTGAGCTGTCAGCACAGAGCCCGATGTGAGGCTCAAACCCATGAACGGTGAGATCATGACCTGAGCTGAAGCCAGGCGCTTAACCACATGAGCCACCCAGGTGCTCCAAGGCATAAATTTTTAAATAACACAGAAGTTTCATGGAACATACTTACTCTCACTATATAAAGTATACTGGCGTGTTCTATTCTCTTTGATTTTTAAATTAACTTCATGACCAATTAATAAGCTATGATTTCTGGTTTTTATAAAAACCCTTGGAACCACAATAGCTAAACAGGAAGGTTGTGAAATGGTTGAAGAGAACAACCTAGTCATAGAATCTCTGCACAAGAGTGCTATGTTGGGTACAGGCATCCAAAGATGTAACATGCAGTCCCTGACCTCACAGCACACAGGGGAGCATGCAGATAAATATACAAGTGACTTCCAGCACGATAGGATGAATGCTATAACGAAGTAGGAGTGAGGTGCAAAAAAAAAAAGCATTTAAGGGGGTGCAGGCACCTAAATCAGCAAAAGAGGAGTTCACGGCTTTTATGGAGAACATGGTGCATGAGCACTGATGGATGAGCAGGACTTTGCCAGACAGTCAAGGACTGGGGTCATTAAAAATAGTGGGCGCATCTTGTTCCAAATTATGGAATATGAAAAACACAAGCAAGTTGGACAAAAGGCCTGTAGTTCAGCAAGAAGAGCTGAAGATGAGGCTGTTAGTGGCTTGTAAGCCTTGTCTGAGAGAGGCCTAGAGGAAGAACATTGACTTGAGAATCCTCAAGAAATGAGTGTCACTGAAAGCAATGGACATGGACAAGAATTACAAGGAAGACTTCAAGTACACGAAGAGCTCATAATTTCTAGTGTGCGACTTATACCTAACTGACTGCTTTCCTGTTATACCATTCCTGGTCTTGTGCAACATTATCATCACCACCACCACCATCATCATCATCATCATCATCATCATAGCTTCAACATCACAGCGTATTGAATGTCCGCAAGGCACTCCACCTGTATCATCTTGTGGAATCTTCACAATGGCCCAGTGAGATAGGTCCTATTATTATCCCCTTTTCCCAAGATCACAGTTGCAATGATGGATGGTATCAGGTTGTGAACTAGATGGTCTGAATCCTGAGCCCCTGGGCGTTTAGCTACAATGCTCTCCCGATATTCTGTAAGAAGGTAGTCTGGGCTGTCCCAGGCCCCTTAGCCTGGATAATAAACACGGTCGAAAGAGCACTGAGTTACATCACCCCTAAAAAAGAGGCATAGCATTCTGTCTGAGCTCTCTTCACATTAAAGTTAACTATTAAAACTCTCTTGTTTCTAGAATTCTCACTACTCCTTTCTGGGCTATCTTTGAGACTATTTTAAAGCTTTTAACCACGTAGATCTGCTGTTGCTGTGTGGCATGTTCATTGCTGCATAATTTGCAAGTTGTGGAATGAGTACTTACTGGGGTGATTTCAAATAGTACCGGACAGAATCACTTCAAATGCAGTAGGCAGAGGGAACTACCATGGCAGTACTGTGCTTGTTTGGGCCATAAATTTCCTGAGAAATGGAGGCTAGTTTCTACTTACAACAACTGTTGAGTATAAATCAAGCGAGAACTTCTGAAGCCAGATGCTTCATTTGTTATTTTAATGTACATTGTATTTTCTAAAGGATTGCAGGATCCGTGTTATCTTCTTTACTCAGAAACTGAGTGGCTGAAATAATCTCTGTGTTGGGTAGAACGCTTCATGGTCAATCAACGCCCACTTGTCCTGTGAACTTGAACTCTTGTGTGATTTTACTGGTGATCAGATTTTAAAGTTCTAGCTAGCTAGCTTTGTGAGAGTGACAATTTAAATAGCTCTCACCAGAAGTCACGAAAACGCTAGGCCGATTGGGTAATAAAGTAGTTCCTTTAAAGTTAAATGAGTCATAATTTAGCATGAAGTAGATTGATTAGAGAAACACTTGCAAGTTGGCAGGCAGTTAGGATCCTGGAGTCATCTTGGTAATTAGAACTGTTATGATGTCTGTTGGCACTACATATACAGCAAAGATGGGTCATGTCACAAGTCCATCCAAACACTTGTGGGTTCAGGGATTCAAACCCAAGTTGAACCTTTTGGTGTTTGAGTTTGTTAACTGTTGGCTAAATGCCACTTCCTGTTCCTAAGAAAAGAGGCTTGAAAAAGTCTCATAAAAAATGACTTAAAAGGCTTCCTTGACTTCAAAGGCTCTTACAAAACAACATTTTGATGAGTTAAGTGTAAAGGAATCAGAAACATACGGATTAAATTTCCCTTAAAGAGTCATGTGTCTAAAAATGGAGGGAGGAAAAAGTAGCAAGTTTATCTTGCTCAACTTGTTTCAAAATGTCTGGAGTGGCTATTGATTACCAAAGTAATTAAATTCTTCCATTCCAAAATAATACTGAGATAGTAACATGTTGAAAGGCACGTCAAAGGGTCCAACTGAATAAAGGCCAGTCCATTTGTGTAGGTTGGGTTATGCCAGGTCATCCTCTCTACAGTCCATTATGCCAGCCTCCACTTAAAAGGAAATAGCAGAGTGTCACAGGACAAAGCCACAAAGAACAAAGAATTTCTAAACCAGACGGCTCACTCAGGTCAGGCAATTGTCAACTCACCACACTGATGCATTACAGCTGACATGACTGTCTGAACAAAGAGCATACAAACACTCCTTCGCCATGAAGTGTCACGCAAAAGGCAGCATTACCTGGTGTATGTATTTAATTTTCCCATCCTTAATCATAATTTTGTGGGGTTCTAACCCTTGAAGATAAATAAACTACTGATTATTTCCCAAGTGGAGAAAAATGTCTTTGGCCAAGAATATAATTGCAGCATATAGAAAGAAATAAAAATCATTTGAACGAATGATGAGCAACCGTGAATTCTGTCAAGAATGATTTGATGTAAATCTCATCAGTTTGCCACTAATGAACCGACAGAAAGCTAATACCTGATTTGTTCTGTGTTTGAAAGCCTTAGAAAGAACACAGTGAGGCCAGTTTAACCTGTGAGGCCAAATAAAGCCATACACATATAACAATGAAGCATTAGATACCAATGAATATAAGTTTAGCTAACTATTAGATACCCAATAACCCAAGGCAATTTTTTGTATTTGGCTAAATGCAATGGTATGAATTTTTATAGCAATATTTCTCTCGATTGTGGTTATGGCAGATTGTGGTTATGGTTAAAAGAAAAATTTCTAAAAGTAGACATTTTTTACTTTAATTTGCTTGTGACGTGACTGCTATAGGAACACATAAATGAGCTGCCTTCTTAAAACCGAATTAGTGTGAGAAAAAGGTTCTAATTAATTGAATCCATAAGCACTTTTTCTAAACAGTATTGTTTTATTTGTGTCAATATATTTCTTAGGAAAGGAAATGAAGAAAACCTCCATGAATTGGCTTAAGGGGTGTAGTGATGTTTATATGTAATTCCAATGAATGTAGACTGGTAAATGTATTTATAAAACCAAATAAATATTACTATTTTTGTCATTTTTCTTTCAACATATCTCTGAATTTTATTTGAGTGGATATGTACTATTTTAGCAACTACAAAGCAATCAAGAAACCAACTGCAGATTTTTGTTTCTTTATATGCCCCAAATCACCTTGTCCCCTAACATGTCTCATGACCCAAAGACCCCAGAGGACAAAGAACCAACCTAGCCATGCTTCTGTACCCCAGCAGAGTTTGGGACTTCTGAGGGATGTGGCAATGATTCCATCTACTCTTAGCCTTAGTTACCAGAAAAGAATTTTGAATGTTCCTTAAGGGAGGAACTTTAGGACTCCTGAACCAAGTGCTAAAGAAAAATATAATGTTAAGAAAACCAAGAAGTCCTGATATTCCAAGAGTGTTCAAAGAAGTGGTTTCACTTAATCGCTTACTAAATCCCTGGAGGGAAATATTTGCCTTGATGGATACGGAAAATCACGGAATTGACCTTGTCATTCCGTAGGAGAGATGATAGGCATATAGCAATCACATAGCAGACACAACTACACTTTCTTTCGGTAAAGATGATTTGCAATTTCCTGTTTCCAATTTTTCTCTAAGTCTTGAAATTATCTACCCCACTGCCTCTCCAAAGATCCTGAATATCTTCAAGGTGTCCTTATACATACTGAGCAGTTCTACTCTAATATGATATAATTGCAGGTCAGGAAGTCCAGCAAAGCCTCCCCTTCCAGGAACGCAGCTCTTGAAATTCTGCTATTGGAGAACTACTCACTTGGTTAAATATTGTCCCCTGAGGTTCTCCTTATAAAATTTATATCCTTCCAGACGGCTGGTAATTAAGCCACTAAAACCTCTGTGTTAATTAATCCGTCAAGAAGAACTCTGTATAGTTTGGGAATACATGAGATCAGTGAGTAGAACAGGAAGGAGAAAGAGTAGAAAAAGAAGGGATAAAATAATTCAAAGACAAATTTTACATCAACCAACTTGCCTAAAACTAGCTTCATTTCCTATCCTCCAGACTGGGATCTCCATCACCAAAATTCTGTTTTTCTTCTATATTTTAGAACAATTTTTATGTGCACCTTTGAAAGTTGTGTTACCTGGTCATCAAATGCAAATAATGCACATGCAGCATTATCTACAATAGGCAAATTCTGGAAACAGCCCAAGTGTCCGTCAACCGATGAGTGGATAAAGAAAATACAGTACAGTAAAACCTTGGTTTGTGAACATAATTCATTCCAGAAACATGCTTACAATCCAAAGCACTTGTATATCAAAGCAAACTGTAAGAACCATTGGCTCAGTTGTGATCATGTGATATTCAGTGTCACATACTACTCATATTGCAAGACATTGCTCGTTTATCAAGTTCAAATTTATTAGAAGTTTGCTTGTCTTGCAGAATACTCACAGAACAAGTTACTCATAATCCAAGGTTTTACTATGTATATGTCCAATGGAATATTACTCAGATATCAAGAATGGAATCTTGCCATTTGCAATGACATGGGTGAAGCTAGAGTGTATTATGCTAAACAAAGTAAGTCAGTCAGAGAAAAGGCAAATACCATGTCATCTCACTTATATATGGAATTTAAGAAACAAAACAAAGGAGCAAAGGGAAAAAAAGAGACAGGGGCAAACCAAGAAACAGCCTCAACTATAGACAACAAACTGACAGTTACCAAAGAGGAATGAGTGAAATAGGTGATGGCGATTAAGGATATTGTACACCTGAAACTAATGTTACACTGTGTGTTAACTAATTGGAATTGAAATAAAAACTTAAAAATTCAAGTAATGCAACATCATCCAGAAATACCCCGAGAAATGACAGCAGCAACAGTGCCTCTCTCCAGGGCTTAGTAGCCCTTTCCTAATAGCCCAGGCTGTGTTCATCACTGCTGCATTTTCCTTACTGAAAGACTGTTCCATAGTCTCTCAAAACCATGCCTGGAAGGAGAGTATGATGGTGAATAAAACCTCAGGAAGTTGATTTTTAAGATGAGTGTAGGTAAAGTTTAGGACCAAAGTAGCAGATAAAATTGACAGTATGTTTGCAATGCGTAGAACAAAGAGTTTCCACACTTCTCAAGGATGTTCCTACCAGTGGCAGTGAAATCATCTTTTTCCCACAAAGGAAGTCCAGCTCCACTTACCAAAATAGGCATTCTAGGAGCCACAGTACCCACCAGCTTGCTCAGCAGGTGATAGCATATTCTTTGATAAGTTATTTTTGTTTCAGCATCTTGGGTAGTATCCTAATCCATTTGTTCAGGCTGCTATACCAAAATACCATTGACTGGGTAGCTTGTAAAGGACAGAGATACATGACTGATCATTCTAGGGGCAGGAAGTCTGAGATCAGAGTGCCACTGTAGTCAGGTGACAGCTCTCTTATGGGTCACATACTTGTCATTGTATCCTTAATGGTGGAAGGGGTGGGGAATCTCCCTGAAGCCTCTCATAAGGCATTAATCCCATTTATGAGAGTTCCACCCTCAGGCCTTAAGTGCTTCCTGAAGGTCCTACCTCCTAATACCATGACTTTTGGGGCTTAGGATTTTAACAAGTGAATTTTAGGAAGACACGATCATTCAGGGCATAGCAGGTAGTAAAAGACAAGCCTTTACCTTTTCTCTGTGGACTAGATTTGACATCCTCATTTGCATCTCAGCTATGGTTACAACTAAGTAAAAACTGTATGTTCATTGAGTAAAAACTAAAAAGAAGAATGGAGAAAATGAATAAAGTTGATTTATTAGATAGTGGGGCACTGGGAGATATTTTCCAGCTATAATTATTACAATTTTATTTATAGAGTATTGTTTGTTAAGAAGAATTCTAACAGGCATTCACTTATTTAAAGCCTTATCTTGACTGTGCAGGATTGCTGAAACTTTTGAACTATTTCAGGAGATGACACAACAAGTTCCAGCAGCTTCTTTCTTGTATCTGGGTCAAAGTACCCTCGATGTTCAGCCAACAGCCTGTGGTTATCATCTGTCTCTTTAAAACAAGTATCTAAAACTCAAACTGGAGATACTGAGGCTCAGCCCACAACTCCAGAAGTAAGGTAGGGCTTAGGAGCAACAGTTCACAGACCTGGGAACAACACACACACACACACACACACACACACACATACAATTACCCCCCGGGAAGTCACAGGCTGGACACCCCATGAAACAGAATGAGGAAATATTGAAACCAGCAGCAAACTGCAACTGATTTATTGTGGTCAAATTCTAATTAAATGCCCTCAATTCTGAGAACCAGAATGATGCCAGAACCTGGGTTGAACTAAATCTCCGGGTCCAGCTGGGCAGACACTAAGTTACTCCATCTTTCGAGTTGGAAATGAGTCAACCAGATAAGCCAGGCTTACCCACCAGTTAATCCTCCACCTTGAGAGTAGATTCCTAGGAGTATGCTCCCACCTGTGGCCCTTCCTTCAGTTTCCCCCTCACCAGAATGTTCTATCCCTCTCTTCCAATGCTCTTATGTTTTACTCTACTTTAAAGACCCAAAGCTACTCCATATGCTGCACAACGCAGTTCAAAGCCTTCTCTTAAATCATGTCAACTGTCTGCACACCATATATTCTATTCACAGTGGTGCTTGGAAAATATTGGCTACTTATATTAACCACACTAATAATAATAGCACGGATTATAATTAACCTTGAAAAAAAGAGAATAATATTACAACTGGTTTTTGACAAATTTACATTTCATTTTCTTTATTTGAAAAGTGGGGACTGGGACACCTGAGTGGCTCGGTCAGTTAAGTGTCTGACTTCTTTTAAGTTTTTTTATTTATTTTTGAGAGAGAGAAGCAGAGAGAGAGGGAGAGAGAAGAGCTGAAGCAGGCTCTGTGCTGTCAGCACCCCACAAGTGTCCAACTCTTGATCTCAGCTCAGGTCTTGATCGCAGGGTCTTGAGTTCAAGACCCGCATTGGGCTCTGAGCACGCATGAAGACTACTTTAAAAAACGGAAGTTGGGGCGGGGGCCGGGGAGCGGCGCGCCTCGGTGGCTCAATTCATTAAGTGTCTGAGCTCAGGTCATGATCTCAAGGTTCGGGAGTTTGAGCCCCACATGGGGCTCTGTGCTATCACTTCAGATCCTCTGTCTCCCTCTCTCTCTGCCCCTCCTCTGCTTGTTCTCTCTCTCTCTCTCTCTCTCAAAAATAAACTTTTTTTTTTAAGTGGGAAACATGTTTAATGTGAAATGGGACCCCACTTGGCTATAATATTCTCTCATTTTAGGACAGTTGGTCACCCCGGCAGAGAAACTACTTAGGGATAAGCCTCCCTTCGAAACTTACAGATAACTTTGTCTCATCCATTTGCTTCTACAACATTTCGACCTTTGACACGTTCTGACTTAGTTCTGAACCACCCTCTTGACTCATCTTGTATTTTCTCTCTATCCTGTTTCAAATCACCCTATCTTCTGGCCTCATGAATCATAGTTTTTCCATCAAGCCTTGGTGCTGCTTCAACTTTTGTTTCCCTTCCCAGTTCCCAACCATGATTCCATTTCTTCCCACTAACTAGACAACAATTACGTACCAACATTATTGGTCCATATGAGCTCCTGGGACCCTAGCCACCGGCACAGACAGGCTCAGATTGTGGCAACTCTTACAGGTAGAGCCACAGCTAAGTGATATTATTTAGATGTCCTGTTCTGCCAGGTGTAGTCTAACTCCTGCACGGCACTGCTGGATAGGATACACCTCAAGAAAGGAATATGAAAGGTAAATTTAAAACTTGAAATTGGATTTTTAAATTCTCAATGCTTTATTAAAATACATAATAAAAGATAAACTTTTTTATTGTCTGCAGATGTTATTCTCAATTTTCAATTTTTATTTTAATAAAATTCAATAATGATGTTTTAACTCAGGAATTTTTTGGTTTCGTTCTGTTTTGTCAGTCTCAATTTGCAGTAACTTTCTCTCCACTTTGCTCCTTCCTTTAACCAATAAATAGGTAAGTATCTTCTTGTAGAGAACTGAGAGAGAATTAAATTCTCAAGACATTGAGAATTCAATCATCATCAGACTTCAGTGACTAAAGTCACTTGCCTTTAATGAACTAAAATACTATTAAATAAAACCTCTTTTTTCAGCTACATAATGTGGAAAGAATTAAGCTTCAAAACTGGCTTTATTATGTCAGACATGGTTTTCCCCTAAAATTAAAATCTTAGATAGTGTGTTGGCTCCTCATAACACTGAGAAAAAACAGAGACCTATTTTATGCCTTGAAATAAATATAATTCATAAATGCATGAGTCGGTGTGTATTATAACAGACTACTGAAGACAGTTCAATCTATTCTTTTTTTTTAAATGTTTTTAATGTTTACTTTTGAGAGAGAGAGAGAGAGAGAGAGAAAGAGAGAGGTAAAGCACGAGTGGGAGAGGGGCAGAGAGAGAGGGAGACACAGAATCCGAAGCAGGCTCCAGGCTCCAGGCTCCGAACTGTCAGCACAGAGCCCGACAGGGGGCTTGGACCCACAAATGGCAAGATCATGGCCTGAGCTGAAGTTGGATGCTTAGCTAACTAAGCCACCCAGGCATCCTCAGGGACTTGAACACTAGATTTGAGTAATATCCAAAAATTCCATCTTCTATAATACATAGTATTTTCTTTCAAAAAACAAATATGAAGATCATATTCCACCTCTATGGGTAGGGACTGAATCACTCATTTAGAATAGAGAAAGTGCATTTTCCAATTCTGGAGGCTTCTAAATAAAGCCTCGCCAAGTGCCTAAAATACACACATGCACACACACACACAAACTTTCTTTAATAATGGGTCAGTGAAGACCAATCTTAGTTTCTGTTCAAATGAGACATTGAAAAGAATATGTATGATTCAGCTCAAAGTCTTTTAGAGAATTAAAAATCACATTCTAAATCATCCCAATAAAAATTCACACCAAAGTTTATTCTAACTACTATATAGCTTTCTTTTAACAAAAGTTCTATTCTTTTTTCTTTTTTTTTCTATCTTCTTTTTTCAAAATTTTATTTAAATTCTGGTTAGTTAACATACATACGGTGCAATGCTGGTTTCAGGTGTAGAACCAGTGATTCATCACTTACATATAAAACCCAGTGCTCATCACAACAGGTGTCCTCCTTAATGCCCCCTTAATGTCCCATCTAGCCCATCACCATCCACCCTAAGTTTGTTCTCTATATTTAAGAGTCTCTTATGATTTTTCCCTCTCTCTTTTTCTCCCCCTCCCATATGTCCATCTGTTTTGTTTCTTAAATTCCACATATGGGTGAAATTATATGGTATTTGTCTTTCTCTGATGACTTATTCACTTAGCATAATACATTCTAGCTTCATTCATGTCATTGCAAATTGCAAGATTTCATTATTCTTGATGGCTGAGTAATATTCCATTGTATATATACCACATCTTTATCCATTCATCAGTCGGCGGACACTTGGGCTTTTTCCATAGTTTGGCTATTATTGATAATGCTGCTATAAACATCAGGGTGCATTACCCCTTCAAATGTGTATTTTTGTATCCAGTGGGTATTTTTGTATCCTAGTAGTGCAATTGCTAGATCGATGGGTGGTTCTATTTTTAACTTTTTGAGGAACGTCCATACTGTTTTCCAGAGTGGCTGCACCAGTTTGCATTCCCACCAAGAGTGCAAACGAGTTTCCCTTTCTCTGCATCTTCTCCAACACCTTTTGTTTCTTGTATTGTTAATTTTAACCATTCAGACAAGTGTGAGGTGGTATCTCATCATGGTTTGGATTTATATTCCCCTGATGATGAGTGATGTTGAGCATCTTTTTATGTGACTGTTAGCCATCTGGATGTCTTCTTTGGGAAAATGTCCATTCATGTCTTCTGCCCATTTCTTCACTGGATTATTTGTTTTTTGGGTGTTGAGTTTGCTAAGTTCTTTGTCGATTTTGAATACTAACCCTTTGTCAGATATGTCGTTTGCAAATATCGTCTTCCATTCTGTAGACTGCCTTTTTTGTTGCTTGTTTCCCTCATGGTACAGAACTTTTTATCTTGATGAAATCCCAATAGTTCATTTTTGCTTTTGTTTTCCTTGGCTCCACTGACGTGTCTAGTAAGAAGTTGCTCCAGCCAAGGTCAAAGAGATTGCTGCCTATGTTCTCCTCTAGGATTTTGATGGTTTCCTGTCTCACAGTTAGGTCTTTCATCCATTTTGAATTTATTTTTGTGTATGGTGTAAGAAAGTGGTCCAGTTTCATTCTTCTACATGTCGTTGTCAAGTTTTCCCCCACACCATTTCTTGAAGAGACTGTCTTTCTTCCATTGGGTATTCTTTCCTGCTTTGTGAAAGATTAGTTGACTATGTAAAAAGTTGTACTCCTGAAATCAGTAGTTTTAATAGAAATTGAAATTCTTTATAATGATAGCATTGAACTTTTATCTTTATCAGAGGTTTCATCAAAATGAAACAAACATTTATGAAAAAGCCTGATTGAACATTTGTAGACTGAAATAAATGTTCAGGTGGAACCTATTGTCTAATCTATGTCCAGGGATAACTCTCTGCCAAGCCACAAACTTAAAGAAAAGGTAATGTTAAGTATAAAGACAGATCAGCAACTACTAAATGATAATATTCTACTGTCCTCATAAAACCATTTTGCTTTTTGTAATTTATCTCAGATAAATTGTAGTAACAAGGTTTTTCTCATATATAGAAAAATAGGCTTATCACATTTCTCATGGTATTTTGTAAGCACAAGTCTACAAATATAAACTGCAAATAAACACTTTGATAAATGTAATCATTTTTGAGAGTGATAATATGAGAAACAATGGAGAATTTCAAGTTTTTGGACGACACGCTTAAATTTTTACATATAATGAGAATAGTTGGGTAAAAAGCATAGATTAGGGCAAACAAGTTTATTTACCTCAGTGAGTTCTCAGAAATAATGTTTTTACAGTTTTAAGCTGATAATGGAAACAATTATTTAGGAAGTAGAAATTTGCCAAAAACATCCATATATTGAGGACTTGAATTTTCATTTCCATTTTTCATCTTCGTCCTCAGCTTTGTCTTTATCATCTTTGATAAATTCAACGAACTTAACACTTCCAACTCAATAATATAAAATGCTTATCATGTTTAGTAACATACCAGTATAAACTATAGTGCTAATGGAACCAAAGGTTAATCTTAAAATTCTCTTAATGTTTATTTATTTTGAGAGAGAGAGACAGAGACAGAGTGAGAATGGGGAAGGGGCAGAGAGAGAGGGAGACAGAATACGAAGCAGGCTTCAGGCTCTGAGCTGTCAGCACAGAGCCTGATGAGGGGCTCGAACTCACAAACCGCGAGATCATGACCTGAGCCTGTCAGACACTTAACCGACTGAGCCACCCAGGCGCCCCCAAAGGTTAATCTTAATAAGAATATAAGTTGACTATGTTTTGTACACTTTCTACATAAACTTTGGTGTATTTAATATGGAAAAGAATCACATTATCTTTCCATATTTTATGCTAGCAATCATAAAAATATACAAAAACTGCTCAGCCTATAGTATGTTTTTACAGGGAATTTTTAAATTCCATGTTCATAAAGCCAACATCTTGCCTCCAAAGAAATTATTTCTTAGATTTTACTTGGAAAGCAAAGTTAAATAAAGAATTGCTGGAGTTTATTATGTGGCACCATCAAGTCTAGAAGTATAATACAGGGTAAAATATTAAGTAATTGATTCTTAAAACTGATTTTTCATTCTGAAGTCTACCACCTCACTCTCAGGAAACAATGGGACATAATTTTCAAATATGTGACTTCCTTTATTACCCACTTGAGATTTCAGCCTGTAAATGGAATTATATGCTTTATTCTGGTGAATCATGTTCCTACATTTTAACAGTCTGCCAAAATTTGAAATCAGAAGGCAATTTTCTCTTAGAACACGTTGCAATAGACATGGGGTAGTTTGAATGTTTTTTCCCTCTGCTCTTGGGATCAGATGAACACTCGTGAGGACTAAGATCAACGTGAAAGTGTGAGCAGCTTGATTTGTCCTTTCCGCTGCAGCTTTGTACCGCACCCTGGGACCCGGCCGACGTCACATCATTCCATCTTGAAGCCCCTTGGGGATTAAATGATTTCTGGCCGAGTTCCATCCTCCTCAGTACAGGGAATTGATTGTCATGTGCTCTGTGGAAACTGGCAGTTGGGCCACCGAGACCTGTAATGCCTGCCGAGGCTGCGTGCAGAGTGTAAAATGTGACCAGGGGAAAGAGAGCAAACGCAACTGGAAATTTCATTAGAGCTTGCCATTTGTCCCAGTCCAAACCAAACTGTGAAATGTACGTGAAAACTAAACTCCTTGGGGGGGGGAGGGGAAACCAAAACCAAAACAATAAAATTTAGGATCTTCAAATTAAAGGATTGTCCCAAGAACCATTTTGTAAAAATAAAAACTTGGGGTGCCTGGGTGGCTCACAGTTGGTTAAGCATCCGACTTAGGTTCAGGTCATGATCTCATGAGTTCATGAGTTTGAGCCCTGCAACAGCCCAGAGCCTGCTTAGCATCCTCTGTCTCCCTTTCTCTCTGCCCCTCCCCCGCCCACACACACATACACTTGTTCTCTCTCTCAAAAACAAATACATATTTTTAAAAAATTAAAAAAACATAAAAACTAACAATGTGACCTGAAATCATTATGATACCAAAGCATGAACAAATATGCGAGAGAAGTTCATAGTGATCAGAAACTCCTAGGATGTTCTACTACTTTTCTGCTTTTAGAAGTACTAACAGAGAAAATAACCAATTTCTTTGCAAGTGTACGAAAATCTGGCAAGAAAAACTTTCCATATTAGTGGTCAGTCTTGTTAGCCTATACACAGTACCTTGGAATCAAATTATATATATGGTTTTACCAATTAAAAAAAAAAAAATCCAGGGGTGCCTCAGTGGCTCAGTCAGTTAAGCAACCCACTTTTGGTTTTGGTTCAGGTCACGATCTCACAGTTCATGAGTTCAAGCCCCATGTCATGTCAGGCTCTACGCTGACAGTGCAGAGCCAGCTTGGGATTCTCTCTCTCCCTCTCCCTCTCTGCCCTTCCCCCACTCATGTGAGTGTGCGCTCTCTCTCGCTCTCTCAAAATAAATAAACATTTTTTTAAATAAAAAATTTAAAACAATCCAAGATTCAAAATCTACAAAGCAATGCAGTTCTATTTATTTTTCAAATGAAGTTATTTATTCCATTCAACCCCAAAATGTGTCTCTTGCTGGCAATATTTGTGATGCATGCCATTTTTTCCTTGATCTTATAAACAAAAGAAAACAAACTTAGCATGAATCTTTCTAAAAAGATTAATCCTTATATTTATATTGACTTGACATTTTAGGATTTCTTCTCATGTAGGAAAACCATGGCTTGGGAAGCTTGATGGTGTTCTTATCAAGTTCCTAGCAGCAGTAAGACATTTAATCTGCTTTATCTGTGTACATGTGCACATAGGTGGATACTTTGAAATAAACAAACCCAGGCAGATTAGCTTTTTTTAAATGGTTTAAAAGTAGTTTGTGTGATTTTAATTGTGCAATTTCACTTGAATTCATCAGGGACAGATCAATGGTTTATATAACACACCTGATCTTATTTCCTCTTAGTCGCTCAGAAAGTCTTCAGTCCCCGACGACCCACACAGCAGCATGTAACAAAAAAGCAATTTCTGGATTGATTGATATTTCAATGCATTGACTTTTATGTAGGCAAGTCATACTGAACAATAAGAATGGATATATTGTTTTGTCTATTTCCATTATTTTCTATTTCAAATTGTAAATAATCCCTATGACTACTTGATGGGATGAAGTAAATCGACACAAATCTGGGTTAATTTTGCCATCAGATTTCTATTACATCTCAAAAGAAAAGCATTGAAATCTTCTAGGTTTTGAAACCTTCCAATGAACATCCATATGAAAACTGTTTTCAAAAACCAATAAAATATTCCTTTTATTTTGCATTTCACTACAAAGAGCAATATAATAGTAGCATTCACTACATTTCAGCCCAGAAACCAGAGCTGCCTTTGAGAATCTCATGATAGCTCTTTCTGTGTGAATTATAAAAGGAAAAACCCTTTGCCCGGGCATGCCCTCTGAACACTCTTCCTCCATTAGCTCATTTAATCATTAAACAATAATGAATCCTCATTTTCTCAGTGATATATAGCACTTTATTGTTGTTCTTCTTTTTTAATTCTCAGATTTGAATTTCTTCTCTGGATATAATTTCTCCTTATTTTGGCCACAGCTATATATTGAGGTATTTCCAATATGGCACTTAATTGAACCCAGTTCCTGAAACTAACTCAGAGAATAGATTCTAAGAAAATAAACTCACTGAACTGAGAAGGAGAAATTAACTACCTTTGGTGTCAGAATGTGACAGGCCATGTGAAAAGAATTCTCCCCCCCCCCCCCACAAAAGTATATTTTCTTTCTGTTCTGCACTTGTTCAGTCCACTAATACTAACAAATAGAAACCATGTGGTTATAAATCTATTATCTTCAGTATATTTTTAGTGTGGATGAATCCTTTATGTAACCAAAATGTCAAAGTCTAATAAAATCAGACCTGACTGTATATACAGAATACAGTTGTTGGGAAACTTTTAAACATTTCTGAATATTTTTCAAGTTGATTTGTTAGAACTCTTGGGAATATAGTATTGTTTTTAAACTCTGAGAAAAATAACTTTTGAGGATTTCTTGCTAAAACACCAGTAAACGAAAGGTATCATTAAGCTCCTATGCTAATTAATACTTCTCTCTGAGCAATTTCTGCACCTCTCCCTGCTTTGTTTCGATTGAACTGTGATGAATAGTGGTTTTAACATTTGACACCTTAGTATGTTTCTGCTTTATAATAGTAAAAATCGTGTAAGTTGTCTGTTTAAACTTTTTGTTTGGAACTGAGAAGTTCTTTATGAATGTCTAAGATCACCATGGCACGCGATCTGTATCACTCGGCTGTACTCTTGCTATATTCTTCATGGGATCTGAACTTCCTCTTTTGTATTTGCTAATCCCTCTCTCCCTCTTCCCCACCCTCCCCATGATCCCTGTCAGATGCCCAAAGCCCCATTTGATTTCTACACGTGGTGTTTTTTGGGGAAAGAGAGTATTTATTTGTTATTAAGACCAGTTTCTATGTTGCGTCTACCCCTGCCTCACCCCAGGGCAGTCTAAATCAGATGCAGTAATGGGAAGGAACCAGGCAGAGCGGTCCTCACTGCCATATCCTCTTATTGACTCTCTGGAGGCCCTGAGTCTTGAAAGCTGCACAGCACATGCCCACAAAGGCCTTGTTCACACTCTTTCCCTCTGGGTATGTGACACCCCCAAACCTGTATCTTTCGTTTCTTAGAGTTTTATTAAGTTTTTCATTTCAATTACAGTATCATTAGCATAGAGTGTTATGTCAGTTTCAGGTGTACTATACAGTGATTAAACACTTCCATACAGCACCTGGGGCTCATCATGAGACGTGTACTATTAATCTCCTTCGCCTATTTCACCCATCCCCCTACCCACCTCCACTCTGGTAACCATCAGTTGGTTCTCTATACTTAAGAGTCTCTTCCTTGGTTTGTCTCTTTCTCCTTTTTTTTCCCATTGTTTGTTTTGTTTCTTAAATTACACGTATGAGTGAAGTCATATGATGTTTGTCTTTCTCTGATTGACTTATTTTGCTTAGTATTATACTCTCTAGCTTCATCCATGTTGTTGCAAAAGGCAAGTTCTTTTTTTTAAAGTTTATTTATTTATTTTGCAAGAGAGAGAGAGAGAGAGAGTGGGGGAGGGGCAGAGAGAGAGGGCGAGAGAGAATCCCAAGCAGTCTCCATGCTGTCAGCACCGAGCCCAACCTGGAGCTCAATTCCATAAGCCATGAGATCATGACCTGAGCCAAAACCAAGAGTCAGATGCTTAACCAACTGAGCCACCTGGGTGCCTCAACAAGTTCATTCTTTTCATGGCTGAATAATATTCCATTATATATTAATATTATTATATATTATATATTATAATATGTATATTAATATTCCATTACATATATATATATATATATATATATATATATATATATATATATATCTCACATCTTCTTTATCCATTCATCTATTGATGAACACTCGGGCTGCTTCCATACTTGGGCTTCAGTAATTTCCACAGTGGCTGCACCAGTTTGCTTTGCAAATAATGCACAAGGGTTCCTTTTTCTCCACATCCTGGCCAACTCTTCTTGTTTCTTGTGTTGTTGATTTTAGCCATTCTGACCGATGTGAGGTGATATCTCATTATGGTTTTGATTTGGATTTCCCTGATGGTAAGTGATGATGAGAATCTTTTCATGTATCTGCTGGCCATCTGGATGTCTTCTTTGGAGAAATGTCTGTCCATGTCTTCTACCCACTTTTCACTGGATTATTTGTTTTTTTCAGGGTTGAGTTGTATCAGCCAACCTGTATTTTGAGGGATAATTGGGCTTTCCAACCAACATGAGAGGCAAGAAATTTTGTCTAAATATACAGGAAATACATTTGAAACTAAGTGTAAGTCTTAATACGAAGGAGAGATAGCCACCCGCGGTTTCTAGTGTTCTGGCTACCTCTCTGTTCTCCTCTCCAGCAGAGAACAAACCACTCACCTCACAGCCCTTCCCTGGCCACTTCCATCATCCAGGAGTAGGAACATTCTTTTTGTCCTACACACAGCTCCCACAGCATTCCATAAAGCTACAGACTTCAGATGTGTGGCTAAAGGAGTATGGTCTTATTTATACATACTGCTCACCCAGGAAAAATATACAAAAGAAAAGAAGGCCTAGAGAGAGAATAACAAGGAGATCTACACATGGTTGAAAGAAATAATCATTTTTTTTAGGATAAAGTATGCTAAGCAGATGAGAAAAACTAGCAATGTCCAAAAAAGAACAATGCATGGACTTGTGCACACATTTTCTTTTATTCCCTTCAAGGATCCTTACCACAGGTCATTATTGACATCACCCCCCCCAGGACCGTTTTCCATTGAGCATATATCACTATGAAGCTTGGATGCTTTTATCCCTCTCTGACCAAAATCTCAAGGGTAGAACAACTTGTTGTATTTTGCCCTCATCATACCACTTCACGACGACTCCAACCAGCTCTCATTTGAACCAACATGTCCAAATTGTGCTATGAAAGGTTTACTCTCGTTATTGTGTCCTGTTTTATTTTGCATTTGTTCCGTATGTCAAGATTTGCCTCCCTGTAGCATCCACATGGCCACAGAAACTTCGAGTCTGCCACTTAGTGGGGTTATTTTAGTTCAACACGTGAGGGAGCAGTTTATGTTGTGGTTAAGCCCTCAGGACTCTGGAGTGAGAGACTGGCTCATAGCCTGCATCTAGCTGTTCATCAATATATAAACTTGGGCGAGTTATTTAATCTCCTTAATCCTCAGTTTTCTTTCTATAAAGTGGCTATAATAACAATCCCTATTAACTGAGTGGTACTTATTAAGAGACAGTGAGAAGTCTGGGGCGCCTGGGTGGCTCAGTCGGTTGAGCGTCCGACTTCAGCTCAGGTCACGATCTCGCGGTCCGTGAGTTCGAGCCCCGCGTCGGGCTCTGGGCTGACGGCTCGGAGCCTGGAGCCTGCTTCGGATTCTGTGTCTCCCTCTCTCTCTGCCCCTCCCCCGTTCATGCTCTGTCTCTCTCTGTCTCAAAAATAAATAAAACGTTTAAAAAAAAAAAAAAAAAAAAAAGAGACAGTGAGAAGTCAATGAGATAATAAAGTGCTTACCCAGTGTTTGTTATATGGTAAGTGTTCAATAAATGCTAGTAATTATTACCATGCAATAATAAAAGACTTTTGTTTATTTGTTTCTGCCGTACCCAACATCAGTCACCTTTTTCACTTTGCCTCTTTCTATTTATATTACCTCCCTAAATGTGATTCTTCTTTTTAACTACTTCTGTGTGTCAATACAGGCTAAAACTTACAGTTGATTGAAATGAGATATTTTGCTCACTTATTTTTGAACTGTTAATCTCCTCCTTTTCTCTCTGAATTATTTTTGTTTAAAAATGCGTTCTATACCTCCATGTTTATTCGTATCTTCCTTCTTGGTTTCATCTCTCTTTCTCATATGGCAAAGGAAGGACAAAATAACTGTTGTGCTATTTTGAGTCCTTGGACACATCATAGGTTTTCAAAACTCCATGATCTTGCTCTTGTTCTCACCTTTTCCTGAATGGAGTTTTACTCCCTCTCCTCTTTTGTTGTTTGCTGAGTTCCTATTTATCCCAGAGAGTAGGTCAAATGCAATATCCACTGTTTAGCTTTGCCTGGTTTCCCAAAGCACAGTGAGGAGTAGTGTCCTTGGTGCCCCCGTAATAAGGTAGGTAGGGCTCTGAGTTTATGTTTATGCTCCCTTTCTCACCATACACTGTTTCTTGAAGGTAGGGACTATGAACTATGGATTCTTTACTTGATATCTCTAGCCTCTAACATGCATGTTTTATGCAATAAGTACCGAATAAATATATTTTGAATGCATGGACGTCTTCTAACTTCTATAGAAAAAGGCTTAACTATTCTAAAATGTAGCTGAAATATGGCACTTATGGACTGCAACACCCATAGAGGGGTTGGAGGAAGGGAAAATACAAAAGCAAATGAAATGATTCAGGAAAGTGTACTACACAGGGAGACCCTTCAACTTTTCTGTGTTAGTTGATTTATTTTGACAAAAAGTGCCAGAGCCAGAATTCCATAAAAGCCTTTCCTTTGAGCTCTGCCATACTTTATCAACAAACATAACTTGTTATGACATAAAGTTACTTTCTTCTTCCTGGGCAAGTCTGCACCACCACTTAGAATCTTAATCATTAGCAAGATTAAGATTCTAAGATTAAAATTTACAGAACTATGATCCAACCAAATCATGGATAGCTACTACAATACAGTTCTGAATTTTTTGTATAAACAAAGCTTTTAAGAATTCTATCATGACACAAAGAAAAAGATCATTTTTCTCATAAACATATGTATATGCTCATAGACATGTGTATAATACTTGACTTACTGTAATATATATATATACATATATAAAGGTATGAACATTGTCATAGGTTGTTAAAACTACTGTAAGTTGCTTTGCTATGAGTTTAAGAATTCCCATGCAATTAATTACATTAAAATTATGCTATTACATGGGGAGCCTGGGTGGCTTAGTTGGTTAACCATCTGACTCTTGATTTGGGCTCAGGTCATGATCTCACTTTTGTGAAACTGAGCCCTTCATCGGGCTCCCGCGCTGAGCTGAACATGAAGCCTGCTTCAGACTCTCTCCCTCCCTCTCTCTCTGCCCCCACCTTGCTCGCTCACTCTCTCTCTCTCTCAAAGTAAATAAATAAACATTAAAAAAAATAAAATATGCTATACACAAATAAATAAAAATAAATAAAATTATGCCATTACACATAAATTACTTCTGGAGTAAATGACAACACAAAATAACAATGAAATTAACAACATTGGGAGAAAATCTGATAGTTGTGACTAAATTGCAGACAGGCCTAATTCAAGCTTTGCTCTCAGCAGGTTATTATATTATGACATCAAGCCACAGGTGGGTGTCTCTGATCATTGGCTATTTCAGGAGGTGAGAAGATCTCTGATGGGCTTCTTCCTAGGTCATAACGTTGTTAGGAAATAGGTCTCAGTCTGAGGTCTGATATCTGATTTATCCCCAGATGTCTGAGTTTAATCCTCTAAATCCCTCCTCTAAAGCATAGGAGCGATCCTCTCTTTCCTTCCCCCTTGTGGAAGTCTTTATTTTAAGAAAGTAAATTTATATCACAGAAATGATTCAGTGCAATAAAGATACGACATCTAGAGGAGAGCTTTTCAAAGGTCTGGCTATTTTAGGACTACAAAATTAGGTAAGAGAGAGGAGGGTCCCCTCAAATGGCTGGCTTATTCCTATCAAGCAGTGGTTCACAAATTTAAACTGTGTGCTACAGACTTCTAAAGAAAAAAAAAGTTCTCCGCCAGATTAATTTAAACTTTCTTTTTTAAAAAGAAAAACATGGTGAAATTATTAAAATGAGCGTGAAATGTGAACCCAATCCAGTTATTGTTGGAATCAATCAAGAAAACAATATCTGAAATTAGTTTTCAGTGCTTGCAGACAGAAGAATTTCTTTTTAAAAAAATTTTTAGGGGAGTCTAGGTGGCTCTGTCAGTTAAGCATCCTACTTCACCTCAGGTTCATGATCTTACCTGAGTTTGAGTTCCTGAGTTTGAGACCCACTTAGGGCTCTTTGCTGACAGCTCAGAGCCTGAAGCCTGTTTCATATTCTGTGTCCACCTCTCTCTATGCCCCTCCCTGACTTGAGTTCTCTCTCGCTTGCTCTCTCTCTCTCTCTCTCAAAAATAAACATTAAAAATTGTTTTTTAAATTTTTAAAAACTTTCTAAATGTTTTTTTGGTGTGTGTGTGTGTGTGAGAGAGAGAGAGAGAGAGAATGAGAATGAGGGGGCGGGAGGGGGGCGGAGCAGAGAAGAGACAGAGGTTCCAAAGTGGGCTCTGTGCTGTCAGCACAGGGCTCGAACTCACCAACCGTGAGATCATGACCTGAGCCAAATTTGGATGCTTAACCGACTAGGCACCCCTGAAAAGAATTTCTAGTTCAGCATAAACTTTACTGCCAAACCACTGATGGAAATGAATAAATGTGAGGTATCATTCATTCATATCAATTGAGCATGAATCAGGTTTTCTTTACCATTGCTTACACTTTTCTCTTCAATTGGAAAACTTCACATGCTGTAATATTTATTAGGCTTTCATTTGGTGTAACCACCCTTCCCTGGTTCAGAAAGAACCAGTCCTGCCAACACCTTGATTCTGGACCTCTAGCCCCCAGAACTGTGAGAGGATCAACTTCTGTTGTTTAAGCCCCCAGGCTATGGTACTTTGTTATCACAGCTCTAGCAAGCCAGTAAACAAAGCTAGGAGCAGGCTTGGAAACGGGATT
Organism: Panthera onca; assembly: GCF_046562875.1. Classification (NCBI taxonomy): domain Eukaryota; kingdom Metazoa; phylum Chordata; class Mammalia; order Carnivora; family Felidae; genus Panthera; species Panthera onca. Next base: position 187,250,761 of record NC_138342.1, read on the forward strand.
TAATTATAAAGAGGCCATCAAGATAATGCAGAACATGCTTCAGCTGATTAATTTCTTAGCCTATCATCGAAACAAAACAAAACAAAACAAATGAACAAGCACTGCTTAAAAATATTCAAGGAGAGCTCACAGATCCTAAAGAACACATCTGAGCAAGATCCAGAAATCCCATTTTGAGACCACTGAGTTAGAGGATTGGACACTTTCTTCAGTTCCTAGAGACCTACTTAAATCAAGTTCCTAGACTTTTCAAATCAATAGGCAGATGTTTGCAACAAGGTCACTGCCATAGCACATGAAAATAAAAATGCCAGATTTTCCTGAGTAATGCAGTGCACAAGACAGATCAGAGTCACCTGCAACGACATGTCATATAACCATGAAGTTCAAGGGGCCTGATGATGGCCAGGAATGTAAGCACAAAGGAGAAACACACTGAGTCATTCCTGTCCGGTAAAGGTCCAGAGCAAAGATTCTTTTAGTGATCAACATGGCAACAAATTAGAAATTAGAGGAAACACCAGTTTCTACCAGCAGAACTAAAGGCAGCAAGGGGATAATCTATGGCAGGCAGGCCCAGCACGTGCAGAAGAAAATCCTGGTAACACGTCCGTCCCACCTACCAAGAGGACCTCACATCTGCCTCAGACTAATAGACCAATAGTGAATAGACCTGGCTGAGAAATATTATCCTCTAAATCTCCCAAAATTGAGCATCTAACTTTTGAACCACTTTCCAAATCCCTTCGATGTCAAGGAAATGGGTCTGAAAAGCCAAGTTAGTTAATTTAGAGAACTTGATAGAAATATTTATTTTTGTAATAACTGTCATCTAGAAAGTATAAACTATCACCTGCTTTAATAGATGTTTATATCTGATAGCTCATTGATTTCTCACAGTGATGCTCTTAGGTCACTGTCATTTTTCTCAATTTGCAGAATAGAAAGATTCAGTCAACCTGTCAGTTTCCACTCTTAGATACTAGTGGATGCTAAATTACATGCTACATTATCCATTTCAGAACAGGCATCTTCATTTATAGCCATAACTTCCATCTTGTGCCGATTAAATTCAGACCCTTTCGGCCAACCCCTCCCCCACTTCACAGTATTTGATATATGACATATGACGTACTCCCTGTCCTCCGCTTGCCCCTTGTGTCCTATTTTTCTCTGCCCACATGTTTTCCTCCACTACCAGGAGAGAGAAAAAGCCCTCCAGTATCTCCACTTTCTGAAAACACAGGCAAACCTAGTTAGGGTATGTATTAGAGAAAAGATAACAACAACAAAACTTTTAAGGGAATGATTCATCAGCACTTTTACAAAAGATGACACTGGACTTCTCTGGAAGCACATGTCAATACCGCGGAGCATTGACTGAAGAACATGACCCGAGGAAGGCAGTAGACAAGATGAAGACAATGGAGAGTGGGCAGTGTGACAAGTGATGGTTGTCTGTGGCTATAACATATGTTTCGTCTCACATGAAGCTCCCAATCTGTCTCCTTCCGCGTGGTGCTGTTTGTGTAAGGTCTTACACAGAGCACATGAACTTGATCACCGATGGAAGTTCCCAGGATATTCCTTAAAGAAAACGCTTTAGCATATGAGTATTTCTGGTAGAAAGGAGTTTTGAGGTCTGAATTGCAGATAATTACTTCAGTGTTCCCATCCTTCTTCCGTAGATAAAAAACAAACTATTTTATCGTTTCTTTGTATTAAATTTGGAAGAAAACATCAGATGAGTGATGTGGTGATATTTTGATTTCGAGATTTTGTTTGGTCCAATCTAGCTGATAAAAGCATAGTACTCTAAGCAGTGTAGTGCACGAAATCATTTCTCGAGAGGAATTTACACCTTGTCCTCGACTGCCTTAATCTCATAGATGAGGGCTCTGCAGACATTTCGTGGTACTGCTATTTCTAACTCTCCCTCAGGTATCTGTTCCTGAAGTCGTCCACCATTTAAGACACAAGCACTGAATAATTCATTTCAAAGCGTCTCACGCGCCTTTCTCCGGCTTGAGCACTGTATAGAAAACCGCTTGTAAATTGCTTTTAGTCACGCTAACTATGCTATAAACTGTGCAGAAATCTGAGTGGTAAAACAGAGCACCCAGGTCATACTTCTGGCTTTATTTACCAACTAAAGAGGAAAGTCTTTAACATTTTCCTTCTTCTATTGAACGTATTTATTGTCTGCAAACCTCTCACTAATATGAAAATGCTATACTTTACCAGCTACAGTAGTTCGGCTGTCATGAGGCTGAGTAAAGACAGTAAAGAAAAACCGCTGACTTTTTTTTAGCACAGTGTTTTTACAACTTTGTACATTTCCCTTTAAACTCACTAATCATCAGGATCTTGGCAGTAAAAGCTTTCATACTCACACATTAAGAAGAAAATACCTACAGCATTGTTTTCCTTTCTGCCTACCTCCCACATTTCTTAGCCCCAGTTACCACCCATGTAAATATGAGTCACTTCTCTTTGGACATATAAATTATAACCGCTCACCCCAGGATATACTCGGCTTAGATAAGACCATAAGCTCTTTTAAAAATGCCAGTCACCACCCATTCTCAGTGGTCAAACAAAAATATTATGTCATAGAATGAAGAAAAGAGAGTGGAGTCTTTTTTTCAAAAGCTTAAAAGAATAATTTAAAATACTCTGCATTTTATAGTAAGGGTTTGAGGGGGGAAAAGTGGATTAAGTTGTGATAGAGGAAAAAAATACACAAAAATCTAAATATGTGATTTCATTCTTTTCAGTAGACTCTTATCCATTTCCTGATGTAAATATTTAAATAACAAACACACAATTAATAAATATCTAATGAGTAAATAGATAAACAAATCCCTTACATTGCCTTCTGAAGGTAAAAAAAAGGTTATGTTTGGTTGCTTATTTATTATTTGTTTGGTGTTCATTTGAAAAATAATGTTCAGGGTGCCTAGGCGGCTCAGTCGGTTAAGTGTCCAACTCTTGGTTTTGGCTCAGGTCATGATCTCGCGGTTTCGTGAGTTTGAGCCCCCACGGTTGGACTCTGCACTGACAGGGCAGAGTCTGCTTGGGATTCTCTCTCTCCCTCTCTCTTTGCCCCAGTCCCACTCAAGCTGTCTGTGCCTCTCTCAAAATAAATAAATAAGCTTAAAAAAGAAAAAAGAAAATGTTCAGCTCCCACTAGTCATAAATACCATACTGGACCATATGAAGTGAACATGGTAGACACAAGCATTGCAGGGAGGGGGACAGATAACAGGAAAGGCAATAACAGCATAATGTAATAGGCCTCATTTGGCAGAAATGTGTAGGAAAGGAAGCAGCCCAGTAAACCAGACATAAGCTACCAGCAAACTCTTTCCAGAGGTACAGACTTTTGAATGTAATCTGAATGATGAATAGCAGCTAACCTAAGGAGCTGATGAAGGGGTGGTGAGCTGGACAGAGAAGAATGTTGCAGAAGAAGAGGGAAGAAAGGAAGAGAGGGATGGAGGGAGAAAAGGTGGGAGGGAGAAAGAAAAGGAAAGAAGAGGAAGGAGGTAGGGGACCTCTTAGCTCTAAAGCAGCGAAATGGAGAGTCTGGTTCCCTGCTTTGTTTTTCTGCAACCACAGATTCCTATCAGTTCCATGAGGTCCTCATAATCTACAAAGCATACACTTAAAATGCCTTGACTTTCCCATTTATTCTTCATTAATTGGCCAAGGTTTACTTATTAATATTTATTACCTTTCTAAAGATGAATTTTAATCCTAAAAAATAAGAGTTAAAATATGTGATGGGGCGCCTGGGTGGCTCTGTCGGTTGAGCGTCTGACTTCAGCTCAGGTCACGATCTCGCGGTCTGTGAGTTCCAGCCCCACGTCGGGCTCTGGGCTGATGGCTCAGAGCCTGGAGCCTGCTTCCAATTCTGTGTCTCCCTCTCTCTCTGCCCCTCCCCCATTCATGCTCTGTCTCTCTCTGTCTCAAAAATAAATAAATGTTAAAAAAATAAATAAAAAAAAAGTTAAAATATGTGATACCAAAAACTTTTAAATCTTAGTTCTTTAATAATTTTGTTAAAGCACGCATAAAATGAACTATCAGAGTAAACTTGAAGGAAAAGTTTGCCTTCTGCTAAATAATACTTAATAATTACTCTTAATTAGAAATTAAATAATACTCTTAATTAGAAAATTCTGCCTTTTTACATAGCATTGCATAATGTGTAGGGAATTAGAAATAACTTAAAGAAACTGTATTTGCTTTTTTTTAATGTTTATTTTTGAGAGAGAGAGAGAGAATGAGTGGGAGAGGGACAGAGGGAGGAGAACAGAGGATCCCAAGCGGGCTCTGTGCTAACAGATCAGCAGAGAGCCCAACGCAGGGCTTGAATCCATGAATCATGACCCCAGCCGAAGTCTGACGCTTAACCGACTGAGTGACCCAGTTGCCCCAAGAAACTATATTCCTTAACACTGAATCCATCTTTCCAGTAAAATTAATTGTATTATAGGTATTATTTAGAATATATTGATTATGCTATACATAGAGATTTGGGTACATTTCTAAATATTTGTATTGTGAAGATAATTTCTAACTATCAATGACATTACTATCTAGTTTTGGTGTTGTGAGGAATAAGCTCACCAAGTCAATCAAAGGAGAGACATGGAGATTCAGAGCACAGTGAAGTGACGCTTTAATCATTGTTCTTGCAAGAGCAGGTTTCTGAAGGTCAGGCACACTTGGGGCAGTTACAGCAGACAATTTATTTCTTAGCGTGCAGGGCCCTCCCCCGGCTCCTCATTGGCTGAGGACTAGAGAGGTTACAGCCTTACCCAGACATCACCTATGCCCACATAAGGCAAAGAGTAGTCTGATTGGAACAAATGTACATTCCCTAAGGTGAGGCAGAGACTTTCAGTCCCTCCTCCCTTTGTTCTTTGGTGCATGCTCATTGGGAAGCCAGCAAAAATAAGCCCAGGAAACAGAGAGGGGAAGAAGAACCAGGAAGTGAAGTGTCTAAGGGCTTGGGACTCCACTGGGTGTGTGGGTGGGGGTGGGGGTGGTGGTTCCTACATATTTCCAATAGGTTGTAAACCCATCGTTAACTAGACAGGACAGCTTCTTTTAGTATTTCTGAAAATGAATCATCTCCCTTACTTCTCATAGCGGTAGTATTTAATCTCAAAAAATAATGTGTCAGTATGTATGAAATTTTATCCTATTCTATGTATTACATAATTTATGCTATTAGCACCCGCATATATTTTACAGAAAAAAATTCAAAAATATTTGTTATAAAAACAGTAAGACGTTACATAAAATTTTTAAAATATAGGAGTTAAATCACTCAAAAACCTACCACCTTAGTGGAGCAGCTATTGGCATTTTACCCATTTTAAGATTTTCGTAGTCAGGGTGGAAATGAGAAGTGTGGTACAACCAGGCGAATGCGTTGCCCAGTATTCTTTTCCTGCCTTTAGTACTGACACCTTAATCTCTTTCTGTAACCCTCTCTCTGAATTCTATCCAGGACTTGATGCCAGGACAGGCAAATTTCTACATGGAACAATTTACAAAATAAGCCCCTGAGTCCCTCACAATCTTTTTGTTTGTAAGAAGTACAATCCTAACATCATGGACATCTGGATTAAGGTTCCTTGGAGATAGTGCGCATTATAACAGCCAACCCCTGCCCTCCCCTGCTTGCCAGAAAGAAAAAAGGAAAGAAAGAGGAAATCTGTCATTGCTGAACACAACTTTGAATGACTGGGTCTTAATTCAAATATTTCTCTCAATTTCACAATGTTGAATGGTCATTAGCTCACCAGAAAATAAAATAAAACTTCTGATGAATTTTATAATAAGGTTTTTACCCTTTTACACTTGATCTTAGCCAAAGGCCGAAAAGAGATGGGGTTTTTCCCCTTTTAAGTCTAGCATTTAACACTATTAAATTAAAACACATTGAATACAATATTTTACCTTTACCTTGAAAGACGTGGTCATTTTTTCCTTTGAGGTATTTATCATTTTCAGTTTAATTTTTATTAATTCTCTTTTAAAGATACCAAAACCTCCACAATTACAGGAAAAAATCAAAAGGTTCTTAACAGATAATTATTATGTCCATTTTTTTTAGAGAAGTTCTCCCTCAATAAATATTGTAACTATTCTGTCTATGCTCACTTGAATGACTCTGAAGTAGGTTTTCTCTGGAAAGACAGAGTTAAATCGATTATTTTCTTATTCAACCTACCTTTATTCCCGACACCATCTTTTTTTTTTACACAAACCAAGAGAAAGCTGTAACTTTCAACCCACCTTCTTCTCAGCTCTGCTTTTAGTCTTTATATCTCCGTTTGTATCTCTGTGCCCTCTAAAAGTGTCCAGAACATTGGAGAGTTAAGCGAGTTCCTCCTCACTGCTCTACCAGTACAAATTAACCTTTTGGGAAGATAATTGGGAAGTAACTGCCACAATTTAAAATTGTACCACACAACCTTACTTCTAGAGGCGCGCCTGGGTGGCTCAGTCGGTTAAGCATCTGATTTCCTGACTCAGGTCTTGATCTCATGGTTTGTGAGATGGAGCCCCGCATGGGGTTCTGTACTGACAGCTCAGAGCCTGCTCGGTACTCTCTCTCTCCCCCTCTGTCTCTGCCCCTCCCCCACTCATGCTCCCTCTGTCAATGTAAACAAACTTTTTTTTTTTTTTTTTTAATAAATTTACCCTTTAGAAATAAAGCACACAAAGCTATATGAAAGAAAAGTTTTGAGCAGTCTTGGTATTAGTAAAAAAAAAAAAAAAAAAAATTAGGAAAAAAACCATAAAAGCATTCAATAAGAAATTGAATAAATAAATGATGCTATAGTCATACAACAACATATTCAGTTGGGGCGCCTGGGTGGCTTAGTTAAATATCTGACTTTGGATCAGGTCATGATTTCCAGGTTTCTGGGTTCGTTCCCCATGTCAGGCTCTGTGCTGACAGCTCAGATTCTGTGTCTCCCTCTTTCTCTTCCCTTCCCCACTTGTGCTTTGTCTTTCTCTCTCTCAAAAATAAAATAAAACATTAAAAAAAAATTTTTTTAAACCAACCATATTCAGTTAAAAGTGTATGATGTGCCTATCTGTGTTGGCTTGAAAAATACCCACAGTAGGGGTGCCTGCCTGACTCAGTGGAGCACACAAGTCTTGATCTCAGTGTTGTGAGTTCAAATGTTAGGTGTAGAGATTACTTTAAAAAAATAAAATCTTTAAAAGAAAAAAGAAAACTTCCCACAATAAATTGCTAAGTGAAAAAAGTTATACATCAGGATATAATATGATTCCATTTACATTATGCATATTGTGTGAAAAAAATTCCAGAATATGCACCTGTGAGCAGTGTTGATCTTTGGGAAGTAGGATTACATGGCAAACATTCACTTTCTGCTTTATTCACCTTTATAACCTTTTTTTCATAAATCAGCAAGTATTTCTTGATATTAAAAACTACTGTTAAATTATAGTAATTATAAAATTTGATCCAGCTTAGGAATAGAAAAAAAAAGCCCAAAGTTTTACGGATCATATATGGAATTCAGAATACGGTAATGATGACATTGCAAAATAATAGGAAGAAAATTCAGCAAGTAGCACAGTTATCCATTGGAAAAGAAATTTAACCAAGTAACCGTTTCTTAGTCTCAGATGAACAAGTGATTTCCTGATTCATCAGAATTTTAAACCTACAGAAGTACTTCATAAAAGTTACAGATTTAAAGACTAAGTAAATATTCTGTGGCCTTAAAAGCATGGCACAAAATATAGAGGCACCAAAATGTTAGTATTCATTTTCTCAGTTGTGTGAAATATCAGAGGACTTTAAAATTATTTGAGACATGCTTCAACTTTGTGTGATTTTTAACAACAAATCTCATGCAAGCAATAGATAAGTTTCAAAATAATAAATGGGTTCAGAATAGTCAGGATATTAGAAGTTGTGTGGTATAGTTGTAAATTTCTATACTTCATGGCACACCTGAATCATGGGAAAAAATACACTTTATATGTATGTATACATTTATTTTTTTTAATATAACTTATTGTCAAATTGGCTAACATACAGTGTATACGGTGTGCTCTCGGTTTGGGGGGTAGATTCCCACCGCTAGTCAATACTCTATCCGTGACCCATGGCACGACATGCCGCGTCCATGCTTCTCCTTCATCATTAAATTAAATTCCATTCCCTTGAAATCAGAAGACCCTTAACGTCCCCAGCAGGAGGTTTTGGGATTTGTGAACACATTACCGCATGCTATGTGTCTTTCTCACAAACAAAAAGAAAAAAAAAACAACTTTATTTTCTGACCCAAACCGGCACTTTTTTAGACATCTTTTTCTTTTCCTCCATTGCTGTCAGCAGCAGCAGCACTGTCTTCTTTTCTGAGAAACGCTCCCCAGAGAGTGAACTAAACTGCATACCACATGGTCTGCCATCATAAAGGTGCAGAGAGCCCCAGGCCTCATTCAGATATGAAAACTGGGCTGCTTCTGCTCATCGGTTAAGCGACTCGTCCTTGCCCACCAAACTTACAGCCGTTGAAAATTCAAATTCTTCCTTTCTACAGACTTTTCAAGACACAATTTGGCAATACTTATAAAAATATTTTAAGGGGCATAATTTTTTGGTATTTAAAGAGACACTATGCTTGTGTTTGAAAAGAAAACTTCTGGAAGATTATACATGAAACCCTTAATTTGGCAAAATTAAAATCAAGTAGGACTAAAAGATGGAATAATTCAAGGAACTTTTATTTTTAAAGAGCTTATTTAAGTTTTATAATTATAAAAGTCCTGCTTCAGCAAAATTAAAAATGTTTATAAGTCCTCTACTATGAGGTTGCTCATAAACAGGAAAAAGTAAATATCTATTGTGCTAATTAAGCACCTCTGGATCATTATGCTAAAGAAATAAGAACATGCCTGCCCTCTAAGAGTCTACAATTTTGTTGGGGAGATAGGCATGCAAATAAATCGTTAGGAAAAAAACTGAGACAGCCTACTATAAAGTTCTAGGTTGACTGGAATCAAATGCGTATGGCCAAAATGCGAAAAGTGATCATTATAGTTGTTCAAAAAGAAAGGTCAATAATTGGGAAGCAGTGGGTGACATAATAATACATAATTTATGGATCTAAAGAAGAGAGAAGGGTATTCTTGAGGAAGTGTCTCAAAAGAGATGAGACCTGGAGTAGGGTAATCAGGGTGTGAGTGAAGGTTGGGGTCATGGATGGAGACAGAAAGAGGAGCTAGGCAGGGATAGAACATGGGCATCTGACTGGCTCTGCTTATGCATGTGCCCTTGCCCTAGGGTCCGGGGTCTAAGAGGAGAAGAAACTCCCCATTTCAGCTCAAGAGTAGGAGACAGAGCCTTACCTCTCACCTATGTTGGAATTACTTCCGAGTAGTAAAAATGGGTAGGTACTGTTCAAAACAACAGAAGTGCACGCTGATAAGATCTGTCCAAAAATAAGTGGATTTCTTTTGGAGGCTGTACAGTAGGCTGAATGATGGTCCCTCAAAAGATAGGGCCATGTCCTAAATCACCAGCACCTGTGAATATTACCTTATATGGGAAGAGGGTCTTTGAATATGTCATTAAGTTGGAGCTCTTGAGATGAGGAGTTCATTCTGGATTATATGAGTGATTCCTGAATATATTACAGGTGTCCTTTTAAGAGACACACAGGACAAATGATGTGAAAACTTAAGCAGAGATTAGGGTGATGTGGCCACAAGCCAAGGAAGCCAGCAACCACCAGAAACTAGCAAAGGCAAGAAATGTCATCTTCCCTAAGTCTCTGTAGAGAGTGTGTTCCTGCTGAACATCTTCAAGTTTCTAGTCTCCAGAACTATGAGATGATAAATTTGTGGTTTTTGAGTCACTAAGGTACAGGTGGTGAGCCTCCCATTGCTGTAAGTATTTAACAGGCTGAATTCTACTTCTGAGATCAGTGTTTTGGAGATAATTCTTGCTCAGGGCCAGAGGTTGGATTTAGTGATATCGCACGTTGTTTTCAATTCTAGGATTCTGGACTTCTTTTTTTTTTTTTTTTTTTTTTTAAGTTTATTTATTTTGAGGGAGGTAGGGTGGGGAGGGGCAGACAGACAGGGAGAGAGAGAATCCCAAGCAGGCTCCATGCTGTCAGAGCAGAGCCTGATACGGGGCTAGACCTCAAGAACGGTGAGATCATGACCTGAGCTGAAATCAGAGTCTCATGCTTAACAGACTGAGCCACCCAGGCGCCCCGCCCCTGGGGTTCTGCACTTCTGACTTTCACATAAGCAGCTCAGCAAATCATAGCCTCATCCTGTTCCTTAGTCTGTCATTTCTATGCAGTTAGGCTTAATGGCTCCAATGTTAATATTTGGCTACTGATAGATTATTGGAGATTTCATTTCCCAAGTTGTTCATAAACAAACTTGATCTATTACTTACACCTTCTCTTTCTTTTCCTCTCCTCTCTTTCTTTTCTTGACACAACAGTTTGAATTGACTAACATGGAAAAATTAACTGTTCAGATTATGCAGCTGTCATTTTTCATGCTCCTTGGGAATATTTGCTAGAGAAATAAATGGACTTGGGCTGCTACATTTGTTACCAAATCATTGGAAATTCCCTTATTGCACTTTGAATCATCCTGAGACACACTTATTTTTAGCCATTTTCCTGATGTTGTCATAAATCAGAGTTCATCTCCAAATCCTTGTGACTCATGTCTCATCTGCATAAATAAATATTGAGAAGTGGCAAGTTAAAAATTTCTCTTTCTTTTTACTTAAGGAATTTAAGCAGGTAACAAGACATCCTGACTATCCAAAAGCTAAAGCCACGGCACTAAGTTTGATCATATTTTATTTTCTTTCACACTTTCTCCAAATATTAAAAGTTAGTGATTGCACAGAATCCTTTGGAGGGTTTTCTGTTTTGTTTTGTTTTTTTAAACAGATTTAAATTTTTATATCTCTGTTTCAGATAATATATGATATTTCATGGTCGTACCCTACTCATAGCTGAGCATTACCTATTGACACATGTTATGGGAACATTTGGTTGCAGATATAGTCTTAGTTTTGGCAAACGTGTAAGCCTTATGAATATTGGATTTTGTATATAAAATGAATTATAATCACCAGTAGATATCAAAGCCCTGGCATATGAAGATCTCTTGGCTTTACTGTAATCTTGTCTGCTCCTAATCTTAATGCTACTTTTCTCCATTGTCCTTTCATAATATCCCTCCCTCCCTGCCCTATCCAAATAGCTCACAGTGTAGAGGGAGGGACAGAGGCTGGATCAGATGAATCACATTTGGATTTTTTTTTTTTTTTTTTGCTTGTTATTTTATCTCATCATAAATGCACTCCTTAATCCTCATCACCTGTCTCCTCCAGCCCCTCACTCTACCTCCCCTCTGGTAACCATTAGTCCGTTCTCTATAGTTAAGAGTCTGTTTCAGGGTAGTTACGTCCCAGCTGGGTGGCTCAGTCAGGTAAGCGTCTGACTCAGCTCGGGTCATGATCTCACAGTTCATGGGTTCAAACCCCATGTCAGGCTCTGTGCTGACAGCTCAGAGCCTGGATCCTACTTCGGATTCTGTGTCTCCCTCTCTCTCTGCCCCAACCCCACTTGTGCTTACTCTCGCCCTCAAAAATAAACATTAAAAAAAAAAAGGAGGCGTCTGCTTCTTGGTTTGTCTCTCTTTTCTTTTTTCCATTGTGTATTTGTCTTGTTTCTTAAATTCCATACATGAGTGAGATCATATGGTATTTGTCTTTCTCTGACTTATTTCACTTAGCATTATACTCTCTACTCTTTCCATGTTGTTGCAAATGGCAAGATTTCATTCTTCTTTGTGGCTAAATAGTATTCCATTGTGTATATATACACCATATCTTCTTTGTCCATTCATTAATCCCTGGGCACTTGGGCTACTTCCATAGTTTGGCTATTGTAAATAATGTTGTAAAAAACATAGAGGTGCATGTATTCCTCTGAATTAGTGTTTTTGTATTCTTCGGGTAAATACCCAGTGGTATGATTACTGCATCGTAGGGCAGTTCTATCTTTAACCTTCTGAGGAACCTCCCTACTGTTTTCCCAAGTGGCTGCACCAGTTTGCGACCCCACCGACAGTGCAAGAGGGTTCCTTTTTTGCCACATCCTCAACACTTTTTGTTTCTTATGTTGTTGATTGTAGCCATCTGACAGGTGTGAGGTGATTTTATTATACAAATAAAGGGGAGTCATTTGAAGGCTTTTGAGTACAGAAAAGATTTGCTCTCTGGAAAGCTCAGAATGATCTGAATATAAGGTTAAATTGGAGGGAAAAGAGGTGGTCCCAGGCCACTCTTCTTTTTAGGCAGCAAGTTTGGGAAATGGCATGCTGGCAGAGTGATAGTGAAGGAGAAAATCGGAAGTCGTCACCAAGGAAAAAAAAAAAACCAGTGGGACTGGATTAAACCTGGGAGGTGGAGGAAGATAGCATGTGAGGAAAGGCCAACATGTGTCGCCTCAGTCCGTTCTGCTACATAATTTCAGATGTGATCTGAATTGAAAAGCTCCCTATCCCGATGCTAAAATAATGAGAAAAAGTCCAGTAATATACTTGCAGATCCACACAACTTGAAACTCTGTTTGAATTGAATCCCAGTTGTTACAAACAAACTCCTAAAAATCAGCTGACAGCTTTGCCACCCTACTTCACGTGGTTTGTAAGCAGGATAAGCAAACTTCGAACGATCTGTTGTTTTCCTGGATCGCTGGAGCCCACTCTAGAACTTACCCCTCTCTGCAGTCACTTACTGCTTTATTAATTTTTAGCCCAACGTAAAGACATCGTCGGTGGTGTGCGTACGGATTAGTGACTATCGGTTGGGGTCCAGGGAGAGGTGTCCAGTGTGAGGTTTGAATCCTAATTTCTCCAGTCATGGCATTAAACGCAGCTGCTGTCTTCCAGCCCGGCCCGCCCCACCCCCCCTACCGACTCTAGAGTTGTCTTTTGTTTTAGGCACTTGAGCAAGCCTGTCCTACCTGCCTTTTATCCCAGGCTCCGTGTAGTCTGACCACTTAGCTTCCACATCCTTCCTGTCTTCCCCTCTCTCGAGGCCAGGCTCTCCCCAGCACATTTCTCTGCACTTATGTGCCCCTCACCTCCTGTGGAGAAACAAAGGCCACACAGCTCAGGGTCCGAATGGCGCTTACCACTCCCACTGGTCAGTAGGGGATCAGGACAGTTTGCCAGCTAGAGGGATGTTGTGGTTGTCCTTAGGCCTGCTTGGTTCTGCAACTCAACTGCGAGAAGGACAGTTTGTTTGTGATTTTTGAAATTCAGTATTTTTTAAGTGTGCAGTTTTACGAGGTAGGGCTTTTCTCATTGTCATAACATGTAATTTGTCAAGAAAACACACACACACACAAACACAAACAATTACCTATTAAAGTACTTGAATGATGCGGACTCAGAGGTGATTTCCCTTTGAAAACACACAATACATTGCATTAGACTTGCAAATGAGGTAACTTCCCATCTCTTCCTGCTTCTACACTTTGGTTGAGTTCTAGCTCTATCCTAAAAACCAGAATGGCAAACCCATAGGATGATTTAGAGTAATGCTTTGTGATGATCTATGTGAACTTCTCTCTCCTTTCTTCTCTTCCTGGATACCCACACCACAACCTCTCCTCACATACTCTTAGAGAAATTGTAAAGTAAAAAGGGCTAGCCTTGAAAACAGTGCATCTGTATAAAAATCAGAATGGAAAACGACTCCATTGATTAACATTGCCAGCCCATCTTTTGTCAAGCGCTGGCTAAGCCATTCGGAATACAAAGTCAAACAATATAGAGTCTCAACTCTGAAAATGTGTCTACTTTAGTAGAAGCAGCAGCAAAGCAAATCGTCATTTCAGTGTAGGATAGCTGACTTTAGGGGGTAATATGGAAGCACCGAGGAGAAACTTCTCAATTAGATTAGGAGATAAAAGCGGTCTCTTTGAAGAAGTGATGCTCAAACTTTTGAAGCGTTTCGTAGAAGTTAGCTAAATAAGAAGGGAGAAAAAGAGAAGAGCATGAAGAAAGTTTTAAAGGAAAGAAACAATGTGACCCATTGTTTCCATACCAGAGGTATTTGGGAAAAAGGAACAAATAAAGCGAGGGAAAGAGAGAGGACACTTCTGAAAGACACACAAAAGCCACCAGTCCTAGGCTAAGGAATTTGTTACCCATCAGGCTCTGGAGAAACGTCAAAGGATTTTTATGTAAGTGAATGACATCACTGGACAAATATTTTATAGCAATTGTTCTGACAGCATTCTGAATAATAGTTGAAAAGACAGGCGAGGATTGTAATTAGGTGGCTAACGCAATAATTCAGGCACGCAGGGTGAAATCCTAACTTAAAGTGAGGATGCTGGGATAGAAGAGGTAGGTGGCTAACCTGTTTGAAGACGTTGAATTCATGACTCCATGACTCATTAACTGCAAGAGGTGGGGGAGAGGGAAAAGGTGAAGGTGTCAAATGGGATTCAGGCTTTATCAGTTGGTTGAGTAGTGATACTAGTCATTGACTGAGATAGGAAATTTAAAGGTAACCAATTTTCTAGAAAATTGTTTGAAAATGTTAAGTTTGAGGCTTATATCTACACACACAGTTATATAAATAATATATTCTGAGCAAAAAGTTGGGAGGAGAATACATCCTAAGTTTAATAAGGGTTATCTCCTATTAACATTTGGCAGATTTAGGGATTGGATTTCCTTTTTCCTTGTATTTTTTCTATATTCTAACTTTTACATAATGAATATGTATTACTTTTAGTAATAAAACAAAAACTAATAAGAAAGAAAGAAAGGTCAATGTGGTCAAGAGGACCATAGAGCAGTAGACCTAAGGGAAGGAAGCGTCTATTGGTTTGGCAATATAGAAGTCATTTGGCAATTTATACTAGACGTCTCATTCCATGGGTGGAGTTGTAAATGGACTCAGAGGAAAAATAGATAGAAAGCACGGAGGATGCTTTCAAAGAGATTGACTGTAAAAGGAAGCAGAAATATGGATGTGAACATGAGGAAGATATCAGTTGAAAGGAATATCTGAAGATAGAATTATCTCCGTGCATTTACAGCTGACAGGAAAGAGCCAATATAGATTCAAAAGTACAAGACAGGGAAGGGATGACTATTGGAACAGTAACTCTGAAGAGACGTTAAGACATTGAATTCCAATATCAGGTGAAGTAAGAGCCTTAGACTAGAAAAGACTTCAGTTAAGAGGAAATGAGGAAAGCATGGGTAGAAATAGAAATAAAGGAACAAACGTTAAACACTTGCATTAGCCTCGAACTCTTTCCCAAATCCTATTTAGATAGCAGTAAAGCTAATTAATACATGGCAAGTATAAAAATCCAAAAGGAATGTAAACATCAGCAGTACAATTTTGGAAACTGAAAAGTAGATGAGTGAGTGGTAATTGACTTAGCAGACCTCGTAAAGTAGAGAAAGCTAAAAAATAACCCAATTTACATCTCCCACCTGCGGAAGACCCAAGAATTGGAGGGATCCTCTTACAGAATGCTGGCAGCATAGGACATTCCTCCAGGCAAGAGTCTGGAAGAGCCTTCCCTGGGGAATCTGGCCCACCTACAAGGGGGAAAAAAAATTACTGACATTGGGGATTCTACAAGAAAATAGCCAGCCAAATCACCATACAGTGAAACCCACTATCAAGAAAATCCAACCAGCAGCATAGAGATGCCCAAAAAGAACACTGACAAACAAACTTGAGATTTAAAATAAGGGGCATCTGGGTGGCTCAGTCAGTTAAATGTCTGACTTTGGCTCAGGTCATGATCTCACAGTTCATGAGTTTGAGCCCCACGTTGGGCTCTGAGCTGACAGTGTAGAGCCTCCTTGGGATTCTCTGTCTCCTCTCTCTGCCCCTACCTCACTCTTTCTCTCTCTCAAAATAAATAAATAAACTTAAAATAAAATAAAATCTACCAATAACAATGGAAAACTCAATAGAAAGATTGGGAGAGAAGGTGAAGAAGTCTAGAAATCAGTAGAAATCTAGAAAAACAGAGAAAACAGGGAGGAAAAGAAAAAATAAGTTAGAGAACTATTTAAGAGAGCCAAAATCTATATAATAAGAGTTCCAGAAAGAGAGAGTAAGTAAGGCAAATGGAATGGAGAAAATCATTAAGCGAATAAGACAAGAACATTTCCCCAGAGCTGAAGGATATGAGTTTCCAGATTAGAAAGACCCAGCAAGTGCCAAGTTGAATGAATGAAAATAGAACCACACCAGTACATTTCATTGGTACATTCGAAGGAGGGAGAGATGGGTGAGAAAAAGGTTCTTTTTTTTTGTTTTCCACAGAGCAAAGGAAAAACAGGTCACATAAGAAGGATTAGGGATTTGAGCGGTTTGGACTTCTCAACAGCAATGTTGGAAACTGAAAGCCATGGAAAATGGCTTCGGAATTCTGAGGAAAAACAATTTCCGGCCAAGAATTCGAAACCTGGCCAAACTATCAAGTAAATGTGAGAATAACAACATTTTCAGACATGCAAAATCTCAGAAAGGTGATGGCTGCAAAGCAGACATAGCAGTCAGCCAGGCCAGACTGGAACAGGTCAGGGGCTCCACCAAGAGACTTTCCCAAGAAGAGGAAATTAACATTAGAGGTTGAAGGGATTGACTAGGAAGAGGATAGGGGAAGCCAAGTTGATTATTATCAATCCTAAAAACTCAGAGGGATGTGTGTTTTCACTGCCTCCCATTCATGGCTTTGGTGAGGGATGAATTCCCATCCTAGGGTTGTGGGATGGCTGAACACAGCACCGGGCACGTGAGATTGACAACAGTTGATTAATCACAAATAGAGCCCCGGGGAGGAGGGCACCACAGCCAGGTTGCACTCAGGGACTGTGAGAGGCAGTCTTTGCAGTGTGAAAAGGGGGAGGTGACCCCTCCCTCCCCACACGAGAATGTGATTGGCTTTTTTTTTTAATATGTTTTATTTTATATTTGAGAGAGAGAGGGATTGAGCATGAGCAGGGGAGGGGCAGAGAGATGGAGACAGAATCCGAAGGAGGCTCCAGGCT
The DNA here is from genome assembly GCF_046562875.1 of Panthera onca. Classification (NCBI taxonomy): domain Eukaryota; kingdom Metazoa; phylum Chordata; class Mammalia; order Carnivora; family Felidae; genus Panthera; species Panthera onca. The sequence goes on from NC_138342.1 coordinate 187,267,912, forward strand.
CCAAGCCGTCAGCACAGAGCCCGACGTGGGGCTGGAACTCTTGAAGCATGAGATCATGACCTGAGCCAAAGTCAGATCCTTACCCGACTGAGCCACCCAGGTGCCCCTAGAATGTGATTGGCCTTCTTAATAATTCCAAGTGCGGGGCGCCTGGGTGACTGAGTCGGTTAAGCATCCAACTCTTGATTTTGGATCAGGCCATGATCTCACCGTTTGTGAGTTCAAGCCCCACATTAGGCTCTGCTCTGACAGCAGAGACCCTGCTTGGGATTCTCTCACTCTCTCTCTCTCTTTCTCTCTCTCTCTCACTCTGTCTTTGTCTCTCAAAAAATAAACAGAGAAAATAAAAAAAATAAAATAATTCCAAGTGCTAGCAGGGCACTGAAATTCATTACCAAGGGATAAGCAGGAAGTACACCTGGTCCCCTTGATACGGACAGTTGTTTGGCTAGGGGACCTTCCCCATGAGAGCAGAGTGGGGAAGGGAAACTTGCAGAGAAACCATCTGAGGCCCTCCGGGTTTCACCAGATGTCAAGGCAGCACATAATATTGTGCTTTAATTGTAGGCCTTACACCACAGCATTCAGGAAAGGAAAAGTCATTGTAATATACCTGTGGCTTAGTCGTGATTGGCATTCACATTTTAAAACACATAAATGAATATAACCTGTAGCAGCATGGGGAAGGACAATACGGTCACGTGTTCATGGGGCCGAGGTTTTGCCATGGTGATTAGCTAATTCCTCATGCTTCCTTGGGGAGGGCAATAGAAAGCGGCTAAAGTGGACAGATCGGTGAATGGCAACATATGCGTGATATTTAGGAATATGGATATAAGCGCTCAGAGAGTCAGCTAAAAGTGGGTGCTTCTGGGGAAGAGAAAATTAAGGATAGGAAGATCAGGGGCTGCTGTTTTATTTATTTATTTTTTCCTGACCTATTTGTCTCTTTAAATTAAGTGCATGAATAGCTCTGAGAAATTTTTTCAAACCTAATTTTTAAAAATTAAAGAAGGTAAGTTTGTAGTCTACAGGAGAGAAAGTTGAAGAACTTCTTGTCTGATGCTTGAAAGGTCCGTTCTGGAGAACCCCGCAGGGGTTCGTGTCCGCCACCCCCAGCTGGTCCACCCTGGGTAAATGAGCCAGCTTCTTCCAGCTTCCGGGGGCCTCCGCCCCAAAGTGGAGACTTCATAACCGTATCCACTGAAGGTTAGATGAGGTGATGTGAATAAAGGACCTGGCAACGTGCCTGGCATACAAGCAGCGCTCAGTTGATGTTAGCAGTGAATTCATCAGGATCAGCTTGATTTTCTCCGCAGAATGCAAAGGAGGGTGTTTTGCGGAAAGGGATGGGGGGGAGGGGGTAGGTCGGGAGTTTTAGGAATGAGGTGAACACGGAAGGCAGTCGAAGGCTCTGGACTAGAACTGACAACCACTGCTGCGTGGAATCGGGGGCAGCCGTGGGACCTGGAATGCACGGCCACCCGCTGCACCTGCGCCTCTGAGGGCGCAATGCCTGCGGCGGGGTGGGCAGGGCCCTCCAGCGTCGGGATTGATGGGGGCTCGGAGCTTTGCTGAGCAAAGCCGGCAAGGGAGTTAAAAAACAGTGGCAAGAGAGCAATTGACATGATGGACTGGAGAGTTTCGCTGGAAATGGAACCTGGCAAAGGAAGAAGTGACCTGATGGATGGAGCCTGGAAGTTTGCTTGTGGCCAACGAGGATTACAGGGAGGAAGCGGTGCCGTGAACAAGAGGGAAGGGTCCCCGAGTTCAGACGGGACGTCAGAGAGGATGGGGGGGGGGGGGGGGGTCCCGGTTCCATAGCTCCACGGTATGGGAGGAAATTCACCACACGGAAAAGAACGTTTCTCTATTAGATCCGCGCAACAACCTTAGAAAGAAAGGAGGAAGCAAACAGACATCTGGTGAATACTTACCAGGTCCCTGGATTGATGTTCCCTATTAATCGCATTTATTTTTTGCAACAGTCTCATGAGGTAAATAATAGCCCCCATTTTACAAACGAGTGAAACTGTAGCTCAGAGAGATTGAATCCCTGGCTCCAAAGTCAATGTAACTTCCACAGCTGACAGTGAACTCAAAGACAAGCTCTTGGCTCAGCAACTAGCTGGGGAAACCAGGGAAAGAGCCTCTGAGGCTCCATTTCCTCCTAATGAGTGAACTGAGCTAGATATTCTCTATGGCACTTCCTGAATTAATACCCAAATATCCAAGTAACGATGTCAGTGAGCGCCGTTTTCCTCATTTGTCAGGTAGAAGTAACAGAATCTTCCTTACCCACCTCAGATAGTTGTTATGAAGATCAAATAAGATAATGTATGTGAGAGGGATTTATAAATTAAGACACACTGTATGACTGAGACTTTAAAACATGTAGAAATACAGGGTCGGTGGGGATCAAAGTCATGAGGAAGAAAAATGGGGAGACTGAGATTCAAACAGTATCCACTGAACATCTATTCTCCCACCTACTAGCCGGAGACCTTGGGCAGATTATCGAACACCTCTGTGCTTCTGGAAAATGGAGATTGAAAACTGGACTGCCTCACAGATTTATTGTGAGAATTCTCTAGCACAATGCAAGGGCTGAAAATATTCACTGTTATCATCATTATTACCACTGTTTGCTAGGTGTGTTGTTTTTGCATAAAAATATGTAATTATGCTAAGAAATATGAATCTATATTATATCATGTAATTTATATATATTCTTATATAAAAATGCCTCTCCTGGAAAATATATAATATATATCTTACAGACTATAACAGATAGATAGATAGGTAGATAGATAGATAGATAGATTGCTAGAGGATTAGAAAAATATTCAAAGGGGAAGTATCAGGAGCCTGAAATGGGAATAAAGACAGAGCTTGAAGAAAAAGATCGGAGAACTGGGGACACGTGGACTGCTGACGACACAAGCCTAATAAAGAGAAATAACAGACCCGTATGTCTGATCTGTGGAGTTCATGAAGTCGGCTCGGCTGCCTGCAGCGTATCAGTCCTCAGAAGTATCAATACTTCTGATGAGTACTTCTGATGAGTACTGATACTCATTCATTCTAGAGCCTAGGGTGTGCTTCCGATTGTGTGAGGTGTGGGAGAAGAAAAGATAAGCAAGGAAGGTCCCTGCCTTTAGGCGCCTAGTTGAGAAAGAATCCGTTATTTAAACAAATTGCTCGGATACAACATACAAACTCTATTTTTTAAAACAGGATAGTAATAAATGCTAACATACATTGACTGCTTACTGGGAGCCAGGTGCCGTGCAAGTGCTTTATACATATTATCTTCTTAAATCTCCCAGAAAAGCCAGGATTCCAGTTCCAGAGTTGGCACCATGGACACATTACCCTGCCCTGACTAGAAGGACCCAGTCAGGAGGTGGTTGCGGTAATTGAACTGGGAAGGGCAAGGGCCTGAACTAGGGGAGTGGTGGAAGGAACATAAGATGAAGATATGAATTCAAGTTATGTTCAAGGAATTAAAATGGGCAGGTCTTGGCAACCGATGACGTGTGGTGGGTGAAGAGATGCCGGAATTGAAACTTCCAGAGAACTCTGGAGGGACTTTGGCCAGTGACATGAATCTAGGGGACACAAACATTTGCATGTTTTTAAAAGCTCAAGCTCTTTTTAGAATCCCCAGTACCAGATACTGCTAGTTTCCTACCTAATATCCATGAAGTCATCTTCTTACTGAATAGAACATGCACATTATTAGGTACAGAAAAAGATTCCAGCCACTTTTCCTTCTAGAAGTAGCCAATGAAAAGCTAGAAAAATGCATTGGACACAGCTGCTGGAAAGTTCCTTTGTTCCTCTCCCTTCTTTTCTAAAGAGAACATGGGTATGATGGCTGGAGCTTCAGCAGCCTTTTCTGTGCACCTTGAGGATAAGCACTAATTGCTAAGGATGGAGGAGTTAAAAATACAATAGCCTGGGACACTGAAGTCATCGTGGCACCATCACACAGGCCCTGACTGTTCTACTGCTGGCAACTGCCACTAAGTGATATGCCTCACTTCGCCACAAAAACTAAACTCCCATTCTCTCTACCACTCCAGGTCTCTATTCGTTGTAGGGAGCTAGTTGGACTCAAGGCCATCCTCCATGGCAGTCAAGCAGAACTTGGAACGAGAAACCCAAATTCAAAACCAAAGAGGTGGGATTCTCTACTCCCTCGTGGCCTTCCCATGTCTCCCTTCGGCCAGGAGCCCTCGCTCAGTTGAAAATTGGGTTTAGGTTTTGCTGTCAATCAGTTTTCTGTCTTGTGCGACCATGTAGATGCCACCAACTGACAGCAGAAGGAGAGCAAGGGTGTCCAGAAGACAACGCATTCTGTTTGGAGAAAGTTGCATTTAAGATGATTTAAGGATAGCAAGGTGAAGTGTCTTAGTCCTTCCGGGCTGCTATAACAAATACCATAAACCGGGTGGATTATAAACAAGAGAAGTTTATTTCTCAGAGTTCTGGAGATGAGGAAATCCAAAATCCAGATGTTGACAGATTCAGTGTCTGGTAAGAGCCCATTTCCTGGTTCATAGACCATGTCTTTTCACCCTGACCTCCCATAGCACAAAAGAGGGATCTCTGTAGGGCCTCCTTTATAAAGGAAATAATTCCATTCATGAGGGTTTAGCCTCTCAAAGGCCCCACCTTCTAATGGCATCACCCTGTGGATTAAGATTTCAACATCTGAATTTTAAAGAGACATAAACATTCAGTTCATGGCATGAAGATTTCCAGAAAGGAGTTGGATATTAATGTGAAGCTCAGGAGAAAGGTGTTGGCTGGAGGGCAGGTGGGTGTCTGGAACCATGAACATGGATGGGGTCACTAGGGAGAGTGTTGGAAGGAGAAGAGCAGGCAGTAGGAAGTGAAAGAACACTAGGGATGCCAACGTATAACATGTGGGCAGAGGAGCCCCCAAACGGTGACAGAGGAAGCCCAATTCAGTAAATGAATGAAAACGAGGAAAGAAACGTGTTGTGACGGGCTAGGGAGTCAAAAGATGCCAAGAAAGATTCCTTTAGCGAAACCTTCTTTAAAAGGTCCCCCCCCCCCCAAAATCTTATTTAGATGCAAGCTGTCCTCCACGAGGACTGAGGTATGCTGTCACACAAAGGTTTTTCTGACTTGTAAGGCTTTCCTCAAGTCAAGGGGAAAAAAGTGAGGACCAGTGGAAATCTAAAGAGAGGGCGGGGGAGTAGGAGAGACAGGGAGGAGGAAGGGAGGTAACAGACATTCTCTACCTCTAGCTTCCCACTGTAATTCTGCGAGGCAACAGATTGACCATTGTGCTAGTGTTCCGAGCTCAGTGGACCCTGTTTGCCACGTTCCAGGAGCCTGCTGTGTCAACCAGAAAGCCAAGGGTTCAGTTGTCAGAGTCCTTTAAGATGAAAAAGGTGAGAAAAGCAGGTTAAAGTGTAAGACAGAGTCTCTGAGGCTGTAGATGGCCATTATTTAAAAAGTCCTATCGGAGGCACCTGGGTGGCTCATTCAGTTGAGTGTCAGACTCTTGGTTTTGCCTCAGGTCATGATCTCACAGGTTCGTGGGTTCAGGCCCCACAGTGGGCTCTGGGCTGATGGTATGGAGCCTGCTTGGGATGGTCTCTCTCCTTCACTCTCTGCCCCTCCCCCACTTGTGCTCTCTCTTTCAAAATAAATAAGTACACTTTTTTAAAAAATAAAAAGTAAAAACTCATAACTATCTGGTTCTTAAATTTGTAACAGAATAAATATTTAACTTGCATGGATATTTGTAAAAGATTATCCATTATTTTGGTGCAGTTGTGAGCCACTAGTCCCAACACTTAGTTTAAGAACTCTGTTTCAGTAAATAATTCGGACTCTTTGAAAACATATCCTTTAAATCAGCTAAGAGTATTTCCATATCCTTTACTAAAACCACTTCCATTGTTACAAAGGAAGCACATCCATGTGTAAAACATGTGATTTTGCCTGTTTTTCTTATATAATGTGCATTGTAAACACTAAATCTGTCAGGTGCTCGCTATTCATGCAGGTAGCAAGCTACTCTGTTGACGATTCTTTTGATTGCGAAAATCCTTTCTTTTGAATCAGATGAAATATTTGTTTATTGCTTTAGAGTTTTATTTGTTTGTGTGTTTTCTCAATTTCTATTCCTAAGAGAACTAAAGCTATTTCTGTGAGAAGCTCAACAGTGAATGCCTATAAGATAAGAAATCAGATAAACTATCTTTCTGCTAACTGTCACATTGGGCTTTATTAATATATAGCATGTGTGCAAGGAGGTCTCTGTAAATTCCACTACCTCCAAGATGCATGGAATGTTTACTGAAGGCCTTGCCATTGTGTTCTAACAACTGTGTCTAGTTTTAAAGATTCATTTTCAAACACTAAGATCTTTGGTCATTATAATTGCATTCCATATCTCTGAAGAATGCCAGATTCATAATAGAATAGGGGACGTGTGTCTAGAGGCATGCTCTAAAACAACAATGGAAGAAAGCCCAGAAACAATGTCCTTTTCACGTTGCTTACAAAGCCTAACTGCTCTGTAATCAGGAGCACGGCGAACTTGTAAGAGGAATTGAAACATTGACTGGGTACCTAGAAACTAAAAAGGCCATGAAGGAAGGCTGGCTTGTCAAATGGGATTTCCCTTTTCCATCTAGGGAACATTTATAATTTTTCCTTGTCCAGATAACACAAAGGCCCTCTGCTTTTCTTCATACATATATTCTGCATTTAGAGGAAAATTACCTCACCCTTTAGAATTTCTCCCTTTATGTTGTAAATCACAGTGACTGAAGAGGAGTCCTCATCCCCTTTGCATGCCTGAGACCAGATTTTATCAGGAAATGTTTCATCACATTCTTTTCCTGTCATTAGAGTCAATTATCATGTATATTTATGCATTCCTTTGTATGAAAGTGTGGTTTGGGTCTGAAAAGAGCCTGTACAGAAGGGCATTTTTAATTAGACAGCCTTGCATCTCCTGACTCATAAATGGCTAAATAAAAATTATATAGACCTATACTGGACAAGCTCATAAAAGCAAGTCTCTGCTGCTTAGCCATGCTTAGCTCATTGAGCTGATGAGCGGTCAGCTGTATTCCTTTCCACCTCGCACATCACCAGCCAAACATCCAGCCAGACTCCGATCCCACAGATTATTACTGGTAATGATGTTTAAGGCAAAATTGTTTGAGCATAGCACCCTGAGCTTCTAATTTGGCAGTTAGAGCAATCTTGTCGTGACGTGTAAACTTTGCACTTAATAGGTAAGGTATTTAACACATGAATTATGTGTAGGGCTAAATGCCACGTCGCAGATTTAATGCCTCAAATTGTGTCCGGTCTACGATCGGAAATGAGCATTCCTAAATGTTCGGCCAAAAGACAAAAAAAAAAAAAAAAAAAAAAAAAAAATTGCTCTTCCCTAGAATCCAGGTAAAGAAGCCTGGCAGATTTCAAAGCCTATACGGTGTTTTCAGAGAGTTGTTTTATTCTTTTAAGGTTAAAAAAAAAAAAAAAAAAAAAAAAAAACAAAAAACTCTCTTTCTTTAAGAGGTATCCAGAACCTTTTGAGAGAGGGTCCAGTTACTAATATTGAAACAAAATGCCCAAACCTTGCCCTGGCGGCGGGGGGGTTGGCATCCAGCGGTCACCCTGCACGGTGGGGGCTCCGCCCACCAGACAGACCCACTGCCTTTCAAGCAGCAGTTGAGGACACGAAAGGGCAGGAGCTAGGCACAGGCGGCCAGCCCGTGAGGGGCAAGTAGTCGCTGCGGCTACACCTGCTTTCAAAGGCAACAGCTTTGTCCGGTGTCCTGTGATGTCGATCTTGGCAGTGCGAGCCACGTGTTCGTGCCTAGCAGCGGCAGTTGGGAGAAGGAAAAACTTCTCCACCAATCTAGGTCTGACTTGGGGTGGGTGGGGGAACTGGCAATAGATAGATTAAAGAGAGAAAAACATATTCTGCTGGCAGGTGGGAGTATCCTACAGAGCATAGCCCCAGGAGCAGCTAGGGGTAAGGGTTTTTATATGGGCTCCAGAAAGCAGGAGGGCATCAACTATAAGTTCCACAGGTATCTTGGACTATCTAGAATAATGAGTAAAATATCTCTGTTGATTCAAACAAATGGCAAATTTTATAAGTAAAAAACAATTAGCCTGTTAACTTACTTAGTTTTCTCTATCGTGAGTCACTTGGAAATTCTGTTTCTTACTATCATGCATCCTGGTGGTTCCTCTGCTACTGTTTCTTTGCATTTCACAAACTGTACTCAGCGATGCTGCACGAAATGCAGTTAATCCCCTGTCTCCGTGTCAGGTCACTGCTCCAGAGCCGCTTAGAAAAATGTTCTTTCATCTATATTCTTACCTTCCAGGACCTGTTGGTAATATTAATACAGCATTTTTGAATTTGGGGATTCTCATTTGTGATGGGTTTGACTTCTTACTGTCAGTTCTAGATCAACTATCTGTAGATAGTTCTGTAGACTTAGTTGCAAGTTGATTGCATTGCTATTCAGTGTCTAAGAGCATCCTGATAGTTGTGCTGACTGATTACTAATATCGTCATTGCAGTCTTTTTAGCGGACCGTCTGAGCATGTGTTATTAGGCAGCAGAATTGAGACAGGTGCATTAGCAACAAAAGCCTTAAGTGTGCTAAAGATTTTATCTGATACTCATGTCTCAGTACCGTGTTAACCTTGCAAAATGGCACAATTTCTCTCACGTAGTTTTCTAAATGCGTTTCCGTAGCGTCTGAATGTGGCCCTTACTGCCAACTGAATGACTGTCGAGGATGTCTGAGAATGCGGCTTTGTGTGAGAAGAGCTTCTTCTAGGAGTAGAGGAAGTACAGTTTGAAATCGGCTACCAGGTTTCTAATTGCCTCCTTGCATAATGCAAGCTGAATAGACTGAAAAAGCCTTGAGTGTGTTTTTAAAATATCTAAACCATCTCTAAAGCCCAGGCCTGCAGGTTTTGTGCTCGGTCTTGCAGCCCTTCTCTCTGTTGGGTGTCGTTCTGCAGTGTACCCAAGAGCTTCCCTGGAGGCCTTCAGAGGAGCCGGCCTTCCCGTGCACGCAGGGAGGACAGCAGCCCGTTTGATTACATCTGATCTGCCAATGCCATGGGCTCGCTGACCAAACCAACAAACTGCCTCGAATTCCGGCAGAAACTGGAAATGCGCATCTCACATAAATCAGCTTGAGCAAAGAGACTTCTTGGTAAGATGCCTGGAATTGTTGGTACCATGACGTTTGTCTTTTTTTTGTTGAAAGCAGATGTTCACCACAGCACCCTTTCACAGTGTGCTGCGAAGCCAGCTTGCCTGACACCAGAGAGCATAATCTTTGTGGTTCCACTTTCTTGGCATATTAGCCTTGATTCTATAACAAATAACTTTCCCAAACTACTCATTATTATTCCCTTCTCTCTTCTGGGGAAATGCATTCTTCTTTTCTCCTTTTCCCCCCCACGTAAGATGTACTCTTTCCCCACATGCTTTTCCTTAGTTACGTGAACTGTGTAATTGATTGTGATAATTACGGCGAGCCTCATTTATACTCCTAAAGCCACTCCTATTTTCCTGGCCTTTCAGCGATGATTTTAAAGTTCTTCCCATAGGAAAATGTAAAATTCTTTAATGTATTCTCTGATTTATAGTTGAATATATCGCATACATGAATATCAAAAACTGCCTCACATTATACTCGAGGAATCACAATGGCTAGTTTCTAAGCAAAATATTTTCGGCAACTCGAGATTTATGTTAACTGTAGACAAGTACATGAGTCTTCTTTAACCAACCAAGAAGAATTCATAAAATAACAGAGCTGGATTTTAGAAATTCTCTAAATAATGATTTTCAAATTAAAGTCCTGCAAGTAGAAGGAATGCTGTGGCAGTTTCTCTGCAGGAAAGGGCTCAGACCAGGGCTCAGGCGCAGACACACACACACACACACACACACACACACACACTGTGCATGCGCATCCGTGTGCACGCATACACACATATGGCACACTCACACACACTCTCCACACACATACGTCACACACACACTCTGACTTCAAGTAGAGCAGTCTGCTGCTGCTGGGTTTTTACCTATAACATCTGTATAAATGGTTCGCCAGCTGTAGGCATCAGCATAAAAGATCTGATTATTGGGGTACAGTCTCCTCATTGTTCCGAAAAGATAAGAAGTGCCAAATGGCTTAAGTGGTTTAACCAAGGCATTGGTTTTCTGTCTCTTGGTCAAATAACGTCTTCACTCACCTTGCTTTCTTCTTGTATTCTTCTTACTTGTTTATAAAATACAGGACCATTAGGTGTTTTGTTTTTTTTTAATTTAAAGTTACTTTAAGTATTTAAGTAGTTAATTCATAAATAGAGGCAGTTTTAGTTTTATGACATAACCAGAGAGCTCTTTTTCACTTCCCTTACGCACCTAAAACTATCAATATGAACCATAGGAACTAAAAAGGCATAGTTATGTATCCTAGTGTTGACCTCACCAAAATTACAATGCCTTTCTCTCATTTAATATACAGATCAGAAAACTATGAAATACAGGACAAAGAAAAGATGATATGCAAAAACAGCAAGGTTTCATTCTACTTTTCAAAACAATTTACTGTGCTTCTTTGGCCATTATGCAGAGTTTATCCACATGCTCCTGGAGTCAGTTAATAAAATATATTTGACAGTCCTAAGAAAGGGCAAGTATTTATGATATGCGCTTAAGAAGGTTTTTGGAGCTGTTAAAGATAGCACCAAAAAAGGATCAGAAATCCCGCTCTTCTATCTAAAAGGATAGGTTTATCTAACATAAATAATTTCAAGAGTGGGTTTTCCTTGACATTTTAACGTAAGAAACTTACAGTAAGAAGATGGCTCTGAAGTTCCCCAAGGATATTAATGTGATTCGACTTCAGTCAGGTCTCTGTTGTGACTTCACACAAACCATTTTTTTCTGTTTTCTTTATTTAAAGAGCAATATCAGGGCGCCTGGGTGGCTCAGTCGGTTGAGCGTCCAACTTCGGCTCAGGTCATGATCTCGCGGTCCGTGAGTTCGAGCCCCGCGTCAGGCTCTGTGCTGACAGCTCAGAGCCTGGAGCCTGTTTCAGATTCTGTGTCTCCCTCTCTCTGACCCTTCCCTGTTCATGCTCTGTCTCTCTCTGTCTCAAAAATAAATAAATGTTAAAAAAAATAAAACAAAAAAAATAAAGAGCAATATTAACTAATCTCACAAGATTTCTATGAACAAAAAACTATTACAGTAGCAGAAATCTTATAAAATAAGATGCAAAAGAATGCTATTTAACTGTGAAATTTGAATCATGACAACCACATTCATGGGTGACGATGACCAAAGAAACAGTATTTAACTAAGGAAAAGCGAGAGAGAAACCTGCATCCTCTACATTTTGAGAATGGTTTTTCCAGAATAAGCAGTATGGACTTATATGTACACCTTCACACACATATGTACACGTAAATTTTATACATATATATACACATATACATATATGTACACACACACACACAGGAACTTTGGAACCAGACATCAGTTTCAAACTTAGTTCCACCACTTACAATCTACAGGACGTTAATCAAGTTGTTGAACTTCTTTCACCCAGTTTTCTTTTTAAATGAAGTGTATACAATTTAATAGTTGTAAGTGTTAAATACAACTGGATGAGAAACTTTAGATAATGCATCTGGCACGTAGTAAACACACGGTTTTCCTAAACACACCGGAAAAAAAAAAAGACAAAAAATGGAAGAAGACTTATATGTTAGTAAGTTTCAGGATCCTTCAAAAGCACTTGTTCTGTGATTGCAGCCAGCTTCTCCACATGTCTTACAGCAAGCTTAGCACTCTCAGAGACGTGGTGATATTTTGATACAAATCTTGACTTTAATATAATTGTTTTTCCAGTATGTGTTTTGACTTAGTACAGACTCATAAAAATGGATTGAATGAAAATCAGGCAAAACAATTTACCTGGAGGCAGATCTCCAAGAAGACTATGTTTGAACAAACTGCAATTCTCAATATATATTTGTAATATCACGAGTAAATGAATCTGATGGCATGAAGAGTTTCCTATGAATCAAAGTTAAACAGAGAAAGATCATGGTTTGTGACATGTTTAATGTGATTATTGTTACTATTGTCTCTTAAAATCTACCCACTCTGATCAATTCTCTGTCCAATCTGCCCTTAAAGTATGATCTTCTCTCCTGAGGCAGTGACTTCTTTCTTCCTATGCTAGATTTTTCTTCTTTTGCTTCTGTGTGTTTACACTATTTTGACATTAAAAACCTGTACTTCCTAAAGGACATTAAATCATCCCCAAATCTTTTAGGGCTGTGTGGAATGGATAAACTTAACTGGGAATAATGAAATCATTCATTTGATTTGGGTAAATGTTAAAGATTTGGAACCCTTCTGTCATTAAAATCCCATTTGCAGGCCACATTGAAAAATGCTACATAAAGCCAGGGCTAAAGGGCCTGGACTCTTGTCTCTCTGTTCCCACCTCATTCATATTCATCTCCTTCCCCATCAACTACCATGGTCCCCACCAAGGTGGCGCTGAGGGTTCCACAGAGCACCATTCGAAACTGTAGATCACTGTGAAAATGGCCTCTTTATAATCTGTCTGGGAAAAGGATGACTTCTGTTTTCTGGCAGCAGAAAGAATTCTGCATAAAGAGTAATTGCTGAGCTCACAAGAGGTAAAAGAAATCTCCAAGAGGTTCCCCAAACCCCTCAAAGTGAAAGGAAACTGGAGTGGTCAGTGAGGGGCCGAGAGAAGAGCAGTGTTAACCTGCCTGCAGGTGCCCGGTTCATCTCTGTGGCCAGGATGAGGCTTAGACCGGCATGGCAGCCGTAGGGAGGCTGAAGCCCGGACTGATGGAACCACGGGACTTGGCAGGGTCTAGATAATATTAAACTGAGAAAGAGAGAGAGAGAGAGAGAGGGAGAGAGAGAGAGAGAGGGAAACATACCTTGTACATTCTGAGAATGTGTTTTCTAAAGAAGTTAGAATGTATAGTGCCCCCTGAATCTTACTAACAGCAAATGCAAATCCTCTCAGGAGAAACTTTAGATAATGCATCTGGCACTTAGTAAACAGGCCAAAAAAAAAAAAAGTTACATGATACGTTAGTGAGTTTCAGATTTTGCAAAAGAACATGTTCTATAATCGCAGCAAGCTTCTCCATATGTCTTACAGCAAGTTTAACTGTCAGTTAAATTCTCTTAACTCCCAGGTTACCCTGGAGTAAAATCAACAGCATGAATTTACAATGAAAGATCAGCATACACACGTGGGGAAAAAAATCACCTTGAAGTCAGCAGAAACAGCCGATTTAGACCTTTAAAGTCTTCAGGTATGGGAGTATTAGAATTCTTTCTACTTGTTTTGAATTATTGAGCAAGACCAAAATTACCAGGCATGTTGGAAAAGTGCTCCAGAAGGAATTATAGAAATAAAAAAATAAAAAAATATCAGATTAAAAACTCATTTGACAGATTAAATAGAAAACAGATATAGATGAGTTGAGATCAGTGGACTAGGGGTGAAAAAAGCTTATGAATCAAGAAGAATGCAGACAAGTGAGTCTCAGAGATGGAAGACACAAAAAGAGGTTAAGACATAGGAAGCGTAGAAGGAAGTCTGTATGTGTCTAACTGGATCGTTTGAATGAGGAACTAAAAAGGATGGAAAAGAATAATGTGTAAGATAAATATCATGGAAGCTCGCAATTCACAAAACAGAACACAGTGTTTGCCTACCAAAGTAAATTAAAAAGAAGCCAGCACCTAGAGACCATGAACCATCAAGGATAAAAACATGAAGAAATTTCAAGTGAGAATTGTGTACTCAGCAAAATTGCTTTTTAAGAACAAAGGTGATATATTAAAAAAAACTTATAAATTAATAAGAAAAAAATTAAAAGTGAGCAAAACATGTGAGCAGGCAGTTCACAAAAGAATTTCCAAATGGCCGTTAAGAATACAAAAGATGTTCATCAATCTTTTGTTACTAGGAGAATGCAAATTAAAACTACACCGAAATCCCACCACATCCATATCAGAACGGCATATTAAAAAGATAAACAGTGCCAAGTGTTGGCAAGAGTAAGAAGATGACTTAAACTTATTTATTTATTTTTAATTTTTTTTTATTTTTGAGAGACAGAGCGTGAGCAGGGGAGGGGGAGAGAGAAAGAGGGAGACACAGAATCCGAAGCAGGCTCCAGGTTCCGAGCTGTTTGTTAGCACAGAGCCCAACGCGGGGCTCGAACTCACGAACTGCGAGACCATGACCTGAGCCGAAGTCAGACACTCAACCAACTGAGCCACCCAGGCGCCCCCAACTTAAACTCTTATTACTGCTTCTATGATATGAGTTAGTATAATAATTTTAGCACACTCTGTGGCAATACCTACTAAAAGTAAACATATATATAAAATATTTATATATATTTAAATATATTAACTAAGAACTCCTTTCCTATTATATCTATTACCCAGCAATTCCATTCCTAAATATATACATAAAAGAAATAAGGGCTTATGGTCCCTAAAGATATATAGAAAAAGTTTTCAGCAACTTAATTCATAATAGCCAAAGAAGTTCAAACAAATCAAATATCAATCAACAATAGAATGAATAAAGTATGACAGTTGCATATAATGCAATTCTGTACAACAGTGAAAAGAGATAAGTTGCAGCTACATGGAATGATAGGAATGAATCACATAGACAAAATTTTGAATAAAATAAGCCATACTAAAGAAAAAAAGAGTATACATTATAAAATTATCTTAATGTGAAGTTTTAAAACTAATCTACAATAATAAATGTCAAAACAGTACTTTTGGAGTATACTAAATGGAAACAAGAAGAATGAGCCTGCCAGGTGGTTGGAAATATTCTATATCTTGATTTGGAGGGTGGTTAAATGTGTGTGTGTGTGTGTGTGTGTGTGTGTGTGTGTATGTGGGTGTGTGCGTGTGCATGTGCGTGTACGTGTGTGCGTGTGCATGTGTACATGCAAAATTTTAATGGATATATGTGCAAAATTTATTTAGCTGTATATATAAAATTTATATGCCTAACTACATATGACTTATACATCAATAAATTTTTTAAGTTACTGTAGGTGAAATGAAAGCATTTTCAGATTTTAAAAAATGAGAAATTTTTTAAACCTCAAACAGATCTATGCTGAAAAAGAAAGGAGAGTGAAAGTTGAAGAGAGAGAAAGATTACTCCAAAAGGATGGTCTGATATCAAAGAAGTAATGGGAAGCAAAAGAGAAGTCAATATGTGAATAAATACAAAGAGGTATTGTCTCTATAAAACATGTTGCAAGTTTATGGGGTTTTAAAAAAGAGAATTAGAATTTTGACAAAATAGAATAAAAGCTGCAATGAAGTAATTTGAGTTAAATTGTTAAATTGTTCTAATCCCCTGAGAATGGGATTATTTTATTATGCATGGCAATATTTGAGAAGTAATTATGAAAATAATAGAAATAAGGTGTTTAATTTTCAAAAATAACTCACTTAACTGATTTAACAAACAAGAAATATAGAAGAAGCAGGGAATCTAGAAATCCTAAAAAAAGAGTAAAGCAATTTTAAAATATCCATAATGAAAATGAATGTAGTGCTCGCTTCGACAGCACATATACTGAAAATTAATGTAAATAAATTTGACCTGGCAGTTGAAAGAGATTGCCAGATTGCTTGGAAAAAAAAAATACCTATAACCTAATGACATGTAAAGTTTATAAATGAAGAAAAAGATGACCGTTTAAATTCTAAACTAAAGAAGACATTATCAGAAAAAAATAGATTAAGATAAAAAACATTTCAGGGATAGAGAAGGTCGTTATGTGATCATAAAAGTCTCAGTTCACCCAGAATGATAATTATAAATTTATACGCATCTACTAATATAGCAGGTGAAATTTAATAGAACTATAGGATGAAACTGGTAATGCCATCATCGGATGGGAGGTTTCAACACACTTCTTTCACTTGGGTGGAGAGAAAAAAATTAAGATGGAAAAGAATGTACGACACAGTTAACCGAACCTCCACCCCCAAACTGGAAAATAAGTATTTTTCTCACGCACAATGCAAAATTCACTGCATAACTGACCATAAATAATATCTCAAAAATTTTGAAATATTGGTTTATGTTATGGGCTCATTCACTTTAGACAATGCAAATTAACTAGGTGTCATTAACGAAATATAAAGGAAAAAAAAAGCCAGTTTGTCAAACACACTACCAAAGAACTCAGTTGTCAAAGGTGAAATCAGAATAGATACTTAAAAGGCTCAAAACTGAGATGTATTGTGGAATATAGCAGAAATGGTACTTTGAAAAATAACAACAGCTTACATTATATTTATTTTTTTTTAATTTTTTTAACGTTTTATTTTTATTTTTGAGACAGAGAGAGACAGAGCATGAACGGGGGAGGGGCAGAGAGAGAGGGAGACACAGAATCGGAAGCAGGCTCCAGGCTCCGAGCCATTAGCCCAGAGCCCGACGCGGGGCTCGAACCCGCGGACCACGAGATCGTGACCTGAGCCGAAGTCGGACGCCCAACCGACTGAGCCACCCAGGCGCCCCAGCTTACATTATATTTAAAAAAAGAAGAAAAGCTAAAAATTAATGAGCCACATGCCCAAATTAGCAAAATATTGGAAAGAGTTTGGAGTTAGAAAATAATAAATCAACAAAATTACTAAAAGATAAAATATGGGGCACCTGGCTGGCTGAGTCGGTAGAGCATGCGACTCTTGATCTTGGAGTTGTGAGTTTGAGCCCCACAATGCATGTAGAGATTACTTAAAAAAAAAAAGAAGATCAACAAAGCCAAAAGTTGGACTTTGCAAAAACTAATAAACTTCCAACACAACTATAAGGAAAAGGTGAGAAGTCACAAAAAATGTTTGGAATAAAAGTAAGGAGATAGCAAAAGTTCCAGGAGAATATGAAAAAAAAAATATGCCAAAAAATTTGGGAACTTTGATGAAATGAATACATGTCTAGAGAATTTTTCCTAACAAATCAGACTCGGGGAGATCTACAATACCCAAAGACTTCTCTAACAATTAAAGAAATTGAATCAGTGGCTAAAAAAATAATAATACTTCTTTAACAACACTGAGTCCAAATGCTTTAACAGTCAAAATCTACCAAGTCCTCAAGGTCTTTCCAATCTTAAAAAATATCTTTCACATTATAGCAAGGAAGGAATTACCAACCAACTCATTCTGCAAAGTCCATATAGCTTTGACAACAAAATCACACAATAACTGTAAGAGAAAGAGCAAGGAAATTACAAGCCAATTTCTTTCATGAATGTAGATGCAATTAGCCTATTCAAAATCATAGCAAATCAAACCCAGTTATATATAATAATAATAATAGTAATAATAATAATACACCATGACCAAACTGGGCTTATTTCAGAAATGCAAGGTTCATTTCAAAGTAGTAAATGTATAAACATCATTATCTTGTTAAATTAAGATCGTATCAAGAGAAACAGAAAAAGCATTAGATATAAATTAGTATTAAATCATGACTTTAAAAAATTTTAAGATGCAACAAAAGTGCACATTATCAACCTAAAAACAGAGTATCTATCAAAATCCTACAGAAAACATCATATTTAATAGTAAAAATATTAGAAACCTACTTTTAAAACTTAGGAAAAAGCAGGTGCCTAATTTCACCACTCTTATTCAATACTGGAGCTAGAGAAGTAAGACAAATAAAGAAATAAAAGATATAAAGGCAGATAAAATGCATAAAGAAGAGTCACTATTTACAGAAAAAATGTGTTTGTCTACATGAAAATCCCCAAAAGACATACAGATAGGTTTAATTGGATGAGAGAGTTTAGCAAAGAGACTGGATATGAGATCAATATGCATAATTAAACTCATCTCTGTACATTAGCAATTAATGTAATTAATAGAAAATATTGTGAAAAAAAGACACTATCTGCAATAGCAATAAAAATATGATAACCTAGCGGCGCCTGGGTGGCTCAGTCAGTTAAGCATCTGACTTCGGCTCAGGTCATAATCTCGTGGTCCATGGGTTGGAGCCCCACATGGGGCTCTGCACTGACAGCTCAGAGCCAGGACCCTGCCTAGGATTCTGTCTCCCTATCTTTCTGCCCCTCCCACACTCATGCTCTGTCTCTCTCTCTCTCTCTCAAAAACAAATAAACATTAAAAAAAAATATTTAAAAAAAAGAGAAAACCGTTTAAAAGAAAATATGATAACCTAAAAAAAGGTCTAACAAAAGATACACAGAGATGTATACAGAATGTTATTAATCTGTATTAAAAGTCACTCAAGAAAACATAATTAAAAGAAGTTTGATTCAGTCTGGGTCTCTCCACCCCCTAAAGGTAGAAACCTGAGAAAAAGCCTTTTGTAAAAGTCGTTTATTAGTCTGATTTTACAGGAAGGAATGAGGGATAAAGGAAGTTAAACAGGGAAGGAGAGAGAATCAATGCAAGGTTGCATTACTGAATTACTGAGTTGGCTGTTGCTATAGGCAACTGGATATTTACTGCCATGTAGTCATCTGAAAAGCTTTATGAAAAGGGTCTCATACCTCCCTTCCTTGTGAATGAAGGCAGTTGCATCTATTGATTCCCATTCTCCAGCGATCAAGGGTTGCCTAACAGGGTATGAACCACTCCATCTTCCAGGATGTGACATGTATGTTCTGAGTGGTTTCCCGCAAACATCTTACAATAAAAAAGACCCTGCCTAGAAAGCAAAAAGACTTGACAGAAGTTTAGGGCGAGGTGAGGCACTGTCCTATCCACATATGTGAAGCTAGTTGAAGTTGGCATGGAATTGGTCACTGCAGCCGTGTCTAGAATGAGAGAACTTGCAGAGGTGTACAAGAAGTATCCAAGACAGAGACGGATAAATACCATGCTCATGGACAGGAAGACTTAATATTGTAAATATGTCAATTCTTTCCACACCGTTTCAGATCAACATCTGAAACTTTTTTTCCTATAAACTTTGCAAGCCCATTCTAAAAATTATATGGAAGACCAAAGGGTCTACAATAGACTAGACATTTCTAAAGAAGAATACATAAGGGGTACTTGCCTTACCAGGTATCCAGACTTATAAATGTGACGTTATAAAGATAATGTGACTCTGGCACGCAGACAGATTGACCAATGGAAAGGAAAACAGATGCCAGAAGCCTATCACACATGTGGAAACTTGATATTTGACTGATATCAGACATCCTGTAGACTACTTGGGGAGAGATTAATAAATGATGCCTGGGTAATTGGTAATCAATTCTCATTTATTAAAGACTTAACTGCAAAAGGCCAATTTCTAGATCTTTTAGTAGTAGATAGAGGACAATATTGTTAGTCTCTTTGGGAGGAGAAGAGTTTCTTACACAAAACTATGAAGGAAAAGTAATTGATAAAATAAACTAAATTAATGCTAAGAATAGCTGTTAACCAAAATATACCATAAGGTGAAAAAACTAAACCATATTTAAGGTCTAAGCTTCCAAGCTTGGAGTGAAAGAGAAGTTTTCTAAGAATGAAGGAGGTGACTTCCACAAATTTCCACAGCTTGAAGGTCTGTCTGAAGCTTTGGGAAAAATTTGGGGGGAAGCCCAATGAAGAAGTTTTATTTTCATTCCTGGGGCCTCAGGGGCAAACCTGGATATCCTATCCAGAGAAAAGGATAAGAACCAGATGGTGAAGGCACTTTCATTGGATGATTCCCTGGACAAAAAAACAAGAAAATTTCCAAAACACCTAAGAAAGAACATCAAGTTGTAAGAGTTGAGTTTCTCAATTTATTTATTGGGCCATTGAGGGAGGGATTATTGAGAAAAAAAAAAAAAAAAGTGTTCCATTTCATGACAGAAAGAAACCCAGGAGGAAGTAATAAAGTGTCAACTCCCAAAAATGAAATCACGCCAAATTCCTGGGGCGTAAGAAAAATGAAAAGGGCATTTGAAATTGTAGGACAGCCAAATGGCTGTCCCAAACAGTGGATATAGAGACATCACTTAACATGCCCAGACACTATCCTAGTTAGTGTCTAAATCTAATTTATAGGTTAACTTGTGCAATTATTATTTGTTGCACAATGATATGTGGTTCATGTAAACTCTTGTAGGATGATTATATATTCACTGAATGATACCAGAGGAAACATGGCTAAAAGCTAAAAGAGTATCTATCAATAAAGAATAAATTCACAGGAACATGGAAGAGGGTTTTTCTTACAAAAAGGCCTATAGACTAAACATAAAATAAGTTAAATAACATATACTTTTTATGCACCATAATATAATAAATTATGACATATATTATAATGATATGATAAATATACAATAAAATAATATGTGGAGGATATAGTAAATATAAATAAGATGCAAGAGATTTGTATAAGTTAAGAGCATTTGTATTCACCTATTCTGCTATTTAAGCTACTGCCCATTTCCCATGATTATGAAGAGTAAAGATGTTCATTAGTCTTTGATCTCACACAAGTGCATCTCCCAGAGATCCATTCACCTGCATTAAGCCACACTCATTCACTCATACATTAACTTATTCAATAAACACTAACTCTGTGCCTACCATTTACCAGGCACTAAAGAAGTAGTTAGGAATCTCTGCCCTCAAGACTAAAGTTCATTACGGAAGGCATCAAAACAAAACAAACACTATAGCTAAAGAAGTTCAGGTTTTTCATACAGGACACTAGGCAGCTAATCAATGAGTGAATAATGAGCAGGGGGCAGGTAGAGAAGCAGGTATGGAACTAAGGGCAGTTTAAAAGGTCACTCAGGGTGACACTGATTTGAATTTTGAAAGATGTATGGTGGTTACCTAAGGGGAAGCATTTAAGAAAATGGAACAACAGGTCCAAAGGGCCGGATGTGTAAAATTGCATAAATTTCAGTAGCAGGATAGAGCCGAATCTCTGGATTGGTGTGGCCATGGGGCAAGATTAGAGGATGAGGCATTGGCCCCAACAAGAATTTTGTATGACAAATTCAGACTTACAACTCACAACTATTGCTGGAAGGCATGGAGATTCATTAAAGGAGTTTAAATAAGAAACTAAATGCTCTGGTTTAGATTTTCAAAGATCTCTCTGATGCGGGAATGGAGGTGGGCTGCCTCAAGACAGGTGCAACATATAGAGGTTTTGCAGTGTTCTAGGCAAGACTCAATGAGGGCAGCAAAGCAGGCAGAAGCCGAGGATAGGATCTGGAGGGGAAAAGTCTGATAGGAAAGGGATCAAAGAGGCAGACTCCACAGAATTGGCTGCTGATAGGGTTGATGGAGATGGAGGAAAGGTAGGATAACTCACCAGGTTCTGGGTTGAATGTCATTTACCATACAGTTGGAGAACTTTGAAAATGGGAGTAGGGAATGAAGAGTGAATTCAGCTGGAGACAGGTTGACTTTGAGGACGCCCAAGTAAGAAGAAACATTCATTACATAGGCAATTAAATATGTGGTATTTGCACTCAAAAACAAAGTCCAGATTTCAGATTTAGATGTGTTTGCCTTCCCAAGTAGCAACTGATGTCATAAGTTGGACACTAGGAAAAATAGAGAGTAAGAAGAACTGAGAGCCAACTATGGCACCAGAAAACCATTTCAAGAACCAAGAGAGGAGGAGTGGCTACAAGAGGTTAAAGGAAGCATCTAGAGGGGAAGAACTAAAACAACAAACAGCCATGTCACAGAGCCCAACAACAACAACAACAACAACAACAACAATGTCCACAGCAGGAGGATAAAGAGTAGAAACTTGTTTATAAATTCTTCGCTGGGTTTATGAAGCAGCATTGGCGATGCTAGGGAGCCATTTAGATGGAATCATAGATTTCAGGTTGTGAAGGTGAGAAGTCAGGAGAAGGAGTTGAGGAGGTGTGGAAAGGGAAATTTTGACTGAACATAACTCGGTCTAGAAGGTTGGTTATGGTCCAGAAGCAACAGTGGCGAGAGGCACAGAAGGGATGAGAGACGGTTCTTGGCTCTATGTTTCTGTGCCGAAATCACAAATTCTCAAGTACCGCACCCAGGTACACAAACAAAATGCAACTTCTTTATTTTCCTGTAACTATTTTAATCTGACACTGGGCAGAGTGGAATCAACATAATTATTATAAATGGGCTCGTTCTCTTTAGCTTATATATGGTCTCTTTTGGTGAGTCAGCCTCTTTCAAATTAATGCCCAGCTCCTCCCCCAAGAACACCTAAATCAATGAGACAGTTGAGGGGTTAACCTGTGTGAGGCACCTTTTCAAGCATTTTATAAAAAAATATTTAAACTGTCATAACAACCCTATCTTTACTTGAGAATTGAGGAAAATGAATACTTTTACCAGGATTGGGCATCTAATAAATTTTGGAACCAGGGTTCAAGCTTGGGCAGCCTGACCTGAGAGCCCGTGCTCTTAGCCACGACATTTGGCTGACACCAAGAAGTTGGGTGTGTAGAGGACTGAGAAAAATGAGTCCCTCGGGTCCTTACAATCTCTAATCATCTGATGGTTCCACCTGCGCCCTAGGCTTCTGAATGCTGGGGGGGGCAGTGGATCCCCTCTGACCGTCAAGCTGCAAGGGCTACTAGGCTCCGTGGCCCTAACCGTGGCGTTTGGGCACTCCTGTCTCCACAGACTGTGGCCCTTTTGAGCTCCGTGTAGGCCCTCCCAGCTTCTCTCGAAGTATGGAAGAACACCTGGGTGTCCCACGTGGCCCTTAAAGGCACGAGAGCCAGCACCTCTGCCTCGGACACATCCTCCTACGGTCACTAGGCACTGTTTCCTTTACACTGCGCTCAACACGGCCACTGGCTGCGTCCTGCCCCATCCGGGAGTCCCTTTATCTGCGGTTTCGGTTACATGCAATCACCTCAAAGAGGTCCAGAACCAGGTGCTCCTCCTTCTGACGTAGCATCAGCAGGTCAACAGTCGCCCACTGCTACGTCACATGCCTGCGTCATTCCCTCCACTCGCTCTCCTCACGTGGCATTTTATCATCTCACAGCATCACAGGAAGAAGGGTGAGTACAGGACGATGAGATATTTTGAGAAAGAGACCACATTCACCAAACGGTTACTACAGCATATTGTTATAGTCGTTCCATTTCATTGCTACTGTTCTTCTCTTTCTGGGCCTAATTTATAAATTAAACCTGATCTGGGGTGTGTATGTTTAGGGAAAAAACATAGTATCTGTAGGGTTTGGTACGATCTGTGGTTTCAGGCATCCACTAGGAGGAGTCTGGGAATGTATTTCCCAGGGATGAGGAGTTACAACGGTAATACCTATCGCACCGCCCTCTGTCTTCTGTACTCAGCTAGTTCGTCTCTCAGGTCAAAGGGGAAGTATTTCTCATTTCTCTCTGTCTCCAATTCTGATTGCCAGTTACACTTTGCATACGATAATCAACCACATTGTTATGTTAATGGGACCTAAAGAAACTTAGAAAAGGAATCTCCTTCGCACCAAAGCCTGGATTTCAAAATTCTTGCCTCAGCTACATACTCGAGAAATTCAGCTCTGTGACCAAAGCTGATCAGTTCTATCTTTGTTCTAGGCAGAATTGTCCTCTTATTCTGTGGGGCACTGAGCCTCAAGGCCCATCTGTAGACATAGGAAGCTGGCAGGGAACATGTTATTAAAGGGGAAATTAAAGTGCATTGATTTAATATCTTCAAGATATTACCAACAGATACGTGCCTAAAAACCTTCCTTAGGGTTATAAACAACTGTAAGTACATTCTTCTTACTTCCCTCTCCTTGGGGCTATTCTGCATTTCAGTCTGGGGAATTCGTCCTGTATTTGGCCAGAGATTTGCCGCCTATAATTTTATCACAGCCCTCTTTAATTTTTGCAGCCAGAGTGGGAGAGACTCAAGCTTGTCAACATTTTGCATCTTGAGGAAAAAGATTATTGTAACAGGTTCTTTTATTTAGGACCAGAACTGAGTCGGGTGTCTACTTTAATGAGTCCTACACAAATGAGAAATTTAATACTACATAAGCAAATATTTTCATTACGTAAAGAAGACATATTTTCCTTACAGGAGTTCAGCTTACAGATTTAGAGAGTCATAAAAGAACTACTGGTATTATTTACATCAGTAACACAGATATTCTAGCTTTAAAAGGTGGTATTCATAATTATTATGAGCTGACTTCTCTATCTGCTTTAATGAATGCCTGCATGAATTATATGTATCTATGTACAGTTGGTTATCAACCAACACATCTTATTGCTGGCTCTTTTAATGTAAGTCAGAAAATCATCCACAGGCTCATACAAATTAACATGTGGGTACAGCAATAGGACTCTAATAGATTAGCATATAAGAAATATGATCAGACATTTCATCAAAGAAAAAACACCTAATAAATATACAGGGAAACAGCTTTTTTCATACTAAAGAGGAGCAAACATCTTTTTGAGACCATATGACATTCCTACACTGGGGCCAAGTAAATCCAGTCCCAGCAACTTACCTTTATGAAATTAACCAAAATGCAGAAGAAATGTGGGTACTACGATAATCATTTGGAGTTGGCAGTGTTTTTCTGTCCAGGGCCAGATAATAAGTATTTTAGGATTTGTGGGCCATCGTGGTAAGAAAGCAGCATTGATGGTATGCAAATGAGTACGTGTGGCTGTGTTCCAGTGAAACTTTATTTACAAAAATATGTAGTGGACAGGATTTGGCCTGTGGCCTAAACCCAGCTTCACAGTGTTATTGATGGTAAATGAGTGGAAAAATGTAAACAACGGTGTCAACAATTGGAACATAGTTTTATAAAATAGGATAATCAACTCAATGGTTGATTGTGTAGCCATTGTGATAACAACTATAAAAATTGTAGGAGCCTGGGGGGCGCCTGGGGGGGCGCCTGGGTGGCTCAGTTGGTTAAGCGTCAGACTTCGGCTCAGGTCATGATCTCACAGTTTGCAAGTTCGAGCCCCGCATCGGGCTCTGTGTGGACAGCTCAGAGCCTAGAGCCTGCTTCAGATGCTGTGTCTCCCTGTCTCTTTGCCCCTCCCCCAATCACACTCTGTCTTTCTCTCTCTCTCTCAAAAATAAATAAACATTAAAAAAAATTGTAGGAGCCTGGGAAATGTTGGGTAAAACAAAAACAAAAACAAAACCAAAAACCAGGATCTAAAATTATATATTCAGCAAGATTATAAACATACAATTCTGTTCGTAGAAAGACAAAGGCTGAAGGGGGATACATAAAAAGTGCAAATAATTGTTTGCCATGATGGGTGAGATTTCAAGTTTATTATATTATTTTCATCACTAGTATTAAAAGTTTACTTGAGAAGTAACACAAACTTTAAACATTCATAGCTATACAGCATTGCTGTCATCACACAGCATCTGCCTTTTGGTTAGGAAAATTGCTAGAAAAACAAGGCAGAGGTTTTAGGTACTGAGGAAATTCTAGGGTGATCATGTGTAGTTTCCTAACCATACACGAATTTGCAACACACATGGGCTACACTGACCACACTTAATCAGATGAAAAACTCTGCACGGTTTAAACAAATCTGCAGGCACGTCTCTGAAACCAGCTCAGAGGGACTAGCCAGCTAATGGTAGATTAATGACATTGTCATCATAGAGGACGGTGGTCCATATTTTTACATCTAGTTCTTGTTGCACACGCCAGAGGCCTTTCTTAAACTAAATCTTGTATTTGTCAGCGATTGAACATGGCCTGAAATCATAGCCATAAAATCTTCATACTGCTATATACTACTCTTAGTTGCTATGTTTTTCTATCCCCTTTGCTCCCCTGAACTCATTGTTAAAAGCTATCAGGAAATTTTAATATAATTCTTGATTTATTATGACACATTAAAATTACATGTAACCATTCTATGGGTTGGTGGTTAAGAGCACGAATCTGGACCCACAGTGCCTGGATTTAAGTTCCAATTTCTTAACTTTACTAGGTGTATGAACTTAGGCAAATTTATTAACTTCCCTCTGCCCCAGTAAAATGGGTATATAGCAAAAATGGGTATATAGAAAAAACTGTAAAATGGGTATATAGCAAAAACTACCTCATAGGGTTGTCCTAATGATTAAGTAAGTTACTGCAATGTAAATTGCTTAGAATACAGTTTGGTATACTCAGTAAGACTAAGGACTCGGTATTTGTAAATACTCAGTAATTATTGTTCTTTTGAGAGAGTATATTCCACTGATATTTTATTTCTTTTCTTTAAGATTTTATTTTTAAGGAATCTCCACACTCAACATGGGGCTTGAATTTACAACCCCAAGATCAAGAGTCTCACACTCTACCAACTGAGCCAGCCAGGCACCCCTGATATTTTATTTCAAATCACTGTTGTTTATGGAATTTTATTTCTCCACTCTGTTTACGTTATTTTCTCCTCATGCAGCGCGTAAAAATTATGCCAACTTCTTCCTAAACAGACAATAGTTCAATATCACATCTCACAATCTATAGCATTGTAAGAAATGCAGGGAAAATAATCAGATTTACTCTGATGATAATCTTAATTTTCCTGTTGCGCTACAAGCACCCTTTACTCTCTAAAAGCAATATTAAGAATCAGGCCCCAATAGATATCCAAGAAACACTGCTTATTAGATGGCAAAAGTCATCTTGGGCTTTCCATGGAAGCTACCTGGGAGATGGCAGGTTCTATCTAGGTCATTTCCAGGAAAACTGGTGGAAAATTTGTCCTGGGATCTGTGCCGTCAGACAAAAACAGGGATGTGACATAGCACAGTGAGTGTTGTATTTTTTATTTTAAGTCACAGTCAGCATTCATATGATTTTTAATAGTTACTGTCAACACCCTACTTTTACTATCTAAGTAGCACACATTGAGCAAATTGTTAAGGTATCAATCATATCCTGAAGACAACTGAGAAGAGTTCTGAAAAGTAAATAATATATATAATTAGGTAATCGCATGCTTTCTTTGATGTATTTGTCATAGCAAATATATTTATATTTTTCCTGCTGGTCCTAATGCCACGATTTTTACACTTGCGGACACTCCCTGAGAGTGTAGCACAGAGATGGTTTTCCGCTGTGCCTGTCAGTCTTCCGCAGAGTTTCCTCCTCACCTGATAAATTTAGCACGTCCTTACAATCCTCCTAACAGGGTTAGGAGGTGACTGGATTATTGGTGAGAAACAGTTAGAATCTTAACCAGAATATCGACATAAAGAAATGTTAGAGAAGACATTTCCAAATACAGTCCAAGATGCGGTAGAGTGTTTGTTAATCGCTAACAGTTTGTGGGTTACCCACCAACGTAGGCGGTGCATGTGTTAGTATGCAAGAGATTTGCTAAGGAAACATATTTAAGATACAAATCCCTGAGTCCCACCCAAATTCTGATTCAGCAAATCAGGGCTGGGGCCCCGGAATCTGCATTCTTCCCAGGCACCCCATGTCTTTTATAAAATGAATCTCAGAACACGCATTGATAAAGACTGTGCTAGGCAACTTCAATGTTTCCACAAATCTACCAAGACAGAGTGCTTAGTGTATGACTATATGCAGTTGATGTACCTTTATTGACAAATGATATTGAATCGGGTTCTAGATGCAGCCATGCTGCTTAGTATGTGACGAAGCCAACACCCTTGGATTCTTTCATACTTACGCTCTTGCGGTTTGTTATTACCTCTCTAGCATCCATGACCCAAGACAACAACCTGAAGGTCCCTAAAATGTGGTTAGTATGGCGTTGATCCTGGCTTCACCTCCAGGACTGGAAGTTGTTTCCCTTAGCCCACTCGGCAAATCCAATCCCATCAATCACAGAGGTTAATTCAAAAGAAAGAGTGGCACATGACCCAAATCAAGCCAATCAGGGCCAGGAAAACTCACTTGGGGGATTTGGTTTGAATTACCAGGAAGGCAGACTCTTTCCTAGTGGAAGTGTGAGGAAGCATGTGGCTAAGGAGCTGTTATCCCCGTTTTGTGGTCTGTACTGTAGGACAAACTGGGGAGACACCGGGGCCTGGTCAGAGCCTGAGCTCTGGGTAAAGCCTCTTCTGTCACCTAGAACATCCAGTGCTATGAGCCCCAGAATTCCCATTTTTACTAACGGTAGTTTGAATCAGTTTTGTGTTACATGCAACCCAAAGCATCCTAACCAAGACATTTGTGAAGAGAGAATATTTTCCTAGATGAACTAGAAGATGCCTTCCCTTCAAAAAAAAAAAAAAAAAAAAAAAAAATCAGTGACCTTTAAAATCTTTTAAGTTAAAGAATTAGATTAGCACAATAGTATCTGGACGATGCCCTGCATACAAATTGAAGAGAGATCTTATCTTCTGTTAACTTGTAAACTAACTGAGAAATTTTCTATTGGCTACTCTTTGGCAGATATTCTGGAGAGAACTCTTAACTGGTCCAAGAACCAAAAGATGTAAACTGGTGTGGGATTTGCTGTGCTAAGCCATGAAACACTGAGGGAACCCAAATACTGAATTCCCATATTGATCTCAACCAAAGGGACAGTTTGATCTAGGTGAAGGGTTACATCATGATTTGGGCCAAATAAGAAAAGAAGGAACTTTAGCAGAAATTAGTCAACTGAAGTGGGTGTGACAGCAGATCTAAAGTTATTAAGGATGGTCATTTTTACTGGAAGGAAGTGAATTGTCAGACAATATATCAAAGACTTCCTCCAGGAAACATCAAGTTAGTTTTTTCCAATTCCTAAATATATTTGTCACTTCAGTTCAATTCAGCCAAATTCATCATCATCTAAGATACGTAACATTTAAAAATTATTTTACTATATTCTAAGTCTTCAGATTATGTTCCATGTAATATAACATACTGAGAAATAATTAAATACATTAAAAATAACATCAGTGTTACCATATTGCTTTCCAAATTAACATGTTATTACATGTTCTGTGATATATTCTGGCCATCCCTTTTGAATTAATTAGGATTACAAACACTGAGCTTAAGAATCATCACTGCAAAAGAATCTGTCCAATAATAGAAAGAGACAGAGCCAGGCATGCCAGATCTTATAAAAGTTACATTTTTCACCTCTGTAAATCATAATTTCAGTGTTTGCAACATTTTGAGTGCAGACACCACAGGCAGTAATAACTGGCTTAAATGCCTTCACAGTACAGCTGTTTGCAACAATACCTCCATTCATAACGCTCAAAAAATAAAATGACAGCTACAAGTGCCTTGAAAGAATATATGCTCCTCTTTGCATAGGTTAACTCCTAGGGTGCTTGCAGCTCTACACAACAGTAACTGTAAATAAAAGCACTACACCCAAAGTTATTGCACAAGGCCATGGTAAGTAACTACAAACATCTCCGTGTTTTCTCAATGGGGAATTTATGTTTGAATTGCACTGTGAAATCATTCTGTGTGTTGTGGTGAATTTGTTCAGATTAGCACAAAAAATTCAAAGTATCTCATGTGGCTGTTGGTCAGACCATAGGACAAAAGGAGAGAGAGTGACAGAAAGATGTTAGCAGAATTGCAGTCAAATCTTAACAGAAGTTCTGCAATAGGGACTACATTAGCTAAGACCCTTTTTGGTCAGACATGTTAGAAACCCAACTCAAACTGGCTTCCAAAATGGGAGAATGTAATGTCTCTGTGATCGGGAAGTCAGAAGTCAATGTGTCTTTAATTATGGGTGGATCCACAGGTAAACAGTGTGCTTAGAGTCCTGCCTCTCTCCTTCTTCACCTTTCAGTATGCTTATCTCCACTTGTATCGCAAGCAGGCTTTTCCTGTGTGTGTCAGACATGATGGCGTTCTTCAGCCCCAGATGCACATTGGCCCTGCTTACCAGTCACGGTGGAATTATATGTTCCCCACCCATTAAAACCCTATATCAATCTCAGAAAAGACACTAATTTATCTTTCTTGAGTCACATGCACATTCTTGAATTAATCCTTGGCACTCTAATAGCTAGCCTTGGTTACCCACTTGCCCACTAAATGGGGATTGGCCATTCTGATTGACATCACCACCTGGAGCACTAAGAATGGGGAAGGTGTAGAAGGAAGGGGATGGGGAATGATGCTAAGCAGACAAAAACTACAGCTTCCACCAATCACTGCACACCTTCTACCCTCCTGATCAACCTACAGACCCTAGAGAACGGATTTCTACAATGTGGGAAAGATTATCCCAGTAAAGAGCATTGATCCTATAGGTTCTTTATGCGTTTTCATTTGTGAAGAAGACTTTTAAACCAATCAGCACTGAAAGATCATTTATACCTGAACCAATGCATGAGTGGTCATTTGTAAATCATATTTCCTTATGTGGGTGAGGACCTTTTGAAATTTTCTGAAAATCCTAAAATGTGACTAATATGAAGTCATGAGTTTGGAAAATATAATACTTAAATAGAAAATAAAACAGGGCACCTGGGTGGCTCAGCTGGTTAAGTCTCCAACTTTGGCCCAGGTCATGATCTCACAGCTCATGAGTTCAGGCCTCACATCAGACTCGGTGCTGACAGCTCAGAGCCTGGAGCCTGCTTTGGATTCTGTGTCTCCCTCTCTCTCTGCCCCTCCCCCACTTGTGCTCACTCGCTTGCTCTCTCAAAAATGAATAAACATTAAAAAAAAGAAGATAAATCAGGTAAGTCTTGATGTTTTATACCCAAATCTTGAGGAGGAAATTCACTTAAATTAGATTTTATACTGTGGGGAAAGAAAACCACCACCCAAAGAAATCTCATCATTCGCATGAATAAGTGAATGAGGAATTCCGCATTGTTTTACTTCATAAACTTAAAAGAGTATTTCCATTTGATTTCCAAATTTACAGACATGCTTTTGAGTATCAGTATGGTCGCCCCTGCTTCCCCCCCCTTAAAACAACATAACAGCTTAAGTTCAAAACTAAAAGCCATTCCTACCCTTAAAGTGGGTGATTATTGTCCTATCATAGTTTCAAGCATCTTTGGATTAAACAATTATTTCTTTTTTTTTTTGTATTAAACATTTTAATTGTGTAATATATGACCATAAGCATACAAATAGTAAGTGTACAGCTCGTGCATTTTTCACAAGGACACACCCTTGAAAACAATTATTTCTTTATGTGCTTTCCAAATTCGTGTGAAAATGGTCAGTGGGAAACCAATGTGGTAACATTATTGGAACTGATTCAGCTCCAGTCGAGTGGAGATGAGAAAGGAAATGGTTATTCTTCAAGCTCTTTCTCTAAATTTTGACAAAATTGTAGACGTAGAATTTACTCACGGGCTTGAACATTCACAGTGAAGTCTGGTGCTTAGGAATAGAGCTCTTCAAGCTGGCAAAACACAATTTCTTATTCTTGGGGCTGGGGTGGGGGTGGGGGATTCCCTGAAGCTAAGAACAGTAATTTCCTGCTTATGAAGCAAAGGTGGGAATCTATATATTGTACCTGCTGGGTCACCTCTATGCCATTGTGGAGAACTTGTCTAAGATAGGGAAAAATGGTTAGAAACCAAAAGAACCACCACAGAAACCCTGAAAAACAGAAGACTTGACTATAAATTGTAAGTTCCTTTTATCACCCATGCTATAAGAGAGAGAAAACAATAGCTGCGTTAAAAATTAAGACGAAGAGTATAATTTAGTAAGTTCACTGAAGCCAGCAGTTTCAGAAATAGGTAAGAGCTTTTGTTAAACTCACAACGTGGCCAGAATCACCATCTGTTATGAAAGGCTTTTCTTCAGCAGGGGTCCGATCCAATAAGGAATGGTTTATTTCACAGATTTTCAAACTCACTTCATGGAAACCTTACAATATTTTTATTATTTCTGAGATATGACAAGAGTGTTAGTTCTGTTTTCACTGTACAGGATAAGGGAACTCACACAATTGCTTTCAACCCTTTGTTTCTTTCCTAAAATCCAGCTGAAATTGCAAAGCAGTCATTTCTCCCTTGACTGAAGTTTATTCCCACCCCAAAAATCCCTTCTTGATAATTGCTATCACCAATTCACTGAACTTTTCTTAACTTTATAACATAAACTTTTTTCCTTCTGAATTCTCCCAGGTAGAAAAGCTTTAAATAACTGTGTTTTTAGTGCTGTTCTCAGAATAAGATTCACCTGGCTTGCCTTGCCAATAGTTTTTTTTTTTTTAATATTTCCACATATTTTCATTTAAGTTGAAATATAAATCTAGAATTCCATTTGCCATATAATCTATTCACTAGTCTAGAAAGCAAGTTTAGCCAAATATCATTCACAACTGTTCCAATTTTGATGTAATTAGTAATTGTTCACTTCTTTAATCTTAGCAGTCCCATCACATCAAGTAAGTATTCTTTCACCTTATACACTTTTAATTACCAGCAAACTGCACTCAAATATAACTAGAACAGGATATAAAACATATAATAGCTAACAATTACAGAAAGTATTCTCTTTTTTTTTTTTTTAATGTTTATTTTTGAGAGAGAGAGACAAACAGAGTGTGAGCATGTGAGGGGCAGAGAGAGAGAGAGAGGGAGACACAGAATTCGAATAGGCTCCAGGCTCTGCGCTGTCAGCACAGAGCCCAACGTGGGGCTGAAACTCAAGAACGTGAGATCATGACCCGAGCCAAAACCCAGAGTCGGATGCTTAACCGACTGAGCCACCCAGGCGCCCCACAATTACAGAAAGCATTAATTGCAAAACATTTTGATCTTTGATTTCAGCTTATCTAGAGACATGTCTTTAGGTGGTTGAACTATACCATAAAGAAGGCTGTAAAAGGTGCTATGACTCAGTTTTACTACATGGATGTAGACCCATTCCACCCATGTCATTTAGAGGCCAACTCTGTGCTGCTTAAGTAAAAAATTACCTTCTGTGCCTGGGCTGTAAGAGATTCCAGTCTGTCTTAAGCATGTCTAAGAAACTGTAAGAATAGGCAGGATGATTCAGAAGCCTCTTGGGAAAGCCGCATCACTTTGGGACCCATTTTACCGAGTATAACACTAAGTGGAAAGTGCAATTTATCTTCCAGGATCTTCTTCACTGCCACATACCACCTAGCTTTGGCACTCTAAAGGACATCAGTTCTAAAGACTGATGGAACAGCTTCCTGGATCATCCAAGCAACAAGAAAGACGAGGGTGCCTGTTAGAATGGCTGCGGAGAAAAATCCCAGTCTGGCCTCAGTGCCAAAAATTGTTGTATCTCTCCAAAGCAACTGAGAATCATTTTTCTCCTGGCCCTTGTGACCATGTAATTGATTAGATTTCCCTCTTCTCAGTGCCTGCTAGAAAGCTTAGAGCCAACTTCTGTTTCTGGCGCTCTTATAGATCAGATATTTTGAAAGACCTTGCCAATGAAAATGACTAAAATGTTGAATTAAGAAAAAAAATACATCTTTAATTGCATTGCTAAGCTGGCACAAATGAACAGAATCCACAGAGGCCAAAATTAAAATGAAAGAAGAAACGCAGGAATTAAGCAAGAGCCAAAGCCAGCTTTCCCTCTGAGGGGTTGAGCTAAGCACTGAAAACCTTGACTTTCCACCATGACAGCTGCACGGAGTGTAGAGGACAGGAGATAAATACGTGCCACGATGGGAAAGTAAATGGGAAGCTATGTCCACGTCGTGCTGAGACATTAAAGAGCTACACATGCTCTGCCTTAGGACAAATGAAAAATAAACCCCCTTCATAGAAGTGGACGGCACAAAAATTTTCCTAACTCAACCCTGGAGCAACGCAAAAGAAGAAGGAGAAGTTAAAGAGGAAGATATATTGAGAATTTATGTCATTTAAGTTCAAATTCACCTACCTATGTGATTCAGATCTTTTAGGAGAGAAATTTTATTTAAAGTGGGTCAGTTAAAGAGTATGTGTGTCCAGGATGGCTGGAAAAAAAGCAAATACAAACTCTCTTTGAAGGAACATTATTTTAATCTAGAATTTAATGAAATTCCATGATTAAAAAGAATGTAAGTTCCTGTAACAAGAGTCACAAACATCCAAGGAAACGATACAAGATAAAGTCAACCAAAACAAAAGACAGCAGAAAATAACCACAATAACTTCAAATATTAGAATTTTTAGGTACAGAATATAGTGTAACTATGCTTGTAATCATAAAGTAATAAAATAAGAATTTGAAAATAGCCAGGAACATGAGACTATAGAGGGAAAAAAGAATTTTTAAAAGAATCAAATAGAAGTCTTAAAAATTAAAAACTCCATGGACAGAGTAAAGGGAATAGATACAACTGAAGAGAAAATTGGTAAACTGGAAGAAATCTCCAAAGAAACTATCCTAAATTCAGCTAATGGAGTGAAAAAGAAAAATATCAAAAAGAGTTTAAGAGACTTTAAGAATAAAGCAAGCAAGATCTACCATATTTTCAAACAGAGTTTAACAAAAAAAAAAGCTGAAGGGGTGATATTAAAGAGATAATGACAGAGCGCCTTCTAAATGGTGAGTCCTGTGGGCAGAGTGCACTATGGCATCTTAGACATGGATGCTTCAGATAGCCCCAGGACAATGAAGGCCATGCTCATTAAAAGCTACCTGTAATTTAAAAGGGGTGACTCCTTAATCAGTGGCTGGACTGGTCCCCAAACTTGTCCCAGGAACCCCAGCAGGGCAGCAGATGTGGATGCCACGAGACAGAAAAGCTTCAGTCTAGTGGCTTCAGAGGTCACACCAATGCCAAGTCGCAGACCCAGAAAAACCCTAGAGTAAGTCTGCCAAGGCCTCAGAAAGGACACGAAGATGCGGAACGTCTACAATTTGACTGCTAAAGGCTTGAACTCAAATTACAGACACAGCAATCTAAAATCACTTGATAATACCTTCCAAGGGGTCAGAAAAGTGGAAAGTGGAGAAATGCTTACCATCCTCGCGCTCACTTCTTGGACTTATCTTTACTATTCCCTGGAC
This sequence comes from Panthera onca, assembly GCF_046562875.1. Taxonomy (NCBI): domain Eukaryota; kingdom Metazoa; phylum Chordata; class Mammalia; order Carnivora; family Felidae; genus Panthera; species Panthera onca. The sequence goes on from NC_138342.1 coordinate 187,302,957, forward strand.
CTAAGACTCTTCTTGGAATTTTCCCTGATAACCACTCCTTCCCAAATGCCCCTAACGTCAGTTCGCGGAACACTGCACGCCCATCACAACGTTTAGTCTACTACACAGAATTTTAATCTTCTCATAATCCGTGTAACTGTCCCCTCCACTCTGAACTTCACACTGTTTGTTCCTACAAAATACAGACTTTAGGTTATTATTAGTCTTTGTATCTTTAGAGTCTGTTAGGATCTAGTTCAATGGCTAGTATATAGTTCAGTATGTTCAACAAATGTTTTTTGAATGATATATACATTACATATCATCTAGTATATATGTTCCCAGTTATTACACCCTAATGTGTCAGAAAGGCTGGACTTTGTTCTCTGATCATAAAAACGAAACCTAGAGAGAGCTGCATTTAATTGAAAGTAAAAGACAGAAAAGGCTAAATAATAGCACAAAAGACCACAGCTAAAAGAAACGAGTTTTAACATTTTTCATATTTCTCTTTCTGCTCTGATTTCCATGCTTCTACTAGGCTTTAATTTTCCTTCCAAAATTCTTGAAAAATAATTAGCATTCCTTATTTTCCAGACTACATGCATTTTACAAAACTTCTTCTTTTCACATTTTTCTCCTCCAGGCCTCCCAGGCCCCCACAGCTGGATGTGTTCTGCCAGCATGGAATCAAACAGTATTAATGCCTCCCATCAGCTGGTGCTGTCATTCAACCCACATCTTTTTTATTCAAAATTAACACTGCACCAGATTCCTCATTAATTTTAGCAGAAGGTTTTGTAAAAGCTGGTGCTCTTGTGGTGCGTGATGTGGACCCCAAGAACAGATTTAGAAAAAATATATATATGAACATAAGGACTATTATTCCCCACAATAGTAAGCCCTAAGTTATGTCCTAAGAAAGGTGAATAATATAATACACTAAATTAAATATTTATTACTCATTTCACTAAGTTTTTATTTTCATGTAATTCCAAACTTACAAAAGTTGCAAAAATATCATGAAGTTCAGAATACACTTTACACAGGCTTACTGTTTGTTACATTTACCCCCTCTGCTGAATTTCTCTTTGTCCCTCATTATATAAAACATATATATATATATATAATTTTTTACAAATCATATGAGAGCACGTTATAGGCATCATGCCCCTTTACACTTAAACACTTCAGCATATAATTTCTAACAACAGAGGTGCTCCCTTCTTTAACCATAGTGCAATTATGAAAAACAGAAAATTTAGGGGTGCCTGGGTGACTCAGTCAGTTGAGCATCCAACTTCAGCTCAGGTCATGATCTCACAGTTTGTGAGTTTGAGCCCTGCATCAGGCTTGCTGCTGTCAGCTCGGAGCCCACTTCAGATCCTCTGTCTCTTTCTTTCTCTGTGCCTCCCCCACCTCAGGCTCTCTCTCTCGAAAATAACCACTTTTTTTTTTTTTTTTAAAAAGCAAAATTTAACATTAATGTAATTGTCTATAGTCCATCTCCAAATGTTGCCGATTGTCTCAGTAATACCCATTATAGCTTTTTTGCCCCTCCAAGTCTAGGATGTGAGCCAGGATCACCCATGACATCTAATGCTCCTGTCTCTTTAGTCACTTGGCCTTGCTGTGTGTTTTGCCATTGTTTTCAAAGCCTGTAGGTCATCCATGTTGTACAGTGTCCTTCAGATTGGGTTTGTCCAATGTTTCTTCATGATTAGATTCAAGATAGGTACTTTGGGCAGAAATGCCACACAAGTGTATATTGAACCACATCAGTAAATGAAGTGAGTAATACACATACACATGGGCTTTTATAAAAGCTTACAAGAAATGACCCAAACGTAAGAAATGGATAACATTCAGAGAGGTCACATATACTAACAGCCCATTTTGACAAATGAGACAATAAGTGAGCTATCAGAACCAAAGAGATAGGGCTACGGGAAAATCTGGGAGCAGGGACATTTGCCTATTAAGGAAAAGCAAGTTGCTAATAGTTTCATGAAATATACAATAAATCAGGAGTCATTTTTAAAAAACTAATTTGACTTCCCTGAGATCCCCTTCCCAGGGCATTGCTATTTACTATTTATAAATAACTGGTGTATGATCATGGAAAATTTGGTCTATCTCTGGGGGGAAAAATGATTTCTTTTTAAGTCCCTTTTGATTCAAAAGTTTTTTATGTCAAAAAGTTGTAGGAATATGTCCTTATGACACAGCTTTTAGTACCAAATTATAATATGTGAGAGTAAACTCAAAAATACAATATGTGGATTCGTATGTGTACATATGCATAATAGGACATATACGTATATTTTTAACATGTACAAAAAGTGGAAAATTTGTTCCTTTACATTAAGAAAGGACATAATTCACAAAGCATTAATTCAACTAATGTCACCTTGCTTTGCTACCTTTCCCCATTCATGGAGTTTCCATGTGTAACAGGCAGCATTTTGGTTTAAGAATGATATCAGAAATCTCCTGTGGTAATTGTATTCCATCCCCACAATTGGATATAGTACAATGCTTTTCGGAGTCAAGTAGAAGGGAATTTCAGTGCATTACAAATGTGCAAACTATAATTTCAGTCCCAATTTTCAGTAATTGTTCTGTTAGAAAAAAATAACTTCCCTGGAAGGTTCAGCCCTGTACTATTTTTATGCAACTCTCTAGGCATGCAAACTTAAAAACCTGAACTGTGCAAATAAGTTATTTTCTGTTTTGGTTTGGTAAGAACTCAGTTCACTTAGCACTGAAGTTGAGAATGAAGAGATTCTTTTTTTTTTTTTTTTTTTTTTAATAATGCTGTGATGGCACAAAGCAGGACATGGAAATTACACTTTTTGTTCTTCATTCTTATCACTCTCCAAAACCTAAAGACATTAACTGGAAAGAGGCTAACTCATGTGCAAGGCACCATTTTAAACTATGGTATAGAAGTTTAGGAAGAGAATGTCTTATCTCTTGAGCTATTTAATACCACCTAGGGATGGTGAGATATAACAAATACAAATCATTTTTGGATAATGTTGCTATACAATGTTCTGACAATTCACCAATTACTGTGAGGAAAGTCAGCTGAGAAAGATGTGGGAAAACGGCCTAGAAGAAGAGCAGGAGTAGGGACCGGTTGGCTGAGCTTTGTGTGGGTCCCTCCTTGAGAATCTTCCTGGACTTTTAATCTCCAGGGAAAGGAATTTAAAAAAAGAAGAATACTTCTTTCTTAGACATCATTAAACACCCTTTTAAACTTCTGCCATGACGTCTAAAACATGTCGTTGTTCAAAGGTAAGGAAAGTTCATAGTCCAAATGAAAACTTTTGACCCATTCCTGTTCTCTCCTAACCGGTCTTCTTGTGTTAAGTCCCTTTTGCCGGTTCACTGCTACCTGCACAGTTAGGCCTTTCCCATCTGCTTGTCTTCCAACCACGGAGCCCTGGTAAGTGCGCCCTCACGAAGGATTTAAGGAGAAACCATTGCAAGTAGACTTGGCTACGGCCCAGTCGTGACAGCTTCCTGCTCCCGAGAAGATAAGACAACTTTGCCACTCCTTCATGTCAACTCACTTTATCAGATGGAAGAAATGAGTGAATTATTCACTTAGTGAATCATTGGCAGGGGAAGCAATAACTGACTTTTGGACCCTGCGTGCCCTTCATGTGTGGCCTTTCATTTCATCCACGAGAGAGCCCTTAGGGAATGAACAGCAAAATCATAAACAGGGAGCCAAGGAGTTCAGTACCAGCCCTTCACAACCTACAGCGACTTCCAGACATTTCTGAGAGCCCTTAAAAATAATCCTGTTTATATTTGAGGCCTTACAAGACAGTTGGTCACTTTTACTCTTTTATTTTTATCTCTGTGGAAAAAACAGGAAGCTGTTTATATGGGGATGGCGGCCCGTTGCCTTGGGTAAAATGCAGCAAGTCTAAAGAAAGAGTGTAACAGGTTAAGACGTAACAACTGATATAAATATATTTAAAGCGGGGGGACAATGGAAAGCAGTTTTCCCATTTTGTTTTTGCATTTTAACAGAGAAATGTTGCAACCCCTATAGGTGGGAAGCAAGAGTTTCTTAAAACAATGATTTCTTCTTTTAAAGCAATTCCTTCAGTTATGAACTTTGACCAGTTTTGGCATGAGAAGCACAAACAAATTTGACAGAAAAGCACATTCCATGCTGCTTGAAGTGGGAGGAAAGAGGTAAGTCCACATGGTTTAAGAGTTAAAGCAGGGGCACCTGGGTGGGCTCCTTCCTTAAGCGTCTGACTCTTGATTGCCACTCAGGTCATGATCTCATGGTTTGTGAGGTTCATGTAGTTGAGCCCCAAGCGGGGCTCGGTGCTGTTAGTGCGGAGCCTGCTTGGGATTCTCTCTCTCTCTCTGCCCCTTCCCCACACTCTCTCTCCTCTCTCAAAATAAATAAACTTAAAAAAATAAAGGGTAAAATCATTAAAAAAAAAAAAAGAGTTAAAACACACTGCACTTGGGGTCAGTTATGTTCTTGCAAAGTGGAAATCATTACATAGTATTTTCCTTGTGGGAGCCTCCTCTTTGGGGTCATGAAAATAACATTTACCTTAAATGATCAATGTGAGCATCCCTATCCCAACAATAGCAACACTGTGTGGTTTGGAATCAGATGTTCCTTTCATAACCAACGATGTAACATGTATAAGCCCCAGTTTTGTAATCCAGAATGAGAGTAGACGCAAGAAAGCAGCAGAAGATGTCAGCTGACTGAACTCCTGGACTGACCTCATTCAAGGAGGGGGGAAAGAAGACAAACTTAGTGAGGGGCTGCCTTTGAAGTGGTTGCTGCTTTAGTAACCTAAGGGATAACCTAAATCTCTAGCATATTTTAAACCTAATCCGGGTTCTTTAAAAAGTTTTGGATGTGATTCAGATACGGCGAGCCCCCTAAGCCTAACATTTCCACAGCTGCCTTCATTTGCTGGCTTGTAAGCGAGACATTAAAAACGTCTATTGGAGAAACTCCACCATGGTGTGGTTAAAAAAAAAAAAAAAATTGCTCTTATTTCCTCCTCCCACACTCCTGTGTGATACAGTCAAGAGAAAACTGGGGTTTGGAAAGCAGAGACTGATTCACCCCTCTCATTGTGAATGTCACCGCTAAGTCAGACTTTGAGCAAAAGTAAAGCAAAAGCACCGTGGAGAATCCAGCCCTTTGTCCAATTCTCTTTCTCTTTCAAACCCTTCCTGGCAGATTCGTTTATAGTGAGGAAAAATGAAAGACAACCAAATTATCTACTTTTGAGAGCGGGTTAAATACTTTATGGGATAATGAGCCAATTGAAAACCATTCGACCGTTTAAAATAATAAGGTAAATTGTACGTCTCAATATGGAAAAATAACCGAGACATTGTCGAGTGCAAAAAGCGAGTTGCAGATTATTGGGGATACACTCAATCTGTTTGTTTAAAAAAAAATGAAAAAATATACATATATATTTTACACTTTCTGGAAGAATGTGTAAACCACAGCTAATAGTCGTCAGTCTAGGGCAGGGCACCTCCGTAGAGGCACTGATGACAGGTCAGGCTGGATAATCTTTGCTGTGGAGACTGTCCTGGGCACTGTAGGATGGTTGGCAGCAACTCTGTACCCCCCTGCTACATGCCAGTAGCAGGAGCACCCCCTCTCCATTATGACAACCAGAAATGTCTCTAGAAAGTGCCCAATGTCCCCTGGAAGGCAAAACAGTCCCCAGTCAGGGACCACGGCTCTGCAGAATGAAGCTGGAGGGAAGGTTTTATGTTTCATCTTCTGCTGAACTATTGGGTTTATTTTTGTTTGTTTGACTTTACCACGAACATGTACTATTTTTATGAGTTAAATTTTTATTTTTTACGTTTTTAATTTTTATTTTTTTTAAGTTGTCTTCATGCCCTACGTCGTGGGGCTTGAACTCACGACCTTGAGATTCAGAGTCACATGCTCTACTGACTCCGCCAGCCAGGCACCCCTATAAGTTATATTTTTTTTTTTAAAAAAAGGAAAAATTTTCCAGGCTAACCTCAGAACTCATATAGAAACTTGGGGGAAATGAACTATATAACTAATAAAAATACTCCATAAAGCTGTGTTGCCATTTTGACTGATTTCACAGCTTCACATAGTACATTTACTCCGAAGAGCTTAAGGCTCTGTTAAAAAAAAAAAAAGCAGAAAAAAAATTTTTATAGCCAGAAAATGACAGCAGCAAAAACATTGGGAAAGTGGCAGCCAAAATCAAGCCCTTTAATGAATACAACTGGCGTCAACATCGGGGGTTAAGAATTTATTTTCTGGCCAGTAGCACCTGCCCTGGGTGAAACCGTACAGAATGTGAACCGTCCGCAGTATCCTTCCAACCTCTCGTGCCGCTGACCTTGATCACCAGTTCACGTATTCACTCAAATAAGCAGCAGGATTGTATTAGACTCTGCATTCTTTGGGATTTGAGAAGCACCAACAGCTTTGGTGGTATAAATTAATTTGTGGTTTCATCCTTACCGGTGACCTGTGCTTTAACATATCACTCAGAGACAGGAAAGTTCTCCTGGGGCATCTTCCAAGACCGATGTCTCTTAGCAGGAGCCACATGGGGAAAAGGGCTGCTTATCACAAAGGCAGCCACCGGGTGAGGCCAGGGGCAAGGCCAGCTGCTCCTCAGGAAGGCAGGAGTGAGATCCATAAGCAGTGGGGATGGACAGCTTGCTTCACTGAGTGACCAGAAATCCCAAAGGACGACGTGGAACCTGAAGACTTTTCAAAGACAGAAGTGGAAGTGTTCGGCCAAACTACGGGGAAAGCAGGCGGCACACCAAGGAGAGGGCAGAGAAGAGGGAGGGAGGGGCACAGGGAAACACCACCACTCAGGACAGCAGTATGAGGCGGAAGAGTCTCAGGAAAAGAAAGGTGGAAAGAAAAGCGCCACCTGGGCCTGGCGGAAGGGGCGGGAGTTCAGACCCAGTAAGTGCCTCAAGGCAGAGGGTATTTTCTTACAGCACAGAACCAGTGGTGAGCTGTAGGGGTAGGGTCGATGAAGTCCCATTCCCCAAAGTCAGAGACGTGAATAAGTAGGTCCTACTTTAGAAAAAGGAGTATTTGGATTCTTCAAGTCGCCATATTTTAACTTCACAGGACTTACCCATTATTCAGCCTTTGCCTTCGTCCGGCTCCAGCCAAGACGTGAGTTTCCATTTCCCGGTTCTGTGGGTGGTTAGGATAATGAGGGGTATTCTGTGGCTTTGCTTCATTTCTGGCCTCCCTCCCTTTGTGAGGGTGTGTCTCTCTTTGCTCCATAAAAGATACTGTCACACACGAACGCTGTCTGTGTGTGGCCCTGGGGCCCGCCCAGCCTGCGCCTTAATAATAACAGCAGCAGCCAGAAAAGCCAGAAAATGGATTACAAACCTCAGTGTTAATGTTAGGACTAGCGGTGGCCATGGCGCTCGTGCTTTTTTCTTCTGAAACAGAAACAGAAAGAATGTGTGTCCTGGGCTTTGTATGGAGTAAGTCATCATTTGCAGAAAGTTTTCGTTGTACCTCAAGGCAGTTGTGATACAGACTTTTGAAAACGTCCGTGATCTTAATACTTGGCACATTATAAAACCAAGAATTCTACATTTAAAAAAATAAACAAGACCTTTTACCTTCCCCTATAATCTTATTTATGGCGATATTTAAATGACTTAACTAAAACTGAAGTGCCAGGAATTATGAAATAGCCAACTGGATGCTCTCTTTTACATAAACCGCTTATAAAGGGATCCCTGATCCGAAAGAAATGGAGGAGTCCCTTAAGCTATTTCCAGTATTTCTGAGAGTTAAACAGAAATTGCAAGTTCACTTTCAAAAGAGTTGCACAGGCTAATTGAAATGTGGGGCACCTTTGATTCTGCCGGGAATTAAATTGATGTCATGTGGCAGCACTCGTCATCTCTTGCGGATCAGAATTTCTGTTATAGAGAAAAGGAAAAGTAAGGGAGGAAGAAGAGAGACAAGAGCAAAGAAACAGGATTTAGGTCTAGACCTGAACAGTCTCTGGTAACCTGGGTGATTTTTAATCTCAACAGGTCTCAGTTTTCTCATCTGTAAATTGGGCATAATGCTGGCTGTGGCATGCTCCTACAAATACTGGGAATAATCTTTGTAAGCACTCAGATTATGTAATGAGGAGTGCTCGCTGTGTTCTAGACACTGTTCTGGGTGCTCTTCATGGGTTAATTCAAAACAACATGAATTTGCATGGGATAACAGTTATTGTCCCACTCTTTAGGATGAGGAAATTAAGACACGAAACAGGTTTTAAAAACTCATTTAAAACCACACCGCTAATGAACTGGGGTCTCAACCAAGGCACTGGGCTTAAGAGTCCATGGCTGCCCATTACAGATCCATGCTGTCAACACTGTGCTCTATTACCTGAATAGGTAATGAATCTAACATGCAATCGTTCTGTCAATACTATGATTCTACGTCATTGTTATTAGAAAGGGAAAAAAACCAAACTTCCACCCAATAAATTTATTGTGTTTAGCAGATAAAACTCTTCAAACCTTAAGATCCATGGTGGTAAAATGGTTGGTAATCATTGCTCTATAAAGGGAAATTGTACACATTCTACGGTCCGTCATTAATTTCCTCCCTAGAATGGCTCTGATATACATAAAGTAACCTTCCCATCATTCTCTCTTTTCTCCCATTCATTCATTCATTCATTCATTCTCCAACTGCATGCCACATACTATAAAGTAGGCTATTTTCACAAATTCAAATGTAGTGTTTTTCTGAAACGACAGTGTACTTATAATACATGTCGTTATACTCATTAAATACAAGATGTATTTTTAGATTCCTGAGTATATCCTCTGAAATCGCAAATCTTTTACTTAATTCACTTTCCCACTTTGCTCTTTGTTACTAATTTATAACTTATTTATGCACAGTTACACACCAAAATGCATTTTCTGAAGCATATAAAAAGTCTTGCACTTCCTCTGAGAAGATTTCATCCAAACTGAAGGAACAAGTATAAAAAAATAAAGGGGAGGAAAAAATAACCCCCAAATAATCCTTATGTACTATGGATTCTAGTACAAAAAATATATAAAGCACATAACAATCCATTTCTGATGTCCTGATATATAGTTCCTATAAACCGAGTTTATGAAAAGTTTAAAAACATAGCTACAACCAATTAGAATGCAATTAGCTACAGTGGGTGGTCCATTCCCAATTGTCCAACAACAGACTTTTCAGGTTAGAGATTAACCATACTCCCCTTCTACCATTTTCTCATTTTATGCTTCGGGCTTCTCTCCCTTTAGCCATGTACCTGTTCACTAACATGTGAAGATCAGAGGCCCAAAGAACAGAGTTCTGAGCTAGAGCTCAATGAGGCCCTTTGACTCCTCATTAGCAGTTCTCATGGGGCTTTCATCAGAGACAAGAGACAATACAATGCATTACATTAGATGGCATGAATCAAAGTAAAATATCCTCCTTTCAATACTCAGATTAGCTGTCTGTGACACCTTATGTCAGCTGGAAACATCCTTACAGATCATGAATTCCTACCTCCAAACTTTACAGGTGTTAACACCCGAGTCCAGACAAGGTAGGTGACCTGCCCCAAGTCATCCACGTAGATAACATCATAGGATGAGAAACTAGGTTTTGCTAATGTTTCAACCTGTCCCTTTGAACCCTCTATTCTAATTTTTATCCGGATTCGTGTTTTCCCAGTATATTTTATTTCTTCAGCATTTCACAGTGAGGAATTGAGTGAATTCAACTAAGACAATTCCATTAATAATTACAATAAAATTAGTTTATTTGAATACGTTTGATTCTTTCCGTCACATGGTAAACCAGTATTTATTAATTGTTATATATAAAGTCTCTTCAAATCACTTTAACAAAGATACGGATCCAACAGAATTAATAGCAAAAGTTCACTTTTTCCAAGAGCATTTAGTATAGAGGTAAGCAACTTGAATATTTTTGGGATGAGATAGAAGAAGGAATATAAGAAAGGGAAAAAAAAGGAGGGAGGGAGCAAAGAGATGCTAATATTATTATAAGGGTTCTGTTCTTCAAGGACATAATAGTTTCATTGTATTATTGAAAATTGTTTTTAATTTGTGATTGTAAGGAAATCTTTCAACATATACCCATGACCTCTTTTTATATACCCTTATCTAGAATATGTTCTTTAGTAAACTCTAAGAGCAGATACCCAAAATTGTTCTGCTTATAACCTATTGTTTATATAAATCATCAGCTCTAGAACAAAATTAGTTTCCCAAAGTTTACCCATTGATTTATTTCTGCTTTGTGGTATAGAGTGTAATAAATCAATATTTAAAAAAAAGCCTGAAGAATTCAAGGAAGATAAAGGACTAAGATAATTTAGTATCATTTATGTTTAGAATTATACAATCAAGCGTATGCTACATTCATATATTATCTAGGACTTTGGTGATAATACTTTTGTGATATATTTTGCTTCTTGCAACCTTGATCTATTTTTATTTGTTCATTTTAAAATGTGATCAATTCAATTCACTTAAATCTATAATTTCTCTAAATTTTTACTTACAAAGTCTCTAAACTTGTCTTCATTTGCCAATTTAACATTTCTTCAAACATTGTGCTGCTAAGAATTAAAAGCAACTCTTAAAATTACCAGTAAAAGAACAAAAGAAATGCTTCATTTTTATAGGTAGTGATAAATTAATTATATTTTTAATATCCTAAAACTAAATTTTTAATGTCTGAAAATAAGCCACAGGACACTTAATGCATTTCAAAAAATTGGTTTTCTGATAAATACTTTTTGTATACAGGTGCTTTTACAGATGCACAATCTGAATTGTACAATTCCCACAATTATCTGTTGTGCAATTATCTGAAAACATGCACGTTAGCTAGGTAGTAATTTTGAATAAAAAGAAAAATCAGTGTAGACATGATCATAACACTATCAGCATTTTTTTTAATATAGAATAAGCGACCAAATATTTAGTCATTTGAAAAAATTTCAAAGAAAAATATTTAAATAGTTTATTAAGTTATATTGCTGGGACATACATATTACAAATTTTGTGATAATTGGGGTTTTTCTTGTATTCAACGGTGGTGAACATAAGTGGGCTAACAACAACAATGAAAAGTTAAAATAAGTATTTGCACAAACCCTAATCATTCTACTAAGGGCTTTTCACATATTGTTTTCAGATTTCTACGGGTAGCTGTTTTATTTCTGAGTATTAGCTGTTTTTATGATTTTCCTGTTACAGAAGATGAAACAGGCTTACAAATTAAGTAACTTACCACGAAGCTCATATTGAATGTGGCTAAGTTAGAATGTGAATCAAGTTCTGGCTCTGAGCTCTTTCCACAAATAACATGTTCACTGTCTTTTGGCACCACAGCGTATAGGTGTATAAGGTTAAAGAGTAACCTTATAAAATCTATCAAAAGGTCAAAATTCTTCAGGCTCGTTCACTCATGCAAGAAAATAAAAAAGATCATTCTCTGGAAAATTAAAGAAAACGCTTCTTTCATCTAAATTGACTAGGATAGTTGATAAGAATTTCCATATTATTAACTCAGTTATCCTCTTTCACGTATAATCTTTGAAATTAAGAACTGAATGGGGAATAGGATTTTGTACGCAAGATGCTAAGAAAACTGGATCGAATTGATTGATTCAATGAAGTAATCATTGAATTATTTCTTAATTAATTAAATTTAATATTTGGAGTTAAATGGTCAAAAATAAAACTTGATTCAGAATTTTTCTGATTCTCATATATAGCCTTCACCTTTTTAATGTTTTTATTGAAATATAGTAGACACACAATGTTACATTAGTATCAGGTGTACAATATAATGATTGAAGAACTCTATACCATATGCTATGCTCACCACAAGTGTAACTACCATCTGTCACCATACAACACTATTACTGTGCCATTGACTCTATGCCCCGTGCTGTACCTTTCATCCCTGTGAGTTATTGATTCGATAACTAGAAGCCTCCTCCTCCCCTTTACACATTTTGCCCATCCCCCTTCCTCTCCGGCAGCCATCGATTCTCCATATTTATAGGTCTGTTTCTACTTGTTTGTTTGTTCATTTGATTTGTTTTTTAGATCCTACATGTAATTAAAAACATATGGTATTTATGTTTCTCTGTCTGATTTATTTTATTAGCATAATACCCTCCAGATCCATCCATGTTGCTGCAAATGGCATAATTTCACTTTCTTTTGTGACTAATATTCCACTGTATATATATTTTATGTATTCTTTATCCATGCATCTATTTATGGACACGTCGATTGCTTCCAAGTCTTGGATATTATAAATAATGCTTCAGTAAACATAAGCATATATCTTTTTGAATTAGTGTTTTCATTTTCCTTGGGTAAATACCCAGTAGTGGAATTATGGAATTGTATGGTATTTCTATTTTTAATTTTTTGATAAACCTGCACACTGTTTTCCACAATGGCTGCATCAATTTACATTCCCACCAACAGTGCACAAGGGTTACCTTTTCTCCACAACCTGGCCAACACTTGTTATTTCTTGACTTTTTGATTCTAGCCATTCTGACAAATGTAAGGTGATATGTCCTTATGGCTTTGAGTTACAATTTCCCGATAATTAGTGATGTTGAGCACCTTTTCACTTGTCTGTTGGCCATCTGTATGCCTTCTTTGCAAAAATGTCTACTCAGGGTCTCTGCCCATTTTTAAATCTGATTCTGTGTTTTCTGTGGATTGAATTGTAAAAATTCTTTATAGATTTTGAATGGTAACCCCTTCAACCCCTTGTCTGAGGAGACATATCTAGATAAATACTATTCAGACTGATGTCAAAGAGATTAACGCCTATGGTTTCTTCCAGGATTTTTATGGTTTCAAGTCTCACATTTAGGTCTTTAATCCATCTTGAGTTTATTTTTGTGTATGGTGTTAGAAAGTGGTCCAGTTTCATTCTTTTGCATGTAGCTGTACAGTTTTCATAACACCATTTATTGAAGAGCCTGGTTTTTCCTAATTGTATATTCTTGCCTCCTTCATCATAAGTTAATTGACCATATGTTCACAGGTTTATTTCTGGGCATTCTATCAGTTCCATTGACCTCTGCATCTGTTTTTGTACCTATATCATACAATTTTGATTACTATAGCTTTGTAATATATCTTGAAATCTGGGATTATGATACCTCCAGCTATGTTCTTTCTCAAGATTGCTTTGGCAATTGGCGTCTTTTGTAGTTCCATAGAAATTTTAGGATTATTTGTTCTAATTCTGTGAAAAATGCTATTGATATATGCATAGAGATTGCATTGAATCTGTTGATTCTTTAAGGTAGAATAGATATTTTAATAATACTAATTCTTTCAATCTATGAACTGGTATATCTTTCTACTCTTTTACATCATCTTCAATTTCTTTCATCAACACTTCATACTTTTCAAAGTACAGGTCTTTCACCTTCTTGACTAAGTTTATTCTTAGGTATTTTATTCTTTTTAGCACAATTGTAAATGGAATTATTTTCTTATTTTCTGTTTCTGTACTTCATTATTAGTGTATAAAAATACAACAGATTTCTGTATATAATTTTGTATCCTGCAACTTCACTGAATTCCTCTATTAGTTCTGCTGGTTTTGGTGGAGTCTAGGTTTTTCTTTGTATAGTATTATGTCATCTTTAAATGGTGTCAGTGTTTCTTCTTCCTTACCAATTTGGATGCCTGATTACTGTGACTAGACTCCCAGTACTATGTCGAATAGAAGTGGGGAGAGTGGACATCCTTGTCTTGTGCCTGACCTTAGAGAAAAACATCTCGGTTTTGTGCCATTGAGTATGATATTAGTTGTGGGCTTTTATATGTTCAGGTATTTTCCTCTAAACCCACTTCATTAAGATATTTTACCATGAATGGATGTTGAGTTCTATCAAATGCTTTTTCTCTATCAACTGAAATGATCAAATGATTTTTATCTTTCATTTTGTTAATGTGTTTTATCACATTGATTGGTTTGTGAATATTGCACAATCCTTGCATCCACGAGATAAATCCCACTTCATTATGATGAGTGATGCTTTTAGCGTATTAAATGTGGTTTACTAATATTATGTTGAGGATTTTTGCATCTATATTTATCAGGGATATTGGCTTGTAGTTTTCTTGTAGTGTCTTTGTCTGATTTTGATATCAGGGTAATGCTGGCCTCATTTAAGTATTTTGAAACTTTACTTCCTCTCTTATCTTTTGAATAGTTTCAAGAGAATAGATATTAACTCTTCTTTATGTTTTTTTCTTCCAAGATTTTATTTAAATTCAAGTTAGTTAACATATAGTATAGTATGGGTTTCAGGAATAGAATTTAGTGATTCATCATTTACTTATGACATCCAGTGTTCATCACAAATACCCTCCCTTAATGCCCATGACCCATCTAGCCCATCCTCCCACCCTCCTCCCCTCCAGCAACACTCAGTTTGTTCTCTGTATTTGAGTCTCTTACAGTTTGTTTCCCTTTATGTTTTTATCTTATTTTATTTTTCCTTCCCTTCTCCTGTGTTCCTCTGTTTTGTTTCTTAAATTCCACATATGAGTGAAATCATATGGTATTTGTATTTCTCTGGCTTATTTTGCTGAGTATCATAATACACTCTTCCAGCCACATCATTGCAAATGGCAAGGTTTCATTCTTTTTGATAGCTGAGTAATGTATGTATTATACACACACACACACACACACACACACACACACTTACATGCACACCCCACATCTGCTTTATCCATTCATCAATTGATGGACATTTGGGCTTTTTTTCATAATTTGGGTATTGTTGATAGTGCTGCTATAAACATTGGAATGCATGTGCCCCTCCCTGCAAACAGCATTTTTGTGCCCTTTGCATAAATACCTAGTAGTACAGTTGTTCGGTAGTAGGATAGTTCTATTTTTAACTTTTTGAGGAATCTTCATACTGTTTTCCAGACTAGCTGCTCCAGTTTGCATTTCCACTAACAATGTAAAAGGGTTCCCCTTTCTCCATATCCTCACCAACATCTATTGTTTCCTGAGTTGTTAATTTTAGCCATTCTGACAGGTGTGAAGTGATATCTCATCATAGTTTTGATTTGTATTTCCCTGAGGATGAGTGATGTTGAGAATTGTTTTCATTTGTTTGTTAGCCATTTGTATGTCTTCTTTGGAGAAATGTCTGTTCATATCTTCTGCCCATTTCTTAACTGGATTATTTATATTTTGGATACTAGCCTTTTATCCAATATGTCATTTGCAAATATCTTCTCCCATTCTGTAGGTTGTCTTTTAGTTTTGTTGATTGTTTCCTTCACTCTGCGGAAATTTTTTATCTTGATACAGTCCCAACAGTTCAGTTTCCTTTGTTTTCCTTGCCTTCGGCAACTTATCTAGTAAACAGTTGCTCCGGCCAAGGTCATAGAGGTTGCTGCCTGTATTCTCCCCTAGGATTCTGATGGTTTCCTCTTTCACATTGAGGTCTTTCATCCAGTTTGAATTTATTTTTGTGTATGGTATAAGAAAATGGTCTAGGGGCGCCTGGGTGGCGCAGTCGGTTAAGCGTCCAACTTGAGCCAGGTCACGATCTCGCGGTCCGTGAGTTCGAGCCCCGCGTCAGGCTCTGGGCTGATGGCTCGGAGCCTGGAGCCTGTTTCTGATTCTGTGTCTCCCTCTCTCTCTGCCCCTCCCCCATTCATGCTCTGTCTCTCTCTGTCCCAAAAATAAAATAAAAAACGTTGAAAAAAAAAAATTAAAAAAAAAAAAAAAAGAAAGTGGTCTAGTTTCATTTTTCTCCATGTTGCTATCCAGTTTTCCCAACACCATTTGTTGAGGCGACTGTCTTTTTTCCATTGGATATTCTTTCCTGCTTAGCCAAAGATTAGTTGACCATATAGACATGGAGCCATTTCTGGATTCTCTATTCAGTTCCATTGATCTTTGTGTCTGTTTTTGTGCCAGTACCATACTGTCTTGATGAACTGCTTTGTAATACAGCTTAAGTTTGGAATTGTGATGCTTCCTGCTTTGCTTTTCCTTTTCAACATTACTTTGGCTATTCGAGGTCTTTTCTGGTTCCATCCAAATTTTAGAATTGTTTGTCCTAGCTCTGTGAAAAATGTTGGCTTTATTTTAACAGGGATTGCTTTGAATGTGTAGATTGCTTTGGGTAGTATAGACATTTTAACAATATTTGCTCTTCCAATCCATGAGCATGGAATGTTTTTCCATTTCTTTGTGTCTTCTTCAATTTCTTTCGTAAGTATTCTGTAGTTTTCAGAGTACAGATCTTTTACCTCTTTGGTTAGGTTTATTCTTAAGTATCCTATGGTTTTTGGTACAATTGTAAATGGGATCAATTCCTTGACTTCTCTTTCTGCTGCTTCATTATGGGTGTATAGAAATGCAACAGAATTTCTGTACATTGATATTATATCCTGCGACTTTGCTAAATTCATGTATCAATTCTAGCAGTTTTTTGGTAGTCTTTTGGGTTTTTTGCATAAAGTATCATGTCATCTGCAGAGTGAAAGTTTGACTTCTTCCTCACTGATTTGGTTGCCTTTTATTTCTTTTTGTTGTCTGATTGCTGAGGCCAGAACTTCCACTACTCTGTTGAAAAACAGTGGTGAGAGTGGACATCCCTGTAATTTTCCTGACCTTGGGGGACAAGCTCTCAGTTTTTCCCCATTGAGGATGATATTAGCTGTGGGTCTTTCATATGCGGCCTTTGTGATGATATTAACCCTTCTTCAAATGTGTGATAGGATTAACCTGTGAAGACATCTGGCCTTAGACTTTTGTTTGTTGAGCATTTTTTGATTATCTATTCAATGTTATTACTAGGAATCCGTCTGTTCAGATCTTCTATTTCTTCTTCATCCAGTTTTGGAAGATTGTATGGTTCTAGGAATCTATCCATTTCTTTTGAGTTGTCCAATTTGTTGGCATATCATATTTTAGTAGTCTCTTATAATTCTTTGTCCTTGTATGATAACAATTGTTACTTCTCTTTCATTTCTGATTTTATTTATTTGGGTCCTCTCTCTTTTTATCTTGATGAGTCTAGCTAAAGATATATCACTTTTTTTTTTTAATTTTTACAAAGAACCACATCGTGGTTTCATTTATCTTTTTTTTTCTTTTTTTTAAAGTCTCTGTTTCATTTATTACTGCTCTCTTTTTTATTTCCTTACTTCTACTAACTTTGGGCTTTCTTTGTTCTTTTTCTTCTAGTTCCTTTAGGTGTAAAGGTAGATTATTTATTTGTGACTTTTCTTGTTTCTTTAGGTAGGCTTGTATCAAATTAAATTTTCCTCTTAGAATTGCTTTCACCATATCTCAAAGATTTGGGTCTGTTGTGTTCTCCTTTTCATTTGTCTCCATGTATTTTTATATTTCTTCTTTCATTTCTTCATTAACCCATTGGTTGTTTAGCAGTATGTTGTTTAGCCTCCATGTGTTTGGGGTTTTTTTCAAGTTTTTCTTTTAAATTTGATTTCCAATTTCATACTGTTGTTGTTGGAAAAGATGCTTGATATGATTTCAGTCTTCTCAAATTTATTAAGATTGGTTTTGTGGCCTAATGTGATCTGTTCTGAAAAATGTTCCATGTGCACTTCAAAATAATATGTATTCTGTTGTTTTGGGATGGAATGTTCTGTATAAATCTGTTAAGTCCATCTGGTCTAATGTGTCATTCAAAGCCACTGTTTCCTTGTTGGTTTTCTGTCTGAATGATCTATAATTTAAGTGTAATAATGTAAGTGGAGGTGTTAAAGTCCCCTACTATTGTTATATTACAGTTGATTTTTTCCTTTGTGTCTGCTAGAATTTGCTTTATGTATTTAGGTGCTCCAAGTTGGGTGGATAGGTATTTATAAATGTTATATCCTCTTGTTGGATTGATACTTTATCATTATGTAAGCACTTCTTTGTCTCTTGTTATAGTCTTTGTTTTAAAGTCTATTTCATTTGAGATAAGTATTGCTACCCTGGCTTTTTTTTTTTTTTTTTTTTTGGCTTTTATTGGCATGGAATGTATTTCTATATCTTCACTTTTAGTCTGTTTTGTATGTGTCTTTAGGTCTGAAGCCTACTGTAGGCAGCATATAGAATCTTTTTTTTGTATCCATTCCATTACTTTATGCCTTTTGTTGAAGCATTTAGACCATTTACAACTAAAGTAATTATTGATGGGTACGTATTTATTTCCATTTTGTTAATTTTTTTCTGGTTATTTTTGTAGTTCTTCTCTGTTTCTTTTCTTGCTCTCTTTGCTTGTGTTTTATGACTTTCTTTAGTGTTATGCTTAGCTTTATTTCTCTATATTTTTTGTATATCTATTATATGTTTTTGGTTTGTGGTTACCATGAGGTTCATATATAACATCCTAAGAATATAACACTCTATATTAAGTTGGTTACTCAAGTTTGAACACATTCTGAAAGAACTTCATTTTTACCACCCCCTCCATGTTTTATCCATATGTTGTCGTATTTTACATTTTTATTTTGTGACCCCCTTTAGCTAATTTTTTGGATTTAATTGATTTTACCTTTTTCTTTTAACTCTCATATTAGCTTAAATGTGATTGGTCTACTACTTTTACAGTATGTTTGCTTTTATTCATGAAATTTTTTTCTTTCATAATTTTCTTACTTTTAATTATGGCTTTTTCTTTTCCACTAAAGAAATCCCTTTAACATTTCTTTAAGGCTGATTTAGTGGTCATGAACTCCTCTAATTTTTGTTTGTCTGTCTCTTTTTCAATTCTGATTGATAGTCTTGATACTCACCTACTCGTGCTGAGTAGAGTAGTCTTGGTTGTAGGTTTTCTTCCTTTTAGCACTTTGAATCTATTAATACTACTCCTTTCTGGCCTACAGAGTTTCTCTTGAAAAATAAGGTGACAATCTTATGTGGTTTCCCTTGTATGCTACTAATTGTTTCTCACTGCTTTTAAAATTCCCTCTTTATATTTAATCTTTGACATTTTATGTATCATGATATAAACCTCCTTGAGTTCATCTTGTTTGAAACTCTTTGTGCTTCCTGCAACTGGATGTCTGTTTCCTTTTCCAGGTTAGAAAATTTTTCAGCTATTATTTCTTCAAATAAGTTTTCTGCCCTTTTCTCTCTTGTCTTTCTGGGGCCCCTGTAATGCAAATGTTTATTCACGTGACATTATCTAAGAGAATCCTTAATATATCTTCATTTTTTAAATTCTTTTATATTGTTGCTGTTCAATTTGAGTGTTTTCCTTTACCCTCTCTTCCAGATCACTGATCCATTCTTCTTCATCCTCTAATCTCCAATTGATTCACTCTGGTATATTTTCAGTTATTGTATTCTTCAACTCTAATTGGTTCTTTTCTGTATTTTCTTTTTGTTGAAGTTACCACTGAGTTCATCCACTCTTCTTTCCAGCCCAGTGAACAATTTTATGACCACTACTTTGAACTCTTTGTCAAGTAGATTCATTACCTCCATTGCATTTAATTTTGTTCTGAGGTTTTGTCTTGTTCTTTTGTTTGGAGTATATTCCTCTATCTCCTCAGGACACCTGGGTGCCTCAGTTGGTTAAGCATCTGATTGTTGATTTTGGCTCAAGTCATGATCTTGTGATTCATGAGATCAAGCCCCGTGTCAGGCTTTCTGCTGACAGTGCAGAGACTGCTTGAGATTCTCTCTCTCTCTCTCTCTCTCTCTCTCTCTCTGCCCCTTATCTAAACAAACAAACAAACAATTTAAAAAATTCCTCTATCTCCTCTATCTCTGTTTTTGTTTCCATGGCTTAGACAGAACAGCCATTTCTCCTAACTTTGAAAGAATGATCTTGTGTATGGTCATCCCCTGTATAGACTGTGTATTCCTGATGACTTTGTTTGACTAACTGGAGCTGTGGCTGACATGGGCTGTGTGTCCTAGGATACTTCATGCTGGACTGCCTGCTGGGATGGCTGTAGATGAAATGGGCATGGGCCAGGGTGGTCCCAGGGCTTTCCATGCAGAGGGCAGCCTGATAGGATGGCTGGAACTGAGGCAGGTGCCAGTGAGGGTGTCCTGAGGCTCTCCACACATAGAGCACCATGGCAGGACAGCTGAAGCTAAAGTAGGTGAAGGGCTGGACAGTCTTGGGGCTCTCTACACAGGGGGCAAACTGGTGGGGCATCTGGAGTAAAGGCAAGGCATGGATCAGGGTGTCCTGGGGTGCTTTATGCAGGGGAGCATGTGGGACAGATGGAACTTAACAGGCATGAGCTCAGAGATGCCAGAGCGCTGTGCACTACTGGGTGCCCCAGCAAGTCAACAGGAACTGAATTGGTACAGGCTTGGAGTGTTCTAGGATACTTTGTGACTGCGTTACCTTGGTGAGACAGCTGTAGCTGTAGTGAATACCAACCAGGTGTGTCGCAGTGTGTGTCACACTGATGCCACCTTGGTGGGCAGGCTAGGGAGGTGGTGTGGCTTAGGGACTCACAGTGAGGGCACCCAGACCCTGCTCCTATCCATGCTATCAAGGCGGATGGGAAATGTAAACCATAGTGCTCACCAGCCCCTCTGACCTAGAGAGAATTCCAGCAGCTCTCCTATCATTTGGTAGGGTTCTAGGACTGGTTCCTTTATATTCTGACTGCCCTCTTAAGCCACAGCTTTTTTCCCATGTCCCAGGGCACATGAATGTGTTCATGGTCCTTTAGTACTATCCCTCCCCACTGCAGTTCACAGGGTCAGGTGTGCAGGTTCCTTTCATTACTATATTTTCATCTTTCTTGCCATTCACTATTTGATCTCGCTTTTTTTGTTGTGCAGAAGCTGTTCAGTCAGGCCTCAGTTCTCCAGGAGAAATTACTCTATAAATAGAAGTAGATTTGTTATGCGTATGGAAGAGGTGAGTTTACGGGCTTCCTATGTGGCTATCTTGGACCAAAATCACCTTCAACTTTTTTAAATTGAAGAATAACTGACATGCAATATTGCACTAGTTGCAGGTGTACAACATAGTGATTCCATTCAGTATTTATATACATTATGAAATGGTCACCACAGTATGTCTATTTACTGTCATCCTACAAAATAATTACAATATGATCGACTCTATTTCCTATGCTATACTTTACATGCTGATGTCTTATTTATTTTATAACTGGAAGATTGCACCTCTTAATCCCCTTTGCCTGTTTTTCCCCCTAACACCCCAGGAGCTCGGTCTTAGACATTATTACACTTGAGATGACTATTAGACACCCAAGTGTAGATACTCAGTGAGTATTAGATAGACAAGTCTGAACTTGAGAATAGAGGTCCAGGCTAGAGAGAGAAATTTGGGAGTTGACCATATATATGGCATTTAAAGACTAGATGAGGCCAGCAAAGGAATGAGTGTAGATAGAGAAGAAGTCTAAGGACCTAAGTCTTGTGACAACACAATATTAAGACTGCAGGAAAATGAGGAAAGACCAAAGAAGGAAATTGAAAAGGAAAAGTGGTGAGTTAGGAAGAAAATCAAATTGTGGGGTTCTGGAAGATGAATCGAAAAAGTGTTTCAAAGAAGAGGAAGGGGTTACTTGTGTCAGATGCTGGATATAGGTCAAGTCATATGAGAACAGTGATTAAACATTTGGATTTAGCAGCATGTAGGCCACTGGTGACTCTTCCAAGTGGATTTTAAGTGTAATGGTGAGAGAGGCAAATGCCTGATTCTAGTGGGAAGAGAAAAACGGAAAGAGGGGAAGCACAGACACAAGTACTAAAAGAGACAACTCTTTCAGAGTTTTAACTTAAGACGAGGTAGGAAAGAAAGATAGGGAAGAAGAGGTAGAATAGAGGAATAAAACAGTAGTTGCAGGGGAAAGTAGAGCCAAGAGAGATTTTTTTGTTTTGAGATGGAAGAAATAATATCATTTCATATGCTGATGAAAATGATTCGCCAGAGGAAAAGCTGATGATGCTAAAGAGAAAAAGGAAGGCTGTGGCATTCAAGGTCATTGAATAAATGAACAGAAATGGAACCTGTATTGGTTTTCTCCAACTATTATAGCAAATTATCATAGGTTTTCAGCTTAAAAAAACAAATTGATCATCTGCAAGGCTCTGTAGGTCAGAGTGTGCAGGGATTGGGAAGATTTCGCTGATTCCTCTGCTCACAGTATCACAAGGTCAAAATCAAAGTGTTGGCCACTGAGGACTTTAATGTGGAGACTGTGGGAGAGAGTCTACTTCCGAGCTCATTCAAGTTGTTGGCAGAACTAAGTTCCTTGTGGTTGTATGACCAAGGTCCCCATTTCCTTGCTGGCTGACAGCCAGGAGACTCTCTCAGCTCCTTAAAGTCACCAGCATTCCTTGTCATGTTGCCTCCTCTGTGCTAACCAGCAATATCACATGGAGTCCTTCTTAGGCATCGAATTCCACCACCTTTTCTGCCACGTCTCTCCTGCTTTCAGCCAGAGAAAGTGCTCTGCTTTTAAGGGCTCAGGTGCAAGATAATCTCCCTCCATTGAGGTCTATAACCATAATTCCATCTGAAAAATCACGTTTTGCCATTTAACCTAACATATTCACAGGTCCTGGTGATTAGGAAATAGGTAGCTTTGTGAGGGCTACTTTATCTACCATGGGAACATTTCTGATAGGAAGCAGAGCAGAATATACAGGTGTATTGTACAGGTGGCAAGGGGGACAACATAGGCTGGAAATCCTCTGTGACTACTCCCGTTTTCATCATCACGTAAGTGTAAAGCTAGGGCTATAGGTGCCGAAGGTTTGAGAAGAGAGAAAGTATGAAATGAGTGAGTGCTCTGGATGTGGTATCATTCCCAGGCAAAATGAAACATTTAACTGATGTCCACATCCAAGAATATAAAGAGGCCCGTCAGCCCAGTGGTTATTAAGCCTGAAAGCGGTAGGAATTGAAAGGAGAAAATAAAGATGAAAAGAGATATTGCAAAGTTGGACTGGATAAATATTTAGGAAAGGGAAAAGAAGAAATCCTATCTAGGGGATGGGTAACATTTCATTAAAATCAGGTACGTGTGCTGTAAATAAGGAAGTTGGAAGCATGGGGGCACTAATTTGGTGGGGGCAAGGGGAGTTGATAAATTCAGTGTTTGGCATGTTGTATTTGAGAGAATGTTGGGACACCTGTCAGCCAAGCAGAGATGGAGGTTTGGAGACTGGGAGAGTGACGGGGCCTAGAGGTATAAATTGGGAAATCTTTGAGGAGCTAAAAATTGTAGCCATAAGAGCCCATAAATTTTCTAATCATCCACTTCCTAGGATTACTATAAGGATTATAGACAATATTCTGTGGATAATAGATAATGATAATAGATAATGCCTTGTACATAACACCTTGCACACAGTAAGCATTCTATAAATACTAGCTCAATTTATTTTCATTATTATTATAAAATGGTAGTGCTAGAATTCAAACCCAGGTGTTACTCCAGAGGCTGTTTCTCACCCACGCTACCTTTAAGTTAAGGATAAACGAGTCATGAAACTCATTTCATATTTATTATACTATTCCTCTCTGTTCGTCTTTTTTTAACAAAATCTTTGAAGGGCGATAGAAAAATCAATATGTTACTGATAATATCAGAGGGACTCGTTAAAATTTTGTGTGCTCGACAATACTCCATTGTATATGAATATATACACACATATACACATTTTTTATATATTGTATGTAATTATATGTGTAATTACATATAATATGTTATGTACACACATTATAAACAAGTATATGTTTATAATGACTATAAACAAGTTGAAATAATTGAGTATCATTTCAAATCCTTATGTATTTTGTGGTCTCCTTGGAGGCTTTGTTTGGAAACAATTAGAAATGTCAACTTGACATATTCAAGACTCTCAGATCTCTGTTCTGAAAACCATCTGAATTTTTTTTTCTCTGTGAGGTATATTGGTAGACAATACATTGACTGGAGGGTACATGAAATTCTGCTTTCTGTGCTCATCCTAAGAAGTGTCACAAGTAGCAAAACTTCTTTTATTCTGAATTCCTCTGGCTGGGTACTAACCACTGAGCAACTATTCATAGAAAGCATGAAATTGGGAATTTGTGACGCCCAAGCCAGCTGTGACATCACAATTTAAGACAGCAGCCATGCATGCGAGCAGCGTTCGCTCATCCCTCAGTGCACCTGCCAGCTGGCGTCCATCATGGCGGGCAGTGCTCTACCTTATGGTCTGTTGCCATTCCACTCACTGGCCCTTCTCTCCCTGGGAGATGCCCACCAGTCTGAGACTTTGTAAACAACCCCATCAGCTTCTGTGCTCATGTGTCCTTTTCTTCCAGCCCTGTTAGGGGCAGATACTTGCCTGCTTTCCTGACAGACATTTTTTGGTTTAACACAGAGGAATTGTTCCAGACTTGCTAATGTATGGGAAATGCATAGGGTCCAATACCTTTACCAGATTGTAGCTTGCTTCATCTTGGTAAATTTGGAAGCGAGCAGTGTTGCCACGTGCCTGTGTATGTGGAGAGATCTATTTTTTCAAATGCTTACCTCCCTGCAATTAATGAATTTCTATTTTTTCCTTAGTTCTTATAACAATATTAAAAATCTCTTAGTAGTCATCCGTAAGTATTTCAGAACCTGGGTGTGAACAGTTTTATTGTAGACTGTTGCCAGGTGTTGGGCAGAGACCTCCTCTTGCAGGAGGAAAACAAGGCCTCTCTAGCAATTCCCCCCACAAGTGAGTTCTAGAAAACACTATCACTCCTTTGTACACCTTTTTGGAGACTCCCTTCATTCCACCAAGTCAAGAATTTACACCGTTAACGAGAGGGTCCATTTTATTGTTTTTATCTATGAATGAGGGTGAGGATAAGGATGTGATGATGAAGACAATGAAGACAGCCAGTTGCCTAAATGAGCAGCCCAATCACTTCTAAAACTTATTTGACAATCTTAAAAAAATAAAATAAAATCTCACAGTTAGTTTTTTTCTTTCCTAAAACATGACCTTTTCATTTCCCTTGGTTGTGTGTGATCCTAACCTCTGCTCCTCCAATATTGTCACATTTCTTTAGCTCCAATCCATACAAATGTAATTTCCAGATAGAATTAAAATCATAGGGATTAAAGTGAGAATGTAAGTTAGAATCCGTGATACTAATTCATAATGATTGCAACATATATTTATAGTGCTTCACGGTTTAAAAGGTAATAAAATATAACACTTGGTTTATGCCTGACATCCATCTTCTGTGTCGAACAGTATCATCATTTTTCAGTGGACAACACCACAGCTCATGACGTTAAGAAATGTGCTGGTAATATGTAGATGGGATTAGGCAGAAGTGTGTGTAATTGGTATTTCACCTTTTCTGACCTACATCTTCATGTGGTTAGCAAGCAAAAGCTAGGACGCCAATCCTGAGCTCTTCCCCTCATACTCCAGTGCCTGGATCCTTAGTCTGTGTGATTTTTTTTAATGCTATAATGGGCAGATCATTTCTATAAAGCACTTAAAAATAATATCAGGTTGGCAACTTGTTACCTGCCTCAGCCTTAAGATGAACTTGATTGCTCTGTAGTAAGTTAAGAAGCTTTATACAGTTGCCAAGTTAAACAGTAAGGAAAAAGGAGGTAAAACAAAATATCTTGAAAGTATGTAGGTTACATAAAACGACACAAAATTCTGAGTTTAAGTATGATGGAAACAGCAATTTCATGACTCACTCTCATTGGAATAACAACTAAGTAACAAGTGAATAGTGAAATTTAAGCCACTAGATCTGCAAGTGTACAATGTGTGTTGTATAGGAGAGGTCGTTGCTGAATTACTAAAATTTGGTTTTATTAACTCCTGTTAATGGGTTTTCCAGTATTTGTTATTTACACCTTTAGTAGTAAAATGTAAGAAAAATATTTTTTCCCTTAAATTCCTAAGATATTCCATTCTCTATCATTGTGTTACTGTAGTCCTTATTTATTATTCATGTATCAACTTGGAAAATAGGTATACACACACACACACACACTGAGAAAAGTGTATAAAATTTTGCAAATAAAGGGCATAAGTATGTTACTACACACAAAGTATACAACCAATATAGCCTGTTCTTTAGTGATAATGGTTCCATTGCTGCTCAGCTTACACTATCCCCCCTTCTGGAAGACAAGAGCAGTTATCTTTTTATAGTCACTGCAAGGTAATGGCCCTAAGTAAAATGCTAAATCATGGTAATAGACTATATTATTTTACATGAATAAAAGTAACATTTATAACATGTTATAATAAACAATTTATTATTAGTTCCAACAAGGCATAAAGGCGATAAAATTCTATGGAACTCTAAGATTATTTTTAAAAAGGCACTTTGCTCGTGTCAAATATTGCAAACCGAATTAGAAACTAGCAGCTCTGTCCTTACTCCCATTTTGCACAGGAGATGGCTGACCAGTAGAACACAATCAAGAAGTTTTAATTAGTTTAAAAATAAGCCACATTTTCCAAACCAAATTTCTATCTTGCAGCTTGCTGCATTATCC
This sequence comes from Panthera onca, assembly GCF_046562875.1. Taxonomy (NCBI): domain Eukaryota; kingdom Metazoa; phylum Chordata; class Mammalia; order Carnivora; family Felidae; genus Panthera; species Panthera onca. The sequence continues at coordinate 187,329,561 of NC_138342.1, forward strand.
ACCTCTACCATGATCAAACCTTGTTCCAATTAAGTAGACAGTAATGTGAAAACTGAATACTTGTGACTCACTTTCTCACTTTTTACCCCTCCTTCATGGCCCTAAAGACAGGGGGAGAAAGAACCTTGAATCTTGAGAAAAGATTTCTATGTCTCACGATATTTCAGCAAGATATCTGGACATTCCACTGTGAATCCTGTAAGAGTGCTATGTGAAATATTCATATTGCCTTACAGATGAATGGGTGAGCTTGGGGAAGAAAATAAGGAAGTATCTATAAGATCAGAAATGAAGTGAAAACAGTCCTACGCAGTTAAGCATCTACCAGTTTTGGGTGGCCTTGAACTTTGGTTTCGTGTCTGTATAGGGTCTGAGATCACTGCCAAAACCCAGAACCCAGAAAGGCTATAAGCATCAGTGATAGGGTAAAATGGGGGCGGGGAGTGAAGGTTAGAAAACCACTTCGCAGAGGCAGACAAAAATTGATTCATAAGACAAATTGCAAAGAACCGCTATAATACAAGCCACATTTTCTGACCACAATTCAAGATGGACAGAAATGAGTAACAAAAACAACAAAAAGGATTATTCCTAGAAGTAAGACTCTTTTCACCGATATTCTCTATAAAGTGTCTTGCCACCAAAGACCTTCTTGGAAGATCACACTGCATAGTTAATTTCTGCTCAATAGAGGAGACTCCCACCTTTAAACCCTATAAAAATGAAGTTACTATTTTCTGTAGACATGTTTCAATAGTTATTCAGTCACCCAACCCGGTGAGGTCAATTATATCCATGCATTCATTTACTGCACCAATATTTAATGATACAACTACGCGTCCGGTTCCTCTAGCCATTAGGGACACGGCAATGGAAAAGGTACACAATTTTAGCTGTCACAGAGCTTGCTTTGTAGCAAAGACACATCATACATAATATGTGATAAATATATATTCAATCAAATATGGTAAATTTGTTCATAGAATTGACCTCTTTTCAAGAAAAATTACAATATAGAAAAATGGCCCATGCATTTTACTTTAAAGCTCACCAAAAATCTGTATTTACAAGGAATTAGCATTGGCTTTGTAGAGAAATAGCAGCCTTTTGATTTCATAATATGTAACCACATAGAATAAAGTTGGAAACCTTTACTTGCTTAGCGTAAATGGAGAAAAGGTTTCCTTTAAAGAACATACATTACAACATGCTTTTGAAATATGATCAGTTAAGTTTATAACTAAAAGCGAGATGCCTACAGAAACAAATGATCCATTCTACTCAAACATGTCTTGCGCCCCTGTGACAGTTGTTGTATGATGGTATAATCCCCCTAGAGAAAACTCTGAGGGTTTCCCACCACCCGCCCCTAAGAGAAAAGTCAATTTGCACATACTAGTTATTCAACTCTGACCTATTTGTGCAGCATAATTCCCAAGATATCCAACTTACAAATAGGTCCACTTATTGGACCTGCTGGTTGCAGCCAGTCTTTTAAACTTAAAGAGGGAACTCCTCTGGGGGTTTATGTAGGAGGGAGGAAGCAGAGTCTAATCCTTCACAGCACGCTGGCTGCCTGCCAAAGCGCTCCAGAGGAATTCCGGAGCGCAGCCCCTGGAACGCAGTCCCATCTGGGGAGGTTGTCTGATGACAGAGCTCGCATCCAGGAGGCTGCCACTCGCGCTGCATGTGCTGTTCCCGGTTATTTCAGGGAGACACCAAGGTGCAGAGTGAGCAGCGAGTCCCAATTCTCTATCTTGACTGCAGCACACTCTGGTTCAGACAGTAGGAGGGAGGGAGCTGGAAAATAGTTTGTCTTTTCCACAGCAATAGAAGCAAATGATTTATCTTAATTATTTTTAGATTGCAATATGTTGCTTCGTATGTCAAATGTACATTAAAGAGCAATTAGCTTAAATGTCAGCCTTAAATGATTCACTACTTAGCATTCCAGCAACAGAAGACAAAAATAACGAATCCGAGCGTCAGTATATACCAGCCTGAACATTTTCAATAGCAGTATACTCTTCTTTCTGCTTTGAATTTGGAATAAGGTTTTCTGCTTAAATTGTATCCAGGAGCGAGTAACTATAAAAGCAAAATAAAACAAAATCCAAAAGACAGTCAGTAGTCAATAAGCTAAGGCCCATAAGCCAAATCTGGCCTGCCACACGCTTTTGTATATGAAACTTTATTGGAGCATAGCCATGCCCGTTGATTTACATATGATAAGTGCTTAATGTTATAATGACAGAATCAATAGTTGCAACAGAGACCATATGGTCTGCAAACCCTAAAATATTTGCCATCTGGCCCTTTACAGAAAAAGTTTTTGACCCTAGGTTTATAAAGTGTGAATAATTCTACGAGGTGTGTCCTTTCCACAGAAGCCCATCTACTTCACAGAGAGAGGATTATGGAGATCTGTGGAGAGCCCCTTGAGTATCCAGAAGAGTACCGATCAGTGACCAAACCACCCAAGATAAGGGGAATAACCATTAGAAGAGTAAAAGGAAACTGCCAGGGTCTCACACAGAGAAAGAGGTAGTTCCTGCGCTACTAGTCATACTGGAAAACATCATAATTCCAAAGCACTGGGGAGAATACTCAGAAGGGTATTGCCTTAGTGGGGAAGGCAAGGGGAAGGGACTAAAAAATACACTGACTGAGAATAACAACAGACTAGACATTGCAGAAGAAAATATTAGTGACCTTGAAGAAAAAAAGCATTGAAAATACCCTTCCCCCCGCAAAAAAAGCAATTAAGTGAAAATGCATCAGTGAACTGTGAGACAACATCAAAAAGCCTAACACATATTTCTTTGGCATCCTTGAAGGAAAGGAGAGAAAAGGGGGAAACAAAGAAATATTTGAAGAAATAATGGCAAAATATTTCCGGATTTGATTAAAACTATAATACCACAGATTGAAGAAGTTCAACAAACACAAAGTTCAAGAAACACAAAGAACACTATACCAAGGTCATCTGTTCTCACTATTTCTATTCAACATTGAACTAGAGGTTTTAGCCAGTGCAGTAACACACAGAAAAAGAAATAAAATGCATCCAGATTGGAAAGAAAGAAATAAAACTGCCTTTATTTACAAATGACAAAATGGTCTATGTAGAAAATTCATTGGGATCTACAAAAACACTACTAGAACTAATACATGATTTTAGCAAGTTTGTAGGATATACGATCAATATAGAAAAGTCAATGTTATATCTATAGACTAGTGATGAACAATTGGAAACTGAAATTTAACAAGGACTACAATTAAGAATAGCATCAAAAATATGAACTACCTAGGGACAAATACCTGTACAATGAAAACCACAAAAGACTGATGAGAAAAATAAATAAAACCTGAACAACAGTAGAAATGTACTGTTCTATGGGTCAAAAGACTCAATACTAAGATTTGACTCTTAATAAATACAGGTATAGATTCAACATAATATGAGAAAAACAACCAAATGAGCTTACAAAAAAAATCCAATAGGTTTTTTTTGTGTGTCTAGAAATTCACAAGCGGATGCAAAAATTTATAAAGAAATTCAAAAGACCTAGAATAAAAATTATTTTTTTATTAAAAATAATAATTTTTTTAAAAACTTTGTAAAAAGAAGAACAAAACTGGAAGATTTTTACTACCTAATTTCAAGACTTATTAAAAGCCATAGTTATCAAGGCACTGTGTTATTGACATCAAAGTAGACAGATAGATCGGTAGAACAGAGTAGAGTCCAGAAATAGACTCTTATATAAACAACTAATTTTTGCAAAAGATGCAAAGATCACACAGCAGAGAAAGAAATCTTTTCAACAAATGGTACCAGAATAATTGGGATATAAATATGCAACAAAATAAATGTTGATACATATGTTGTATCATATACAAAAACTAAAACACATCATAGACCTAAATGTAAAATCTAAAACTGTAAAACTTCTTTAAGAAACTTAAGAGAAAATATTTGTGACCTAGGCTAGGCAAAAATTGCTTAGACGCAACACCAAAAAGAAAAAAGACAAAAACAAAAAAACCAAATTTGCAAATTTAACTACATCAGTATTAAAAACTTCTGTTCTTTAATAGGACCGCTGAGAGAATGAAAAAATGAGCCACAAACTAGCAAAAAAATATTTGCAAAATATATACCTGATAAAGAACTTCTATCCGGACTCCAAGATGAATTCGCAAAACTCAGCAGGAAAACAAAACAACCAAACAAAAATTGGGTAAAATGTTTTAACAGACACTTCACCAAATTTGTACAAATGACAAAGAAGCCCGTAAGTAAAAACTCAATATGGTAGATCATTAGGGCAGTGTGCATTAAAACCACAAAGAGAGACTACTTCCCACCAATTAGAATGAATAAAATTGAAAAGACTGACCATACCAAGTGACGGTGAGGAAAGAAGTGACTGGGAATTTATACATGAGTGGTGGAAATAAAAAAAATGGCACAGCAACTTCAGAAAACAGTCTTGCAGTCTTCTAAAAAGTTAAGCATACACATGCCATATGTTCCAACCATTGTATTCCTAAGCATTTACCCAAAAGAACTGAAATCAGATGTTCACACAAAAACTTGCGTATGGATGTTTAAAAAAAATTTTAGCAGACTTAATATATTAGAGTCGTTTTAGGCTTAGGTTTGGGTGTTGAGTGAAAGGTTCAGAGATTTCCCATTTACGCCCTTCCCCTACACATACATAACGTCCCCCATTAACAACATCCGCTACCAGAGTGATATATTTGTTACAATTAATGAACCTACACTGACATCATCATCATCACCTAGAGTCCATAATTTACATCAGCTTTCACTCTTGGTGTTATACATTCTCTGGGTTTGGACAAATTATTCTGACATGCGTCCACCATTATAGAATCATATAGAGTAGTTTTGCTGCCCTAAAAATCCTCTGTGCTTCACCTGCTCATCCCTCTTTCCCACATCTTTTATATTTAATATCCCCCAAATGGAAACAAACCAAATATTCCTCAACAGGTCAATAAATAAACAAACTGGCATATCCATGCGGTGAAATACAAGCAGCAATAAAAATAAATGAGCTACTGATACACTCAACAGTAAGCATGAATCTCAGCGTCATTATACTAATATGTGAGAGGAACTAGAAAATACATATTGCATAATTCCATTTACAGAAAACTCTGGAAAATGCACATTAATCTACAATGACAAGCCAGAAATCAGTGGGTACCTGGGGAAGGAAGGACTGGGGGCTGGGGGTGCAGGGGCAGGAAAGAGTGACTACAAGGAGGCAAGAAGACATTATTTGTTGACTGTGGTGGTGCTTTCATGGATGGATGCAAACAGCATAATGTTTCAAACTGCACACTTTAAATATGTGCAATTTGATGTCAATGGGTGCGCTTATAATAGCAATTGTACCTCAAAGCTGCTCTAAAAAAAGAATATATGAAGATCTACATCCTAAAAATAAATTTGTGTTAGAGCCAAGTCAATCCTAATTAATATTTATTGAGTTCTTATTTTTTTCAAGGCAGTTTTACAATACATTATCACATTTAATTGTCATAACACATCATAGGAAAAAGATACTGCTGTCCTCATCTGGTAGATAAGAAAACAAAGCTCAGAACGGTTGGGTAACTTCCTCATTGTCATAGAAATGGGTAGTAGCAGTTTGGTTTTGAAGTCAAAAGCCAAAAATATTCTCTCAGTACATTTCACTCTACCAACAATTCCTCCTCAACAAATAATTATTAAATAATACTAACTTACTACACGTCTTGAAATGCACTAGCCTCTCAACTGATAGAAGGCAAGTTCAAATTTCAACATTTATAACTCAAGCATACTTTTTAGAAATTTATCATGGTATAAAAAGTCTCCCATGTAGCAGCATGTTAGAAATAAATTTGCTAATAATTACAGTGATTTAGAAATGGGATGCTTTTAATGGGGTTCCTGGGTGGCTCAGTTGGTTGAGTGCCCAGCTTCAGCTCAGGTCATGATCTCACAGTTCATGAGTTTGAGCCCTGCATTGGGCTCTGTGCTGACAGCTCAGAGTCTGGAGCCTGATTCAGATTCTGTGTCTCCCTCTCTCTGCCCCTCCCCTGCTTGCGCTCTGACTCTCTCTCTCTCTCTCTCAAAAATAAATAAACATTAAAAATTTTTTTTTAAAGAAATGGGATGGTTTTCCTATGGGTCAGCAAGTTAGTTTTCTTTCTCAGTAAGATACTAAGGAGAACACAAGTGGATATCCGTACCCAAAATAATGAAGTTGGACCCTTACCTCATATCATATGTAAAAAGTAACTCAAAATAGATAAAATCTCAATGTAAAAGCTAAAACTATAAACCTCTTAAAGAAATCATAAGGGTTAAATATTCATAACCTCAGATTTGGCCATGGATTATTAGATACAATGACTTAAGCCTACCTCATAGAAATATTTATTACAATCTAAAGGTCCTACATGAGGCAAGATGTTAGAAAGAAATTTGCTCATATTTACAGGTAGTATTTGGAAAAGGAATGATGTGTCATGAGGTAAAAAAGTCGTTTTCTTTCCCTACAAAATGGTTTTCCTAAAAGAAATTAGTAAAACAATCCAGAACTTTGTACTATAGTCCATGACCTTTGAGCTCCTGAAGGTTTCAAACTAGAGGATTAATACCGTCCTTTTCTACTTTCCTTCTCTCCATTCCAATCTGTCACATTAGTTGTAGGAAAACAAACTATTGAAATTTTGAGCCAAGAAAGTAGTTGCTTCCAAATTATAAGAAGTTTGCAAACTATTCCATGTGTTTGCACATTTTATTTAAAGAAATGAAATTTTCTAAAAACTCCACATGGCCATATTGTCTAGCCTTATGGATCTCCAAACATTTCATTAGTTGCAAATTTTGTAATGGAACAAAACTTGTTTTGTTTCTCTTTCACAAAGAAAAAGAAAGAAAATTAAAACAAAAGGTTGAACCCCTTTGCAGTTCTTCACTTACACAGATACAAAATCTCTCAAAAGGACTCTTTGTCAGCCATTTCTAGGGTTGCAATCTCTGCCCAGACACAGCAATGTTTTGCTTACATTAGCACGATGTCCTGTAATACAAGGCCTCTGACTGCTTTGGATAGAGATCTAAACCCTAGAAAAGATTACATGGGAATGTTTCATCAACTCACAGTTTAAATCAAAGATGACTAACAGAATCCTCAACGTCTTTCACTTTTAGCTTATTCCACAATTGTGTCCTTTAATCCCAAAGAATCTCACTGAACATGGCTATTTTCTGGCAACAACATCTTGGTCCACTGTTAGATCCTCAACAGCACAAAAATGCTGTGTTGTTCTCAATAAATATGAGATACATTTATATGAAACAAATATGTGCACATATGAGTGTATATGTTTTATGATACACAGAGAGACACAGAGCTATGATAGGAAAGGTGTGGGTTTGGGAATGGAGATCGATTCTGAGGTAGGCATACGGATGCTAAATTTACAGATTCTACAGATCCAGATCAGGACTTCTATATGTTTCTTTACTCAGATGGCAATTTAGAGATCTCAGAGTCAAACTCCCATTAAATATAGGATTTCCTTCTTCAGTCTCCCTAATCTTGGCTTGAACACTTCCCATGCCCGAGCGTGTGTTATTCCAAAACCCTTTCTGAGACAGCTGAAATTTATAGATTGTTAATTACTATAGTTAGGTTGAAATCTGCTTCGTGTTTTCTGCCCGTTGGCCTTCTATCAATCGCCTAAAACAAAAATGTCTAGTCTTTTGTGGGTGGGGAAAGAAAGAGACAGTCTAGTGGAAAGAAAAGTTTTGTTTTGTTTTATAAAGCATGTCGTACAGTAAACTAATGATGAATAGGTTATGAACTAATATGAGGAGGTGCTTTCTGAGAATGATGACAAGAAGGACATGCTTCATTAAGCTGGATGTGCCACTTTCCAGGCTCAGGATCTCATCTATAAAATAAAATGATTTAACTAGTCAAGGGTTATAAGCACAAATGTTTTCAAGAGGCAGAGATGAAACATCAATGAACAAAAGATAATAGGAAGGTTTGGCGATGGTGTTCAACTGAAAACTACTGCCCTCTAATGACATTCATATCCAATTTAAAAGTTGTTCTACTGTGAGTCCAAACAGGCACATCCACACCATCTGACCTTGAGCCTACCCTTCTCTACCTTGTACTAGCTGACCGACTTTTCAACCTATCGCTCATGTTTCTTTCACCTATAACATCTACAGTTTTATGGTTAACTGACCCCTCACCATACTGGTCTCCTCTGACCATCCGCTATTCACAGTTCACCTGCACCTGCGTTGGCTTTCTGAGATGTGTGCGTTGTCCGTCTGTGCATTACCCATTCTTTTCGCTTTTGCGCACTCCAGCACTTTGGCTCTTAGGGCATATGGTTTCCATCCTCCGGAAGTTTCGTTGTCACTATGATGTATAAAACAGGAATATCTGTGTTTTGACAGTCTCAGGAAGATTCCATTTACCCAAAGGTTTAAAGTCAGAAAGATGACATTCTAGGCATTACCCACGACAGTGGGCAGGATGAATTTTGAGGATCAGGGTTATAGTTTTCGTGTCCTATAAACCCCCTTCATGTGTTAGCTTTCCAGTTATGTTTCCCCACACACACTGGTATCAAATTAAAAAAAACAAACATATGAAATTATCGCACTAATCCCAAATCTGTGATTGATATGTAAATATCTGCCAAACTGTCTGTGACCATGTTTGTATTTATTTGTGAAAAATAGTTGTGGTGTGCAGTAAATAGTGCCGGCCTTGAGGGAATTAAAAGATACAAGGTCCATGGGGCGCCTGGGTGGCGCAGTCGGTTGAGCGTCCGACTTCAGCCAGGTCACGATCTCGCGTCTGTGAGTTCAAGCCCCGCGTCGGGCTCTGGGCTGATGGCTCGGAGCCTGGAGCCTGTTTCCGATTCTGTGTCTCCCTCTCTCACTGCCCCTCCCCCGTTCATGCTCTGTCTCTCTCTGTCCCAAAAACAAATAAAAAACGTTGAAAAAAAAAATTTAAAAAAAAAAAAAAAAAAAAAAGATACAAGGTCCTTCTCTGCCCCTTGGCAGATTGATCTTCCGCAAGAGATTGAATTTTTTGGACCCTAGTCCCTAATCCATAAAATAGAAAGACTGATGCACATCTGCTTGGAATTGGAAGTGAGAAGGCAAATTCCAATTGGAATTGGAAGTCATGGGATTGCTGCGAGAATGCAAATTGAGATATTGAACTTACCCTGCAAAATACAAAGAATTATATACAACAACCTGTAATTAAAATTAATTTACTCGACCCCTGTTTCTGAGATGTAGTAGGTTGTGAGGGACCAATGCTTCTGTGGTGCCAAAGTAGAAAAAGAAAGATATCCTCAAAGATAAGAGATGTGTAAAGACATCAGAGAGCTGTGGAAACGACAAAGAGTAAACCGACTAAAATTCCAGAAATATTATAAGGGATATCTGGTGACCAGGGCATTTGCTGCTTCTAGGCTCAGGCTGAGGATAGCCGAGGGTCCGATCAGAGATGTTTAGCACGGGGAAGAGAAACCAGAAGAGCATTTAGCAGTTGTATGGTGCCAGAGGACAACATGGAAACTTGGGGGAGCTGCAGATACACTGCTGTTTTACATCCTAGGGCCTTTGCTGAGTTCTGAGGTTTGGCAGGAGGGTGTAGAGCCAGGGCCCAAACTCCTAAAAGACGGAATGAGATTCCCCGCGGTTTCATAGGGCTTAGGAAACACACGGGCCAGGGGAGAGAGCTGCCTCACGTACATGACCAGTCCTGTCCTTAAGATTGCTGCGGTCTCTCCAAGTGGCCCGGGAAAGGTGGCTTGAGAGCCGGACTGGGAATTTCTAAAACACAGAGCTGGATCTCTTACAGTCTTTAAGGAAAGACGGAAGAGAAGGGAAATTAACGGCCTTTCAATCAAAAATACCGCACAACTACAGTCAAGGAATGGCAGCAAGCAGGATGTCATTAAATTTTATTGACATTGCAACCCATTCAGCCCCAGTCCAGTGCAATCTCTGGGTTCAAGTGATGCTCCCCTTAGTCTGTCTCTGTCTGCCTGCCCTTCGGTGGAAGACAAAGGCATCTGGGACTTCTAGGAGTGTTTTCATGATAGTTTAGAGCATAAAATAAGAAATTACTAAGTATATAGGAGCCAAGATAATATGACCAATAATCAAGAGGAAAAAATAAATCATTGGATGCAGAACCACAGATTTCAGTACTGGAGTGGACAAATACTTTTAAATAACTATAACAAAGTGTGCTTTTTAAAGACGAAAATGTATACAATAGAAATGCATAGACATATTTACCAAAAACCACGTACATTAATGTCTAATAGCAGCACTATTCGTAATCATTAAAACTGGGAACTACCCGCAAAATGGTTGAATGGAAAAATAAATTGTGGTATGTTCATATAATAAAATACATGCAGCAATGAAAATAGATAATCTAAAACTACTTCTAGTCATATAGATAAATCTAACAAATACAGTGCCCAGACCCAAAAGAATACATTCTCTATGATTCAATTTATACCAAGTTAGGAAAAATCACAAATAATCCATAATGGAGAAATAAGGAATAGTCGTACCTTAGAAGTGGGAGAAGCATCTGGAAAGAAACATAAGCAGAGCTTCCAGATGCTGGTAATGTTATGTCTCTTGATGGGGATGCTGGATACCACAGTGAAAATTTGTCAAGCTGTTTACACTTAGATTATGTGCACTTTTCTTGTGGGCTACAATAAAGAGTTTTCAAAAACTAAAAAATACATAATTAAATTGACTTACATTCTACAAAAATTCCCAAACTGACTATGTAGGCACAACCTCATTACCCAGAGAATTGACTTACAACCTATTACACGGGGGGAAAAAGAATTCATCGGGAACAACTTTTTCCAAAGGCAACATTGTGAGGTTTTTTTCTACCAAAGCCAATCATTTCTCCAAACCACATGTCACACCTCCCTCTTAGTTCTTATTATTTGATAAAAATCTCTAGTAATTCCCTTCCCAAAGATGTTTTCTTGTGCAGGGTGTTCTTATTATTTAGTAGTAAAACACTCCTTTAAAACTCTTCGAGTTCTACAGGAAATCCCAGCCCATGGCCAAATGTGTTGGAGAATGTCTCGAAGGCAAATGGCAACACAGAGATGAGTTTTTCTCCAAAGCATTTCAACTTAGTCATCTTGCCTGGCACTGTAATCCTCAACTAAAAGCCTCTAACTAAAAGTCATCCATTCGTCACATCATGAAAGGATGCTGTTATCCCCTTGTAGTTGGCTTGGTCTGGATCTGCGAGAACTTGTTGACGCCCTGTCAGAATTCTGTACATCCCTTCCTTTCAGGGATGTACCACCCTCAACAGGGACAAAACTTACTTACTCACTTGTGTATGACACTATCGTTAAAGCTGGAAATGCTGGCAAACTAAAAAGATATTCACAGAAAAATGTATTCGCGCAATAGCTGTCCTATAGCTATGACCATATACGTGTTTTTCCAGAAAACACTACGCATCTCAAAACACTGCAGTGTAGCTTCAATGGAAAATGTGCTTCCACAAAAAGCAGTCACACGAGGATATTCTCAGACTTAGTGAGCACAGGAGCCATTTTTCTTTACAGTGCTCTAAAAACCTTATTTCTTAAGTTTGTCACATCCTAGGCTAGAACAAAATGTAACAGTGTAAAGGATGACTAGGTTGCATTATGTACTGCGGGATCTGTATTCTATTAGCAGGGTCCCTGCCAGGCGTTTCGTAATTAAAACTCTATTGACCCATCTCTTTTTCCTCCAAAGCTGAAGAAGATTATTTAGTAGGTCACAAATTTAAAGGTCATCAGATCTAAGACTGTACAAATGAGCATAGTGCTGCCAGAAATGCCCTCAAAACAAGCATCGCTATGATGAGATCAGAAGCACAAGCAAGAACAAATACTGAGGACATGTTCCATATTTCTAGTTTCATCATTAGATGAAAGCACTTTTTTATATCCAAATTCAAGTTTAGGCTCACGTAGTTTAAAGACCATGTCCATGATTATGTAAATATAATTAACAAACAGTGTCCATTACTGTGTAATCTGTGTTGTCTTTTTTTTTTTTTTTTTTCTTTTCCATTATAAAATCTGTCTTGGGAACTGAATGCCAAAATCATAGTTCTTCTCTGTAGCCGCTACAGGGATAAATCCATGGAAAATACATTCTTTAATCTGTCTCCCATTAGCAGGATCATCAGCAGATTTTATAAACAGCAGTTATAAACTTGTTGGCCAATTCCTTTTCTTCCTTCTGTATGTAAAAAGATCATTTATCTGTGTCCTCAATCTTAAAGTTTTCAAATGCCAAGCCTCATTTGACAGAAAAGACATATATTGTAAAAAATCCTTCCTTATGTCTCAAAAATTTAATTTTCCCTTGAGCCAGAACATTAGGCCTGTGGACCTTGGAGCAGTCTTCAATACCTGACACTTCAGAGAATGAAGGAAAGTGCAAATGGCAAGAGTTAGATAATTTGTTGAATGTTTGCGAGTTATCTTTTTAACATTAACAAAACAAGTTGGACGACCTCCAGAAAATGTCCTTTGGAGATAAGTCTAAGCACAAAAAAAAAAAAAAAAAAAAAAAAAAAAAAGGATTTTTGCTCCCCCGCAAAGAAAATAAACACTTCACCCTAAGAAATAAAATTCCTTCTAGATCTCTAGGTTTTTAGTGCATCTGAATCGGTCATAACTTCAAATGCACTTTTCTTCTGTGTCCACGATGGAGTCTGCATTAGGCTCCTCTATGTATTTTAAAAGATAAAATAAAAGATAAAGTAAACTATAATCTTGATCTAGCCTCTGCCAGATTCATCCAAAAATTAATCTTGGAAACTTCAAGACAAAGCATAGATACATTTTTTTTTTTAATTTCAGACTAAAATAAATGGCCATTTCTCTCTGGAATACATTCATGGGGGCATATAAAGCATATCAGACATGTAGTATTTTAAAACCCTGAAGATTACAGGCCCTCCTTACAAGGAATGATTATTTTATACAATTGAATAATCAGTGTTGTAACAAAAGTTAATTGGAAACAAATTAAAGATAGAGTGAACATTTTTAATTTCAGACAATGGAACAATTCATCCAGTTTCTTTAAAGTGAGTTGCCAACTTTAAATGAATTGTGAGGTTTTTGTTGTTGTTGTTGTTGTTTGAAGTAACAGGAATACAAAGTTCATGTTTAATGTTACAGTTAATGATTGATTTCTGACCCTGACAACTAAAATCCTTTTCTCTGTCTCTCTCTCTCTCTCTCTCTCTTTTTTCTCTGGTGCTCAAGTTTTCTTTGGTCTTCAGCTTTGAAGTGGTTGCTTTATAAAACCAAGTAAAAATGCACAATGCCTCCATTAAGTATTGAACCTCCTTCTGACAGATTTCTTTTGTTCTACATAGGACAATCCATTCTTTTCCCTCATTAATTCTAATAAACTCAGACAGGTGGCTGGCCTTCTCAAAGGACTTGCTTTAAAAATATAACAAAACCTGTGTCTACACATATCAAATGAAGGGGAAAGTTAAGCTCCCTTTTGTTGAACTCAATTAGTGTGGACTGCCAAGCTCAATTATTTAGAGGAAGAAAAAAATATTTTCTTCACACAAGTAAGAATTGGCTTGAACCATCCAGATTAGGGGTCAGCAGACTATGACTCACAGGCCAAACAAGGCCCGCTGCCTGGTTTGTTTTTTTTTTATAAATAAAGTTTTATTGGAACACAGTGTGTTCATTTATTTATGCGTTGTCCAAGGTTGCTGTGGTAGCATAGTTGAATAGTTGTGACAGAGATCAAATGGCACATAAAGCCTAAAATATTTACTGTTTGGACATTTGCAGAAAGAAATTTGCCAAATCCTGAGCCAGATAAATATCTCAGCTCTCCACGTCAATCTTGCCTCCATAGAAGGAGCCCAAAACATGGGAGAATAACCCTTTGGGCAGCCTAAACTAACATTATGTTTTATGTTGAGTTTCTGTAAATCTTTATTTTAAAGAAGATGAGGAAGCAAACCATTTCGATCAGGACTTATTTTAATAGGCAATTATATCTGTTGGACTCTAGTTTTGCTGTAGCCTCAAAGGGCATATGGAAACTCTCCCTGTAAACTGCAGCTTACTGAGTTAAAGGCGTTTGTTGGTTTGATATGTGTGGTTTTCTCTTTAATTGCTGCAGGGATTTGGATTGAAGGTGTATTAAAATTTAAAATTCCGATCATTTTGCAAACTTGTCATTATGCATGCTATAGGCAAGTTAGTAGATTTAGTTATGCCAATGATTGCGAAAAGATACATTATTGCTGCATTATAATGCATAAACAGGTTTTATGTTCTTCTGCATAATATTAGAAACTCAAATTTATGGAGTCACAGAGCTGTGATCATCATCCAGGTTTTAAATAAGGAAGCAATTGGTGATTTATATCACACATAAAGAAGTTTCCTTGTCAAGGTGCTTGCTGATCCATGGCATATAATTTGGATAAATGAAACAAACCTTTGATGGGATCATTAGGAATTATTTGCATTCATGGTTTTTTTAGAAGTGTTTTTTTTTGTGTGATTGTTAATCTCAGGTGGCACTTACCTCTTCTCAACAAATCTTGGTTGTTCAGAAAATCCATCTGAATAGCTTTTACGTCAAAACTTTTAAAATTTAAATGTGTATGTGAAGATCTAGGTGTTGTGTATCAGCAGTTGTTAACATTATAATAAGACAACACACTGGAAGTTATGAGCCTCCTAATGAAAAAACACAGCTTTATCCATTAAGAAGTCTAGCCAAAAATACTCCTCCTCCTCCTCCTCCTCCTAATAATGATAGAACCTAAATCTGATCTAAACTCTAGATACAATTACCAATTAACAGAAAATACAGAGAGCAAAGAAACATGCTAAATCACACTATGAGGCTACAACTCCCAAAATCCAGACTGGGAAAAACTATAGGATAATGGCCTCCTAGTGCCCTAACCAAATAACTGTCAAGGAAAAATAGTGAGGTGTAATGGAACCTACAGATTAATAAAATCTTAAACATATTAAAATCTTAAACATAAAATCTTAAACACAATTGTATGTGTTTACCTTATTTGGGTCCTGACTCAAACAATTAAAAATCAATTTATGACATTTAAGAGGTAACTACAAATTTGGGCCCTGGCTAGATATATATAGGGAAAGAATTACTGTCAGTTTTTAAGAGCTAGCTGTAAGTTTACTGTAGTTATGTGGGGTTTTTTGTTTTGTTTTGTTTTTAAGAATCCTCATCCTTAGGGGAGCCTGTGTGGCTCAGTCTGTTGAGCGTCCGGCTTCAGCTCAGGTCATGGTCTCACGGTTCGTGGGTCTGAGCCCGGCATCAGGCTCTGTGCTGACAGCTCAGAGCCTGGAGCCTGCTTTGGATCCTGTGTCTCCCTCTCTCTCTGCCCCTTTCCTACTCTCTTGCGCTCTTCTCTGTCTCTCTCAAAAATAAATAAATATTTGTTTAAATAAGAGTGCTTATCTACAGGGATGCATGCTAAAATCTTGAGGTTAAAAAGATTTGTTTTAAAATGATAAAGGGAGAAAAATTAGTTAAAAGTAAAATTTTTGGGGTGCCTGGGTGGCCCAGTTAGTTAAGCCTCTAACTCTTGATTTCGGCTCAGGTCATGACTTCATGGTTCGCGAGACAGACCCCATGTTGGGCTCTGTACTGACAGCACAGAGCCTGCTTGGGATTCTCTCTCTCCCTCTCTCTGCCCCTCCTCTGCTTGCTCTCTCTCTCTCTCTCTCTCTCTCTCTCTCAAAATAAACAAATACATTTAGAACAAATAGGTAAATAATTTAAAAAATAATAACAGAAAGGGTTAAGAGGGTAAAATGAAACCAGATTGCGAGAGATCATGAATGTGGACACTGGATGATCAGTACATTGGGCTCACTGTGCTGTGTCTACTTTTGTAGCTGTTTAAAATTTGCATAATAAAAAGGTAAAAATATATGTAGGATACCATATAAAGTAAGACGCCTCTTTATGACTAGTTTTACTAATGATTAGCGATAAATAAAGGAATAGATATAAGTGATGGTTTTGGGCATGAAATTAGTTCTGGTACTTGCTTAAACAAAAAAGAAGTCACTCTCTGGTTAGCCGTAATAAACAGTTATTTTTTTAGAAAAAATACATCCGTTTAGGTTGGTTTACCAAACTTCAGGAAATAGAGGATTTGTGTTTTTCGGCTCATTTGCAATATGATTTGTAGTTTGTTCTTAAGACGGAATCCTTCACAAGCTTCTACCTAAATTGTCTTCAAATCACGCTGCTTCTGGGTCCACCGCGCATCAGGCAGGCTAGCTGAAGTTGGGCAGTGCCGAACTCAGGCTCTTTCTTCTCCGTTCCTTCCCCGGGAGGGGTCGGATTTCTCTGTGGGAGATTTATGCAGGAAACACAAACAGAGAGCACCCGCACAGCTCTATGCCCCTCACTCACGTCTGTCTTCAAATGCACCAAACATTTATCCCCGCGCCCCTTTCAGGCTGCCGGGTAAAGCTTACCTACTGCGCGAAGCTCACTGCCGTCTCCCAAGTACAGGTTCTGGGGAATGCTACAGACTGCATTTGCAGGGTAAAATAAGTCTAAAATGACCACATGCACACAAAGGGATACGTGGACGTCGGTAATTCAGTTCATATCTAATCAAGTCAACTAAGCTGAAGGGGTACATTTTGAATTCTTTCAGAAATGTCCTCTTTTGACAGACTTGACATGTAGGGACATGAAAATCTTTTCACCGCGTCCTACAGGTTTTACTCATTAGCAAGGAGAGAGTACGCATGTCTTTCTTTTTCCAGTTTTTTTCTCTCCTGTGACCATCACTTGTGGACTTCTCCACAAAGCTTCATGGTCATAATTTTTACTGTTTAAGTTTCAAATGTTCTTCTAGAAAAAAATCCAGCCAAGTTAATGCACGTGAAAACCTAATGTTTTCTGTGGCAGAGCGGTAAGCGGCCGGGGGGCCAGCTGCTGAGTCCGGGCACCTCGGACCCCAGCGGAGCCCTGGTGCTCGGGACCTCACCCGGACTTAGAAGCGGGTCTTCCTTCTTCTGGAATCTCTTGTCTCCACACCATCCTCTACAGAGCCAGTGGAGTGATGGGCACTTGCCCTGATTAAAACCTGTCATTGTCGGGGCGCCTGGGTGGCTCAGTCGGTTAAGCGTCCGACTTCGGCTCAGGTCACCATCTCGTGGTCTGTGAGTTCCAGCCCCGCGTCGGGCTCTGTGCTGACGGCTCAGAGCCTGGAGCCTGTTTCAGATTCTGTGTCTCCCTCTCTCTCTGCCCCTCCCCCATTCATGCTCTGTCTCTCTCTGTCTCAAAAATAAATAAACGTTAAAAAAAAATTAAAAAAAAAAACCTGTCATTGTCACCCCGTGACTTACAGTTGTAGCTCTGCCCACAACTACTCAGACTCATCCGTCACCACCCTCTTCCCCGCCTCTGTGCTGTGTATCATCTCCTCCACCAAGCCTGCCCCAGACATGCCATGCTGCTTCTCACCTCTCCGAAAGCCCAGATCACTCTTTGCCTGGAATCGATACACACACCCACACACACACTGCAAGCACATGGGTCTGCTTCACAGACACGTAGCATTCCTTCAATACCCTTCTCGGAAGTAACAATCTCTGGTCCACGGACCCTTTACTGTCATCCGTAGGCCATCGCTTCCTACGCTGCTGGTACATCACACTGTATGGGAATTTTTTCATTAAATGTCAGCCTCCTATTTTATGAGATCCTTTACTTCCAGCCACTGTGTTTACCTTTATGTCTTTAGCCTCCAGCCCAGCGTCGGGTGCACATTACACCTTCAGCAAGTGTTTGTTGAATGAATAAATGAATAATTTGAATGCTGTAGCTTACCTAGCAAATCCCTGGCTAAGATCTTCTGTAATAGTTCCATCAATTATTTAATAAATGTTTGCTTAGCATTTTGTGTAAGACACAATGCCCACCGTTGTTGTGGTTTACAAAGCTGAGCAGTGTGGTACGGTCCCTGGGCTGCTGGAGGGAAGATAGCTAATGTACACGTGTCACTGTATTCAAAACACAAAACACAAAACGCTACACGTTCCATAAAAGAGCGTAAGTGAATTTTTGTGCAAATTAGACAAGGAATAGGGAGGAGGTGCCAAACTTTTTAATGAGATGGAAAGCGTTTAATCAAAACAAATTGTTCCAAAGCTGTTGAATGACATTCATATTTTTGAATGAACCTTTGTTTTACTAGCCTTTCAGCTAACGTTTGAAACGTCTTTCTTATAGCTTAGAAGTATAAAGCTGCAGAAATACTAAAGATGTTAGAATCCAGCTGTCTTATTTTCTAAAGAAAAAAGCAGAAGTAGATCTCAGGGCTTCTCTCTCCCATTCTATAACTCTTAACACAGTGACAAACTGCCCCAGATTTTAAAACTTAATTCTGTCTATTGCTATTTGATTTGTGGTAACTGTAGACACAGACCCTAAAATGTGTTTGGAAAAAAAAAAAATTGAAAGACAACGTTTTGCTCATATCTACGCTGTATAGGATTATTGTAAACTCATTTCAAAATTTGCTTTTCTGTATTGCTTTCTTTTAAGGACTATTTATAGATAAAAATTAAGATGAATACAAAATTATATATAACTTAACTCTGGCAATAAAATAACTTTAAAGTTATTTGAAATATGGATGGTATGTAATGTTTTCTTTGTTTCTCTATGGACTTTGAAGCACTTGGCAAATGATAAATCCATATGGACAGAAAATAACGTATGATTTTATATCATACAAACTGGTATAGTTGATGTTGGCAAATAAAGCTGATTATTAGAGGTGTAGAGAGGGTAAATGTTGGATAAAGATAATAGTCAAGGGGCGCCTGGGTGGCTCAGTCGGTTAAGTGGCCGACTTCGGCTCAGGTCATGATCTCGCGGTCCGTGAGTTCGAGCCCCGCTTTGGGCTCTGTGCTGACCGCTCAGAGCCTGGAGCCTGTTTCAGATTCTGTGTCTCCCTCTCTCTGACCCTCCCCCGTTCATGCTCTGTCTCTCCCTGTCTCAAAAATAAATAAACGTTAAAAAATTTAAAAAAAAAAGATAATAGTCAAGTGGAAACCGGAAAGGAAGTGACTTACTTACCTATTTGATATGAAAAATCATCTGTCATATTCTTGAGAGTATTTTCCAGTATCTGTTGCTAAGTGTGTCCCCTTTCAGAGAAATCTGGAAATAAATACTACAGTTCAGTTATAGGTTTGTCTACAGTTGTGGCTGCCAACTTTCAACTTCATAAATTGACAGAATTTCAAATATAAATTTGGGGATTAACATAGAGTCATCAACCTTTAAAGCTCTTGTCCAGTAAGAATATTTTTTTAAGTTTATTTATTTATTTTGAGAGAAAGAAAATGAGGGAGGGGCAGAGAGAGAGAGAGAGAGAGAGAGAGTCCCAAGCAGGCTCCCTGCTGCCAGTGGAGAGCCCACTGAGGGGCTCGAACTCACCAACCGTGAGATCATGACCTGAACCGAAATCAAGAGTCAGACGTGTAACTGACTGAGCCACCCGGGTGCCCCCAGTAAGAACACTTTTTAAAAGAAAAGAAAAAAATCATTGTAACAGTGACCATATTTCAAAAGAATGTTCTAATACCAAAATAGTGGGAAGGGTACAATATCAGAATAGAGAACAATATTTCAGGAAGAAAAAATGATTGTAAGGGCCACTATATTATACTAATTTTTCTCACTTCAGAATGGACTGGTGATGCTTTTAGCTCATTTAGTAACTAGGAACCACCAGAGGAAGGGAGGGAAGACCAAAAGGATTCAACGAAAACTTAATAAGAGTACAGAAGTGGGGAAAGAATATCCTATTTGTGAAAAGGCTTATTTCCTAGAAGTAAACGTCAGTTTCTTATTTCCATGTCTCCCCTTTGCTCCAGGCGCCATAGCCAGTGCGGCCAACTCACTGGGCTCTCCTGAAACTCTCACACTTAGCTTCAAGTTTTAAAGAACCGCAGAAGTTTCTGAGCGTATCGTAGTATTTATTTTAGAACGTTGCTCATATTCTTGGCAAGTAATAAAACAGGACCTAACATATTTGGGGCTTAATAATGCCGTAGCCTTCTTTGAAAGGCTTCTAGTCAAGACTTGGAAAATGGCCTTCCTAAGATCTTCTCAAGATGAAAACTGCTGGCACATAATACTTGACCCCAGAAATCAGTAACCTTGTTCTCAGCGGAGCCCACATCTACCTGCAGCCCATATTCTTTCAACATCTGCAATGTCACCTGTAGGCAAGGGCCGTCCTAGGGCACTGTCAGTACCAACATGAGTCCTGACCTACAAATGGCTTAAAACCAGATATGCACGCCGAGGCAACAGAGACTCAGAGTGACTTTTTAAGAAGGAAGGCGTGATTGGGGCGCCTGGGTGGCGCAGTCGGTTAAGCGTCCGACTTCAGCCAGGTCACGATCTCGCGGTCCGTGAGTTCGAGCCCCGCGTCAGGCTCTGGGCTGATGGCTCGGAGCCTGGAGCCTGTTTCCAATTCTGTGTCTCCCTCTCTCTCTGCCCCTCCCCCGTTCATGCTCTGTTTCTCTCTGTCCCAAAAATAAATAAATAAATAAAAAAAAAAAAAAAAATCTTATAAAAAAAGAAGGAAGGCGTGATTATGAATGTTCGTTAACAGCACTGCAAACTAGTTCGGAAACTTACCTTGGGATTTAAGTCCAAACACCACTTCAGTGTTGGTCATTGTTGTGATGTTTCTAAGCCATGATATTAGCTGATCATAAAAACAACAATTATTACCCTATATAAAAAGCAACATGCCAAAAGGAAGAAAAACTGTTGAGGCTATGGCATGATTGAAAAACATTGGGACTACATAGATAAGCCTCTTCTTGCATGGTGTTTTTCTAACTTTTAAGTTTCCGGCTCTCCTTCCAGCTCTGCCAGTGTTTAGCAACGTACAGGTTTAGAAAAGTAGTATGGTGTATATGGAGCCTTTCAAGATGTTAACATAAGGACAGTGAACACACCCCAATGACCTCAAAGAATAATATGACCAAAGAGACACTAATAATTTACAGGTCATGCACACGTAGTCACATATTGCATACGAAAGAGCAAATCTAAAAACTGTTGTTAGTAAATTGTTGATATCTAACTCAATAAATCTGAATTTTGGAGAATGATCGTGGTATAAATGTTAAATGTGTGTTAGTGAGAGATCTGCCTTCACATCAAAGCCTTTCTGAGTTAATGATAGTGGCTATTACATTCCATATATAATGTCAATGTCTCGAGAACACTTTGGCAGAAATAGTACCATTTAACTTAGCCCACTTTTTGTCCTTCACACATCCTCTGTTAAGAAATAAATTATTGTGCTAAAGAAAGGAGTTTGTGATATTAAATTAACAGATATAAGCTAAGCACTTCAGCTGGAAATGCCACCTTTGGAGTTATATCCTTTATAAATTGTTATTGGAAGTTCTGAAAAATCAATTTTAACCTTGTACAGGAACTAAAAGCAAAATAATCATGAAGTATGTGGAGACAGAAAGGAACCATAAGCCAAAGAATAGAAAAATGTGGACTTTAGGTGGTGAAAACAATAAATCCTAGATACATTGGTCCAATTTCAATAGTAAATCAGTTTTTGATTATTTCATACTCTATACACTTTTCTGCCATTATTAAAACAATAAATAACATCCGAGAAGCAAAACCTGTGACTAAAAAACCCCAATTTCACTAAAAGGAGATAAAATCTTATGCTTTAAAAGCGCAGGCAACTATTTAGCCCCAATGAACGTATGGTGTTCCATACTTCATGCTTAGAATTCACTTAGCCCTCAAAAGAGAATTTAGTTATGGTGTAAGACCAATTAATGACTCATTGGTCCTCCCTTATTTTCCTACAGACAGACACCCGTTGAAGTCAAATCTCAGGCTGAAGACTGAATTTAGTCGGACAAATCGGGACTCACATCTTTAAACCTGTCTCTTCACCCAAATCATTAGGACAATGGTCCTCACCTGCCTCATGTGGTTAATCAGAAGATTCAATGAGAAAATGTATTTGAATGCTATCACATATTAAGCATTCAAAAGAACCAGCAGTAGTAGCATTAGGAAAAGTTGTAATATTAAAGTACATGAATTAGAACAAGGGAAAAGAACTGAATTAAATATTTCATGGCATTAGGCATGATAATCTGATTCATCATTCTCAAGTAGGATGGTGTTGCCGATGGAATTTGAATAGTCCGTGCAGAAGGAGATCTTGCAGCCCGTTCTTATTAGGAATGTCCTTACTACTAGGATAGAAAGAATTGAAGCCTGTTGGCCAAAGCTGCTTCTTCCTTTGAGAGTGGTCGCCTGGCTCTGCCACACCTTGCTTGTTTAAATTCCATTTTTCCAGGCTTCCAATATTGCCCAACCTCTCTTGATCATATCCTTGCGATTCTTCCCTTGGATATGCTAACACGCTCAACCCAGTTACAGTCTTACAGACCCACAAGTCATTCTTCCTTCTCCTTGTGATCTGAGATGATCAGTTAAGGAACTGATCTTACGGTTTAATTTTCTGAAGGACAAACTTCACCTCTATTCCAAGTCGAATGGGACACCACCAAGAATAATCAAACAAGAACATCTGCAAAATGCAGTCATTTTTTTTTTTTTTTATCTTCGTGTGGTATGAAATCCAGCTTGACTCTAGGTTGTGTTAAACCTAGGATTTGACATGTCTGGGCATATCTGGAAGACGAGTCAGGTCAACCTGGCAAGACTCTATTTAAATGACAGGTGGGAAGGTTCCTTGAAATATATCTGTCTCGAGGGAGGCTTTACTCAAGATACACACGTTTAGTGAAAGGACGGCAGAGTGCCTTGCAGAGGCGATTCTGAGCACAAGATCGTTTCTGTCACTGACATGTTCTTGAGTATGTGTCCACTATGCTTAAGTTCTAGGAAAAGGAGCTGAATTAAAACCGGGAAGAAGACCCAAAAGAGCCATATATTACAATCCCACCAAGAACAAAAGCACTACTAGGCTAACCGTCTTATCATTTCTGCAAAAATGTTGCTCAACTTTGAGCATCAGAAGCAAGAACTCAGTGAACTGAGGGAGACAGCTGGACCTACCAGTGCCAGGAAATCCAGGAGAGTTCCATGAGGCCCCTTAGGGCCCTCAGGCATATCCCCTTAGCAGAATTAATCACAACAAAGGGAAAGGTGCATCCAGAAAGAAAAATTAAAGCCACTCGTGGTATTTCTCCACAAAGCATCCCCAAAGTGATCTCAAAATTCCTTGGGGCCAGAATTTAAGCTGCTTGGGATCTCCATGGAGGAAGGCTAGGGAGTCAGCAAAACTCTGTTTTCTTTCTGCTCTAGTAACTTTGTTTTTACATCCAGGTCATTGTGAAAGAGGAACTGTGTAAATAGATTACATTAACATATTATTTCAAACAGTTTCAGCTAATCAACCCAGCTTTTTTTTTTTCTGTTTTTCTTTTTTTCCAGTATCACAGTGTTTATTGATAGATACAAGTATATAAAATCAGGGCATGAACATGACTTGATAAATTAACTAGACTTAATTTCAAACAGTTTTTGGCCAATCAACTCAGCTCTTTAAAACCATATGCTGGTCCTTCATGATAAACCATAGTTGGACATAGAGAAGGAAACTTCTCATTTGTTCTGATAAGGAGGACTATTTTTTTTTTTTTTTAATGAATGTTTTCCTTATTTTTGAGAGAGCGTGTGAGTGGGGTAGGGGCAGAGAGAGAGGGAGAGAGGATGACTATTTTACAGTGCACCCAACAAGCCAAATGTAAAGATTAGAATCCATTCTTTCAAGCTACCATTTTATATATATTATCAAACCAGGCAATAATTGTTAACAACATGGACAGTGGAAACAATTTGCATGAGTTCAGTCAAGTGCCAGCTAAAACACTGAGCTCTTTCTCTATCTAGCTTATTTGTAAAATAAAGACAATACTTGTAACCACCTCATGGTGTTGTGAGAATTAAAAGAGTTAATGTCTAAAGTACTTAGAACAATGCCAGGTACTTGCTTAAGGTTAGCTGAGTAAAACTTAGTTAATAAATGACTAAATACACATTCATCCCACAAATATTTATTGAGTGCACATAAAAGCATAATGAGAGCTTCTGATACTGGGGATATGGGAAAGAACAAAACACACAAAATTACCTTCCTCAAGGAGCTTATATTCTGAGTATTCCGTGAACCATAATCAATAGCTAAATACTCCAGGGTACCATATTAAAATGTTTCCATACAATCAGGCATTCAGGGCTCGTAATGTCTCACGTTCCATATAGCACTACTAAAGATCAAAATTTTTGCCTACATTTTGAATACTTTTTTTTAGCATGAATATCCAAAAGTAGAAATCCTGGGTCAAAAGTTGCCAACATTATATTTTAAGGAATAGATGCCTGATTCTTCAAAATAGTTGTGGATAAACCTCTTTGGAAAGTAGCTAAAATGATGATGGCCAGCACTCTAATTTCTGACTGTGTTAATAAATTTAGGCTTTGCAAAAATATAAATAACCTTAGACCTCTGCTAATATAATAGATTTCAGTTATATTGTACTCAAAGAACAGCTCTTCATGGCAAAGCCTTTTTTGGAGGGTGGATTCCATGCAGAAGTTATGAACTTGTTGTGATTAGAGAAGAAGCCATCGATTTTCACCATTTAGGTACACTTAAAAGCTTCAAGAATTAATATGTTTTGAAGCACGAATGGCCCCATATTAAGACAGGTTTCAGGGGCACTGGGCAGCTCAGTAGATTAAGTGACCAACTCTGTTTTTTTCTTTTTTTTCCCTTTTTTCTTTTTTCTTTAATATTTATTACCTTTGAGAGACAGAGAGAGAGCATGAGCCAGGGAGGGGCAGAGAGAGAAGGAGACACAGGTTCGGAAGCAGGCTCCAGGCTCTGAGCTGCCACCACAGAGCCTGATGTGGGGCTCGAACCCGTGAACTGTGAGATCATGACCTGAACCGAAGTCGGATGCTTGACCGACTGAGCCACCCAGGCGCCCCTCTTTTGTTTTCTTTTAAATTGTCCTGTGTAAGGGCACCTGGGTGGCTCAATCAGTTAAGCATCCGACTTCGGCTCAGGTCATGATTTTTTGGTTCGTGAGTGTGAGCCCCTCATCGGGCTCTGTGCTGACGGCTCAGAGCCTGGAGCCTGTTTCAGATCCTGTGTCCCTCTCTCTCTGCCCTTCCCTGACTCTAGCTCTGTCTCTCTCTTTCTCTCTCTCAGAGATGAATAAACATTAAAAAAATTTTTAACTGTCCTGTTTATTATGTATTTGAAGATTCAAAACAATATAAAATCCATGTGAGAAGAAATTGAGCTCAGAAGTCATACATAAATAGATTCTAGTAAAACCAATTAAAAATTTCCAATTGAAATCACATAATCTGCCCATTTCTTCACTGGGTTATTTGTTTTTCGGGTGTGGAGTTTGGTGAGCTCTTTATAGATTTTGGATACTAGCCCTTTGTCCGATATGTCATTTGCAAATATCTTTTCCCATTCCGTTTCATATATTAAAAAAAAATAAATAAAAAATAAAAAAAATTAAAACAAAACAAAAAGACATCACATAATCAGCGACAGGCACTTCAGCATCACTCCTAGCTTCGCCATGGCACCTTGTTCAGCTATAAACGTGGCATTAGAAAGCGTCTGAGAACTGTTTTACCAGCAAGTGTATAAAATCTGTGATCTGGCCTCCTTGAGCAGCTACACAGTAGGACGCCTTTGGGGAAGGAATCAGTCTCTGTGTACGGGCCTAACTTGAATTCTAGAACTACCGCCAAAAGAATAGTCCTTCCTTAAACCAATGATTGTTCCCACTGAACTGGCAACTTAAAAAGAAAAGTAATTGGGGTGCCTGGGTGTCTCAGCTGGTTGTGTCTGACTCTTGATTTCGGCTTAGGTCACGATCTCACGGTTCGTGAGTTCAAGCCTCACGTCGAGCTCTGCACGCTGACAGCACAGAGCCTGCCTGGGATTCTCTCTCTCCCTCTCTCTTTGCCCCTCCTCCACTCTCTCTGTCTCTCAAAATAAATAAACTTAAAAAAGGAAAAAAAGAAAAAGAAAAGCAATATCCAGGATTGGGTAGGGTACAGGGACACAGGAATTCTCATACACTTCAGATGAGAGTGTCCATTAATACAGGCTTTCAAAAGGCAGCATTGGCTAGTGGTTAGTGACAGGAGTTTGGAGTCAGGAAGACCTTCGTCTCAGTTCTGGTTTTCTTACTTCCCGGACATGTGAAATTGGCCATTTTTTAAGTCCTTTAGCCCCCCACCCCCTGCCTTTTTTTTTTTTTTTTTTTAACCATCTTTAAAATGGGTATAATGATAAAATCAAATTTTAATGTCATAATGCAGATTAAAATACAGTGCCTAGCACGCCATAAGCATTCCTGTGTTTGGTTCCATTATGATTATCACTTCTTAAGATTGTAATTTGGCAATATACACAAAGCCTGTAGGTTAAACATTAGCTTCTGAGCCAGAAATTCCACTTTTAGGAATTCAGCCTTAGTAAATAATTAAGGGCACCCACAATGATTTAGCTGCCAGGACACCGTGGAATTTCAGAATCATAATTCTGAATATCCCTCGTATGTGTTGGGTTTGGAGCTAGAACAAAAAGATGGAAAGTGAGATGATAGTAACTCCAGGTCTTACTTGCTGGTAAATAGCCTTTCTGGAATACTTTCGAAGTGAAATAAAGAATTTAAAATTCTGATTATTGTACCAGAATAATGCTATCTGGAATAATGGTCTTGAAGTTTAGGGTGAAAAACCCACTTTAGAAAATAATTGTCAATTTGAAACTTTCCCTGAAGCTTTAAGTTTGGGTTTTGTTTCTCATCTGTAGTGAAGAAATGCTTTTAGCTGACAATAACTAATTAATAACAAGATTAGCCCCAGGGCAGTATTTACTTGGTGTGATTCCCTAAACCCCCTGTATTAAAATTCACTGATTTGTTTGTTAAACATACAGATTCCCATGTTCATCTCAGGCCTGCTAAATCAGAATCCTGGACAGGGGGTTGGAAATCTGTACATTCTAAAAGCACCCAGAGGTTAAACAGGCTGAAGTTTTGGTTCCGGTCCCCATGGGGATGGAAGAACGCTCGCCCACCCAGGAGAGCAATTGCAGATCTTCTCAAGTTGAGAGATTCAAGGTCGGGACCTCTCATGCATTATTTGAAAAGACAAACATAAAAAGAAATGACTTTTTAAAGGAAAAGGGAAGAATGCAGGGTTATTTTGCATTTTGCTGGCTTGTGAAAATATATTAGATCATTTTAAATACGACCATTTGTGTCCTCCTCTGCTTCTGTATATGTATATTTCCAGGATTGTGTCAGTACGTTTTTCCTTAGGCGTTTCATCTGTAAAGAATGTACCTATAAGCATTCCATTCCTTAAGGGGCACTTGCTTATAAACTCTTACACCCCTAAGAAAAAATAACAGCTGCCCAGAGCCTAGCTCTAGCAAAGGGTCTCATTTTTCTCTCTCCACTCTCTTTGTTGGTATAAGCCTTAAATTTATCGTCACAGATGAATGCAGTTGAAAGATTGGCTTTCAAAAGG
Organism: Panthera onca; assembly: GCF_046562875.1. NCBI lineage: Eukaryota > Metazoa > Chordata > Mammalia > Carnivora > Felidae > Panthera > Panthera onca. The sequence continues at coordinate 187,357,363 of NC_138342.1, forward strand.
TCAACATGGTCCACTCAATGGCAACCATTCTGTAGAACAGAACGAGTTCCCTCTGCATCCTTTTGACGTTGTGAGTTGTTTCTCACTTAGGTTGTGTGAGGTGACAATGAAAAACTTGATAATCCATTTTTAACTTGTATATCACTTTTTCAAGCAATTCAGTTTTTAAAAAAGTAAGAGCAGCATTTTAGTAACCCAGACTCTATGGCAGACCTTTGCTTTGGAACCTTCCATACATAATGCCATAAAAGTTTAAGATGTTTAAACATGACAGTGGCTCAAGGAAATTGCTGATGAACTAAAGAGAAAGGGTAGCTGTTTCAACTGATGTGGAATTTCTTAATTGGTCAAAGGTTTATATATCTGTGTACATTCAATTTATATATGTCAAATATGCATATGTATCTTTGTCTATACAGTAGGCTATGCCTACCTATTATATAGTTATTAGGCATAAAAAGGGTTCACATTAATGACAAAATTAAAATTTACTTTAATGCAGGCTGGAGTTTTAGGTGTTTCCCCCCATATTCCAATATCCAAAATCTGAGTCTACTATGTAAAATCTGATACCATGTATTTGTGATTGAACATGGTGGCCCTGGCACCAACCAGTCCCATCCACGCTATCCTAGCTCCCATTTTCCCCACTCGCACACATACGCACACAAGTTATCCACACGGAAACAGACAAAATCTTCCGATGTGATTTCTCAGTAACGGAAATTACAAATCTCCACAGTAAGGTGTCATACCTAAATGCCCCAGTCTGAGATCCCTTGTGTTTTAGAAAGGGCTGTAAGTTCCCATCCAATGTCCATCCCTCTCACACACAGCTGAGGCACCCTTTGGGCACTAGTCCAGTCTCCTGGCCTGGGGAGTGAGAAATCCTGGCCAAGGGCCAACAGGGCAGAAAGAGGAGAAGGACCTCAAGAGCATGTTCTCCTGGCATCTGGGAATCTTGAGGCAGCGGGATGGAGGTAGGGTGTGAAGACCAGAGTGGGGACGCAAGGAGGGGACAGTCGATAGGCATAGCTTTCAAATACAGCCAAAGCTGGCAGACAGGTCCCGAGCCTTTAGCATTAGACCCCCAGCACCTGTATCCACAGATCGCTCTTTAGGCAAGTGGGGGAGTCTAGAGAGGGACATTTATCAAATGTTCTTACCCGACCCCCTGAGCGTTCTTTGAAAGATTGTTTTCTAAGCCTCCACTGTCCCAATAACCTGCAGTTCTCATTTACAAATTTAAAAGAATATGAATCTTACTGTTCAATTAGAATGTAAGGTTTCTTTAAAGCCTAGAAAATGACACTTCGGCATAAACACATTTTCTACAAAGAGTAAATAACTACAGTTAGAGCCTGTCTTATTTTAATTGAGAGAAATTTCTGTAGCTAAACACAACACTGGAGCTGGAATAGGAGCAGGGAGGCCACGGGAGGAAAGGAAACAGGAAGGGCAGACCAAAGGCATCTGACCCGATCTTCACTCTGCGACTTCATAGCTTTCCCGAGGACCTGCCCGTCTCCTCAGTGATGGAAACCGGAGATAATGTAGATGCACTTTTGGTATTTAATGTTCTCCTTGGCTGGGCACAAAGTGCGTTGGCCTGAATGCTGCCTGACTTTGCCTGGGTGTGGCAGACTTCTCTACTCGGCAGGTCGGTAGTGCCTACTATTCATGAAACTCCTACAGCGACAGAACAAGATGCTGTTACATTATCCATTTGGAAATTCTCTCTCGCACCTCTGCCCTCCCTTTGGAGTTGCCTTCTCAACTTACCACCGTCCCTCCAGCCACCTTCTTGAACGTTTCCTCCGTCCAAACACAGGTCCTGTCTTGGGCTTCTCACTCTACCTACTCTTCCAGGGCAATCTCATCCATTCCTGTGGCTTCGGCTATGATCTTTACATCCACAATATTCTACCCTGAGTGGGGAGTTCTAGATCTAACATCCAAGTTCACATTAAACAACTCCTCCTGAATATCCTGCAGGCACTTCAAACACCAGCATCTAAGAAGGAACTCATCACTGTTTACCGTCCCCCAGAGGCTGCGTTCCCCAGCTGGGCACAGGACGCCATCACTCTGTCCCTCGGTCGGCAACCTGGGCATTGCCCTGGGCTCTTTATTCTTTCACACGAGTCCCCTCTCCCTGCCACACCGCACATTGAGACAGTCACCAAATCCTGTTGTCCTAAAGGATTCTACCACTCTCCATTCCCCTGCGTCTAGCCTCATCCAGGCTAACGGCTCTTTCCTCTGTTGAGGAAAAATGGTGTTTCATATTCCCGTCTGTCCTCATTAGTCCCAATTGGAAAAATCCAACGCGTTCTAAAATGCAAAACTCATGAAGCCAATTTTTCCCTGGACTATGTCAGTACTTTTCTGTGTTCACGGATTCAATCTAAAAGTTCTAATGCTGCTGCTTTATCCTTCTAGCCTTAATAGACCGTTATGCTCCTCTCTTGCCACGGGCATTATCTTCAACTTGTTTTTCTTTATGCTCTTTGAGATACAAAGCTCCAAGCCATCTCAGTACTTACCTTCATTCCAGATTGTTCTTTCGGCTTGAACTCCACCCTTGCTTTGGCCTGGCCACTTCTTCATAGTACTTGTGATAATATGACTTTTTCTTTTTTAATCTTTATTTATTTATATTTGGGGGGGGGTGGGGAGGGGGGACACAAGTAGGGGAGGGGTAGAGAGGGAGACACAGATTCCCAAGCAGGCTCCAGGCTCTGAGTTAACAGCTCAGAGCCTGATGGGGGTTTGAACCCACAAACTGTGAGATCGTGACCTGAGCTGAAGCCGGACGCTTGACCGACTGAGCCACCCAGGCACCCCAATAATATGACTTCTGAAGACTGGCCTTCCCCAGCTCTCAAGCCGGTTAGATCCCTGAGACAGCCTGGCTGCTTTCCTATGCCAAATTGACTCTCCTCATCTTTCACAATAACAACCTGGGTGGTGTTCATGCCACAAGGTGACCAGCCAAAACACTCACCTTCTGTGCAGGAGAGGTCATGTGACCCAGCTCTGGCCAATAAGAGCTCACTGGAAGTGTCCTAGGGGGGCTTACAAGAATATTTTAAAGAGAAAGACTCACTTGGCATGCACCTTTGCCTTTTGCACTCTGCCTTTGTCTTTCCCTCTCCCTTCCCTCTGCTTGACCCATGAGTGATGTCTAGATGTAAAACAAACCAACTTTTTAGAATCATGAGGAAAAAAACTCACATTATGATGATGGAACAGGAAGGTAAAAGGAACTTGAGTACCTAATGATATCTGTGGGCTCTGACATATTCGGGTGGGAACCCGCACTTTTTTAAGCTTACTGCCTTGTCCATTGCTATATGTCTCATCCTGTACTAGACACGAAGTAGAAACAAAAGAGCTGGGATGAATAAGTGAATGAAAGGAGGGTGCGGCAGTCCCTAGGAGCAGTGGGAAGGAGTTTCTTCCAACACTAAGTCACTTGTTCCTTTTTAAAGGCTTAAAGTTTTAAAAGTTCTGTGAATATTTAAATACAAATGTCTAGATAGGAGGGTCTAATATCTCTTATTGATCATTCCTCTGATTTGAAACCCTGAAACGTAGGTTAAAAGGCAGGCATTGTATAGTTAGGGAAATAAGCTGAAACATTAATATTAATGATGAAGTTAGTTTATCAGGTAATCTACTCATAATATGCTTACCTGGACCTTGGGAGAATAGGACAAGACCCCAGATAAAAGTTCATGGGAGGGGCGCCTGGGTGGCTCAGTCGGTTAAGCATCTGACTTCAGCTCAGGTCATGATCTCACGGTCCGTGAGTTCGAGCCCCGCGTCGGGCTCTGTGCTGACAGCTCAGAGCCTGGAGCCTGCTTCGGATTCTGTGTCTCCCTCTCTCTCTGCCCCTCCCACATTCATGATCTGTCTCTCTCTGTCTCAAAAATAAATAAACGTTAAAAAAAATTTTTTTTTAAAGTTAATGGGAAAAAGGAAGCAAATTGGAGACAATGAGAAGGGGCTGGTCTAAACACGGTCTGGAATCTTAGGAAGTGCTTCTGTACCAGTATCCGTGTTGACCATAAACAGAGAGATCTCCTTTCTTTCACACGAAACAGCTCTGCAGGGATCGAAGTGTAAGTTTTCACCTCCTTTACATTTGAAACATTTGCAGGTTTGCAGAGGAGTGATACCATTTTCACTAACTGCAAGACCGCTCTAGGACGACATTAAAAACTGCTATAGGACAGTGATTCAGAGTTGGTGGGGGAAAGGAAATTCCCTCTTTGTGGCGCACCGTCCATGGAAATACCAACCTCGTGTACCGTCCATGGAAACGGCGATGCCTGATGGCCAAATAGCGACTTCATCTATCACCAGGTTTCATGTGTATCATCGCGAGTAGAGAGAGGAGAGGGTAAAAATAATAAGCTAGTATCTTCTGGGGGATGTTACTTAGCAGGTTACTTTAATTAAGAGAAGAAAAGACCAAAATTAATTATCATAGAGTTAGTCCTGAACGTCTGAGACAAGAAATTAAATGCTCATTGCACCTCCTTTGGAACATCACTGAAACAGCAGACAAATAACAAAGAGACGGACTACGGAGAAGAGAAACAGATACAGGGTTTTCTGGTACTTTGATGCTAAGTCTACTTTAAAAACTTTCAAAATATGTAAAGAATATTTTGATCCAATGGCTCAAAATTACCAAGATAATGCAAAATAAATCAGCAGGTTGCCAGTTGACGTATTCTCTCTTTAGTGGTCACGCATGAGCCAAAGTAAATAAAATATAGGTGCATTGGGACTGTAGTTTTTTGAAAGGACTTCTGTTTGGCGTTAATAAGTGACGAATCTCTGTATTCAGATAATTAACTGCAAATGATATGCTATCTCGTTTTTATTTGCTCTTTTTAATGAAAGGAATTTCACTAATGTTCTTCATTTCCTGAGCAGCTATAGCAATGATCTCCCCACGTTAAACCCTGCGGCCTGTGACTCAAAAAAGACATGTCCGAACGCAAACCTCGCCTAACAATTGAGGTAGTGTTAGTAGGAAAAGGGACAGGCTTAGACAAGACAAGCCAGGAATGGCATTTCTCTTATTTTGGGGGGGAAGTAAACAGTTTGGAATGATGGAGGGAAGAGATTGAAAATGTACTGAAAGACAGATGGAAGGCCAACTTTAAAAAAAGTGATAAACACTAGTCCTTTGTATGGGAAGGCAAACTTTACATCTTTCGTAGGGTAAAACGCAGCTCAGAACGCAGCCCCAGCAAGTCGGGGTAGGTGTTGACCTTGCTGAGAAGCGAACTCCCGGAAAACTTGTTCCTGAGCTTTGCTCTGAAAGCCCTCAAAGAAAGTGAACAAAAAGCCCTGGGGCCTGGCTAGCAGATGTGTGACCACAGTCTCATCACCACAAAGACAAGAGAAGAAAGAGTCTTTCTAAAATTTGTTTGCAAAATGATATTTCTATCTTATCACCTTAAATATGCGTGGTTCATACTGACATCAAAGGGGAATCTCTTCAGCAAAAGATAATACTGATTGATTGAATCAGTCAGGATTCACCAGTTGACAAATTGCCTTCATATGAATTGCAGTGCCTTAGGCCTCGTGTAAGATTTATCTGGATGGGCATAATATTTTGAAAAGACTAATTCAGGAAACATCATAGCCCAAGAAATGCTTAAAAAAAAAAAAAAGGAAAGAAAAGAAACAGAAACTCCAGTGAAAGATGCATGATGTGTATTTGCAAGCTTCCAATTCTAGCAAGAATACAGGCCCACCTGTTGTCACTCTGAGTCAGTCTCCTGAGACAGGCAGTGCACAAACATCCAGGCATCTAACGGAAGCAAGAAGGATTTACCAGAGGAATGTTTTCTGCCTGGAGGAACAGGCTGTATTCTCCACTTCCTCGAGCATCTCCCCAGGACTATACTTGGCACACAGGGGGCATTCCGGGATCCCCACGTTGAGCCCTGGGCCTTGCCTCCCCAGACATAAAGTTCCCCTTCTGTAGTGAGCGTGGTCAGGAAGTTAACAAAAAGAAGTCAGGGCCACAATCCTGGGGCAGAAAGGTAGCCGAAGTAATTTCTACTTCCTTCCCTTCACCATCTTCCCCAAGGAGAGCCACAAGCAAATAGAAAGAATAGGTCATACGGTTTTAGATTGGGCATAAATCTCAAACAATGGTACAAAGTACAGCAGCAGCATCATAATTATTAGGCTCGTCTCGAGGCATTTCCTGCTTCCTTGAGCCACAGTTGGTCACTCCGTGGTAATTACTGCCTCGGGACTTTATATCTACTTTTATTGCAACACTTAATGAGTTGAGGTACAATTAATTATTTACGTGTCCATCTCTTTGCTTTCCTATGGCCTGTGAAATTGTAAGTCCCCCACAGCAGAGCTGATATCTTATAGACATTCTCTCTCCCAGGGGCCCCCCCTTGTCCCCAAACTTGTAAGTGCCTAGTACTTGTCCGGCTGGTACCCGGCTATAGAAAAACATTCACTTGTTGAACAAATAAATGAGTCACTTGCAGATCTGAGCCGGAACGTAAAGTGGAGAAAAGTTTCCAAATAGAACATCAAAAATGACCCTGTCGCAGTTTTGATCCCCCAAGTATTGGAATATGTTAGCTTCAAAGCCAGAAAATAAAGGAACTTGTATTAAAAAATATATATGAAACATTTCAGGGGTGTGTGTGTACATATGTATGCATTTTTCTCCAAGTATAATGTTATTTTGAGTCTAAACATGCCAATAGCACTCTTCTGGACAAAATGAAATACGATATTATTTCACAAAGTGAAATAATGTTCCGCTGAATATGTGAGTAGATTAATACACTACAAAATGAGTGTGTAAGGGGAGGTCCGGACCAGGAGCGAGCACCGACTCGGAGATCCGGGATGCAGGAAGTCCAGCTCGGGAGCAAACGACAAAAACAAAGCCTTCCCCCCACCCCACGCCCCTGCCACCCGCCCCACCCCCAAAAAAGAAGTTCTCAAACAAGTCTAAAAAGGGAAAGAGGAAGGACCCGCTGGCGCCATCATTCACTGTGCCTGGAACATGAGAATTTCGCTCAGCGTTCGTTGCTGGGGGAAACTGCCATCCCTCAGCCCGGCCCTCCGAACATCAGGTGCACCCCCACCTCTGGGGCCCGGGGGCCTGGAGAAACAGGAGGGACAGGCGGTGTTGCACAGAGAGGTCAGAATCCCCCAGCAGTGGGGCACGCGCCCGGGGAGCTGGGGGTGGGGTGGGTGCCGTGAGCCTGAGCCGCCTCCGGGTGCCGCAGGGATGGCCTGGGCCTGCAAAGCCCCGTGTGGAGCGCGGAGTCGTGTTCGCCTGGTTTCCTCTAGCCTCCTTCCACTTCAGCAACTGTCGCGTCAACGTGCGGCGACGTTTTACCTTACAATTCCGTTGCGAGGAGTCACCTCTTTTGGAACCACTGGCGAAGGAAAGCAAGCGCCCAGCCGCTCTTTTCCAGCTGTGTGTTTGGCGCTGCCGATCTGAAGGATAAAATGAGAGGACGGCAGAGGGGAGCGATGCAGGGACCTTCCTACCAGCAACTCACAGAGGAGATGGCGGAGAACGCCAAGCCTGCTGCAGAGAACCAGAACATCTATGGAGGTTTAACCGTCCTGATGGGCGCACCAAGGACAGTGGGTGGGTGTCTCCTTCAACCACCTTTTGCCCATCGGGGAAGGAAGGCGGAGGGGTGAGGGCGTGCGAGAAGTGTGGGAGAATGTGGCTCCTATTGCCATTTGAAAGACTTGACTGTAACTCAACAGTCGTCCATCCGGCCTGAGTTTCCAGTGTTAAATACAATTCTTTTTGTTAGAAGAATAAGGTAGTTAGAATGCTAAGGTTCTTGTAATAACGTATCCTCGTGTGGACCAAAGTACATTTTTTTTCTCATTTGGGGATATATGAATCTACTCATCATTTTGTTTGGGGGGGGGGGACCTATTGGTGAGACAATTATACATCAGGCACTCAGTCTCCAATAAGGTGGGTTCTGGCACTTAATTTTGAAGCCCCTCAGCAGAGATCAGAAGGCCTTGTTTCTTCTGGTTTGTCTACCTCTCATTCATCCCTGGAGAATGCTAATGACTATGTTTTTATATGTTATTGGCCTCCTGCTGAAAATTATCTTCTAATCCTCTTTAAAAATTGTCTTATTCTAATCAACCTCCAGAGGAATTTATTGTCTGAACAGAGATTTTCTTGTTTTGATTTATACAAATCACTGTGTGATATCAACAAATGCTTGCCTGATGATTTCACTCGCACAGATTTGTCTGGAAATAATGAATACCATCCATTTAATGTTCTAAAGAAATTGGCATGTTCATTCGTGGCATTTCCACCTGCGTTAAATCTTTGGGTTTTGTTTTTTGGGTTTTGTGTCCTTTAGAGATGAGGAAAATCACTCATTCTATGTGGGTACCTAAAGTATTGGGGGGTATTTTAGCATTTGAGAGATAACTCACTTGTGTCTACTTCTTTTCCTTATTCTGTAGACTAACGGGCAGACATTTTGAATCATAAGCAATATCAATAACACGAGTATCAAAGAAACAAATGAAATGTCTTATAACTTTGTTCCATCACAATGAGGTATATAGTATTATGTAGGCAGACCACTTGAATGTTTTATCTTAATTTTTGGTTATTCTTTTAATTCTAGGTTTGTTTTTGTTGTTGTGCAACAAATACCTATTAAGCAAATTCTATGCACAAGTTCACTCTGGTAATTATTTTAGGACAGAAGAAAAAGACAACGCACGATTCCTACTTCTGAGAAGCTTAAAGTATTTGGAGAAATAAGTTTCTAATAATAAATAATCATAATGACAAATAATGTTTTTTAGTGTTTTTATTTATTTTTGAGAACGAGAGAGACAGCGCGTGAGGGAGACTCAGAATCGGAAGCAGGCTCCAGGCTCTGCGCTGTCAGCCGAGAGCCCCCCGAACTGTGAGATCACGACCTGAGCCAAAGTCAGACACTTAACCGACTGAGCCACCCAGGTGCCCCAATAACAAGTAATGTTTATAGAGTGTTTAATAATTTACCAAACTCCTATCACATCCATCGTCTAATATGATCCTTGGAGAACCCCTGAGGGAGAAGAGATATTATTATCTCTGTTTCACAGATAGGGAGATGAAGACTCGGGAGGCAAAATAGCCCGCTCACCTAGTGGTAGAGCCATGACTGGAGTCAGCGTTAGACTTCAAATATCGTCTTGTTTCTCCTGCCCCAAAGGACAGTAACTCAGATGGCATTGAAGGGTGACAGAAGAGTGATTGAGATAATTTGCTATAGTGTTTGGACAGGGATACTGTTTCATCTGATGAAAGAGGTGGCATTAAAGCTAAACCTAAAGATGGAGTAAGAATTCATCCAATGGAGACTAGGACAACAACATTCCTGGAAATAAAATTACACAAGGGAAGCCACAGAGGTGGGAAAGGGCAGGACGTATCAGGAAGAGATCAAGGGGTCCATATGGCTGGCTTATGAATTACACCTTGTACAAAACAGGGTGAGAAAGCATCTTAAAATCAGACTTCAGTGGGTCTTGTAAATCAGCAAAAGCACTTTATTTAATAAGCAACGGGAGCTGCTGGAGGGGTGTTTTATTGCGAAAAATGATATGCTGAGTTTTGCACAATAGGAAAATTACGATGTCAGTAGCATATGAACGTGATTGCAGGAAGAAAGATTTCGAGATGAGGAGGATATTGCAAAAGCCTAGGAAAGGGGTTCGAACCTGCATTAGAGTGTTAGTGGGAGGAAGGTCAACACAGGAATGGACAGGAGGATTATTTCAAAGGTAGAGACAAAAAGACAAGACTAAAGACACAGCAGATAGCTCAATGCTGGGAAGCAAAAGGGAGAGACTGGTTAAAATTTTATTGTGAAATTTCCAGCCTGCATGTGGGAAAAGCAAAGTAACCATGATCAGAAATGTAGAAATCAGGAGTAAGAGGTAATTTGGATGAGAGAAATATAATCTCTCTGAGGAATGTTGAGCTTGAGTTGCTGGTAAGACATCCATGTAAATATACAAAACCGGTGCACAATAGATGGGAGTTCACCCCCATGAGACAATCCATGGTGGTAGATAGAATAGTCAAGAGACAGAAAGAGAAGGACGGTTAAAGGACAGGGCTTAGGAGTTACATGCATTTGTTGAACCAGGTGGAGATGAGATGAAGTCGTGATTTCGGAAGAATGATCAAAGAAGAACAAAAAAATAGTATCCATCAGAATTGTGCAAGTCTTTAGAAAGAATAACACTCACAAAGACGTAACTGGATTCATGCTTCGTGAGGAAAGAAAGAAGTTTTTGTAGAAGGATGGGGTCGGAAAACAAGTCCTATGAAACTGGGGCAGGAAGGGTTAACCATTCCTTCAAGAATTTTGAGAAAGACCTAGTGGGAGAAAAGAGGAGAAAGCTAAGGAACAGAAAAAGATAAAGGTGGTAACTTGAAATGGAGTTACGACTATAAGAAAATGCTTCATAATACATGGAAAACCCAAGCATACTTCAGCGCCTTGAGGAAAAGACCAAAGAAAAGAACACAGTGTCCAAGACAGAGGGAGAAAATCATACAGCCAGTGCCTGAAGGACATTAGGTAAAGATTTTGCATGAAAGACTCTGGAAAGACTCTAGAAAGAGGGGGTATATTGAGAGAGAGATTTTGAGGTGGAGATCATTTGAGGAGCTCATAAAGAATGGCTCCAATTTTTATTCTGCCCCCACCCCCACCCCCCACCAAACAATCTAGGTGGAACAGAGTGGCAAATCACCCAGCAGTGTATTAGCAAGTGGTTTAAGTGACAAAGTTGTGTATTTCTCTTTTTATCCTTAGTCTGAGGTGAGTGTTCTTGGTCGGAGGGAGGTTCTATTCCATGAAGTCTTTCAGGGACCCAAGGTGTCCACAGCCTCGCCATCTTTAACACGTGACTTTCAAGGTGGCTCTGGGCATCACCAGCTGTTGAGGGACAAAAATTTCCTCTCAGGGACGTTAGTTGGAAGTAAAGACCTCACTTCCATTCGCATTGCTTTGCTACGTCCTATGGACACACCTCACTGCTGGGGGCTTAGAAAATGAAGTCCCTTGCTGGGTAATTGCAAACTAGCTACGACTCTATTTTTAAGGGGAAAGGAGAGAAGAGATGTTGGTGCCAACAAACGAAACCAAAACTCCTTGCCTCTCGTATGTTTAAAAAAGAACTCTTAATTGTAGCTCATGCTCTAGAATATCCTCTTCTAAACAAGATTATAGAAGTGGCTTTGCTTCTGAGGACATTTCTCCAAGCTGTAAAGAAATAAGCCTAGAGAAGAGAGTTAAAGGATGAGTTTATTTCTTACTGGCTGAACTGTAGATAACTTTCCCCTCTTTGGAAGGACAGATAAAAGCCCAATAGATCATAGATGCTTATTAATTATTTACATAAGTAACACTTACTATCCCACACTTATGTGATCTGAAAATTCTCTGGGTGCAATTAATTAAAAATGAGATCAAAGCTACATACTCCTTTTGATGTCCTATTTATATAATTTATTTCTGTCAGCAGAAAATAATCATAATGTCATGTGCCATGTGAATATATGCAAGTTTGTTCTGACATTGTTGTTTTGAATATCTGAGCTTTTTCTCACAAAGACTGTGTTCTGTGATGTGACATCTTGTCTGCTCTCACTGCTTCCTTTTATACAGACAGACTTGGTGGTCTTTCTAACTATTTAAGTCTTCTAGCTTATTTTTACTCTATTGATGTAATTTTCCGCCTTCTCATTATTCACTAAAAGCTTCTGGACCTTGAGTCTTTTCTTACGTAAATAGCACAATTGAGGGTATTGTGGTAATATTTGTTTCTGGGCTTAAATTGTCATTTTAATGATTATTACCTATATTCACTGCCTATGGAGTTTTGATAGGATGAGGTTACACATTTAAAAAGCTATTTGGAAACCAGTTATTTCTAATTCAAACAGTTGCCGGTTAATAACCTACCAAATATTCTGAAAACAACCAATTGTATGTTATCAACAAAACTGTGCTCTTTTAGCACACCTGCATAAAATTGGTTTTTGGTTAACCCTGCCATGAGATACTTATCATTTGCATCAAGTCTCTTACTTTCTCTGCATTCCTATTACAACCTCACTTGTCCGGCGGTGATAGCATCTTTCCCACCTATCTCGTCAGGTGATTAGAAATTTAACAACAACAACAACAACAAAAAATCAAGATACTTTCAGAGGCAAACTTATAAGCATCATTACTTTCATTTCTCAAAATGATTTCAGTTTGCGGATAGACCCAAGGAATCGCAAGAATTAACGAAAGAGCCAACAGCAAGTGGTCGTATCAGTAATTTGCTGATAGAAGTTCTCATCTGAATGAATCTAGGGATTAGGAAAATCATATTAAAGATTTTTTTTCTCTAAAGCAGGGAAAATAGTGTCTCCATATTAGAGAGTTTAATAGAGAAAGGATAAATTTTTCTAAAACGGTCTCTAATTTTATTTTGGCCTTTTTGTTATTAAAAATCAGCCAGGAATTTAAAATCTTCATGAAATCAGTTCAAACTGGTTTTTAGAGGGGATTCTGCACTTAGAAGGAAACATAATGCTAACATTAGCTGTGTAGGTACAGGCTGGGTTGCTGTAACACAGAGACCCCAAATGCAGTAGTTTAAATAAGATAGTTTATCACTTAATATAAATAGCAGTCCACGTGTGGGCAGACAGTCCAGCCTGGCCAGACAGCTGAGCGTATAAATTCATTCAAGGATTCATATTTCTTCTGTCTTTCTCTGCCATCTCTTAGGACAGCGATTCTCAAACTTTTTGCCCTCAGACTTGCTTTACACTTTTGAAAATTACCGGGATTCCAAAAAGCTTTTGTTTGTATGTATTGTATCTATCAGTATGTATCATATGCAAAACGAAAACGAAGAAATGTTTGAAGTATTTATTTAATTCTTTTAAAAATAACATTATACTGGGGCGCCTGGGTGGCGCAGTCGGTTAAGCGTCCGACTTCAGCCAGGTCACGATCTCGCGGTCCGTGAGTTCGAGCCCCGCGTCAGGCTCTGGGCTGATGGCTCGGAGCCTGGAGCCTGTTTCCGATTCTGTGTCTCCCTCTCTCTCTCTGCCCCTCCCCCGTTCATGCTCTGTCTCTCTCTGTCCCAAAAATAAATAAAAAACGTTGAAAAAAAAAAAAATTTAAAAAAAAAAAATAACATTATATTAGTTTCCTATTTCTGTTGCAAAAGAAATACCCCAGTGTAGGGGCTTAAAACAATACAACGGTATTTTTTTTTTTATAGTTCCGGAGGTCATGTATCTATAATCGAGGTCTTGGCTGGGCAGCATTAGTTCTGCAAGCTTCAAAGGAGAATCCATCCCGTGCCTTTTGTAGCTTCAGACACTTCCTGCATTACTTGGTTGATGGCCTCTTCCTCTGTCTTCAAGGCTCATCACTCCAATCTCCAGTTCGTTCATCACATCTCCTTTTCCTGCTCCTGCCTCTCCTGTCTTCATCTTGTAAATACTCTAGTGATCACATTGTGCCCAATCGTCTAACCCCACAGTGTCTCCCAATCTCAAGATCCTTAATTTAATCTCATCTGCCAAGTCCGCTATAAATTTTTTTAATACTTGTTTATTTTTGAGAGAGAGACAGAGTGTGAGTAAGGCAGGGGCAGAGAGAGAGGGAGACACAGAATCTGAGGCAGGCTCCAGGCTCTGAGCTGTCAGCACAGAGCCTGATGCGGGGCTCGAACTCACAAACTTTGAGATCATGACTTGAGCTGAAATCGGCCGCTTAACCAACTGAGCCACCCAGGCGCTCCTGCAAAGTCCTCTATAAAATGACATATGTACAGGTTCCGGCGATTACGGTGTGGATGTCTTCAAGGGCCATTATTCAGCCTACCCCAAACAGGAAAGCCATTCATTTTAACATAAATAAAATAGATTTCATGAAAAATAACTGTATTTTCCAAAACTCAAACTAAAGTTTAGTGAGAAGAATGACATCGTTTTACATTTTGCCAATCTCTTCAACGACTGGCTTAGCAGAAGCCTGCTGGATTCTCAGACCTCCTTCTGTTCTCAATCTGTTGTAATGTGTTCTGTTGGTTGAAGTATAGGAAGAAAATCCATTTTCACACAGTCGTATAACTGTAAAAAGAAGGAGTATTTTTAAAGACTTCTCAAATAATTGTGGATCTGCTTATTTAATACTACACCTCAACTTGACAAGTGCCATTGTATTAAAGGTTGACCACCACGTGGAATCTGAAATAATATCAATGTAGTTTTCAGACTCTGTCACGTGAAAGTCCACTGTTCCAGCTTTCACTTTGGTATCTTTCCACGCATGATTTTGTGATATCGTATGTTCATCGTTTGGAAAGTATCGGTCCACTGAATTCTGCATATCTTTTGACTACTAGAACATGTTATTATGCAACATGAAACAGCATTTATGAATATCACGACCAATCTCGTTAGAAAATCCTCTAAACATTGGGAAGCTATCAAGTTCACAATGGCAGATACAACTTTTCCAATTCTAATTTTTTTCTTTCAATCTTGAACCTTCTCTCTGGCAACAAACACCGTTGTTTTTCTGGAAGCAACAGGCTTCCTTTACTCCTTTTCAAGAAAATGTCTGCCAAGTCCCCAAGTCTGAAGAACCATGGTTTGCATTTGTCTGTCGGTTTTTTTTTTCCAAGTAAAAATGGTGCGACGTTAAAAAAGAAAGTGAATTATTCAGTTTTGAACTCAAAAGTTGTACGGGTGTTTTGCCTCAAGACGGCCCTACTCCAACACGCACAGGTGTATCCTGCCTACTTTTCGTTTCTTCGCACATGCTATTAAACAGCCGTGAACGTAAGATTCTAGATTTAACAATATTGATCATTGTGACAGCTTCATCAGTGATTTTTTTTTTTTAAGCAAACCACCATTTTTCTTCTGCGTGTGGCAGCAAAGAATGCAAGGACTGCTTCCTACCACCACCTGGATTCACGCTAAGGCACTAGAAGCCCCACCGGCCACTGTTTTTGTACCGTCAGGGCCAATGTCAACTCAGTGGGTGAGGCAGACTTCCTCTTAGTATTATCATCGAAACCGTTTTGACCACGTAGACCCACAGAAAATGTCTCAGGAACCCCTAGAGGTCTAAGGACAACAAATTGAGAACGGGGCATTCCTTTGCCTGCCTTTGAGTCAATGCCGCATCCACAATCCAACTTTCAGGGAGGAAGGAGAGCGTACTCGGAGGGCGAGCAATTTCTTTTTGGAGAAGGGTTGGAGCAGGTGTCCGTGTGACTTCCGCTCACGTTCCATTAGTGAGAACTTAGTCACATGCCCAAACCTAGCTGCTGTGGATGATGTGAAATGTGGCCTCCAGCTCTGCAACCCTGTGTTTAACAAAAACTGGATTGAGATTAAGGAGAGAACAAACGTGCGGTGCCGGGGTGGCTCAGTCAGTTAAGCCTCCGACTTGGGCTCAGGTCAGGACCACACGGTTGGTGAGTTCCAGCCCCCGTCAGGCTCTGTGCTGACAGATCAGAGCCCGGAGCCTGCTTTGTATTCTGTGTCTCCCTCACCCTCTGCCCCTCCCCAACTCATACTCTGTCTCTGTCTCTCTCTCAAAAATAAATAAACATTAAAAAAAATATTTTTTTAAAAAGGAGAGAACAAACGTTTAGGGAACCAGGAACTTTCTGCTAAGTGAATCTCATCAAACGATATTGTTTAAGTTGCCATATAATTAGCTCCCTGCATATTTATTTTAGGTATGTACATTTTTAAAAGGACCATAGGTTTTCTACGTAGTTCATTTTAAGAGTCGAGCTCTGCTGGGAAACGTCCATTAAAATGGTGCAAATAGGAGGGGCTCCTGGGTGGCCCAGTCGGTTAAGCATCTGACTTTGGCTCAGGTCATGATCTCATGGTTCCTGAATTCGAGCCCTGTATTTAGGCTCTGCGGATAGATCCTCTGTCCTCCTCCCTCTGTGCCCCTCCCTCTCTCTTTCTCTCAAAAATAGATAGACATAAAAAAAAAAAAAAGTGCAAATATGAGATTGAAAATAGTAATATTAACACAATTGAGGCATTCTTAGAGCTAGGAGTAGCTCTGAGCCGTGGCTCTGGGGTGGGAAAGAAGAAAATAATGCGGGTAGCAGAGCACATTGTTCCGCAGATGGGACCAGACTGACATCGACTTCAGAGTAATTTTAAAGAGGAAAGATAAGACGTCATGCTGTTTCTTATCCTCTCCTCTCATTCAAGACAGGAGCCTCTGCAGTAGTGGAAGAAGCATGGGCTTTACGGAAGAGGAAGGCTCAGTTTTTCTCTCAGATGCTGCATTTGAAGATGGTGATAAGTGGTATCCACCTCACAATAATATTGGGAGAGATTAAATGGGAAAACCCACTTCCCAAGGGGTCCTTTAAAAAAAAATGTGGTGGAGATCACCAGGTGAATAAGTGATTTTCCAGGTTAAGGGCCAAAGCTACAGGTAGTGAATTATCTCCGGTTAGTAGCACACTGCACGATAGGAGCTAGTCTTTAAAACATCCTGAAATAATTAGGGGAGCAATAGGATACTTTCCAAGGTCAAAATTTCCTGTGCCCCAGAGTGGACTACATCCCTGATTTTTCTGACACCAGTGTTTCCATCGACTTGTTTTAACAGCCTCTTCCCATCTAGGTGAAAGGACCTCTTTCAGATCGTTCTCAGTTAACCCCCTGGGCAGTCTCTCCCCACAGGGGAGGGGGCAGGAATGAGAAGTCAGTGACCAGTTCAGAAGAGATAAGAAGGGATCTTATCAAGTGGTCCCTAACTCCATCTGGTCCCTGTGAAGGCAAATGCGAGCGCGTTCCCCATCATTTACTTATCAGGGGTCTGTGTGTTTCCCGGCTTCTCTGCAGCCACAGAGGTGGCCTGGGGTGGCCTTACTTAACAGATCTGTATCACACACACACACACCCCCAGGGAGGTGCTCTGCCTTCTGTTTGTGAAAACAGAGAAAATATCTGCCACCTGTTCAATAATTTCCAAACACTGGGAACCTTTGAGCACAAAGATGAATTTTTTTCTCAATCGCTTGGTTGGTCCGTAGACTGATCAATGAGAGACTGAATGCTTTGATTTTGTAAGAGAAGCAGGGCTTTTAATGAACTTGAATGCAGGGATTTGAGGCCATTTCCCATTAGGACTCCCGGCAGGGGCAAAGAGCGCAAGGGCACGCGGAGGGCGCAAATGAAGGCCTGTCATTCGCCGGGCACAAGGACGCAGAGAAGGCAGGGAGGGAGCGCAGCCCTGAGTCTGACAGCCCGCCCCAAGCACGCCCAGCACATCAAAAAGAAGACGGAACTTGAGGGGACAAAGGGCCAACCAGACCGTGATGCTGCAGAAAACAAACATGATTAGTCCGGGTTAGCCCTGATGCTCCCAGGATGAATAAACAGGCCATGGAGTGCTGTCAATCACCTAGCAATTCACACTAATCATTAATAACAGGATAAGATGACTACATCTCAGGCTCTACATTTAAAAAAAAGAAAAGAATAGAAAACTGCACCAGCTACATAAAAGCTCAAAAACACGTTCTCTTCCTGAGACAAACAAAACTTAACAAAAGAATGGAAAATGACTAGCCCTGTTAACTTACATGTGATGACATAGAGTGTTACGCTAACTAGTCACAAACGCCAACCAGCACAACCCTTCCCAGTCCTTCCCGGAGGTCCCCGCCCACCCCCTTCGTGCATGCCTGGAGGTCGGAGGCAACGCTGTGGCCGCACCAGCCACACACACGAATTCACAGAGTTTGAAATGCAACAGCGACCGTCAGCCCCTGCTAAGAAGCCTGCAGGAATCCACCCCGGGTTGGAAGCAAGACATACTTGGGGTTGTTGAAGTACTAGGTTAATAGCGGGACGCTCAGCACTTATGGCTTTCTGCACAGAGCCCTTCGCCAAAATGTTGAAGCATGCCACAGCAACCAAAGGAGAGCTTATAACAGTCTAAGTCACTGTGCCGCAACGATATTACTCGTTATAATGTAACTCAGTAAATAAGAATACACAGATTATAAAGTCAGAGTTTCTAAAAGCAGAAATGAGAAGTCAGAGCGTATTAGGACACCATGAATACTTTAGAAGCGTTTACTCTTTCTTATATTTTTCTGCAAAGTTATAAGGGAGAGTCATACTTCATAATAATTACACACTTCAGGGTTGATTTATGCTTTTCTCATATCACCCTTTCTCCTTCTACTTTATTTGGAGAATACATCTAGTTGTTCTTAACACATGGCAGGAAAATGAAGGACCCTTCTCCTCCACCTGGGTTGAAAGTTTTCAAGCTTTTCTCTTTTTTCCATTGTTTGCTTTAAAAAGAACACTCACTCAAATAGAAAATTAAAGACTTAAGAATTCTAAAACAATTCTGAACCTACCAGGCAAACATTGATTTGTAGCAATTTTTAAGTGGTTTTTTTTTCCCTCCTAAACAGTTAACGTTCTCTAGAAATGTGTATCGTACAATGACTTTCTATTCTTATTCTCCCAGGTGTTCATTTCTCTGATTAGAGCTCAAAATGCTTAGTTTGTTCAGCCCGTTGTTGTCAAATTATTGGTACTCAAAAGCATATTATTCACAAGTCATGCAGAGAGAGCACTTCATTTTTATCAGAACTGAAATGGAAATCACATAGTTTAAATGAAGTTTTCATCAAGATTAGTGATTAAGTCAACATGTAATTATTTTGGATTTCAAAACTTTTTTCTTTTCTTTTGAAACACATTCTAATCTGTACATGCCCTGTGGAAATTGTGGCGCAGCTGAAATCGTGGTTAAACTCCTTGCTTCCTACAGTCCGCCCCATTTCCGTATCTCCCAGACCCCTTGGAGGAAGGCTCCACCAAGCCCAGGTCTGTAGACTTTCCCACAGCTCCATCCCCACCTGGAAGGTAGAAAGCACCCAATTAATGTTGGCCATTACTAGTATAGTCGTAATTATTAAGATTAAAATGCTGACACTATCCCATATGTTTGAGGCCTAAAGCTAGGAAGCCTACTGTCTTAGCCTACTGGCTACCACAACTAAATGCTCTAGACTGAGTGGCTTAAGCAATAGATACTTATTTCTCACAGCTCTGGAGGCTGGGAAGTACAGGACCAATGTACTGGCAGATTCGATTGCTAGTAAGGGTCCCCTTCCTGGTTGCAGAGACACGGCTATCTCCCTGGGTCCTCCTCACGTGGCAGAGAGAGAATGACAGGAAGCAAGTTCTCTGGGGTCTCTTCGTATCTGGATGCTAATCCCTTCTCGGGGGCTTTATCCTCATGACCTCATCTGAACTTAATTCCCTTCCAAAGGCCCCATCTCCAAATACCATCCCATTGGGGGTTAGGGTATCAACACATGAATATTGGAGTGGGAGGAGACACATTTCAGTACATAGAATTCAGCCCCTGCCCCCGCCCCCAAATTCATGTCCTCACATGTGAAATGTACTCTTTCCATCCTAACAGCCTCAGAAGCCTTAACTTATTTCCAGCATCAACTTTAAGCCTAGGGTCCCAAGTCTCATCTAAATATCATCTGAATCACATATGGAGGAGACTTGAGATATGATCCCGATCCAGAGGCAGAATTCCTCTCCAGCTGTGAACGTGTGAAACCAGATGAGTTTATGAGCCTCCAAAACACAGTGATGGAGTAAGCATAGGATAGACATTCCCACTTCAAGGGAGAAACAAAACCAGGAGAGACCTATCCCAAGCAAGATAAATTCCATTAGATCTTAAGGCTGACAGTCAGTTAAGCGTCCGACTTCGGGTCCTGGTCTTACAATTCGTGGGTTCGAGCCCCGCATTGGGCTCTGTGCTGACAGCTCAGAGCCTGGAGCCTGCTTCAGATTCTGTCTGTCTGTCTGTCTCTCTCTCTCTGCCCCTCCCCCCTCACACTCTGTCTCTCAAAAATGAATAAACGTTAAAAAAAATTTTTTTTAAATATCTTAAGGCTGACAAATAATCATCTTTGATTCAATGGTTTGCCCTCTAGGCCCCCTGGAGTGAAAGCACGACCCCACAGTGATGCTGAGGCAGTATGGGGCCAGATGCCCTGCCCCTTGGGCCTCTCGGGCCTGAGCCCAGCTCTCTCTGAGAGGTCCCTCCCTGAGGCACTGGGTACAGGGATCCCAACCACTGATGTCATAGTCAGAATCCAGGCAGCCCTATCAGTGGGTGCCATCAGGATTGGTATTTTGTGCCATATTCCTATTTTCTTGAAGTAGGCTCTGTTTTATCCATATTGGCCAAAACTTGAACAGCGAGAATTTCAAGTTCACCGGCAAGTAGAAGCGGCAGCCTAGCAAATGTTCCAGATATTGGGGAAGAATCAGAAACGTGAGGAATGCACCATCGTCTTCAGGTTTCATACAACATTTGGTAGCCCTCTGCTTGGCGTAGATGTACGAGTGCCTGTCCCAGAGCATTGCTCTGTCTGTAAGAGACAAAACTTCTATCCTTTGCTCTTCCTGCCCTATCACATATAACGGCTGCATGTTTTATATTCTCTTCCCGAGATAAATATACCCCACGACAATATCTCTCAGGCAGAACACATCAAACATTTTCAATCCCTTTCTCTAACATATACCATATACCTCATGAATAATTAAGTAGTGATTCACAATTGGCTGGTTTCTCTTTGCTTTTGTACCTCACACACTTCAAAGGTAGAAGGTGAGGCTGGTGAGAAAGATCAACCCAAATTATCTTATCACTCAATATATTTTTGCTCGGAGAATTTCATTCTTTAGCCGTGATGAGAGCAAGACCAGTCCTCAGCTTCAAAGCTTTAAAGTCTTTAACAAATCCTTGCTCACTTCAACCTGTAATTCCAAATTCCACCTGTACCCGCTCATTCATCCGCGTCGGTCTGCATGCGGTTCCTTAAATCCTCACTAACCAAGGCCACATCCTCCTACTGAGCAACGTTATGCAAGGGGAGGCCCCATTTTCCAAGGTCAAAACACAGAGTTTATATAGCAGCAGGACAGGGTACCCGTGCATAGGGAAATTGAGTTGGTTCCTTTTATGATAAAATCTGCAGTTCGTGCTCTTTCCTAAAAATTTTGTTCTGTGACTTGGTTCTCATCAGCAACAAACTAAGCAAAAACAATCATTAGAACACACATCAATTCCTCAACACATGAATTCCATTCTTTCAGAAAAAAGTTAAGTGAATTGCTGAATTGCATCCAATTACGGTGGCTAGTAAAACAAAGCATACTTTAGAAATGTGTTGCAGACATTCATTTAGTATTAATTATGGACACATTTGGCCTTCAATAGGTCATGTTCAGTATTTAATTATTTTATGAGGCTTTTGGATCCGATTTAACTTCCCTTGTTTAGTTCCTTTAATCCACTGTTCTTAATAAGAAAAAAAGATGTGTTCAGTGCCCAGGAATAGGATTAAATTAACTTTTCTGCAAATCCATTCGGCCTCAGGCCTCTGGGTCACACTTTGGTAGGGATCCCTGTAGGGATCGACGTTGGCACTTGTTCGCCAGGGAAGTGTTCTTGAGCTGGGCCAAAGGCACAACACGGAACCTGGTGCCTTCTTAGACAAGTGGAAGACCGGCACAGGCCCTTGCCTGTCCCTTGGGAGTAGACGATTAGTACCTTCCTGTAGGATTGTCATGCAGATGAAACGTCATGCCGTCATGCCGATTAAATGAGTTTATTCACAAAGTGCTTAGAACAATGCCTGGCGCCTGGGAAGCACGCGGCAAGTGATGGTTACCATTCAGTTGATATTGTTGCTGCTTCCATGATTGCCTCAACCCACGAAAGGACAATTAGGGAAGCAGATCTTTATTTACCTTCGGCACCTGCTGAAACTGGCCAGGTCCTGTATGGCAGGGGCACACCCAAGGGGAAGGCCCTTAAATGGAACACTTGATTATTTTTGCAATTGATTTCACGGAGAGATCTCAAAGAAAGCTTTTTCTTATAACACACGGTATACGATTGAATAAGGGTAGCACACACAGAGGTCACTGCATCAAATTCAAAACAAACTTTTCTCTGTACAACCAGGAAAGAATATTTCGGGGCTGGTGGTGTTTAAGTGCCCAATGAGTGTGTGGCTGGAAGCTGGTGGAGGAAGTTGTAGGGAAGGAAAGATGGGGAGAAAGAAAACAGATGTAAATTTGGGGAAGGCGGAATCATATGATTTGTGGTGGTATCTTTGCGATAGGGCAACGCCATCGAAAATTTCCAGTTTTTGATAGGGCAACGCCATCACATGCCGTTCATTCACCATTCTAAAATTTCCAAGCAAATCGTTTGTGAATTCTAAGTTCGATTCTGCTGTCTTCTCAAAATAATTTTGTTCATCAAACCACGTATTCCAATGTTTACTAAATCTGAGTTCAGACACTTCATTGCTCAGGAGATCCCCATTTTCTCATCCAGGCTTGCCTACCCTGATATGAAATACCTTTCCATACAGCTTGCTAATCCCTAACATGCCATTAATTGAAGCGAGAACCTTCCATTTCACAGTTAGGCCCCGTGCATGATATTCAAGTGCTCAGATGCCCTTTGACTTTAAAACTCAAATTAAATTATGCACTGCTGGGTTCAGATTGTTTCTAGGAACCAGCAGTGGAAAGAACAGGAACACTGGGGCTAATAGATGACTGAGGAGGGAAAAATGCAACAGAGGAGGGGTAGTGGGTGATCAAAAAATAATAATAATAAAGACTAAGGGGCCCGAAGAAAGTGTTCAGTCGTCAAGGGGGCCCAAACATTAGACCTGGACAGGAGCGTTGGCTGAATAGGAGCGAGAAGGTGCTTAAGGTATAAAACCAGGATTGAGTTAGGTTTGTGCATAAATAATTATCTGCTTGTCCATCCTCTAGGGACAGAGTGGGTAAAAGAGGGAGGAGGTCCACCAGTTCCGCAGGGAGAGGGCAATTCTGTCCTGAGAGCAGATCTTGCTGGCAATCGGTCCACAAGGGTCAACAGAAATGAGGCTTCTGAACCCCCTTCCTTAAGCCAACCCCCTGAGCCAATCCCACAGCCTCCCCTGAGTGGGTGACTAATAGAAATTGATTTATTTTGAGGCGATTCTCTGCCCTAGTCAAGTGTAAACTTACTGCTGGAAAAGACAAGTGGGGCTTGCTGCTGCTTGTTCTTCCAGAATCAGCAAGAACACGGGATTTCCCTAAATTCTCCCCCCTCCCCCCCACGCCGTACTCCACCTCATTAACTAAAGCAAACTGCATTCAGCCTCTCACGAATGTTGGAACCACTTGGCAGGCAGTCCAGCATTAGTATGTATGACACAAGGGGTTTCTTCTGTCAATATGTTTCAGAGTGCCAGTTAATATCCAGTCAATGTTCAATTAATGTTTTGATACTGATCCCAAGAATATCTGTGATTTTTGGTGTTTTCAGACTTTCTTCATAGCTAGTTTCTTCACTCCATAAAAGTTACACATTTTTTGAAAAAATTTAATTCCAGTGTAGTTAACATACTGTGTGTCAGGTGTACAATATAGTGGTTCAACAATTCCATACAATACCCAGTACTCATTACGACAAGTGCCCTCCCCAATCCCCATCACCTATTTCACCCATGCCCCCTCCCCACCTCCCCTCTGGTAACCATCCGTTTGTTCCCTGTAGTTAAGAGTCTGCTCTTTGGGGACACCTGGGTGGCTCAGTTGTCAAACGTCCGACTCTTGATTTCGGCTCAGATCATGATCCCAGGGTCATGGGATCAAGTCCTGAGTTGAGCTCCACACTGAGCATGGAGTCTGCTTAAGATTCTCTCTCTCTCTCTCTCTCTCTCTCTCTCTCTCTCTCTCTCTCCCTCTCTCTCTCTGTCCCTTCACCCCTCCCCACCACTGTGTGTGCACATGTGCTCTCTCTAAAATTAAAAAAAAAAAAGTCTGCTTTTTGGTTCGACACTCCCTTTTTGCTTGTTTTGTTTCTTAATTTCCACATAGGAATGAAATCATAGAGTATTTGTCTTTCTCTGATTTATCTTGCTTCGTATGATAGTCTCTAGCTCCATCCACATTGTTGCAAATAGCAAGATTTCATTCTTTTTTATGGCTAAATATTTCATTGTATATATATATATATATATATATATATATATATATACCACTTTCTCTTTATTCACTCATCCATCAATGGACACTTCGGCTGCTTCCATAATTTGGCCACTATAAATAATGTTGCCATAAACATAGGCACGCATATGTCCCTTCGAATTTGTGTTTTTATTTCCCTTGGGCAAATATCCAGTAATGCAATTCCTGGATTGTAGGGTAGTTCTATTTTTAATTTTTGGAGGAACCTCCATTCCGTCTTCCACAGTGGCCGCACCAGCTTGCATTCCCAAAATGCACGAGGGTTCCTTGTTCTCCACATCCTCACCGACACCTATTGTTTCCTCCCATAACAATTTAATGTCGGTGCGTTGCGCAACGAAACTTATCTTCTTATCAATAAGCAACATCCAAACCTTAGTTGTCACTTCCTTCACAACAGAAAATAAAATGAATGGTCCCTCTAAAGCACCTGTATAGTACAGAAGACCATACCCCAGCCTACAGACCTGGAGGTGAAGCAGAACAGGAAAATGACCACATGTCTGGGCCAAGATCACAGGAGAGAAGTCTGAAGCAAAAGTCCAGGTCAGGCCTCAGGGCCATGGACAGGGCCTTTGAAAGACAAGGGGTGAGCCTTTGGCAAACAAAATGAATCTCCATTAGGAAGAAGTAGCACTTAATGAGCAGTGATACCTTAAACTCAGACTTGCACCAAGTTTCACCAGAACTCACCAAGATCTGTCAAGAGGTTATTATGTCTCCAGTTTTACATTTGAATAAACTGGGGGCCGGTGGATGGAGTGATTTCCTTAAAGTCACACAGCCCATAAGTGCCAGAAACAAGATCTGAGCTTAGTTAGGCTGGACTGGTGGAAAAGTTAGGCTTTTCCCACCATGCCGTGTTGCTCAAATTTGGCTTCTCTGGTGATTAAATTCAGCTTCCATTCACAGACATTCCATTTCTATGTTCATCACCCCACATTTTACGATATTTATCAAGCTTAGGAAACGTGCACATGGATTGCATGGAAATGTTTCTTTTAAAGAGGCTGTTGTAGATAAAAAAGGTCTGTAACGTTTCCCTTGTTTGTTGACAGACTACACATAGATCCTCGTCGATTTGCAAATGTAATGCCATGTTCTAGAAACAATATGCAAATAGCATAATTCTTTTGGTTTTCCATCTTGTCGCCTTTATCCTTTAGCCCTATTCTGAAGTGTTCCTCTAGAACAGAACCAGGTGAGGGTCAGGCTCATGACGACGAGCCGAGCACAGGAGTATCTTCTGTGACACACTCATTGGGTTGGTCATGTCTTCTAGCATCCTTCTCCCAGTGGCTCTAGGAGGCTGGGCTGGGAGAGTGAGGGTACCGAAGAGCCAGCAGGTTCTTCAGATGAGGAAGCAGCACCCAGCCCTCCTTTTCAAGCAGCGAGCTTGCAGAGCCTTGGTGACCGGGTTAGAGAATTTAAACCTCAGCAATGCAGGCTTTTACTGCTTTTAAAAACACTGTGCCCATCTGTTGGCCTCATGCACAGGCAGCTGCATTAGGGCCTGAGTATCAACATTCTTAATGTCAAGGGGTTGTACAATTTTGCTTTTGTGACAAGAAGTCTTCAGGGCCATAATTAACAGAGTAGGGAATTTCAACCCAAATATTATAACTTCTTTAAAACTATGCCATCTGCTAGCCTTATGTCCTCAATTGAGCTAGAGTCCTTGAAAACAGCAGGAATAAAAAAAAAATCACAAAACTTAATTTGTATTGCAGTAAGGTTTATTTCTGGGGGTGGGGTGGGTGCAGGATGGTGAGGAAGGAGGGGTGGGCATTGTTCACAATTTACAAAGGAAGCAAGCAGCGCTGTTGTAATTGGGCTTTCACTCTGTTTTAAAATTGTTTCATTTTTCTCAGCAGAAGTAGGGTTATAGGTTGGGAGAACAGGATTTAATGTGATACAATTAGCAAAGTTATGCTTTTGTTATTTCTGTTTCCTTCTTCTCTTTCTCCCCTCTTCATCCCTTTCCAGCCTTCCCTCAGGGTTGCAACTGTGTTTTCCATATGTCATGTAGTAAGGTGGATAAGCCTCACACTGATAACTTCTTGTGACCAAGGTGGGAGAAAGTTCCAATAAAATGTCAAAAGCATAGAATCTAGCTATG
This sequence comes from Panthera onca, assembly GCF_046562875.1. Taxonomy (NCBI): domain Eukaryota; kingdom Metazoa; phylum Chordata; class Mammalia; order Carnivora; family Felidae; genus Panthera; species Panthera onca. The sequence continues at coordinate 187,383,717 of NC_138342.1, forward strand.
TTACATGGGTATCCTTCCAGCCTTTTTTTCCATATATCTAGCTTTTTTCTTTCTTCCAGAATTGAGATCATACCAGAAGCATTTTTTAAGTTTATTTATTTATTTTGAGAGAGAGAGAGAACTAGGGGGGAGGGCAGAGGGAGGGGAGGACAGAGGATCTGAAATGGGTTCTGTGCTGACAGCAGAGAGCCCGATGCAGGGCTTGAACTCATGAACCATGGGATCACAGCCTGAACAGAAGTGGGACGCTTACTGGACTGAGCCACACAGACACCCCTACCGGAAGCATTTATTAAACCCCTATACCAGCAACTAAGAAATCAAAGATGCATAAGACATAGTCTCAGCCCCAGTGATAAACCAATTAATCGTTAAACAGATCTTTTCAACCTAGGGTGACAATGCTACAATTTAGGAGGGCCCAGGTTACCATAAATGAAAGAGCCATTGAGCCCAGGATAAACAATTCAAGAAAGACTTCCCAGAAGAAGTATCACCTGAACTAAAATTTGGAGTGGGTGTGGTGACAAAGGGTCAAGAGGGCATTCCAGATCAAAGGAAGAAGTTGGTCCTAGTGTAAGGGCGAATTGACAGTTATTCAGCATTGCTAGAGCAGGAAAGGCCAAGTTGGAGGCTCCAAGACCCAGCGGAGGCCAGGTCTAGAAAGCTGTGCTAGAGAGCTTAGATTTAATCTTTTAGAGAACAAAAGCATTTTAATATGGCATCACATTGCCATTTTGAGAGATGATACCAGGAGCAGAGTATGAAGTTTGGATTTGAGAGAGGACACGCCCGAGTCTGGAAGACCAGTCAGGAGATGAGAATTAATCCAAGTGGGCAGAAAAGAAAGTGAAAGGAATGGAGTCCAGACCATTTGGTGGCTGAATGGACTTAGTGATTATTGTTTGCATGTAAAAGTTGCAAGGGAAAGTGTTATCTCTAGATTACCACCGTGAGTGGGGTGATCATGATCTAATTCCTTTAGACAAAGCAGGACATGGAGTTCGTCTTGATTCAGGGAGGTGAGGCAAAACTGAGTTCACTTCTCTAGATTTCATATTTAAGGTATAATATACACAAGGCCAGAAAAAATGCAGCTTAAGTTCAAAAAGAGGGTGAGGGGGCACCTGGGTGGCTCAGTTGGTTCAGCATCTAGGTCTTAGTTTTGGCTCAGGTCAAGATCTCACAGTTCATAGGCTTGAGCCCCGCTTGGAATTCTCTCTCCCTTTCTCTCTGCCCCTCCCCGGCTCTCTCACTCTCTCTCAAAACAAATAAATAAAATTAAAAAAAAAAAAAAAGAGGGAGAGGGATAGAGATGCAGATGTAGAGTCTATCTGCACGTAAGTGAAAACCTTGACAGTGGGGGAAACGATCCAGAGTGTAGAGTGAGAAGAATTACAGACAGCAAGCCCTGGGCTCATGTTCCAGAAGCCTCCACAGGGTCAAATATTGTGGTCAACATGTTGAAGGGTCTCACTAAACACCTGTCTAGTCGTACATCAAAACATACCTGCACTCAAAGTACAATAGACAATTTATAAGTCACCCTGGGGTGCCTGGGTGGCTCAGTCAGTTGAGCATCTGGTTCTTGATTTCGGCTCAGGTCATGATCTCACAGTTTAGTGAGTTTGAGCCCCACATTGGGCTCTTTCCTGGCAGTGCAGAACCTGCTTGAGATTCTCTCTCCCTCTCTCCCTCTCTCTCTGCTCCTCCCCTGCTCATGCTGTCTCTGTCTCTCTCAAAAATAAATAAACTTTAAAAGTTTTTTACAAAGTAGTAAGTTACCCTTTCCTAAGAGGTTACTCCTAGTGTTGATTACTTGAACAAATCCTTTCTTGAATAAATCTTTATTAAGCACTACATGGAAGGTAACAGTTCAAGACACTGGGTGATGGTATGAATGCAATGGTTATAAAAATATTGAAATATCTCTGTAGCAGACAGGATATAGCAGCAGTTTTCAGCTAGGGTGATTTTCCTCGCGGGAGACATTTGACAATATCTGGAGATATTTCCAGTTGTCACAACTGAGGGGGAAGTCATAAGGGGACCTAGGGCATAGAACCAGAGATGCAGTTACACCTTCCACAATGCATAGCACGGCTCCCAACGACAAAGAATTAGTGGTTGCAAAATGTCAAGAGTTGAGACCCCTGGCGTGTAGTCACTGTTATGAGCTCCCTGAAGGCTTTCCATCCTTCCTCTGCCTCTCCCTTGGCTCTCCTCTCCTCCTACCTTCTCAGGATCCAGCAACTGAAGGGTTGACATCTGCCCTTAAAGGAGCCTGCAGGACTTTGTTCAGCTTTATGGCTCGGGTCTCTTCTGCTTGGTCCATGCCCTCGCCTTATCAGTTGTTAAATATTGGGAATATTTTATAAATATTTATAAAATACTCATCAATAAGTTTACTAATTCATCTCAATGATGATATTGACTGAAATTACTTCCTTTAAGAAAGATCCAACCTTCCACCAAATACTATATATCACCAGAGAAATAAAGATTTGATGCACCAAGCAATTTGTGAGGAGCTGAGAAAACATAAATTAGCGGTATGTAATGGCACAAGACAAAAATAATAATACAATTATTGCTAACACGGAGGACAGTCTGGAAAAACTTTGAGAAGTTTAAGAGGAAATGACCTGGGCCTCTTTGGTTTATCCCAAAGTATATTAAAGACTAGAGATGTGAACAATTTAAAAAAAAAAAAAAAAAAGATATTTTTAACATAGCAGGTGATAACAGGAAAGAAATTTCCTTCAACAGTTGTTGAGCCAATAATATTCCACCCTTCAACATTTATATAAGTTGCATTAAATGTGAGTTACAAGTACTATTTGGATAAGCAGTGCATTTTTAAATACATTTTGATATAAACACTTAAAAAATGAAATATCCCAAAGAAATTACATAGCAAAGGAAGTCTGTTGTTTCTTTCAAAACATCTTCACATATTGACATGGTTAGTTGCTAAAGATAAACATAAATTATTAATCAGCCACCTACAGTGTTGCTTTCTGTTCTGTGCTACTGGGGATTCATAACCGAATTATGCTTATTAAAATGCACTGTAAATTAGAAAAACGGTTTTGTAAAGGCTTACAATTTCCATGGTCATACAACTTAAGACAGAGTAACATGCCTGTCAGTTTAACAGCCCTCAAAGTTCCCCTCCATCTCACCAGAGCCTACAGAGCTACATGGGTGGCATTAGCATCAAAGAAGTTGCCCCCAAAGAATATCGGATTTTTTTAGCCAACGTCAGCGTCGTAACTATACACGGTTCACATAACGGAGAAGTGAGGGCCGCCTTCAGAATGTACTCCTTTTGTTACATTATTTTCAGCAGGAAGACACCATCACCAAAAAAATGAGGTCTGACCATCTTCCAGGTTAGATTTCAGCCAATGCTTGCCTGAAAGTGTCATTCAAGAATTGACATTAAAAATGATATGAGGAGCACCTGGCTGGCTCACTCGGTTAAGTGTCCGACTCTTGACTTTGGCTCACGTCATGATCTCATAGCTTGTGGGTTCGAGCCCCACTTTGGGCTCTGTGCGGACAGCCCAGAGCCTGGAGCCTGCTTCAGATTCTGTGTCTCGCTCTCTCTCTCTGCCTCTCCTCCGCTCGTACTCTGTCTCTTTCTCTCAAAAATAAATAAAACATTAAAAAATGTGTTTAAAAATCAAATGAAATAACAACCAAAGTGTTTTTAAAAAATGGAAGGTAAAAGGGGCATCTGGGTGGCTCAGTTGGTTAAGTGTCCGACTCTTGATTTCGACTCAGGTCAGGATCTCGCAGTTCCTGGGTTTGAGCCCCACATCAGGCTCTGTGCTGACAGTGTAGAGCCTGCTTGGGATTCTCTCCCTCTCTCTCTCTCCAAATGAATACTTTTTTTTTTTTAAAGCATCAAATAAAAAGTTTTAAACAGCCTCTTTTCGTTGGGGCTCATCCACATGGCACTGGATGCGGGTGAGGTGGGGACTTCCTCAAGGTCAGAGACTCTCTGTGTTTCTTTTACTCTTCAGGTCCCTGAGAGGAGCCCCCGTGACAGGTGCTCCATGCACACTTGGGGCTACGGTGGCTGCTGTGTGACAGCTGCCTTGAGAGTAATCATCTCTGGTAATCGGTTCCTTCAGCTGGTCACTTATAATTTTTCTTCAAAGTAACAGTCAATGCTCACCTGTCAACGTTAGCAAAAAACAAAAAAAAAAACAAAAAAAAAAGTGAAAAACAGATATCTTTACTCTGAATGTCGTTGAGGAAATCAGATCTTTCCAACAGTGCAAGTTTGGTTTGGCACAAGAGAAACCCTTACGATAACACGATTTATGGCCATCTGAAATCCCCCCCCCCCCCCCCCCCCCCCCCCCCCCGCTGAAATGGCCTTGGATTTGGCAGCCTTTTTCCTCGAGAAGCCAATCTTCATGTTAGCTTTAATTCCGTGTTTGCTCACTAAGTCCTGTATTATATGCAAGGCTCTGTTGACTACCACAAGTGGTTTGGCGTTTTGAACTTTCTCGTGGATGTCGGGATGTTGATCACAGGGCCGCAATGCATTGTGGGTGGTCTAAAGGACAACGGCCCTGGAAATCAGGCAGGTAACACCAGGCTCTATCCCGGGGTGCCTGGATAAGAGCTGATCCCACTCCTGTCCAGGCAGTTCCTGAACCACACTAAAGGTTCAGATGCACTTCGAACAAAGGAGTCTGTAGTAAATGCTTACTAAATACTTGTTAAATAAATGAATTTCACCTTTTTTTAATTAAAAAAAAATTTTTTTTTATTTGAGAGAGAGAGAGAGCGGGCAAGCGGGAGAGAGGGTCAGAGGGAGAGAAAAAAGAGAATCCCAGGCGGGTTCTACGTGCAGCATGAGTGGGCCCAATGATGCTGGGATCATGACGTGAACTGAGTCAGGCACTCAACCGTCTGAGCCACCCCGGTGCCCCAGAATTTCATCCTTTTAAATTTAGAGGACTTTCACTTATTTTATAAGACACCTTAGAGTTAATGCGTGCTATTGATTCACTTAATTCCCTTGAAATTTTAAGAAATTTACCCACATGCACGCACATACCCCCCCCCACACAAATCCAGGTGGAAAAGAATCTATTTTGTAGAAATGCTCTTGTTGGACCTTACAAATGATGGTTTCTATTGAGATGCAAAATTTTCATAATGGTTAGAGAAATCCAATTTCTCTAACGTTTCCGAGCTTCAAAAGACTTCAAATGTCTAAATCCTTTGAGTCTCAACTACTAAAAATGAACACTACCACACACACACAGTCAGTGACTGGATATTTCTATGAGAGTGAAAATTGGAGCTCACCCAAACTTTCACTGTTCAACACCTATTGAGAATCTGCTTCGTCAGATTTTCATTCCCTTTAATTCTGTTTCTTCATCTGTCTGGTGCAAATAATAAAACTACCCTGTGGCATAAGTTAGTTGTTAGGAGTAAATGAAACAGTGCATGCAAAGGAATGAGTGCATTTGTATTCACAAATTGAGTCTGAAAGCGGGAAGGACCCCAGACTTCTTTGGTTGAGAAATGAGAAAATTAAGCCTCAGAGAGGGTAAAGTGAAGAAAGTCACACAGCTTGTCAGGGGACAATCCAGAATCAAACCTGGATCTCAAGACACCCAGTCCAGTGCTATTTCCACAGAATTACACTACACTCTGAGCTAAACTAACTCTGAAATAATTAATAGTAAGTGTTGTGTCATAAAACCCCCCATAAAGTTCTTCCCTCCAGCTAGCCACTCAACGACAACAACAGCAACAACAAAATGTATCCTAGTTTGGATTGTAATGCAAGCCTCAACAGTGACTAATTTGATTTATTTTCCAGATTAGTTCCCATAGATGCTTTTCCAAATGCTTTTTCTACAGGCTTTCTCATGGAAATAGGAGCTAAATATGAACACTCATTAATCTTTTTCTTCTATCGGAGAAGAAATTTTAATAGAACTGCCAGCTATCACATCAGGCATCCTGAGTTCTTCCGCATTGTCTTCCCATCACTGAGATGGTGAGTCCTTGAGAATAACCTGCTGACCCGCTCTGGGAGAGCTGTCACAGGAAGCCGTGGGGCTGGGGTTGGGGGTGGCAGGGAGGCGGAAGCTGTCTCAGCTTCTCTACCCTTGCCTCTCCTTTCTTCCAAGGTCCTCTCTACCTGAATGATTCCCAAAGCTGGCCGACTCGTCGGAACCGACTGGGGAGCTTGTATGTTTGTTTAAAAAGAACTTGTTCATGTATTTTAATTTTTTAGCCTTTTATTATAGACATTGTCAAACAAACCCAAAAGTCGACATCACGGTATAATGAATGCCACGTATTCCCATCTTGCCCCAACAAACCAGCCACCCTCTGTCCATATTTTCTCATCTATTCTTACCCAATTTTTTGCCCTCTTCTGGATTTCTTAAAAGCCAACTGCGCTCACCACATCATCTCATGCACGGAGACAGTATATATAGCGAACAGGAAAGGACTCAAAAAAACAACGACAACCGTAATCACAACATCATGCTCATACTCGACAAGTTAGTGGTGAATCCATAGTATCGTCTAACACCCAGCGTGTGTTCAGTTTTCCCAGGTTTTCTTTCAGATGTGTTTTTAGGCTGGTGTTTGAATCAAAATCCAAACAAGATCCCAAAAATGTATTTGGCTGACCTGTTTTCCAAACCTCTTTAAAGAGGTACTGTCTCCCTTGCCCACTTTCGTTTTCTCTAGCCTTGGTTTATTACCGCCTAGATCCATTATTCAACGAAAAGGTGCAAGATGAACATTCTCAAATTCTACTGCTCCTTCTGCATCTTATTTAGTTGTGGATTAATTAATTAATTTACTCATTCGTTGTCAGTTCCGCTGAGATAGAATTGACATACCACTCTGAACACATCTGAAGTGACATGCGGATATCGCAAAATGATCGCCACAGTACGTTTAGTCGAAACTCATTACCTCGTATATTCGTACATTTTTTTTTCTTGTGATGAGAACTTAGAGGGTCTACCCGCTCAGCAGCCTTCAAGTGTACCACATAGCGGCGTTAACTGTGGTCATCATGTTGTACCTTCTATCCCCAGTACTTCTTTATCTCAGAGCTGACGCTGGACCTTTTGACCACCTTCACCCAATTCCGCCACCCCATCCCTGCCTCCGGTGAGCGCAACTAATTTTTTGGAGTATCCCTATTAACTTGGGCATTTTTGTATCATATATTCGATGTGTCGCAATCCATTGCCCTGGTCCTTTTTGCTGCTGAAATGACCATGTCTTCGGCCAGCAGGCGTTCTCAAGCTGGCACTTGTGTCCTTTTGACAAGACCCAAGGTTGGCAGCTTCCTTACTTTCTGACACAAGATGCGCCAGAATCGTGTTCTTGACTGCCTGCCCTGTAGACCTGGCGTAGCAGACCCGGTTCATATGCCTCCCAGGACGTGCTTGGCCTTGGATTTTTGGCTTGGTGCTACTGAAGAACCTCCAACAGGCCAGGCTGGCATCCAGGCACGGAGAGGCTCCTGTTAGGACAGGCTACGTCCTAACTCCCTCTGTGGGCGCACTGCCTCCACTGCTCCCAGTGTTCCAAGTCACCCATGGCACAGCCCCATAGCCCTTCATCGTACGCCTCGGGCTGCGTGCCTCCGCCCCCCCCCCCCCACCTGCGCTTTTTACGTCATCACCAAAGTGCACCTGCTCAAGGCTGCAGCCTGTAGATGGTGGTGCCATAACTTCCCTACCGTGGCTCTGTCTCCCAGGCTGCCTGGAGGGCTCAGTAAGAGAACCAGGAACTCAGGCCAACTCTGACCAATGCAAGAAGGGAGAAGGGAAGGAGTTGGCTAGTTCTTTACCCTTCCTTCCCATTGACATTGTTCCAACACGCAGTTGTTCCATATGGCCTCTCAGAAGATGTCCCTCGTGGCGTAGAACTGCAGCTAACTGGTGATCCGCTATCTTGGATTTGCTTCCCTCCTTTTCTCCTTCTTTTCTGTTTGATTTTTCTTCTTGCTTCCCGGGGTTGTAACACACACACACACACACACACACACACACACACACATCAGTGAAGAGTTAGTTAGCGTGTAAGTTTTAGTGATAAAAATATATTAATATTTTAATAAATGCTAGCAAAACACTGTCAACTAAGAACACACAGAGGTCTTTGAAAGAAAACCTGTAAGAGGTTATCATTACAACAATTTCAGTTGGAAAGATCCCAGCTGCCAAAACAACGTTCTCCATACCGTGTACCTTGCAGTTCCATATCCTGCACCTTGAATAGGAGTCATGGTACGTACTTTGGATAAAAGGCATATACAGCCACGGAACACAAAATACTCTTAGCACAGCTACAAGGAAATCTTTTACAAATGCCAACTTGTAAATAAAACTCAAAATCGAGGGCTCAGTAGGGTTCATTCTGTAACCGGCTTGCTCTCCTGACAGACCCATAGAAGTTTTTAATACTTGTGCAAATCAATTTGTATATAATGTGATCACTTTTTGTATTTCTTGGTTTGCTTTGTCTTTAGCGCCTTCTTCCTGCTTTATACAATAGATAAAATGGACAATATCTAGCAGTGAGGAGCAAATCCAGAAGAGAAACGCTCAGGTGGTAGAGATTTGGGGGATTGTGGCCCTTGAATATAATAATAATTGTAAAAAAGTTTAAAAAGTAAAGGAATAAAAATAAAGATCTTCTGCCTTCCACCTGGAAAAATTCAGGTTTGGTAGGATCTGAGGTGGGGCCTGGAAAACTATGCTTCCCCAAAGCTCTCCAGATTATTCTGACGAGCTATATATTGAAGGCAACACTATACCCTTGCCTTCCTCCTGAAGGGAAGGGTAGGAGTGGGTGAAGTTTGGACAGAATCACACCCACCCCAGTTATTCTCTTTTCTTGTCTTCGCTTAAAACAAAAGGAGGGGAAATTGGGGTTTACGTGTAATCTCTCAAAGCCTATCCAAGCTTTTCTACTGAATTCAAATCAAATCAAATTGTCCAGCCAAGGAAGTGAAACAGCACTCTAGAAACAGAAAATAACCGGTATTGCACACCATTAACGCCACACGGCTTGATATCTGTCCATGTTTAACACACAAGGCCAATCCACAAGGTGTTTGTATCGCTTATTTCTATTGTTTTGGTTTTATTATAATCTGAGAATCTCAAAATCCCAGCCTCACTCATCTGCCACACGCCAAAAGCTCCTGGACATAATGAGTCGTCAATGAAACAGTATTAAGGGAGGCTCTTTTCTTTAACAGGTATGTTTATCGTGCTAGAACAACTCGGACCGTGAAGGAACACAGGTAGAAGAGCACGTCCACTAGCTTTGTACCCATCGTCTACCTTTGTCACATCTTGACATCTAGTCCTATTTTTCTTTTTAAGAAACGGAACTTTTAGATACAGAAGCTTTCTATTCTCTACTCATCAATCTCATTCTCTTCACTCTTGTGTGAGATGTAACACTTTTCTGAGTTTAGAATTTATTATTCTAGTCACATTTTAATAGTTTCACTACATATATATCCGTAAGGAATATAGAACAGTATTTGGTGTTTTCTGAAATTTCTCTACATTATATTATGCTGCACATAGTCTTTTGCAGCGAGGTTTTTTTTCAACCTTGTTTTGAAGATTTATATATTCACATCGATGGCGGTTGCTCACTCCATTTAACTTTTATTCCACCCTCTGAATATTTTACAATTTATTTATTCTTTTTAATGAATACTTAGATCGTTTCCAAATGTTGCTATTTAAACAATGCAACAGGGAACTGATACGCATTGGTCAGCTTTTGCTGGGATAACAAACAACCCCCAAATCTCAGAGGCTTACAACACAAAACATTTATTTTTCCGTCCACGGGTCGGTGGTTCGGCTACAGCTCCATCCTAAGACTGGGGCGGGAGAGAGCAGAGCGAAGGAGGAGGAAAAAAAGGGGCGGGCTGCTCTCTTCTCTCTGAGCATGCGCACTCCCTTTCCTGCCCTCCCAGCCAGAGCAAGAGCAGCCTCTGCACCTCCAGGGAACTTGTTAGAAATGCAGATTCTCAGGCCCCAGCCCAGACCTACTGAATCAGAAGCTCTGAGAGTGGAGTCCAGCAATCTGTGTTTCAACAAGCGCATGGTGGCTCGCTCCGATGCCTGATAAAGTTTGGGAACCACCCGCACCAAAGAATAAAGGACTAACAACCATAAGTAACATCCTAGGGTAAGTTCTCTTTAATGTCCTTAAGGGAAGTGAATGGATAGATATTTATTAAACAGTGGGATTCTTTTTACATTACAGGTCGCATTATAAAGTATTGACATTGTATAAACTAGGAAACATGAAGAGAAACCAAGAGATGCTACACTATTTATCGACATATTTATAAATAATCTTGATGGATGTGATTACTGTGTGTATTGCTGTTGATTTATGGGAAGATTCTACTTTGATTTATGCTTTTGTTTTATTACAACTGACCTTTGTGTGATCCCATTTTGTGAGGGAGTTCTTTGATCAGAGTACTACAATATTGGTCTCTAAATGAATACTTCTACGGGAGTTCATTTTCTGGCTAATTTGCATCCAAATGGCCCTATCTGAAACACTGATAACAGGGCTAAAGATAGTTTAAAGACCCAAATCTTTGGAAGAAAGCGTATTAGAGTTCAGCATGAAGAGTTGTATTATGCTAGGAGATAAAATTTCCTATATAACAATTTCCTAATCTATGCCTTTTAAAGATATAAAACAGACTTTTAGGTTATTGCTCAAATAAGTAGAATTTGAATACACTTTACAACAGCTAATAGATAACAAATGTATCTTAAAAGGGAGAAAGTGGAAACCTGTATTTGAGGACATGCTACATTTCATACTTTTTCAGGTACTTACACGTGATACTTCAACAATCTGCTGGCTAAATATTATCACGTATCTGTTCAGATAAGAAAACTAGGGCTCTGAGCTGTGAAGTAACTCATCCCACGTCTGACTACAAATCTCATGCTCCTTCCCCTGTATCACTTGTATACTTCAGCAAAACGGTATTTCCATGAAGGTTCCATGCATAATTACTGGGTAGATGCATTGAAAAAGGCGTCTGTGCACTTGGAAAGTGCAGTATAAATTTAGCCAACTAAGGGGTCAGAATCTGAGCCTAAACTAAAGTTAACTGGTTGGTAGTTTCATAGAATGCATAAAAACATTTACCAGTTTTTGAAGTGGGTGTTTCAAATTAGCTATCTACATTTGGCTATGCAATCTTATCCAAAAATGAATTGATGCAGTCTGCCAAGATACTGATCACAATGGCACAATTGGTTACGAAAAAGTTGCCTAATGAAAACAGCCAAGGGTTCGTGGCCGCTCTCCTGGATGCTGTGTCTGCCTTGTTCCTTCTCAAGAAGTATCAGAATCAGAGCCACTGTGTCCTCTTGTATGCAGCCTGTCTGAGGCAGCACAAGTGAAGGTGAAACTCAGCCATCAAAACGCTGCAGTGTTCATAAGACTCTTGCTTTCCCATAGCTGGTTGTGAAACTGAAGTTTGACAGAATAAAGGGTTGAAATAAAATGCAATACCAAATAGGAGTTGTCTGTACAGTAGAATTAAAAAACCAACTTTTCATCCATTTCAGAAGAACGTTAAACTTTTTTTTAAATTTTTAAATGTTTATTTATCTTTAAGAGAGAGAGAGAGAGAGAGAGAGAACATGGGCAGGGGAGGGGCAGAGAGGGAGACACAGCATCCAAAGCATCCAGGCTCCCCCTGTCAGCACAGAGCCCGATGCAGGGCTTGAACCCACAAACCGTGAGATCATGACCTGAGCTGAAGTCGGACACTCAACTGACTGAGCCACCCAGGTGCCCCAGAAGAACATTAAACTTAACAGAGAAAGAGTTTAGGGCATCCTGAAGATTTTCAGAAATGAGTTTACTTGAACTGGAAGGCTAAGGTCTACCAAGAAGTTAGCCCTCTTCGAAGAAGCACTTACTGTATTTAAAACATGCACTGAAATAAAAACACTATTCAAAAATTATTATTCAACAGGAAGTTTCTGGTGCTAAAGGTAGTCGAGAATACATTCCCATTACTAAACCTGTCTAAAATGCATACACATTGTCTAAAGGCAAATTATATACATTTTTTACTTAAATAGGACATCTCAGAACTAAGATATTTCTGGGGAAATGGTTATCTTCATATATATATATATATATATATATATATACACACACACACATATATATATACATACATACATAAATATGTATATATATGTACATACATATGTATATATATACATATATACATACATACATACATAAATATGTATATATATACACATACATATATTATGTATATATACATACATATACATATACATACATATACATATGTATATGTATATATACATACATATACATATACATACATATACATATATATGTATGTGTATATACATAATATATGTAGCATATGCTATATATCTTTATGTACATTTGTATTTATTATATTATATATCTCTTCTTTAGTTCAGACAAAATTTTGAAACCTCTCTGTTGTCTCTTCACAGTGAAAATAAACAAACCAAAGAAGACAAATGTACAAGTTCCAAAAAGAAAAATCAAAAAACCAAACAGAGGTAAGCCAGTTACTCTGGCGTCTGTAGTCAAGGTACTCAATTCATCTCCAGAATCTTTCGTTTCACATCCGAGCAATATGATCTCAGGGAGTCAGTGCCAAATGAAGCACAATGGAAAGGCGCTTTATGGCTGACTATTTCATCAAAATGCACTTTGCCTCAGAGAATCATTAAGAGACATGATTCAGGAGGCTTTCCAAAAAAATTAATAGTAATAATCAGAACGTGTTAAAAATGAAGAACTAGTAACTTCTGTCAAACTAAACATTGAACAATGAGCTTTTTGTTGGGTTTTCCACACAGGTGCCCTGCCCTGTGCAGTAGGCGTTAAATATTGACCCCCTGGAAGATCGTCCATCCTAGGAGCTGACCAGGTGGCAATCTTGGAATATTAGGCTATCGATGATTTACGAGGTCATGACAAAACTCTAGTTTTTCATAGGATCATTTTTAGTCATTATCTAAGACGGATAGGGCATCAGAGAACCATTCCTTAAGCTCTCATAACGTCCTCCCAAGCACAATGATGTCACCCACTTACACCGTTGCTTGTCACAATGCACTGAAAGGTAGACGTGGTGGCGGAGATCCCCTGAAGCCCCCTCTCCGATGGTAAATCCTGCAGGAAGATTAAAAGCATTTTTCTCCCCACTGTCACGGCTTCAGGTTGGGGCATAGCCAACCCACAAAATCAACACGGTGAACGTCCAATAAGCTATGGAGCTGGAGCTGCTACACCCTGGCCTGCCTCTGCCCTGGTATCGCAACTGACGAGAGTCATTATCGCGGGCTGAAATTTGTCTTGCTTTGTTTTTCTCCCCTCACTCTGAGGTTTGGGAAGGGTGTGAGCTGTACAATCAGATGATGATGCCATTAACACAAATCTCTTCAATAGGAGCCTTCAGGTCATTAATCTCCAATAAAGTAATCTATTTAGGACATTGTTGAAATGGCCTTGGGTCACTCTGCATGATGGCATGAGGATCCCCTGAGACGCACCCCACATTGAAGGAGGAAATGGTTTCCCCTTGTCTCTGAGCTTCCCTCCTAACCTCTTCTATTTCTGTAGTGTTGGAGAATCCCACAAATCTCAGTCAGCCAGACTCAGACTGTGCTGGTTCCTCACATGATGGCAGAAAATGGGACAAGAACTCAGAACGTGTGTTGCCTGTGGCTGGAACCGTCATCTCATTGTCAACTTTCATCTGCAGTTAGGGCTGCTAAGTGAAAGACGTGAGTTGGCAGGTACCTAACATCTTTCACCTGCTCCCCTTTTGCACTCAACTCTGTGCCCCGGAGATGGGGCCTTGCAGATGATATCACTGACCTTCCTTGCACTGGCAAGCCCCTTCTTTCTCAAGGTGGCCAAACCTGACTCTTTTCTTCCTGGTTCCTAGTAACCCCTCCCTTTCCTCCTCCCTTCGGGCTATATCATATTACAAAGTAATAGTTCTTAAAACACTGATACTGGCATAAAAATAGACCAATGGAACAGAACAGAAAGCTCAGAAATAAACCCAAGTATACAGTGTTAACTTTTTTTTTTAAGATTTTACTTTTAAGTCATCTCCATACCCAATGTGGGGCTCGAACCCACAACCCTGAGATCAAGAGTCCTACACTCCACCAACTGAGCCAGCCAGGTGCCCCAGTGTTAACTAATTTCCACCATGGGCACCTAGAATACACAGTGGGTTAAAGAGAGCCTCTTCAATAAATGGTGCTGGGAGAACTAGATTATCTACATGCAAAAGATGAAATTAAGACCCTTACACTGTAAACAAACATCTACTCAAAATGGGTCGAAGACTTAGACAAAATACCTGGGATGGGTAAAACTCCTTGAAGAAAATACGGGGGAACGCTTCTTGACATCGATCTTGGCTATGATTTTTTGGATATGACATGAAAAGCACAAGCAACAAAAGCAAAAATAAACAAAGGCTAGATCAAACTAAAAAGCTTATGGGAGCTGGGGCGCCTGAGTGGCTCAGTCAGTTAAGCAACCGATTCTTGATCACAGCACAGGTCGTGCTCTCGTGGTTTGTGGGATCGAGCCCCACGCTGCACTGTCAGCGCAGAGCCTGCTTAGGATTCTCTCTCTCCCTTTCTCTGCCCCTCCCCCACTGTGCACTCCCTTCCTCTCTCTAAATAAATAATTTTTTTTTTTTTAAAGCTTCCGGGGCACCTGTGTAGCTCAGCTGGTTAAGCATCTGACATGTGATTTAGGCTCAGGTCATGATCGCAGAGTTTGAGCCTAGCTCATGTTGGGCTCTGTGCTGACAGTACAATGCCCACTTGGGACTCTCTCTCTCCCTCTCTCTCTTTGCCCCTGTTCCTCTCACTCTCTCTCTCTCTCTCTCTTCCTCAAAATAAACATAAAAAAATACAAAGCATCTGCACATGAAAGAAAACAAAATGAAAAGGCAACCTACAGAATGGGAGAAAATATTTGTCAGCTATATATCTGGTTAGTGTACAAAATATATAAGGAACTCATACAACTTAATGGAAAGAATAGCAATGATAATAATAACATGGTTGAAAAATGGGCAGAAAACACGAATAGACATTTTTCCAAAGAAGACATCCACATGGCCAACAGACACATGAAAAGATGGTCTACATAACTAATCACCAGGGGAATGCAAATCAAAACCACAGCGAGATATCAACTCACACTTGTTAGGATGGTCATTATCAAAAAGACAAAAGATAACAAATGTTGGTAAGGATGTGGAGAAAGAGAGGAATCCTTGTGCACTGTTGGTGGGAATGTAAATTGGTATAGTCACTATGGAAAACAGTATGGAGGTTTTCCTCCATAAAAAATTAAAAATAGAACTACCATATGATCCAACAATCTCTCTTCTAGGCATATAGCCAAAGCAAATTAAAACAATACTTCGAAGGGATATCTGCACTCCCACGTTTTTTGCAGCATTATTTGCAATAGCCACGGTATGGAAACAACTTCAGTCTCCATTGATGGATAAACGGATAAAGAAATGGTGGTATATATATATATACATAAGGAGTGTCATTCAGCCTTTAAAAAGAAGGAGATCCTGCTACGTGCAACAACATGGATGAGTCTGGAGGACATGATGCTAAGCGAAATAAGCCAGACACAGAAAGAAAAATACTGCATGATTTCACATACGTGTAGAATCTGGAAAAAGTCAAAAATCATAGAAGCAGAGAGTAGAATGATAGTTACCATGGGTGGGGAGATGAGGAAAATGGGGAGATACTGGTCAAAGGGTGCAGAGTTTCCGTTATGTGGGATGAATAAATTCTAGCGATCTGATGTGCACCATGATGATTATAGCCATTAGTATCGTAGATTGGAGATCTGCTCAGAAAGTTGATCTCAGGAGCTACCCTTACCACACACACGCGAAAGGTAATTATGTGAGGAGATGACTATGTTGATTAGTTTGACTCTAGTAATAACTTTACTCCGCGTATGTAGATCAAAGTGTCACGTTGTACACAAGATACAGTTTTTACTAAAAAAAAAATAAAAGTTCGACTGCTCTGGGCTTCAGGATGCTGCACTATCTATTGGGATTTCCTTCGGCTGATGGGTCTCCTGCTGGAATCACCTGAACGGTTCATTAAAGCAGATTGCTTAGCCCCCCGAAAGGGTTTTGGATTCAGGGGGTCTTGGGTACAGCCAAACTTGGCATTTCTAACGAGTTCCCAGGTGCTGGTGCTGCTCTGTGTGAGACCACGCTTTGAGAATCACTGCTCTGTACTGACGCCTCTGTTTACAAAGAATATAGGCAAATAGTGTGCAGTAATAGCTGCCAGGAAACCACGCCCAGCGTTGCCAACAGCTGGTTCGAGAGAGGTAATTAATAGGCCCGCTTGTGTCCGTTGGGGTCCCAACTGGAAACAGATGGCACATTTCAAATAGGGTAATTCCCTACAGCCAGTAAGTGAATGTGCAAAGCCCTGGGGTTTTGTACCAAAGACCTAAGCATACAGGTAAAAACAAAACAAAACAAAACACACACACACACAAACAAACCACCTGAGCTCTGCCCATTCCACACACAGTCATTTCAAACAGCTGACATAAGGCCAAGTTACGAGGTTATATACGTCTGTCCCCTGGCCAAGAGGCCCAAGTAGGTATCCTAGCTGGGTACTCTGACATGTTTTTTTTCCAGAGAGCACCTGTTCCCGTTGACCTCTTGATCTCACTAATTTATCTTTCCTCAAAGCATGACTCTTAGGAGTTAGGTGTCTAGGAAAGCCTTTTGTGATGTGGCAGACTTTTATCTATCTCCCTTCCTCTGAGCTGGCCCATTTCTCTACCAACTGCTGAACCAGCTAGCCTCACTTCAACACATGTGCCCGGGGTCATTTTATTTCTTTCCGTTCCTGAATTTGAGGTTATATCCATTCTTGCTACCTTCCATTTCTCCAAATACCTGTCAAAAGGTATTCAACAGACACATCGATAGCTTTAGGTCGCCCTAATTACTACAACGTTCTCTTTTTCCTGTTGTATCATTTTGGTATTACATATTTTTTTTAAATTAAAAAAAAAATTTTTTTTTTAATGTTTATTTATTTTTGAGACAGAGAGACAGAGCATGAATGGGGGAGGGGCAGAGAGAGAGGGAGACACAGAATTGGAAGCAGGCTCCAGGCTCTGAGCCATCAGCCCAGAGCCTGACGCGGGGCTCGAACTCACGAACCGTGAGATCGTGACCTGAGCTGAAGTCGGACGCTCAACCAACTGAGCCACCCAGGCGCCCCATATATATTTTTAATAATAACATATTAAAAGAAGAACTTACATAAGATATTTTTAAATTAATAAGCACAGAATGAATACAACAGACAAGGCACCCATTCCCTATTTCAGAACTAGAATATTCCTATGCCAGAATGTATCTCGAGATCCCATCCACCACCCTTCTCTCCTCAAGTAGCCATGATCCTTTTTAAAAGCAAATAGGCTTATACCTTATGCATATTTTCCCGCACAACATATTGTTTCATTTTGCTGGATTTTGAACAAATTTTCTAGAATTTCTATTTCTTACCCCATATTCTATTCCTAAAAAGCATTCATATTGTTACGTGTAACAACAGTACATTTCATTTTCCCTGTGAAAATTTCACAATGTGAAGATGGTGTAATTTATTTTTTCATTCTCTTGTGTGTGTGTGTTTCCAGTTTTTTGTTATTATGAACAAAGCTTCTATAAAATTTCAGGGCGCCTGACTAGCTCAGTCAGTGAAGCATGAGACTCTTGATTTTAGGGTCATGAGTTCAAGCCCCATGTGGGATGTAGAGATTACTTAAAAATAAAATCTTAAAAAAAAAAAAACTGCTATAAATTTTCTTATACATATCACTCGGGTATGTGCCTCTTGGGTGTACTAAGCCTGGTGGAAATTGCTGGATTTTGAGGGGATATGCAGATTCATCTTCACGATTGTTCTCCCACATACGTGCATCAGTATAACAGTTGCATCCTACCAGTGCAGTGTAAGAGTTCAAGTTGAGCCACCTCTGATATGATCAGACATCTTAATTTTTGCCAGTATGATTTGTTTTTTTTTAATTTTTTTAATGTTCATTTTTTTTGAGAGAGAAAGAGAGAGAGAGAGACAGAGTAGGAGCGGGGGAGGGGCAGAGAGAGAGAGGGAGACACAGAATCCAAACTAGGCTCCGGTCTCCGAGCTGTCAGCACAGAGCCCTACACGGGGATCCAACTCACAAGCTGTGAGATCATGACCTGAGCCGCAGTCAGGTGCTTAACTGACTGAGCCACCCAGGCGCCCCTTGCCAGTATGATTTGTATATAAGGGTATTACACTGACGACTTCACTTTTATTTCTCTACTAACTAATAAAGGTTTCTCTTCGTATGCACCTCATTCATTTGTTAGGGCTGCCTTCACCTGTTACCCCGCACTGGGTGGCTTGAAACAACAAAAATGTATTTTCCCACAGTTCTGGAGGCCAGAAGGGCAAAATCAAGGTGTCGGTATGGTTGTGCTCCTTCTGATGGCTCTCGGGAAGAATCCTTCTTTGCATCTCCCAGTTTCTGGTGGTGCCAGGCATTCCTTGGCTCGTGACTAGAGAGCCTTTGCCTTCCTGTGGCCTTACTGGTCTGGGTGTCTCTCTCCTGAATGTCCTCTAAATCCTCTTGCCATTGGATTTAGGCTCACTCGAATAATTAAGGATGATTAAAATGATCCAGATTCTTAATGTAATCGCATCTGCAAAGACCCCTTTCCCAAAAAGGTCACATTCACAGGTTTTAGGGATTAGGGAGGCACATTTTGGGGGCCACAGTTTACCCCATGATGTGTACGATCACTATTCATTTCCTCTTCCAAGTTACAGGTTTGTGACTTTTCCCATTATTCTATTGAATCTTTCCTGTTTTTCTGTTGAGTCTTTTTCTTTTTGATACGCAGGACTTCTTTATATTAAAGATATTACATTTTTTGTCAATTATATTTGTTAAATGAACATTCTCCCAGTCCTTGGCCTGCATTTTCAGTTTATTTATTTATGTTTAAGTTTACTTATCTTGAGAGAGAGAGAGAGAGAGAGCGAGAGAGCAAGCAAGTGAGCTGAGGAGGGCTAGAGGGGGGGCGGGGAGAGAATCTCAAGCAGGCTCCACGCTGTCAGCACAGAGCTCAACATGGGGCTCCAACCTATGAACCGTGGAATCATGACCTGAGCCGAAGTCAAGAGTCGGATGCTTACCCTACTGAGCCACCTAGGCGCCCCACATTTTCACTTTTTAAAATGCTGTTTTTTGATAAACAGAGGTTCTTGATTTTTATGTAATCGAATTGCCCAATCTTTTTTCGCAATTAGAACGTTGTATGGCTTATCTAGCAAATCCTTCCATGGCCCCAAATAAATTATTTTCTTATATTTTCTTCTAACTATTTTTACAATTGGACTTAGAGCCTTAGGTCTTTAATTCAGCAGTGGGATATTTTTGTGCGTAGTATGAGGTAAGAATCGGATTGTACTTTTCTCCATGGATGGGGATAACCATTCCCTTTCATCCTGTCTCTGTGTCAGGAGCAGCAGTGGATGTCTTACAATTATGTGACTGCAAGCTTGAGGATATAAGGCACACGGTGACACGACAAAGGGATTTTATGTTAAGGATAGAGTCAACATTTAAGTGATATCAGCTTTATTACAGAGCACAAATCAACATATATTATTTAGGAAGAATAAGAACATCGAGATGAACGTGTATGCTCTACCAACATCATGACATGCCTGGCGTCCTACAAGCCTTAACTAGTACGATCTCTTAAGTCTATGTCTAGTTAGGCTTAACTATCATTACAAGTAACTTAGAGCAGTTGTGTTAGCATCTGGGGTGGCATATTTACCAAATGACATCACTAAATAAGGTGGTGCCAAGAACCACTCAGTTATTAAGTCTCTCGCACCCGTCAGGTGGATGAGTCAGCCGTGCCCCGTGTGGCTAAGGTAACCGTGGGCACACTTGGTTCACTGCATGCTTGTTCAGTCAATCGTGCAAATTAGCCATCGTGTGAGACAGTCAGTTGAGTCCATAATTTCATGTTCAATAAATCGCACACATACACACAAGAGGAAATCTCTCTGAGGTCTCAAGAAAACCCCGGTTTTATAAAATGCGTGGTTCTTTTTCACACAAGGAAAGACATAATTACTTCCACTCAATCCGTCATTTCTGGACTTCATAAAAAACACAAATCCTCTTTCAGAAATTCGTAACTGGTAAAGATAGCATGATCATGATTTTTAAATGTTGCGTTCTTTTTGACTCTGTTTTGGAAAAGTCATTTGTGGGTAGAAACCCTTAGACCCACTCTGTCCAAAATGGTAGCCATTAGCCACCTATGACCGTCTCAATTTAAGTGATTCAAAATTAAATAAAAATTTCAGTTCCTCATTTTGTGCTCACCGCATGTCAAGTGTTCAGTAGTACCATACAGGACAACGTGGACTGAGCATTTCCATCTGCACACAAAGTTCTTTGGGGTACTGGTGTTCTAGATACTATCTTCCAATCTATTTGTATGGTTCCAACATTCACTTAATACTCTAAGGTTTACCAAATATTTTCTAATCCATGCTTATTCTGAGTCCTCGGTATGTTATTGGAAGGAAGCCATTATTCCAAATTTTTTATCTATTGCTGAGCAACAAATTCCCTCCAAAATTTAGCAGTTTAAAATACCAAACATTTATTATCTCACATAGTTTCTGAGGGGCAGGAATCTGGGAGCAGCTTAGCTGGGTGATCTGACTCAGGGTCCCTCATGAGTTTGCAGTCAAGCTGTCTCTGGGGGCTGCATGCATCTGAAGGCTTGACTGGGGCTGGTAGATCTACTTCAGGCTTGGAGTTTCAAATTGGTTGGTTCCAAGTTGGTTGGAACCATGGCTGTTGGAAGAAGCCTTCGGTTCTTCACTATGGGGGTCTTTGGCTTGTCCCAGAGCAAATAATAAGAGAGACAGAAAGAGAGAGAGAGAGAGAGCATACATGCTTGGTGTTTTTTATAACCTAATCTCAGAAATGACATATCATCACTTTGGGCTTATTCTACTGTCACAGACCCTGGTTGGTAAAATGTGGGAGGAGATTACCCAAAGGTATGAATGTCAGAAGTGAGGATCACTGGGGCCCATCTTAGAGGCCAGCAAATCACATCACTATTTAAAAAGCTGAGTAACTTACCAGTAAATGTTAGAGGCAAAACTCACTTAAATTCTCAGACTTCTAACTCCTTTCTTCTACAAACTCTGCCTTCACCCATTTGGATCCTGCCTCAATTAAACAGTTTGGCTTTTTTATAAACCAACGACACAGACTAATAATGTTAACCTGCAAACATTACAGCCAAGGTTCAAAAGGTCTTAGAAGCTTGATTAATAACAGTTGTCCCTCTCTTTTTGTTTTTTTTTTTTTTTTTTCAGGAAAAACAATTACAGGGGAGTAGAAGCAAGCGAAGAAGCCAGCTACTGACAACACTCTCCCCTGGACCAAACTCTCGGCCTCGACCTTGGTGTCTGTCCTTGTTAGGCCTGAATCACCCAGCTGTAGCAAGAATCCTGTTGAGTTGGCTAAGTTACAATCCCCCACCCTGGCTATCTGATCAAATGTCCTTGTCCCGCCATCTCCCAGGTAATATTGGGTCACCTTGGCTGCCTTCAGCAAGAATCCCGTCAGGTCAGTTTGGCCAGAATCCCCTCTCACCCACCTTCCCCTACAAAGATTGCTTTGTTCTTTGTCTCTCATACATCTGCCCACATAGGAGAAGAGGCTTTTTACTCATCGTTGCTTTAAAAAGGGGCAGAGGTAGACTATCTTCCTTCTTAAAGCTGCAAAACAATAAAGCTGACTCAAAGATAACCTTATCTTCAACCATAGCCCATCTTAATTGGAAAAAAGTTTTTTGTTTTTGTTTTTGCTTGAATGATTCTATTTCAATGGAGGGCGGAGTGTGGGCAAAGTGGGCCATGGTGAATATAAACCGATTTCACTTTTTGGTTTGGCATGAGATACTGAGAATCGGAAGAACAAATAGATACATATCCCAAACGTCATGCATGTATTGCCAGTGGGCATGACAGCTGACTGCTTTATCCTCTGGTAATTATTTGAAAGCACGGTTTGGTTAACAATCACTGCAGATTCTAAGAAATTACTTCTGGGAATTCCGTACAAAGATATTGGGAAATATGCAAAAAATGCTTTGGCCCTTGAGAGGAAGGAACAGTAGGAATGAAGGAAAATCTTTTAGTTGAACAAATAAAATTTCCTATCCTTATTTTCATCTTCATTATGGTAGGAGAACGGGCAGTGTGCGAGACTGAATCATTATGTATCTAAAAACTTCCTTCTAACCATTAAGGAAAAGTTCCACGTATCATTCTATCTTGTTGTTAGAGTCAGGCTCAATTCCTATTGACCCATGATGTTGAGAGGTACATCTATTTGTTTTTTCTTTCAAATAATTCCTACTATATTTGAAAAAGGATTATCTAGCTGTAGGAGATGATGTCAGTTACAAGCACCCCAGATCTGACACAAGCACCCCAGATCTGACACAATCCAGCTTAAATAGGATGGAAACTTACGATCTCCTATAAAAAGTAGTCTTGAGTTAAGATGGCCTTCAGAGACAGTTGATTCAATGTCACTGAGAACCCTTATCTGCTTTCCCTGGTTTAGACCTCATCCTCAGCAAGTAAGAAAACTGTAATAGTCCCAGGCATGACATCCTAATCTGACAATGTCCACAGAGACACATACTGTCTCTTGTGGATCTCTCTTAGGAGGAAGAACATTTTCTTTTTCCAGGAGCCTTCAGGAAACTTTCTCTGACATGTCATTGGCTATAGTTGGCCCATATGCTCATGACAAATGATACAGAATTATCCTTTGGGCTTGGATAGATCATCTTTTAGAGAAAGGTCTTTGGGGGACTATTACAAGTCTCATTTCCGAAATGGGATTCTTTTCATCTCTGTATCATATTAGCTTTGATGTCCAAAACAATTCTACCAAGAAAAGGGATGGGATCTTAGTAGTCAAAAAGTATTGGTAGAGGGAATTTCCCACATAGTCATATGGGAAAGTATAAAAGAAAGAAAGAAAGGAGAATTGGAGAGAGATAGAAACACTAGTGGTTGCAGACCAGGAAAAGGAAAAGTGAAGTGGAAAATGAAACACTGATCATGAAATCCAGTGAGATGGTCCTTGTCAGAATTCATTGAGAACAATTGGTGTGCATTTTTCCTGCTGTTCAGATTAAAGAAGTTAGAAGTCAGACAATGATTTTGAATCAAAATGAGTTTAAGAGTATGTATATCTGCCTAGAAAAATAGGAAAGCCAAACAAATAATGTGTATTACACATATATTCCTAAACACAATCAGTGATGCTCTCATTCTGTGATTAAATGACCCACTTTAAGACAGTTCCTTCTCCATACTCGGTGTAGCTGCTACAAAGGAACACCTTCTTCCAGCCATCATTTGATAGATTTTTATTCTCTTAGGTTGCTTCTTGAACCACAACATTGCTGACAACAGCCACCTTGGTTCATAAAGGGTTCAAATGAGGTACAGGGTATTGGAGTTAGTGCATTATACCGATAAGAGTGTTACCTAATCTACCTAACTTTAGTTTCTCATCTGGAACAAGGTGGTAGGGTATTAATTGCTAATACCTTATAGGATTTTGTAAGAATTACATGAAATGATGCATACAAAGAGGTGGGAGCAGAGTCTGGGGCATAATTGGCATCAAATCAAAGTTACTTTTTACTCTTGGTTCTACAAAGCCTCATAGCTGGGATGTAGTGGTAAGGTGAGAAATTGTGTGTAAATCGAGAATAATGATACTGTAGTAATTATCAAATTGTATCAAACAATTTGATATAGTTGGTATCTCCCAACTGTCGGGGCACATTTTTGTTTGTTTTCTTAGAGATTCCTTTATTAAGGAAAGTGAGACTCCCCAAATTCAGTAATAAGCAAATGCATTAGATTTTATGTGGCAAAGACAAGACTCAAACCAGATCTCCTGACCTCGAGTGTGATGTTCTTTCTACTACCTCTGTTGGAAAAGGGCTTTAACAGATTCTGAATGATTCATTGCTTACTGGTCAAAAAGGTAGGCTTGAGATCATTCAATCACTGAGCTGAGAAAAACATCATAAGAATTGCATCTATCCAGCAAGATCTGTTCCCAAACCAGCCGGGGGTGAAGATCTTCTATTTGTCATGACAGAATATCCACAACCAGCCTATTCTACTATGTGTTTATCTCTAAAATGAAGGTTACCTTTTTTTTTTTTTTTAATAGTCATCCAGTAGGTGAATTGTAATACCTCCAAATATTTGCCTAATTGGCCATGGCATCTGGAATTTCACCATTAGAATAAAATTTCATCAGTAAGATTTAGGTTTAAGAAAGCCCTTGTTATAATGCCCTTGGAAGGGACTAGAAATATTAACATATTCATACCCATAGTTAACTGCTACTGATTCTTAGATTGAGTAGTTGTCTGCTCTAATGGCCCCCTTGGAGAGTACAAGCAGATCCCGGAGGAGAGCTGTATTTGAATGCAAAGAGTAAAATAATTCCAAAGCTGGGGAAGTGGAGAGGGCAGAAGAGGGTGTTACCTCCAGGAAGTGTAGGCAGAAAGGGAGTGCAGGCGGAGGAGAAAGCAGTGAGAAGGATCACAGAGGGTGGGATACCAGAGGCCAGACTACTTAGAATTATTTAATCTTAGGGCAAGGCCTAAACATGTCTTAGAATTCTCTTCTGCTTTAAATGTAGTGATTTCCCCCTGGTTTTAGTATTCAGCAATGAAAGAAAACAATTAAAAGCCTATGTTAGGCCATGTTAATCTTTCTTAATCACCAAACAGATATAACTCCTAAAAATTCGAGTCCTTTATAATGTCACATAGCATATCGCTGGTACTTGATAAATATTTGTGGAATGAGTGAATCTGCTGTGATTCTGGTTGTGTTTTTGTTTTACTTTGCAAGTGACTCAATATTGGGTGCATGAAAAACTATAATACCTGGTGTAGCTCTCCAAAAACAATAGCAAAGTCCATAACAATGCTGTCCAATAGAATTCTGTCATGACGAAAATATTCTTTAATTGACCCCGAACAACAGGTAGCCACTAGTCGCAAGCTGATATTGTGTACTTGAATTGTAGCCAGTGAGACCAAAATAACTGAATTGTACATAAATTTAAACAGCCACTTGTGGCTAGTGTCTACTTGTGGTATTGGACCATGCAGGTCTGGAGGCTGTTAAAAGTTTTCTCTCCTCTTACTTTGTTAATTTTTTTTCAGTTTTTCTTTCTTTCTTTCTTTTTCTTTTCTTTCTTTCTCTCTCTCTCTCTTTTTCTTTTTTTTTTTTTTTTTTTAGTAATCTCTATACCCATCATAGGGCTCAAACTCACAACCCTGAGATCAAGAGTCACATGCTCTATGGACTGAGCCAGCCAGGTGCCCCAGTCTCGTGCTGTGTTTTTAAAAACAGCTATTTTGATTAATACCATCAATTATAGATAAGTTTCTTTTGTTTATGATTTTTTTTTTTTTTTTACATGGGGAAACTGATTTACAGGATAACTCTAAAGACTTGTAGAGCACACTGAATTGACTTGCACAGCAGCATCTGGGAAAAATTGATGTGCCTCATTTATGAGAACTTGTAATATGTGGTCAATTTCTAATTTCAGCTGTTGACATAAAAGGAGTGGGCCTGTGTACTTGAAATAGTGAAGCATGAGAAGTCTGTCCTCTGCAGGGACAGGCTGGCCTCCCAAGCCAGTCTTTCTTTTGATTGTCTCCTCCCTCCTCAGGAATCTGGCACCTTCCACTGCCCTCTGGTCTGCTGAGGCCTCTAAGGTCCTTTCCCCAAATTCTCTGTCTCCTAGCTTCTCCCTGCCCTCTCCTCCCTTCTAAATCAAAATGTATCTCGAATCATTTGTGATAACCTCCCTTTATCTCTTCCTAATTTTAGGGATGTGAAAGCTGACACGCTGCGAAAATAGAGAGGGTAAGAAAACTGCTATTGATTTACTACTGTGTGCTTGCTCGTCACTTTATATGATGCTCAGTGGAAGTGTGGCCCACGTGAATGAATGTTATCTCTCTGGCAAAGAAATGGCATTCAATAAATATTTTTTGAATGAATAAATACACGAATACATTTTTCAGAGTGAAACAGATATTATCCCCTTACCACAGATGAGAAAACTGAAATTTAGAGAAGTTACAGGATTTCCCTCAAGGCTAAGCATATACAATGCTCCAACATTTAATCTTCCTTCTGTTCAACTCCTTGCCTTGTTTCCAGGGTCCTCAGGGTTTTTGCTCTTTACCTTTCAAAGAGAAAGACCAGCTAAACAGACAGGCAGATTTACATCAATGGCTGCAAATGTACTGATAGATCCTGCTCCCAGCGTCCCCGCCCTTTTCAGGGTCCTCTTTATTTTAATGACAACCTTCTGTGGACAGTGTCAACTCCCAGAAATGGCACCCTGGGAATTTCACGCTGTTCAGGATAGATTTTATTTTGGTACATCAGCGGCATTAGGGGAAAAAAAAAAAACAAAACCAAAAAACAACAAAAACAACAACAACAAAACACCCAACCACAACCAACACACGTTCCACAGTAGATATTTTCCAGGAGTCTGGACGCTTACATAAAAACGACACATTCATTTATAAATTAAATTTCAGTAGTGTTTGCGTTTATCTTGCTCTACATTACGAGTAGACGACTGATCTGTGTATTGGCCCCTATCCCTAAGGACGATTTGTAAGAAACGTTAAAAATTGGCTCCTCCTCCATCACTTCCCCCACACCCCTCGGAACCTTATACGCTTCGGAGTACCGTGTCAAAACGTAGGCGATGTTGCAAAGGATTTGAAAATTAAAATATGGCTCTGTGATTTTCAATACAAAGACCACAAACAGCGCTAGAGGACAAGAGCTGTTTAAAATACATCACATCCAGAAGTTGGAGGGCTACAAAGTACAAGTCGTCCAGGCCAGTCTGCAGAGACTGTCCTCGCTTCCGCCCTGCAAAAACCCGGCAAGCGACACGTCGCGACGAGTTTCGGCTGCAGAAGAGGGAGAGCATCACCTGCAGTTCGACGCGTGGGAAACGCTGCGGGAGGGGGCTTGCCCAAAAGGAAAAGCAGAGGGGTGCGCGCCGCGGGGCTCCGGGGCCGTTCCGGTGCTGAGTGCGAGGAACGCCGGCGCGCGGTAGAGCCGGGGAGACGTCGCACGGTGGAGAGGGACACAAGCCTCCGGGAAAAGAGCGCTGCGGCAGCGGAGACCGCTCCGGCCCCCAGCTCGCTCGGTGCTACTGTCGGGGAGGCGGACCCCGCAGGAGAATCCCATCCTCGCGGCGGGGCGGGGGGCGAGGCGGGGCGCTGACGTCACCTCCCCTCCCCCACCTCCTCCAAGAGGGAGGGAGTGGGGAAAGAGGCAGCGATCCGCCGCAGTTCCCGGCCGCAACTCCCAAACTCAGCGGCTTGCTGCCTGGACATGTCCTGACAAACTTGGCTTCTCCTCGGCCCTCTCCGTAGCCCTCGCGCACTCTCATTTCGCCTCCTTTTGGTGTTCAACTTTCCACCCAGGACGGGAGCCTCCGGAGATGTGGCCACCTGGGTCCGGGCAGCGCCGGCGGCGGATCGCGCTCTCGTTGGGGACATGCTGAAGATCCGAGGGAGTCAAAGTTGGTACTTCAGATACGGCTTTTTAATAAATATCCAAATTGCGTGGGGATTACGGAGCTACCGAGGACTTTAAAGCCTGCATCCAAGGACTCGGCTGAACTGGTAAGTTCTTTGTTTAGTGCAAGCCTTTTGTATTTAAGTTTAAACGTAAATGAAATTACGTGGGGCTGTTTGGCTCTGAGCTAGTGCAGGGAAGCGTGTGCATCCTACAGGCTCTCTTCTTGGCGAGCTGCACACCCCTCTGGTTGTACATGCCTCGGGAATGAAAGATCAGTCTGCACAGGTTTTGGAATTCATAAAATACGTACATAGCAGTGTTCAAAAGAACTTGAAAAGCTATGCTGTTTGTGCATTATTTTGAATGTAACTTATTATAGAAATGGTGCCCAGGGAGGGCGCAACGGGGGCCGCGTGATCTGCAGTGGCGCAGCGCCCTCTAGTCCGGACACCCGGCAAGGCGCGCGATCCCTGCTGGGTTCCGCGCGGACCGAGAACTTGGACCTGCTGGGCGCTCCTGGGACGTGGGCGTGAGCTCCCAGCCTTCACTTACCACCCATTACGGCCCATTCTCTAATTTCCAAATACTGGCTTGGGTGGACTGGATAGAAAGGCAGGGCTGGAGGAAAGCGTTTTTGTTTTCAGGAACCGTCCCCTATTCCCCTTATTTCCAAAAGCCTTTGGGGACAAGGTTAGGGAGGGCCGACTATTGAAAGGACGAACGTAGAGCTTCAACTACATTACTCTTTCTTGTGAGGGTAATTCGATGGTAGCAAAGAGCCATCTCTATTTCGTTTCGTTTAGGCTAAAGGATCAGAAAAACGTGTCGTCGCGAGTCTGGAATCTCCATCTCTGGCTCTCGGCTGTTCCTGTGGCGAAAAAGTGCAACTTCTTCAGGCAATTAGGTTTCGCAGTGAGCCTGGAAAATCGGGATTCCCAAACAGATGTTTTAGCTCCAATAGGCGTTTTTATTTATTAATGAATGGTAATTTTGTTCAGGAATTCTTTCGTGGCGTTTATAGCATCTTGTGATTTTATGTTACGGGATGGTGTCTTTTTACTTTTCAGTGTTCTTCCTTGTCCTCCAACTCTACCTCACTCCCCCAGCACACTGTTGGCGTTCTTGCGTGACTGTGATTTCGTGAGAGTTAGAATTCGGCAAGGGGCGCATACCGGTAGAGCTTGGAGATGAGGTCGTCTATTTTCGAGGTGTTCCAAGTATAAAATTGACCTGTAACTCCAGGAGCACTTTGCGCATTTATGACGATGGCCAAGCGTTTGGATGATGGTGTTTGCTGGGTGTGTGAATGAATATGTGTGTATTCTAAATACTGCGCAGGGAGTACACCAGATACTCTTAGTGCTGCGAATCAGTACATGCAGAAGCAGGCGTTATTTTTCCTTCCCAGCCATAACCTGCTAGACACCTTCATTTTGTCAAACGCCTTCTTTTATATGGTTTAGGAAGAGACTGCATTAACTTTGAACCAAGGAATGTCTCTCTTTAAGCCTAGACACCCTCGCTCGCATGTGCTTCGCTGTTCTCCCTGAAGTCCCCTCCACCGGTTCCGGGGAAATCGGATCTCTTTGTCCTCACAGTGTTAAATGTTCGAGCCCCACAAACTTTCCGAGATCATGTCCGCCCTCTTTTGTGGGCTGTTTTCCAATGCCCGGGACCACTCCGGGCTTCGGCTGAGTCTCAGCTGTGCTGAGCCCGCGTCTGATTTGCCCGGGCGGAGGATGGTCTCACAGCCCCAGGACCGGGACTGCGCGCTCGGGCGTGGGGCGGGGGGCGGGCTTCCCCGACTGGGGCAGCTAGACGCTCGGGGGCTTCCCCTTGTCCCTAGGGAACTTGTAGTTTAACATTAGACTGGGTCCACACTTTGTGCCGCTGACTTGCCGGCTGGGAAAGCGCACGAGGCGGCAGAGCAGCCTTTTGTCCCGCAGACGTGGGAGTCGGGGGTGTCCGCCGGAAGAGGCCGGCGTTGGGGTTCGTAACCAGGGTCGGGGAGGTTATGGGATTTAACCAGCTCTGCATAAAGAGGTGGCAGAGGAAGCGCTTTCATTTTCCCTGGATCTTCGTGCACACTGCAGAAGGAAGTAGATCCGATCTAACTGCATTCCTTTTGAGACCTTTTGGAAGATTCTATTCCACCGAGCAATTGCAGACCCAGAACCGAGGCTTTCAAATGCAGATTTAAGAATTCCCTGAAGGTGCTAGGCAATCTAAAGGGAGACGGGGGAAGCTCACTTTTTTTTTTTTTTTTTTAAGCTAAACTGTTTCCCCTTTCCTAGCAGGAAACATTCCATATTAATTCCCTGCACAGATCTGTGTGCTAGCCGTTACCAACATCCGCACTAGAGCAAGCCGCACACTGTTCCTCGGAGTGTCGCAAGATCACCCTGGGCACTCGCTCGTCTCCTCGGAAGGAGCTGGCGGCTCTGGCGGCAAGGGATCACTGACCCGTGGCGGGGCGTTGTTGCCCGAGACCCGCAAGCTCAGAGTCTGGCCGCCAGGGAAAGTCAGATCGAGTTTCCGCGCGGGAGAAACGAGCGCCGGCGCTCGCAGGCGTGGCTGCGGGCGGAGGGATATATTCCGCGTCCAGCGCGTGAGGCGCCGGTGCTTAGCCGGGCGGCCGCGGAGTGGGGCGCGCGGGCGGCGAGCAGTGGCCTCCGAGCGGGGCGCACGGAGAGGGAGGCAGGGCCGCCGACATCATGCGGACCCGTGGGCCCAGTGAGGCCCCCGGAGGACCTGGCCCCCGCTCGGGCGCGCGCTGAGGCGGCGAGGCGCGCGTCCCCGAGAGCGCCGCTGCCACTTGGGGCCAACTTTGCTGTAAGTTTGCTAGAAACGAAGCTGGGGCTGCAGGGCGGGTGGGCAAGGGGCGCAGCGCCGCGCCGCGTTTGCCCGTGCGCGGCCGGGCCGGAGCCGTCTGCGCTCGGTAGGCATGCAACTTGCTGCTTCTGGGTGGCGGACTTTTCGGCTCTTTGGGTGCTTTCCCCGCACCGTCCGGCCCAGGAGCGCGCTCCTGCCGGTGCTCTGGGACAAGGGATGAAAGCAAGCCCGGCTGGAAGGTTGGTAGTGCCGTGGCGCCTGCCCACTTGGAAAGTTCAGGACCCGCTCAGGATTAGGACGGCCGGCGGAGGATGCGGGGGTGGAGAGGTGGGAGGGGGACAGTTTGCAACGTGAACCGAATGGTAATTGCCGAGCCGAGTGCCGCCGCGCGCGGGCTGCAGGCTGCGGCGGCGGCCGGGGCTGCACGGGTCTGGCTGGTCCTGGAGCCATTGCTGGAAATCAGAGCGGCGGCCGCGGCGCGGGGCTACCGGGCGGCCGGAGGGCGAGGCGAGGACTTCCGCTGCGCCCCGGAGCTCGGAAACTTCGCCGCCGCGCTCCGCTCCTCTTCCCCGGTAATTCTCGAGCCCGCTAATGACTTAACCGATCTCGCCCTAGGTTAATTCTTCCAATTTATGAGAGTCCCAGCGTTGGGGAGATGAAAGGCGAGGCCAGTAGCCAAGGAGATGGGATCTTTGAAATGGAGTCGCAGTTTCTCTTAGATGTTTTGTGCCCCGAGGGAGCACTGCTCTGAGGGTTAAGTACTAACTGGTTGAATGTAGGTAGACGAGGTGCGATTGATAAATTGCGGGGCTAAACATTTGCAAAATGTGCTGTTTATTAGTTTTTTTTTTTCCCCCTGGAGGAGAAACTTGTAAGGTGTTTTTTGTTTTTTGTTTTTTGTTTTTTTTTTTTTAATGAGGGATCCTCATTCTTCAGTGCTTTTTCTTACTTAGAGTGCTTTCTTCCAGGAAGCTAACTTTCTGTTGTCTCTTTGAGATTTTTTTTGTTCCCACTGATGTGAATTGCAGAGCTTTGAAAACAGGGACACAATTGTATGCTTTAGAAGAGTAAACTCAAATATTTTTTATGCATGTAAGTTTTTTTTGGGGGGGGGCATGTGTTTGAACTACAGTTTCATTAAGTGGCTTTTGTTAACTCTGTGCTTGGTAGAGTAGACTTTCTTTCTTTCTTTCTTTCTTTCTTTCTTTCTTTCTTTCTTTCTTTCCTGGATATTTACACTGACTCTTAAAATTGGGAAACATTTAAAAGGCAGATGATCTTCATTTATTTGTCTTTTAGAAAGGCAGCCTCTTGAGGCTTTGTGGGTTGCGACATATAGGGTTCAGTAGTTGATCTCTGCACGTGTTAAAACTAGGTTTTAGTGATGTTTTCCCGTGCCATTCTTGGAGATGGAGTGGTTAACCCAACATATCCAGTTGATAGTTATTCATGAAAATGTGTTTTTTCTGCAAGTTATATAGGTCAGTTGTGGCTTTATCTTTTGAGTTTTAAAAGGACAGCTTTGGTTCCATAGTTGGAATTGTCTGTCATCATTAAACTTCAAGATGGATTTAAAAATACTTAAAACACTACATAATTTTTAAAAAACAATTGATCTAACTCTAAGCCAAACATGGCATTTAACAGGTTCAGTGTAAGATTTGATTTGAATAGTGTGCATTTGTGTACCCATTTCTTGAAAAAGAATGTCTTAAATGAGCCAAATTCTTTGTCACTCTGAAAGGAAGGTAAGATTGTTAGAGGACTTAATAAAAGCATTTAGGCCACCTGTATTTTACTTGTATCTTTTAATTAGTCACTAGAAGTTACCCCCAGTGAGTTCTCATCATGTTAATAGATCATTTAATCCACTTTGTGGACAAGTGCCAAGATGGGAATCTGAAAATTACGTGCAGACTAACAACTGTTTTGGTTTACCAGCAACCCTGCCCCTCTCATGTGTATCTTTAGACTTAGTTCATGAGCCACCTTGGAAGCAGTTATTTCTTTGAATGTTAGAGGTGAAAGGGATCTTACAGATTATTTAACCTCCCTTATCAAGTCTACCACCACCTGCTTTCCACCCAAGTTTGGCTGATTTTACATAGACTCAGTAAACTGAATCAAATTAGTGCATTATTGTTGCATAAAATGTTGTCTCAGTGGCCTAATTTGTGGCCTAAAGGACCTGATTTAATAGCAGGAAGCCATAAGGCTAGGTGTCTGTTTAATCTTTTATGAGTGGGAAATTGCAGTAGGTAAGCTTTCTTTTGACCAAATTATATAGACGATGACGCCAAACTATTTTTTTTTTGTCTCACTTAATTGGTCAATTTGCAAGTGTTAGTTTATCCTTAGGCACTGGAAAGAAGTTTTTGAAATCAGTGATTCAGGTAATTCATTTAAGATCAGAGAGTTGTCATTTTCTTTGCTGACTTTAAAACGTATTCAGTCAGATGATGAATCTGTATATTTCATGTTTTAAAGTTTTTAGAAACTTAACCTTTAGGTCCCAGATTTAAATATATTGCCAAAATTCTTAATTCCAAAGGTTTATTATATGTGTGGAGATGAACCTGTAGTCTTTTTACAAACTAGGAAAACCAAGTGGTATTTAATCCTTCGTAGAATATCCAAGCACAGAGCTTCAAAATAAGCTCTGCATCACAGAAACTGATCTGGCATCTCTTCCAGCCAATTTGGAAGCATTTTGAGGTGGGTGGTGACCCTGTTGCTCAGCTGCTAGAAATCAGAGCCATCTGCACTGTTGTTACTGGCCTGGTGGTTGCACCTGGATTTTCTGTTAATTTCAGAAGAATGGATGTGTATTTTCCCCTGTTACCCCTCCTCTCCTAGAGTCCTGCCTTCCATTCTCCACCCTCAGCCATCTGTCCATTCATGAACTCAGCGACTATGGGCCTCCTCTTTGCCAGACATTGGGCTAGACACAGGATACACGGTGAGCAAATCACATTTCCTTCCCTCAGGGAGCTTACAGCACAGAGCGGGAGGAGGACAAAAAATTGTTATATCCAGTGTGATAAGAGCAGGGGAGTTCATCCTAGCACTTCATTGAGCTGGGCATGGCAGGTAGGTGGATATTAGGTAGGATAGGGTGAGTTCTGAGGGAAGAGTGAATCAGGAGGGAATAATTTAAGGAGAGGAAATGACACATATAAAGCAAATTGTAGAAACCTTAGTTATGACATGATTTGCGGTATGCTGAAAGCATACCATGTTATAAGAAGAATATACTTAATCAGCAGGCTAAGGGGAAACACGGAATATTTTCAAACTAGACTAATATTGCAAAGAAGTTTTAATGAGATTAATTTGACTGTGGTAGATGGGCTAAATGGGGGGGGGGGGGGCGGTAAGAACACAGGAATACTGCTTTGAAAGCTATGAGATCCTGTGCCTGAGTAAATACAGATAGGAACTAGGTGACAGAAATGGAAAGGGAAGAGTTTTCAGAAATTGAGAGGAAAAAATTGTCCACAGTCTCAATAACTTTAGATATGGAGGTTTGGTAGTTAGAAATAAAAGATCGGTGTCTGTACAAGCGTGAGAGAGAGGAAAGTGGTGGGGGAAGGGTGGG
Organism: Panthera onca; assembly: GCF_046562875.1. Classification (NCBI taxonomy): domain Eukaryota; kingdom Metazoa; phylum Chordata; class Mammalia; order Carnivora; family Felidae; genus Panthera; species Panthera onca. The sequence continues at coordinate 187,418,079 of NC_138342.1, forward strand.
GAGGAGAGAAGTGTCTCTCTGGAGGACAGGAGGCTATCAAGATTTTAGTACAGTTTTTCAAATAAAGAGATGGAATCCAAGCATTAGGTAACATCCATGAATTCACACAATTGATTTAGGGACAAAGCCAAGGCTAGATCACAGGTTTTATGCCTGCCAGCCCCTTCTTTCTTAATCGATTTCTTAGGTTGCAAGCCTGAGTGATTTGGGAAGCGGTGAAACTGTTCCGTTGCTGGAGAGGTGCAGTAGGATAGTAGAGTGGAATGGCTGGCATGTTGTGGTTGGGAGCTGGTGAAAGGCTGTGTGGCAGGTGTGATGGCATCTCAGGAGGTGTGTTCCCACACCTGGGGGAAGTTAAGGCTGGAATGTGGGATTCCAAAGTGCTCCTGGCCGATTGAGTACGACTGAGTGGATGAGACCTCGAAGCACGATACTACGTGCATATGTAAGAAGAGTCGGAAGACAGAAGTTTGTGATGGCGAACTTTAAGGCGAGAGAGTGTAGAGTGTAAAAGAATGTTGAGGAAAATCAGGAAAACAGTGTCATTTATCCTTTATGTGTTGTGGATTGACCATGCTTTAGGCAGTCTGTGACCTGTAAAGGACGCAAGGGTGTAGTGAGTGGTGTCACATGTGACATTAATTCAGGGAGTACTGAGAAAAAGCCCTCTGATTTGACACTGACTTGTGATGCCAGGAGAAGCTGTGTCTGGTGCCAGGATGGATGTGAGGTCCTGTAGAGCAGTTGAGGGTAGAAGTAGCCTCTTTGGAGACAGAAGTCAGGGTAGCCCTAAGCAAGTTCTTTTTTAGAACTCTCTGCCTGTACGGGAAGGGGAAATATAGGGTGTGAGTTGGAAGGAAGTGAAGGTTTGAATGAAGCTTATTTTTAAGTAGGGATAAACTTGTGTGTGTTTGTAGACCCTGGAAAAAATGGCCGGTCATGGCTGGGTCATCTGAGTGTGAGGTTTGAGAGGGAGCGATAATTTAGGGAGGAGCTGCGGAAGAGGCAGAATTTTATGTATGGCACCCTGGGTGGCTTTATTTGTAGCGAGGCAGGGTCCCGTGTCTTCTGAAAGGTGGGAAGAAGAACCAATAGGGGGAAAGAACATTTTAAGGAGAGGAAGAGGAGGGACTTTGTATATGATGACTTTCCTTTTTTTTTTTTTTTTTTTCTTTTACATGGAACCTTCACCTTCCCGATCCATTATTTAGTGAAATATCTGTATGTGTACCTAAATAATTATCATCATAATTTGGCCAGTAGTAAAAGCTTTACTAATTTGGGAGTGGAGGAAGTGGCTGGCGTTAATTAATGGCCACCCTGCCAAAATGACATTTAAATGCTATTTGTTTGCAGAGAAAAAGTACGTTAGGTGAGATGATCTAAAATCACGGACGGTAAACTGTGTTTCTGGAACTTCTCCGTGAGCAGTGTTTGCCCCGGAGCGTGGGTGAGGAGAAAGTGGTTGCAGGGTGAGTAACAAGTAGTGGTCATGTCTGGTCTGTAAAAAGAGGAGAGGAAAGTGAATAGCCCGTGGATGCCTCGCCCGGCCAGAAATGTCTACGCAGCCCGTGTTCCTCCTGGCCTGTCTTGTATGTCACAACGGCACGGAACGGCCAGTGATCTTCAGATGCCCGCAGATGTGTTTTATAGGTTCACAGAGCAGGTAAATGACATAGCAGATTTTATATGGAGGCTGCTTACAAACTAGGAACTCCCTAATTTTCTTCAGGTTTTTAAGTGCTGGAAAAGAGCTACGTTGTGCTGAGGGGAGAGATTTGGGGTTGTCACCGTCATGTATTAGTGGTTTGAAGACTGCGTTAAATGGAATGAGTTGTTGATCATTCGAAGGCAGTATTTAAATCAAGGCATCGCCGGAGCAACCAGACTTAGCGCGGCCCCTCTCAGAATTAACACCGGGAGCGGTTACAGGAGACACATCCAGCCTAAGGCTGTTCAGTCTGGGTTCATAGTGGGCCCCCCACCCCTGTTGCTACTGACACATGTCCGAACGTGAC